>NC_141684.1:6422500-7852500 GCF_028749965.1 Puma concolor
ACTCTTTTGACACCTTGAATTTTTGAAAAAGTATTATAACAATTTTATTATCAGCAGCAATATGAGATATAGAATTTTGCACAATTATTACTTTTTTCTATTTTAGAAGAATACACTTCTGTGAAAATGGACCAAGCTGATGACACTTTGCTTAAATTCCTTAACATTCTAACCTCTAACATTCTCACTCTAACAAAATAATAAAATTCTTTTCCTCTTTATTCTTTTAATATATTAGGTAAGAAAGTAGCAATAGTTACCAATATATTACTTCTTGTTCCAATCTTCTTGGTTTTAATAATCCATAACTACTTACGTATTTGTAGGAAAAACAGGAAAGGTTATATTTTTCAAGCTGTAATTATTTGCCTTACAGAATGGTGTTCCTCAAGTATTTTCATTTCAAGATTCATCTAATGAATACTCAAGAGAGCTTATGCTTAAATCGGTTTTATCTATTGATAAATAGCATAGAAAATTTATTTTATTTTTTTTTTAATTTTTTTTTTCAACGTTTATTTATTTTTGGGACAGAGAGAGACAGAGCATGAACGGGGGAGGGGCAGAGAGAGAGGGAGACACAGAATCGGAAACAGGCTCCAGGCTCTGAGCCATCAGCCCAGAGCCCGACGCGGGGCTCGAACTCACGGATCGCGAGATCATGACCTGACTGAAGTCGGACGCTTAACCGACTGCGCCACCCAGGCGCCCCTAGAAAATTTAAATTAAGAAATAATTATTTATAGTTTTAATAACACTAATTTATTATTTATTTATCCATCATCCATAATTTACTTATTTAATTCGCTGTTTATTCATTTAAAAATGACTACATTAATCACATTATATGTTAACATAAATGGCATGTTTTTATGTGCTTATATTTTTCAAAAAGAGCTTTACATATTTATATTTTTCAAAAACCAAAGTGTTTAGAGAGAATAGTAGCATTACTTTAGATTTTGGGGGGAAAAATGTAATTCTAGCTCAATGACAGCTTGAGTCACATCTCTGCTGTTGCATTCAATCTTTTGTGAGCTTTTATTTTACTTTTTAAATATCGTAAAGAGTATCTGGCACCACACGCATACAGTTGGGAAAGAAAAGTGTACTTTAATAACCTTTTTTTTTTTTTTTTTTTTTTTTATATATGAAATTTATTGTCAAATTGGTTTCCATACAACACCCAGTGCTCATCCCAAAACGTGCCCTCCTCAGTACCCATCACCCACCTTTAATAACCTTTTTACATAATTGTGGATACTTTGATACTAAACCAAACTTGATTAGCGGGAAGTTTCTTAGAGATTAATTGCTGTGCAGAATCTAAAGTGCAGGGCATGTGATCTGTGCTGTTTACATCAATACGCACTGGTCTGCCCTGCACTTTGAGTGGGTCTTTGACCCCTGGTGTTACCATGGAACATCACGCACTAATCCTTTACAAACATCAGTTCACTGAGTTTTGTAGCTCTGCCAACTACCAGCATATTTAATTATAAAACACAAAAAACTAATTTGCTGATGTGGCCAATATTTTCATAAGAAAAGTCTTGAAGTTTTGAGAAACGGCCCATCTCATGGAGGGAGTTAACGATTTTTCCAAAATTTGGTTTTCACCTGTGAGCTCCAATATCATCTTTGGCAATGATGCCAATTGTCCTCTCGAAAGAGAGACGTTTATTGAGCTTGTTCCTGAGGAAATCCATGCTCTACATCCAAGTCTGCACGTAGACCGCTGGTCTCTCATTTTGTTCAAGGAAAACTTGCGTCCTGTGGAAAACGGCGGCTAGTGCAGTGTGCAGAGCAAAAGCAGGAATCTCTGGAGACAACCGTTGAGCTTCCGTATGCATCAGAAGCGATTTGTATGTGTTTTCCACTTTGTCATCCAGAATACTGTAAGTATTCAAGCTCAAAATTTTGACAAAATTCAGTTTTATTTCGTCGAGGACATTTGAAAGTGAAATGGGCTTGTTTCTTCTCTTGTTAAGCATAAAGACACACAAATGACTCTGCTACTCTGATTTTTACCAAGATGTCAACAATTTCACACACGTCTGTGTGTGCGTCTGTGTGTGTGTGTGTGTGTGTGTGTGTGTGTGTGTGTGTGTGTGTGTGATTAGTGTAAGTGTCCACACAATGAAATTAAGCAAGTAATCTCCCAGTATCATTGGGAAAATGGTGCAGGCTCATAAACCCCCTGGAAGGGTTCTGGGGGAATCTCCATGTCCCCAGGCACACTTAGAAAATTGCAGTCCTACCTATGGGTGTCTGGCTGGCTCAGTGGGCAGAGCGTGTGACTCTTGATTCCAGGGCCATGAGTTCAAGCTTCATGTAGGGAATGGGACCTACTTAAAAAATAATTGCAGTCCTGGAATGGAATGACAATATCAGTTATTCTCCCCATGTTGAAACATGTAATATGCTTGTGTAAGCCACCATTCATTAGCTATTCAATTAAGCATAGCCAAACTCAATCACTAGTTCGTATAGAATTTAGTATTAAAAAAGATAACGTGGGGCCTGGGTGGCTCAGTCGGTTGAGCGTCCGACTTCAGCTCAGGTCATGATCTCACTGTCTGTGAGTTCTAGCCCAATGTCGGGCTCTGTGCTGACGGGCTCGGAGCCTGGAGCCTGCTTCGGATTCTGTGTCTCCCTCGCTCTCAGCCCCTCCCCTGTTCAAGCTTTGCCTCTCTCTCTCTCTCTCAAAAATAAACAAACAAAAAAATAAAATAAATAAAAAAGATAACGCGATTGCCAAGAGAATATAAAATGTGCCATTAGCTTAGTGGAAAGTGTGTAGTAAGACGCAGGGTGTCTGCCCATTGCAGTCTGGGAAGTTCGTGACTGCTGTTAAGCAGCCAAGCCATTTTGCTTAACTACTGTTTGCTTCATCTCCAGACTCACATCATGCAATGACCAAGGCTGGAGTCTTAGGCAAAATTATAGAAAACACTTAAAATAGTGGAGTGTATATAGTTCCTTCTTGATCCATCTGGTGAAGTCTGTCAAAAGAAAGATAAACATAATTTATCTTCCAAACTCAGACTCTTTCACAGTGAAAAGGGGGACTATTAATAAATCTGTCTGGACAAGGAGTCTAAGTCAGGATCACACCAGGTGAAATGGTATATATGTTCACCTTATACAAGATGGAGATAAATTCATCCCCTGGCACTCCACAGAATGAATGGAAAGAAATATCACAGTGCTAAGGGACGTGCTGTGTGTGTGGCTTGTATTTGGTCACATTGCAGGGTTGGAGAAAATTGCTTTTCCATAGAAACATTAAGCAAGCATAAAGGCTCACTGTAAAATGGCAACCATAGCAGAAGTTAAGAATACGCCCTCCCTATCCCCCCCCCCACCAAAATGTGGCCCTACCATTACCCTAATATCAAACTGAGAAAAAGATGTCATAAGAAAACTACAGATCAGTATCTTTCATGAGCACAGATGCAAACCGAATTTAAAAATGTGGAACTTGTGGGGTGCTTGGGTGGCTCAGTGTCAGTACGTTAAGTGTCTGACTCTTGATTTCAGCTCAGGTTATGATCTCATGGTTCATGGGATTGAGTCCCACATTGGGCTCTGTGCTAACAGTGCAGAGCCTACTTGGGATTCTCTGTCTTCCTCTCTCTCTGCCCCTCCCCTGCTCTCTCTCTCTCTCCTTCCGCCTCTTTCTCAAAAATAAATAAAACTTGAAATGTGTGAGAAGAACTATCCACTGCAACCAAGTGGGATTTATCCCGTGTGTGCAAGGCTCTTTCAACATTCAAAAGTCAACAGGCTCAAACACATAACAGGCTACAATTAAAAATTACAAGTTCAGGGGCACCTGGGTGGCGCAGTCGGTTAAGCGTCCGACTTCAGCCAGGTCACGATCTCGCGGTCCGGGAGTTCGAGCCCCGCGTCAGGCTCTGGGCTGATGGCTCAGAGCCTGGAGCCTGTTTCCGATTCTGTGTCTCCCTCTCTCTCTGCCCCTCCCCCATTCATGCTCTGTCTCTCTCTGTCCCAAAAATAAATGAACGTTGAAAAAAAAATTTTTTTTTAGAAATTACAAGTTCATATCAATGGATGCAGAAAAAGAATTTGACAAAATCCGGCACACATTCATGATAAAAGCTCCCATTAAACTAGGAACAGAGAGGGAAGTGCCTATTCTTGATAAAGACTACCTACAAAAAAACCCTGCATCCAACATCATGCTTAATGCTGAGAAACTTGAATCTTTCCCACTAAGATCAAGAATAAGGCAAGGATGTCCCCTTTATCCACTCAAGGTGAGTCCTACCTCATGCCTCACCCATTTCTCATTCAAATGATAATTAGATAAGACTTGGACTTTAGATGTTAGGATTCATGCTGGGATGAGTTAAGACTTTGGAGGCTGTCAGGATGGATTGAATGCATGTTGCCAGTGAGAGGATATGAATTGTCGAAGGCCAGGGGCAGAATGTCGTGGACTGAATGTGTGTGTCACCTCAAAATGCGTATGTGATGGTATTTGGAGATGGAGCCTTGATGGGTGATTAGGGTTTGGTGAAGTCATGAGGATAGGGACCTCGGGATGGGGTTACAAGAAGAGACACCAAAGAGCTTGCTCCTGTGATCTCCCTGTACCCACACAGAGCAGAGGTCATGTGAGCACACAGTGTTGTTCTCTGATGTCTACCCTCCAGAGCTGCAGGAAAGAAATTTCTGTTGTTTAAGCCCCCTGGTCTCTGGCATTTTGTGATAGCAGCCCAAGCTGATTAACACATGCAGTGACCACAAGAGACATGTGTGAACCTGGGACTTGTTTCCTGCGTATGTGATGGTATTTGGAGATGGAGCCTTGACGGGTGATTAGGGTTTGGTGAAGTCATGAGGATAGGGACCTCGGGATGGGGTTACAAGAAGAGACACCAAAGAGCTTGCTCCTGTGATCTCCCTGTACCCACACAGAGCAGAGGTCATGTGAGCACACAGTGTTGTTCTCTGATGTCTACCCTCCAGAGCTGCAGGAAAGAAATTTCTGTTGTTTAAGCCCCCTGGTCTCTGGCATTTTGTGATAGCAGCCCAAGCTGATTAACACATGCAGTGACCACAAGAGACATGTGTGAACCTGGGACTTGTTTCCTTCTCCAAAACAGGAATGAGGACAAGCAAGCCTGCGTGATTGTTGTGTAACGTAGTTAGGGACTTAGGGCATGTGCTATGGAACTAGATTCTCCAAAATTGATTCTCTATTTCATAATGTTGTAACTATAAATATTAAGGCAAGTTAGGCAAACTACTCCTCTCACTTGCTCCCGCATCAGAAAACGGCATGATAATAACATCTTCCCCATGGTGCTGTTGTGTGAATTACAGGCATTTGTAGTCACTGTAGTGTTGTGCTGCATAGCATGTGCTCAATCAATGTTACCTACGAAGAAATAGGGTCTACTCCAATAATATTCGTTGTCTCGATTTTGCTGTAAATTTCCGTGTTCAGCTTTTGTGATTTATACCTCTGACTTTCACTAACCTTCTTTCACCTCCATCTTGCGGGGTCCTCAAACCCAGCCCCTGTTCTAGAGTCCTGGAACACCTCTTGGGTCCTTGTGGGAGGTGTCTGGCAACAGCAGGGTGCAATTAAGATCCAAGAAAGGGAAGTGGAGAATATTTTTTTAAAAAGGGAATAAAATGGAGCTGCCTCTGATTTTAGTTTGCCTCCTCATTAGCAAAGTCATTAAAAACACATGGGCATGGTGGCTAGCTCTCTGCAAGGTTGGCATTCCGAGTGGCATCTTCCTGTGGGAAGGAGGGATGATCGATGCCCTCTTCCCTCCCTTCTTTTGTTTTGAAAGCTGTGAGTTCCTTTGGGCTTTGGCAAAGGCATTGTTTTTTTCCCATAACAAATACACAGATCTCGATGTCTCGCCCAAGAATTTCAGCCACAGCAGTAATGCTTCCTGCTACTTGAGTAATTTGCAACCCACAAAGACATTCAAATGCATAAATTCAGCTCCCACAACAGCCTAGTAAGATTGGCAGGGTGTATCTTCCCCATTTTACAGATGAGGACATTGTATTCTGCTCCAAATAGACTGACTGATTTGAAAGGGGAGGTCATATTATATTTATATATGAATTCCCAAACATAAGGACACATCTGGGGACCCCATGAATGAATGAGTCTTGGGCATGTGCAGGAAGCACACAGAGGAGTTTCAGAGCTGGCACAGGGTGGATCTGGAAGTCCAGCAGGAGACTGCATTGATGGTTTTACCACTTAACCAGCTCTCCTACCTTCAGCGTTTCACTGGCTCTGTGGCTGTTGAGACCTTTGTGGAGATTTAATGTAAAAGTATTAAAAAGTGCCTGGTACAGAGTAAGTGCTCATTTATGTCAGCAACCTTTATCTTGTGCCCCCTGCTCTAACTGCTTCTGGCACTCATTGTTTTTTTAACCAGCCATTTACCTGGCCGTTTGCCTGGTTTGGAGCATGGCTGAATGTGAAGGTTTAATGGGAAAATGTCTTGTCAGTAAAGAGAGGAATTTTGATTTATCAACTCATCATGGTCCAACACAATGGTAGAATATGCATATTGTCCATAATATGTAGACTCCCTCATTCAAATTCAAATTAAATATTTTGGACATTGTCCTCACTTGGCATTTTACATATGAAGCACCTTTTAAGAGCTGGCAAGTACAATTATTATTTCCACATATATGCTGTCGTTAACACCATCCCAGTCTGGAAAGTAGTTTTCACCGACTCCAATCTGACAGATATTGATATCGACACTCAGAGAGGATGGATGTCTTTCCCAAAAGCAAATACCCAGATGACGGGGTTGACATTTAATCAAAAGTGTCTTTGCTTCTCCAGCCAATACACACATGTATCCAAACATGTAATATGTGTGCGCAGTGCTTATTTTTAGCTCTTTTGTCATCTTTAATTATTTCAGTGACTGCAACAAAAATAATCTTAGACACTTTATTAATTTTGGCCACTGGGTTTCATGCATCATTTCTCCTGAGAAGGGCATATTCCGGGGGCAAGTATATCACTCTATCTCAACAGAGTTAACCTGTAAAGGATGTGTGGTGGATCAGCCAGGACGGTTAACAGACCAGCCATTAGGGAGGGCCCACCTGGATCTCGCCTTACCCAGATTCTGCTGAACGTTCTTCCTATGTTCCACGAAGTTTTCCTCGATATAATGTGATCATATTAATGTAGTATCAGGCCAAGAAGAGGGCACCACAGTCGAGGAGTTTAGGTAGCTGGAAGGGGACAGATGAACCCTAAGAAGCTGGTCGGGGGCAGGGACGTATAATTCAGGTACGGAAGTGGCAGAGATGCTGGTCAAATAGAAGCACTGTAGAGGTCCCACAGTTACGTGGATGCTGAATGCTACGGGCGCAATTTCAGCTCTGCCGCGTGCTGGCTGTATACCCTTAGGAAGGATACATGACATTTGAGCCACAATTTTCTTACCCAAAAAAGGGGCGGGTAAACTGATATGCATATCATTGGAGGACTATATATGCCTGATGTACAAAATCAGGGGTCCATAAATGGAATCTGTTTTCACTGTTTTTGCATTTTACGGCAGAGGAAAATCAGATAAGAGGATGGGGAATGACTTACTTGAATTCACAAAGCTAGCAAACGGTAGAGATTTTATCACCTGTGCTTTTCACATCTGCTTCCACCGTATCGCTTTCGTCTTGACCACTTCCGGTCACCTAGACTTAATCTTCACGTTTTCTTGGTCTTGATATCGTCAACCATTGTCCATCCCTGTTCCATTTTTTTCTGCATGCACTTAGCACCACCCAACAACATACTACATATGCTGCTTATTAATCTATCATATTTATTTTCTCTTTCCTTAAAGACTGTTACACTTCATGAGGTCAGGCATTTTTACTTCTTTTTAAGTTGTTTTCCCTTAATGGCTGGAAACATGTTAGGCAAGTAGTAGATGTCCAAGAAATACTTGTTAACTGAATAATAGATGTACAATTTATTGATGGTAAAAAAGAAAGACAATTGTATTTATTACTGAGGCTAACAAAGATGAAAGTTTACAGAAGAAATGTAGGTTAAGGAGTAAAAAGGCGTTTCCATCAAAGACTGACAGAGGTACAAAGCATGAGCCCATGCACGGCTTTGAGCACAAAATGTAGTTTCCATTGGAGAAAATTGGCAAGAACCAAGATTAGTGAACAAAGTAATGTTCTCCAAATTTTGACTTTCAAAGCATGTATTTCTTGCAAGTAATCATAGTTGATCACCTGATAAACCTGAAACTTAAAAAAAAGAATTCCAAAGACTCTTTCTCCAACGTTGAATGTGTAATGTGTTTTTGTTTCCTATTAGGTAGGGCTAAGCGATTGACTGTCAATCCACAGTGTTTTATGAAACAAGGGATGGTGTATCATTTACAGGTACAATATTTACTGAGAAACGGCATTTGCTTAGGCAAGGAGCTGGAGCAGGGCTGCCCTCCTCACCACGCCAGCTTTCCACCTGCACCTGGTGCCCTTTTCTCCCCTGCAGGAGCCTTGATCTGCTCATTAGACATGCAACAAAGAGCCAGCCTGTGGAGCACGCATTAATATTCATAACTCAAGTCTGCTGGAATTTTTTTACATTTTTCTCTCTGGGAACTCATGGTAACAAGGACCAGATATCCAAGCAGCACAAATGGGACTGATGTGTGGGTCCTTGATTCAACCTTCTCCTGTGCTGCCTCCATACTGCTGTCTGGTGGTCTTTTGGGCAAGGTTATAGAACTATGTTACTTCTCTACTTTAAAAACTTTCAAAGGCCTATGTCCTCTCTAGAATAAGATATATGTTTTTTTTTTTTTTTTTTTTTTTTTGTAATCTTATTGCGGAAGGATCAGAATTATCTAACTCTGCAGATTCAGGTCTTTATTTCCTTTGTATTCCTATCAGTACATTTTTTGCAGATTTATTGTGGTATAATTTACATAAAAAACTGCATACATATAAGATACATATTTTGATGTTTTCATCTATCTATCTACATACACTTGAAAGCATTAGAACAATCATCATAATGAACATACCTTCATCACTCCCAAAAGTTGACTCATGCCCCTTTGTTATCACTCCCCCTCCTGTCCTCATGAAACTACTGAGCAGCTTTCTTTCAGTAACATTTAGTGTATATTTTCTAGAGAGTTGTATGTCTTTACTATTTGTCCCTTTTTCCTGGTCCTTTCTTCCTCTTTTTTAGTTGACAAATGGAGCTGGAAAATGTATGTGATTAAAACAGCTGAGTGGATGTGCATCAGTGTCACTTCAGTAGGAAGTGACAAAAGTAGTCATGTGAACTCATCAATAATAAATCCTGGGGCACTTGGGTGGCTCAGTTGATTCAATGTTCCACTCTTGATTTGGGCTCAGGTCGCGATCTCATAGTTCACGAGATGGAGCCCCGCGTTGGGCTCTGCACTGACAATGCGGAACCTGCTTGCGATTCTCTCCCTCCCCCCTCTCTCTACCCATTTCCCTCTTGTGTGTTCACATTCTCTCTCTCTCCCTCTCTCAAAAATAAATTAATAAACTTAAAAATTTTTTTTAAATAATAAACTCCAATATTTATTACTATTTAATAATTTCCAGAGCATTTTACATTTATTATCTCATTAAACTCTCATCTCCACTGGTGTGGTTGTGAATATTTTTTAGAAATCAGAAATGAAGTCATCTATAATTGGACTAATATTTATTTATTTATAATTTTTTTCATGTTTATTTATTTTGAGAATGAGAGCAAGAGCACAAGCAGAGGAAAGGCGGAGAGAGAGGGAGAGAAAGAGAATCCCAAGCAGGCTCTGCACTGTCAGCACAGAGCCCAATGCGGGGCTGTATCCCACGAACTGTGAGATCATGACCTGCACCGAAATCAAGAGCCAGACGCTTAATGGACTGACACACCCAAGAGTCCCAGACTAATTTTTAGCACAAATTACTGCAAAAAAAAAAAAAAAAAATTGTTGACACTCTATTATGTTCCAAGAGCTAAGCTACACATTTTTAACAAATTCTTTTTTGCTAAATGCTCATGGAGAATTAATGAAGTCATGTTAGGCTTTTCATTGAATCTATGTGAGAACATCTAGAGTCTCAGAGTTTACTCAAATCACAGTTGTAGTACAGTCAAGATTTGCAACCTCAGAGTTCTTAGCTTGCAATTGTATAGAGTTATCATTTCCATCTTAGAATTCTCTCAAGTCTAGACATTCAGGACACAAAAGGGATTAGGGAATTTGAAAGATGTCAATGTATGAGAGCTGGCACCCAGGTGGTTGAGTGGGCATATATGAGCAGCAGCTCTCTGGAGAGGCTCCCAGACAGATCGAGTGTAGAGCCATGAAGACCACATGCGGCCCGGACCGTAACTGATACTAGAACAAATGAAGTTCAAGGACCAAGAATGTGTGAGGAACGGTATAAGCCCTGTGATCATTCAGACTTGTAAAAACAGATCATCATCAGAACCTGAGAAAGACAGAAGAAATTACTAGTACTGTTGTTGGCTACTCCCTGGTACCTTCCCATGAGGCATCAGCAATGGGGTGTCCTGTGTACCTATCTTATTTGTTAGGGTCTGTTGGGAAGCTTTTCTTCTGGCTTACTTTCTTCTGATTTTAAAGCAGGCATCCTCTTTCACTCCAGCCTTGCTGCTTACCACATTTAAAAATAACTCCAAGATCCCAGATGTGGTCAAATAATCAGTCCCAGAATCCTGTCTTTGCGTACTCACTGCTGGAACTCACGAACCCCGCACTTCAGGCCTGTCTGCCTGTGCTCCTGCTACTGGTCCCATGACACTCCCGCTGGGCGGAATCCCAGGAGCTCACAGGGATGTTAGTGCTCCTGAAACCACGATCAGCGAGGCTGGGGCTGATGCCAGAGTTACTGAAACAGCCCAGAGTTGCCTTATGTTGTTGTTGCCACTGATGCCAAAGACACAACCAGAAGCTGGAAAGAAAAGAAAATCCCTTCTCTGCCTTCTATCTTCCTGCCAATTCCTCCCATGGGCAAAGCCTGGCAAATATATTTAAAGTCTTCTAGCTCCTTGGAATTCAGAAACCACAGGGAGATGAAAAAGAGCTAATGATCACAGACTAATCATCACAATCATTCAACAGAGCTAGTCAAATTCCTTGCACCATTCTAATTTTTGGTATTATTACTATTTTAAAAAATATACCCAGATCCTTGGTCTTCTAGGTTTCTAGAAAAAAAATACAGGATGATGCATTGAATTTCAACTTCAGATAAACATCGAATAATGTTTTGGTATAAGTAGTTTCCATGAAATATGCCCCATGAAGTATGGCATTACACATACATGCAAACGTATACACGTACACACACACAGACATACAAGTTTCAAATATTGTATAAAACATTTATACCAATAAGTGTTGATTATTTATGTGAAATTCAAGTTTGATTTGGTGTCCTTTATTTTACTTACTAAATCTAGCAACGCTGTTCCCTAGAGATTTGTGAGGATTACATGAGATAGTGTCCCCCTCATACATTCACTGCAACTTTTGTTATATAACTTTGAATGGCTTGCAACTCTCTCTCTCTCTCCTTCTCTCTTTCGACAGTGACATTTGGTGGCAGACACTGTCAGGTGACCATTATGTATTAACTACCTGTGTATGCTAGGATCCTGATAAATCCTAAAGACACGAAGTGCTGTACGTAGTGGATGCTGTCACGCTGCTCAGACATGCCGTCTCTGTTTCAGAATTGAGACGTTCATTCCCCCACCTTCTCAGAGCATTGGAAGACACTGAAACTCAGCTGAATCCCTCCTGAAAACTTACCTTGAACCAAAGACAGCCACCTTGCCTGAGTCGTGCATGAACACTTTGAGGGACTAAGGGGCTGCCCACATCTAATGACTGGGAGATGCAAGGATACAAAAGCCTAGATTTTTTTTACCTGAAACTAAGACTTCTCTGAAGGGACGTCCCAGCTCCAAAGCTGCCTGTGGGATCAGCTGAGTCCATCATTGTTAATTGTTTTCTCAGTCGACTTCTGTCCATTGAATCGTGCCTTCCTGGAACATTTGTCCTTACACCTTGTGAATACGGATCTCAGAGTCGATATCCTGGGGGTTTCAATGTACGAAAGTGCGACCCTTGGGAAGCATAAGCAGTCCTTCCTGGTTGCAAAACAAAACAACAGCAACAACCACAAAATTCTTTAATCTAAAATCTAGTTTGTTCTTTTTTTTCTGACTGCTTCCTTAGCTCCTAGCAGGAGCTCAGTACATGATTATTGAATGATTATTGAATAAATGATTATTGAATCATTATTGATGATTATTACTGAGCAGGAGCTCAGCAAATGATTATTGAATGACTGATGAATTATTGAATAAATGATTCACTAAGTGAATTATGTCTGTATTTCTCCCATCTTTTTCTTCCACTCTTCGTATACAATTATATATGAAGTGTATTTCTTTTTTTTTTTTTTTTTCAACGTTTATTTATTTTTGGGACAGAGAGAGACAGAGCATGAACGGGGGAGGGGCAGAGAGAGAGGGAGACACAGAATCGGAAACAGGCTCCAGGCTCTGAGCCATCAGCCCAGAGCCTGACGCGGGGCTCGAACTCACGGACTGCGAGATCGTGACCTGGCTGAAGTCGGACGCTTAACTGACTGTGCCACCCAGGCGCCCCTGAAGTGTATTTCTTATAGACAGCATATCCTGCATCTTTTTTTTTTTTAATTTAGTTTGAGGGGTGCCTGCGTGGCTCAGTCAGTTAAGCATCTGACTCTTGATTTCAGCTCAGGTCATGATCTCCTGGTTCATGAGTTCGAGCCCTGCCTCAGGCTGTGTGCTGACAGTGCAGAGCCTGCTTGGGATTCTCCTTCTCTCCCTCTCTCTATCCCTGTCCCCTGCTCACACTCTATCAAAATAAATAAATAAACTTAAAAATAACTAAAAAGTAAAATTTACTTTGACACTGAATTTTTAAATTTTTTTTAAATGTTTTTAATGCTTATTTATTTTTGAGAGAGAGACAAAGTGTGAGGGGAGGGGGAGAGAGAGGGAGACACAGAATCGGAAGCAGGCTCCAGGCTCCTAGCTCTCAGCACAGAGCCCGATGCGGGGCTCAAAGTTGGACACCCAATGGACTGAGCCACCCAGGCGCCCTGACACTTACTGAATTTTAATTGAAGCATCTAACCATTTATCTTGAATGCAGGTGTCTACATGCTGCATTCATGCCTGAGACTTGACTATTTGCTTTCTGTATGTTTCCTCTGATGTTAATTCCTCACAGTCCCTTCTCCTATTATCTAGTGGATGATTATTAGTATTCTGTTTTCATCTACCTATTGAAGTTTTGACTATATATTTTTATGGACACTTTAGTGGGACTTCCAGGGTAGACATTAAGCATTTAATTTTTTACAGTCTACTTATAATTAATATTTTACTATTTTGAATAGAATAGAACAATTATTACCATATGGGTACCTTTTCCTCTCCCATTATAGTTATCATATGCATTTCATCTCCATATGTTAAAAACCCTATGAGAAAATATATATTTTTTCTTTCTAGACCCCAAGTTTCGAGGTTTGGTATCGCCTCATAGGACTATGATACTCTGCTCATTTTTTCCCTTTAGTCCTCCCCTGCCCCCCCTTTTTCCCAATCAGATAGTTTCTTTTTTTTTTTTTTTTCAACGTTTATTTATTTTTGGGACAGAGAGAGACAGAACATGAATGGGCGAGGGACAGAGAGAGAGGGAGAGACAGAATCGGAAACAGGCTCCAGGCTCTGAGCCATCAGCCCAGAGCCCGACGCGGGGCTCGAACTCACGGACCGCGAGATCGTGACCTGGCTGAAGTCGGACGCTTAACGACTGCGCCACCCAGGCGCCCCAATCAGATAGTTTCAACTGGTTTGTTTTCAATGAGCAATTAGAGATATTATGAAGCTATTTTCTAAGACAAAGTTCAATGGTGGAATGATCATGTGCACAGTTTGGGAGATATATGTATATCTATATCTATCTATCTATCTATCTATCTATCTATCTATCTATCTATCTATCTATTGTTGGAGATGAATATGTGACCCTCTAACTTTAGGCATGGTGTTAAGTATGGAAGAGAGTGTAGGGCTGGAGGTATACCTGTGGCCCCATACAATGACATTATATGCTATGGTAGGATGAAATTTTAAGGAGAGAACATGAGATATAATGAGAAGAACCTTGGACCTGATCATCAGGGAACTCCAACATTCAAGTTAAAGTTGAAACCAGAGCTCTAGGAGAAACAACATCAGAGATCGGTGGCATGGGAAAAAAGAAAGTAGAGTGTCCTAAAAATGAGGGAGGGATTCACATTTGACACATGGCTTGGTCCTTTAGACTAGATGCTCTCCCACCATCCTGGTTTCCTGGCTTAAGTCAAATTCCCCAATATGAGCACAGTTTCCATTATGCTTATATATCTACTGCCCTGGACCCCCAAAAGAACATTACCTTTCAATATAAGCCAGTTTCCAGGATGCTTCACCTTAATAGAGACCCCCTGAGTGATGCTTTTTTTTCAGCTCATACAGGGCTTGGAAATGCGATTCTGTTTAAAATGATGCTTTTTATAACAGTGGAATATCAGACAGTATGGTTTAGTTTGAAGGCAAAAAGACTGAATATCAGTGACATGTTGCTGGAGCCACAGCTCACACTGACTCAGAAGAGTCA
The DNA here is from genome assembly GCF_028749965.1 of Puma concolor. Lineage (NCBI taxonomy): Eukaryota > Metazoa > Chordata > Mammalia > Carnivora > Felidae > Puma > Puma concolor. Next base: position 6,437,275 of record NC_141684.1, read on the forward strand.
CATGTGCAGATCTTTCTGACTCTGTTCAGTCATGTCATGTTGGTGGTTTAAAATTGGTCATAGAGGTAGCATTTACCCCTAAAGAAGCCAGAAAATGCAGCAAATCGTAGCTTTTTTTTTTAATAGAAAAAGCTATGGCTGATTTGTGTCCTCCCAAAATTTATAGGTTGAAGTCTTAACCCAGAATGTCACTGTATTTGGAGACAAGACATCTAAATAGGTAATTAGGTGAAAATGAGGTCACTAGGATGGGCCCTAATCCAAGCTGATTGGTATCTTTGTAAGACAAAGTGATTAAGGCACAGAAACATGCAAAGAAAAGATCACGTGAAGACAAAGCAATAAGAAAGCCATTCGCAAGGTGAGAAGTGAGACCTCAGAAGAAACGGACACGGCTCACATCCTGAGCTCAGAATTCTAGCCTCCGACATTGTGAGAAAATAAGTTTCTGCTGTTGAATCTGCCCAGTCCGTGGTACTTTTGTATAGAGCATCAGCAAATGAATACAGAGATCACGTTGTTAACAGGTCATTGCTAAAAACCCTTCAGAAGTGTTAATTAAAATGGCTCTGATAGGGGCACCTGAGTGGCTCAGTCCGTTAAGTGTCCGACTTTGGCACAGGTCATGATTCCATAGTTCATGAGTTCGAGCCTCGCACTGGGCTCTGTGCTGACAGCTTGGAGCCTGGAGCCTACTTCAGATTCTGTGTCTCCCTCTCTATTTGCCCCTCCCCCGTTTGTTCTCTCTCTCTCTCTCTCTCTCCCTCTCTCTCTCTCTCTCTCAAAAATAAATAACATGAAAAAAATAAAAAATAACAAAATGGCTCTGATAATGATAATAATAAAAAAATCACCTAAAACCTTAAAACCAATAATATTTAGCCTATATCAATAGAGACTCTCTGTCTTTCTCTCCCTCTCTCTCTCTCTCTCTCTCTCTCTCTCTATATATATATATATATATATATACACACTTATATACATATATATCAATATATAAAGAGACATATGTATATATATGTATGTGTATGTATGTATTTATATGTATATAAAATAAGAATACACACACACACATATACATATATATATGTATTCTTTTCTTTTTCCTTTTCTTCAGATATTGTATTGGCTGAACCTAGCTCTGAAACTATGTTCTTCCTGTAAGGCCTATAGAATTCCATCCAGAATCTATATTAGCCGGTTGAATCTATGAAACTGAACACCAGTCTTGTGAGAAGTGTCATCCCCAATAAAGCTTTTAGTATTTTGGGGGGGGGATCAGATACAAAAGAAATCTGAGAACAGCTTCTTCATTTGTATCAATTCTGGTTTAATACTGAGGAAGAGTCACGAACATTTTTTTTATTTATATTTTTCTGTATTTTCTTTTATTTCTACTTTTTATATCTTTACACATTTATTTTCAATGGAATAGACACTATGAGCAGGTACTCTCCTATGTCTTCATTATTAATGTGTCACTATCACTGCTTGCAAATAAATAAAACCCTATTAGAAGTATTATGTAAAAGTAATGCCATGCTCATGCCATTTGTGCATAAAGAAAGGTATATGCCCTCTCATACAATAACAAAGGGATTCCTTATCTGTAGTACTTTGATGAGTTGGGAGTGCCTGGGTGGCTTAGTCCATTAAGCAAACGACTCTGGCTCAGGTCATGATCTCTTGGTTCATAGGTTTGAGCCCTGTGCCGGGCTCAGTGCTGACAGTGCAGAGCCTGCTTGGGATTCTCTGTCTCTCCCTCCCTCTCCCTCTGCCCCTTCCCGACTTGTGTTTTCACTCTCGCTCTCAAAATAAATAAATTTTTTAAAAAAAGCTTTATACGACTTTGATGAGTCAAGTAAGACTTCACAGATATGTTCCAGGTTTGTTATTAGGTTAATAGAATAAAACAGACACAGAGAATAGGATCTGTAGTACCCTATCTTATTCTGCAGATGAATACCAAGAAAATCGTGATGTAAAGGCACAAAAATACCACTGGTGGCAAGAACTGGATTCAAGTCCCAACTCTGCAATTTACTGATATGATATCAGCCAAATTACTTGTCATTAACATTCATAATCACCCTTACGTTTAAGGCAGATTTCCCTCCCGACATACAATAAATGTTACACCTCCAAAGAGCAGAAAATGGCGGTCCAAAAGGTAACGTCATACAAATCTGCAGGATGCTACCTCATCCCGCTGGTAGCATCCCGAAGATGACCTCAGCTCTTTTCAGTTCGGCAGATGCTGCAACGTGAAGAGCTGCCTTTCACTTCTTCGTTCGTGCAGAGCGCTTTCCCTTCTCACCCTTGCTCCAATCCACTCCTGCAAGCCTCTTCTCCACAGCAAATCCCCTCATTTTCCTGGAAAATTTTCTTGGCACATAAAGTTTCTTTCCCACATCTACTGGGAATATGAGGAGCATTTTGCGACCCACTTGTGCAACACTGGAGACAATAAAGTTGAGAGAGCTAAATTCTGGTTCTTTGTCTCTGCAACGCCATATGCATCATGGCAGATTGCATTATTGGCAACAAAACACTATTATTATAACTTAGCTGTACGGTAAGCCTTCAAACCAGGTAGTCTTCTAAGCTTTCCCTTCCTTTTCAAAACTATTTTATTAATCTACATTCTTCGCATTTCTACATAAATTTGAAAATCAGCATTGTAATTTTTACAAAGCATCGTAATAATCTTGATTGGTATTGCATTGAATCCATATCTAAAATTGAAGACAATTAACATTTTAACAATTTGAGCCCTCCAGCAAAACAAACAAACAAACAAACAAAAACCACATGATATATTTTCCATGTGTTTGGGACTTACTTATTTTCAGCAATGTTATGTAGTTCTTGGCCTGATGTCTTATGTATATAGATCAATAGAATAGAAATTTCAGAACCAGGCGAACACATACGTGGTCCATTATTTTTGACAAAAGTTCCATGTAAATTCAATAGAGGAAGCAATAGTCTTCTCAATAAATGTTTCTTCAGCAACCGTATATCCACAGAAGAATAATATTCAACTCTTAACGTGTAGAAAATATTGTCTTAAATGGATCATATACCTAAAGATGAAAGATATAATTATAAAAGCCCTGGATGCAGAAATGGGAGGAAATCTGCAGTATTGTGGCAAATAATACTTTCTTGGATAGAACAACAAAAGCATAAACCTTATAAAAATGGACAAATTGGATTTCCTCAAAATTGAAAACTTCAGCCCTTGTTAGGCCATGGTAAGGTGATGCAAGACAATCTTCAGAATGCAAGAATGTAATCTCAGTCCCTGTATCTAATACAAGATTTGCATCCAGAAATAAGAACTCCTTTAATTCAGTTAGAAGACAAATAATCCAGTGAAAAAGTGGGCAGAACTTTCAAACAGACACTTCACCAAAACATGTCTAATGGCCAGTAATCATTGCATATTTATGAAAAAAATGCTTAGCATTATTAGTTATCAGGGAAATTCACATGGAAACCATCATGAAAAACCACTATGAAGCTACCAGAATGACTAAAATTTTAAAGTTCTGCTGAAGATGGAGAAGAATTGTAATTCATACACACTGCTTTGTGTTAAGTAGGATAATGCTGGAAGGTTGATTGGCAGTTTTCTATGAAGTTAAGCATACATTGAGCATATGACCTCGTGATGCCACTCCTCTGTATCCCTGAGTACCTTCTCTAGGTCTGTGCTGAGTACCCTTCACATTTCCTTGACACCTTAGAACTTCAGACAACACAATTTTAATGTCGGAAGGACTGTCTTTACTTGCTTTCTTTGCTCCTTTTTTTGCTGCATGTCCTAAAAACAGAAAACAGCTGCTAATGGACAAATTAACATTAGCAATTAAAAAAGCCAGTGAAAATGCAAATATTTTAGCAAGCTTGAGAAAATGGATTAAAACTGGCCTTATGCCACCAAAAGTGCGATACATTTCTTAATCTCCTGGTTTTCTTTGGAACAAAATGTTAGGTGTTTGTCTTGTTTTGAGTTTTTCTTTTCTGAGAGAAACTTCTATTTTCTGCTGAGGTGACCCCTTCTCCTCCTCCTTCTTCCCCCTCCCTCCTCCTCTCCTTCGCTTGGTGCTTTCTCACTCAACCAACTTTGAGAGGTAATAGTATGTTTGTGGCCTTGATGTCGATGACAGTTTCAGGGATGTATATTTTCACCAAATGCATTGAGTTATATACATTAAATAGGTACAGCTTTTTATATGTCAAACATAACTCAATAGAGTGGTCTAATGAATAAAAATAAAAAGTATTATTTTTTAGAAATACCTGTTAAAATATTTTAAAATGAAATATCTCCAATTTGCTTCAAAGCGATATGAGGTGGGAAATGGGAGGAGATTGATATAAAACTTGGTTGGTCACTAGTTGATAGTTCTTGAATCTGGATGAGGTACATGGTAGTTTTCTCTACTTTGTATATTTTTAACATTTTCTGTAATTGGTGAGTTCTCAAAAATATATATAATAAGTAGGTTTTAGTATTAAAAAAAAAAAAAAAAGGAAAGGCAAAGGCTTTATAAAGGAGAAGAAACTTGGACGTGGCCCTGAAGGGTGTGACCAAAGAGAAGAGACAAGACTGAGGACCTCTAGGAGGACCTTGGTTTGCAGAACCAGTATCTGGCAGCAAACTCAAAGCTTCCTTTTTCTCACTTGACGAGATCTTTAAGAGCAGGAGATGTGGGGAGAAAAAGCAAAGAGAAAAGAAATGTGGTTAATTAAGAAGTGATGAGAATCTTACAAAAATAGCTGTGTCAGAAATTGGATTAAGCAACATGTCCTTGAAAAATGAGAACGTATTCAGATGAGGACAGCCAGATGACAAGCCCTCAGTGGAGCAATTAAGGGAACAGGTTAATGAAATTGCAGAGTCATTTAAAGCTCCTTGGGAAGCATGGGGTATAGCTAGACACTGCCCGAAAAGAAGAAAACAGGAGAAAGAATGAGTGTACCAAACATATGCATATGTGTATGTGCGTGTACCTGCATACACCCACACATGTGCGCACGGGTGGACACACACACACACACACACACACACACACACACACCTCCTTCTCTGGTTCTCTACAAGATACTGGATGCCCACGAATCATATACATACTTGCTGTAGTCTCCAGGTTGATGGTATCCCTTGATGCTTAAGTTCAGAAACAGCAACAACCATTTTATACTTTATTGTACACATTTTCTTATAGTTTTGCTTTCTTGTCAAAACTGGAAATGCATATGTCCTCAACTATCACGCAGAAGAATTTGAATCTTTTAGAAACACATTTTGCTAAGATTAAATGGGTTTTTCAATTCACCTTTTTATTTTTCAAAGCAGAATTTACTGACCTCAATATTGAATTTCCTTCCTTTGCATTTATCAAGTGGAATATTTTACTTGAATCCTAGCATCTGTTGAATAAGTCACTTACTAGAGTGGGACGGGATTTTTAGAGGTTTTGTTTTCTTTTCATAATCTCAATACTTCTGTGTAATGACCTTTGCCAGTGTGGGAAAGGCTGGCAAGTTAGATAAAGGGAGGGAGTGAGCAACATATAGGGCCAAGGACGGAAGAGGGGCAGGATCCATGACGTGTTGAAAACATTACTGAAGACAGGTGTTCTCCACCTTTTATCTTTCTTGATATGTAGCAGAGCTCAATAAGGAATTGATGATTTGAATATTGTCATTTTCATTTCACAGATGAGTGAAATGATTTCAAAGATCTAAGTCCTTCATTACATGTAGCAATAGTGTAAAGTCAGACAGTCAAAACCTGAAATCAAATATTGCCACTTTAAGCCACCCTATCAGCTCGCTGCTAACAAAATCGAATGAGCTTTATTATCAACATGATTTCTCTGGTGATAAAATGTATACAATAAATCAGACTAACAATAGGAATAATCTGTCAAGTTTCCACTTTCTCCTGCTATTTCTATGGGATTTCAAGTCCTGATTTGTGAAATAAAATGACACAAAAATTTCTTTAAATACTAGAATTTTATGATATATAATTCTAGAAATTTTGTAGAAAAAAAATGTATGGGTATTTATTTGTGGACCTGGTCGATCTGTAGAATTAATCTTAGGTTTTTGGCACCCAGGATGTAATCAAGAAAACTTTACTGAGCACTGAATATATTCCAGGCTACCTGCCAGTTGCTGAGAATGTAAAGACAAGAAACATTACCACTGCTTTTCATGCATTGATGGGGCCATGTTGGTGAGAGCTGGGTGAGAAAAAGAAATAGAAAAAGCAAGCAAGTAGAGATACAAGTGCAATTTGGGGTTGCCATGGGAGCCCAGGAAAACGTAGACAATACGAACGACAGACACCTACCGATTGCCGTCAGAATTAAATCTTTCAAATATTTAAATATTTCACCATAGGAAGTCTTTAAAACTCAGTGTGTATTTTACACTTACAATACCTCTCCATTTGGACCGGCCACATTTCAAACACTCACTGCCCACATGTGTCTGCCCAGATTGGATGGTGTAGCTCTAGAAGTTTGAAATCGCATTTACTGTAAAGTGAATGAAGAAGAACTTCAAATACGAAGGAAAGCTAATTATTTTCCATAGTGATAAACAAAGCTATGTCACTTTCTCTCTTGTTTCTTGACTTAAGGACTTTTTTCCCCCTTCCACTGTTGTAATAAACAAGTTAGCATTACTGGGAGTGTATTTCCAAACTCGTGTATAAGCAGTAAGTGACTGTATTCCAGACAAATGTTAATGAAAGACTAAGTTTAGAAGTCACCAGTCTATCGAGCATGATTCCTTTTGTTTCCTGTTCCAACACATACAGTGTTAAGAAATCTGATGACCAACTGATGGAGCAAGTTTTGAAAATAAAGATCTTACCTAATTGTTACCACCTGCTTCCTTTCTTTTTCCTCCTGTTGGTGTCACCAGCACCTAGTGTTGAGCTTTCTTTATGGAGCCCACAGAAACTTCCAAACCAGCCACAGTTTCCTCTAAACACTGTGATCTGGGGCAGTAGAATAAAGCTAGCAATATGCTAGTAACCTGCTCAATACTACCTCTCAGCCTGTGCCTTTTAGACTAAATCTTACATACTAGTGTTTTATCACTAAGTTAGTTGAAAGAAAAAAGTGCTATGTTTGTGTCATTGTCATTATTGCCATCATCATTGTTGCTGTTTGTTACTGTAACATGATGAAACAGATGGTCCAGGAGAAATGTCTCTTGCACAAATTGTACGCTGCTTATAGTAACAATGTGCTTTCTCTCTTGGTCATTTTCCAGATGCGCCCTGCAATCCTTCACTTCCATATCTGGACCATTTGATTGAGTCTCCTTTTGCTAACTAATGAGATTTGGGGGCGCCCAAACATATATCTTTCTGTCTCTCCCAATCTTGAAATCAACTAAGGAGGAAGTCAGATGGAGATCTAATATTAGCTTTACTATTACCTAATATAATTTTTTCTTTGATATGTGGGAGCAGACCACTCCCTGAATGGCAGAGGTGAGCATCCCTGGCCTGAGCTCTGTCTAGTGGAGGAGAATGAACCCAGCAGGGACTGAGCTGCAATGTCTAGCTCTTTATCCCAGTCTCATGTGGCAGATAAATCACAATTTCCCTTCCAGAAAGTAGAAGTTTCCAGTTTTTAATGGAAATGTGAGCAAGGTATACAAATTCTTCCTGTAACGCCAATAATTTCCTGAATTCCACATCGCCTACTTCATATCCTAGCAATTTTAGACAGTTTCCAGTTGCCCCAACACCTTCCTTTATGTTGCTCTTCCAATTGTTATGTCTGCCCAGGGCATCAGTCCTTTCCCAATTCACGTAGTTCAGTAGTTCTCAACCTACTCAGAGGAAAAGGGCCTTTGCACCACCCCCACGTCTCAGAGAACTAACATGGCTTGTATTTATTTCTAGTTGTGTGCATGCCATGCGTGTCACAGTGAGTTGGCGGGGTTGAGGAGTGGACGGGTCTATGTGCTTCTACCATCACTGAAGCAAGGGAAATCATTCTGCCCACTGGCTCTTAAAGCTTCTGCTTAGAAGTGACAAGCTCCACTTCTGCTCGAATGACATTGTCCAAAGCAAGTCACATGGCTATACCCAACATTAAAGAGATGATAAGTACATTCTCTCATGAGCCCAGAATGAGCAACAACCTGGACAAATTTGGTGCACATATTAATGACTGGCAAGCACATGTGGCAGAGGGGAAAGCATGTTACAATACCTGTTACCCCTCAGCTGAATGGCTTGAGGAAATCATACGAGGCAATGAGGAAAGACTGGAATTGGGTCCCTGCCAGGTCCCCTTTCTGTTGAGAACTTATCTAGTAACAAGTGAATGAATCAATGCCTTATTGAGCTTCATTTGTCTAGTGAGCCTCCTTTGAGATGATAGGGTGATGGATAATAGAAGAAACATTGAGCTTAGATTCAGAAGAAAGTCTGCCTTCCTGCCTTTGATTCCTGCTCATTGGTTGTAAAGGCCTGTCCTCTGGATTGAGTTGCACCCCTCCCCAAATTCGTATGTTGAAGCTCTACCCCAGTGTGATGCTATTTAGATATATTGTCTTTGAGAGATAATTAGGTTTAGATGCAGTCGTGAGAATGGGGTCCTCATGATGGGATTAGTGCCCTTGTAAGAAGAGGAAGAGACACCAGAGGGATTGGTCTTCTCTCTCTCGCTCAGCTATTGGAGGACACAGTATGAAGACAGCCATCCCCAAGCTAGGAAGAGAGCTTTCACCAGAAAAATGAATCTGTCAGCTTGGACTTCCTCAATACTGACCCTCCAGCCACAAATGGAAACTGTGAGACATACCTTCTTGTTGTTTAAACCACCCAAATCTATCTTGTTTTGCTATGGCAGCCTAAGTTGACTAATACAACCAACATATAGCTTCCCCTTCTCTGAGTCTCAATCTTATCTTCTGTAAGATGGACATCAGACTCTCTGTCCCACCTTGTAAGCTTATAGGGAGGAACTAAGAAACAAATATGATAACGTCCTAGAAATTGCTTTGCAACCTATGCAATAGTTATGTAAGTAAAAAGACTGACGGTCAATAGTGTTTTGGAGTCTCTTGTTCTCCCCTTGAAATTTCCATCTTCCCAGCCTTGGCCATCTGCTCAGTCCACAGTCACTGCTTACTAAGGAGTGCTAGTGACATTAAGGTAACGTGATCAGTGATCATGCCATAGATGAAGGAGCTGAAGTGGCCCTACTTGGAAGTATTCTTGCCAAGCTTTGTTGTTTAAACTGAATTAGCATCCTGTGGGCAGAAGACACACGGCAGAGATTCCACACAGGCCATCTATCAGTGAAGACTGCTGGTGGACTCAGGTCAGAAGCAGCCCTGCACTGACAAGTCCTTATGACCTTGGCTTAATCACTTAGCCTCTCTGAACTTGGGTGCTAAAAGCTGCTAAATTTTATTAATAAGAGCTCTTATCTTACAAGGTTGATGTGAGAAAAAAAAAATCCTTCCAATTTCCTAGCAATTCATTTATTTCATGGTGAGACTCAAGAACAAGGTTCTACTGGGAGGAAGGGCAGGTGCCAGCAGTAACCCACACCCTGGGGACAGCTCTGAAGGCAATCAATGTCAGTAGACCCATAGCCAAGGCAGGATTTTGCTACTTACTACAGCATTATTCAGTCACTTCATTCATCACACATTATTAACTATTTTGGGTGCTGGGAATACAAAACACAAGGTAGGCAAAATTCTTGTTTTAACAAAAAGCAATCAGAAACCAAAGCAATATATCAAACATTCTGTACAATCATATGTAATATGTACCATGGAGGAAGTCCCGATAAACTGATGATGTAAAAATATACAAATGATGTGTGAGAGGGAAATGTGCTGAATCTGAAGTAAAAGCATTCCAAGACAGTGAAAACCAGTGCAAACGCCAGGACAGAAAGGGATGTGGTATTAAGGCAGGAAAGCAAGAAAACTGGTGTGGCTGAAGCAGAATGTGTCTGGCTGAAGCAGAATGTGTCAGGCGGATTGTGCCCGGAAGAAGACAGTGAAGGCCATCAATTTCAAGTTCATTGGCCTTGAACAGATTATTACACATTTTAAACATATTTCTGCAGACTCTTGTGTGGCTGAGGTTTTGTCAGGATATCGTAAAACATTGTACGTGAAAGCACACTCCATCCTGAAATTATAAGACATCTTTAAAGAGGTAAGAAATGAGCTGAACATACCTCCTGGCTCCGGTCCCATTCCTTTTTGATGAAATAACCCACCAGCTACTCTTCTGCTACCATCACTTGGTCTCTGAAACACATGGTTAGAATGACACACGTGCTCTCAATTAATCCAAACTTCTGTCCTTCATTGCTCAATGAGATAACACACAAAAAATTCTAGAAGAGTAGCAAGGACATTGATGTCAGCCAGTTCCCATTACAATTGCGAGTTGGTCAAAACAGAAATGAATGGAATCTGCAAGATCCCTGCTTTGGATGTCTCTCCCTAAAGAGGTAAGGAGAGAGAGGATTAAATGTCCGTGTACTTCTCGTCGGTGATGCACAGCCATACAAAAGGGAAGACACATTCATAAATCACTTATGGTTACGTTTCTAATAAAGGATGTGAACTTCAAAAAAAAGTGGTTTTTATAAAGCCCCCATGTTTTTCAGTGTACCTGAGCGAATCTGGTTCTTGAGGATGAAAAGTGATTGAGGATGATGATGGGGGTGGGGGACGTTGGTCAGTAGATAGAGATATGATGCAGATGTGGATGTGGATATAGGTGTACCTATCATAATGATTGATATTCTTGTAGGATTGTTTCATTTTTATTTTTTTAAGTTTATTTATTTCCTTTGAGAGAGACAGCATGCGAGCAGGGGAGGGGCAAAGAGGGGGAGAGAGAGAATCCTAAGCAGGCTCCATGCTGCCAATGCAGAACCTGATGCAGGGCTCGAACTCAGGAAACATGAGATCACGACCTGAGTTGAGACCAAGAGTCAGACACTTACCCAACTGAGCCACCAGGTGAGCCTGTAATTGTTGTTGTTGTTGTTTTTACAGAGGTATAAAGTTATGTTTCTCTTCTAGTATCATCATTATCCAAAAAGGAAATATCATTCTACTAATGCCTCAAATCTCACCAGCAGTACGTGTTTTTTTATGTATTTGAAAGTACATTTCATGCACAGAAAGAAGATTGAAAGGTTAATTTGGCCTTAGAAATTTAATTTTAACGCATTAAATTATACAATTGAAATTCTGTTCTTGTACTTTCTAATTTCAAATCATCTTATTTTCTATTTATAAATCCAGAAAATATTAAAAAAAACTTTTAAGTCAACCTTTACAGCTTAAATGAAAGGCCATTACATGTTTTCAACTTTATTTATAAATCTAATGTGTTCTTTTTATTTTAAGTACTTCCATTCTCCAATAAGCTAAGCTTCCCAAGCACTTAACCAACTTCCATAAATCTAATAAGTCAAAATTATAAGATGTTCTAACACTTCTCACAGATGTGGTAAAATTTTCTCAGACTATTCAACTTAGAATGACAAGCAAAATCAAATTTTCAATTCCACATTTTAAATTGGAATCAATTTAATCTGTTAGATACTCTGCAATGTCAAATTATACTTTAATATGCCAAATGCTCCTAAGTTATAAGTGATTAAAATGTCAAACAAGCTCAGGTTATTTCCAAACTTAACATGAAAATATTAACACCATAAGTTATAATTTGCTTCCTCAAGTTCAGAACTAAGTCTGTCATTTCCTATGGTTAAACTGCTCACTCATGCTCAATTCATTCGTGCAACCTTCAACGCCTACTATGTGCCAGGTACCATTTAAGATGCTGCATCTAAAAGAGTGGAAAAAAGAGATTGATGTCCTTAAGTCATGAAACATAAATGCAAGGGGAGTACCAAGGCAGACAGAATAACAAGAAACAATTAATTAAATCACATGATATTTCAGAAGATTGCCATGGAGAATGAACATTGGATAGGGAGTTCCTGAGTTACTAGGTGGAAGTCTAAACAGCATTATCAGGGAAAGACTCCTGGAAAAGGTAACAGCTGGGAAGACGCCTAGGGGAAATTAAGAGATTTGCCTTGTGGAATCTGCGGGAGCATTCCAGGCACAGGAAAGAGCAAATGCGAAGACTCTGAGAAGGGAATGCGGCTGGCGGCTGGCATGTTATAGAGGAGCAGCCAAAGGCCAGCGTGGCTGGAGCAGGGGGAAGCAAGAGAAAAGAAGGAAGGCATAGGTCAGACAGGGAAAGGGGTCCAGGCTCTGAGAGCCCTCCTGGCCACTTATTCTGAATGAGACGGAAACTCGGTGCAGCACTCTGTGAATAGGAGAGTCATGATGTGCCGTGATGTCATGGAACATTTAACAGGATGACTCTAGCTGCTGTACTGAGAAGAGATGTGTGTGTGTGGGGGGGGGGGGGGGCAGCAGGGGGTGGGGCACAAGGGCAAATGAAAGGAGACAGAGGAGGCCCATAGCAATACTCCAGGTGAATGGCAATGGCGATTTTGACCAGGGCGGAAGTGAGAGGTGGTGGGAGGGGGCCAGACTCTAGCTAGATTAGGAAGGAGACCCAAAGAATTTGCTGATAGATTAGAGATGAAAGTGAAGCATGACCTCGAGATAATTTGGCGTGAGCTACTGGCAGGAAGCGATGGGGGGAGCCCACAGGAGAAGGGAAACGTGGACATTCATGTGTGGGTTAAGTTCGGGAATTGTGTTAAACATCCTGTGGAGATGCCAAGTTAGATCTGTAAGCCTGGACAAAACATTTCTGTACGAAGCGATGGGATTGCCTATTTACCAAGTGAAATGAAATTACATCTTAAGCAGCAAGTCCTGTGGAACAGGAGACATGGATCTTCAGACAGTAGGAGTGATTTTTTCCTCATGCTGTTCTTGCGAAGAATATAGAAAAGATCTCTAAGGCCATGTCCTTCAAATGGAGTCTTTCAGTCCACATCCCGTGGATTCAACTTATGTCTAAACTAATTATTGTCAATGTTTTTTTGCGTGTATGTTTTTAAAACCATTTAATAAGACACGATTTATCTCTTTATTGTCCGATGTGATTCTGAAATCGTTTTCACATTCTCCCCTCTGACAGAGCTACCATTCTCATGGATATTTAAGTGGATTTGTTTGGATCTTATTTCTACCTCATTGAACTCTCTGGAGTTAAGGTCCCACCTGTGAAAGTAGTCCAGCAAAAATCACTTTCCCAGAATTTCCTTTTGTTTGTTTTTGGGTGGCTTTTCGGGGGTGTTTGATTTTGGTGATAAGCTCAGTTCACTCTCAAGCTTTGGAGATGAAATATTGTGAGCCAGAGGTAATGCATTAAGATCAATCACACTTTCTTTTTTCTTGATAACAGTAAGAACATGTATTGTCTCTTAGAGCTCAGTTACAAGTTACCCTACCACCTCCACGGTGATCCACATTCCTGAAAAGGAGTGGATCCAAGGTCCACTCTTGGATCTTTCCAAGATCCAAGCGGTGTTGTGTAAATCTACTTGGGATAGCATGTGTGTTTGACTTGCAACCACCTCCTCGCCTGGGCCAAGTCCCCCATGTGGTCATCCCTCTACAGGCTTAAGAAGTACTCGGTGATTTGGAGATAATGGGGGAGTTAACTGTTAACTACATCATGTTAACTGTTAATGGGGATGGGGGTGGGGCTACTGGAAACAGGTGAAATCTGAGCAAAGGGGGAAAGAGGAATTTTAAGCACAAGACTGCCATCTAGAATCACAATCGGACAGCATGAATTCCTCCAAGAAAGTCAAATTCATTGAGTGAACTGGCACTTAGTATCATTTACATAAGAAAGTAGAAATGGGTTCAACCAAGGTGCTGCTAAACCCAAATCTAGTAAAAAATGGCTGAATGACAAATTTTTGCACTGAAATGAGTACGTTTTCAGCCACCTGGAAAACTGGTTTCTGCGGCTTCCTAACTGAAAGGTTTTCTGCAGAATAATACATTATTATATCTGCAAGGGAACTTCAAATCCATTTTCTTTTAGTGGAAACAGGTCCAGGAAGGCTGGGTGACTTTTTCAACATCACATAGTGTGTTAATGTCAGATCTTGATTAAAACTACATAAAACAAAAATATCCAGGATGGACGCTTATTAAATTCGCATTTTGAATGAAGATTTAACTTTCTTCCTATTTTTTTTTTGTTTGTGTCATACAAACCAATTGTAGTATGGTTCTTTAAAAGTCGCCGAAAATGAGATTTACCATTTCCCTCAATTACTCCATAAAATGCTTTATTTCCATTTGTTCATGATCATCTGGATGTAGTTCTACCTTTCAAGGATCGCATGACCTTAAGCCAATTTTGGACTTGGCTGTTGTTGCCACATCTTCAGTGTTCTCTAATTAGCCAGATTGCTTTATTGTTATTTTTCTTAAGGCCTAATTTTTAAAAGCATTCTGTATGCAGCTTGATGCATTTCCCCATTAGGTAAGTCTGTCTTCTTATTGGCTGGCTTTACTATATTTGCTCTAATTTTTCTTTTCTCAAGTGAAAAGCTTAAAATGTTTACTTCTTTTAATGATGCACTATGTGTCTTAATGGATAAGTATTTTGTTTCATTTACATTCCCACATTTTTATTCTTAGTATAAATTTTTCTCTTTTTTAAAAAAATTTTTTTAATGTTTATTTAATTTTGAGAGAGAGAGAGGGAGAGAGGAAGTGGCAGAGAGAGATAGAGACACAGAATCTGAAGCAGGCTCCAGGCTCTGAGCTGTCCACACAGAGCGCAACGCACAGGGTTCAAACTCACAAGCGGTGAGATCATGACCTGAGTCAGTCGGGACACTTAACCAACTGAGCCACCCAGCTGCCCCAAAACTTCTCTAACTTACAGATAAATTAGGTATTCAGCAAATAAGAAAACGGCAAAGACTTTAGTAGTATACAAAATTCTCATGTCCTAATTTCTGCATAAGGAATTTCTTTTCATGTAGATACCTTGTTTGCCAGTGGAGTATTCAATAACTATAAATCTAACATTTTCCAAAGTATTTCATTTCATTTTATTTTGGGAGGCATCCTTCTAGAACATTTTCCTATTCAATCATACAATAACCTGATGTAAGAAATATCATTCGTATACCCAGGAAGTTCAAGCACCACACACTAAGGGGCAGCAGTAAATGCTAAACATATTTCTCAGTTCTTCTTCCTCCAAAATGTTCCCTAGTTCTGTATGTGGAACAGTGGTCATATCTACCTCAAGTGTTTTTCAGAAGGCTGTAATTATCATCAAGAATCAACAGAGGAAGCCTTTTTAGTGGATATCATTTAACTATTAAAAGCCAATTGCTTGATAAGACATTTTTTTTTCATTTTAAACATTTGTACATATTCCAGAGATATATCAAGCAGTTATGAGGATTTTCAACAAACTAGACTGTTCTAATCTTCTCATGATAGCTCAGTATTACCATCGTGCATGGGAATCATCACGTCATTACGTCTACCCCATGTATCCCTTGTGCTTCCTGTCATTTGAGCTCTACAGGAAGATCAGCTGAATTTCCATCCTATACCTTGTGTGAGTTTCAATGTTGTAGCTGAAATTTATGCAGATTTGGAGTTTCCTCTTTCTGCTGGATTGTCATTCTGTGTGATTGTCTTCTTTTTACTCCTCTTCATTCTTCTACCACAGATTGCAAAATAATGCCCAGAATTGAGTTTGAGCGCAAGAGCTGTAAAGGACTGGATTCTCAGCATAAGAAAGTTGGTGCTTTTGCACTGGCTTATGTGTAACAGACAAAGGTCTCTGAGTCATTCCCACCACATTAATACTTACTAGAGCAGAGGAAAGTTCTTTCATTTTTTATCTTTCCTGTGGTAGCAGGTGGTAAGATTCATGGATTCTAGCATCTTCCAGTTCAACAAAGAAAACCTTATAGATTACCAGCTTATTTTATTCCATTTTCTTTTCCTATATAAGGAGCATGTTTCTGTGCTGTACCAATTTCCAGATTTTGTGATGCAGAATTTAGTTTGGGGCAGACTAGATATTTTATTTTAATTGCGTTATTTGTACACATTCATATGTTTTGTCTTTCTTTCCCATGACTACCGACACCCCCTGGTTTTCTTTTTCATTTTTCTATTCCTTCATGCCTAGAACAGTGTCCAGCATATGGTAGGTGTTTAACAATGAATAAGTATATGTTTCAACTTTACTTAAATGATCAATTACATTAATGTTGTTTCCTAAACATAAACAAGGAGAACAACAATTTGCCCAGAAAAAGAAAACAAGATAGCAAAAAGACCCATTATTTATTTTGTGCCCTTAAATTTCAGGCACTGTGATAAACATATTATAGTTATCTATAATGTGTAATTGAATTCTCATAACTACCCAGTAGAGAAATCATATTTAGAAACAAGAAAACATTAATTTAGTTTGTTAGGTAAGTACTCCAAAGTTTTATAAATTATAAATGGCAGAGTAGAGTCAGAATACAAAATCATTTTTCTTGACGTGTGAAGGTTTTTCATCCTAGGTTTCTCATTTGATCAACATAACAACCCTATAATAGCACACATCAGTTTGCTAAAACAGAAATTGAGACCAGGCCAGGAAAAATAACCTCTCCAGAGTTATGTAGTAGGCATGTAATTGAACACTGACTCCTAATAAAGATCTTTCATGGCAAAGCTAGAGTCCTGTTTCTCAGACCTTGCTAAGCCATCAGCACAAGCAACATCTGGTACCTTATTGGATATGCCAAGTCTGAGTCCTCACTCTAGGTGTTCTAGAATTTTCCTGGTAATTTGTCTTCCAAGAACCTCTTTCGAGAGTGAGATACCTGAATAATGTGGATCGAATGGAAGCTGACAAACAACTGTAGGGGCCAAAGCCAGGCTACCCCAGAATGTTCCACTTTGGCATACTGGTTGTTCTGAATTAAAAGTTACTTACGTGGGGTGCCTGAGTGGTTCAGTTGGTTAAGTGTCCAACTTCGGCTCAGGTCAGATCTTGTGATTTGTAGGTTTGAGCCTCACGTTGGGCTCTGTGCTGACAGTGTGGAGCTGGTTTGAGATCCTCTCTCTCTCTGTCTCGGTCTCTCTCTCTCTCAAAATAAATAAATAAACTAAAAAAAAGTTTCTTTAAAGTTACTTAAGAAATGAAACAGCCAGTGCAACAAAACAACACTCTGACCCCACTTTGTCTCCAGAAAGGAGGAAATAAATCTACCATGTGAAAGGTAACCTCTCTATACCTGGAGGTAAACAGACATCCTTATCACCAGACGTAGAGAATCCAGAGCCAAGAAATCTGTGTAAACAGTCTTTGTACTTTGACTTTTAATACTCCAGCCCAAATTCTATTGAGAATTCCTTACTACTTTGGGGCTCCTGGGTGCTTAATCGGTTAAGTGCCCAACTCTTGATTTCAGCTCAGGTCATGATCCCAGCTAAGTATGGAGCCTGCTTAAGATTCTCTCCCTCTCTCTCTCTCCCCCCCCTCCACTCTCTCTCTCTCTCTCTCTCTCTCTGTAAAATAAATAAAAATAAAATAAAATAAAAAATAGTTCCTTACTACTTGAAGCTCCCAAACAATTGAATTGTCCTGACAATTCTTCACATGTTTGCTATTTCTTTGTCTAAAAAGTATAAACTGCCTACCTTGGTCATTTCTTTGGGTCTCAATTTCATTATTGGGCCTCTGTGTGTCTTTTTCTCCTGTTAATCTACCTCATGTAAATTTAATTATTAGACCAGCTAGAAGAACCTTAAAGTATACAGAAAAATCCCCCCACCCCGCAACCTTCCCAACATAGATCACATATGACAAGAATCACCAAGTAACAGACTTGTCCTAAACCTGTTTTCTACAATCAGTTGTGCTAATTCCTTAGAACTTTACTAGTCTAAACTTAAGAGGCCCAATGAAGAGATTCAACACATCAAAATATAAGGTTGGAAAATTTTGGCATACAGTTTCAGGACAGGACACAATTTATCACAGGAATTCTAATTTCCTTCGTTTCTTCTCCACCTAAATTGAGATAAAAGGCTGATGGACGGTGCCATTGGCACTCTATTAATGGATGCTAATAAAAGTCTTGCTTTGGACAAAAGAAAGCTGCTGAAGAAGGCATAACACAATAGCACCTCGCAGATGGCTCCTGGAATAAGCAAGGTGGCATGGAAAGGGCTTGGTGATTAAGACAGAACACTGTGGAGCTTTTTGCAGCTGAGTCTCTTCTGTTCCTCATGTAGACACAGTATGAAAGTAATTATTCATATGTAAATTGTGATTTTCCCCCATTAAAAAAAAATGGTCTTATTCATTATAAACACAAACTCTAACAAATAAATCCAACTGAACATTATTCTGTAGATTCTCTCTTAAACTTTCTCTTTTTTGTGTTTTATTTTTATTTTTTTTGTTTTGTTTTGTTTTCTGTTTTTAATGGCACTCTCCTTTTAGATGTGACTTCACGAATAAAAAAGCATGTAACATCTGGAACTGCTTAAAATCAATTTCTTTTCTCCTTTATTTTTCTGTTCTATAACTAAAAATGGACTTTCCAATTTACATCATGCTTTTTTTCCTTCCTTTCCTTTATAAAATAAATAAATAAATGCCATCTGGCCTAACAGCTCAGTTGCCAATTATCAGCCTGAGGCAATCCAAAACTGCCAGATAGTCAACGCAGAAAATATGGTTTCAAGAAGAAATGCTAACAGAGCCCTAGCTGTAGAATGGCTTGGCACATAGCCAAATTACCACCCCATGCAAATACCATCTTATCTCCTAGGGACTTGCAAAAAATCCTTGCAATCTGCATTATGGTATATTAGCACCTTGACTTATCTTAATGAAGATGTCTTAAAGACTCAACTGTTTCATAGCTAATGAAACATATTGACATCTCAGAAAATCAGATCAGCACTCTTCCACTGGAGCTGTAGAGTTTGGAAGTAACTGAATTTTCAACTTGTTCGTTTTCATGGGATCATGGTGTCTTTTTGGCTATGGCCAGTAAGGAACAGCAGCTTTTCTTGTTGTACCTGGCTCAACCAAATTCTACTGGGTCCATATATATAGTAGTGACTCACTTATAGTCAGTCTCAAAAGGAAGTAATCACTTGACCTACTTGACTGTAATGCTGGCTGTTTATTTAAATTATAAAAATGGAAGGTTTAGAGTCACCTTGTTCCCCTCTCTCCCGTACATCCAAATCCTAACAAGTACTGGAAATTTTACCCCCAGTCCTGACCTACTCCTTTCCATCTTCACTGCCACTAAACGGATCCAAGCGGTTAACATTCTTCACCTGATTTCCATTCAAAATCTTCTTTGCGGTCTTTTATAACCTGTTCACCCTCCATAGGCAGTGTGGGCTTCTGAAAGAATAATCATACCATATTACTCTTCTACTTAAAATGTGGAAGACTACTTCGACTGTACTTAAGGCTAAAATCCAAAATCCATAAAGATAGGCTAACATTTTTCTATGAACTGATCTTGCCTCTCTTAGACCATCTTGATCATGTCACTATTTCTCTACACAAACTAATCGGTTGTATCTATAAGAGCAAACATCAGGGGCACCTGGGTGCTCAGTCGGGTAAGCGTCTGGCTCTTGATTTCAGCTCAGGTCATGATCTCATGGTTCTGTGGGTTCGGGCCCTACGTCGGCCTCTGCACTGACGGTGCAGAGCCTGCTTGAGATTCTCTCTCTTTACCTCTCTCTGCTCCTCCCCCTCTTGTGCTCTCTCTCTGAAAGTAAATAAATAAACTTAAAAAAAAATAAAAGAGCAAACACCATGACTACTTTGTTGAAAAATCTTGACTCAGCACCTAGCAGTGGATGGCATATAGTAATAGTGACTCAACAAATATTCTTTGAATTAATTCAGATTGAATTTTAGTTCTTACTATTTTTGTAATGTTAGACAGACATTCTACTAATGTTAGCCTAAATTTTATTACCTGTGAGACAACTAATTACTTCATTTTGTTGGGAGGAGTAAAGGACAATATGTTGTAAATCTCAGTTGGTTCCACAAAATAAAATGTGTTACATAAATTAATATTAGAGAAATATTTTAATGGTGCCTCTTTCACTTACTACCCTTATGATTCTAGACAAAGTCCCTAAACTTTTCAGGCCTCTTTTCCTGATTTGTAGAGTGGAACAATAGTATATTCTGAAGGCACTTGCTTGGGAAAATCAGATGAGGAAAGTATCAGTAAAGAACATAGATGAATATACATTAAATTCATTTATTGAACTAACCATTGATTAGTTAGTTCATACTATGGTTGATTCATTATCATAAAAATGATAATGAGAAGCATAAAACCACAAGTTTGAGGTGTTCTAACCTCACATCCCAAAATACTTACGTGGGATATTCTAGTCCTATCTGAGCCAGTCTTTGTCACACCTGAGAAGAGATGTATTTCAATGGCTACCAGACAAAACTTTTTACATGGAAAGGTTAGTATTGTATCTGCTTTTCTTGTAACTTAAAAAGGGGGGAGATAGGACTTGGGTAACTTCTCAGGGCGTCATTTCTTCATATGAGTAGTAGAGACTATAGTAGCCACCAGGTAAAATTGTGTGGATTAAAACACTTATATACTACTTATCAGAGGAGTGTCCATTAATTTCCCTCTTCATATCTCTTCTTATATGAGAATGTGAAGATAATTCCATATAAAAAAGTTACAAAATACACTTCAAACATTTTAAGTGGACCCATTTTAATCCACATGTCCATTCTATTACAGAATGAGGTTGGAGCTGAAATGCTTGTTCCTTGAAATGCTGAAGCTTTCCATGATATGCTGTGCATTTAGGTAGAAATGAAGGATGGGAGAATGTCCTTCCTGCCACTCACAGAGACTTGCTTTGAGCCATCAGGCATAAGTCCCAATTATCCTCCTTACTATCTTACTCTGCATAGATAAAAATGTTGTGATTGCTCATGAAATTAAATAGCATCCTTTTCAGTCTGTTGACATTGATTGGCTTGATGACTTAAAATAATTTAAAGGATAAAATGGAAATAAGAGAGAACTGAAAGACATCCCAGGCAGTGGTTTTCATAGCCAGGAGTGGTATTTTCATACTCCAGGTGTTTAGATGAGCATCTTGAACACAATAAAGCAGGAAAGAGAGTTATGATTATAGTATAAAGACTTGTATTATGTTTGTTATTTTGTTATCATAAATATTACTTTTTATTTTTTTTGTGTGTGTGGTTACAACTAACCAAAACCTAAATTATTTGTTTCTACGGGCAATAATCTTTCTATCCATTATTTACTGGGACATTGTTGACTTCCTGAATATAATTCCTTCCTTGAGACAACTATATAAAACACAGAATCATCTCATTCATTAAGATGTAACTGGAGAGAACATTCACTAGAATTGTGGAAATTTTGAATGAAAAAATAGGTAATGCATTATTTGCCCTCAAAGTTTCCATTATATTGCAACTTAATAACAAACTGTTATTACTTGAATACATTTCATGAACCTTCTTAACTGATGAAAAGAACATGAAATCAGTAACTCATTTATTCAAAACAT
Source organism: Puma concolor (assembly GCF_028749965.1). Classification (NCBI taxonomy): domain Eukaryota; kingdom Metazoa; phylum Chordata; class Mammalia; order Carnivora; family Felidae; genus Puma; species Puma concolor. The sequence goes on from NC_141684.1 coordinate 6,458,923, forward strand.
TTTTACGTATCTACTATGTGCCAAACACAGATTCAATATGCAGAGATAAATAAGTCATTTTATTAGCAATAATCATAAAGTTTACTCCATAAAATAAATTGATAATAGTAAAATGTGATAATTTCGGTGATAGAAGTATTGTGTAAGAACACTGAAATGTCCTCAACATAATAGAGGAGCCCAAAGGTCTTGGGTGAGTGGGGGATTGAGGAAGAGGAGATTTTAAAAAGAAGAAAGTGGGGCGCCTGGGTGGCTCGGTCGGTTAAGCGTCCAACTTCGGCTCAGGTCATGATCTCGCAGTCCATGAGTTCGAGCCCCGCGTCGGGCTCTGTGCTGACAGCTCAGAGCCTGGAGCCTGTTTCAGATTCTGTGTCTCCCTCTCTCTGACCCTCCCCCATTCATGGTCTGTCTCTCTCTGTCTCAAAAATAAATAAACATTAAAAAAAAATTTTAAAAAGAAGAAAGTATTTGGGCTGAATCTATATAAATATTAGAAATATCAGGACTGATCATGGGAAGGTAGTGGGAAAAAGAAAGCTTATTTTAAGCAAGATGAAGAAAAATTTGGAAGACAAGATGTATGAATATGCTCTTTCCAGGGAATTTTCAATGGCTTGTTTGGGTTGGAATTATACATGTAAAGTAAAGAGTGTAAAAGGTGATACTTAATGTAATGAAGATCAAGTCATGTAAATTATGAAGGGCTTCCCATATTAAGATAGGGAGTTGGAATTTTTTTCTAGTACGTTATCGGGAGCATTCATTGAAGGATTTTCAACAGAAATGAGTTGGTATTGGATATTTTCTTGAAATTATTAGTTTGACAAATGTGAGGAGGGAGAATTGGGGAGTTCCAGGTGAGAGGCAGGAACCAGATGGAGATGATAGTATAGCAACTCAAGTTGGAAATGGTAAGTCTCTCAATAGAGGGATCGATGTGTTAAGGAAATGGATGCTACATGGTCTGAACATTCATCAAATGTGGTGATGCTCAGCAAGGCTTGGAATTGGACAGCTAGATGAATGTTTCTACCATTGTGAAATATAATATGGGGTGGGTTTGGATCATTGAGATCAGATCACAGATTTTATCTGAAAAGTGCTGTATGATACTAATTTTAGTTGCATATGAATTTCGTTGAAGCAAATCACACCGTATCTTATCTACTTATGAAATCATTTGGTTCTAAATTACTGGTGTTTTGCCTTTGTTGTATAAAGGAATTAGTGATTTAAAGGGAAATTGGCCATCATATTCCATCAGTGTCATCTTACAGATAAGCAAAGCAAGGATCACAGAGAGAAAAATATTTCCACCTTCCAAAACTCCTAAAAATCACCAAACTGATTACTTGGCTAGTTTATCTACAAATCCAATGTCAATTAAGGATCAATCCTATTCCTGATTGTTTACTTCTTTCTTCACCTCTGTCCCAACACTCTGAAACCCAAACTGTTCATGAAGTCTTCTCCAGGTATTTTCTCAGTCCTTGAACCAATTTTGAAGAGAGCCAGAAAAATCCCAAACATATGTTATGTGATTTCCTCCAGTTCAAAATCTGTTAATGGACAGAAGGCAAATGGACAGAAGGCAATGGACAGTGGTGCCCCAAAGCACCACTGAGATCTGTCTTTTGCTGTGACCTGCAGTATTGCTCTTCAGAGACAAGCCTTGCTTCTCTGGACTTTAGCCACAGGAAGTTGCTTACAGAGTGTTCAAGATGTAGGCCGTGAGGTTGACTAGATGGAACCTTAACTCCCCAGGGGTGACTTTGGGCAAGGCACTCTACTACTCTTAGTCTCCTTCCGTCTAGAACGGGAGTCATCAAGGCACACACCTCTTGGGGAGTGCCACTGAAACAATGTATGTGAAATGACATGAGCTTTGGAACATGTAAATCCCCATTCTCTGACCTTAACTCTTATCAATTATTTAGTAACCTGTCATAAGATTTGGTTGTTGCTATTGAATCCCCAAGTTTGAGTTAATCCTTCTTTCTGTGTGCCCTGCATTACCCTCTATACTTGTGATATTGTGCTTTTTAATAAGAAATATATATTTGGTCTTCATCCCCATTTCTGGCACAGAGCTCCTAAAACCCTTGGAATTTCCTAAATTGTGAAAGCCATTAAGGTATCTTTTGTTATGTTAATGAGGTGACTTTGGGCCCATATTCATGGATAAGGGCTAGTTGCTACAGCAACCACTCTTGTGATTAGAGGGTTGGAACTTTCATCCCCACTCCCTCACCTCCAGAGAAGGGGAGAGAGACTGGAGGTTGAATTAATCACCAATGGCCAATGATTTAATCTATCATGCCTGTGTAATGAAGCTTCTGTAAAAGCCAAAAACAATAGAGTTTGGAGAGCTTCCAAGTTGGTGAACATGTGGAGATTTGGGCAGAAAGGCACACTCCTAGAGGTCATGGAAGCTCTGTGCCCCTTCCCACATCCTTGCTCTATGTATCTCTTCCATCTATCTGCTCCTGAATTAGATCGTTTTGCAGTAAACTGGTGGTGTAGTAAGTAAAATGTTTGTCTGAGTACTGTGAGCTGCTCTAGCAAATTAGCCAAACCTAAGGAGGAGGTCCTGAGAATCTCTGATTTATAGACTGTTGGTCAGCTGCACAGGTAACAACCTAGACTTGCAACTGGTGTCTGAAGTCTAGGGAGAGGTCACTGGAAACCCCAATCTATAGTTGGTCAGTCAGAAGCACAGGTGATGACGGACTGGTGTCTAAAGTGGAAGGTGGAAGGGGGCAGTCTTGTAAGACTTCAACCCTTGACCCATGGAATATGATGCTACGTCCAAGTAGATGGTGTCTGAATTAGGTTGAATTATAGTACACTCAGTTGGTTTCAAGAATTGCTTGGTGGTTTGAGAGTACTTCTCTCATTTTGAAATTGGATCCGGAAACCCAAAATAACACCCCTACTGTGGTACCTATTAAGACTTTATTGCAGATGTTGGTTGGTTTCAGACGTGGAGTCTAGTAGCTGTATTGAGTTCCCTGATGACCACTGGACCCCTTTATCCTATGTTCTAACAATGGTCCCAATGACCTTTTAACCCTGGTTACAGTTCATGAGATCACCTTCTCTGTTAAGATGCTACTTTCTAGTTTTTGCCAGGTCTGATGTCTGCATCTTCTACTTGTGTCTGCCATCACTGAGGTCATTCCAGTTCTCAATGAATCCAGACACAGGAAGTCACCATTCCAGCCCAGGCTACATCGTCATCATAGCCATAGCCCACCGACCATCACCACCACATGCAGGTGCTTCCTCCATCAGGGATTTCCTGAGCTGGGTTTAAATTTTCTACACTCTCTGCCCACTGCTCTATACCCCAGATTTCCACTTTCAGTGTTATCATCAGCCATAGCAACCTCAGAATCTTCTGAATTCCTGGGAGATTTTTGTCTTCTCCCAGAAATTTCTGAATGTCAGAGCCAGGAGCTTTGGAACCAGGCACATGATGTAGGTTCAAATCCCTACTCAAATCATATGATAGATACTGACTGGGAATTTTTCCTGGTTAAAATATTAAATCACTCTGAGCCTCAATTGCCTCCTAGCTAATATGGGCAAAATCATGCTATCTCCTAAAGTTATAGTGAGTGCAAGATGTGAATGATGACCTTAGTATCACGCATGTATTTATCTCCGTTCCTACTGCTTCAGCCCTGGTTCAGGCCACCATCATTGCAATGCTGGGCCTCTGCAATGGAATCCTAACCAGTATCTCTGGCCAGAGCAATTTAAAACTGCAAATCAGGTTTCCCCTCTCTAACCTCTCTTATTTACATATTTACATGATTTATTTCTTTTTCCCTCATGTGTAGGTCAGCTTCATGTGGAAAGAGACTGTAGCCTGTTCCAGGATAGCAGAGATGTTTAGAATATAGAGGCTAGAAGTGGACTTCCCTCAACGGATTCCTGATTTCACTTCTTAATAGTTTGTATGGCTGTGGTTAATTTGTTTAACCTGTATCTCTGCTCTAAAAAAGTTAGTTATCAAGCACCTAATTTAGCACATTGCCTAGTACATAGTATTTTCCATTCATGGTATTGTTATAATTGTTAGTGTCATCCTCCCGTCTAAGGGGTGATCGGCACACAGAAGGTACTGCACACATATGTATTAGCATAGTGCTTGGACCACAATCAGTGTTCGGCAAATGGACTTGTGTGCTTGCTGCTGTCGGTACTACTACTAAAAGATAATAATACCATTATTTATCATCAGCAACATTAACAATTCTGAATGTCAGGACTTTGAAAAGATGCCCAGAAATCAAGAACTCCGCTATCTCTTGTGTTTCGTATTTTCTTTCTTCTCCACACACAGATATCCAATATCTATAAGGTAGTTTCAAGAAGCTGGAAATACAGAGATGAATAAACCAGAGTCCTTGTCTACAAAGTTCACATTCCACTGCAGACAGAGGCATTTAAAACTCTCCCTGCTGTTACAGAGATGTGGAGAGAGAGCTGTGGAATCTTAAAGGGAGTAATTCCCAATTCTTCCTAAGGGGGGCAGAATGCTTTCACAGAGTAGGCACCAAATGAATTGCAGTTGGAATGAAAATTAGGAATTCTTCAAGTAAAGGAGACAGAAAGGCAATTGTAGGAAGATAGAAGCAATTGTAGTGGTTAGAAAAATCACTATTCAGGGAGGCATGAGATATGGGGAGGGTTAACAACACTGTACAGGGAGCAGGAAACAGACTGTGGGGAATCAACTGCGTGTGGAGGTCAGATTGGCCACCAGAGAGGTTTGGGGATGGAGTTTTAAATCCAGTCAATGAGAGGATATCAGAGGATTTGGGAATATGGAAGTCAAATGATCATATTGGAGCTAATTACCTTAGATTCAATTCTTAATTTAATTCATCCATCATAATTAATTAAATAAGATTGGTACCTTTTTGGGGATGGGTGGGCAGAGCAGAATCAAGAATATCACTTTGAAAACTTTTTGCGATATTCGTAACTGGAACTGGGATAACGTTGCTTCAGTGAGGAAGACAGAAAGGAAGCAGATTTTAAGAGTATTTGGGACAGAGGGTCAAAGAAACTTGGCAGCCCAGAGACACGGTTATTACGAGAGAGAAAAAAACCAAAGATACAGTGATATGTCTGTTTTGGAAGGTGGAATCTGTTTGCCAGTGGTGTGTGTAGGGAACAAAAGATTAGAAATAGGTCAGTGGTACAGAAGTCTGAATTTGGAAAAGCTACTTTTGACCTGTGAGGCACGGGATCTGTAAATTTTAAATTTTAACTTGTTACTCATTTATTAACTGCTTTTCTAGGTGAATATGTTTGTGCAAAGGTTTATATGTAGGGCAACCATATCAGCTTGGTTAAGACAGTGCTGGGTTTTGATTTATTACCCTGGAATAATTATTAATCTCACCTCTTTCTCTTCACTAAAATCCTAGTTTGCATCATTATTATGTGGTTCCTAAGTTATAAGTGAATGCAAAACTAAAGAACGGAGAACTTTCAGCCTCAACAGGGATTTATAATCTGGTATAGGAGGCAGACATGCTTGTTAATGTTTATTTATGTTTGGGAGGGACAGACGGAGCGTGAGCAGGGGAGGGGCAGAGAGAGAGGAGACTCAGAATCCAAAGCAGGCTCCAGGCTCCGAGCTGTCAGCACAGAGCCCGACGTGGGGCTCGAACCCACAAACGGAACCGTGAGAATCATGACCTGAGCCGAAATCATATGCTTAACCGACTGAGCCACCCAGGTGCCCCGGAGGCAGACCTAGTTGAATAAAATTAAATATATATATTTCCAGATTGAAGAAAAACATGAATAAAACACGTCAGGATTCCTAAGTCAAAAGACGCTTTTAATTCCTGTCCTGGCTTCGTGGGCACTGCTCCTGGGATGCTGAGTCGGTAGATGATCCTTTGTACCAGGGCTCCTTGTTAAACGTCATTCCAGGAGGATGGCCACCAGTAAGGGTGGCGGTGATGCACTCTGGGAGGTACTGTGGGAATTTTCACAAAGGTGGTGTGACGTAGGCAGAACTACCTGCACTTAGAGAGGGGGACTCCGAGGAGCTGGCGGGTAAAGTCACTTGTCACAGAGAGGCGGAGCCCAGATGCCTGTCGCCTGTGGTCAAAGCTTGCTGCCTTCCAGTTCCACCAATTTCCTTCTTCTTTAGAGGGGGCGGCGGCCTTGCCGGGCACCGGGCCTCTGCAGTGAGAACCGGGAAGGAAAGAGGCCTCTCACCGGGGAAGGTGATTGCTGTTGACGCAAACGTGACTGAGACCCACTCAAAGTCAATGCGGCTGAGCTGACATAATATTCAAAGTGATCCTGGAGGATGCTAATAATCAACAGTGTCAAAAGTGGCATTCAGATCAAGCAAAATTAAAATACTTGAGCTGTCAGATGTGACTGCGTTAATAAATCATAAAAAAGGAAATCTGAGGTTGGGGCGCCTGGGTGGCGCAGTCGGTTAAGCGTCCGACTTCAGCCAGGTCACGATCTCGCGCTCCGTGAGTTCGAGCCCCGCGTCGGGCTCTGGGCTGATGGCTCAGAGCCTGGAGCCTGTTTCCGATTCTGTGTCTCCCTCTGTCTCTGCCCCTCCCCCGTTCATGCTCTGTCTCTCTCTGTCCCCAAAATAAATAAACGTTGAAAAAAAAAAAAAAAAAAAAAGGAAATCTGAGGCAAGGGCTGCCCCTGCCGTGAGGTGGAAAAAAAGAAAAACAAAAAACAAAAAACAAAAAACCCAGCTGCATTCCACTTTCTCGGAGACACTCTGTCCCTTCCTTAAAGGGAATCTGTTACTTTTGGCTGTTGAGGGTTCTGATCCGAAGAAGCACATTTATTGCCTGAGCAAATGGCTACACGTGGCACAGCCATTTACTTCCTGAGACTTAATTGGACCCTCGAAAAGAGTGACGAGCAGAAGCCATTCGCTGAACAACTACTTATTGATTTTAGGCTCAGACAAACACAGTAACAAGCGCTGTGTGTATAGAAGTGAATGACGCACACCCCCCTGGCCTCAAGATGCAGCAACCAAGTTGACTCTAAGCCTTTGTATTAAACTTAGTAAGTGATACAATAGTTAACATCAAAAGAGTAAGGATATTTGAGGAAACCAGGGAAGGATTGCATATGGCCTCTGATTTGGCCCTTACAACAACTCTCTTTGAGAAGTAAAGGAAACAATTCTGCCAAAATTTTAAAATAGGATTTCAGGGATCCTACTCAATGGGGTGACCATAGCATTTATCGTCCGTTTCACTCAGCTTGTGCTGCTGTAAGAAAACACCATAAACTGGGGGGTTATCAACCACAAAAATCTATTTCTCATAGTTCTGGAGGCTGGAAGTCAGAGATCACGGTGCCAGCACAGTCAGGTTTCGGTGAGTGTCCAGTTCCTGCTTTGCAGATGGTACCTTTTCAGGATGGCCTCACATGGTGGGGGATGGGCCGGGAGGGAGCTCTCTCCTGTCTCTTCATATAGGGCGCTAATCCCATTTATGAGGTGTTCACTATAATTGCCTCCCAGAGGCCTCACCTCCTACCTAACGCCATCATTTTGGGGGGGCTCAGATTTCAACATATAAATCTGGAGGGAGGCACACACATTCGGTTCATAAATCATCCAAACTGGGCTTGTAAGAAAGAAAAGAGATATTAATGACCACAGCAGGACAATAGATATAAACTGGCACTGTCCCCACAAAATAGATATGCAGGAACAGTTGTGAGTCATTGGACTCCATATGAGACAGCATCACTCTTTAGGAACCTAGGATAGATTTTTTTGGTTCGGTAGGTACATAATGTAAGAGCCACATAGCTTATTCAAAATGTGGTGTGTGTGTGTGTGTGTGTGTGTGTGTGTGTGTGTGTGTGTGTGTGTTTCCTATGACCCTAGTGTTATAATTTGATGACGTTTGAGTACTTTAAACTACTCTTCTCTCAGGGTAATATCCTTACCTATCCACTTCTTACTATGATAGGATGTAGGAGAGGCCTCTGACGACTGCTTACATTAAGGCCTTAGTCCAATTGTAACCCTCGCTTAATCAGCCACTGGCTTTCCCCAGAGGATTTTGGACCCTCATTTAAAGAGATCACCAGCAGATTCTCTTGCTGGACCACAGACCCTATAAGAAATTCACTGTATTTGTTTCATGTCATCTCTCATCCAGATATTTTACAATCTGGATTCCATGTTCCCTGGGCTCCTTCTCCATTAATGCCTACTATAACATTCAGCAACAGTAGAAGTATCCTTGTATATTATGGTTGTATGTCAATTCTATTATCAATATCACAATGATATGATGAAATTATGGCTTTCCTTTTCTGTTACAGCCGTCAGGGAAATCTCTGGACGTGAGGAACTGGGGCTGAAACCTAAAGGCAGATGGTGGGTTCTCTAGAATCCCTGGTCCACAGGTTAAACTCACATGTGGTCCTGCTTCACTGAAGCCAAGTCGACACAGGTATGTTATTCCTGTAACCTCTGGTGACATGGACATTTTTAAAAGTGCTACTCCGAGAAAATCAGTCAAACCATGATGGATGCTAGTTCAACAAAAGATTTGGGTTCTGTATCATTCACATACTCCATTTTTATTTTGGAGGTTTAAAAAAAATCCTTTCTTGAGATATAAATAAAGATTTAATAGGACCTTTAAATATTAAATACCTCCCTTTTGTATAACATGTTCCAAAATGCCTCAATGAAAAAAAGGCTGAAAAATTTCACATATCCTGTGAATCCTGTTTTCAACTAATGCTGTCTCATATTCAGCCACATCCTTCCATAACTACAAAATGCTGTGAAATATCTTCCACGGGGATATAATGAGACACATAATGTCCACATTATTTCCACCTTACATTTCTGTTCCTTGAAACATGGAGTTTCTCATCTCGACCTCCCTGTGGTGGTTTTAAATATGACCCTCACATCCTTTGAAAATTGGTACCTGAGGAGCTTCCTCTGTCCTGGATTTGATTGATAGGATTTCATCCTATCAATCATTGCAGTAATTTATACTGCATTTTTTACACATATGTAAATAACGTGTGGCCACTGGGATGACTGTGGCAGTTTTAAATGATGGTCTCAAAATTCTTTGAGGATTCACTTGGAACACATGGATTATGGTTCCCATCCCCTTGAACCTGGGCTCCATGACTGATTTACCAGCAGAATACAGTAGAAGTTATACCCTTCCAGGTTGGGGACCCAGGCCTCTGGGAACACTTCACACTAAGAGTCCAACTTCCATGTTGTGAAAAAGCCCAAACTAGCCCGCAAAGACAGACCACACCAAAAATAGAGCTTCCGGCCAAGAGCCCTAGTTGACATCTGAGCGGATAGCCCAGATCAGTCACCAAGCATGTGAGTGAGGACTCGTTCAGATGACTCACCTCCCAGCTTTTGAGTCTTCCCAGATGAAATTCTAGATATTATAGGGCAGATATAAGCCATATATGCAGTGCCTCGTCTGAGTTCCTGACCCAGTGAAAGTGGGAGAGATAACAAAATTATTGCTTAAGTCAGTAATTTTGAGGTGGTGGGTTGCACAGAATACTTAGTAATGCTAATCTATTTCAAAAGTCACTTATCTACCAGAAAAAAAGGGAAATTTATTATTTCCATCATTGGGATTTCAAGCTTCAGAAAGGCTGTCTTCACTTTTTTGGCTCTGAATCTTACTCTCTTTATTTTCTGTCTAATAATGTGATGGGACAAATCTGACTGTAAAAATAAAAACTATTGAAACTGTATTATTTTATTTCTTTCTTTAGTCAATAATGACAATTGCTCATATAGTAAAGAATATATTGTATTGAATAAAAAAATGTGTGATCTGACCGATAGATTTGTGGAAATCCATCGTAAGAATAAAGTGCAATATAAAGTTTAGACATTCCCATCAATATTCCCATTGCGTTAAAACAGTGTGTGAAATAAATAACCTTTATGATTTATGTGTATTTCAAGGCATCTTATTTTAGAAGACCTCTACTGAATATATTTAACCTAATCATTCAATGTGCTTTCATCATAACACATCTCCTGTTTATTTTTTTTTAAGTTTATTTATTTATTTTGAGAGAGAGAGAGAGAGAGAGAGAGAGCCAGCACGAGTGGGGTAAGGGTAGAGAGAGAGGGAGAGAGAATCCCAAGAAGGTTCCACACTGTCAGCACAGAGTCGGATGTGGGGCTTGAGCTCATGGAACTGGGAGATCATGACCTGAGCTGAGGTCATGACCTGAGTCGAGATCAAGAGTTGGGCACTTAACTGACTGAACCACCCAGGCGCCCCAATACATTTTCTTTTTCGTTTTTTTAAATTTATTTTTATTAATTTATTTTTACTTCTTTGACAATTCTTTTATTTTTTTCTTTTATTTTTTTTAATATGAAATTTATTGTCTAATTGGTTTCCATACAACACCCAGGGCTCATCCCAACAGGTGCCCTCCTCAGTACCCATCACCCACCCACCCCTCCCTCCCACCACCCATAAACCCTCAGTTTGTTCTCAGTTTTTAAGAGTCTCTTATGCTTTGGCTGTCTTCCACTCTAACCTCTTTTTATTTTCCTTCCCCTCCCCCATGGGTTTCTGTTAAGTTTCTCAGGATCCACATAAGAGTGAAAACATATGGTATCTGTCTTTCTCTGTGTGACTTATTTCACTTAGCATAACACTTTCCAGTTCCATCCACGTTGTTACAAAAGGCCATATTTCATTCTTTCTCATTGTCACGTAGTATTCCATTGTATATAAACCACAATTTCTTTATCCATTCATCAGTTGTTGGACATTTAGGCTCTTTCCATAATTTGGCTATTGTTGAAAGTGCTGCTCTAAACACTGGGGTGCAAGTGCCCCTATGCATCAGCCCTCCTGTATCCCTTGGGCAAATTCCTAGCAGTGCTATTGCTGGGTCATAGGGTAGATCCATTTTTCATTTTTTGAGGAACCTCCACACTGTTTTCCAGAGCGGCTGCACCAGTTTGCATTCCCACCAACAGTGCAAGAGGTTTCCCGTTTCTCCACATCCTCGCCAGCATCTATAGTCTCCTGATGTGTTCATTTTAGCCACTCTGACTGGCGTGAGGTGGTATCTGAGTGTGGTTTTGATTTGTATTTCCCTGATGAGGAGCGACATTGAGCATCTTTTCATGTGTCTGTTGGCCACCTGGATGTCTTCTTTAGAGAAGTGTCTATCCATGTTTTCTTCCCATTTCTTCACTGGATTATTTGTTTTTCGGGTGTGGAGTTTGGTGAGTTCTTTATAGATTTTGGATACTAGCCCTTTGTCTGATATGTCATTTGCAAATATCTTTTTCCATTCCGTTGGTTGCCTTTTAGTTTTGTTGATTGTTTCCTTTGCAGTGCAGAAGGTTTTTATCTTCATAAGGTCCCAGTAGTTCATTTTGGCTTTTAATTCCCTTGCCTTTGGGGATGTGTCAAGTAAGAAATTGCTACAGCTGAGGTCAGAGAGGTCTTTTCCTGCTTTCTCCTCTAGGGTTTTGATGGTTTCCTGTCTCACATTCAGGTCCTTTATCCATTTTGAGTTTATTTTTGTGAATGGTGTGAGAAAGTGGTCTAGTTTCAACCTTCTGCATGTTGCTGTCCAGTTCTCCCAGCACCATTTGTTAAAGAGACTGTCTTTTTTCCATTGGATGTTGTTTCCTGCTTTGTCAAAGATTAGTTGGCCATACGTTTGTGGTTCTATTTCTGGGGTTTCTATTCTATTCCATTGGTCTATGTGTCTGTTTTTGTGCCAATACCATGCTGTCTTGATGATTACAGCTTTGTAGTAGAGGCTAAAGTCTGGGATTGTGATGCCTCCTGCTTTGGTGTTCTTCTTCAATATTACTTTGCCCAATACATCTTCTTTTCAAACCATAGAGATGAACTGTGTCTTTAAGGCAGTGTACATTTCTTTTCCTTCTTTCCTTCTTCTTTCCTCCCTCCCTTCCTCCCTTTCTTCCTTCTCTTTGTTTTCATTTAAAGATCACCTCAATCAGAAACAAGTCGGCATGCATTTTTTAATTAAACTTTTTTTTAAATTTAGAGATTATTTCAAATTCACGTTCATCTGTAAGAAGTAATGCAGGGAGACCCCACGCACCTTTTACCCAGTTTCACCCCATGGCAACATTTTGTCAAACTACGGCACAATATCACAACAAGGTTATTGACATCCATACGGTCAAATTGCAGGACATTCCTATCACCACGGAGTGATCATGTTACCTGCTTTTAGCCACACTACTTGCCTCCCCTCCTACCCTCTCCTTAACACTTGGCAACAATTAATTTGTTTTCCATTTGTATAATTATTTCATTTGGATAACGTTCTAGAAATACAATAATATGGTAAGTAACCTTTTAAGGCCGGCTTCTTTCACTCAGCATAATTCTCTGGAGAGTTACACGGGTTGCTGCCTTTATTAATACTTTATTCCATTTTATTGCTGAGTGGTGCTCCATGGCACAGACACACTACAGTTTGTGTCGCTATATGAGGACATCTGGATTGGTCTTCGTTCGGGGCTATTACAAATTAAGTTGTTAAAACCATTTGTGTACAGGTTTTAAAATGAATGTAAGTTTTTTGTTTTTTGCTTTATATATGGGATAACTGCCTATGGATGCAACTGATGGATTATATGGTGTTTACCTCCTTAGTTTCTAAAAAAACTGCCAAAATGTACTCTGGGGAGGCTGTCCTCTGTCAACATTCCTACCAGCCACCAGCCACGTGTGAATGATCAAAATTTTTTTCACGTTCTTCCCAGCATTTGATGTGGTCACTATTTTTAATTTTAGGTTTTCTGATAGGTTTGCTGTGATATCTGATTGCGGTTTTAATTTGCATTTCCCTAACGGCTAATGATATTGAAAATCTTTTCATGTGCTTATTACCCCTGGTACATACATTTTGGTGAAATTTCTGTTCATGTTTTGTACCCCTCTGTATATTTGGGGTTAAAAGATTTTTTCATCATGGGGGGCGCCTGGGTGGCGCAGTCGGTTAAGCGTCCGACTTCAGCCAGGTCACGATCTCGCGGTCCGTGAGTTCGAGCCCCGCGTCAGGCTCTGGGCTGATGGCTCAGAGCCTGGAGCCTGTTTCCGATTCTGTGTCTCCCTCTCTCTCTGCCCCTCCCCCATTCATGCTCTGTCTCTCTCTGTCCCAAAAATAAATAAATGTTGAAAAAAAAAATTTAAAAAAAAAAAAAAAAAAGATTTTTTCATCAATTCTCTCTCTTTTTTTTAACTATTTGATACTTGAGAGTTCTTTATATATTCCAGATACTATATATCTTCTCCAGATATATAGCTTGCAAATATTTTTTTCCACTCTGTAACTAAGTTTTCTCCGCTTTTTACAGGGTCTTTTGTAGGGCAAACATTTAAAAACAATTTTTTTAATGTTTTTTTCATTTTTGAGAGACAAAGCATGAGTGGGGGAAGGGGAGAGAGAGAGAGAGAGAGAGAGAGAGAGAGAGAGAGAGACAGAATCCAAAGCAGGCTCCAGGCTCTGAGCTGTCAGCACAGAACCAGTTGCAAGGCTGAACTCACACTGTGAGATCATGACCTGAGCCAAAGTCGGATGGTTAACCCACTGAGCAACCCAGGCGCTTCAGGGCAAACATTTTTTAATGTTGATAAAGTACAATTTATCTATTTCTGTCAGAGATTTTATCAGATTGGTGCTCTTTTTCATAAATGTTGGTAAAATTCTCCCATGAAAACACCTGGGTCTGAAAATTTCTTTCTGTAGACTTTTGAAATTACAAATATGATATCCTTAAAAACTATAAGACTATTTAAGTTTTCTATTTTATATTGGGTGAATTATGGTAGTTTCTGTTTTTTAATAAATTAGTTCATTTCAGCTAAGTTGTCAAAATTTTGTATTTTCATTGTCATTCAGCTCAATGCGTTTTTAAAATTTCCCTTGAGACTTCGTCTTCATTTCCTGAAATATTTAGAAGTGTGTTATTTAGTCTCCAGCTGTTTGGCATTTTCCTTTTAACTTTATGTGATTAATTCTGTAGTTTGACTTCAATATGGTCAGAGAAGACATTCTGTATGATTTCAATTCTTTTAAATTTATCAGGATTTGTTTTATGTCCCAGGATATGCTCTATCGGGGTATATGTTCCTTGTGCACCTGAAAATAATGTGTTTTCTGCTGTTGTGTGAAGTGGTCTATAAATGTAATGCACATCTTGCTGGTTGGTGGTGTTTATGAGTTTTTCTATGTTCTTGTTGACTTTTTGTCCAGTTCTATCAGTTGTTCCGAAACAGATGTTGAAATCTCCAAGTATAATTGTGGCTTGTCTATTTATCCTTTCAGTTTTATCTGCTTTTGCTTCACATATTTTGAAGCTATGTGATTTGATGCATCTACCTTAGGATTGCTATATATCCCTTGAGAGTTTGACTCTTGTATCATTATATAATCTTCCTCTCTGTCTCTGGTGATTTGCTTTACCCTGACATCTGGTTTATTTGATATTAATATGGCCAGTCCTGCTTTTTTTTTCACGTAATATTATCATAATATATCTGTTCCTGTTTTGTTTTTTTTTTTTTTTTACTTTCAACCTTTTTATGTTGTTATATTTGAAGTGAGTTTCGGGGTGCCTGGGTGGCAGTTGGATAAGCGTCTGTCTCTTGATTTTGGCTCAGGTCATGATCTCACAGTTTGTGTGATCGATCTCTGCATCAGGCTCTGTGCTGACAACATGGAACCTGTTTGGGATTCTCTCTGTCCCTCTTTCTGCCCCTCCCCCTGGCATGTTCTCTCTGTCTCTGTCTCTCTCAAAATAAAGAAATAAACTTACATAAAAAAAGAAGCACGTGTCTTGTAGACAACATATCGTTAGGTCATGTGTTTTAATCCATTCTACAATTCTGTGTCTTTAAAGATGAAAGGACAATAGCAGAATGGGAATCAAAGAAACACTTTAGTAACATCTTAAACAAATAATTTTCCAAACAAGGAGCTCTGATATGAACTGGATTGGAGCACATCTTTAAGTTAGTTTGCAGACCTAAGCTATGCTTCCTACCCCTACTGTAGCTGAATCTCGGGCATCCTCAGGCACACGAGTGGAAGGAGGGAGAGACTGAGGTGCAACATGGACTCTGGCCTAACACTCCACTCAGCTTACGTGTATGTACACAACATGGAGAAGTGAGATGGCTGTGTCTGTGCCTAGGTGACCTTGTCCCAGCCCCTCTGAAAAGAATGCTGATTCCCAGTGGGTCCAGATTCTGCTTTCTGATGAAGTATCGTCCCACAAATGTCATGCCCCAAGGCAATGAGATAATTAGTTAGTACTAAATAGGTAGAGGTGTAGGAGACGGGTGAGGAAAATTTAAGAATCTTCTGACATGAGACATTTTTCTTATGGTTGACTTTTTATTTTTCAGACTAAACTTCAGAACTTTACATTTTCCCCTGTTATTTTTCACTTCAGATCATCTTTCTAGACATGCAGAGTTTCCAGTAGATTTCTGGATTCCATTGTCTTTCTTCTCTACTTCCCTTTTTCACACATGGCATCCCAGGGCTTTCCTGAGAAGACTGGGTACCTTTGGCTCCTTCCTATGGCAGAAGCGTGGCTTTAATTAAAAACCTTACACATGCACTCATTCTGGGCTAAATAGCAGCATTCATATGCCTGATATAATCATCAACGGACTCTTTCCTCTCTTAAAATGAGCTTTTTGGACACTGCAGCAACTTGGCGATGGTGGAGATCAAAGTGAGTGGTTCATCACCGCACCCCGGGGGATCCAGGCCCCCAGTCCAAGTTGGCACAAGAGACCAAGACCAGCAAAGTCACTCAGATAAACTTTTGATGATTCTTCAAGAACCACTTAAATGAAGAGTACATTTATACCAAGAACCAGTAAGTCCAGAGTAGATTTATACCAGGAATCACATGATCACATCCGGATATCTCCTAGGAAGTCCCAAGTGGACGTGTGCCCCTTGTGCTATGTATAATTAATCAACAACTGATCAAAAAAACTCTATTCCAGAAATGTATTTTGTCAACAGATATTTATTCCTCTTAGCAAGACCCCACAAAAACCAGGGTCATCATCCTCTCTCTGTAAACAGAAAAAACATCGTTTCATGGCAAGTATATTCATACTTAAAGTTTTTAATTACTTTAATCAGAACACCAAACTTGAACTTCAGAGTGGAATGAGATGAATGGTATATGGACTACAAAAGATAGGAGCTTAAATGACTCACTCAAGACAATGTTATTTAGAAGGGATAGTGCCTGAATTTGAAACCATGTCTAACTTAATGTGTCTCTTAAATATGTGTTAAAATGGACAATGGAATCAGAAGGAGGGAGACCCTTTTCCCAAAGACTGCATGATGAGAAGCACATGGGCCTTTTGCTGGGTACCAGGTAACATATCAGGTTAAATATCCACAACCGCAAGAAGAGTGGGAGGGGGCAAAATAAAATGGGGGATAAGTAGAAATAGTGACTTAAACACACTGAGTGAATAAAAATGATTTTATTAAGCTTTTGTAATACTCCGAGTATTGTGCTAACTCTGTGACCTTTCTTGGAGCCTCCAAGATAGAAACCATGGTATACATAGTAATAGGGTGACCAACTCACCCTGGTTTAACTGGAACTGTTCCAGGTTTAGCCCTGAAAGCTCATATTCTGGGAAATTCCCAATCCTATGCAAACTGGGACTGCTGGCCAGTGTATGTAAGAGAGGAAGGTTGAGAAATAAATGGGATGATTGGGCCCAATTAGCAGTCCTGTCTAAGACTTCCATATTTGTTATGTTGCCTCAACTCTCTGGCTCTCAGTTTCTTTTATCCATTAAATGTAGATCTCTTTACCCAGTTCAGGTGAAAAAGTGTAAGCCCAATACAAGATCGCCTCTGTGATAAGGGTTTCACCTGGTAGTCTCTCAACATTTTGTGTTTTCAAGGCTTAAAAGACATTGCAGGGTCAAACATCACAGAGGTATGTCTACTCAAGGTGTACTTGGGAGGTGAGGGCTCATCAAAGCAGGGATGAAAGAACCTCATTGAGGAGTCCTGTCTGGGAGGGAGGGAGGTGAGAGAATGGAAAGCAATGTCAGGTCCGAGACTCAGGAACTGCAGAGATCTGTTTCCTGCTTGCCTGCCGCCCCTTGGTTGTAGAATGGCTCGACAGCATCAGCAGTGGCTTTACATGAGGACTTGTGGCCTCTGAGAGCTTCGTGGGCATCTCTGTACCAGCAGTCTGAGAGCTGAGGGCTTAATTATCCCTGTGGAGGATGGAGCTAAGGAAGGACGGTGCCCACCACTCACTGGAGACCACCTCCTTTCCTATTTTGGATGCGTGGTCTTAGTTCCCAAGGAAGACAGGGGGACCCCAATAATGTAATGGATTGAATTAGTCGCCACCTTGGTCAGTGGGTGCTCAGATTCAATTTGATTGAAAACAAATAGAGTGAGTCTCCATGGATCTAAAAACTGTAAGACAAAATGTTATCATCTACTCAAAGAAAAATAAGACATTTTCCTAGACCACAAAAATCCCTAGAGAATAAGTTAGAAAAAAGACACATATACAGTTAATTACCACTTAAGAAGGTGAAATAAGATTCGTCAACTTGTAAGGGGAGCGGGGAGAGCTGAGTAAGGAACTCTCTAACTGTAAATTTCCAGATAGAAAGGTGGGTAGGGCAGCCCTGTAATTCTCTCCCATGGTAATTCCTGGGGCAAAGACCTCCTCTGAGGTCAGGCAAAAAAGCTAGATGGAGAGATGAAAAGCACACACTAAATACCATGTTTATGCCTAAGAGAAGAAACGCAAATACACAGGAACAATATCCAACTCTCCATCTCTCTCCTTTTTCTAAAGAAGTCCCTCCCAGGGTAAGGAGAGCAGGGAATAGCTCCCTTGCAGGCTACTTTCACAGGTAAGTGTCACTTTGGAATGTGCTAGTCCCTAGGACCTGAGGAATAAAAACCCACCATAGACCCCATCCAATGGCAGAAAGTCACTTTGTTCGAAAGGGGCTGCTTTTAACCACATTTGTTACCATCTGTTGCTGAGTCCATGGGGAGTGTAGGAGTTAGCCTTCCCTTCACAGCACTGGAAAAGAATTCTCCCCAGGAAACTTCCTTCTAAGGAAAGATTTAAAATAAAACTCCCTGAGTGATAACCATAGCCGAGAAGAGGTAGAATTGGTCTGATGTTTTGTCTAAAATATTTAGAGTAATTGACAAGAGGGAGGGAGGGAGGGAGGAAGGAAGGGGGAGAGAGAGAGAGAGAGCGAGCGAGAGAGAGAGAGCGCTAGCACAGGAGGAGTGCCTGAGTTGAATGATTGATAATGGAACATTTCTAATCACATCAGCCCTTTCCAGAGAAGACAGGTCATGGGACTTATAGATCCACAGCTACAAGTTTAAGAGTTTTTGGCAAATAGCTATAATTTAAAATACAATTATTAAAAGATAAGACAGATGTGAACAGCCTCTTTCTTTTTTCATGTAGGGGATTTTGCTGCCACAGTGGTTCAGGGTTGGTAAAGTCAGATCACAAAGTACTAAAACCAGCCACGCTGAGGTTGCCTTTTACTCCATGGGGAGAAAAATGTATGCCCTCTTATTTTCTATCCTCTAATGATGACTTATTTTAAAATAATATTATATATAATAAAATATTATTTTCTGGCTGTAAATGGCATAGTTTTCCTTTTAGAAGAAAATAAAAGTAAAATATAAAATAAAAATGAATGAAATATAAAATAAACTCTCATCCACAATCCACTGTCAGAATTAATTGCTGCCATAACATTTCCCTATAAGTAGTTTTATATAGTTGAGATTTTGCATCACCCGTGTAGCCACCTGATTTTGTTCTGACTTAATACTAAAAGGCAAATATTTTGTGATCCCATAAAAAATACTTTCTACACTTAATATCTTCAAAATATCCTATTGTGACTTTTGAATTTTGTACGCATGGTTTTAAATTTAATAAAAGAAGAAATTCACTAACAAAATATGCTTTCTAAGATTGCTGTGATGAATTTACTTTGCTCACTACAGTAAGTAATTCTCTGAGAAATTAATTTTATTGTATAACATTTGTTTTGTCAAATTGCTTTCTGAAACTTCTGCATTTGTTCTGTACCTTCCCCCATAGTCCATCAAGCAAGAAATAATTTCATATTGGAAAAGTCAAGCTTTGAGCCTTATGTTTCCCTGACCCAAGTTCCTGAATAATTTCACCACAGGGTGAATTACTAACTAGCAAAGACATATTTAGGTTTGGAAAAGTGTCTTTCAGTTCAGTTGAGTCTATCAGGTTTCCTATTTGAATCCTACCACTCTTAAAATTCCATTTTCCCTTAAAAGTTTCGTTTTGGTAATGGTGGATTGCTATTAGAAAAATGAAGATTGCTGATTCAGAGAAGAGAAATGTTCACTGTTACCATTTTTCTTACTAATGATAATACTAATGAGCTAATTTGTACTGTTTATTACATGCAGGCACCGTACTAAGGACTATATATCTATAGATCTATACCTATGTATCTATCATCTATCTGGTCTATCTAGCTATCTAGCTGTCTATCATCTATGTTGGCTAGCTAGCTAGCTAGCTATCAAATCTCCAGATGTAATTCCCACAGTAAGTAGTGTTATTTCAGATTTATGACTTCAGAAAATGTGTCTCAGAGAGTTTGACTTCCTTTTTAAAGTCACACAGCCACAGAACTCAGTAAGATTTAAGCCAGGCATAATGACAGCAGAATCCATGCTCTCGTAGAGTATTGAGTTTAAAGCACAAATTAAGCAATGTCTGTTTCGGTAAGGCTATGGATGTGTAAAAGGTCATTCATTGGATTTCTTAGACTTTTATCTTTAAAATTGCCCTTGACCATGGCCAGGAGAAAAGGAAGAGAATTAGTTTTCCTCTAATACACCTTAGATGTGTTTTTTCTTTGAGACAGGAGTGTAAACATTTGTGGGGATTATACCTACTTATCCAAATACTCATGTTCCTTCTATCAATCATGATTAACTCTTTAGATGGCAAATTCTGTGAATCTGGTTATTTCCTTAGTAACCACCTAGAAGGTGAGATCTGGATAGATTTGTTTTAGGAAAAAAAACCACCATTTCTCAGTGGAGAGATGAGATGGTATGAAGGGTTATATAAAAGCGGTTCTTTTTTTTTTTTTTAAGACTTCAAATTATTTTATTTTTACATTTTTTATTTTTATTTTTTTAATAGGAAAATTTATTGTCAAGTTGATTTCCATACAACACCCAGTGCTCATCCCAACAGGTGCCCTCCTCATTACCCATCACCCACCCCCCTTCCCTCCCACTCCCCATCAACCCTCAGATTGTTCTCTGTTTTTGAGTCTCTTATGGTTTGGCTCCCTCCCTCTCTAACTTTCTTTGTTTTCCTTCCCCTCCCCCAGGATCTTCTGTTAAGTTTCTCAGGATCCACATAAGAGTGAAAACATATGGTATCTGTCTTTCTCTTACGACTTATTTCTAGGGATTGATCCACAAAGTTATCTAGCTGCATTTAGAACATGGGCAAAAGTGGTTCTACCCATGTTCTAAATGCAGCTAGATAACTTTGTGGTTCAATCCCTATATTTTTCTGTAGCTCAAATTCATAGTCTGGCAAGTGTAAGAAATGCTAGCTTTCCCATGAATTATGAGGATTTTGTGAGATAATGGAAATTAGCATGTTTTATACAGCACAGCAGCATGATAAACACTGGAAAAAAAGGAGAGAGAGTGCCCAATTCTCCCCCTTTGCTGATAAAGAAGGAAGGTAAACCCTGATATCTGTTCTTACACGTTAAGTGCAGCACACATCCCATGTCACTTAGGCCTCACAGCACCATCTGAAATAAATCCTTCTGTAGATGGAGAAAGGGAGGCTCAGAGACATGAAATCATATGCCCTTGTTCATACATGCAGTATGCAACCTGGTCAGTATTTGAGCCAGTCCGTCTTTTTAGAAGCCCCCTGCTCTACCCAAATGCAATGCTGCGCTATGCCCTTTCTTCATCCCAAAGGCACTTTCTCCTGCATTTGACTTCCTTCCGATTCTGACCAGGCCGGTCCCTGTGATTCATATCGGGTGGCAATATGACCACCACATAGAAGATTCATTTTCTCCACAATGTGTACCGCCCTCCCTAGAGTTGGGGCACCCTCCGTATCCCAGTGTTAGAAAACATCCCCCTTGCTGAGCTCCTCTCCCGCACAAAAACTCTGCATAATGGAAAATCACAGCAGTTAAAGCTTCCATGATGTATGGCATCCATCTCCAACCACAAATCACCCGGAGTAATTAAAGCATAATGAAATACCATAGTCAGGCAGGGCCTAAAGGAGATCTTTGCTGCAATATTTACCTCCTACATTAATTCTCTAATTAGACAACTACACTTCATCTTCCCATGAGCCCAGTTCAGTATGTTAAATGGAATTGATTATTTTTAATATATAGTTTATTTTTGGATTTTGAATAGTTGCTGTGGATGAAGAGGCTCAAGAAAAGGCAACGGAGAGAAAATCCTCACTTTCTAAAATAATATTAAATTAGTTCTTTAGATCGTCTAGTCCGGGCCCCTAGGTGATAGCTACATTCTTGCCAGTCTCTTTCATGCTGGCAGATCAAGAGTCTAAAATAATCATCTTCTGACAAGAGCAACTTTAACAACAAATGACCATCTATTCACTCATCTGTTCATCTAGTCGATAAATAAATCCTGACTACTTACTGTGCCAGGCACTGTTCGAAGTGTTCAGGATAAATCAGTGAGCCAGACAGACATGATCCTTTCCTTTTGGAACCTAGATACGAGCAGAGGAGGCAGACAGTTCACTCTCAATGAGCAATGATAAATGTATGGATTACAGACCATGCTGGAATATGTGGATCAGGGTAAGAGACGTCAAAGGCTGGGGTGTGCAGCAGCTTACAGTAGTAAGAAGCGTGGTCGGGGGAGTCTGATTGACAGGGGGCGTTTGAGCAAAGACTTGAAGGGGACCGAGAAAGAATTTAGACCCCCAGAGAAGCAAGGAGGGGCAACTCTGGTAGAGGAAGGGCAACAGCAAAGGCATCGAGTGTTGGAGAATCCACAGGGGGCCACGGTGACCAGACAGAGGGCTCTGCAAGACATGAGGACTCTGGCATTTGCTTTGAGTAAAATAGGGAACCATTAAAAGATTTTGGAGTAGAGGACTTATGTGAGCTGACCGATATTTTCTAATGAGAACTCACTGGTGCCAGGCTGCTGTGGACTGAATGTTTGTGCCCCCTTCAAAGTCACATATTGAAGATCTAATCCCCACTGCGATGGCATTGGGAGGCGGGGTCTTTGGGAGGTAGTTAGTTCAGGTGAGGTCATGAGGTTGAGGTGCCCATAATGGGATGAATGCCCTGTAAGAAGGTGAAGGGACCAGAGCTATCTCTCTGCCATATGAGGAACCAGCAAGAAGGCAACCGTATGCAAACCAGGAAGCAGGCCTTTACCAGGAGCCAAGTCAACTGGCACATTTATCTTGGACTTTCCAGCCTCCAGAGCAGGAAGAAATAAATTTTTGTTGTTTAAGTCACCCAGTCTATGGCCTTCCATTATGGAGGCCTAAATGCACCGAGGCACAGGCCCTGAACTAAGCAATTTGTGTTTCTCAACAAGTCTGTGAGTTAGTAATAGCAGGTCCATTTGAGAGATAAGCACACAAAAGTTCTGAAAGATGAAATGCCAAGGGAGTGATATTCAAGGAGGGACAGGAGTAACATTCCAGCCGCCACAGAAGTTCATTTCAAGCACCACATCACGCTGATTCTTATCTGTGTAACTTTCTCATGTAGGTCCCCAGGTACCTCCACCTTCCAGACTCTTCTGGCATCTTCTTATCTTTCAGAGAGGAGCTGAGCCTGAATGTCCTGAGTAAAGTCCATCGTGAGCCCGCATTTCAGTATCACAACCCCTCTCCATTCTTTCATACCTCGTATCACAATCTGTATCCGTTTAATTATTTAGTTGTTAATATTCTATCTGCTACACTGAATATCAGCTAAATTACTCTAAGTGATTTGTGACTATCGCAAATCTAGCACAATGCCTGGTATTTTGTGGGTGTTAAATAAATATTTATGGAAAGAGAGTAATGAACACTTAAAACAATATAAAAATAAACAAAAAGTCTTTTTTTTTTTTTCTATTTTCACAAGTGAAACAAAAATGGTTCCTGTCTGCAGAACGGAAAGCTCGAGTTCTCACAGTTTGGCCAGAGTCTGCCTTTATCGACTCATCTTCCACCAAATTCTTGCTCTCCCCACTAGAAGATATCTCTGGTATGTCTGGATCCTTATTTATCATCACTACCCAAGCAGCCATATAATTCTTGATTCACTACTTCTCTCACTAGAATTAAGCTTCTCAGGAGTAGAAACTGGTTTAATTCATAACCTCACAGTTTACTAACTCAACATTAAAAAGTACTCAGTATATAAACATAGCCACTAAAATGTTTACAATGATAAAGACTATGTTAAGATTGTTTATTCCTATTTTTCTTTCATGAACTTGGCCACGTTGGCCATGCCAAAGTACATTATCTAAGTCACCATTGATTTCATTCCAGAAGTCTTTAGGAATAGGCACTACGATTTTTATTTTGTTTTAGAAATGAGGGAGCTGAAGTTCAGAGAGGTGAAGTTAGTTGCCTAAGGAGACTTTCCTAGTAATTGGTGGAGAGGAGATTTGAACCGAGGCTGTGCACTTGAAGCCAGTGCATCTGAAGGCTCGTCATTACACACAGTACAGGCATGGTTGTCCCTGTTTTCTAGAAGTGGAATCTGGTGGGCAATGGTAGACAGAACACCAAATCTCACATTCTTTCTGCCAAATAAACTTCCTTGCCCCAGGCTGAAACTTGTCACTGCGTGTCTCTGAGAACTGAGGTTGCTAAGAATTCCCAAGGATAGTTACACTGAATTTTATCAAGAACCCTAGGAGAAGCATGTGCAATGAGTCTGGGCAGGCATGTGTAAGAGCAAAATGTCAATGAAACTTATCCTCCTGGGAGCGCCTGGTAAATTATGAATTGCTGACCTAAATGGGAGCATATTTTGAAAAAATGAAAACATGGAGGCGCGGAGAAAGACATCACGGAGAATGACCTTATCCCTGCCAACACCAGACACCCCGCTCCTTGAAAGATCCAGGGCTATTTTAAACCATCAGTTGGGTACCACGGCAGACTGAGTCGTCTTCTCTCAAGTGACGTTAAAGAGACAGACACGTGCAAAATGTCAAGTGGCCCAGTTGAAGCAGAGACCTCACTTATTTGATTATTATGATAATGCTGCCAGTTGTAATCATCTTTGCCACAGAACAGACACGGGCTATTCAATAAAAATTGAATAATGTAGCACGCTTTTTTGACATCGCTGCCCCCGCTTAATGGAAACAGCACGTAGGAACACAAACAGACACTATTATGTACGTCTGTCAGAGAAATTACTGCAAATGTGGAAAATTGGACAGCACAGGAAGGTCAGTGCTGGGTCTTAAAGGACGTGAGAGGTGTGTGGCAGCGGGGGGTCTGGATGCTCCCTCCCGCTCCTCCTGGGAGAGAGCTCAGGGGACAAGATCAGGAATCCGTGTAAGAATACTCAGCATGCTCCCGCCCATAGCTCTTGGCTGCTGGGGGACACGTGCTATGGAGTAACAGGTATCTTCAGAGCCTCAGTGAGGGTCCTCGGAGGGAAAGTCATGCCTCTGGGAAAGGATGAGTCGAAGTGGACACAGTCAAAAGTTGAGGGACCAGAGGTGTGGTCCATAACGAAACCCTAAAAGGGAAGCTAAGAATGAGGCTGCTCATGGAACACTCTGAAACGCAGAAGCTGAAGAGAGAGTAGGGTAGAGGTGCAGAACTAGAAAGTATAATTTCTTGATCATTTTAAGTAGCAGAGGCCAGTATCAACCTTTTATAAAGCCCCTTTTGTAGGGGACAAATTGACACATGAGAAAAGAGCAGGTCCCTGTCTCTAAAGGTATTACTACATGGAGCCGGTAGGGAGAAGCAGAAACAAACAGTTGTGAAAAGATACAGTTTTTGCACTACAGATGTAGAGCTCTGTGGACCCAGGAAAGGAGCCCCCTTTCCGGCTGAGGGAAGCAGAAAATTTGAGCAGTGCAGAAGAGATACCACTTAACCACTGAGTTGAATCTGAGACTGAGTCAGATACAAGGGGATCACTTTGAGTGTGGAACAACATAGCCAGTGGAAGTAGGCGGTCACAAAGGGTCACGTGGTTCAAGAGCATAGATCAGGGAGGCATGGCTGGTAGTTGGGCAAAAGAAAATCCTAGGAGAGAGGCAGGGCTGCACGTGGGCAGTCTTTGGTCACAAAAGAGGGCTCGCACTGCCCTGGAGAGAGTGATGGGTCAGCAGGTGTTCGAGAGACCAGGCTGAGTCCGAAGGGGAAGTGGAAGGACACAGAATTAATACTTGCAATTTCATTTTATAGAATGTATATTTTAAATGGGTTAAAGTGTGAAAATATGAGACTTCTTACAGATGACACAATTTTCGTTATTTTTGGCAACAAAATCACACCATGATGGAAATATTTCAAAACATCTCATACAATATGCTCTTTTTATTGAATGAGTTATTTTGTGAAAAAGAGATATTAATTGCTAAAATGCTTTTTCCCCTAAATGGATACAGATATGGAGAGAGATAGAGATACAGAGATATAAATCTATATCTATATGGAGAGTGAAGTGTGTATAGATATATTTACCCATATACTACTTACATAGATATCTATGTATCTATAAGTACATATAGATATATAGAAACAGAGATATAAAGAGATATGGATGGATAGATGGATAGATAGATAGATAGATAGATAGATAGATAGATAGATAAGGCTGTCTGGAGAGACAGGATCAATAAGGACTCTTTCCCCTTCTCTGACTACTTTCTTATAATTACAGCAAAGCTTCAACGGCAGCCTCTCAGTGTGACCTACACTGTGAATATTAAATATATAGTTGAACCATTTAAAATTGCATTTATATAGGTCAAAATAGGCAAATATTAGCAGTATCATTTGGCTAAACCAAATGTCATCTTTTTAGTGCATTATGACATTTATGTCAAAACTAAAAAATAAATTAATTAATTAACCTAAAAATGTCCTTTCTTATCCCTGACATTCAGTTTAATTTGATAAACATTCAATTTTGACCATGAGCCAGGCATTGGGTGCTTACTACAAACAAGAAAAAATAAGGGATAGTTCTTGCTTCTAAGGGATTTACACCTCACTGGTGGAATCTGAGAGTTCAACAGATGGTCTCCAGACACTGGGATCTCCAAACTCAAGTGACTGCGGACAAGTGCAGGGTGACTCTGAAATGCTGTAGGAGCGGTTTACCAAGAATGGCACCGAGAAAGGCGGCCTTGAGGAGCCAACGCTGTGGCTGATCACTATGCCCTTGACCATCAACCTCATTGTGTAGCAGATGTCTGCTTTTATTCTTTGGTGGGTCAGCAGATGTATTTGAATTTTCTTGTTTGGTGAAATCCTTCATCGCTTAAGTGTTGGTCGGAAATTAAAAAAAAAACAAAACAAAACAAAGAACTGTGACCTTCACTACAGAAGACAAATGGAAGAAAATAGCCCCTCCCCTCCTCAAAGCAAGAGCATGATCACAGGTTCTAAGCTTGATAGCCAGATGCTTCATACTCAAGACTTACCTAAGGGCAGTTGGTACAGGACGGGAGAGACAATTTTGGATTCCACACAGCAATGAGTGCTGGTGCCTAGTGTGGTCTCTGGCCATGGCTGTGTTTTGGAAAACAGTGATGATGGTGTCTCTCCCAGCTTCCCAAATGAACATTTCCTAAACGTAGTCTCCTGGTTGTCCTTCAGGACTCCAAATTCCTCTGCTTCCTGCTTGTTTGAGTATCCTGCTTGTCAGATTTCCAGTAATTCGATCAGCTACTAGAAATCTTTCTTCTAAACAGCTTTTTGACTCAGCCAGAGTTGCCTTCTCTTGCTTGCAACCAAGAAATTAATGATACAAGCCATTTGTTAAATGTAATCAAAATGTGGCAACCAGTGTGCCAGGGTCTCTTTTTGCATTTGGTCCTCACAAATAACCCTGTGAAGCAGGCCTTGTCCCCACTGCATGGGAAAAAAATTGGAAGTTGGGAGGATATGTTATTTAGAAATGAAAGTTACAGTCTCTGGAGGCTGGGCCACCTTAGAGAACAGGGAGCAACCATAACTTTCTGGTTGGTTTTCATTATCTAAGAAATGGAAATAAAAACAGAATTTATCTGAAAGATTGTTGGTGAAAATTAATTGTTCATACATTTGATCAATATCTGGCCATAACTTCCTGATCAGTGTCAGCTCTCAGCACTTCTGGGCAATTTGGCTCAGTTCTTAAAGCTGGAGAATGTCAGAACTGCGATCCAAGTATGAATCTTCCTGAATCTACATGGTGGTCTCTTTCCATGAAGAGACGTTAAGAATGAACTGTTGGTGGGAATGCAAATTTGTGCAGCCACTTTGGAAAACAGTATGGAGATTCATTAAACAATTAAAAATAGAACTCTTCTATGAGCCAGCAATTGCATTACTAGGTATTTATCCAAAGGATACAAAAATGGTATTCAAAGGGGCACACACACCCCAATGTTTATAGTAGCACTATCAAGAATAGCCGCATTATGGGGAGAGTCCAAACGTCCATTGACTGAGAAATGGATAAAGAAGATGTGGGGTATATATATATATATATATATATATATATATATTACTCAGCCATCAAAAAGAATGAAATCTTGCTGTTTGCAACAACATGGATGGAGCTAGAGAGTATTATGCTAAGCAAAATAAGTCAGTCAGAGAAAGACAAATATCATATGATTTTGTACACGTGTGGAATTTAAGAAAAAGAACAGATGTTCATGGGGAAGGGAAGGAAAAATAAAATAAGGTAAAAACAGAGAGGGAGACAAACCATAAGAGACTCTTCAATACAGGGAACAAACTGAGGGTTGATGGAGAGAGGTGGGTGGGAGGATGGGCTAAAAGGGTGATGGGCATTAAGGAGGGCACTGGTTGAGATGAACACTGGGTGTTTTATGGAAGTGATGAATCACTAACTTCTACTCCTGAAAGTAATACGACACCATATGTTAACTAACTCAAAATTAAAAAAAAAAAAAAAAAAAAAAAAGAGTGAACAAGTCTCACATCCCCAAGAGCACTTCCCAGAACAGATCCTTCTCCTCCTTGGAGTTACAGTTTAGGGGAATGACCTAGGCTTCTGTTTCCCTGATTTACCCATATGGATGACAAGAGCAGAAATAATGTGACAAAAATATCAGAAATTCTAACAAAACACCAAAATCAGTGGCTCACAAGTATTCACTTCTTCTGTGTGTCAGGATAGACTGGAAAGGTGTCCATCGAATATTTGCAATAACACTCTCGGGAAGGTATCCTTTCCTGGGAGATTTGATGGTGCTTATGACTAGCAGTCTTCCGTGTTGCCAAAATTCTAATTGAAGTATAGAGAAGTAAGACTCTGGAGATCAAAATATACCTCGATGCTAGTACATCTGATTAAAAACTATGCTTATTTCTACAAGACAGTGGACCTTCCTGCACCGAACTCCTGAATTAGACAGACTGGCTCACCAAGCAACAGCAGACAAGGAAGAAGGCATGAACTTGGCCCACGTGGCTCCAGACCCTGGACTGCACCCACTGTGGCCTGACTAGTGCAGCTGCTTCGTCCTTGCTCTGAACACAAAGCCACAGGCGGAAGCCCATGCTCAGGGAGTAGCCAATGACACGCGTTCCCACCCAATTCCTGGCCAAGGTCCACTTCAATTGCCCTCTGTGTTCTTCTTTGGAGCACCTTGCCTGCTACCACCTGAATGCTATGTGTCCCCCTGCCTGGAGCCCCGAGAGCAAACCCTCACCTCAGCCAAAGATGCTCCTCAGTTTCTGTCATGGAATTTACTCCCTCCGTGATGGTTAAAATGGGGATATCTTTCTATTTCACACTCAACACATATTTATTGAGTACCCAGCACTGAGTGCTGACAAAGACACACGGTCAGAAGCTTTGGCAGGGGTGGGAACGGGCCCCTTTGAGTGGGATGGATGGATGGTTTGGATCTGTGCTGAGTAAACCAAGTGCCAGTGTTGTGACAACAAGACTCAAAAGAGAGCCCGTGTCCTATTTAGACATTTTCCTTAATGTTTCCTTAAAACGGATTCAAGAAGCCTGAAACCAGAGGTAAAGGTGGCCTGAAACCAGAGGTAAAGGATGTCGTGTCTGTGCCTGAGAAGACTTGGAAGGTGATGGTTGACAGATCTTCACATCGTCTTTCTGTGTTCTTTGCTGTCGGCCCCAGATAAGAAAGAAGCAGGCGCGCTAGCCTCAAG
Source organism: Puma concolor (assembly GCF_028749965.1). Taxonomy (NCBI): domain Eukaryota; kingdom Metazoa; phylum Chordata; class Mammalia; order Carnivora; family Felidae; genus Puma; species Puma concolor. The sequence continues at coordinate 6,488,471 of NC_141684.1, forward strand.
AAGGTAATGGGCATCTCGTCGCGGGCAGAAAACCATTCGACCTTTGATCCGTGTATCTGTTGACAGAGATGACTGTCCTTGTAAGGAGAGAGGAAGAGGCAGGGGGAGGGGAGAGGAAGCAGATGCTTGTATTGCCATCCCAGCCTGCTGTCCAGGGGTCAGATCGGCAACTGCCTTCACAGACGTAGGCGGCCCTCACCTCCAGAGCTGGCCTTCTCCCTGCCCCTCTTATTGTCTACCCTTAATTCTTCCTTGATCCAGGCTAAGCTGAATTGATGAGGCTATTGAACTGGATTCAGAGGAAGCAGGAAGCTCTTCTCAGACTTTAAACCCCAGAGGCCAACCGGCCTCTGGAAGTCTGCACGGAGCTCATGGGTGCCCCTTCCTCTATGGGACAGCAACCCTTTAATTTGTTGCTTGCTACCATTTCTTGCACCCATGACTCTCTCAAGAGCCTTGAAAGAAGGTAGGAAACCAGAAGAGTGTTGCCACAACAATGTTCCATAACACAACAGATCGAAGTCAATGGCCTGAAACAGAAACTAGTTATTGCCGATCATGTCTTTGCTGGTTGGGTTGGTGCCTAGCGTCAGATTCAGGCCAGATCTACTCCACATGTCTGCTCTCCTCTTGGGCCAACAGCTACCCTGCTGTGTGTTCTCGTGATAATGGCAGAAGTGCAAGAGAGGTGAGCAGAGATGCTACATACTTCTTCAGGCCTAGTCTTGGAACTTTTGACCCAAATCCCACGCAAACCCAGCATCAGTGGGGTGGCCTCTAGTGAGAGGAATTGCAAAGTCGCAGGGCAGAAAGCCAGGATGCTGCGGGGTGTGAAGCATTGGACACAATAAGGATCTACCAGAGGAGGGATTCGGGTATTACTAGTTGTCGAGGATTATACCACTTTATCATGCCTGAACCTCACTTCTCTCCTAATATTAGACACCGTATAAATTAAAGTGCTGTCATTCTTGAGCTGATAGAAAAGCGGGTAGATTAATAAACTATAGTAAAACATTGATTACCTCTTAATTAGAATTTCATAAGGGTAGAAAGTGGGCCCTACTCACTATTGTAGCCTTTGTGTTTGACAGATATATTTGTTGAGAAAATGAATGAAAAACCAATTTACTAGAGTCCCAAACTTTTCCTAAAGCAGCTTCCCATTTAAAGTGACTAATGAGCAACATTATTGGATAAAATTGAACGATACAATTTTTCTAGCTGATACAGGTGCTAATTGATAATAAAATAAAGAGAAAACCTCCAATGTGTTTGACTTATATAAGAAGGGATCTAAATAACATATTTGCTTGATAATCAGAGAACTCAGAAGTAGTTTGTACAATGTTAAATGAAAGCTTTATAAGAGCAAGTTAAACCCCTTCTGATTTGTTGGCAGGGAACCTGGAAACTATTCAAGGGAAATTAATGCCATCAGAAATCTAAGTTTTTATAGATTCGTGGCATGCTCCATTTTCTTTTACTGATAACTGTTTAAACTTCCATAGAAGATGGGAGATGAAGATCCTTTCTCTTTTTTTAATGTTTGTTTATTTGGAGAAAGAGTGTGTGAGCAGGGGAGAGGGACAGAGAGAAAGAGAATCCCAAGCAGGCTCCTCACTGGCAGCGTGGAGCCTGATGCAGGGCTAGAACTCATGAACTGAGAGATCGTGACCTGAGCTGAAAATCAAGAGTCAGACACTTAACTGACTGAGCCACCCAGGTGCCCAGAAGGTCCTTTCTTAAACCCACAGATCAAAGGTGGGCATGTAGGCTGTGCCCATGTGAAACAATTAGAAAAGAGAGTGGGCTGTTATGTCAGTAAGAACAGCAGTGGTAAGCAATGTCCTTAAGAGCACAGAGGAGAGAGCAGGACCTCACCGAGATTTTACCAACTGTCATTAGGCCATGACGTAGGATATAACAGTAAATATTTGTCTGGGTAAAGTAAAGTAAAAATGTACTCAATGAAAATTCCAGTTCGCCTTGTTGAAAATTGAATCTCTGAGTTCTCCACCTGAAACTTAACTTCCCTTCCTGTGTTCCATAACTCATAGTGGGAGACTAGACGTAGAAGTCTTTATTCCTCCAAATGGAAATCTGGGAACTCTACTTGGCATTTCCTCTCTCCTACACCTCATGACCAAAAGTCCCATGACCTTTTCAAAAATTCCCTCTACTAATTATTTTTTAAATTTTTCTTTTGAATGTTTCTTTATTTTTAAAAAAAAAATTTTTTTTTCAACATTTATTTATTTTTGGGACAGAGAGAGACAGAGCATGAACGGGGGAGGGGCAGAGAGAGAGGGAGACACAGAATCGGAAACAGGCTCCAGGCTCTGAGCCATCAGCCCAGAGCCTGACGCGGGGCTCGAACTCACGGACCGCAAGATCGTGACCTGGCTGAAGTCGGACGCTCAACCGACTGAGCCACCCAGGCGCCCCAGAATGTTTCTTTATTTTTGAGAGAGAGAGAGAAACAGAGAGAGAGAGAGAGAGAGAGAGAGAATGAGCGGGGGAGGGGCAGAGAGAGAGGGAGACACAGAATCCGAAGCAGGATCCAGGCTCCGAGCTGTCAGCACAGAGCCTGATGCGGGGCTCAAACTCACAAAGTGCGAGATCATGACCTGAGCCGAGGTCAGCCGCTTAACTGACTGAGCCACCCAGGCATCCCACTACTACATATTTTTACATACATTCTCTTGGTTTGATGATTACCAGCTATAACTGGGGGGTGGAGCTGGGAGTTGCACCTGCCTGTGAAAACCAGAAGTGTCTATTGAGGGAAACAGGAGGCAAGCTCATTGGGAAGTTGGGGTCTCCCGGATGACCATAAAGGATGGCAAAATAGTATGTTATGAGGAGTGGTAAGAATGTTCCGCTAAGGGAAAAGTAGACTTATTATGGCCAGTTGGATCTACCGTGTATGTTTGCGTTTTTGGTTCTATCTCACGGTGGTCCAGACCCCTGTGCTGGGTCACCGGATGGGGAAGGTGCAAAGCCACCAAGTGTGCCTGGCACACCATTCATGTGGGCAGTTCCCAGAAGGTGAGCAGGGGTTTAAGATTGCCTCGCCCTTCCCCTCAGCCCGACTGAACTGTACACGGGCTTCTTTGTGACGCTAGACTCCTCACCCTCCTTTTCTGAGAGCATTTGCTTTAGAAGACATTCAGTTCTAAATTCGTTCCTGATCCTTGAGATGTAAGTCTTCTCCTAGCCTCCTGCCCGCATTACTACACTGGGTGAAGTCTTTCTCAAGAGCCTGGGAGCCAACCCTCCGAAACGCAGTAACTGAAGGAGGTAGAGCCCCCCTTTCAGTTTACTGGAAGTGGATGGGCACCAACTAGCAAACGCACATGGCTTGGTCATATAGACCAACCTTTCCTAACATCTTCCAGTACGTTCCCGCCAGCTCATACCAGTATTTCAGACCCCCTTTTGTTTCCATGAGGTTGTCTTCAGTCTCTCCTCTACCCCAGTAGTCTTGAGTAAAGTGTCCTTTGTTTGACTTCTCTGGTGCCATTTTTCTTTGACACAGGATACCTTTGGTGAGAAACTGTGTTCTTGGATAATCCCCTGAGCAGAAGTTGTGCCTGGCCCAAAACGCGATGGATTGACTGTGGAGCGAAGTGAAGAGAGTAAACTCAGGGATGGGACAAATGCTCCTCTAGTCACTGACTTGGAGGACAAGTACACAGTCATCTGAAAAAGGAAGGTGATGGGAGCAACGGGCACAAAGACTGATACTGAGGTGTGGGCCCACCACATGGCAGCAGAGGAATTGCTTTTATTTTATTATTTTTAAAAATGGTTATTTATTTTGGAGAGAGAGAAGTGCACGTAGGGAAGGATCATAGAGAGAGGGAGATAGCGTATCTGAAGTGGGCTCTGCACCGACAGCAGAGGGCCCCGCGTGGGGCTCGAACCCACAAACCGCGAGATCATGACCTGAGCTGAAGTTGGGTGCTCAACCGACCGAGCCACCCAGGCGCCCCACGAACTGCTTTTATAAACAACGTGCGTGTGCTGCGGTAGGGATTGTCCTTGGAGGTGGGGAAGTGTACCAGATAGTGTGAATTTGCAGGGTGAGGGCTCAGCCTGACGGAACTGAAGCTCATCATCTCTCAGCAAACTCTGCTCCTCCCCTGGGCCCCCCATCAGCTGGAGGCATCAACATCTATGCTGCTTCCCAGGTAGAACCCTTAGGCATCCTGAGCCGTTTTCTTTCTCCTCTCCCCCATCAATGGCTCCCTGTCACCCCCAGGACAGCCTCAGGGGGAGGCCAAGACCGGGGAATCCAAATCCTTTTCAGATTATACTTCTCAAGCTAAGGGACACGTGGATCCAAAGGAAACTTCAAGTTCATAACTCCAGCACATTTCAGTTCTCTTGTGTGCTAAGGGTTCGTTCTTGTCCAAAGCAAGCTTAGAGCAGAGGATGTGTCCCTCCACTTCCTTCAAGCATCTTTTCTGGCTCTGACAACAGAGATGGAATTGGAGATGTTTGAACTTTTCCCTGTTGGAATAGAGAACTGTTGCATCTGAACTCTGAGCACAGAGCTTTATGTACATCACATGATTCATTCCTCCAGCCAGGCTGCAGGAAACAAATCATGTTCATCTTCCAATGAAATTAAGACTCAGGAATTGAGCGACTCATCAGTGATCACAGAGATCCTCAGAAGCTGACTTCAGGACTGAAGTCCAGGCATTCCAGGCTCCGAAGCCAGTGCATTCACCAAGACCCTGTACTGCAGGACTTTTTCCGGGGTAATCGCTTCTTCTCCAGCTTTTTCCTCGACCTCCTCCTCCTCCTGCCTCTCCAGGGATACCTGGGTTCATTAGGATGCTGCACCTTTAGCCTCAGGTGACTTGTTACGCAGTTGAGTGCCATGCATTTGTCAGCAATTCGAGTTAACTTGCTCTTTCGAGTAAAATCCTTTCTAGCAAAATTCTTTCCCCTGGAAAAAAATTCAATAACAACTGAAAGGCGGGGGAGCAAGATTAGAAAGGTTGAGAAAGGAAAGTAGATAAGTAAGAAAGAACAGTCCCCCAAAGTCTGTATTTCTCTCTCATCAGAGATTTTGTGAAAGGGCCAGATTGGCAGGAATGAAAAGGAAAATTCTTTTTTATTAAGCTCACCTGTATAACATTATCTCTTCAGAGATGTTTATGAAAACATTCACACATAGTAAAGCTTGCCTTTTATAGAATTTTTATTTTTATCGAATAAGCCCATTTGTATTGAATTTCGTCAGCTCTCCATCAAATTTTAAAATCCCTGCCTATTACTCTCTCTCTACATAAATCATACCTCATATCCATCAGACTCCAGATTAGATGCAATTCCCTCCAGCTCCTGGTGATCCGAGATAGAACTGTGTATCATGCGTGGGATAGAGGGAACCTATATCCTTAACCTCCAGATCACCCAGAGATGTGTGGCAATTGCCCCATTTCATTTCTGGGAGAGGGGCGGGTAAAATGAAGCAGGACCCAGAGGAAGAAAGAAAACGCCCCTGGAAGTTTTATTACCATAGGTTTACAATTATTCTGGCATCAATGACCCATCTTCCAACTTAAATACCATCTCAGTTCTGTTGTGTCCATTTGCAGAGCCTTCCCTGGGCTTCTTTGTTGATGGGATGGGAGCCAGATAAGCTAAGACATCAAATGAAGAGGGCAGATCATTTTCCTCGTGAGTGAGGGAGTCCAATGTGGCTGATATGGAGCGCTTCATTGGGCCCAGGAGCTGAGAGTTGAGGACAGCCCTGATTTTCACTCTTGAGGACTAAATCAGATTTTGTTTGTAAGGGCTCTGTTGGTAGACAATTAACTGCCAGTCTTCAAAATGTTATACATTTAAAAAATGCTAGAGTATTTCTTTCCTAGACCAACCATCTTCCTATGTTAGTTAATTCATTCATTCATCATTCATCATTCATCATTCATCATTCATCATTCATCATTCATTAAGTTAGTCTTTCAGTCACTTGGTCCACACCAAAAGATCAGTTAAGCATCTCTCACATGCCAGTGGAGTGTAGGTGTGGGACATAATGGTGGACAAGATAGATTTGGTTCTTGATCTGGTGTACTTATATTTCGATGGAGAACACATCTAAGGAACGAATTTGACATTAGCTCAGGAAGTTCGGCACAGGTATACTATACAGGAGATCATAAGTAGGACAAATATGAGAAAAACTTTCATAGGTTTTAAGTTCAAAAACAGAATGATGCTTTTCCCTTCTTTGGATATACAAGTCTTGCATGAGTGAGTTCTCATACGGCACATGGATGTGTTATTTGTTGGTGCAGAGGTATGTCAGTGTCTTAACTATGTACTGGTATAACTCATCAATACCACTTGCTGAGCCACTGGAGGGAAGAGCTGGCTCTATGAGTATAGTTGGACAAACCATTAAAAATCAAGAACCCAGGGCACCTGGGTGTCTTAGTTGGTTGAGCCTCTGACTTCAGCTCAGATCATGGTCCCGCAGTTTGTGAGTTTGAGCCCTGCGTCTGACTCTGTGCTGACAGCTACAGACCCTGGAGACAGACTGCTTCAGATTCTGTGTCTCCCTCTCTGTGCTCCTTCCCTGCTCACACTCTGTCTTTCACTCTCAAAAATAAATAAACAGTAAAAAAATTAAAGTCAAGAACTCATGTCCTTCATCACTCAAAAGGTCTCTGAAGGTCTGTTCTCCATACTTCTCTAAATATCCCAATCTATTGTCACCATGTCCACAGGAGCAGGTACATATTTGTCTGTGATGATCTCCTTTAAGACAATGGCCCCTCACACTCCATGACCCCTTTGATCTCCAGAAGCTCATGTCTATAGGAATGAGTCTCTCCTTTGGTCACCATAACTTTACTTCTGCTGTCTTCTGGTTGCTGCCACCTCTGTGGTTCTTCCTGCCTTGACGGACTCTTCTGGAGCTCTGGAATCGACAAAGAGCTTGCCCACCTCTTTCCTCCTCCTCCCATGCCCCTCAATGGTGGCCTTTTTTTTTTTTTTTTTTTTTTTTTTTGGTTGCTTTCCTCTTTCTACTCAATAGGAAATCCCTTTTTAGAAATCTAAGGTTGCAAAGGATCCCGAAGTGGAGGAACACTCTCTCTCATATTCCTCCTCATGAGGATGGCAGGATGGTTACAGACTTCCAGAACAGAAGGTGAGTTAGTGGCAGGTTTTCACAGTAAAAAAATGGCTACCCACTGAAACACCTCAGACAGGTGGTTGCTGAGCTCAGAAAACAAAGTTTAGAGGCATATACTTTGCCAGGTGGGGTCAGGATTTGCCCAGGTGAACAAGACATTGAGTGTGGGGGCCATGAGCTACTTGGTTAATACCGAAGTATTTTCTGCTTTAAGACAGGAACCTCTCTTAAAGACTTCAAAGAACTGAACTCAGTGGAATGTTCTCTTAAAATCATTATGACTCTATGATTACAAAGCAGAGTAAAGGGTAGCACCATTTATCGAGTACCATTATTCCCTAAGAAATACCACTTATGGTATCTCGTGCAATGCACATAACATTCCTTCACACTGAAATTATTATCTGCATTTTACAAAGACTTCACCCTAAGTCAGGAGGGCCAGAAGACTTAAGCCATTTACCTAAGTAGCCAAGTGAAAAGGCTGGAATTTGAACTGAGACTCTCTCTTATCCCAAAGCCTGAGCTGTTTGCTTGCCATACGATCCCAATCCCTGCCTATCTTTACTTAGTACCTAGTACATTCGGGGTAGTTTAGATAGAACATCCCATTTCCTTTTTAATGTTAATTTCATTCTCGAAAGAAAAATATGCTGGAAATATAAAAATTCCACATTTTATAGGTAGAGGAGATAAGCTTCCAAGAGTTTAACAAATGGGTCCAGGCCATAACACTATCAGATGGCAGAACAAAAAGTTGAACTTGCCTCACAGAGTTACAGGGAAGATGAACTGAGATAGTGCCTAGAAACACATTTTGTTAGCTAGATACCTACATAGTAGGAACTCAGTAATTGGCCATTGTTATTATGGTAGGTGTGTCCACAGAGGCTACGTTAGATTACTCAAGCCTCTCCCGCTTGGTTATTTCCTTCTCTTTTTCTCTATGCCCAACCTCCTGGCACCTGAGACTATAGGAAATGTGATTTATTCAATGTAGCGTGGACATCTCCACGTGCAGAGTGCAGCACTGAATAATGAGAAGGATGTGGGCTTCGGGGTCAGACCTCTCTGAGTGAGCATCCGGACTGCGTTCACCAGCTGTCTGTCTGGTGTTCGGAAGAGCCTTGAACTTCTCCAGATCATAGCAAATTGTAACATGGGAAATCATCGCTATTCCACAACATTGTTCAGAGGTTTAAATCCCGAAGTATCTACTGAAAATGTGATGTATTGTAGGCAGTTAATATATGTGGTTTCTGCTCTCAGCCCCATTCTTATATGGAGAGCAGGAACACAGACATAAAGGCAGTCAGTAGTCATTGGAGCCCTTGGTGATCTGAACCTATTATTTCCAGGTCTCCTTCTGAACACGTAGTGTAGCATTGTTCCTCCTTGTCTCCGGAAGTTAACCTTGGCCATATGACTGCTGACGGTCTATCAATTATACGTGGAAGTTTTACACCCCATTCACCACCTCCCCTTCCCTCTGTAGTGGTGACCTCGCAGTGTGTATTGTATTGGAATCTCTGAGAGCAGATGCTTGAATCACTGCTGTGGGCAGGATCCCTGGACGAACTGGGTTGATGTGAAGTCTGACCAACAACAAGGCTATTGTTTGATGAGCCACTGAGATTTTGTTTAACCATGGCATAACTTAAATATCCTGACCAATACAAGCAAAGTCTACCTTGACCTTTCCTTCCATTTTAGTTTCCACTGGAAAGGCTGGTTTTAACTATTCTTTCCTGTTTTCTGAGAGGCCCAGAGGAGCTTGGAAGCAATCTGATCATGTAAGTGAATGATTTATCACTCCCGTTTGGCCCTAGCAAGGATTTGCCCTGTACCATTCATCTCTCAAGATATAATTGGACTTAAAATTAAAACTGCATTACCTTCCAATTCATTGAAAGGAAACTGGTGGTTTTGACTTAAACAGCAGTTTCAAGCAAGGTATCTATTAGGAGGCTGTAAAAAATGGTTCTTGCCTGTTATCCTGGGAGCCAGTGTGGGAAAAGAATTGTTTTCTAAATGGCACCCAATTGAGCCTGAGGTCCTAAAGGCAGACCTCAGGATTGGAGGTAGGCAGAGGTTGAGCTCTGTGGCTCTCCTCACTTTAGGCCAACCTGCTCTACATGAACCCATTGTGTTTCTGTCTTTCATCAAGAGGTTTCGTTTGTAAAAAAGCTTTCGTTGCTAATGTGAGCCCCCTGCAAAAGGCATGAGAAAGAGTTTGTGTTCTAAGAACGTGGGACCAGACCTAAGTCAGAGCAGGCTTCAGAGGCGCCCTGACAGTTGAGCGTGGTGGTGGGTCAGGCACCCTCCTGGTCTCTCGAGCTTGTCTCGGTTCGTACTTGAGTCTAGAGATGAGGTCAAAGTAGATTCCGTGCTGAGTAGAACAACCACTGCTTCAGAGCTTGGAAGCCAAGACGTAGAGAGAAAGGTTTTTCTTACCTCCTTGCTACTCAAAGTGTGAACTGTAGATGTGTCTCCTGAGTTCTCTGGAAAGCAACTGCTGACCTGAAGTCCAGAATGTGAAAGACGAGGAAATGCCAGAGTGAAATGCCCACGGGGCAGTGTCTCTGTCAACCCAGTGGGAGTCCAGGGCGAAGACTGCCCAGCAGAGGAGTCTCATTGTGGGTGGACATGCCAGACCCTTGGACCAATACCAAGCTTGGTCATTGGCGGGAGAAGGGTGCTCTGCGAAGACCATCACTTCAGTTTCACAATTAGGGCAGACGCCAAAGAGCTGACGTGAGGCTGCCATTTAACTACATGGTTCGCAGCTGGGCAGTGAGTCCTTCCTTGCAGGAGAATCTGCGGAACACTCCTCTGATCCTGCCACAGGGGCCCAGCAGCTTCAGCATCACCTGGGAGCTTATCAGAAATGCTGGATCTTGAGCCCCGTTGGAGACACCCTGTGCCAGAATCTCCAGTTTAACGAGGTATCCGGGTGGTTTGTCTTCTACCGAAGGGTCTGAGAAACACGGAAGTCTATGCCAGGAACCAAAAGGAGGGAGATTAAGAACCATGGCTCATCAGAGAATCAGAGTTCCTGGAAGCCATGCCGGGCCGAGACCTAATTAAAGATTGCTAACAAATTGTAGACTGCGTGAGAAACTCTGGAGGAGCTCGCTAGAAGTGTGAACCCTAGACTTCAATCCCATACACACTGAGTTAGCACATTGGGAGTGGACCCGGAGCTCTGCATTTCAACAATGTCCAGGTGAGTCTGAAGTACTGAATCCACGCTTTGCTCCTTGACAAATGACCCGATGATTAGAATTCCGTACCTGGCCTTGACACACACAGATGGCCGTGGGGCTTTCAACGAATTAATTCTATTTCGTCTTTTTTGTGCCTCGATATTTTCAACTATAAAAATAGTCCCAGGTGGTTGGGGGTGAGGATGAAGTGATAACAGCATTCCTTTTTACGTTTTCTCCTGTGAAGGAATAAAACAAAGATCTAAAAACAAAGTTGAGTTTATTTTCCAGTCAAGGGAGAGAGGGTCCCTCAAGAAACGAGTTTCAGCAGGTGTCTGGAGTTGAAAGTCCGGCACCAGATATAGATGCCGGTGAAGGAGTGAATTCTTTATCAGGAAGGATTCCAGGAGTCAAGTTCTGCAAGTTTAGGTGTGGAGGCTTCTCAGAGATGGCCCTGGGACTGGCCACTGTTTTAAGTCACGAAAGTGAGGGTGTGCTCCCCTGGGGGTTCAAAGAGAACTGCAGAGCCCAGGGTTTGGTGGGGACATGTTCGGATGCACACGGCTGGTCTTGATCTTTTTTCTCTTAGTGGTCTTCATGCAGACTCCTCTGAACGTTGGCCCAGTGTAGACCTGCACAAGGTACCAATGGCGCCCTAGGAACAGCGAGCCCCGGCTCTCAGGAGCCCACTTGAGAGAAGTGATAGAAGCAAGTACGTGTAGACTCTTCTGGGAGAGTGAAAACAGGTCACGTAAGGCATTGCAGAGCAGACGTATGGCGAACACACCATAAGCCGGACTCTTCTCCCTGAAAGATGGCTCGGACTCCTTTCGTCTAAGCGAACGCAGGCGAGTGACTTTACTTCTTGGTCAGAGCACCTTCACCTGCAAAATGGAAATCATAACAAAGCCTATTGTTATGGCTTAGGTATTTTATGTCCTAGGTATTTTATGTCCTAGGTGTTTTATGGCCATTAAAGGAGCAAATCTAGATAAACCACTTAGAATAGTACCGGGCATATGGTAAGCGCTCGATAAATAGTTGTTACGCTAACAAATGTCTATTCATTCAATGCGCTATCATTCATCCACTCCAGACTCCTTTGGAAAGATTACAGGTTAAGTGAGTACATAGATGTAATACCAAATGAAGCATAGGACAAGTCTGGATACAAAATTGCAAATATTAAGTGTTCACAAAGTGTTAACTATTATTACTACTTAAATCAGACTGGGGAAGTTGTTTCTGACAGGTACATAATAGGAACTCCTTAAACGCCAATTTCTCTCCCTTGGTTTTCAGTATTAATTTTCCTGGCTATCTATACCTGGCGTTAAACACTCCTGCAACACCAGATGACTTCCGTTCCCATCATATGCCCTCTACTGCTACATCCTTCTTGCCTTTGCTCCTGATGTCCTGTCATCTCAGTGCTTCTCATCCTCCTTTGTCTGGAGGCTAACTCCCTCCTGGCTGTTAAGGCTGGATGAGAGTATCCGTCGGCAAACCTTTACATAGACCTCCTTTGAGGTCCCCGTGGAATGTGGGGATTTTCTCTTCCATGACACTCAGCACACAGTATCTTAAGTGATTCTCTGCAAGAGACTCGGTGTCCACCTGTAGACTGTAATCTCGCCAAGGGCAAAAAAAAAAAAATAATAATAATTTTGCTTCCTTCACAGCTCCAGGGACTGATACTGGATGGGCATGCAGGCGTTTCTCATCGATAAACGTCAAACATGTGCATGAATCTTCCTTCACAGAAGCCTGACCTCTCACTCTCCCAAGCTTACTCTTTTCATCTTCTCTCCCAAGCTAATTTTTCAACCCAGATGGCTGTCCCCTTTCCTATCTCCTCTTTTCATTCTGAAACCCGCCTGCTTCTTAGAAATCCAGTCCACAGTCTATCTTCCCGTGAAGAGAGGCCCAGGAGCCAAGCGGATGGTAATTAAAATCTGGCATGGCCAGTTCTTGCCAAATAGCCTTAGACAAAGATTCTCTTTTCATAGTTTTTCTAAATGGGGGGGGGGGGAGAAGAAATGAAAGAAAGAGAAGAGTAGGGAAAAAAGAAAAGGACAGATATACCTGTATCATGTATGGGATACAAATATTTAAAAGCATAAAGGTATCAATAGTATAATGGTCAGCACAGAGTAGGCGTTTACGTAACAATTGGAACCCACCGCTGAAATGATTAATCTGCTGCAAATTCCCGTAGCAGTGGCACAGCACACAGAAATGTTCGCACATTTCCGTGCATAGCTCATAATGACCTCAAAGTTAACATTTCCAAAACTATACTCATCATTGTTGTTCCAAAACAGCTGCCCCCGACTAGATAATGCTATAATCACTCTCCTGACCACTCAGACTCAGCAACCAAGATTTGTTCACATCCAACCTCTCTGTTGGCCAAAGTCCTTAGTTGCAGGCAACAGTGACACCACGAGGTGAGGGGACCTCTGTGGGAATGGTCGGGCCCAGGGGGGAGTATTTCATCACTGAGATCATTTAAAATTACTGCCACATGGTGATAATCAAAGGTCAACTAATGTTTTGTTAATTTTATTATTGATTTACAATTCTTTTTTTAAATTTTTTAAATATTTATTCATTTTTGAGAGATGGAAAGAGACAGAGTGTGAGTGGGGGAGGGACAAAGAGAGATGTTCTCTGCTAAAGTAGGAAAGCGAGCCATGCGACCTACCACCTCTAACCCCAGAGACCCTCTGTGTCATATCAGATATGCTACATGTCAGAGGATCCTGTGTCCAATGCCCAATCCCCATCTTCATGGAGCTCACCTCTAAACCAAAGCCTCTTGGAGAAATTAAACAAGGACAGTGTAAGTCTTATGTCTGCACAAAGCTGAGGAATCTCTCTCTCTCTCTCTCTCTCTCTCTCTCTCTCTCTCTCTCTCACACACACACACACACACACACACGCATACACACACACACAGACGTAGTTCCCACTTTGCACAGGGTTAACTCCGCGTTAACTGAAACTTGTGCATGTATCAGAACAGTGTCTTCACATTGCCCAGTTCCCTGATCATCACATGAAAACAGGCAAATCAAAGACATGGCTCCAAAATATGTGAGTTTTCATCAACACCCCACCTGGCAAGAGTGAGGACTGTCTGTGTGTGTATACGCATTGGGAGCATAGAGTTCACAAGGCTGGCTTACTGAAACATGAAAGGGGGTTCATAGATTTCAGCGTTTACAAATGGTGAATTTCTACCAAATCCTCCCATCATCCTCTGTTATTTGTCACATTCTGTCAGTCCTATCTCCAACGTGTCCCTTGCTTTCTGTTCTCCCTCAAGGGCCACAGGCCAAGCCACGTCTCGCTCGCCCTACAGTAACTTTCTGTCTTGTCTTCTTGCCTCTGGCCCCTGCCTATCCACTTTCAGAGTGAATTTCCAGCCACATGATTGTGATTATGTCACACTCTTCATGAAGTGCCTCCAAATCTTCTGTGTTATCTGGGTAACAGACTATTGGTAACAAGTGGTATTAGTTTAAGTAGATCTCACTTGGTCCAACACAGGAGGGGAGTTCATTGTAAGGATTACTGAGTAACTCACTGAACAAAAAGTTGCTGAGTAATTAAGCATCAAAAGATGGAAAATAATGTAGCTCAAGGATCTCAAGGTCTAGAGAAGGGAGCTAGATCGCCTTCAAGTCCACATGTGTCTATGGACCAGACCGAGTGCTTTCTCTGTCCATCCTCCAGTCTGCCCTGGTGGAGAAGACTGGCTTCTTCCTCAGGACAAGTGCACTTGATCCCCAGAAGCACCTGGAACACAGCTCCAGAAGCAGAGAAAAGGGGCCCTTTACCTCATTTCTTTAATTATAATGATAAACATCCAGTAAATAATAATATCAACCTCATAGAGCACTATTTAAATGCTTGCCACTGTTTTAATTTTTTTTTGTCTAAAGTTTTTAACTTTAAGATTTTTTGTTTATTCATGTAATGCATACTATAGTCTTAAAAGGCAGATAATATTATCCTCTGTTTACTGATGGGGAAACTGATGTATATAGAGGTTACATGACTTGCTCAATTTGCTAACAACTGGGTTCTTGTATTCCTTTTTAAAAAAATATTTATTTATTTATATTTACATTTATATTTTATTTTGTTTTTTAATATTAAATATTATTTATTGTCAAATTGGTTTCCATACAATACCCAGTGCTCATCCCAGCAGGTGCCCTCCTCAATGCCCATCACCCACTTTCCCCTCTCCCCCACCCCCCATCAACCCTCATTTTGTTCTCAGTATTTAAGAGTCTGTTACAGTTTGCCTCCCTCCCTCTCTGTAACTTTTTCCCCCCTTCCCCTCCCCCATGGTGTTCTGTTAAGTTTCTCAGGATCCACATATTGAGTGAAAACATATGGTGTCTCTCTCTCTCTGACTTATTTCACTTAGCATAACACCCTCCAGTTCCATCCATGTTGCTGCAAATGTCATGATTTCATTCTCTCTCATTGCCAGGTAGTATTCCGTTGTGTGTATAAACCACATCTTTATCCATTTGTCAGCTGATGAACATTTAGGCTCTTTCCATGATTTGGCTATTGTTGTTGAAAGTGCTGCTATAAACTTTGGGGTACGTGTGCCCCTATGCGTCAGCACTCCTGTATCCCTTGGGTGAATTCCTAGCAGTGCTTTTGCTGGGTCATAGGGTAGATCTATTTTTAGTTTTTTGAGGAAACTCCACACTGTTTTTCAGAGCGGCTGCACCAGTTTGCATTCCTACCAACAGTGCAAGAGGGTTCCCATTTCTCCACATCCTCGCCAGCATCTAGAGTCTCCTGATTTGTTCATTTTAGCCACTCTGAGCAGTGTGGGGTGGTATCTGAGTGTGGTTTTGATTTGTATTTCCCTGCTGAGAAGTGGCGTTGAGCATCTTTTCATGTGTCTGTTGGCCATCTGGATGTCTTCTTTGCAGAAGTGTCTGTTCATGTCTTCTGCCCATTTCTTCACTGGATTATTTGTTTTTCAGGTGCGGTGCTCTTATATTCCTAACTGCCGTGACATATTCCTAACCTCCTCACTGGACTATTTCAAAAGGGCATTAATGGGCCAGACATAGGTCACATGCAGTCCTACCTCCTAAACAGATGTTATGTAGATTATGAGCACACGTGGGGCCAGTAACAAGAAACATTTCCTAAAAGAAGGGGGGGGGGGCATTCCCTGAAAGAAAAGAAAAAGAAAGCTCCTGGACTGAAAACCAGAAGGTTTCCATTGTATGTTCATTGTGTTCGATGCATCCTCCAACTCCTGGATCCATCTCTTCCCTCTCTTCCTCCCACCACTCCCTCCAGCACCCTTTGTCACGGCCTTCTGACAACCAAGGTGCTGGTCCTGGCCATTCACAAGGTCCTCCTTCTAGAATGCCGTCCTCCCACTTTTCTGTCTGTAAGAGCCCTCTCTTCTTCTTCAATAACCACAATTAAATGGTCTTCTGCTGTTCAATTTCTGGCGGCTTCCTGGGCTGGGTGCACCAGGCAAGGCCAGTACAAGGGCCTTCTTTCTCCTTGCACACCCAAACCGAGGCGTTCAATTGTCTGGATCTTCCACTGGACCGTGTGTTCCTACTCAGAATGACTCACCTCTGCACCCGCACTGTGCAACCACATCAGACAGTTGAGCAAAAGGATGGAAAACAGGATCAAATGGAATAACCGCTGCTCGGTAAAGACCCTTCTAATCATGGACATATTCTCATCCTCTCAGGGATGGTAAAAATATAGTCATGATGAATACACTAGATTCTGTACCGCTGTGCTAACTTCATCTAAATTCAGTGCTTTGATTGAAACTTCCCTATAATCAGCAATTTATATGTGGGAAGAAGGAAGCTCATAGAAACCAAGAAAGTTGTCCAAGGATATACACCCTGTAGGTCACAGATGTAGAAATGAATCTAGATCTAGGGACACCTGGGTGGCTCAGTCGGTTGGGCGTCCGACTTCGACTCAGGTCATGATCTCACGGTTTGTGGGTTCGAGCCCCACGTCATGCTCTGTACTGACAGCTCAGAGCCTGGAGCCTGTTTCAGACTTTGTGTCTCCCTCTCTCTCTCTATCCATCTCCCACTCATGCCTTGTCTCCCTCTGTCTCAAAAATAAATAAACATTAAAAAAAATTAAAAGAAATGAATCTAGATCTAGACTCCAAACTATGATTTTTTTCCCATAATATTGCAATTTACATAAGAAGAACCATAAGGCTTCTCTGAAGAAAAGTGAAATTTAAGAAGTGAAAATCAACCACAAGCACTTTGAGCATATCCAACAGAGATATAATATGACCATCTACTTTAGCAAGCAATTGTATTGATTAACCGACTGATAATCAAGAACCCACACAGCAAACCCATTAGCTGGGAGAAACCCATTAGCTGGGAGAGGAAGCCACAAAAGAAGGCCTGGTGTTTCCAGAAATGTTGCTATTGATTCAGTTATTGTCAGCCTGGACTTAGAAATGTCTGAGCTGCATGTGTGAATGGAGTCACCATGTTCCAAATGATGATGCTATCAAACTACTCAAAACCCTGGGGTGCAATTGTGACACCGCCGACTGTCAGCTGCAGTGTCCTTCTGTCTCTAAAAAAAAAAGTCACATGGCTCCCAGCGTCCATTCTTCCCCCTATTTTCACTTACTTGGGAGCTCTGTCGCCTGGCAATTTCAAATAGGCTATAATCTCATTTTTCGTTTCCTCCACTGCGTGTCTTCTGTAGAGGAATGCACCCCAGAAGGAATCTCTGCTAATGAACACGCTGTGAACAGTGCAAAGTCCAGGCTGGGCCCTGTTTTACATAGTCATTTTGTTTATTTATCGCTAACATACTACAAACACTTGCTGCGCTCTCAGGACCGGGAGTCCAGATGTAAACATAAGAAAGCCTACTTCTAAACCGGCTGTGATAGAAAATTTTCAAAGTGTACTAGGCATGAAAACATAACTAGGAACATTCAGGGGATTAAAATCCCCCATGAATCAGCTGGAGCAAAAAACATCTGGTTGTAAGAGCTTCCACCCTTTAATAGAGAATCTTCCCAAGCCTCAATCAATAGGACTTAAGATGCACACTAAAGAAGGGCATTCCATGGGTAGAGGTGAGTGTGAAGTCAAGGTGCCTCTGCACATCTCTGCCCAGGCAAGGCTGGGAGGTGTTTCGGGGAATCAGTAAGTGCGAGGGTGTCATCTCATGGATTTGGCATAGGAGCAACCTGGAAGAGTGTGTTTCCTGACAGCACGGGTGGAGAATACTTCAGTTAACTGAGGCTGGAGTGTGGAGATCACGCAGGATCTGACACTGGCCAGTGTTAGCTGCAAGCGACAGGACTCTGGCAAATTTAAGCAGGAAATGTCCGCATTGGAGGAAACCAAAGAATCTCACACATGGCTTCAGAGACTTAGGCTTGGACAAAACTTCCCTTCTGTGTCCCACACTCTCATTTCGATTTGTCCACAACTGTCCCCGTTGTCAAGGTGAGAGTCAAAAGCCCTGGGAACCCTCTCAAATCCAGGGAAATCCAGAGAATGGGTCACCCTACTTTTGTGGCAGAACTGAGCCCATGAAAACAACACTGTGTAGGTCAGTGGAAACAGAAATTATAGTCTGCGCCATCTCTGATGCTGGGCATAAGATCTGCTGCTAGGACCACAATTAATCATTCTAGGAATTGGTTGAGGCCACTGCCACAACCATCATCACTGGAATTAGGGTGGCAGGGTCCCTGTTTCCTGGTATTCTAAGCTCCTGGTCAACTGGGTGCACCTAATTAGTAGATCCTGGGACCCATCAGCAAGGGAAGATAGGAACGAGCATCCTGGATCTTTCAGTTTCAGATTAAGAGACTTCTAGGGGTGCCTGGGTGGCTCAGTTGGTTGAGTGTCTGACTTCAACTCAGGTCATGATCTCACGGTTCATGAGTTTGAGCCCCATGTCAAGCTTTGTGCTGACAGTGCAGAGCCTGCTTTGGATTCTTTCTCTGCCCCTCCTCCCATTCGTGCTCTTTCTCTCTCTCCCTCAAGAATAAATAAACATTAAAAAAAATGTTTTTAGAAAGAGTAAGAGAGTTCCCTAAACACAAAAGGAGGATCAAATGTTGTGTTTCCCCAAAACAATGACAACTCTCAACTCCCATGGCTCTGGAAATGGCTTGGAGAGAGATGGAGAAAAACTGAACTAGGGCTCCAGGAGAGTATAAATTTTTGGAGAAATGTTTAGAAAGAAATTTGTAAGGCCAACTGGATACACAGAGCCAAGGACAAAGTCCCCCAAAGACTTCTCGATTTGGTAAGTGGTTGGATCCTGTTGTGACCTACTAAAATAAAGATTTTAAGAGAAACAGAGTGTATACAGAGAAAGGTAATGAGGTTGGTTTTCCATTGAGTTCGCGGTGCCTCTGGGACATTCAGGGGGAAAGGTCCATTTGGCGGAAGCAAAAGGGCTAAATTATCCTCAGTTCAGAGGTGGAAAAACTGTACTTAAGGACACAGTGTAACGAGGCCAAGATAAGAGAGGTAGAAACAGTATGTGAACCCAGATCTGATTCTAAGTCCTTGCTTTTTCCAGAACTTCATAGCACAAGAATATTTTTTGATTTTTTGTCATCTGTGTTTTGTGCATAAATGTGTTTTGTCAGGTTTTGTAAGAGGAGAGGGGATGATAAATATTTTAATAATTGTCTTGGAAGTGACAACATGTAGTAACCATTTAGAACACATTCAAATTGAAATTTCTTTCTATTTTCCAGATGATAAAAACGAGGCTCTGAGAGATTAATTTGCTTAACATTATCGAGCTGGTAAGTGGACTTAGATGAGCTTTTCTTATTTTTTAAAGTGTCAAGGGCTCATGGCTTATGGTGATACTTCTGAGACAGTGGACTCAGGCCCCACAGTACCAGCATCATCTAGGGACTTGTTAGAAATTCAAATTCTCTGGCCCTGTTCATATCCCTCTGGATCAGAGACTCCAGGGTTGGGGCCCCCAAAACCTGTGTTTTAACAATCCACCGGGTGATTCCAATTCATGCTGAAGTTTGAGAACCGCTGGATTATTATATCTTCCCAGATATGAGAAGGACCAATTAAAAAGGTGTTCTTTCCACTCTGGGATGAGATAAATAATTTAAATGAGATACCGTTTGTAAAGTCCCTAGCAGAGTGCCACGTATATATTGGATTCTCGATGATTCTAATTGAAATATGATGAACCTAACCATTCAAATTGCAAACCAAACTCCACCAAAGACATTGTCTTAATATACTAAAATGAAAAAAAAAGCCTTCCTTTAAATTTATACTGAATTTATGTATCTAGATTCTCAAAATCATTTGTTTTCTTAATAACATTTTTCACGGCTTCTGCTAATTTAGAAACATTGCATCCCTAAACCTAATTGTTTTTAGGCTTTCTTACCAAATCTGCATACAGCAACAGTTAGGAAATTAAAATCTAGACTACTGAAATGGATTCTGAGGATCTCAGATTTATGTTTTTTCTGTCCCGGTTAACATTCTGACCCCAACACACACTCAGTTCTCTTCCTACTGGAAGTCTTGCTCTCAGAGCATATTTCTGATCACTGAAGATGGTGAAGAAGAGGCTTGGGGGTCACTGCTGGTGATCCGGAGGGGATTCATGCATTGAAGAAAGCCCTGGTTACTTTCTCAGATCCCCTCCAAACTTGAAATTCCAATGGGAGGGGTGTTCCTCAAAGCCACACCTCCGCCTCCAGAGGCTCTGAGTTCAGCCACCTTCTGGGTGAGAAAACACTGGGTGAGGATTTGGTTTCTCTGCTTCTCAGCCTCCCTTTAGGAAACAAAGTACTCAGGCAAGAGAAGGCAAAAATTCCCACCAGCACTGGCTATGATGCTAAAAAAGAAAAACTTCGGGGTGCCTGGGTGGCGCAGTCGGTTAAGCGTCCGACTTCAGCCAGGTCACGATCTCGCGGTCTGTGAGTTCGAGCCCCGCGTCGGGCTCTGGGCTGATGGCTCAGAGCCTGGAGCCTGTTTCCGATTCTGTGTCTCCCTCTCTCTCTGCCCCTCGCCCATTCATGCTCTGTCTCTCTCTGTCCCAAAAATAAATAAACGTTGAAAAAAAAAATTAAAAAAAAAAAAAAAAAAAAAAAAAAAAGAAAAACTTCCCAAACAATAAAGAAATATTAGTTAAGGAAAGGGAGAGAGTCCAATCACTAGCATGTTGCGCTTTTCAGAAGAGTATAAACTGTTCCCCTGGAGCTGCGGATGTTACTCATCACGTTGGAGTTAAACCCAGAAATGCAGTTTACCCTGATTTAGCTTTATGCTTAATTGTTTTGAAAACTAATGGGATGCAGTCAGCCCTGCATGCTGCTTTGTTGTTGTATTTAAAAGCGAATGCTCCACTGATTTGCCTTGTGAAGTTTCTCTACAGGAAGAACTTCCAGGTTTGTAGCCCCAAGACTCAGAAATGAAGGTATCACTACGCCAGGAGACCTAATTATAAGAGCTACATTTTTTTTTAACACATACTTTGGGCCAGCCAAGTGCTAAAACTCAGAATGATAACGCATTGTTTCTAATCCTCAGGAAAACTGCAGAGAATTTAACACCCCCTCCTACAAATGAAGACACTTTCAAAGCAGAAACATGATTGCTGAGTCTGCCATGGAAAGTACAAGGTAGAGTTTGGATGCGAAATTATTTCTACTTGGAGGGAACACCCCTCCCATTGGAATTTCAAGTCTGGAGGGGATCCGAGAAAGTAACCAGTGCTTTCTTCAATGCATGAATCCCCTCCGGATCACCAACAGTGACCCCCAAGCCTCTTCTTCACCATCTTCAGTGATCAGAAATATGCTCCGAGAGCTAGACTTCCAAAACAAGCATACAAACAAATAGACTTAACTGAACATGTACTATCTGCTCTATCCCAAGTCTTTTGTATCTATTTACCTCATCAGCTGTAACACTCTTAGTAGGTCTTATTATTAGCCCTATTCTACTAAGTAGGAAATAATTTGTCCAGGGTAACGGGAGTAGATATGAGGGAGGTGTGGCTCCAAACCTAAGTGTTGGAGTCTTGACGCATGTTCCAAATGCAGTGCGGATCAAGTACAGAAAGTAAAGAAAGGTTATTGCTAAAAATGCAATGAAAAGCAAGCATGGACACATAGCTAAGCACGGATAAAAATGGTTTTGTAATTCCTCCTCACATACTATGACATTTTGCAATGTTAACTAATAATAAAGCCTGGGAAAATATCTCATTATATCAAGATAAGAACTCTTCAAAGGCACCCTGCTTGCCTTTTAGCGAGTATCGGGTATTCCCTGCCCTTTGGGAACACAGAATACATTCTGGACAGTAAATGCATTTGAAGGTTTGTCCTGACTCAATGCTGTTGGTTTTCTTCTGATCGCAACTGTTGGGGGAAACACTGAACAACCATTTCATGTTGTTTTGAGCAACGAAGGTGAGATATCATTAGGAGAAACCAGAGAAGACTGACATTTTTTATGAGACTAAATAAATTATATGAAATTTGGATTCACATTCTTGGGTGTTGTAAAAATAGATCTTTTGCAGTTATTATTGAAACAATTGAGAGAATCTAGTTTTGAGCCTAAAGGCTTTGGGACCAGTTCCTTCTTCACTTCACAGATGAAGAAAATGACCAGATTGGAATGCTTCAAGGTCACAAAACTAGTTGGGCTGAGAAAGAAATGCACATCCCCTGTACATGAGTTACTTGTTCTATTAGACTTAATCATACCAGAAATTGGATTATCAAACTGCCATGCAATATAAAAACTACGTGCACATTCTAGCTTCATTTATGAACAAGCTGAGCATTTTGCATAAGATATTGCACTTCTATTAAACTAAATATTAGTTTGTTTTATCTTGAAGATGTGTGAATAATACAGACCTCATAAAGTTGTTTTGTGAGGATTAAATAGATCATGGGTTAATATTTCTAGCCTAATAAAAGAGCTCCAAAACTTTAAATTCCCTTTTATTCCTCCCACTTTGTTTCCCTCTGAATCACAAGTAGTTACAAAGGACAGTATGTTGCCTAAAGAGCAGTCTGCATCAACCAAGGTTTCTGAGCCTAGACACTCAGCATACCTGTTGTTTCTAAATAGAGACGTCTCCTTGTATCTCAGAAACATGTCGTAAACCTCTCCTGACAGGCAAACTCTCCTGGCAATATATTTATTTCAGGGGAACTAGTCCCTGGTCTGTACAGCTGAATCGCAAAAGTAGCTCAGAACCATTCGCTATGCTAAACACAGATGACAAGTGCTGACAAGGTTAAGAAAATGGTTTGAAAAAAAATTTAGGTAATCTCTATTGAAAATGAGGAAATCTCAGGGTTCTCTCCCCACTGAAGGATTATATTTATAAAATCCATGAGTGAAAGGCTCAGCAGAAAAGAAGCAAGACAGTAGTGAGTTGGAAAAGAACATGAGCTCTAATGCCGTAAGACTAGACTATGAGTCCCAGATGTATCATGTGTCCACCTTGTGGAACTATATGTGAGTATATCAGTTAGCTATAGCTGCATAAGAAAACACCTCAGAATTCAGTGGCTTAAAAATAATGGCTTTTACCCCACTTAGGAATCTATGAGTTAGCATTGCAGTTCTACAGATCTAAGTTGAGCTTGGCAAAGCTCATTCATCCATCTTTAGTCAGCTGCAGGTTAACTAAGCAGATCTTCTAATCGTGGTTTGGCTTTCTCAACTGTCTGAGGTCCCAACAGGGATAATGGGGGTGCCTCAGGTCTGTTACAGATGTCTTATCTCTCCTTATGGCTAACTTGTGCATGTTCTTACAGAGAAGGCAGAGGAACAACCGAGAGAAAAGAGGTCCACAAGGTCTGTTTAGGCTTAGAACTGAGAAACAATGGTGTTCCATGTTCAAACCAATCTGCATGCATAAGACCCAGACATCTGTCTTTTATTATTATTTTTTCCTTTCCAGCTAACTCTAATACACAGGTAAGTTTGAAAATGATGTCTTTGCCATTTGACTCATGTATTGATCACAATACTTTCTATTAAAATGTTATAAGTAAAGCAAACAGAAATTAAGGAAACAAAACACAACATGGCTTATTAGCTCTCACAGCTGAAAATTTCAGGGACAGATATAACTTCTGTCATGGTTGGATCCAAGACCTCCAAAGACATAGTGTCTGTTTGCCTTTCTTCAACTATTTCCTCAGCTTTCCACTGGGGAAGCCATGTTATGAATGTAGGTTCTTTCTACATGGTGAGGAAACTGTCCACCAGCAGTTTCCATAGTCCTTGCAACGTTACTGAGAGAGAGAGAGAGACAGAGACAGAGACAGAGAGAGACAGAGAGAGACAGAGAGAGAGAGACAGAGAGGAACAAAAGAGCACTCTTTATTACATAGCTCAGACATATCCTATTATGAGTTACCATTGGCACAACTTGGATCACATGTTTACCCATTCAACACACATGAGAATGAGAATGAAGGAGTGTGAATTCCCAAAAGGAAATCAGAGTGCTATAACCAACAGAAGAGGAAACGGTGGCTGGACAGGCAAAAAATAACAGATGTCTGTAACAAATTATGTATTCTACAGCTGCATTTCCACAACATGCTATTATATCCCTTTTCATGCTGTTGTAATCATGTGTTTTATTCTGACTTATACACAGTTCTATCATTTTCTTGAGTACAAGGAAAATGAATTGTATCTTGTCATTTGCAGTGTCCCTAGCACTGCATGTGACGCTTAAGTAGATCTTTGTTATAACTACTTTTGGAAAAGATTTTGTTACAAGTTTCAATCTCTGATTCCTTCTTAGGTTGTTAAATTCACAAAGTACCTATGCTTGATTCCTCTTTTTCTTGAATTTTATTAACTTTGGATACAGCCTTAGATTTCTATTTGTTCTGTAGTCTTAAAAAGTTGGGTGACACGGAAGACCTCTTTTGCCCTGACAGGAACCATGTCAAGTAGCCTGATCCTTGGGTTTATTGCACTAGAGCCACATCTCAGTCTTGAACAGACTGACTCAGAATCATATGTTCTTTAGGCGGTGGCATATTAAAGAAGACAAAATATTTAAAGCATAGAGCAACATTCCTATGCAACCCAGTTCCACTTGTGTATAATTTGGTCCACTATCTAAATTTAAGATGATCTTTCAAACAGGGGTGAAGATCACCTGGTCAGGAGAAAAACTACATAACTGATATCATGGGACTATCCACAGTGGAATGAAGAAAGCAGAACTAACAAGACAGACAGCAGATCAGATGTTATAAGAGAATAGACCACCGGGAGAAAAATATATATATAATATATAATATAAGCTTTTCCCTGAAAGTTTCAGATACACTGAATATGTGTGACATAACTTGTGCCTCTCACCCAAATCAAAATATGTCTTCTTCTCCTCTCCTGTTTAAGGTCCCCTTTGGACTCTTGCTAAGTCTCCATCACCACCATGGTGACCAACCCTGTAAGGACTCCACCCAGTTATCATGGGGCTATCAAGTATAAGTGGAACTCATCCCAGCTGATCCAGGGCAATGCTCTGCCTCTTAAGATAACCCCTTGAATTCCACTTCTTCTCATCACTGCCAGACCTGAGTGATGTAGCTAACCCAAAGGTTCCTGAAGGGCATAGGAGATACCTCAGAGAGCTATACTTTGAACACTGAGAACTTTGACCAATGGAAAACAGTAGATAGAAGAAGACTCATAGATAAATCCCCCTTCTGTCCTTCCCATGGCCACCTCCTCCTGTATCTGTCAGATCTCCTCAAGAGTCTCGAAAACCCACCTGCAAGTTTAACAACAATGGAAAAAGACCACAGACATTTCTTAGTTAGATAAAAGGTAGTTGCATTTGTCTGCTACGCCAACAAAATACCATACACTGGGTGCCTTAAGCAATAGAAGTTTATTCTCTCACCGTTCTGGAGGTCAGGAATCCAAGATCAGGATTCGGGCTGACTTGGATTTTGGTGAGGACTCTTTTCCCGGCTCCACAGACGGCCTCCTTTCCCCGTGTCCTCACCTGTGTGCACGGGGGTCAGGAGGCATGCTCTCCTAAGTCTCTTCTTCTAAGGATGCTAATGCTACCGGATCAAGACTCCATCCTATGACCTCATCCTCCATTGCTTCTTTACCCCCAGTATAGCTGCCCGTCAGGTTAGGGCTTCAGCATTTGAATTTTAGCAGGACAACTTCATAACAGTAGCTAACTATTAAAAAGGCTAAAAGAGAATTCTAAGGTATCAGAAATTAATAACTACAGAGAGTAACCACTACCCCTAAGGTTGAGGGAAGATAGAGAAGAAAGAAGACTAGAAGCTCAGAAAATAAGGCCAGACAGAGCTGATTTGCAGCCATATGGCAAGAGGGCATGGCCACAACAGAAACACATCGCCCACTGCTGGGGTGATAAAGAAGCTGGATATACAGTATCCTCCACCGGATGGCCTCATCCACTGACCCTCAAGAGCAGTCCCCCCCATGTGGTAAAGGCTGTCAGGTATTTGCACACAGAAGCCCTTGCCACTGCAGAGATAAACAGAACTTCACCTTATTCTCCTAGCCTGGTATCCTCTCTAGAACCTGCCATTGGCCGACTCTAACATGGAGACACAATCTTGGCAGTCATTGTGTGTATCCTTGGCTATGTTATTTACTGCTCCTAATTACAGTACCATTAAATATTCTGGTACTAGATAATAATGTGAAATTTAACCTATAATATATCTATATAAAATTGTAATGGGAAGGAGATAAGAAAAAAGTAGTTAATACATAGAAACAAATATATCCAGAAAACAAGCAAGGAGAAATAGGCAAATTGCCTATAGTTGTTCCTATACTTGCCTCTGAAGTCATAGTTGGTATCTTTGGCTTCCTCCATTCCCTGGCCCATTCCATATTTCCACTTAGCCGGCAACTCACCTGATCAAAGTCCTTTACTGGGAGAATGCCCCGACACTTGATTTCTGAGGGGATCTGAATATTTCATAGTCTTCCCTTATTTTCGTCATTGCAATTCTCCAATACCTCTACTATTGACAATGAAATATTAATCACCCAAGAATATCCCCTTCTTCCCGAGATAGCTCTCTTCCTTTCCATTTTGTAATAGCTAATCGGCTTTTTGTTGGTAATTGGGATCAGTCATTCCGGTCATTATAATAACAACCCCTCCCCTTCTGGGCCCCTTGGTTCAGTAGCCTAAAGATATCCCCAAATGGTCAGAGGGCAGTAGTTTCAAGCTTCCATTCTTTGGGATCATTGTGTCTTCTAATGGAAGCATATCCTCTTTGGGAGCTGATCCCTCTAAGCCAGCAGGCTTAAAGTTGCCAGGATGGGAATAAAACATTCTGTGAGTGTTTTATTACATATAATAATGAGAAGAACCACTCCAAATACACCTTTTTTTTAATCCCACCTATTTTAGCTGTAAGAATAAAACACCACAAAATGCTGATTGAATTTGTTTTAAATCATACACTGTACTCGGCCCTTTTAGAGTACTCTCTCCAAGCTGACACCATAACTGAGTCTTCTGTAAGCCAGCCCATCTTCCCACAGGCTGAAGAGGCATCACTTAAAAAAGAATAAGTCATGGTTCAGAGCTGATTAATCAAATCTAATTAGGTGGCTCACTAATTGATCCCAGAAGCTATCACCATTTGACCTCTGGTAAAAGGGCTCAATACATTCAAACTCCTCTGGAGACAAATGAATAGAAACTCCCATTGGTTAAAACCACATAATTCAATTAATCCACTTAGTGAATTCAAGGGTTAGTCAAATCATTCAAGTGTATATTGGTTTCCAGAAAGAAATTGAACTGGCATTTATCTTTTCCTTGTCTTTTGATAAATACCGTCTAGATAGTAAAATCTTACATGTAAACTTCAAGAAATGATAACATAAAAAAAGGTTGGCCACTATCTGCTTTAGAATATATTCCTTATTAGATTTTTCTTCCTTCCTTCCTCCCTCCCTTCCTTCCTTGTTTCCTCCTCCTCCCTCCCTCCCCTCCTTTCCCCTCCTTTCTTCCTTTGTTCCTTCATTCATTCCTTCCTTCATTCCTTTGTTGCTTGCTTCCTTCCTCCCCACCTTCCTTCCTTCCTTCCTTCCTTCCTTCCTTCCTTCCTTCTTATTTAATTTTAAAAATCTTGCCAAACCAGATTCGTTGGTAACAGGACATGTCTAGATTAACCGATCAATGTAAGTAGGGCTTGGAATCTATAATTATTTACATTTATAAAATAAAAAGGTAAATAACAAATTGACATAATACATAACAGACAGTGGATTAATGTATCTAATATATAAAAATCATCTTGCCAATAAATTAGGAATCATAAAGATGTAGAAGCAAAATAAGTAAATGACATGAATATTCCATTGAAGAAATAATAAATGGAAATAGCCAATGAAAATACAGAAAATATATTCTTTACAATCCTCATCAAAGAAATACAAATTAAAGCATCAGTAAGACCAATGATGGCAAAATGGTAATTCACTTTCATCAGTCAATATATTAACAAATTACCATTTATAGGGGCACCAATATAATGCACTGATTCCTATGCCCACACAAATTATGCGTATGCATGTGAATATATTTAATTTTTGTCCATAAAGAAGTACAAACAAGAAAGTTACAAATGACACTACAGATTACAATCACGCTTTGTGAATTAAACCAAAAATTCATATATATTGGCTAAAAAGATTTCAAAAAGCTAATAATGTTTCTTTTTAAATGATAAGATTATGGGTAATTTTAAATATATTTTATTTATCTCACTTTGTTACAATATTTTATTTTTTAAGTGTTTATTTTTGAGAGAGAGAGAGAGACACACACACACAGAATCTGAAACAGGTTCCAGGCTCAGCTATCAGCACAGAGCCCTACGCGGGGCTCGAACTCATGAATCATGAGATCATGACCTGAGCCGAAGTCAGATGCTTAGCCGACTGAGCCACCCAGGCCCCCCATGTTACAATAGTTTAAATTGGTATAACTTTTGGACTAAGAAAAGTTACCCTTTTTATTAGAAGATTTAAAGAAAAAAATGTCAGTGGTTAATGCTGACAAACACCTCTGGGATGCTCCCCACCGTTGACCTATCATAGCGGTTTCACCTGCTGTCTCTTACCTTTCTCTTCCTTGACTCTCCTCTCCTTGACTCTCCTCTTTCCACTGGGCCCTCTAGAAGGCCTTTGATGTTCTCCGCTTTGTATTTTCCAAAGTGCAGTTTCAATATAACAATTACTATGACGAATCCCGGCTATTCCAGCTCTCCTTCTGTCCTCCACTGTGATCCAGCGAAATTGACTTGGCCTCTTCACCAATCGGTGGAGCCTCAAACTAAACAACAAGAAGAAAAAATAAAAGTGAACACCAATGAGAAAAAAATATATATTTCATTTACTCTTCTGACTCTACAGAGAGATTCTGTGCTCTGGTTCTGAGAACAGAATTTGCATTAACAAGTAGATGTTACCTGCTTAAGTTCGGAATCAATATAAATATTTTCTTTCATAAATCAGTTTCATTAAACTGGAATAAACTGCCTCAAGACATTCAGATTCAATACATAGTAGAATATAAATACAGTAAGTATCTACTGGGCATTTAGGTTTGTAGTCTTATAATTATTCCTTACAACCACTGAGTAAGTTAGACACTTTCTGCACGTCCTAGCCCGTCTGCACAGACTGGCATTCAACATCGCGAAGGCATCGTTTAGGATCACTGAGTATGTAGAATAATCACAATTTTATGGGGTCCTAAGGCCTGGCTTCTTTTCCTACTCCACAGGTGATTTAAAAACACAGTTAAGTACCAACATGCTAAATGTAAAGCTTATAAGGTAGAAAAGAGTGGTGTGACCCCACACAGAATAAATATAAGAAAAAAGAATAAAAGAGGTTCAGGGCTTTTACAGCAAGAGCGATCAGGGTGGGAGTGACAGAGGAAGATTTCAGAAAAGCCGAATTCAGGAGCTGAATCCTTAAGTCCCTCCTGGTACTAGGTCTATTCCAGCTGCCGTAACAAAGTGTTACCAACGAGGTGACTTGAACAATGGAAAGATTTTCTCACAATTCTGGTTTCTTCTGAGGCCTCTCTCCTTGCCTTGTAAATGTCCATTTTTTCACTCTGTCTTCCCATGGTCTTCTTTCCATAAATGTCTGTGCTCAAATGTCATCTTCTTATAAGACACCAGTTACATTAAATTAGGGTCCAACGTAGGGGTGCCTGGGTGGCTCCATCAGTTAAACATCCGACTTCAGCTCAGGTCATGATCTCACGGTCCGTGAGTTTGAGCCCTGCGTAGGACTCCGTGTTGACAGCTCAGAGCCTGGAACATCCTTTGGATTCTGTGTCTCCCTCTCCCTCTGCCCCTTCCCTGCTCATGCTCGCTGTCTCTCTCAAAAATAAATAAACATTATAAATAAATAAATAAATAAATAAATAAATAAAGGTCCAACCTAATGTCTGCATTTTTATTTAATCACCCCTTTAAAGTCCCTGTCTCCAATAGAGTCTCATTCTGGGGTCATAGGTGTTAAGACTACAACGTATGAATTTGGGGGGACACATTCAGCCAAGAACACTATGTGGAAAAGCGCTGACTATTTCTAACATTTCTCTTTTCTAAAGGAATTTTCTAAGACTTCATTCACAGTGCCTGATAGTCAATGAGTCAATCTCTCCTCCGAACAAACATTTAATTATGTGCTGCCTTTTGTATAGATCATTTCACTCTGTATCAGTATTATTTGTTTTCAGTCTTTCTCATCAGAATTTCAATTCCTTGAGGATATATTCAGTGTGTTATCTTTATTACCTAGAAGAGTGCGAGTACACACAAGAGTATATAATGAATAGTTGTGGACCAGCGCAGTAAATAATAAATGAATTCATAGAACAACAAATGAGAGGATGTTGAAAGAGTCCCAAGGAGACCATGAACCCCTCTCCGAATGCATGGCTTCCCATGTGGAGACAAGCCTTGGAAAGCTGAGTGGGCATCAGAATAAATGATTAGCATTAGTAGAAACTGAAAATTGAAGGGATGGGCCCATGTGCTACGCACAACTCAAAGACAATGATCTTGTTTATTTTATTTAAAAATAAATACTCAGAATCCAGTGTTGGAAAATGACATGGAAGATGTTTTCTTGAATCAATAGATGAATGAGACAATGAAATATTTAACAAATGAAGCAAAAAATGAAACAGAGAAGGAACAATCGGAGATCGGAGAGGTAGGGGCATTTTTGTGAAGGTAGAACCAAATTGCATCTGACTCCAATGATCTGCATAAGACATCTGTATCATTACTAAGTTCTCGCAATAATTCTGATAGAAACGAAAGTCTGAGAGGCCCTGGCTAACCTACATCTCCTTTGCAGAGGTTTGTGAGGTGGATTTCTTAATCATCTGAAAGCTCGCCTTCCTTGTCCACTTTATTTTGTTCATAGAGACCTGCTCTAGCCTCCAGATTTCTTCAATGAGCACCTTGGAGGAGTCCCATGGCAACCTCCCTGGAGACAGAATGAGGATTATTAATATACCTTTGGAAATAACGGCTCTCAGACACTGTAACTCACATTAATGTGCAATATCCCGACCGCTCACTCTGCTGATGGGAAGGCAATGTACTCACCCTGGTTTATTATAAAAGCATTAAAATGTGCTCTGTTGGTTAATCATGATGACACTTTCATCTGTTTGAGGGGTTTTGAGTTGTTTCTTGTGGAATTTAATCATACGCTTTTTGGACCTTACCTTCTAGAAATGAGTCTGAGACATTTGGGACTGGATCCAAGCAACACATATCTTCAGCATATGTTTTTTTTGGCAAATTAGAGCCTCGACCAAAAACCCTTTCAGAATGAAGAGACTTTATTTAATCACTGTGCACCTACCATGTGCTAGGTCATGGGGCAATGTGTAGACCATCTCAGTGCAGGCTCTCACCAGAACCTCAAAACAACATCACAAAGGCAAAGGCAAATTTTGATCCATCAGTGAAACAGATGAGGAAACGGAGCTTCAGGAAGGTTTATCCATGAGCCCGAACACGTTAAAACAGCTTCCACTGTCTTTCTACTTCACTGTCTTCACTGAAGGCAGCCTACTAGGTGACTAGAGCCCGCTGTTCCACGAATACTTGGGCTTTTTCCTTTGCTTTAATGTATTAATAATTCTACGATCATTATTGAAGAAATAGGAATTGTGAAGTCAGAGGTCAGAGAGAAGTTTACTTGTGGGACTTCATTCCTTGGCCATTTCCATTGAACTATAAAGGTATTTGGAAACTCCTAATACCTTATATGTTCTCTACTATATCACTTTTACCTCCTCTCTCCCCCAACCCCCGCTCCCAATCGCCATGTAAATTTAGAAGATAGATTTCAAAGCACTTTTGTATTTCACTTGATTCTTGGTGCTTCTTGAGATTGACAATGTGGATCGAACTCTTCCCCTACAACCTGGTTGGAGGTGCTGAGGCTCAGTGAATATCAAGTGGTTATTT
The DNA here is from genome assembly GCF_028749965.1 of Puma concolor. Lineage (NCBI taxonomy): Eukaryota > Metazoa > Chordata > Mammalia > Carnivora > Felidae > Puma > Puma concolor. The sequence continues at coordinate 6,520,452 of NC_141684.1, forward strand.
ATGAACACAGGCAGACGGATTCAAGTTAGTAGTGATAGCTCCCTTTTAGATTTAATATTCAGAAAATATTATTTGAATGCCTGGGTCTAACAGGGGACTCTCTGATCCAGGGGTTGGGAAATGTTTTCTGTAAAGGGATGGATAATAAATACGTGGTCGGTGTCCCAACCTTCCGCCACTGCAGCATAAAAGCAGCCATATGCTCTCTGTGAACGAATAAGCCTGGCTTTGCAAACAGCAAACAAACCAACAAACACAAACCAAAACAAAAGCTTTGTTCATGGACACTGAAGTTTTAAATTTATATAATTTTCACGTGCCAGTAAGCATTGTTCTTTTGAATTAGTATTTCAACCACTTAAAATATAAAAACGACTTTTAGTTCACAGGTCGCACAAAAATATGTGGTGGGTCAGATGGGGCTCAGAAGGTACATTTTGCTGATTCCTGCTCTGAACTCTAGAGATTTAACACAAAAAAAAAATCAGAACAAAAACTCCTTGTCCTTTTGGAGATTACATTTTACTGGGAGGAAGGCAGCTAGGGAAGAAACAGGTCAAACATAGAGAAGGGCTCAGCACCAAGAATGGTGAGAAAGCAGATTCATCTGGGAGTGTATTTGCACGTGCCCCGGACTGAGGGTGTGCTCACTTCCGGTGGGGGCGTGGGCTTAGAAGGCTGGTCATGGGGTGTGATTAGTGAAGGGTTTAAGGATGAGGCTAGCTGAAAGGCAGGCTCAAGTTCACTCCATTCCCGTGCTTTGCTGTGCTTTGCTGTACTTCAACAACCTTCTGTTACTATGAATTTTCGTAAAGTCTACTCTATACCATGGGCTACTATGAGTAGCGTTTTGTGGAACTGAAGGCAAAGAGACTGGGTTCCGAGTTCAGGTCAAAACACTGCAGCCTAGAAATCGGAGCCAGCTTCACGAGAGAATTGAGTAGAAGATGAAAATTGGCATCTGATGAATCCAGGAATAGTTTCCCCCCATTCCTCTCCCCCCAAGGAGATAATTCCTGCAAGATATCATGAGGATAAAGGAGAGTCCCATGAACATTAAAAGAAGTAAACTTCCCATAACTCTTAAATGGTAGAACACTGCTACTGATCACAGGTTTGCACACTCTTGTTTGATCTTTTCAAAATCCAGTGAGGTGTCTGGGACAGATATCTCTTTTGTACATTATAGATAATCTTTCACTGTTGCTTAAATGTGATGATGATGAGGGATGCCTGGGTGGCTCAGTCGGTTAAGTGTCCGACTTCGACTCAGGTCATGATCTCACGGTTCATGGGTTCGAGCCCCGTGTCGGGCTCTGTGCTGACAGCTCAGAGCCTAAACCCTGCTTCCGATTCTGTGTCTCCTTCTCTTCTGCCCCTCGCCTGCTCACACTTTGTCTCTCTCTCTCTCAAAAATAAACATAAAAACTTTAAAAAAAATATGATGATGGTTATACTATATAATATGCATTATATAATAGTCTACTATAAATATTCTTATGTTCCACTTGGAATATAAGCTCCATGAAACACAGTATTTTTGTTTTGTTTGTTGTCCGTTTTGTTCACTACTGGATCTCTAGTTTCTGAAAGAATGCCTGACACATAGAAAATGCCTGATAAAGTATTCATGAATACACAAATGAATAAACGAACCAAAGGATCATTAACAGAGTAAGTGGGGACTGAGATAGAAAACGTCCTTTGCTATTGATTGTTGAGTTAAAATGAGGGCAACGTTCGGGCCCGTGAGGGGTTTCATAAATGAGAAGACCTGAATGCATGTTCGCCATGGGGCTCCTTCTGTGCCCAAGAACGAGATCAGCTTCTGATTTTGTAAAGAGATGATACTCTCTATAGGAACTCTGTCTCTTCCTGTGAAGATATGCCAAGAGAAGGCCATTGTTGAGTTACAGCCTTGGTATCTGCAGCTACTGCCTCTTTAAGAAGTCCCCAGTAAAAGTACAGTATCTCACAAAATTGCTGGAACTCTCAGGACTTGGCTGTTATTTCTGAATCCCCTTCTCAGCAAACCAATTGATTTCTCTGCTCTGCCTCGTGCTGATCCTTCAGGTTGTGGGAAGTACAAGGAAATAAATCAGGCACTGTTCTATTTCACCTCTTTGTTCACCTAGATAAAGACAGGGAGTAGCCTGGATCCTTTCTCAAAGTTTGCATTTTTCCCTTATCCCACTATAGACTCACTGACAGCAGGAGCCACATTATTTCTTCTGTATCTTAGGATTTCATGCAAAGCCTGTCCCAGGTCTACCGTCAATAAACAAGTATTGATTAGAACGTAATTAGTGCCTTTCTCCTACACGCTAAAATTATACCATTGGCTTGATCACGAAACTGTAAATATTATATGCCCATTTTGACGAATCTTGTGATTTCAAACTCTTGATTGACCCAGCCATCGATACCCGGTGTCAATAATAAGTCTTCACATTTTTATCGAACTCCTTATTCAAAACACTGTCAATTTTTTCTAATAGAGCTGCAATACACGTGTGGATATCTTTTTTTTTTTTTTTTTGTATTCAACAAATATTTAGCAATAGCATCTGTGTGACAGATGATGGACTAGAGCCTGGGTCTAGTGGTGAAGGCTCTAGACAGAGCCTGGTCTCTGTCCTTGAAGACCGTCTAGCCCAGGGATGCAGACAGAAAGTATGAAATGAGTCATGAAAAGAAGTATCTTAGTACAGATTTTGATAAGTGTAGTAAAGAAAAAAAACCAGGCATCTCTGTATAATAGACAGAGAGTGGACAATGGCCAGGGAGGGATCTCTCTCTGGACGTCTCATTTAAGCCAAGCCTGAAGAGATCAGTAAGAATTGCCCAGTGACTTATTTCACTGTATCCTGGGGTCAAGTCAGAGAAAGCGTCCATGCTGAAAGCTGAAATGTACGAATTCAGTCCTGCCTCTTTGTTGAATTAAATGCATCCTTAGGTGAGTTGGCCTTCACTTGCCTGATTGCTAAAATAAAGCTCACTCTTACTCTCCCTGTGCCTTGATTTTCCCATCCTGTGAAATGGGAGTAATTATAGTAATGCTTTCATTTTTAATGATGATTATGAGAGTTAGCACGTGCTAAGCACTTAGAACCCTACCAAGACTATTTTAGGTGCCCAGTAAATGTTGCACATTGTTGCCACTGCTATTTTTATGAGCGAAGATAAATCCTCTGCCATATTTATTTTCTGCATTGATTAAGTTTGCCCTGAAAATGAGGACATATCTTTTTCAAATGGATGACAAAAAAAAAAAAAAAAATCAATGAGTTAACTTATGCTTATAATATTCTGTTGGGCCATTCTCTACTTTTGGGGGTGGGGGCACTAAATACTCTTTATTTTATTTTTTACAGTTTTTATTTAAATTCCAGTTAGGTAACATACAGTGTGTTACCAGTTTCAGGTGTACAATACTGTGATTCGAAGCTTCATACAACATACAGTGCTCATCACAGAAAGTGCCCTCCTTAATCCCCATCACCTACTTTCCCCCACCCTCCCACCCACCCCTGCTCTGGTAACCATCAGTTTGTTCTCTGTAGCTAGGAGTCTGTTTCTTGGTTCGTCTCTCTCTTTCTTTTCCCCCCGCTTTGCTCGTTTGTTTTGTCTCTTAAATTCCACATAGGAGGGAAATCCTATGCTATTTGTCTTTCTCTGACTTATTTCACTTAGCGTAATACTCTCTAGCTCCATCCATGTTGTTGCAAATGGGCCGTTTCTTTTCTGATGGTGCCCTCTGGTTTCTCTATCCCGTGCCAAGGGTCGAAGCAAAGGTTGAAGAGGTGTGAAGAGAGGGCTTGCTCCGTCATTTCCACAGAATCAGAGTGCTTCACGGTGAATAACGACAGAATTGTGTCCAGGGAATTATGGTATATTGAGCAGAACAGTCTGTCCTCAGTTGGTTGCAACGTCACATGCACGCTGGGAGAGGATCTACAATCAAGATATGGAACCACACGGAAACCAGAGAGGCGTTAGCAGAACAAAAATTAAACATGAGAATAGCTCTGAAGTGATCCCCAGATGAGTCACTTTCGGCCATCTGCTGTGTACCCACTTAGGTGTAAAGAGCTCCGGAAGAAGTTGGCTGATGATCTTGGGGAATACATAGAAATTACCTAGACAAAGTACAAGGAAGGGTTGGAGAAAACATCTCGGACGTATGTGACAGCACAAACCAAAACCCTGAAGGGAACAAAACATGGCAACTTCAGAGACCCAAAAACAGTGTGGAATGCCTGGAGTATGTGGTACAAAGAGAAGGAGAAGACAGGTGAGGGTGGAGAGGTGGAGAGGCAGCCCTGGGTTAGATAATGAGGGTCCTTGGGTGTTGTGCTACGGATCCTATCAGGTCAAACACTATGAGACACCGTGTTGAGAATGCTATTGTCACCTCTCTCTCAAAGTGATCAGCAGCGCCTCATTCGAATGGACAGGAAGTGTTAAAGACAGCGCAAATGTATTTTTGCCTGTCTCCTAGGAGACAGCTATAGGGGCAGCTAACAGAAACAGCGCCGTCGCTGAAACATCACAACGTGAACACACACACGTGCGCGCACACGCGGTCACAACAGGCTGATTAATCATAAAATGATATCTCTAACAATGGCCCAGAAACCCAGGGAATTAGTTAATTAGAACACATTTCGCGGGATGTTCAGGGTTTGGGGTTTCACATTTGCATCTTTCAAAGGTATAATTATGTCGGATAATACACCCTGTGCTGGAGCTTTTACGTAAACACTTGTGGTCTAGTTCAGAGTTGCCTCCACTGCACGGAGCAGCTGTGGGGAGAAGAATATACACTATTAAAAGCAGTTTGAATTAGATGTGGTCCACTTGCTTAAAATATACAATGCCTAGTCACTTATCAAGCAGAGGAGTGAGTTACTATTTATTTATTATGCAACACGCGTGCCTGGATAAGGTATACGAATTAAGAGGCCGGGAGAGGAGCGTGGTACACGCTCAAGACCACAAGAAGCTCAATAGGGACTCACTTTAAACCTACACCGCAATTTCAGAGCCAGTCTTTATGCGTGTGCCCACCGCCGAGAAACCCACATTGAAGGCCTGGACCAGGAAATGAAGCAATTAATGCCTGCCCTGTTTTCACGATGATCTTTTAATTTCGCTTTGTGATCACAGACACGTTTTCCCTGCTATCGCTAAGCAGTCTTTAGAATAGAAGATAGAGGATATTTTTAAACCTGTTCAGTTAAGGTTCAATCGGGGAAACGGAAGCAGTCTATGTGTTATGGAATAAGGACTTTACATCAGGAATTAGATCTCACACAGTTGCGGAAGCTGGGGAGGTAAAGTTCCGAAAAGGGTCGGAAAAGAGTGGCAGGCAGTCCCGGAGTGGGTGTCTGGGCCACACGTCCGGGGCAGTGGGACACCTGCAGCCGGTGGAGTGGAGCCACGAAGGGCGGGGAGAAGTCCATGGGTGGTGGTTGGTCTTCCCTGCTCCTACCTCAGGGGAATTCAGGTAAAACACCTGATAGGGAACCTGGCGCCGGTATTGACCAGCGGGCCGGAAGTGAAGAAGGATTGCCGGATGTGGAGCAGGGAAATGCAAGGATCGTTGCCCCTTGCTTTTTCTAAATAACCATAACCTTCAGGTTTTTTAGTACTTATCTTAGTACTTCGTTTTTAGAGCAGTTTTAGGTTTGCAGAAAAATAAAGCTGAAAACACAGTGCCCATACATGCCTCCTTCCTCATAGGTACCGCTAGCTAGCATTAATACTTTGCTTAGTGTGGTACATTTACTGTAGTTACTGAGCCAGTATTGGGAATTATTAACTAATGTCCATGTTTACATCAGGGCTCACTCCTCGTGCCGTATAGTTTTATGGATTTTGACAGATGCATGATGAAATGGATCCACCGTCATACTACCATACAGAGTAGTTTCACCAGCCTGCAAATCCCCTGTGCTCTGTGCGTTTAGCTCTCCTTCCTTCTTCCCCCTCCAGCTCCTCTTCCCCTGCAACCACTGATCTTCTCACTGTCTCTAGAGTTGTGTTTTTTCCAGAATCATGCCGTTTTTTTCCAAACCAGATTCTTTCACTTAGCCATTTGCATGATAGTTTCTCCCATGCCTTTCTGTGGCTTAATGGCTCATTTCTCTTTGTTGCTGGATGATATTCTGCTGTATGGATGGATATACCACGCTTTGTCCATTTGGCTAAGGAAGAGTGGCTTGCTTGCTTCCAAGTTTTGGAAATTGTCAATACAACCTTCTGATTTCAAAGGTGTGTGCTTGACGTCTGCCACCCAAATACCACCCGAGTTTTCTTGTAGCCAATACTAATGCTGATCAGCCCAGGAAAGGGAATTCTGAGAAAGTTAGTGACACAGTACGAAGCCACCACAATCCATTTGGGACAACCTGTCATATATATATATACATCTCTGTTAACCTAGTTTAACTCCCAAGTAAAGTTACTAGTAGAATCCCGTGTCCTTCTGACAAGATGTAACTATCCCACCTATAAAGAAAAACATGCTGGGGCACTTGGTTGGCTCAGTTGGTTAAGCATCCAACATTGGCTCAGGTCATGATCTTGAGGTTTGTGAGTTCAAGCCCCACATAGGGCTCTGTGCTGATAGCTCAGAGCCTGGAGCCTGTTTCAGATTCTGTCTCCCTCTCTCTCTGCTCCTACCCCCATTAGCGCTCTCTCTCTCTCTCTCTCTCTCAAAAAATAAATAAACATTAAACACACACACACACACACACACACACACACACACACACACACACACACACACATTACTTCCCTCCCTGAAAGGGAACGTCAATCAGTTCTGATATGCTACTTTATTCATCTCTGGATAATATTCTTTCCTTTTTGAACTGTGCCACATTACCCATTAGACCTCCTTGACTATAAATACTGAGATACAATTAACATATCTACAATTAGCAGGTGGAAAGGGGGAAATTTGTCAATGTATCACAAATATGTGTCTATGTTAAAATTAAGAAGAAATATTCATAACTATTATAGTGTTTATTTATGCAGCTGGGCACATGTCTGTACCTGGTAGTTATAACTTCCTTCCCTCTCTCTTATTCCATATTTCCTTTGCCCCCAGCAAACACCTCAACTGTTCATGGTTCCCTAACTAGAGTTCCAAATCTTCATTCCTGAAGAGTCTGGGTTATTAGAACGTCTATGCGTATTGGACTCTTTAGAGTTCCGTTAACTCTTATTCATGGGGCATGGAAATATTAAGGGGCATCCTTGGAAATTTCCGGCATTCCAGACATAATCTTCCTTATCCATATTGTGTATAGGAACCCAACTCCTCTTTGATGGTCAAGATCAAGCACTCCAGCCAGAATAGCAATTCCATTTCTTGCCTGTTGGGTTCACTGACCTGAGAAGCACACAGTGATCCAATGACACCCCCCTGCCAAACACACACTTTCCAGCTTAATAGACTATTGCTGTGTTCCCTGATGAGGACCTTCCTTAACCAGATATTGAGGTTTTGATTGAAATGTCTGAACTAAACATTGTCTTACCTCAAGTTCTTTGCCATACCAAGAAGCAACCCACACCTCTATATTATTACTTATTCTGCCCAAAGTGTTCTAGTATAGCAGATCCTCGGTCAGCCGAAAGGATGCCTTCTGTGCGGGATTACAATTTCAGAGGGGATAATTGGTGTAAGTGTTGTCACAGTTGGCTATGAACTGTCAATGTCCCTTTTATAACTGATAGAATGAACATCAGGCTCTTTAAATATAATAGTATTGGAGAATCAATTTCAGATTCTCATCTTTAAATTTATGTTTCCCTGGAAACACTTTGAGGACTAATAATTGAATCAATAGAGTTCCCTCAGAGAAGTGAAGAAGTCGAATATTATATTACAAGTAATTTTACATGAAAATTAAACATTACACAATTGTGAGAGAAGCTGAGGAAATAAAAGTCAGAAAAAAAAGAAGAAAAAATATTGCTAAAGAGCCCAGACATGGGTGAAGGAAGATTGAAGGAAGCTAGACATGTTCACTTTTTGAAATGGAAATACAGGTGGGTTTACGGTAGAAACCTGTATCACCCCTGTTCCTCTGAGTCTCGAAAGACACACTGGCCGTTCCCTCTTGGGATGCATGATGGCATCCTGTGTCTCTGAGCCCCACAAGGTTAGTGCTGCCTGACTCTTGAGAACAGACTCTCTCAAGAGATTCTGAACCCTTCCTTGAATAGCTCCGGACCCAAAATACTTCCTTAACAGTTGGCTCTTCTGAAACTAGTCCCAGTGGGAAAGGAAAGGCCGGAAGCAAACAAAGTATCTGTGAAAATATCGTTAGCCTTGAAATATGTCTGTTTGGAAATAACTTTTCCTCGTGTGTTTGGCAACATAGGCACTCCTCAGGCCCTATCAATAAGATGGCCCATTAATCCCTGAGCAAAGACTAATGGTCACCCCATTTTTTTTTTTTTTTGCTAGCAGAAATGACCTCTAGAGTCTAAAGTTCACAATAATCTTTTTTTTTTTTTTTTTTTTTTTATGTTCAGGGCTGGTTTTTTTAATCAAGATGCAAATAGTGTTCATATGCTTGTTAGATCTCGTAGGTATATTTGTAGATTCCGCTACCCATCTCTTTGACTTTAATTTTTGCAATTTATTTATAGAAGAAATTGATTATTTTTCTGGTAGACTTTTCCAGTGTGTGGGCTTTTACTGATTGTGTTTCCACTGTGGAGTTTACCATTTTCCAGGGTGCTTCATATTTTCTGCAAACTGATAGGTGGATCTAGAACTTGGTCAGTTTTGATCCTTTTGGGCAAGACTCCTTCATCCAGCAGGAGGCACGCCATGTCTGATGGTCTCTTTTATGGTGATGTCCATCTTCATTGATGATTATTGGCTAGATCCATTCCTCCATTAAACTTGCAAAACGGCTATATCCTAATTTTACTCTTCCCTCCTCATTTGGGGGGCATTCACTACTGGTCAGTGAGACACAATGGGCATCTCCTGGTGGACAGAAGCAGGGCAGGCTTCTAGGCCAGCTGTTGCTTCTTCATTAAGAGAGAGGTGCTGAGGAGAGCACACTTATATCTTCCTGTTACAGGCATCGTTGTATGAGGACCTAATCCTTGGAGTTGTCACACCTATTTTACAATCGTGTTTTATCATCTGTTGGGACATTGCCAATAGATTAAGGAAGCAGATTTTTTCAAAAAATCAGAAAGGACAGAATTTTATGACATGCTTGAGGTGCGAACCAAATCTAAACCTCCTGTCATCTCATAAAATAAAATAATCCATGTTATTTAAAAAAAATTTTTAATGTTTTTATTTACTTTTGAGAGGGAGAGAGAGAGAGAGAGAGAGAGAGAGAGAGAGAACTAACAGGGGAGGGGCAGAGAGAGAGGGAGAGAATCCCAAGCAGGCTCCACATTATCAGCGCAGAGCAGTGAGATCATGACCTGAGCCAAAATTGAGTCAGACGCTTAATCGACTGAGCCACCCAGGCGCCCCTGATCCATGTTATTTTAAGTCACATTCATTCAGTTATTAACTTACCTGTGGCCAGACGTGTGCTAAATAATACAGTGTCGGATGTGCATTGGTTACATTCTTACGGTGTTCATGTGCACTGATATATAACGTCCATCCCTCACCTACTAGATGGTGATCCACGCAGCAATATAGTCTATTATGGACATGAGCTCCATTAAATAGAGCCAGTAATCTTAACTGACCCCATCTAACCCAGATCCAGCCCTCACCATAAATACCTGTGACACTTTGATCTATGCAATTGTTAAATGCAGCATCTTATGGAATTCTTTATTTAGAGCTGCAAGGTGTCAACAAATGTGATCCTCTCATTATATAGAGGAGGACCAAAGGAGTAAAATTATTTCATGTTCAAGTATGGGATCAATAAGATTACAATATGTTCACCCAATGCTCCACACGGCAATAAGAAGTATTCTAACATTGTATTATTGATATTCACTTTGTACTTCCTCTCAGACTGACTCTATTTCAGGATGCCTGTGTGTATTGAATCTGGTTCCATTTGTACCTGTATCCTGTCTTGTGATGCTTCCCATTGATTTATCTATGGCTCACATATTAACCATCCCTTCAGCCAGCAGAGGTTCTCAGAATCCTTTCTGTGTCTGAGATCTCAGAATTATCTGGGAAAGGCAGACAGATGATTTCTTTCAACTAAAAATAAAGAATCCTAACTCCCAGGAATTGGTAAACTCTTTGGGTTGCAATGACTCTTTTCTCCCAACTTATGGTAAGAAAAGAATTTCAAGCCTCTTTCCTGCCTAGGCTGTCTCTGCCTGGTGCCTGATAAGTCACCCCCAGGGGAGAAGACATTTTTTAAGTAATTTTTTAAGTTTATTTATTGATTTTGAGAAAGGGGGAGATGGAGGCAGAAAGAGAAGGAGAGAGAGAATCCCAAGCAGGCTCCTCACTTTCAGCACGGAGCCTGACACTGGGTTCGGTCCCATGAACTGTGAGATTATGACCTGAGCCAAAATCAAATGCTGGGATCTTAACCGACAGAATCACACAGACCCCCTGGGAGAAGGTATCTCTAATTGGGTCAACATCTGAGACACTCATTGGATTGCATGTAGTATGAGGCAGGACTCCTGGGTCTTAAAGAGCAAGACTGGAAACTCTGTCTCTGCCAATCTTCAGAGCCTTCCTCACTCGGGGCAGCCAAGTAGCTAACTGGTCTCCCTCAAGATTAGTCATTTTACATTCGTTCCTTCTTGTGCTTCTTTCCTTCATCTGTAGTCAACAAGATGGCAAAATCCACACATCTTAGATGGATAGGAGAAATAGGAGCCCCAAGCCTACTATATTGTCAAAAGCCTACAATACATCATCCAAGGCCGACTTTACAAGAACTCTGCGTCGTGAAGTGAGCACTTGTGCCTTGCTCAGCGGAGAGATACTGTGGTGCTTCCTCGTTAGGTTTCCCATGTTTACCTTCTGCTGGAACACCAAGGAGAGGAGGCTGATAGTTCGACGTTCCTTGTTCTCCGCATATAATTATACCGCAATTACAATAAAACCCATGGTGATTCATACCGTATTTGTTCAAAACACGGAGGCAGAGGCAGAGAATGTGAAACGCTGGTCGTTGGTTTTCCCATTTGGGCAGGTGGAAACAGGTGTCGGCGAGTGCACATCAGAAATTTCTCTCTTCCCTTATGCTCCGCAGAGTCCCAGGAAAGCTCCCTCCCCAACGGGTAGAATGTCGTTAGGGTGGCTTTTAACTCTCCCCCAAATTCCTCTGAGAAAGGAAGATTTTCTATAATTAGGTCTTCCTTGCCTGCCTACTCGGATTTAATTTTTTTTTAATAAACTTCACTTTTTTAGGGTAGTTTACAGAAAACTAAGAAGATAATACAGAGACTCCCCATATACCTCATACCCAGTTTTCCCGCATGTGTAGCACATTTAGTACAACTGCAAATATTGTTACATTTCCTAATACTGATATATTATTAGTATGAAATGTCTATACTTCGTTCAGATTTCCTTAGTTTTTGCCTAATGTTCTCGTTCTGTTTCAGGATCTTACCTGAGATGCCACATCACATTTAGCTGCCGTGTCTCCTTAAACTCCCCGAGTTATAACCGTTTCTCAGATTGTCCTTGCTGTAGCTAACCTTGGCAGTTTTTTTTTTTTTAATTTTTTTTTTTTTCTTTTTTTTCAACGTTTTTTTTAGATTTATTTTTGGGATAGAGAGAGACAGAGCATGAACGGGGGAGGGGCAGAGAGAGAGGGAGATACAGAATCGGAAACAGGCTCCAGGCTCTGAGCCATCAGCCCAGAGCCTGACGCGGGGCTCGAACTCATGGACCGCGAGATCGTGACCTGGCTGAAGTCGGACGCTTAACCGACTGCGCCACCCAGGCGCCCCTAACCTTGGCAGTTTTAAGGAATACCGATTGGGTATTTCCGCAGAATGCTTTTCTACTGGGGCACGTCTGATGTTTTTCTCGTGATTAAACCGGAGTTAAGAGTTTGGGGAAGGAGGAGCACAGAGGGGAAGTGCTAGTCCCATTAAACCACATCAAGAGCACATACTGCCACCGCTGACGTGAGCCTGATGCCCGTCTGAGGGGGCATTTTGTAGGTTTCTCGACTTCAGAGTTGCTCCTTGCGTGCAGCACACGCGTAAGACCAGTGGGGGTGGTTAGGCTCCACTTCCTCCAGAGTGTAGTGGCTACATAAATTATTTGGAATTCTGCATCAAAGATTTTTATTGACTGATTGATTTAGTCAGATATTTATACCAGCGTGGCCTCATGGATGTTTATTTTATACTTTGGGCTATAATATCAACCTACTTCGTTAAGTTTGCTCCCCAAGTTGTTCTGGATTGGGCCATTGGAAGCTCTTTATTTGTTCCCTACGGTCCCCTGACATACAACCTCATTGTGGTTTTCTTTTTGTTTGTTTTTGCTCCGTGCATTTTGCTTTAGCGCTTCTTACTTTCTGGCTGCAGGAGATACATCAGGCTACTCTTGTGTATTTCCCGCCCCGGTCCTGGAATCGGCCATTTCTCCAAGGAATCCTTGTCTCTTTGCTGAGACGATTGTATTAGAAGCCAAGACCTGGGTGCCTGATGTTGATGAACTAGGATGTGCTTTTCCTAGTTCAATTATCACCTTATCTGCATCATTTTCTCTTTGTTTTTGGGTCTTGCACTTAATTTTAATATTTAGAAAGTAAATTAACAATTTAAATTTAAAATATCATGTTTTTCTCCTCTATCCTCCTTCTCACTTAGAGTTTGAGTTGTGCGATTTACAACCAATTTACAGCCGGTCTGCCCGGCTACATTTGAATCTCAAATAGACAAGTTTTAGAATAAGTATGTCCCATTCAGAGGTTGGTTCACACTCGTACTGAATTAGTTAATTAATAGTTTATCCAGAATTGAAACTTGGACGTGTGTCTTATATTTTGCAGATTCTACTGCAAAGGGAAAGAATAAGTTGTGGATTTTAGTACTGCCACCAAAACAGTGACGTTCGCCTAGCCCCGAAGACTTAAGTTCTGAGTCACCTTGAGGTTAGAGGGGGAAGCATGTGATGTGAATGCTTTTGCGGACAGGCAGTGCAGGGCGGTGGTCAGGTTTGCAAACTCTGTATCCAGGCTCCACGGCAGCTGTCGTGGTTTGACAGATTTGCAGATATATGCCTACATGTCAGTGTGTTTATTTGAGGGTTCCTGGACCCGGATGCAACACGGGGGGTTCCACCACCAACAAAGGGCAGTTCTCTGCAACACGAGCTGGATGTCCTACAATTCAACTCCATTCTGGCGCCGTCTATCGGGACAACATCAGACCCCACTGGTGAAGGGCTCTGTACCCTTCACATGCCAGTTGCAAATCCAGATTGTTACCTGTACTCCTGACTGGCTATAAATCAGAGATTTCCATGACCCACCCCACCTCCTTTAGGTTCATCTCATTTGCTAGAATGGCGATAGAACTCAACAGAAATATTTTACTTACTAGACCACCAGTGTATTATAAATGGATATAACTTGGGAACAACCAGAGGGAAGAAATGTGTAGGGCCAGGGACGGGACAAGGGCACAGACTTCTGTGCCCTCTCCAGGCACCCCACTCTCTCCACAGCTCCATGGGTTCAACAACCTGGAAGCCTTCCAAACTCTATCCTATTGGGTTTCTGTGGAGGCTTCGTTACACAGGCACGATGGATTAGATCGTTGGTCATGGGCACCTGATTCAACCTCCAGCTCCTCTCCCCTCCCCCAGAAGTCAGGGCGCAGGACTGAAAGTTCCAACACTTTAATCACAAGATGTGTTGCCCCGGCAACCAGCTCCCACTCATGAGTGCGGTCCAACAATCACCTTATGAACGTAACAAGAGATACCTTTGTTGCTCTCATCATTGAAAAATTCTCAAGGATTATAGGAGCTCTGTGCCGGAAATGGGGATGAAGAGTAAATATATATTCCTTATTCTACGTCACAACATCACGGTGACGGGTAAGAGGCAATGCATGTCTGGGAGAAGGAGTCTTTGTGGCATTTAAGTGTGTGGGTGTCAGCGGGAGGTGGTGTCTGTGTATGTGCGTGTGACTATATCATGCTGGGTAGTGATGTGAGGGTATGTGTGATGGCAGAGAGAGCTGTGTAGCAAGCAGCGTGGGAATATTTTCTTCCTATTTGAGCTTTTGAAATTATTAAAAAGTTGGCTAACAAGTCATAAATGGTTTTCCTTGGATTCTGACTAACTAGAATTTTGCTGCAAAAAATATGAGGCATGTGCCCTCTCTCCTGCCTGACGGGGGCTTCATGTTCCTCTTCTTTCACGCCCCTCCCCCCATCCTATAAGCCAAACATTAGATGTATAAAACCGAGCAAAATAAGGCACTCTTGACAGAATCCGTGCTTGACCTGAGAGAAAAAATGTGGTTCAGCCAGGATCCTCGTCTAGAAAATATGTTCATCCTTTCTGAAGTCTTGTGACTGAAGCAAGGGGCCCCGGAAAGAAAAGTTGACACTATATTGTGGAGCGATTCGGACGGGGTTCGCAACATCCCGAGAAGTTTCAAGCAAATCTGGCAGCCAGCTCCACACGCATCTGCAACAGAACACTGACACTCACGTACACACACACCTTTAATCACCCTTTCTCCTTTGTTTTGCTCTCCTCTGAAACCTTCTCAACTTCGAAGCGGAGAAGAGATCTGGCTTGATCTGAAGAAGGGCCGTACGTTGGAAGGTTGATATCACTCAGAGCCCGTGGGACAACAACATCAATTATTTACAGTATAAAATATAGAGCGTTAATATTTTATTTCATGTCAAGAACCACATGCTAAAAGGCAGATGCTACAATGCGTTTCAGAGGTATTTGAAGACCGTGTGTGAGGTATTCAATGTAAATAATATATTTCCCTTTAAGCACAGAATATACATTACTCACAAAGGCTTGGATCAAATTTATAAAATAAATATAAAAAGCAATATAAAATTCTCTTAATAACTGCTTAATTCATGAGGCTTCTTAGCCCTGGACGGGACAATGCAGTGTGCAAAGCAAAGGCAGGGGGCTGGAGGCATGATTATCAAGCTATTGGTGAGGACGAGATGGGCCCATGGCTCTCCTTTCCAGACAAAATAGAAATACCAACTCAGAAGCATGTTTTTTGTATGAAGTTAGCTAACTTAGAGTGTAGTCTTGGCTTCAGGAGTAGATTCCCATGATCGCCACTTAAATACAACACCCAGTGCTCATCCTGACAAGTGCCCTCCTCAGTGCCCATCACCCATCTCCCCTCCCCCCACCCTCCCACGCCCATCAACCCTCAGTTTGTTCTCTGTATTTAAGAGTCTCTTATGGTTCGCCTCCCTCTCTGTATCTTATTTTTCCTTCCCTTCCCCCATGGTCATCTGTTAAGTTTCTCAAATTCCACACGAGTGAGATTATATGATATCCGTCTTTCTCTGACTGACTTACTTCATTTAGCAAAATGGCCTCCAGTTCCATCCACGTTGTTGCAAATGGCAAGATTTCATTCTTTTCAGAGGCATCTTGATACCCTGTCTGCACTCTGGCTCACTCTGCCTGGCGCAATGTAGAGAAAGTATGAGCGACAAATTAAATCGATTTGAAATATAAGTCCCTGAAGAAAGAAAAATATCAAACTTGGAAGTAACAAAGTAAATTAACTTAAAAGATATTTCCCACAGTAATCACATAATGTAATTCATATTATTTTACAATTTTATATATTTTAAATTGAGGACGTTTCTGGGAAATTATTTCGATATGATGAATGTCCCTTTGCTCTTGTATGCTTTGACCTACGAAAGCAAGGATGGAGATTTGATGTGTGGGAGAGATATTACATATTACATACATATTACCTATATATATGAGTGTGTATAAACATACACGTTTCATGGATGTTTGTACTTCATTTTCATTGTACAATATAAAATGACTTTCTGAATTTTGCTTTCAAGTAGATTGAAGATTGGAAAATGTTTCTGGTTAGTGCAGAGTTATGATTCGCTTTCTCTAATTTTTTGGTCATATGGATTAATTATAGTTAATTTAAAACTTCCAGTTTAATGGAAATGTAAAATAAAACTTTATCCAATTTCAATCCCTGTAGCATTTTATGACGGCATAGATCATGATTCCTTCCGCTTGCCAACTAATATGATTCGGTATTTTAAAAACTGCCAATCTATTCTGTAAAAAAAGTACCACACAGGTTTGATTTTCTTTCTTAGTAGCTAGGTTATCTTTTTTATTGTATTTGTAATTTGTATCTAGTCTTCTTGGAAGAACGTTTAAGTTGTGGAACTTTAACGTTTTTTAAATATTTCATTTATTTTTGATAGAGACAGAGCACAAGTGGGGGAGGGGCAGAGAGAGAAGGAGACACAGAATCCGACGCGGTATCCAGGCTCCGAGCTGTCAGCACAGAGCCCCACGCGGGGCTCGAACTCACAAACTGCGAGGTCATGACCTGAGCCGAAGTCAGACGCTCAACTGCCACCTAGGCGCCCAATGTTGAATGTTACTTTTATCTTTGTTTAAGTAGTAACACCTGTCTTCTTTTTTAAAAAAGTTTTTAGTGTTTATTTTTTGAGAGAGAGGGCAGGAGCAGGGGAGGGGCAGAGAGAGAGGGAGGCTCCAGGCTCCGAGCTGTCAGCACAGAGCCCGACGCGGGGCTCGAACTCACAAACTGCGAGAGCATGACCTGAGCCAAAGTCAGATGCTTAACCGACTGAGCCACCCAGGTACTAAGTTGTAGAACTTTTAAAAATTATGTTTTTCAAATTTATTTGGAGGTATTCGATACATATTTTGGACAATTCAGCATATATTTTTCCTCAGCATTTTCCTTGTTTTTTAACAGTTGTGTATGAAGCTGTTTTTTTTTTTTTTCTTTTTTTTTTTCAACGTTTATTTATTTTTGGGACAGAGAGAGACAGAGCATGAATGGGGGAGGGGCAGAGAGAGAGGGAGACACAGAATCGGAAACAGGCTCCAGGCTCTGAGCCATCAGCCCAGAGCCCGACGCGGGGCTCGAACCCACGAACCGCGAGATCGTGACCTGAGCCGAAGTCGGACACCCAAACGACTGCGCCACCCAGGCGCCCCTATGAAGCTGTTTTTAATACAAATGAAGTTACGGTTGATTCAGTTAAAGTTTTCAATCTTTTCCTGCATCGATTTTACTTTCTGTGTCTTTGGAAAGAAAACTCCTTATACTGATATTATAATCATGTGCTCATATAGTTTCTTATAACACTTTTGAAGTTCTTTTTAAAAGCAGTATTCTTTAATCATTTATTTGTGTAGATATTTCACGTGTTGTTCAACTTCATTTGTTCTCCAAATCCATGACCAAATGACCCCAAACAACACATTGATTAACTTGCTCCTTCAGGATGGGAAAGGCAGAACTTCCTTGCACCACCTGCATGTAATGCACGGTCCATCTCGCTAGGGGGCACCATCCACACGGACGTCAATAGGGGCTGTGCCCATGAGGGTTGTAGAAGCGCTCTCTCCCTCTTAAATTCCAGCTCTTCACTGACTTTCCAAATGCATGCAAATTTATTTTATTTATGGACTCTCCCTTGGGTTCTAATGACCAGTCTGTGTGCAGTTTGCATTAATATCACTTTCCTTTAATTAGTTAAACTTTACATATATATATATTTTTTTATTTCTGATCAAACTAATCTCATTTTTAATGGAAATATTAGTTAGCTTCTTGCATTCTTCTACATTTTCTCTTCCATATTAATTTTAGGAACACTTTGTCAAAGCCCATGAAAAATGCTATTGGGATGTGATTAGGATTGCTTTAGATGTATAGATCAATTTGGGGAGGAAGATGGTCTTTACAGTATTGATTCTTGTCATCCTTGAACGAAGTAGATTTCTTCATTTACTCAGGTATTTTTTTAACTAGTTAGATGAGCATATTTTCCTTTTCTGTCATAATATTTTAAGGAGATGGAGTAGTTTCTATTATTGAAGCTTCCTTGCATTTTTAGAATTAAAATATATTTTTAAGCTTGGCCTTTTACTGTTTTTTTTTTTTTAAACGTATTGCTGAGCTGTGTTATTAATGCAGGGATGCTCGTTATCTAAGTATTCCTAATGGGAGTCAGCATTTGAGATTGCCTAGAAAGAACCAAAAGGAAAAGAAAGTACTCTAGGGGTCTGATGAATTCTATTAATCCCCACTCAAACATTCCTCTCTACTTAGCACTGAGCGTCAATCATGGCTATATAGTGAGCCTTGGTCTATCTCTAGCCGATCGTCAGAGATTCTAGTCATCTGATAAATACAACATAAACAGATTGCAAGACAAAATGACAGCTATTCCAGAAGATGTAGACATCTAGGAGTTAATAAAAGCATTGGAAGTATGTGCAAACCATTAACTCATTGAATAAATATTCATAAATCGATGGTTATATGTCAGGAATTCTATTGTCTGTTGGGATATAACAGCTCAGCCAAATGAGTAAAATCCCTGCATCATTTACAGATCATATTCTATCGGGAGACGCAGACAATGAACGAATTATAAAATTAAAGTGCCAGTTAGTGATGAATGTTCTCAAGATCTGCAAGAGCAAATAAAAAACAAACTAAAAGGACAGTGTTTAAAGGTGGGGAGAGTAGTAATTTTGGAAACACTAGCCAGGGATATCACATGAAAACAATTGAAAAAAATTTCATCATTTCAACTAGATTAAAAAAAAATTAAGAGGAGAAATAATGAATGTGAGATATGTACTTTAATATCAAAAGATTAAAAAGTTGTTGGAAAAGATGTTGAAACTCTCAAAAGTGGCAAAAATATCCTTCCTTCGATGATAATATGCAGGAAGCCAATACGGAGTAAACAGAAAACAGGGGAATTCTGTTGTGTCGTGACTTTAGGAAAATGACAATAAAAACACCAATAACTCATACAACTTGAGTTCTAATATTAATATTTCTAATAAGTGTATTACAGCAATAACAACAGAGGTTTGATTAAATGTGATGACTTTCAACAAACTACATTTTAAAATTTAGTTGCACTTTGTCAGAGTAAAATCTAAATAATCTAAACGTTTCTTGATGCTTTTCTCTGAAATGTTGGTCACTGTTTTAATTTGTTGCAATTTAGTAGCGTTTCTGAGTCTCCCTAGACTCAGCTCATGAAAGCCCCTGGTTTTTAATTGGAATTTATGAGTTTGAATGTGTAAGTTACGTTGGCTTATATTTCTCTCTCTTTCTGCCATTTCTTAAAATGTTTATTGATTTCGAGAAAAAGAGAGAAACAGGGAGGGGCAGAAAGGGGGAGAGAGAATCCAAAGCAGACTCCAGACTGTCCGCACAGAGCCCAGTATGGGGCTCAAACCATGAGATCATGACTTGAGCGGAAACCGAGAGCTGGATGCTTAGCCGACTGAGCCAGCTGGGTGCCCTTCTCCTTCTGCCATTTTATTGCAGTGTGGACAGTGAAGTTTTTGCAGGCCTTGTAAAATGTGGACTAGAACTTTACATCTTTTTCTCTGTCCTTAAAAAATTTTTGTAATAAATGTATGTGAGACACAAGCGTTTTTAACATTTGATCCTATAAACCTTTTTGGGCCGGTGGCATTTCAGGGATTCATAATTGACACTTAAGTTTTCTTTTTTCCCTTGTACTCAAGTGTTCTAATTTGAACCAGGTAATTTTTAATTTTTTTTCACATTTATTCATTTTTGAGAGTGAGAGAGACAGGGCATGAGGGGGGTCGGGGGGGCGGGGCAGAGAGAGAAGGAGACACAGAATCCGAAGCAGGCTCCAGGCTCCGAGCTGTCAGCACAGGGCCCGACGCGGGGCTCGAAATCACAGACTGGGAGATCATGACCTGAGCTGAAGTCAGACACTTAACCGACTGAGCCACCCAGGCGCCCTGTGCACTGGGTAATTTTGATACTGTTTTCTTAGCATGGTGTCTACATTGACTAGGTATTGAAATATAGTGCTCTATTATTATGCATATTTCTATCTTACGCAATTTTTGAAGTCTTTAGACAATGAAAAGCACAAATATTAGGTGTATGATCTTAACAAGCGCATACCCCTGTATAACTTATCTCTGTCTCACGACATAAGAATTTCCTCGATGCCTCTTCCCAGGCAATTTTCACTCCTGCAGAGTCCCAAACACCTTTCTGTTTTTTGTTCACCATACATCGGTGTCGTCTGTTCTGTGGAACATCCCACGAATGGCCTTATAAAGAGTGTACTTTTTTGCACATTTTATTTTAGGCTTATCTCACCCGGCAAAATTCCTGCAAATTGCGTCTGCCCTTTGTTAGCTCACTAGTGTCTCTCTCTGGGCATGAGCTAGAAGCTCTTCTGGGTTCTTTCCGGTTCCACCTTCTGCCTCTTCACGGGGCCCCTTGATATCTTCCAAGGCCTCTCATGCATAGTTTAGAAGCCAGAGTTTACATTAGGATTTCTCATGTCTCTCGCTTTCTGTAGCCCCTTTCTCTCATCTTTTATCATCTGTCCTTCCTGCTTCTAATTTTTGACGTTGACACCACAAAGCCTGACTTTCTACCATTCGAACAGTTTGTGGAGACTGAGGAATCATCTCATTGCAAAAAAAACAAAACAAAACAAAACAAAACAAAACAAAACAAAACAAAAAAACAGACAGAGAGAGAGACAAAAATACAAACAAACAAGCAAACAAAAACACACACAGTTTCAAATCTCTCCTGGTACAGCAGACAGTGCTCTTATTTCTTCCCCCCTTGGGAGACTTACAAAAACGTTTGTTGTTGTTTTAATCTTTTGTGCAGATTTTATAAGTGTTACTTATGGGCAAGGGCCTCACTAGTAAAAGCTGTACATATTACTGCATGATTTTTTTTAACGTTTATTTATTTTTGAAAGAAAGACAGAATGCAAGTGGGGGAGGGGCAGAGAGAGAGGGAGACACACAACCCGGAGCAGGCTCCAGGCTCCAAGCTGTCAGCACAGAGCCGGACGTGGGGCTCGAACTCACGAACTGTGAGATCATGGCCTGAGCCGAAGTGGACGCTCAACTGACTGAGCCACCCAGGCGCCCCCATATATCACATGATTTTAAAAATCTTTCCAGATAGTCTGTAAATGTTTCCTCTCCAAATATCCAGAGCTTTGACTTTTTGTTTTACTTCCTGGGGGCTTTCTTTGAATTTGTCTCTAAACTGGTGAATCAAATTGATGTTTATTTTTATTTCAGATGATACTGTTCTCGTTTTATAGAGGCAGTATGTGTTCAAATCTTTCTGAGGGCATCAATTATTTTTTAGAAGTTTTATTCCACATTATACATAAATATTTCACATGAGAGGCAGCATGCAATGGGAGGCTTGGGAATTCAATCTGGGCCTGTATTTTATCTTTACCTCGAAAAATCTATGGAAATTTGGGAAGGCTGCTGTATGAATCAGAGTCCAACCAAAGAAAATAAAATATTAGCCATAAATAATGTAGATGGGTTTCGCATGGGGAATTGGATTCACAGGTGATGAAAGAGATGAAGAGGGGAGGCCAAGCAGTGGAGGGGAAGGAAAGTGAGATATTACCAGGCAGGGAGCCTCCATCATCTCTTGGTGGCACCAAGGAAGAGGGTGTTGTCACCAGGGTCTGGGCCATAAGAAAGCAAGGGGGACCTGTGTGCTGAGAGATGACCCTTCACATCAGACACAGCAGCCCTAAGACATACAGCCTGAGGCTGAAAGAGGAAGAGAGAAAGGCCCTTGCTTTGCTTTTCTCCTACCTCTCAGTGCATTTCTAGGGCTTCCTGTTGGTCAAAGCTGTAAGATCTTTGGCACAGCTGCTCGGGAGATGGGACCTGAATCCAGGGATCAGAACAGGGCAACTCCAGGAGCAAAGAGTGCTAGCCACAGCCCATCCATTTAAATCTCGATTTATATTGCTCTGAAGTGACGATCTTAATGCCCAACTCTAGATGTTTGAGGAAAATAATATGTAAAATAATAAGTGCCACTTCCTGGCTCATACCTAAGAAGTGATGTCAGGAAGTTTTCTGTATATAAACTGCATATAGCTGGTGTACTATAAGAAGAGATACACTGGGGGCGCCTGGGTGGCTCAGTCGGTTAAGTGTCCGACTTCAGCTCAGGTCACAATCTCGCATTCTGTGGGTTCGAGCCCTGCGTCGGGCTCTGTGCTGATGGCTCAGAACCTGGAGCCTGCTTTGGATTCTGTGTCTCCTTCTCTCTCTGCCCCTCCCCAACTTGTGCTCTGTCTCTCTCTATCAAAAATAAATACATGTATAAAAAAATTTTTTTTTTAAAAAGAAGAGGTACACTATTGCTGAAAATGTGGTTCTGTGTTGTAGATTGCAAAAAAAAAAAAAAAGAGAGAGAGAGAAAAGGTTGTATGTTTCCCCCATTCCTTTATGTCAAGATACCATTTCTGCCCAGCTTGATCTGTAGATTGACTCTGGTGCCAAACAAACATGAAAAGATGCTCAAGATCATGTGCTATGAAGGAATTACAAATTAAAATAACAACAACATACGACCAGACACCTACGGAAATGGCTAAAATCTAGAACACTGGCAACACTGAGGGCTTAGAGCAACAGGAACTCTCACTCATTGTTGATCGAAACGCAAATGATTCTCTGGAAGGCAGTTTGGCAGTTTCATACAAAGTAGACCTACTCTTACTCTACAATCCAGCAATCGTGCTCCCAGGTATTTACCCCCAAAAGCTGGAAGGGTATGTCCACATAAAGATCTGTTCAGGAACGTTTTCATCAGCATTATTCCTCACTGTCAAAAGTTGGATACGATCAAGACGTACATCGATATGTGAATGGGTAAATAGGCGATGGCACAATGGATACGATGGTACGATTCAGTGATAGAAAGAAATGAGCTATTCACTCATGGAGAGTCAGGGAGACAAACCATAAGAGACTCTTAAATACAGAGAACAAACTGAGGGCTCTGGAGAGCAGGTGGGTGGGGGATGGGCTAAACGGGCGATGGGCATTGAGGAGGGCACTTGTTGGGATGAGCACTGGGTGTTATATGTAAGTGGTGAATCACTAAATTCTACTCCTGAACCCAATACTGCATTATATGTGAAGTAATTTGATTTAAATAAAATCTCAGGGGAAAAAAAGGTCAGGGAGGAACCTTAAAATCTGGTTAAATAAAATAAACCTGTTTGAAAAGATTATATATGGCATGGCTATCCACTTATGTGACATGTGGGAGGGAAAAGGCAAATGGTAAGGAGGTTGTTGGTTGCTGGGGCTGAGGGTGAGGGTCAAAAGAAGAAGAAACAGGTGGTACAGGGGATTTGGAGGGTAGGGAGACTATTCTGCATATTAGTTCAATGGTAGATACATGGCATTACACATTTAACAAAGTCACAAAGACACAAGGACACAGTGAGTCCTGCTGGGAACGATGGACTCTATTAACAGCGTATCACTATCGGCACATCAACTGTAACAAAGGTACCACACAGATACGCGATATTAACAACAGGGGAAACTGTGGGCAGAGGATGGGGGACAGTGAGTATGTGGGGGCATTTCTGTACTTCCTGTTTCAGTTTTCCATAAACCTAAAACTGTTCTCGGCTATGAGTTCAATTAATTGAAACAATTAACTTGCATTGTGAAAAAAACAATTGTCATGTTATTGTTGCTTTCATCACGAGTCAAGGTGCATCCCTCCCTCCCTTAAACCTGGCCTTGAGGGGCGCCTGGGTGGCGCAGTCGGTTAAGCGTCCGACTTCAGCCAGGTCACGATCTCGCGGTCCGGGAGTTCGAGCCCCGCGTCAGGCTCTGGGCTGATGGCTCAGAGCCTGGAGCCTGTTTCCGATTCTGTGTCTCCCCCTCTCTCTGCCCCTCCCCCGTTCATGCTCTGTCTCTCTCTGTCCCAAAAATAAATAAACGTTGAAAAAAAAAAACATGGCCTTGACCCTGTGATGTAATTTGGCCAATAGCACCCCTAGCAAATGTGAAGAAGCAGAGGTGTGACATGTGCTTGCAGACTGGATGTTATCTTCTCTACCACCAGGATCTCTTTTGCTACCAGGGGAAGCCCCGACTGGTCTAAGGAAGGCAGGAGCACAAAGAACTGAGGCCAGCCATTCCAGCTGAGGACCACTAGATCAACCCGCCGTGAGCTGACGGAGACCACCAAAGTCCCTCCAAGTGAGTCCAGTACAAGGTGAGAAACACCTGATTGAGCCCAGCCTCCACCTACACAGCCTACACGGAAAACCTACAGAATTATGTGTAAACAAAATAAGCATGGTTTAAAGTCATTGAAATTTGGGGTGGTTTTTCCCAGAGCAACGGATAACTGAAATATATGCACACCAATTGCTGGTTGCAAGTCTTCCACTGGCATACTGGAACCCCGAGGAAGTCACCTGGAAGTATGTCTCCCAGTTTTCTTGGCTGTAAAATAAAGTAGCCGAGCAGACGGCTGGGAGAGGCCACACACGTGTCTAGTTTTCTTCCAACTCTGATACGATATGATGACACGAAAGGAAGTTTGACTTTTTTTTTTCTCAGTTGTTAATCCTGTAAAGTTTTTCAAAGATCTCTTTTTCCTTTCCGAAGAATCTTGGACGACTGTTTCTAAATATCTCATTAGGATAGCGGACATCTCCTGTCAATGAACTGACCAAGAAGTTCAAAGAACTCTCAGAGCCGAAAGGCCACGTCAAGACTAACGGTATCTGCTCTAGTGTTGACATCACTGTGGCTGACTGCACGGAAGGGCTAGCTTTGAAAACCTGAATGATTTTGCCTTGAATACCAGCCTGGTGGTTCTGTGATTCTGAGAAAGTCACTCAATATATGGTTGTTGGCCAGAAGATGCATATAAACGTATAAGGGTATCTTCCTCTGAGTTGGTATTCAGGGAAAGACAAATAACGATCGTGAGACATCATCCCTCGGCCATTCACATAGTAAAAGTTGAGAAGTGAAAAATCCCTTGGTCAGGAGGTTGCGTATCCAGAGAGCGTCTAAAAAATACTAAAAAGTCTGGAAATATCTCAAATTCTCATTGACACAAGAATGGATACATGACGTAATGTATAGTCAAGATAGTGTTAAAACTTGAAATTAACAAGCCGCAGCTCCGACGATAGTGTGAACAAAACATAGATGCATCGCTTTCAATAAAAAGGTGGGTCCCAAACAGACAGCATTAAGGCCTTTTCAAAATAATGATGGAGAAATAGCCCAATGCCAAACGTACTTTGTTTTGGAATACATATAGATGACGAAAAAGGCGAAGCAAGGGAATCGTGTGCACGTAATTTGGAACAGTGGTTCTGCTGGATGGGGGCAGGAGGCACAGAGGATGAAGAAACATCACATAGAGGCATCTACATTTTTACCTTGGTATTAAGTTGGGCAGAAAGCTTTTAATGGTGTTTACTATTCACAGAGAATGAAGAAAAAAAGACCTTGACTGGACCCGTAAAGGAAGTGTCATGTATCAAGGATTGTAACTAATTCATTTTTGTGCACTTGACCTCGAACCCATGAGGAAAAACATGTTAAGGACATGAAACTCTGTAGTCTCCTAGTGTTAAGTGTAAAAAACGCACCAAACTATATATTCAACAGGACTCCAAGGACCTATCATGGTAAACAATAGCAGGGGGAGAGGAGCAAATGTGAGTCTCTAGATCATTTCCCCATTTGCTCTCAGACACTATCTGAAATCTTCTGATAAATGAAATGGCTTTTAGATGAATGAGGATGTTGCCTCCTGCTGCCTTACATTTTATTGTCAGTCTTCAAAAACCTAATTCTTTTTTTTCCTCTACCCCCGCCCAGTGACTCACTCCGTGATTAGTGAATAGGAATAGTTAACGTTCAATTCACTGCACTTTGATATTCTCGCAAATATTCTTCTTTTTTTAATCCTAATTTTACAAAGGAAGGAAATAAGGCTCAGTGAGGCTAAGGAAATTGCCCGAGTTTCTATTGCTAAGAAGTGACAGAGAAGGGACATTAGTCTAGGCAGTGTGCTCCAGAGTTTACATTCTTAACCACAGCATCTTCTGTGGGGACCATAGGTGCTTAATCAATATTGAAAGGTAGATGAAGGATCCCAGAGTTCCATGCTCCAATGAACGTGGAGGGTTGCTCCTGCAGAAAAGCTTCATTAACAGCCCCCTAAATTCTCCAAATAAAATTCATCTCCTCGGTCTGGTCTTCATTGCTGAGATCCCAATATGCTGTGTGCCCATAGTTACATCCCATGTTATTCCTGATACACGGAAAATATAATAAGGCCTCTGAACACTTTTTGAGTGAATAAGTAGCTGTATGAATATCACTTCCCTGGGGCCGGTATCTGGGATTGCCGTGGTCTTAGTGAGCAGGAGACATTCACCAGGTCTGTTGTGTATATGAGCCATTCCCTCAAGGATGTCAATAGACCCTGCCCTTGGGGCTCAAATGACCCGAAGCCATTAGCGCTCAATACTCGTGCCAGACTCTTTCCATCAATAGAAACATCTCCGGCAATCCATGTTCCCACTTAAAAGAAAAATATCCGAGAGGAAATGACCCACAGGTTCCAGCAGTAGATAAAATTCAAGCACATACGGTACCATTACAGACCTCAGGAAATGCACTTTTCCCTCCTCAATGTCACGTGCTCAAGCTTTGGATATTGGGGTGCTGGGTGCTCTTCTTAGGTGCATCACTAAGAAGGCTGCAGCTGCTGAGACCCTGAGTGGCAAAAGACGAGGGTATATAAAGGAGCCAGAAAGGCTGCGGGCAGGAACCCTACTCACTGGCCGTATATACTTAGATGAGTCAGCCTCCACTGCCTCATTTTTAAAATGAGAATGTACTGGGGCACCTGGGTGGCTCAGTTGGGTAGGTGTCCAACATTTTTTTACACATTTATTTATTTTTGAGAGTGAGAGAGAGAGAGAGAGAGAGAGAGCTAGTGGGAGCAGGGTAGAGAGAGGGGGAGACAAAGAATCTGAAGCAGGCTTCAGGCTCAGAGCTCCAAGCTGTCAGCACAGAGCCTGACATGGGGCTCAAACTCGTGGACTAGCAGATCATGACTTGAGCCAAAGCCAGACACCTAACTGATTGAGCCACCCAGGTGCCCCACATCTCTGACTCTTGATTTTGGTTGAGGTCATGATCTCACAGTTGTGAGTTCGAGTCCTGCGTGGGGCTCCTTGCTGAGGGTGGAACCTGGTTGGGATTCTGTCCCGCTGTCTCTGTTTACCCCTCCCCAACTTTCACTATCTCTCTCTCTCTCTTAAAATAAGAGAAGAGAAACGAGAAGAGAAGAGAAGAGAAGAGAAGAGAAGAGAAGAGAAGAGAAGAGAAGAGAAGAATCTACCAAACACAGGGTTTTGAAAACTACGGAAGTAAAGTAATTCCTACCCTCTTCAGAGTAGTTCTGATGCAGTGCCCTACGTATTCATTCATATGCCTGGCCAATCGGTAGGGGGCCCACTTCTCAACACTGGGAAGCAGCAGAGAGGAAAACAAAGTCTCTGTGGAACTAACATCCTAGATGGGAGACCAACAACAAAGGAAACAGGTGCTTAGAAGGACAGAAAAAGTCAAGGCCAGCATTGTGCACGCAGTACTTCCTAGATTATAGTATATTTATGTAATGTATTTATGTAACGCTATATATATAATTTACATTACATACATATTTTTTTTTTACCCGATGCGCAAAGATAACTGGACCTTTAAGGATTATCTGAATTTACCGCTTTTGATGCTTGACTCTGCTCAGAGCGTCCCAGACAAGATGCCATTCTCTGTCTGCTTGAGATCCCCAGTGAGGTGGTGTTCATTTCCTTAGACCACATTTAACCTCCTTTTGAAGTATGTTCTACAGGGAAGTTCTTCCCGATGTTAGCATGGATTTAGATTGCCCAGAACCTCTTGCCTTTGATCCTTGCTCTACTTCGACTTAGGAGATTTAACTCATCTGGCACGATGTCACCCTCACAGGAGGAGCCTTCACATCCACCTGCGGCCAAGAACCATCAACGACTCCAACTAAGAATGTTCTTTTGCCACGTGTTTTAAATGTGACTTGAAAGTGCCAGACACTGTAATGTGGAACAGGAACGCGGGTGATAATTGAAAAATGTCAAACCTGGAGAAATTCACGCTCTGGGTAAGGAGAGAGACACAAACAGATAAATTATAGTGTACTACTTTTCGTACTGGGGCAAAGGTAAACGCAGAGTGCCACAGGGGCAAACAGAAGTATCTCATTTCCAGGCTTTGGATTCCTTATCAATGTCCACAGAGAGATGCTCTAGAGAGAGGCCTGTCTTGAAAACGGAACCTTTTTTTTTAATGTTTATTTATTTTTGAGAGACAGGCAGAGCATGAGCAGGGAGGGGCACAGAGAGAGAGGGAGACACAGAATCAGAAGCAGCCTCCAGGCTCCGAGCTCTCAGCACAGAGCCCGACGCGGAGCTTGAACACGTGAACCACGACATCATGACCTGAGCCGAAGTCGGACGCTTAACCGACTGAGCCACGCAGGTGCCCGGAAAACTGAACCTTCAACTGTAGGGTCAGTAGAAAAGAACAGAAGCAAGAATCAAGTCAGTGCCACCTTAGCTGCAGGAAACACACGTGTGTCTGAATTGCAAAAACGTGGCTCTATGCATCTCTCTTGCATGGGCAAGAAAACTTGTTAAGTGTGTGTGTGTGTGTGTGTGTGTGTGTGTGTGTGTACGCATGTGTGTGTGACAGAGCAATTGAGAGGAAGGGACAGAGTGCACGTCGGAGGCACAAAAGGTTGCAAAAGGAGGAATGGGAAAGAACGATAAGCTGTACATTTCAACACTTGAGTCTTCTCCGCAAGTGGCCAAAGTGCTATATTTGTGAGTGACAAAGGTGCCCACGCCCATCTGTTAGCTCAGCTATGTGCTCACCAACACACATTCCCGTGGCTGGCTTAAAATAAGCTCAGGCTGCAAAGACATATTGTGCATAAGCAATATGTTAGTTGCTTATATAACATTTATTTCCACAAGTGGCCCCGTGCCTGGCTGGTTCAGAGGCAAGAACACAGGAGGCACATCCTGCGTGGAACAGAGGGGCCGTGTGGGTCAGCCCTTTCCATTCAGGCAGATCTGAGTTCCGACATTCTCTCTGCCGTTTATTGCTCTCTGACCTCGGTCAAGTCACTTAGCTTCTCTGAGCTCCATGTGCATGAAAAGCCTTGGATGTGCCCTGAAACTCTCCGGGTGCTTATTTTCACAAGCACTATTGAGACCGTGCATATGGAAAGGCGGTATGATGGAAGGGGGGTGGTTAAAAAGGTCATTCTGGCAGGTGTCTGTCTTGGGGCTGGGGCGGGTGCTGGCGATTAAGAAGAATTGTAGGCAAGTTCAAAGGTCTGTTCCAGTTCTCTAGTTGGGGATGTGAAAAGGAAGTTTGTGTTTTCTGAAGCCACCGCGCCAGGCTACCTGGCCCGTAGCAGGAACACAGACGCAACGGGAACCAACTTTGCCTGGAAAAGGGCACGGATGGCTTCACGGTGGAGGTTGTATTTAGCCAACACTTGGACCATAAGTAGGAGTTCTGCAAGCCAGAAAGAGGAGACGAGGTAGTCTGTGAAGAGGGGAAAGAGAACACAAAGGGGCAAAGACACAGAAGTGTGTGCCTCGTGAGGACAAGGTGCAATGATCTGGTGAGGTTGCTGTCCACGGAGGACGGGAAGGATGATGCACACAGAGACAGGGCTGGAGATGACAAGATTAGGGGCAGATTATAAAGGCTCTGATTTGGCTCCCATGCTTCGTTTATTTATTTATTTTCTTCAAAGTAGGCCAGTTCGCTTGTGGGTGCCTGAGTTGCTGACTTACAAAAACAGTTCCAACTCCCACGCTCAACACTGGGTCACTATGCCACCCTCACCCCCACCACTATGGTTATATCGCGCTTCTCTTTTTATATCTTTCCCAGCTTGCAAACACTTGGTCTCTTGCCCGACTGTCAGAACCACATCTCTCCATTTCGCCTGCATTCTGATTCCTGACCTCTCAGACTTCCTTCTTGGCCTCTTTCTGCTCAGGACAACTCAATACTGTACAATTCTGCAGTGCCACGTGTCTCAGAGGAGTGTGCCCTGTGGCAGGCACCAGGGCTCTGGACTCCGACCTGTTGGTTCCATCAGAGGGGAGTCCTCCCCGACTCTAGCCACCTCCGCCGGGTGAAGAACCACGGGAGCAAACCTGCCCCATCCTTCTGCCGTGACCACCAGTTGGCCACTTTAGAAGGTGGTAGATGAGGAGGAACCATACTGGCCCCATCCCTACAGTCATCTTTATGGGCTTCAGTTCAAATAAACTCTATGCGTTTTTCTTTTTTACTCGTTAAGGTTTCGTTTAAATTAAAGTTAGTTAACATATAGTGCAATATTAGCATCAGGTGCACAACACCTCCATTCAAGGAGAGGTGAATGGAGGTGTTGTTCTCTGGCATATGCATGACTGACTAGAAGACTCTCATTAGGTGATCAGTTGACCCACATTTCCCTCAAGCTGCTAGATGATGTGAAGACAAATGTGACCCAATTCCTCATTCCCTCCAGGTGTCTTAAGTTTTTCTTGGATCGTGTCAACCTGTATCTATAATTGACTGAATGATTCCAGAATTCATAAAGATGATAGTCCATAGATATTGAATCTAGCAACAAGTACTTTTTGCAGAGATGAATACGGACCAATCTATCCCACATGGGTGAAAATAATGAATTTTGATGGTTTGCATGCCATGTGTGTATGTCAAGTGACATATCTTTCGGAAACATTTACCTGAACACACACTACTGAGCTGCTCACAATCTGTTCAGAGCATTTTTCATCCTGCAGGTAAAGAAATAATGTAGGAAAGAGGCACCCGGGTGGCTCAGTCAGTTAAGCGTCCGACTTCGGCTCCGGTCATGGTCTCACAGTTTGTGAGTTCGAGCCCCGTGTCGGGCTCTGTGATAACATCTCAGAGCAGGGGTCCTGCTTCGGATTCTGTGTCTCCCCCTCTATCTGCCCCTCCCTGCTCCTGCTCTGTCTCTCTCTCTCTCTCTCTCTCTCTCTCTCTCAAAAGTGTAAATCAACATTAAAAAATTTTTTTTAAGTTATAAGGTAAGAAAGTTTACATGTTTTTCCCAGTGTTACTGCACTAATTTCTGTACAGAGTACATGTGGGGAAATGGCAGTGGGGGTTCACTTTTTCCCAGAGGCTACACAAGTGCTTTTTGCACTAGACCACAGTCTTCCATCATATTTATATCTCTTACACTCACACAATTCATCACAGATCCCGGAATGCAGAAAGAAAAAAAAAATACAATAAATTTAAGTATGGAGATTAATGAATAGAAAGCAGACAAATAATAAAGAAAACCAAAATCTGGCTTTTCCAAAAGATCAATCAATTGACCAAGGTCAAGTTAGAATGGTAAAACAAGAACAGAGAAGTCAAATATTACCAATATCAGGAATGAAAGAACGCATATAAGTATAGCATTATCTACAGAAAGAAAATGAGAAGGAAATTAGTGAAATAGTACAACTTGTAATGAGAAAGACGGGCAGTCAAAACTTCTTCAAGAATATAAAAATGGTAATGATGTTCCTTGTCATCAAAAAGAGCTAGTTTAGAGGAGGTCTAATGCTGGAACATATCTGGAAATAACAAAGATCTATCTATCTGTACATTCAACTATCCATCTGCCTATTCGTTCATTCATTCATTCAATTCAGCTCTTGCTGACAAACAACAACGTGTGAGATGTTACGGTAGAAAGAAGGTAAACACTTAATGACAAGACGTGCATCGTACTCTTTTCTTAAAGCTCACATTCTAGAGAAGAATGTCAAGATGTAAGCATACTACAGAGAAGTCACGCTTCAGTGGCACAGCACAGTGAGGGCAGCAAAAAAAAAAAGAAATCGGGGTTGCGCTCCTAAGTATAAACACGGAAGAAAAGAGTTCTACCCTTGCTGGGAGAGGAGAGGGGGAGCCGAGGCAGGGGCATCTCTACACAAGATTTGAATACTTTCCTTGGCTCACAGGCAAAGATAAAGAATTCAAAATAATAACAATGCTGATAAAGAAAACGGGACTTAGTATTTGGGTTACAATCCACTGCGCTGAGATGAAATGTCTTCCAAATCACCTCACTCTTTCATCAGTGTTGTTGGCCAGGCTGGGATTGGATCTCTTCTGCCAGCAGTGAAATGGAAAAGTGCAGGATTCATGCTCTGGAAGGAAATGCCACTGCAGAGCCTCAGGAAGCAGGGACCTTTCCACCTGAGCCATCTCGATGATAGAATTCCAAATAATGTGCTATTACTTCATTTGAAGTGTTGAGATACACACACACACACACACACACTTTACCCAGGAGAGTCCCATCAAAAGAGAACAAATTCCAACAAGTCCTCAATCTAATGGATGGTAGGAACCCTAATCAGCTTGGAGCTCCATTACAAACGTGCAAAAGGCACTAGAACATTCATGCTCATTTGAGTCGTGCCGTGTATTTTCTTCAAAGTTGGTTGTGTGAGAATGATAGGAAAGAAGGCGGAGGAGAAAAGGAACAGTAGTGTGTCCTCACATAGAGTACAGCAGGCAAGGGTCTCAAAATGCCATCAGGTCTGAACCACAGAAGTGAAGAATATTTATCTCTTGGCTAATTTTGCTCAAGTGTTCATTTTTTTCTTTTTCAGACAAATACTATAAACATTACTCATTAATCTCTCTTTGCACTGTTTCCACCTTTAATCACAGCACCGCGGATGGTTTCATGTCCTTCGGTCATAGAAGGCAGAGAGAGAAAGCCCATTTTGTACAATTCTTAGGTCCTCGGATCCACCAGAAGTATGATGATTTATCACTGACTTGAGTGTTAAATGTCATAAGTAGCAACTCTACATTTTTACCATTGCCTGTCAGCCACTAAAGTGAGGTAGCAAAACCTTGACAGATCTCGTTTGGAGATTCGTAGAGAAGTGAGTGGCTATCATAATTCCTATATATTTCTTGAAGAGATAATGGCCATCTTAAGCCTAGTTCCAAGGTTTCTTTTTCACCAAGACTTAGAAAGACAAGAGCTACACACTTCAGAGTATTTCACCACTCAGTGCGTGTTTTCGCCTCCACTCCCACCCCTTAAGCACCATGAAAATGATGTAAAGGAGGGGAGGGAAGACACATTTAGATAAATAAAGCTCACTAAGTCCACCTTCGTGCTGATTTCGGTCTCAGAGACCCACCTTCTCCTCTTCCTTCTCCTTCCTATTTCCACCGTAAGGCGTAGAGATAGGACTCTTCAGTGAACATGCATATTTTCCAGATAAATGTTACTTACCTGATGTTTTTGACACTGAGAACATTTGGGTTCATCCAGAATCCCAGCTTTAAAAGCTTAAGTAAAACATTTAATTTAGGCATATCCCACATTTCAACAAAAGAAAGGTGAAGACAACAGAGAAGGAGGGAAAGGTAATGCCAGTTATCATGGTGTGACCTTAATAAATATAAAAAGGAAGGAGCGAATTCAGAAATAGAGATTTTCACCACAATGCCCCATAGGGAATGGAAGAATGAATATCCAATTTGGACCCCAAATGAAGCCATCCTTATGCATCAAGCCTATTAAAAATTAACCCTTAATTACATATTCATTTAATAATTAAAGGGTGTTAATAAACATGTTTAAATAAACTAAACTGTGGATATAAATGTTTGTTGTTTTCCAATGGCAAGTGGTGAAAAATACATACAACGCAACTCTTTACTCTTAAACTATTAAGCGTCTTCCCATCTATTTTTTTTTTTTCATGACTTCAACAATTTTTAAGTACTTAACAATTTGCTATGTGGACCGTCCTCCCCTCTGGATTTATCTGACTGTTTACATATAGCATTAAGTAGTTTCTGTTCTCTTCATTTGCCATAAACTAGAAGTTAAGATTCATGTCTGATTAGATATGGGATTAAAATCTGGAGGGGAGAAAAGTCCTTGCAGGTGATATTATCTATTTCATATCACATCTCCCCAAAAGGAACATAGTATCAGGTGGTCCCGGCAGCAGCAATAATGTTGATGACTTTGGTAGGTGGTGATGACCAAGTAGGTTCCTCGTGAAGATATAGTTTTCTTTTTGTGATTCGTAAGTCATCTGCATAGTGATCTTGCATCTGGGTGAATATTCTTTTCCCAAACTGCCTTGCAGCTGATGGTTTTAAGCATCCGCAAATGATCCTTGCCTGAACTATTCCACTGGATGTTGTAAAAGTGTCATTTTGTAATTATATCATTCTCTCTATAGTCATTGGCTGTCATTCTTCTGTAAAGCAGGCCTTTCTTTTCCTCATGAACTGGATATGAACCACAATTCCTCCTAAAAGAGGCAGAATCTGTGTTACTTCTTTCCCTTTAATGAATATTTTTTTCAGACTCAGTAGGGCTGCGTTTGTCACCTACAGGAGTGAATTGGCATTTCTCCCTTTTATTGTAACCATAGATTAATTTCTAAAAATTATTTGGTATGTCACAATCTGTTACGGATTAAAACAGAAGAGATAGATATGAAAACCAAATGCAGTGTGTGGACATTGCAAGATTCTTGAGTTGAAAATAAAAAATTTGGGGGGGGGGAAACTGGAATATTTGAATATGGATTAGATATTAAGTGATATTAATGGTTTTTTTTAACTTTTATTAGGGGTTACAAGAGGAATGGAGTTACCTAGAAAATTGCTCTTATTTCTAGAAGAGGCATAATTAAACATGCAAGGCCAAAGTTTCGTGATGTTTGAAACTTATTTTCAAATAGTTCAACAAAACATGTGTGTGGTGTATGTGTGTATATTTCCATATAAATAACAATTTAATTCATTGTCAGCACGTATTGTACAGGTTTTTAAAACATTTTTTGTATGTTTGCGAATTTTTGCAATAGTTGGAAAAAACCATGAAAACTGATTTTGCAAATCAAGCTGAATTGTCACGGAACACTTAAATGTGTAATATGCAAGTTATGTAAAATAATTTTAGGATCTGCAGGACTGATCATCTCTATCCAGGCCTAGGAAGCAAAAACAGATCTATCAGCACCTAATGCATTATGATGTGATGTTTACTGTGTTGGTGGCTTCTTGCCCCTCTGACTTCAATCCTCCCTATGGCTTCAAGGCTCAGATTCAGGGCCATCCAGGACTAGCTACATACTTTGCAGGGCTTAATGCAAGATGAAAATTCAGGGACCCTCATTTAAAAAGCATTCGCAATTTCAAGACAGCAATAGTAGAGTATTAAACCGAGGGAGAGCCTCCTCTAAGCATGCGCCCTGTGTGCTAGCCCAGGCATGGGCCCGCCACGCTGGCTTTGTTGCTGCCTCCTCTCGTTGGAAACACTCCCCATACCTGGGCTGATAAAATTCAAATTACTTAAATGCTTGGTTAAGGGGCGCCTGGGTGCCTCAGTCGATTAAGCGTCCGACTTCGGCTCAGGTCATGATCTTGCGGTCCATGAGTTCAAGCCCCGCGTCGGGCTCTGTGCTGACAGCTCAGAGCCTGGAGCCTGTTTCAGATTCTGTGTCTCCCTCTCTCTCTGACCCTCCCCCGTTCATGCTCTGTCTCTCTCTGTCTCAAAAATAAATAAACGTTAAAAAAAAATTTTTAAAAAATGCTTAGTTAAAATGCCACTAGAAGACAGCACAGCCCTCCTTAGGGCAGAAGTTCTGAATTATTTTCTTTTTCTTCCATTAGGTCTCGCATTATGCTTTGCATTTTGCAAGCCCTTAAATAAAGGGAGACGGCCTGGTTAGTGAATTTACAAGGGGAGGTTTTGATCAAGGTCCACTGCTAAGTCGATTTGTTTCTACCCAAGTGTCTTAAACTCCCATATGTTCACATTCTTGACTTACAGGAATGTGTAAAATCTCCAGCTCAGAGACCTTATATGAGAAAATAGTGTCTTAATTAAGTCTAAAAACATTAGTGAACGAATGAATGGGTTGACTGATGTGCATCTGATCCATGTCTCTGCTGTACCAAGGGAGGAGGGAGGGGGGGGGCAGCAGACCATCTTTCATGGGGCTGGCGCAGGGAGCCAAACCCATAACTCACATCCTGTGATTCCCTTCCATCAAGTCACCAGATAATCATAGCCAAATCCTACCTGGATTGTATTACCCAGGCTCAGACAGAGAAAGATAATACGATTCTTCTTGCAGTACTAACGTGAGTAGACGGTATAATTCAGGAAAACAATGCGTTCTCTAGTTAGCTTGGATTCCTTTCAGTAGCTATGAGATCCAAAGCATGTAAGTCAAACTTTCTGAGCCTCTTCTTCCTCATCCGTAAAGTGAGCATAGCAATACAGTGCACCGTGACAGATGGACTCTACTGGATGCCAAAGTACCAGCCTTAAGGCGATGCCCATATGTGTAGTTTATACAGCAGCAACAACATCACATTTGTGACAGGGATGCTTTCCTTCACGATGAATTACACAAACAGTAGCCTATTAACCACTAGTCCCCCTGCTCATATTTTCTCACTGAACCAAAATTCTCCTCTTGCTTTTGCCTTTTTTTCATTCATTGAATTTCTCTTAGAACAATTCGACTCAACAGAATTAAAAGGTGTTTCTGGCGTTCTTTTATCTTATTAGGACCCGTATTATCCTGTTGGTGTTTTAGGAGCTCAAGTCCCTGGGTCTTATCCTTGATTTCACTAGGTAATGCCTTGTTAGAATTCTTGTTAATGTCAGACGTAATCTAGCTGAGCAGTCTGGTGTAGACGATGATTACGGTGGCATTTTTTATGTTTCAAACCCTAAGCACATAATTTTGCACTTTTTAAAGTTATCATTTTTAAATTAGAGGTCACTTTACCCATCGCAGTCTAATATATAAAAAAAAAAATACCAGTATGGCACATTGGCATATTTTTTTCTGTTTAATTTATCAAGGGAGAATACCACATTCTTCAAATGCATAAGCTAATTTTTATAGAGACTCCCATTCAGAGACAAGCACTGTATTTCATTCATTTATTCATTTGGTTCAGTGATTCTTCATTCATTCAACAAAGACACAGGGACTGTGTATCTCGCACTATCTTAGGTGCTATTTAGACAAACCAGATGCAGCTATGTGGCTTTTCCTATAAATGATTTCACAACCTTGCACCGTGTAATTTGAGCTCTAATTAAGGATTTCACAAAGGGCACAGAGATCAGACAAGGAGGATGCCTAAGTCTCCTTGAAGGCATCGGGACCCGACGCTTGGAGACTGAAGTTTGAGAAGGCAGAGAAGCAAGAAAGATCATTCCAGACAGAATGAATGTAAGAAAATATATTTCTAACCTGTATCAAATATGTCTGCATAGGAGTGAAAAAGCCCCTGTATGTGGTAGGTAAACACAGGTAAAGCTCCCTGCATTTAGAGATGTTTGAGCAAAGTCGGCCTGTCAATCTATCAGATGTTCTGGAAAGGAGAGGGGGTTGTGCTATATGTCTCTGTAATCATTTGAAATGTTGAGGTTTTAGATAGAGCTGGATAGGCGTGCAACTTACTCCAAATAATTAATGGGAGCAAAACCAGAGACTGCATAGGAATCGGGGCTGAGGAGAAAAAGCAGCAGGCAAAGCTGAGGAAATTGTGCTGAGGGTCTGAGAGGTGAGGTCAGATGGCAATCAGAAAAATGAGCCACAGAGCCAGCACCAGCGGGTTCTAGGAAGCTCTTGCTCTCGGGGTGAGAAGTTCCGGACCGAGAGAATAGAGACATGCAGACGTAGAGAGCCCTGTGTCTATGTGGCACGACTGCATTTTGTTTGGTGACCGGTCACGCGGCTGAAAGGCATCCAGAGTGATTGTACATCCGGCTCTCCAGAACTTACAGAGGTGAGCGGCGTGGGAACATGGGACTCTGGACCGAACACGAGTAAAACAGGAAAAATGCCCAACCCGGATCATCATTTCCTTATCATAACACCTCCCGGGAGACACTCACGTCCAGGAAGTCCCAGTGGCATGGAGTCACAGTGAGGTTTGTGCACATTCTCTGCAGTTCTGTACTCACCACGCTTCGTCTTCAAAGCGGTCCTGAGAAACGGGCGAGGAGTGGCCCACGGCAGGTGTGCCTCATCCACAGTCCTGCATAAAATTCGTTTTTGAACATCCAGAAGTCAGCTTCGGCCCTGGCACTTGCTATGACTGCCTTCTTGATCTCAGCTAATTCATCTGTCAAATGGGGATAATCATTCTAAATCCAATTACCTCAAAGATTTGCTGTGAAGCTCCAGGGAGTTAATGCAGGTAAAAGTTGCACAGGACATAAAAGGTTCACCCAAAGTAGTTAATGGGGTCATAGGTGGTGGTGAGGGAGCAGAAGGCAAGCTGACAGGCCACAGACACCGCCCCCCACCCCTGCAATCAGGTGAAATATATATGATATTCCTCAGGCACCCCTGGCTGCCCAAGAACAAAGGAAGGGAAATAAACAAATGGTTAACTGATAGAGATCACAGTCCCGCAGGACAGAAGTCTCCATCACCCCTGCATAGTGATGTGGGGAACAAAGGCAGAAGGAAATGGCAGATAGAAATAAATTTCCTTATAACCTGCAGCCAGTGACAGATACTGGAGGCCGGCAGAGTAAAACATTTCTCCAGGAACTCCTTACTGCTAATGCTTTGCTAGAGGGAAAATCAACCTCAGCTTGACAATAGCTAGGACTCCAGTATCCTGGGAATCTTCTCTAGCATGTGAAGATCTCACTGGAAACTTCCCCTGGACTTTCTTTACCTTGCCCCCAACCCCATGGTATAAAACCAGTCTCTCCTCATGGTCCCGGGGCAGCTCTTCCTGCCCACGCGTCCTGTCCCTGTGCTTCAATAAAATCGCCTTTTTGCCCCAAAGACATCTTCAAGAATTCTTTCTTGGCCATCAGCTCTGGACCCCATGAACCCCATGGTCACCCCCAAATCTTCATCAGGTGATGGAAAAGGAGGAGGAGAAGGGGAAAAAAGGAAGGAAAGGAGTCAGACTTGAGGAATATCTTTCATCATTTTGATCCACGATCAACGTCTCAAATTTCTCATATATTCTGTTCTGTTGTCCCAGCGTGTTTGTGGCGGTTTACTCACACCCTCCTTCCAATGCAGGATCGCGGGTCTGGTCTTTAGCCCATGTTCCCATTATTTTCTTGCACCTGCATGTATGTGTATATTTCAGTGATGGCAGTTTTCCAATTTTAGAATTTTTACTTGGTTCTTTTTCCAAATCTTTTTGTTTGTTAAGTGGTCCCGTACTCATCCTGCAGACTCAATTATCTGTTTTTTAAATCTCCTTGAATATTTTGAACATAATTGTCATAGAGTTAGATAATATCATCTGAATTTTATGGAAGACAATTTCATTTTTCTTTCTCTCTTTCTTTCTCTCTCTACCTCTCTCTTTCTTTTCTGCTAACGTATTGTCATGAGGGCTGGAGTTCAAAGGAAGAAAAGAGGCATCTGATTTGAGAGGTAAGAAAGACTACGTTGATGGGAGAGTGTGTGTGCATGAGAGAGAGAGAGAGAGAGAGCGAGCGCGTGCATGTACGCTTAATAAAAAGACAACTGTAATGCCCGAAGTTCCGAAACCTCCCACAAAAGTCCACCAGAGTCGTAAGTCAAAGCCAAGCGGCAAGGGTCGTTTATTGCAGGTTCGAACCTGGTCCTCTGCGCCCTCGTCGCCGGTGACGCAAGAGGCCTCGATCAGGGTTGGTACAGCGTTTTTATAGACAGAGACAAATAGCACAGGGGAGGTTTCAAATTCTGAGGGGCCTGATTAGTT
The DNA here is from genome assembly GCF_028749965.1 of Puma concolor. Classification (NCBI taxonomy): domain Eukaryota; kingdom Metazoa; phylum Chordata; class Mammalia; order Carnivora; family Felidae; genus Puma; species Puma concolor. The sequence goes on from NC_141684.1 coordinate 6,560,414, forward strand.
GATTTTAAAGTAAGGACATTTGTTGTTCTCTGATTGGGCGTCCTTTGTCTGTCCTTTGGCGGGAAGGCTTTGTCCGTTACTTGTGGCGGGAGGAAAAAGGGGGAAGGGGGAAGGGGGTAGGGTAGGTGGGGAATGTGCTAAGCAAGCAGGTTTACAGAAGCGAGAAATGCCGGTTAGTTTATGTACAATTACTCATTCCATTACCGATCAGACTACATTTAGGAAGGTTTACAACCCATTCTACTACACAGCGGGTTACATTCAGGAAGGGCTTCACAATGCTCGTAGCAAACAGCAAGCAAAACAGACTTCTCAGCAATTGTATTTCTTATCAAAGATCCATAATAAGCAGAAAAGAGAACCTAGCTTTAAACTAAGGCAGGGCTGTCATTTGGATTGTTCCTTTCACAACCATTACTGTTAGCCTCACTGTCAAGAGCACTTCGTGTTGTTAGGACAGACGATGCTAAGCATTTTAGTTGCAATAGCTCATTTGTCTCTCACACTCAGTGAGCAATAAACCCAACCCTGACTTAAATGTGAAGACGCAAAGGAGAGAGAGGAGTGAAGTAACTTCTTCGAGTCCAGTGAATGGTTGAGATTTGAACTCAAAGACATCGTTCCCAATTACACTTTCTTCATCGTTAAGCTTTGGGTCTGACTTTAACCAACAGAACGTCTCTGAAATGCTCCCCCCTGGCTCTCAGAAGTACGAGAAGAGAGAAGTTATCTATTTTAATGACGATTATAGGATTTCATTTAGCCACACTATTTTTCTTTTGAGAACGTACAGGCAGGTTTTGGAGAACCTGTTACTGCTTCTTGGCTCTACAGTCCACTCTCTTGTCAACTTTTACATTTGCACGTGTAAAGGGGAGATCTGGGGGAGGTGAACAGAACATGTGACTCTTCCCTACAGCATCGGTGGGCCGAGAAAAAGTCGGGAAATTTCCTTGATCCTGAAGCTGAAATTCCATATGATGAGACACACATAGGGTTTTCACACTCTAGACTAAATTAGAAGAATCCGATAGACTTAATTTTATTTTTAAAAATTATACATGCTGACAAAATAGTTGGTTTGAGCTTTCGGATGATCGCGTGGTCCCCGGAAGAGGACAGTGCGCAGCTGAACACATCTGCAGAGGCCGCCGTAAACCCCGGTGGGCTCTCGTAGGAGCGGAAGTGCTGCAACGGTTTCTGGATGGGGCCCCCTGAAGCAGAGACCCTACGACAGCCGGGTTGCTGCTGGTAAACTGTTGAGATCACTATCAGAAGAGTGTTTCCAGGAAGAGAAAAAAAAATAGCTTGGCATCTTAGCGACCCTCCGGGATATGAGTGGGCACTTATGTCCCTGACTTTGTGATTCACTTAAAGTGTCCGTTTCTTGATGTTTAAAATACACGCCATGAAACGGGCTGGTGTTTGATGCTTCTTCCAGCTCAAACATACTGTGAGTGTAGAATGCCACGCATGTGTGTCTGGAGGTATATTTCAGCGGCTCTCAAGTGAGATCATCTGAGGTGGTCATGAAATTATTAAGGGGGATCCTGGAGTTCCTTTCAATAATTTGAAAGGCAAAATGTGAAGGAAAAATTAGATAAAAATGGAGAGGGAGGCAAACCATAAAAGACTCTTAAAAACAGAGAACAAACTGAGGGTTGCTGGAGGGGAGGTAGGTGGGGGATGGGCTAAGTGGGCGATGGGCATTAAGGAGGGCACTTGTGATGAGCACTGGGTGTTGTGCGTAAGTGATGAATCACTAAATTCTACAACTGAAGCCAAGACTACACGATATGTTAACTAAGGAATTTAAATAAATACATTAAAAATATATTTAAAAAATTAAAAGCCAAAGGGAAATCATATGTGATATTGAAAAATCCCTAAATAAAATGTTTGTGATTTATACGATTGCAATTATTAATAATTACTACTAATGATCTCAATTTGTTGTGGTAAATAAATCCAATCCCCTTCTGCTGGTCTAGGGATCCAGTAAATAGAAAATATGTTTGATTAATAAAAAAAATATGGAGTTAAAACATCATTAACTTAAGAAAGGGGTTAGTTTTTGTACTGTGTGTATTTGTTTTCAATAAGGGGAACACTCAGTTCTAGTGAATGTGGGATAACTATGCCATTGTTACCGTACATTTCTTTTAGAAAATTATCTTGTACTTGCAAAGTCATGCTAGGATTTATTGTGACAATCTTATTTCTGAGTATCTATGTAAAGAAAATAATATAAAAGGAAAGTCTCTTTACACAGGGAATGTTTACTTTGTCTACAGCATTATAAATGGTATCAAACCCTAAGAGCAGCATTAATGACCAAGAGGGCCCTCTTGAAACTGATTCAGCCGCTATATTGTGTTGCAAATGTTAATTAGAAACAGTCTATAGAGATAATGGAAATAAATCCGTTATAATGTTTACAATTGAAAAGTAGATAAAATTGCATGCACATTTTGTTTATAACTATGCAAAATATACATAGAGAATGGACTGGAAGAGAAACCGAAACACAGTTTTTTTCAATTAGAGTAAATATTAAAATATGCACCTTGAATATGCATGTACATATAGAATGGACCGGAAAGGAAAATTCAGATCTGAAGCTAGTTTTTTCTATTTCTTTGGGAATTAGTAGCAGCATTGTTGCTTTTAGTGTTCTTTTTCCCCCATTTTTTTCTTTTAATTAGAAATAAATAATGTTTATTTTTGAGAGAGAGAGACAGAGTGCGAGCGGGGGGGGGGGGGGGGGGGGAGGGGGGGGGCGGACACAGAACCTGAAGCAGGCTCCAGGCTCTGAGCTGTCAGTACAGAGCTCGACGTGGGGCTTGAACTCATGAACCGCAAGATCATGACCTGAGCTGAAGTCGGATGCTCAATTGACTAAGCCACCCAGGCACCCCAATGGCCTTGTTGCTTTTAATTAGTGTGAGGGTAAGTGTGATTTTCTGCATTAGTGTGAGTTTTTTTATTAGTGTATGCACGTCTATTTTTTCAAATGTTTGCAATGCCCTTACATTAGTTTTACAGGTAAAATATTAAAACAAGAATGGGACGCCTGGGTGCTCAGTCTGTTGAGCATCCAACTCTTGGTTTTGGCTCAGGTCATGATCTCATGGTTTGTCGGTTCGAGCCCTGTGTCTGTTTCTAAGCTGTCAAGGTGGAGCCTGCTTGGGATTCTTCTTGTTTCCTTCTCTCTCTGCCCCTCTCCTGTTCTCTCACACACACACTCTCTCTCTCCAAATAAATAAGCATAAAAATGATTAAAGTAAGGAAGGATGAAAAAGAAGTTTAATTTATGAATATATTTTGGTTAGCGAGAGATAGTCAACCATGAAAACTTTTTGAGGGAAGACAATAGAAAATAGGATGCAGGAAAGGTGGACAGAGCATGTTTGTTGTGCCCTGGAACCTCTATAATTGACATAACTTGATAATTGACAAAAGCTTTCCAATCGAGTCCGGCACCATGCCTGGCTCACAGATAGGGCTCGGTATTTGCTAAATGAACGTTCGTGGCCACCACCAGTGAAACCCTTGGCAGAGGGGAGACCTGAATCATAGGAGTGAAGGACATACCTGGACCCACAGGACAGATCACTGTGGGCACGCTAGGCGGAAATTGAACTTCCCACATCCTTCCGCAACGTTTCCCTTGCACTAACTACACCCCACCTTCTGCAGAGGTATTTTTTCCTGTAGTGACATTTTCATGGAGAAATTTTCAACCATTCCAGAAAAAGACCTTCATTAAAGTTTAATATTCTCCTCCAGGTGAAAACACTTGGTGCTTCAAACCTCATGATGGTTTTTAATTACAAACGATGAACTGCCCTTTCAAATTATGGCAACAAAAGTTGATTTTACTAGTGTCAAAGTTTATTACCAACTCTTAAAGTTCTGTGGGTTTTTTTTTTTTTTTTTTTTTTTTTGCCACCACTTCCAAAGCAGGGCAGTAGTCGCTGTTGAAAGGTCAAGATGGAAAGAGATTCGAGGAACTAATAACCATTGAGCTGTGTTTTTCCTTCTCAAGTGATTAAAATGAGAAAATAACCCCAAACTGTATCAGCTGCTTCCTGGTTCTGTGTTTCGGCCTCTGTTCCTCCCCCAGGTGAATCCACAGGATTGCTTCCTACCAGCATGATCCAAAATGTCCTAGAGGACCAACATGGCAGACTTAGGTGGCCTCCTTGGGTCATTACTGGGATCAAGTTCCCTTTTAGTCTTGTTTGGTCCGTCTTGTTTCATCCAAAGATCTCCAACCTGGCTTTTATTCATTAATTCCTTCCCTTATTCCAAATCATGATCCTTAAACTGTGCATGGTGAGAGCAAGCACATCAGCCCTTAAAAGAATTGAGGCGGGGCACCTGGGTGGCACAGTTCGTTAAGCGTCTGACTTCGGCTCAGGTCACGATCTCACCCCTGGTGAGTTCGAGCCCCACGTCGGGCTCTGTGCTGACAGCTCAGAGCCTGGAGCCCGCTTCAGGTTCTGGATCTCCCCCTCTCTCTGCCCCTTCCCCACCCATGCTCTGAATGAATAAATGTTAAAAAATTTAAAAAAAAAAAAAGAATTGAGGCTAGTGCAGTGTTTCCTAGCCTCTTTCCTTAGTATCACCACCTTAAGGAGACGTTTGGTATATATTCTTTTTCCTTAAGCTAACCACCATGCATATGACTGTGGCCCTCTGGAGGGCCACCCATCATTATAATATCTAGGATCTTTTTTGTCCAAAGGGAACTAATTTTCACCACTGCATGACATCACCTCTGTTGAGAATGGATATTCTAGTTCCACACTTGGTCGGGAAGTAGTTATCTGACATGTGCTCTGGAGAAGGGCCACGGGGCTGCTACAGAAGCAATGAATCCATATCCTGGATTTGGAGACGTCAGGTAAGGCTTCTAGAGGAGGCTTGGGCAGGGGTCCTGGAGTGAGTCTGAGAGGTGACAGAGAAGAGGCAAAGCAACTACCTGTGCCAGTGGCGGGTTTACGAGCTCCCTGCGGATGAGCGTGCTGTGATCGTGGGCTCCCTCACTAGATGTTTCCATCAGGCTCTCGGCTTTGAAGACACAATGCTCTCATTATGCACCCTTGGCTTTAAACATGGTTGGGAAAAAACAAAATGAAAGAAACAAACTTCTTGAGACATTCAAGCAAATTTTCCTGTATTATCTCCCTCCTACCTGTTGCAAATCCAACTGAGTGTCAACTTCAATCCACTTTCTCATTTACTCTTTGGGGTCACTGGTGTTCAAGCTATTTGTGGCTTCCGCAGAGGAGCTGTCGCCATCCCGAATGACGGCTTTTAGAATTTCATTCTAGAAGCGGAACGTGTCACTTTTGCGCATGTATCATTGAACCAACGGAACACATGGATTCCACCATTGCTTTTTCCCCATCTGCCACAGGAGGGGCCAAACCCAGGTGGCAGATAGGCTGCACCATAGTATGTCCTGGAAGAGAGACATGGGGTAGAGTCGAAGACAATAGGTTCCCCTAAGGTGACGCACACATTCTTTGCTTACTACTCCGGGCACGGCATAGGTGTGTGGTTCTTCGAATAGTCAAACCTAGGTGTTCTAGTAAGTACTTTTAATCAGGTTATTCCTGTGGGTTTTGGTGTTCTGTGCTACCTCATCCAGATACTTAATATCCCAGATGGATACTTAAAAAAGTCTTGCTCCTGATGAATACTGTCCCTCAGACATCCTGCCAATCAGGTCTTCTCGCTTAGAAGGACATGGGAGAGTTTGAACATCACATCCTTTCTCTGTAAACAGATTTTTTTTTTCGTATCATAAGGTCCAAGTTCATTGTCCTGTATCAGCTGTTCATTATCTTGAAATAAATCACATTGAAATGGACAGTTTATGTAAATCACAGTTGCATACTTGAACTAAGACCACGTTTTAAAAAAAGTATCAATTTGGGGCGCCTGGGTGGCTCAGTCGGTTGAGTGTCCGACTTCAGCTCAGGTCATGATCTAGCGGTCTATGAGTTTGAGCCCCGCGCCGGGCTCTGTGCTGACAACTCAGAGCCTGGAGCCTGTTTCAGATTCTGTGTCTCCCTCTCTGCCCTTACCCCACTCATGCTCTGTCTCTCTCTCTCTGTCAAAAATAAATAAACATTTAAAAAAAAAGAATTAAAAAAAGTATCAATTAACTCTTTGTCATAATACCCTTTGCATTTGTATAATGCATTACCATTTACACAATGTTTTCACGTGCATGCTTTTATTAAATTCTCATAATAATCTTATGAAATACACATTTCGAATATCACTGTTTTACAAACAAAAACACCTTCTGGTCCCTGGGACATATTCAAGACAATTATTATGGAGTCACAAGAAAAGAAGGACATTATTTTAACAATAATCCCTGTAAAATTCGAAAATAGGATTTTAGATGAATAACCATAGTATTTTCCAAACAAGTGCCAGGAATTGCACTTTGGTGATTGTGAATTAAATAAGATAGATGTAGACCCTGGCCTCATATAATTTACAAGCCGGGGCGCCTGAGTGGCTCAGTCTATTAAGTGTCTGACTTCAGTTCAGGTCATGATCTAGAGGTTTGGGAGTTCGAGACCTGCGTCAGGCTCTGTGCTGACAGTTCAGAGCCTGGAGAGCCTGCTTCTGATTCTGTGTCTCCCTGTATCTCTCCTCTGCTTGCACTCTGTCTCTGTCCCACTCTAAAAAATAAATAAACTTTAAAAAAATGTATAAGCCAACAGACATTTAAAAAACTCTAAGTGAAACATTTATAAATTTAATAATTCTTTTATCTTTGCTCATATTTTATTTATTTATTTAAAAAAAAATTTTTTTTTCAACGTTTATTTATTTTTGGGACAGAGAGAGACAGAGCATGAACGGGGGAGGGGCAGAGAGAGAGGGAGACACAGAATCGGAAACAGGCTCCAGGCTCTGAGCCATCAGCCCAGAGCCTGACGCGGGGCTCGAACTCACGGACCGTGAGATCGTGACCTGGCTGAAGTCGGACGCTTAACCGACTGCGCCACCCAGGTGCCCCTCTTTGCTCATATTTTATTTATTTTTATTGTTTTTTAATTTAAATTCAGGTTAGTTCACATACAATGTAATCTTGGCTTCAAGAATTTAACAATTTAATTCAACAATGATAAAGTAGAAACGTGGGGTGCCATAGAAATGAATTTTAAGGTTCTGACCTGGTCCCGGGTGAGCCAAAAAGATTCCCCTGAAGGATTATTGACTTTTGAAAGGTCTCTGAAAGTCTGCAGTGTGAATGTGCAGAGTCGGGTGGTGAGAATATATCTTCAAGTGTCAGAAACAATACACGGAAGGGTCTGCAAATAGAAACAGCGTGGCACATGGGGAAAAGGGAAGGAAAGTCAATGTCGCCCAGGGCAGGCTATGGTCAGGAGAGGAGCAGTACCGGCTGGTGTTGGTGAGGCAGGCAGGGCCCTGGTCCAGCACGCTGTGTAGACCAAGCTAAGAGTGTCGGCCATTTCCTTAAGACCGTAGGAGAGCATTTTAAGCAAGGGAATAGCGCGCTGAATTTTGCATTTTCATGAGCTCACTCTTGCGCTAGTGAAGAAACCGAGAGGAGAGGAACGAAACTAAATCCCTGATGGCGAGGTTGGAGTCCAGGAGCAGAAGAATGGGTCCTTCCCTCGAGGCAAACATATCTGAAACTAGCGGTCAACTCCAACCTCGTGAATACTAACCCTTGTGTCACTGGAATCAGAAGCAGAGCAGCAAACAGAGAGGTGTTATCTCAAACCGAGGGATGAACTTCAGACGAGAGAAAACAACTGGTCCTGAGGTTCTTCGATACTATGGTGTGGGCACACGGAGAGGGCTGATTTCCTTGATTCCCCCTCTTACTTGGGGCACCTATAAGGAAAGACTTGTATTAAGCATGCTTTTCTATTTTCTATATTTCTGATGCTTTCACCTGCAGGCCTGGCCCACCCTGGAGAGACTGCCCCTCCCAGGGCTGTTACCCTTAGAGACAGTAAGCGACTTCTGTGTGCAAGACTTCCATATGCTAACTATGCAATCCAGAACCCACATCCCGACCACCTCCTCCACTGGGCTCTTATACTCTGGGCCACTAGTTACCTGCCCTAACCATCCTAGGGCCAGGTACCAGACTGTTGTTTTGAAGACGGTTGACTCCGGATCTGTTGGCCTCACCGTACCTGAAACTATATTGAAATGTACATGTTAAAACAAGCCTACAATAAAGTCTTTGAGGCAAAGCCCAGCTTTTGGAGGAAGAGCGTCTAACATTTACGGAGGGCTTGCTTGCTAGGAGCTGGGCATCGTCCTGCACACTTTACCTGCATTAACTCCGTTAATCCTCACAACACCCTACGATTTAGCGGCACTGTCCTGACCCCATTTTACAGATGGAAATGTTGAGGCACAGCGAGGCGAAGTGACTCTTCTCGTGTCATGTAGCTTGTAAGGGGCAGAGCCGGGCTCCGGGCCCAATACCGTCTGACTCCGGAGCCCCCACTCATGGCCCTCTGCTGACAAGACAACCAATTCTGGGAAACGTGGAGGTAGGGAGTAAAGACGTTTCTCTAGGGAATCAAGTGCACTTGAGAGAGACAAGGCAGCCCTGAGCGATACCGAACGATGGGGCCAGAGTGAGAAAATGGGAAACCAGGCGCCATAAGCGCACTTTCCTAAACTCAGAGAGAAAAATTGTGCCACAGCAATGGAGACATAGTTGAATTTTCCTTAAATAGGTATCAAGGCCAATACGGTCACTCTCAGAGGCCACGTTTGCCTCTTGGCCAGTTCTAATTATCGGCATTGATGCTTTCTATAGGCAATTATCCAGGCTCAGGGAGCTGCCTCAGTCAATAATTGGAGAGCAGGGAGCCCTGGAAGGGTTATTCACACAGACGTACTTACCCAACACCCTTGCTCCAACTTGCAGTCTGCATGGCCTGAGTGGGAACAATAAGGCCTCCGCAAAGCTGGCCCAGGGCTGTTGAGCAAATTGCAGAGCTGATCTCTCTGCATTAAGAGAAGCCCATTAGCACAACAGAGCTTTTGTAGCTGTCAAAATCGCTAGGTGCCTGGCCATGCCTGCGTGCTCTTCCGCTCAGTCTGGCTGTCAGGGATCCGCTGCGCCTCTGCGATGGGTCAAAGCGGAGTCGCGGTGCACCCATGCTGACTTCCTGGGCAGGGAGGCCTCACCCAGCGAAGGCAAACGCCGGTTTTCCTCTACTCACACCCAACGTGTAGGGTGTTTTCCTCACGCGGAGCAATTCTGACACTAACTGCCGGGAGTTAGCACGGTCCCCGGAAGCTGAGGGCTCAGTTCCCCAGGACTAGATGGCCCCTGACTTCAGCCACCAATCACAGGTCTCAGTTTGTCACCTGCGTTTCTGACTGATGGGCTAGGAAGCGGGGGTTCCCACAACCCCTCCTCTGGCTCGATAGTTTGCTAGAATGGCTCACAACACCCAGGGAAACACTTTACTTACTGCTGCTGACTGATTACAAAGGATATAAGTCAAGGGCAGCCAAATGGAAGATGTGCATAGGTACGTGGGAAGGGGTGTAGCCTTCCATGTTCTCTCTGGGTGGGTCCCTTTCCCAGAACCTCAAAGTATCCATCAACTCAAAAGCTCTCCAAACCACGTTAGTAAGGGTTTGTTTGTTTGTTTGTTTGTTTGTTTGTTTTTAATTTTTTTTTCAACGTTTTTTATTTATTTTTGGGACAGAGAGAGACAGAGCATGAACGGGGGAGGGGCACAGAGAGAGGGAGACACAGAATTGGAAACAGGCTCCAGGCTCTGAGCCATCAGCCCAGAGCCCGACGCGGGGCTCGAACTCCCGGACCGCGAGATCGTGACCTGGCTGAAGTCGGACGCTTAACCGACTGCGCCACCCAGGCGCCCCAGTAAGGGTTTTTATGGAGGCTTCAATACCTAGATATGACTGATGAAGCCATTAGTCATTGGTGATTAGGTCAACCCCACCCTGTCCCTTCCCCCGGTGGGGATGGGACTGAATTGTCCAATCCCCTCTCTTCACCTCTAAGCAAATGGCTGGTTCCCATGGCAACCAGCCCCTCATCCATAGGGCCTTTCCAAAAGTCCCCTTATTAACATAAACTTGGTGGGGTTGAAAGGGGCTTGTCAGAAAGAACAACAACAACAACAAAATGTTCCTTTCACCTTCTATCACTCAGCGCTATCTCAGAAACTTGAAAGGAAGACCAAAATGTATATTTTTATTATATCACAACATTACACAGGATCAGGGGCACCTAGTTGGAATGATTCAATTGCTTTTTAACACCTCTTTGGTGAGTTATTAGACTGTCCCTGAAAATGTACTACACAGGAGAGATACCTGGAATAAAAATCAGTATGGCCTGCGGACCGGCCAGTCATTATTGGTACGGTCCACAAAGGCCTGAAATCAGGCCTGGGAGGGGCACAGGGGAGACCCTCATACATATCATCCACTCTGTGTCAGTGCAAAATGGCCGGTGGGCAGTTGAAGGACATGACAGCACCATGGGCTCCCTAGTCTGGGGACTTGTGTCCACGAGGGGTCTCTCAGGTATGAGTCCCTAGGCTGTGTCTCCTTAGTGCTTCTTCCAGAATGTGCTTTAAATGCTCTCTCCTCCCATCAGCACCTTCCCACAAACAGCCCACGCTCCTCCTCCAAAGCCAGAAAACGAGCCTTCCCCACGACATATCGCCTCCCAATCCGACCTTTCTCCCACCCAGTATCCACTTTTCCCAGCTCTGTCTCTCTGGATACAGGGAACTTCCGTGGCCTGTTCTCATTGTCGGGAAATACACCTAAGACATCCACAGCGTCGCTCTGTGGTCTCTTCCTCTCATCCTCTCTGCCATTTCTGTCTTCATCCCTGTCCTCCCACTTTGCTGTTGCAAGACACTTCCCAAGGAGCCAGCTCCTTCCTCCCTCTGCCCGATCCTCTCGTCCTTGTTCATCTGCGAGTTGGTTTCTCTCCCCTGCGCAAGCTGCGCCTTGGTGGCGGCGAATAAAGACGCGTCGCTTTCAGAGGCACTGAAATAGACACTGTGTTCCTGACGCTTTTGAGAAGAGAAGGTGGGTTGGCACCCAAACATTCCCGGGGCATCGTGACTGTGGAAGCTGCATCTTTTTGCTGAGGAAACCAAGCCAAATACCCTTTCTGCTTGCCTTTTTAATTTGGCATCCCTAAGAAAGATTAATTGTAGCACACAATTCCTGAAGGGTAGGTAAAGAATGACATTTTAATAAAGTAAGATCGTGGGCGTCAAGCACGGCTGCTGAGGAATGACAGGCAGAATGAGATGATTCTCTGCTGGACAACTTAATTGTATGTTTGCTTGTCTCCCGCATTTTCCACTGTGGCATCCTGGGAACTTGTGCCTGGAACCCAAAACAAGTTCGTGCACCTTTTCATTCTTCCCTGCGCCCCGGTGACACGGCTCTGTCATACACACAGAGCGATCCTAGTATTTAACAAGCACACATTAACATTAATTTTGTCTCCTTCAAATTACGTTCTGACAAAATAAATAAATAAATAAAAATAACTCCGCTCAAACCCCATGGGCTATTCTCTCTTTAGGAACCGGCTCTGTAATTCAGTGTTTCCACCCCAGCTTTAACTGCTTAGCTGGAGTTCAGTAAATGAATTCAGAACCAATTCAAGCATCTCACAGGAAATGAGGTTTTGTCATTCCGCAGTTATATCATGTTTAATTCCAATGATGTTTTCCAGTGTAATAAGATCATTTTATTCAAGATCTAACTCTATCAACTTTTTTTTTCTTAAGCACACATATTCCTTCCAAGATTGACAGACTGAAGATATCCTACCACCGATGAAATTTAAACGAAAACTATGTGGAATGTTAAAACACTTCGAAGATAACAACAGAGCTGCGAAGGGTCACAATTTAAGTGAGACATCCAGCGTCGAGTCAGTTAAGTCCTTGAATGTTTAATTGGAAAACGCCAACCATCATCTCATGATGTTGAAAGTAGTCAATCCTGAATCAAGTCCAGGGCCTTGAAAAGTAGCAGGATTAATTGATCCGAACTTTGGTTTTCTGAAGTATAAAGTGGGGATAATCATGCACAGAAGGTAGTGTTCTCGTGAGAATCAGAGACGGCGTGAAGCTGCATCAGTCAGAGTCCAAGCAGGAAAATAAGACCACACTGAATATTTCAAAGGGAAGGATCAAGTACCCAGGACTGGTTGTACAAGTGCTGGAAAGCAGATGGGGCAAAAATTAAAATTGGCCACTGCCGAAAGCAATGACACCCCACTGAGCCGGAAGAAGGAAAGAGAAGAGAGAATATGCTCCAAGAGACCAGAAGCAAGCAGAGCGGAGCCTTTGAGGACCGCGCCGCAGGAGCCGAGAAGAAAAGGCAAAATCAGAATGTTCTCAGCCTCCAGTGCCTGATGCCATTTTCCTAGCTACTGTCAGGAGGAAGAGAGTGAATTGTTCTCCTAATGGTTGAGACTTAGACACTGGGACCAGACTGTCTGGATTCAGATCCAACTAAGACACTTACTTCCCCTGTGTCTTTGAACAAGCTTGTAACTTCTTTGCCCTTCGTCTTGTACACCCATGAAACGGGGACCGTAATCCCAGCCCATCATGGGGTCGTTCTAGAGGATTCCGTGAGCCGCGATCTGTACTAAGGGTGATGTATGGAAAGCCCCACATACCATAAGTGCAGTGTGGGACTTTGCTAATATTGTAGTAACACTGATTTTACTGTCATTATGACTACTCTCCTTTAATCTTGGGGCACAAAAAGGTCCCTTCCCACATGGAAAACTGGAAAAATGTGCATGTTTTCTCCACCAAGCGTTCCTCTCTTTTCTGATGAGCTCTTTGACTATCAGCTCATGAGGGCAAGGATGGTTTCCTTTTCGGCTGCAAAGGTTTACAGCACCGTGCTGGGCACAGCGGAGGGATGCCAACGAACATTCACGAGCTGAAGGAAATGGTGACTCCTAATGTCCATTTGGGTAACTGCGTGGGTGGTGGTGTCAGCCTTGGGCCACACTCAGCGTATATAGATGGGAGCTGACGTTATAAAACTGTAAGATGTTGCCCCAGAGAAATGTGTAGAATGCAGAAATGTATTTAGTTTTGGCGTCTACTCTAGGCCAGGCACCGTTCTGGGTATTGGGGAAACAGTTGTCCGTAGGAAGTGGACAAAGTCCCTGGCTCTCCCAGAGCTTACGTCTCAGTGGGGTGCTCTGGCAGTAAACATGATCAAAGAGTAAGTTACATGGAGGTTCAGAACAAAGTGAGTGCTGTGGCAGGGGTAGGAATTTTAAACGTGGTGATCAGGGACAACAGGACATTTGCACAGCCTTGGGAGTAGCACAAGTGGATATCTGAGAGAAGAACGTTCTGAGAAGACAAGGTAACAAGAGTGAACACCCTGAAAAGAAGCATGTCTAGTGTGGTCTGGAATGAACAGGAAGCCTGTGTGGACACAGCAGAGGAAGCAAGAGACAAGTGGCCGAAGAAGTCAGGTAAGGAGAGAGGGCACAAGGGGCATGGGGTCATGTGACCTACTATGGGGCCATGGCTTCCTTCTGAGGACTCAACAGAGGAATGTCAGAACCAGATGCACACTTTGAAGGATGACTTTGCCCGTTGAGTTCATGATGGCACTGGGGGCAAGGGTGGACGAAGGGACAGCAGGAGGGGAGGAATCGTGATAATTCAGGCCAGAGACAAAACCTGGCTTCGATCACGGTGGTAGCCGAGGAGGTTGTGAAAAAGGGGTCAGATTTGGATAAATACGAGAGCCAGGTTGAACCAACAGGACTTCTGAGGGGATTGGATGTGGGTGCTTAAAAAGAAGAAAAGAGGGGCACCTGAGTGGCTCAGTTGGTTAAGCACTTGACTCTTGGTTTCAGCTCAAGTTATGATCTTATGGCTCATGAGCTCGAGCCCTGCATCGGGCTCTGCACTGACGGTGAAGAGCCTGCCTGGGATCCTTTCTCCCTCCCTCTCTCTCTCTGCCCTTCCCCAACTAAAAATAGAACTTAAAAATAAGAAGAAAAGAAAGGAGCCAAGTATGTCTCAGAAGCTCTGACCCCAACTGCTGAGAGAAGAGAGTTGCCTTTCTTCATGTAAGGGGCAGGTCTATGCAGAAAACTGGGGATTTCCCAGCCAGGAGACATTTTTAAAGGATGGACAAACCAACAAATGCACAAAAATAGAGAAGTATGAGAAGAAGGAAAAAATAATGAAGTCTATTTCCACAGAGAACAAGAAAGTAAAAGGTAGCCCGGTTCTTTTTTACAAAAAAATTTTATGTTTATTTATTTTTGAGAGGGACAGAGTGTGAGCTGCGGGAGGGGCAGGGGTGGGGGGAGACACAGAATCCGAAGCAGGCTCCAGGCTCTGAGCTGTCAGCACGGAGCCCGACGCGGGGCTTGAACCCATGAACCGTAAGATCACAACCTGAGCTGAAGGAGAAGCTCAACCAACTGAGCCACCCAGGCGCCCCAAAGATAGTTCAGTTCTTTTTTTTTTTTTTAATTTTTTTTTTCAACATTTATTTATTTTTGGGACAGAGAGAGACAGAGCATGAACGGGGGAGGGGCAGAGAGAGAGGGAGACACAGAATCCGAAACAGGCTCCAGGCTCTGAGATGTCAGCCCAGAGCCCGACGCGGGGCTCGAACTCACAGACCGCGAGATCGTGACCTGGCTGAAGTCAGACGCTTAACCGAATGCGCCACCCGGGCGCCCCAAAGATAGTTCAGTTCTTAAGAGGCAAGATGGAATACTATTAACATTTCTTGAGGTTACACCATGCATCCTGGGGTTTAGACGCTGCATTTGTATCAACTTAAGCAGAATACATTTTTTTTAACAGAGAAGATCCAAGGGTTGGTGGGTGCATAGGTCAGCCTTGAAAATGGCGGGCAGGAGGAAAAACACAAGTGAGGTGAAAAAGAACTTCAAACTTTTTATCCCTCCCAGCAAAGTGGGATGGTGATGTGGCTGGCCCTGACACATACCTCACCTTCTCTGCGTGATGGTGGGAAGTATCTAAACGAGCAGGCGGTGAAAATCTTTACAGGAAAGAAAAAGCTCGAGCCAAGTTCACTGGTTTTCTCTTGCTCCTATAACACATTACCATAAATAAATGGCAGAAACAGCATAGATTCATCCTCTCATAATTCTGGAGCTCAGAAATCCAAACTGGGTTTCTTCGGCTAGAATCAAGGTGTCAGAAGGGCTGTGTTGTTCCTTCTGAAGGATCTAGGGGAGAATCGGTTTCTTTTTTTCCAGCTTCCAGACGTGAGCACATGTTTTGGTTCCTGGTTCCTGGCCCCTGGAGATAGACCCAGGTGACTGATAGTGTCGTGCTAACCTCTGATTCCCTGACCTAGCCCTGATTGGAGCCGGGTGCATGCCTGGACTTTGCAAACCACCCTGACCAGTAACCGCCTGCTGCCCCCTTCCCTTCCTTCCTTCTTTCTTTGTTATTGAGTTTGAGTTGGTATCTGACACTTAAAGTCCCCAAATTTCTGATTACATTAGTAGGAAACATTGAAAATGAAAATTACCTATGTTTGAAGTTCTTTGATTCCAAGCAGGGATGCAGGGTACTGTAAGGGGGATTTAGTGTCTTAGGTGAACAAGTGAGGGAGGCCGCACGCTGCTGGGGGAAGGCAAACATTGGGCTTATACCCCTAAGAGTAGACCCAAGGCACTACATGCATGAAAAGGGTGGGCCGGCACAGAGAAATATTATTAACTAGTCGCCACGAATAACGGGTTGAAATATAGTCAGCCAGAGTCCTAGTCAAATCTCTGCTGAAGCAGAAAACCTCTTCCTGGCAGAGTGAAATTAAAACATAGTTAAGGGGAGTTCAACGTGCAGGAGGCAGAATTCATCATAACGAGATTAGAACACACAAAAGCAAATTCCACCCAAATATCAGATCATTTAGAGGCTCGGTGTGCATAAGCCACATGCCTTTCCCCAGGCAATTTGCAATGAAGGACAACGAGAAATTCATTGCTGCCATAGGACAACATATAGACTGTCCCATCTGCATCTCCTTTGCTTCGCTGTTCACCCCCACAATCTGCCAAGGGCAACGGAAGGTGGAAGGATGGAAGCCTCTGGGTCTGGGACAAAACCCAGGTGATGAAGCTGAGAGGCTGTTCTGGTTCCTCGGGCAGGTGAGCACACTCTACCGCATTCCCGAGATCTTGGTTTGTGCAAACTAAGTGTGAGCTCACTAACACAGGATGTGGGGTCGTGAGAGAGGCCAGCATCTGCTCTGACCTCCAGCTTTCCCGTGGCCCTCTAAACACCCTCACCATGCAGGTGCTCCGGGCTGGCTTCAGGGGCTCGCGTGAAAGTCCCTCACAGCCCCCCTCCGAGGCATGACCTACAAGACTAAGTCGTCTGCCCTGCCCTTATTAAACTCCCTTCGTCTCTGTACAAAATAAAATGCAAATAAAATCAATAGCAAATAACCCACCTTTCATCACTTCCTCATTTGCCGCCTACAATCATCTCTGTCCTACTCCCTGGAACTCGCTTCCCTGCATACGGGTGTGGTACGCTCTATTTGTTACAAGCAGCAATG
The DNA here is from genome assembly GCF_028749965.1 of Puma concolor. Lineage (NCBI taxonomy): Eukaryota > Metazoa > Chordata > Mammalia > Carnivora > Felidae > Puma > Puma concolor. Next base: position 6,577,052 of record NC_141684.1, read on the forward strand.
GCAATCGCTACCAAAATTATCGTTCTAAGATAATCTCCAAAGAACTGTAAGTATATTAACTCATTTACTTTCATTCTGTTGACACGCAATCTATGGAAGGAACCGGTTTCATTATTTCCATCACCGTTCGCGGCTATGTTAGAGCTTGAACGCAAACCAGTATGAAACATTTAAGAAATATATCTAAGATCAGCATTCGTCTGGCTACTGTCTGGCTCCATTTCTTACAAAACAGAACTGAACAAGAAATGGTTCCAAATGAGAAGGCATTATTTGGAGTTTGCATAATTGACATCGTTATCTGTCAGGTGGTTTAAATAAACCCAGCAGCCATTATAAGATCATTAGGAAAGGGATAGCAATGGGTCCAGAAGGCCAATCGGCTGTGTTCTCATCACGGGAGAAGCGGCCATCCTAACAGGGGCCTTGGGGAAAATGTGTTGAAGCAGCTGGAAGAGTTTAATGACCAAATCAAAGGTAAAGAAATGGCTACCTGTGCACCAGTGAATAGGCTCATTTCAGCCTGGTGTGGAGGAGCTTAGAGACACTCTCCCCACCCCACCCCTCCCTTTCCCACTCCTAATGCTTGATCCCACAGCAGCTGAAGCAATCTGAGAGCTCTCAGCAGACAGATATGCAAAGGAGGGTGGAAACAAAGAAGGGAAAACATCCCCGAAGTGAGTAGGCTTAGCTCAGCAGATGCTAGCCTAGCCTGCAATGCCCTCTTGCTACGGACACAGTGGGTTTTAGGGTAAGAGTCTAGTGAGTTTGTCTCCAGAACCCAAACTTGGCCTTGAAAGGGAAGGCGGCTTGAGGAAGAGAAGAACACCGCCTGCTAATTGAAGCAGAATCTAATTTTAAAATCTCCTTTTCAGTAGGCATCTGGATGTTCTGTTTAATGCAACCAATTACCTGGGGTCTATTTCCTGCCCGGCAGCCTATGGAGAGAAGTACTGGAGGAGAAAATGATATAATGAGAACCAGGTCTAGGAGGAGCCTGAGTGCCTTGCAAAAAAGCGTCCCACTCTGTAGCAAGGGGCTCCTGATTGCAGCATATCTCAGATGATAACCTGGGGACTAGGCTGGTCTGAATTAGATGCCAACATCAGGGAAATTTTCCTCTCCCTCCTTTTTTTCCCTCTTCAGGGTCATTGGATCTTGCGTGACAAAAATAAAATGTTTTCATCACTTTACATTTTGCAAAGAGCCCCACGCAACCACCTTGGCTGGGTAAGTTAGGTTCACCCCTGCTCTAATGTCCTCCCCACCAAACAATCTTCACCAGTTTGAAAACCTTCCTCCCTCCAATTATGAGCATCTATCTTCCAATCCCTGATTTCATTGATCTATCATTACACTGATTTTGAGGTATCATTATACCCAGTTTACTAAGAATAGCAAGGCACAGAGAGGTTAGGGGATTCACCAAAAAGCACACAGTTTGTAATCAAAGTTTACATTTATTAAGGCACATGATGCACCAGGCATAGGGAAAAGCACTCTGTAGAGACGGCGCCAACTAAAAACCACCTGCAGCCTCTTGAAGTGGGAATTATTGCCATTTTCAGTTTTGCTCCAAAGACGAGGAACCAGAGTCTGGATGATGAGTCACTTACCCAAACTCACACAAACAGAAAGAGAGCTGAGTGTAACACAGGAATTGTCGCTCCAGCGCCCCTTTCAGGATCCCATGCTGCACTGCTAGTTCGCAAAGACCCGGGTTTGAAGGAGGTTCTCTTACTCCAAATGAGAACTCAGCCCATTGAACAGGAAATACATCTATATAAAAACATAATCTTGTTTAATATACAACTGGACAAAGCGACGTAAAATTATTCAGGGTGTGAATCTCAATACCCCGAAGACTTTCAGTTGCTTTGCTTTGGTTTGGTTTTAGTTGGCGGTCGTGCAAGTTTGGAACTACTGAGGTGCCATTAAACTCATTGGTATAATAAAATCTTAGATGATTTAGAGGTCTCGTTGGAAATTTCTGGATCTCTGAGGATAGTAGCTAGACAGAGATGGATAAAAAGAGAAGCAGCCACTCTGTTATTGGCATTACCAAGAGGGGTTTTAGGAAGAACATAAATGTCTAATGGGAATTTGTGCATTTGTTTTCTGTGTGATGTGCGAGGGAAATCTACTCCCACATTCCCCCACGGAAATGTCAGTGAAATTCAGAGTGATTATTATGTTTGATAGAAGCATGCTTCCTTTTCTGGAAAATACAAAGAAGTAATGAGCTCTGTATCAAGACTGTTGGGAGCCCATGGGGACAACCAATTTCTCCGTTTACATCAAGAGCATAACTGACTTCCAACCTAAAGGAAATAAAAAAAAAAAAAAAAGAGGCGGCTATGTATAAATACTACATGCATACAACTGATGCTACCAAATTTATGGTGGTCCTTTCCAGTTATTTACCAAGTATTTCTTACTTTGCATTCTAACTGCCTGCTAAGTATTGTAGTTATTTTTTCATGGGGGGGATCCGAGCATTAAGCAAAACAGAATCCTGATCCACACGGAACTTCCATTTCACTGGGGGAAGATGCTAAACAGAACTCATCTTGGATCCTGACATGCATTGTTGGTGTGGTCAAGAATGAGCAAAAGTGGGGAGAAAAGCCTTAGGATGTCCAAGAAGGCTTTTTGAGAGAAGAGTCCTGTGACAATAAGTGGAACAAGCTGGAGGAAAGACCATGGGATGAGGCTGAGCTTCATGTAATCAGGAAGAGCAGGGAGGTCAGAGCATCACAGACAAGGGGAACAGCCAGGAGGATATGGGATTGGAATCTCGGGGAGGGCCAGGAATGGTAGTGTTTTGTAGATCATGATATGGGTGGTTTATACTTTATTCTTATTGTAACTGGCAAGCCATTGGATGGATAAGATTTAATAAATACTTTGTGAACAATGGACCAGACATCGGTGTGAATGAAAACAGGTAAATAAATGTGCCAAGTGAATGATGGATTGAAAGAGAAAGACTTGCTAGAGAAGCATGACTTCCCATAGACTTTAGAGGCAGAGTCTACAAGGGTGCTGTTAAGGAATGTCATGCTAATGTCATGCTCTTAACCCGGATGTTGGGTCTGAAGGAAACCACGTTAAGGAGGATACCAGGGTTTCAGTTGAACACACAAGAAGCTGAATGCTTATGATGCGTCTGCAGGTGGAAACTAAGCTCCCAGTAGCACGTCCTCATGGAAGTGGTATCTACAAGGCTCCATGAAGTCACTCAGCCAGGAGCTGCTGGCTTGTACTCCTGACTTGTGTTGAGACTCTCTGAGATTCCCAACTATTCACAGCTGGCAGCTCAGCCAGAATCATAGAATGGGGTCCATGATGGGAGAGAGAGGCACACAATTCAAGAAATGAGCTAACTAGCAAACCGAGAGCCCCACCGTGTGTCAATGTAACCTCTTGCTCAGCAGGAATAGGAATCTTTTGGCTACCACTCTAGGTGGATAAATAAGCTTAGAAATGGCTCCTAAATGAAGGTTATCAGTAAATATACGGTCCCTTATCACAACAGTCTTATGAAGCATCATTGCATCCACTTTACTGAGGGACAGTAAAGTGCATCCTACAGGCAGAACATCATTTTCCATAAAAAAAAAATGGCCATAATGGGGCACCTGGGTGGCTCAGTTGGTTAAACATCTGCCTCTTGATCTCTGCTCAGGTCTTGATCTCAGGGTTGTGAGTTCAAGCTCCACATCGGACTTCGGACTCAACGTTGGGTGTGGAGCCTACTTAAAAAAAAAGTCCCTAACAATTCTAGAATCCCTACATGTGGACAGAGTCAATATGCCTGTGCTTTGTTGCATGTTAGGAGGTATACACAAACACTTATATGTATCCAAATATCTGTCCACACTTTGTTTGAAACTTAGACAGTCTCATCTCATCTGAGTAGGACCACTTTTGTATGTTGTGCTTAATATAAATTATTATTATTATTTAAAACCAAACATATGTATCTTTGGAAGGACAAAATAAAAGCTCTCTTTAAAATGAAATAAAAAAAAAAAACCTAAGAGAAAAAAAAACAACAGTTGTTATGGTATTAAAAATGTCCCAAACCTAAATGCAGGATCCAGTCTTTGCCAGGCAGTGAGGTGAGAGTCATTATCCCAACTTCATAGATAATGGAAACAGAGGCTCTCAGAGGTCAAGCAAAATGCCAAGATCCAGACATCAAGAAACAGTGACTCCAGAACTCGGATCCTTGTCTCCTGACAGAACACTCTTTATTCTCTTTCTTACCTTAGCACATCACCCGGACCATACTAGATATCTGAAGGACACCCATTAAATACATGCATAAGGAAGTCATGTATGCTCTCTTATAAAATTTGGAACAGAGCAAAGACATTTTGCTTAGCTTAATGTATCTAAAATATATACTTACTAAAGATCATGGAAACGTCTGTTTTCCTCTCCTTCATCTATCAACACACATTTTGGCTGGTTTGATATAAATCTTTCCTGTCTGAAGAGCCAGGCAACCTTTCCACATATGCGCCACTGTTGGCAAGATTTGATGTTTGTCCTTGAACCCCATGCTGGGTTTTAATTTGAGGACGATGGGCTCCAGAATTATTCTCTTTCTCTAGGCAGAATCCATTTCCTATAAAAGCAGATAAGTGAGCATTTTGCTTCACAAGAATAGACATGGAAGGAGGTCCTAGGAGAAACCTATATTACTCTACTCATTAAATTTTGCAGGCCATTTAGGATACTTGCGGAGGTTTTGGGCTGCAGGACATTTTCTCTGTCACATTTTGTTTTTCAGTTCAGTTCTACACAGAACAAAAGTTGATTGAATGCACACATTGTGTATACCATGTTATACTAGACTCGGGTTGGGATGGAAAAGTAAATAAGATATGGCCACTGTCAACCAGGGACTCACCGTCTGGGCAGAAGCAGGGAAGGTTCCGAGAGATGCTCAGGAGACATGTGACAAGACAGGTAAGTGAGAAGAGTTTGCAACCTGTAAACTATGGTGGAAGAACAGAGGAGCCCTCAGTCATTCTGTGGCCTGGAAGCAGGGCAGTTAGGTTAGTCATTGAAGCGAGTATACTGGCCAGTGACAGAGGTAAGAAAGACATTACAGGGGCAGAGGAGAGTTAGCAAGGCCGTGAAGTCAACAAATGCAGGTACAATGAGAGACACTGAGAGATGCCATGTAATTGTGGCATCAGTGTGCACAGGGAACATACTGGATGAATTGGAGGGCCAGGTCAGGGTCATTCAAGAGCCATGAATGTCCTGCTAATGTTTGCTTCCCGTTAACTCCTTACCACATCTACAGGGACTTGCACACGGTCCATACTTACAAATGTGTTAAATATACAACGAAATGCTAGCACTTAGGGATACAAAGACGAGTAAGATATGTTCTAGATTATTACCATTCTCCACGCCTCGTAAAGGAGATGAGTTTTAGAGGCAGAGATGTGGCCCAGGAAAGAAACTAATGCTCTGAATGATTTTGCAAGCCACACTAAGAGATTTTGACATTCAGGCGACAAAAGCCTATTTAAATGTCTCTTTTCTTATCAAATAGAGGAGGTGGTCTTAAATATGGAAGATTCAATTAAGTCTGGCAAATGTGTCTTTCATTGATTGTCTCCTGAATGAGGGGGACTTGGTTGTAGCCAAAGAAAGAACAGCATAATGGGATTGGGAAACTGCCTTATGGTTAATTGATGTTTCAACACGGGGAAGCAGATGAATATTTGAAGAACACCAGGATGTGAGCTTCTACATGAGGCAGAGCTCTTGTTGGTTCCCTGCATGTGCCCAATTTACACTCTCAAATGCTCATCCTGCCATTTTTAGAAAAGGCGGCTTAAAGAGATACTTCCTCATCTGTTTGACTCTAGCGTCTCTACAATTAGACATGAAATGTGCTCTGTACTACTCTCCGCTTATTCCTACCTTCCAGAATCTATCAAAGGAACTGCATGGATGATTGAGATAATAATGTGGCGTCTTGGAGCGCCTGGGTTGCTCAGTCGATTAAGCGTCCGACTTCAGCTCAGGTCATGATCTCACGGTCCGTGAGTTCGAGCCCTGCATCGGGCTCTGTGCTGACCGCTCGGAGCCTGGAGCCTGCTTCCGATTCTGTGTCTTCCTCTCTCTCTGACCCTCCCCCGTTCATGCTCTGTCTCTCTCTGTTTCAAAAATAAATAAACATTGGGGCGCCTGGGTGGCGCAGTCGGTTAAGCGTCTGACTTCAGCCAGGTCACGATCTCGCGGTCCGTGAGTTCGAGCCCCACGTCAGGCTCTGGGCTGATGGCTCAGAGCCTGGAGCCTGTTTCCAATTCTGTGTCTCCCTCTCTCTCTGCCCCTCCCCCGTTCATGCTCTGTCTCTCTCTGTCCCAAAAATAAATAAACGTGGAAAAAAAAAATTAAAAAAAAAAATAAATAAACATTAAAAAAAATAAATAAATAACACGGTGTCTTATAATGTGCCCAAAAGTTCTAGAACTGTGTTTGGCCCCACAAAGCACCAGCTGTGTGAATGAGGGAAGGCCACTTCATACCTTGGTTTCTTCATAGCTACAACTGAAATGTAAATTTTATGTGAATTTATTGAACTCATTTGTAAAGTATAAAATATGAGTTCTTTTTAAAAAATGGTTTCAATGCTTACTTATTTTTGAGAGAGACAGAGAGAGAGAGAGAGAGCAAGAGCACGAGAGGGGGAGGGGCAGAGAGAGAAGGGGACACAGAATCCAAAACAGGCTCCAGGCTCCGAGCTATCAGCATGTAGGGCTCGAACTCACGAACAGCGAGATCATGACCTGAGCCGATGTCTGATGCTCAACCGACTGAGCCACGCTGCCGCCCCTAAAATATGACTTCTTGAGCAGAGTTTACAAATTCCAAGTGGATTGGATATTCCATACAGATATATGTGCTTTTGGAGTAGATAAAGGTCTGAGATCAAATGATACATATTGTGTGTATTTAACTGAGTACAGTTTTGGGTCTGGTTTCTGTCTCCGTGCAGGCTTTAAAGCCTTTGATAGATTCTCAAAGCATTCCTAACCTAAAGAAAACTAAGCCTCCCTGCTGCAAAATGGTAAGAGATGTAGGGGATTGAGGGGGGTTCTATTAGGATCATTTACTTTGGTTACTAAAAGAGGAAAAGCTGGGTCATTCAAAGTAGCCTTTGGAATTCCTTGCTTTCTTGGTCGGTTTTCCCTACTTGCTCTGTACTCAGACGTCATGGACAGAAAATTGTTCAGGGGAGTAGTTACTTAGGAAGGCGGGATCGAATTTGGATAACTCCATAGATTATGAGTCATGTTGCCAACTAGGGAACCACAGAGCACTTCAGTGCCTCCTTCTCTTTTATTCATTTCTATCTATCCTTGTTGTATTCACCGGCAGTCACGGTATCTTAGATTCTTTGTAATCTTTGCAGAGCAGCGTCTTAACTATTACTCCAAGAGCTTCGGGGGGCTAATCATCTTATAAAGATGAACTCGGCAATCCAGCAAAAACAGCTAGTTGGACTGTTTATTTATGTCCCTCAAATGAGCTGATTATGAATTCCTTGGATGAGTCGCTAAGTTGCAGTGACTCTCAGGTTTTCCCATCTGTGAGATAAAGTGGACGAAATTCCTGTTTTGATCCGTTCTTGAGCAGCAAATCAGCTTCTGCCATACTTCTACGCCTGCCGCCTGAGCTCATTCGGTGTTCTCTTTGTCGCTGTCCATTATGTTTTCTCAGGCTGCGCTACAGATCTGTTTTCTCCACCTATTGAACCCCCCGTCCTCAAAACGTAAGTCAAATGCTTCCCATATTTTTCCATTCACAACACTTTGTTCTTTTGCTGAATTCTACTTAGCATGTAAATGTTACCTCGTTAGCACAGTCTGTTACGTGGCAAGAACTCAATATATCGTTATGTACATCTGCACCTTAATGTTGAAAGGAAATCAGCCTAGATATGCCTCTATTCCAAGATGCAGAAACAGACCCAAAGCGCTTCGTGATTCACGTTTGTTCGTAAAAGAGCAAAGCCCAGAACCTGTGTCTCCTAAAATTAGCAAGCCATATCAGGAGACAGGTGTACCGTGACCTAGCCACCAATCGTAGAGAAGAAAGTGCAGAATTGCATTAGTGAACTTGATGTTTGGAAAGCTAACCCAGCTGTGTGTAGCAATGCCTCTATCAGGTGGACCAACCTGGGGCTAAGGTCCCAGCGCATATGGAGGTGGGGGGGAGAAGCTTAGAGGCCCAAATCCAGCAAGATAACAAAGAATTGTTCAGGGAAGAAGACAGCTCCAAAAGCCAGGTCAACAAGGGAAGAAAGAAAAGACAGAAATGGAAAGCGTTAGCAGAGAAAAACATGGATGACGGTTCGGGTCCCAGACCCTCCCTTAGGTGCTGGGTGATCATGAGCACTTTGCTTTATGTCTTTAAGCCTCTGTTGTCATGTCTGTAAGACAGAGATAGACATATATACGTCAGCATGTGACTTTCAGAATTACTATAATAAATGTAATTCCAAAGCCCAAAGTCTCACGCAAAGGATGTGATCAACCAATGGCTATCGTCATCTTATTATTTTTCGGTAACCCTTGAAATAGTGGATTCAATGGGTAGTGCCACTAACATTTAGCTCCATTTAGTACCAGACGGTGGGGTTGAATTGCTGGTGGTTTCTCATCCAGGTTAAACTTCCCCCATGAGCTGGAATAAACCTGGGTGGCATACAGGTGCCTGGGTTAGTCCATCAGTAGACACAATCGTCAGGGTGGAGGCACCGGGACGGCCAGAGAGATGCATCGAGTCCTGTTCCGGTCTAGGCCTTGTTCGGCTATATCGCACAAACTATGTTGTGAGGTCTTGATCTCCATGGTAACCTTCCCCCTCCCCACACACAAATACACCAACATCTGGGATTCTTATTTTAGGCAAGAGCTATTTTTTTTCTCTCTTTTTCATTCACTTCTCCAGAGTTAGAAACTTCTGCAATGCATGATAAGCCGCACCTACCTAATATTATCGACAGACTTTTTCTGCCAGGAAAAGAAATGCCCAATGAAAGCAAATCAATGGGCCATGGAAGCAGGTCTTCCCAGCGGTGACCTAATCTGCCTGTTTCAAAAGAAGGTAAGGAAACTGTAATTCAGCAGCAGACCAGGATTACTGGAAGCGATCCTTTTTTATGCAGTGTTGTCTCATGTTCTTTTCACAGAGGTTACAATGACATGAACCGTAAGACGGGAGAGAGAGCTCGCTAAGCTTGAATCCCCGCCCGTATGCTTACCTGCTAGGTCACATCTCTGAGCTCCAATGTCCTCATCTGTGAAACGGTAAGAGCGATAGTCACCTGACCTGGCGCTTCAGGTTTGCTGATTGTTTTTAACGTATCATACGTGGAATTTTTTGTACACTTTACAACGCTATGCAAATATAAGTTCGCATGATTCTTCTTTCACTTTTGGCAGGACTCTAAAGTTAACGCTGGACTCTTTTTCCCGTCCTCAGTGGAGAGAAGTACTAGGTAGGGAAGCATGTATTTATCCAGCACACTGGGGGCAAGGATTTTATGGTGGAGTGACCTTGGCCGGCATTTGGTAAAATTGCCGGGTAGACATATTTCTGCCTTGGTTCGGAGCTTGTAAGAACAGACCCCTGAGACAAAGATTAGAATGTCAAGAGTTCGCTTGGGAAATAACCCTAGGAAACACCTGTAGGGGGGTGGGGAAGTGAGTCAAGGAAGGAAAGGAGCCAAGGAATGGTGGGTTAACAAGGGAGCCGTTACCAAGGTGGGCAAGCTGAGCTTAATCCCGTGGGGGAGTATGAAGCCAGTGTAGGACACACACCTCAGAGCTGGTCCATCCCCAGCACAGTGAAGCCCGGGAGCTGAACCACTCATTCCATTCAGCTGATCGGTTAAGCGTTTCTCACTGGGAGGTATTAAGGCCACAGCACTTTCTACCCACCTCTCCTCTCCCATGGCCAGAGGAAGGCTCTGCGGCAGGGAATGACCACCGAGGGCCAGGGGCCATCGTGGTGCCGGCAGTTGGATGTTTAGCCACCGTTGCAAAAATATTAAGGGATTAGAGGCAGGGCACCGATGGCATCAATCTCAATGATGCATCAGGAAGTTTGGGTAAAGCATCTTAATCTCTGTGCCTCAGATGGCGTTTTCTCTTATTCAGTGATTATAAACAATATGATCTATGATTTGATGTTATTAACATCGGAGGTAGGAGAGAGCAAAGACTGAAGAGGCTATTGTGTGGTGAAGCACCTGGGTGGCTCAATCCCTTAAGCATCTGACTCCTGATTTCTGCTCAGGTCACAATGTCACGGTTTGTGGGTTCGAGCCCTGCATCAGGCTCCGTGCCGACAGTGCACAGCTACTTGGGATTCTCTCCCTGCCTCTCTGCCTCTCCCCTGCTTGTACTTGCTCTCTCTCAAAAATAAATAAATACACTAAAAAACACCCCCAAGATTTAGATTGCTATCGTATGGGTCATTTGATATCTGCCTCTCTACCTAGATCTCTATCTATGTGCATACACATATGTATATGTTTATTTATTTAATATATAAGCTGTTGTCTGTTGTGGCTAAGGATCAGGTGTTCTGGTGAGAGAAACAAAAATAGAAAACATGTAAAAGAAGCACTAGATTTTCATTCCGGAGGTTTCCTTGTCATCAACCGATATGTAATCACAGACAATTCACCTCTCCTCGATTGCAAAATTAGACTTTTGAGCCGAAGCAGGGACAAAAACTACATTTCAAGGCATGTGCCACCTTCAGGAATGAGGGGTGGCTGGCCAAGATCACTTGGCTGAGAATTATGAGACTGTGTTCAGGTTCATGGTAGATGAGCCCATCCTTGTCTACTTATGTCTACAAGGAGCCCGGTTGCGAACGATTGCTACAGGCGCTGTAAACTCCTTTTAGCCCATTCTGTCCTAGCTTTGTTTTATAATCATCAACTTAAAGAAGTTTCCACTGAAAACAGTGTGGAGGTTCCTCAAGAGATTAAAAATAGAACCTCCCTATGACCCAGAAATAGCACTAATAAGAATTTACCCAAGGGATACAGGAGTGCTAATTCATAGGGGCACATGTACCCCATTGTTTATAGCAGCGCTTTCGACAATAGCCAAATTATGGAAAGAGCCCAAATGTCCATGAAATGATGAATGGAGAAAGAAGATGTGGTTTATATATACAATGGAATACTACTTGGCTATGAGAAAGAAGGAAATCATGTCATTTGCAGCAAGGGGGATGGAACTGGAAGGTATTATGCTGAGCGAAATTAGAGAAGGACAGATGCCATATGTTTTTACTCATTTGTGGATCTTGAAAAACTTAACAGAAGACCATGGGGGAAGGGAAGGGGGAAAAACAGTTACAAACAGAGAGGGAGGGAGGCAAACCACAAGAGACTCTCAAATACAGAGAACAAACTGAGGGTGGATGGGGGGTGGGGGAGAGGGGAAGGTGGGTGATGGGCCTGGAGGAGAGCACCTGTTGGGATGAGCACTGGGTGTTGTATGGAAGCCAATTTGACAATAAATTATATTGAAAAAATAAAGAAGTTTCCACTAATAGGAGACATAAACAGATTGTTTTTTAAGTCTCAAATAAAAAAAATGTATCCATAGCACTCACCAAACCTCCTTGTAACTCACTCTCCTCCCCTAAAAGTTCAGAAGACCCATCTGAACTGATAATGCTCAGGGTCACTAATATGGGCGGAAAACATCACTGTTGTGCAGTCATAAAGAAGGATAGGTTAATACTAATTTCCTTCATGACAAGTAAATAAGCTGTTATCACATGTGGGGACAAAGGCCAGAATTTAACAAGAATATAGACATGACATAATGAAACGGAGGTAATAAATCTCCAGGGAACATGGTCCAATATCTTGACTAGTCATTGAATTATTCCACTTCGTTATAATTTTAAATAGACTTTCACATATATTTTTGTAAATGGTTCCAAAATAAACACTGAGATAAATAATAAAATGCAAGCCCAGGGATGGAGCTGTGATGTTCCCTTTATTCAATATTATATGCCCATCATCTAGAAGAATTTCAGACACAGTGTTCACCTTCAATAAATACCTGTGGAATTAATGTCTTGTTTTCCCTTTTCTAGACAAGATGATGTATCTTGCTCAGCACCTGCAGTTTGTATACAGAAGAGTCATTGCTTTAACACGGGTTTCAAGGTACGTCCCAGACACTGTACCTATATGCAATCACAGCTAATGTTCAGGCCCATCTAAAATCACATCGCTATTTTTTGTTGTTTAGTTCCTCGATTAGATTGTAAGCTCTTATCTGCGTCTCTTACAGCTGAGGCCTCAGAACCTTGCTCAAGTGTCTTAGATGTAGCAGCTGATCAGAACCCAATTGTTGTAAGAATTTCCATTGTAATGGTAAAATAACCTGGGCAAAACATTAAGGGACTAAATCAAAGTCATTTAGGGAATGAATGGCAGAGGCTTGTCTAGAATCCATTTCTTTCCCCTAAGTCCTGATAGAACTAACAAAGAAGAAAATTTTATAGCAATTAACTGCTAAACATTAGGTCCACATGCCCAGGGTTCAAGTTCTGTCTCATGTGGACATTAAGAGAAGAATAGGTCTATGACCATGCCACCCTGAATGCTCCTGATCTCCTCTGATCTCGGAAGAAAGAATAGTCCCCAAAATTCACCAGCTGCAAATTAGTTGGGGGGGGGGACCTTAAAACAAAGTGCCCAGGCAGTTACCAGAAGTCAAAACACCATCAGTCTGAGGAGATCTATGTTGCCTGGTACGGTGATCTCTGGCCTTATTGAGCCTAATGGATAGTGACTCCAAATGTCAGATTTTCCTCTTTTTCATTTGACCTTGAGATTTCAAAGTGAATTACATTTATCCCAGAAAGGTCAGCAGATTTCATTGAAGTGAAATGTGTGCAGAGAAGGAGGGAAGTTTAATGGTGACTGGGCATTGGCTTTTCAGCATCCTTGCCAGTGGGAAGCACGTTATCAACCTTCTAGCTGTATAAAAGGAAGATAGAGCTAAATCCCTACGAAATAAATATCTGAATCAATGATGCATTTGTGTCTAAGCCTAAACTATCCCAAGGATAACCATAAAATCAGCTTCTTCTGAATTTTAACTATGCAACTTTACCCCAGGACACCAGGAGCAGACACTTCCAGGGCTCACATCCTCTTGGCCCCTCTTTGGTTTCTGTCACGGTGGTTATAGATGATTCCTTTCACCTCCAGCGGACAGGTTCCACCTCAGACTGGTTCTACCTGTCTCTCTATATCATGCCCTGATGTCTTATCAGAGTTCAGGATTCAACAGGTGCCACATATCTGGAAAAACGTTCTTCCCTCTGTCATCTTGGCAGACTATTCCTCTCTGAAAACTCAGGTCAGAAGTCACCTCTTTCAGGACGCTTTTGACACTCTTCCTTCAGAATCTTCTTCTGCATATGTCCTTACCAGTTGTTTTGGGGCGTATGTGTTTATATCTGTACCTTTTGTTAATAGATGAGCTCCTTGAGGGCAAAGACCCTGCTTTATTCAGCTCTGTATTCCCAGAAGGTATAACAGTGTACATAGTGGGTCCTAAAAAGAGGTTTAATTTAAGGAACAGAATTAAATTATAAGTCCTTGGAACATTTAGCAAAGTGTCTTGTACGTAAGTCTCTGACTCTTTCCTTCCTTCCACTGGATTATTCTTATCGCTACTGCTGTGGTCAAATTCTGTATCTTTGTAATTGTATGAGTGAGCAAAATCTGCAGTCATGTAAAACCAAATGGATTCCCAGTGGTCTTGAAGAGTGAGTCAAATTCCTGACTACTATCTCTTGGGTATCTTAGAATTCAAAGCTCCTGTAAAATTGATTTTGGTGCCTGCCATTTTCAGGATGGACCAACTCTCAGAGAAGATATAAACTACGGGTGACCACAAAAAAGAGGATGGCGGGGTGATGACCAACTGACTCTGAGAAGTAAGAGAGAAAAAAAGAACAAACAGCTGGCCCCTAGGCTTGTTAGAGAGGCAGAGTGGTATGGCCCAACAGCATTCATTCATTTTGTCTTTTTTCTCTCATCTAGAAACACCAATGTCATCTTGTCCTAGGCCTGAATCTTCTGGCCCCCTAGTGTCCTATTTCACACTCCCACAAAAACACACCAAATAAATGCATATCATCCCACACAAACGCAAGCCACCTGGCTCACTGAACGTTTGGTGTGGCCCTCAACATTGTTTTTTTTTCTTTTAATTCTAATGCCACTCATCAATCATGGCTATAAAATATAGGGGCAGGTTCACATTGCCATTCGGCGGCGGGATATGTGTGTGCCATGTTTGGTGGGCTGGCTGTGGAGCATTTTCTCTTTGAATGAAAGAAGTCATCCTGAACACACATTCTTTTCTGGTAATTGCTTTTTCTTCTAGATCACAGTATGCCGGAGGACATATTTTGTGTTGTTTCCTTTCTCTTGGTTCCATTGCTTATTAATGGGTTTTTGAAGTCTGTATCCTTAGGTTTATTTCCTGACTTTGGCCAGGGAACTTTACAGGGAGCACTTCTCTGTGAAAACACGGGAGGGCAAACAGAGATAGCACACCTGGCCAGATACATGGTCAGGCAAAAAAGAACCTAACTTCACAAAACGTCCTCACAGACAAGATCTAGTTTGCTTCTTTTGAAGACCCGAAGACTGGAAGATCAGGTTTTATTATACTGTTTTACAGATTAAGAACTGACTCTGGGAGGTGAACAAGACTTGGCCAAAGTCATTCACATGGAAAGTTGTGGAGCCTGCTTGTGACAGAATCAAGTCTTGGTTCCTGTCAGTCCTTTCAATGGACCAACATAAAACTTTCAATAATAAGAATAAATCATTATAAATTATATATATGTATATATATATATAATCATATAAATATAATATATATAATAAAAATAATAATTTGTGAGCCATTAAATAATTAGTGCCACTCACTATTTGGTAGACTATTCTATTCTTTCTATACTCATTTTAGTACGTTTTACAAAGGAAGAGAAGTGCTAATAAATAACTTGTTCATGACTCCATTGTTTTTATGTAGTTGTGTTTAAATCAAACTTAGATGTGACGGCATTCAAAGCCTGTGTGCTCTCACTCCATCACCCGATTTATAGTCTGAGAGCTAGTGACGAAGTTCGATGAGGGTATTTGTGGTAAATCGAAACTAGTGACTCTAGGGATGCCTGGGTGGCTCCGTCGGTTAAGTGTCTGACTCTTGGATTTTGCCTCAGGCCATGATCTCATGATTTGTGAGATAGAGCCCTGCATCAGGTTCTGTGCTGACAGCATGAAGCCTGCTTGGGATTCTCTCTCTCCCTCTCTCTCTGCCCCTCCCCCACTTGCTCATGCACTCTCTCTTTCCCTCTCTCTAAGTAAATAAACATTAAAAAAAGAAAGAAAGAAAGAAAGAAAGAAACGAATGATCTGAAAACCTAGAGGACACAAGTTAACAAGAGTTGTTTGTGTTAGTAAATCCCACAGTCAAAACTCAAACTAGGATCGAAGACAGGAAGAATATTAGTAGAGAGTTAGCAGTTAGCAAGTTATTTTAAATTGGGGCATCATTGTCAACAGGATAGGAATAGCTGGATAGAGGATGTTTTAGTCAGTTTGAGCTGCTTTAGCAAAATACCATAGACTGAGTGGCTTTAACAACAGACATTTATTTCTCATAGTTCTGGAGGCTGGGAGGCCAAGGCCAGGGTGCCAGGACGGATGGGGCTCTGGTGAGAGAGCTCTTCCTGGCTTGCAGGTGGCCTTGGTCTGTGTGCTCCCATGACCTCCTCTTTGTGCACACATGGACATCTATCTATCTATCTATCTACCTACCCACCTATCCGTCCATATACACATATACGTGCGGGGCCTTTAATATCTTCAGGAGCACCTACCATGACCTACTTACCTCTGAAAGACCTCATCTCCAAATAACATTACACTGAGAGTTAGGACTCAACATATGAAGTTTGGGAACACAATTCATATCAGAGGAAAATGAAATAGAGACTAAATGGAGACGCATTGCCTGTTCAGTGGAGAACATGTTTCAGAAAGTACTGAATTCAGGCATTAAAGGCTGACTGGAACAAAGCTCACTCTCTTTCTCATCCTCCCTAAAGTCCACCTCTTGGCTCTGCTTGTCTTGTGTGTGGCCTCCTTTTCCCCAACTGCAACCAAGTTCCCGCCTTATTCCAAAGCAAAGGTACTCCCCCCTTTCATCTTTGCAACCTGAAGGACAAGTGCTTTCTACCTCGAAACTGAAGAGCCCAGAGAAAGAGCTCTGTTGGATGAGCTTGGTTATGGGCACAGCCCTGGACTCTGTGTTAAGACAGGAGGACTGAGGGACACACACAGGCTGGGACCAGACGATGGGCTCCTGTGATTGGTCACCCCACAAAAACCACATCGTTGCATAGGAAATGCACAGGTGCCCCCCAAAATGGAGCACTTGATGGACAAAAATATCTAAGATGCATTGCAGAAATGTTCCAGTGCAGTAATTCGTGGGTGGTGAGAAATGGAATAACATAAGGTAGGGAAGAGAAGAGTGGGGTGAGAATCAGGTAATCTGGGCTCCGTTCTATTACTCTCTTCATGTCAACAATGAGCTTCGCTTCTCTAGGCTTCAGCCTAACCATCAGTAACATGAGGAATCCCCAAACTGGCTGTGTATAAGAACAGTTTTAGAGATGTTTAAAAATACATCGCCAGAGGGCCCCCTGGGTGGCTCAGTAGGTTGAACGTCCGACTTCAACTCAGGTCATGATCTTGCGGTTCGTGGGTTCGAGCCCGGCGTCGGGCTCTGTGCTGACAGCTCGGAGCCTGGAGCTTGCTTGAGATTCTGTGTCTCCCTCTTTCTCTGCCTCTGCCCCATTCACACTCTGTCTCTCTCAAAAATAAGTAAACATTAAAAAAAAATACATTGCCAGAATGTCCTAACACGAGAAAACTGTCTATAATGATAAAAGTTAGAAAAATAATTATTTCTTGGGCGGTACTCAGGGACCACTGTACTGGGTGACTTCTCTGGACTTTCAATGTTCTAGTAGTTGATGATTGTAATAGAGAGTGAGAGAAAGAGAGAGAGAGAGAGAGAGGGGGAATATCCTTGGATGAGGAATAAGAACATGCTGGCTTTCATGGCTGACCCAAGAGAGCTGTGCTATGTGTCACTCATTACTCCCCTTATGGTGTCTGCTCGCTGATAAACAGCGAAATCCTGCCACATGCTTTCAAGCAAAGAAGAGTCTCAAGACTTTCCAAATAAAGATCAATGGGCTCATTCTGCATGCAGACATTTTCATCAACGGAAACACACACCATAGAAATAGACTACTCCCCACGGTTTCCTGCCCTCCAGCTTCCGTAAAGTCATAACAGATGCTCGACAGCCTTACAGAGCCCCAGACTGCCAGCAGCTGTGCATTGACTCCTGCTAATTAAGCCACCTATCACCTGACCAACAGTGCATTCCACGTTGGGATTGCTCTAGGAGAGGCGACAGTCACACTAATCATTCACCTTGAGGAGAAAAGATTTCAGACACGCAACGAGCTTCTTCCAGCATCGCCTACTCCTACAGGGAAGACAATACGCTCCACACTGAAAGCGAGAACACAAATTTACCAGGGATTAGTGTCACAGCTATTTGTGAGTGTGGAAATAAATCGCTTACAGATCATTTAGTCCTGGAGTTCTCAGCCAAGGTCTACATTTGAATCACTTGTGGGTCTTTTGGCTTACAAATCCCTGGACCCCCATCTGGACCATGCATGTTAGCATCTCAGAGAGATGGACACGTGTAGACTCACAAATCTTGTTTATGATGATGTGGTTAAATCCCTACCTCTGTAACAAATACAGATGGTAATGTCTGGCCCGCTATGAGGTTAATCTGAGACTAGGACTCAGACTTTTTGAGAATTAAAAAAAGACAAATGTAGAATGAAGATCGAAAGACTGAGGCTATTATCCTGCATTATTTTTTAAAAGCTAATATAAAAATATATGTTTGTATATCATCTTAGAATAGGGATACAGCCAAGGTAATGAACATCAGATTGGAGTCACATAAGCGACTTATATACTGATCATATGCACTTATTTGACATAATGTTATGAAACACACGCAAACACACACACACATACACACACACACACACACACACGCCCCTGAGAATTAATAGTATTTTGTCTGAAAAAGCAACCTTGCTTTCTGGATTCGAATTTCAACCCCACGACTTACCACAAAATGTCGTGCAAGTTAGTTAACCTCAGAGTCCTCAAAAACGAATTGGGATAATAGTAGTGCCTATTTTATAGAATTTTTGCAAGATTTAGTATAATTTAATATAATTTAAAAAAGTTTATAAATGGAAAGCACTTTGTTCAGTTCTTGGCATGGAAATTCTTGGTAAGTATGAGCTATGACTATTATTCAAAGCCCGAGAAACCGTATTTCTGCTTAGTGTAGACACCAAAGTCTGAGGTTAAATCTTGATCATGCCATTTACTAACTGCCGTGATCCATTTGCCAGCTCTGGTCAAAGTGGGAAATGGCCCGATGTGAGTCTGAAGGAGGCTAATAGAGTGGAAACAGGAAGCTGGGAGGCAGCAGCCTTAATGCTTCCTACTCAGTGTGGACCATGGAGCATCAGCAGCATTTACATCACCTGGGAGCTTGTTAAAAAACAAGAATCTTGAGCCCTACCCCAGACCTATTGAATCTAAATATGCATTTTAACAAGATCCCAAGGTGATTCCTATTACATTACATTTTAAGAAATACAGCTTTAGTGGGTCAGGTCCAGGCAAGGCAGATGCTGGAACAAAAGCATAACTCAACACAAACCTACAAAACAAAAATAGAATTTCCCAACGGTGGGTAAAGACAGTTACAGAGTAAACCCATTGACAGGTAACTGACAGGTAATTTTACAGGGACAGAGCCAGTAAATGGAATTCTGGAATAGAAGGTTTTGCTATCTAGGACTGTTCTTTAGGGTCAGTTCACTTAAAAGGGTCTGTAATCCTGATGAAAGAGGTCAAAATCCTGAGCAAACTTGGAAAACATAGCTGACTTCGTGCATCAGAGGCAAGAGGAGAAGCACGGGTAAAGTTTTGCAGTGAGAGGTGGGTCTGGGCAAGAGCAAAGATGAAAGGTGGTCAGGGGTTGGGGAGTCGGAGCGAGCTGGGGAAGGAGCGAGGAGGAGACTCCAGAGCAAGGTGAGGTCCCAGCACCTTTGCAGATGAACTAGAACTATGAAGCGATACCATGCGAGAGCCATGTCTTAAGATTGTAGCCGCTTGCTGAGAAGCAGGAACTGAGAAGCGAACAGGAGAAATTACGTGCTTCCCGGCCCTAGAAACAGGTCACCATCGTCAGGGGACACTTACAGAGGAAAGGCGTCTGCTCCCACATCCTGAAATCGTGCTTAATGATCCATCAGGAGTGAGACTCCGGTATTTCTGCTCTCCTGGAGTCCCCCCAGGTGTGCTGATGCCCAGCCAGAGTGAGAGGGCAATCTTTGGGAGCAGGGGGAGCCAACCCCAAACAAGTCCTGTGCAAAAGTGAGTCATGCACAGAGATGGGTCAGAGAGAAGCTGATCGGAGAGGCTAGTGTTGTAACGAGCAAGCTGGCAGCAGAGGCCGGAGGAAGGTCCACTGGGTCAGCCTGTCTTCCGAGGGAATTCTTCTTTCCTGGACTTAATAGAATAGTGTGGGGCACCTGGGTGGCTCAGTCAATTCAACGTCCAACTTTGGTTCGAGTCATGGTCTCCCAGTCATGTGAGTTCGAGCCCCACATCAGCTTAACACTGACAGTGCGGAGCCTGCTTGGGATTCTCTCTTTCTCTCTCTCTGCGCGCCCCCCCCAATTGCTCTCTCTCTCTCAAAATAAATAAATAAACTTCAACAGAAATAGTGTGGGGGCACCTGGGTGGCTCAGTGGGTTGAGTGCCCCACTTTGGCTCAGGTCATGATCTCGCGGTTTGTGAGTTCCAGCCCCACATTGGGCTCACTGCTGTCAGTGTGGAGACTGCTTGGGATTCTCCATCTCCCTCTCTCTGCTCCTTCCCCACTTGTGCTCTCCCCCATGATAAAAACTAGATATTAAAAAAAAATGGCGTGTGTGGAAGAGGTGAGAAAATTAAAATTGCCCTGAATTGTACACAATAAACACCCTACCCTTTCAGTCACCACCTCAAAAATATTCACTGCTCAGTTTCCAAAAATATTTCAGTACTTAGTCTGTGTGTACGTGTATATATGTGTGTATTTTGTATGTTTACAGATGCCAGTACTAACGCTGAGTGTCATGGACCTTGCTCCCCCCTCCCCCACCATTAATATATAACATACTGTGGTTATCTTTCCATGGTAGTTGACACATCTTTATTTCAGTCCTTCTAAATGTCACACAGTATTTCATCATTTGAGCATGCCATAATTTATATAACCAGCCCCCTCTTGAAGAACACTTTTCCCCGGGTCTTTCTTTCCATTATTACAAAGTTTGAATAAATATCTTTAAGTATCTTGCCTACCTTCTGCCAAAATATCTATACAGTATGTCCGTGTACCTGTGGCAGGATACGTCAATCACAGGATACACATATCTTTATTTTTATGGGTATTTTCTGTACCCCTTCCACAAAAGTTGACCATTTAATGCTTTTGGTAGCTGCTTGTTTTCCCAACACCCTCCATAGCAATGGGTGTGATATCCTCAAACATCAACATTTTTGCCAATCAACATGGTGAACTCTGCCATTTCATTCTGGTTTGGATTTACACTATTTTTTTTTAACGTTTATTTATTTTTGAGAGAGAGAGAGAGACAGAGCATGAACAAGGGAGGGGCAGAGAGAGAAGGAGACACAGAATCTGAAACAGGCTCCAGGCTCTGAGCTGTCAGCACAGAGCCTGACGCGGGGCTCGAACTCACGGACGGTGAGATCATGACCCGAGCCGAAGTCGGATGCTTAACCGACCAAGCCACCCAGGCGCCCCTGGATTTACGCTATTTAAATATGAGCTGCCTTGGACTTTAAAAATATCCAGAGATAGTCCTGATACATGTGTGTGTGTCCGAGTCCCTGACTGTGTCGTGAAATATACCTCCTTTACCTTCTCGGTCCTCTCCCAACATCCCAGTGCCCAGCACAATGCTCTGGTACACAGAGACTGTACATAGTTGCTGAATTGACTGACTGAAATGAATTACCAACTGTCCAGAATTGGCTTCAAGGAGCTAATCAGAGATGGGTGTTCCTTGAAATTCAGAGGACTTAAGGATTGATGCCCAATGAGCCTGAAAAAGTCTGAAGGCAAAAGGTGGCGGCTGGGGTGACCACGGTAGCAACAAAAGGAACTGACAGAGTTTTTGAAGAAGCCAGGGGGCACCACCCATGCCACAGAGAGGAACCAGAACTTCCTACCTGGGGACATGCCTGCTGAAAGAGGTTTCCACCTGCAGAAGCTCCAAGGAACCCTCCAAGGAACTCCAGGAATGAGTAATTCAACTTGTGAACATCTGCAGAGCACAGCCCTACTGGCCAGCTCTGCCTGTTACCTCTCCTGTGTCCCTGCCCTGTCCCTGGAGAATCAGAGGCAGCGTGGGGGCAGGGGGAGATGAAGAAAAATGTAAGGAGCACACAGAAAAGTCCTTCCCAGCCTCTGTCTGAATTCAGGTGCTCTAGTGTGAGGCCGAACAAGTTGGCGATGGAGAGAAGCTTTAAATTGGATGAGAGGTCACACTGATGGCCCCGGACACTTTCATCCAGGAAAGTGACCAGACACTGCATGGATTCCAGCCCAGATTCCACCCACAAACTAAAAGAGCTTCAGCAGGACTTTCCAGACGCGATGCGATACAGTTGGCTCGCTCGCCTCCCTGTCAAGTCCAGCTCCCCCTTGGCAATCGGAGAATTTGGTGGCAACCCAGCTCAATTCCTGGCTCTGGGTTTTGTGAAGCCTCTGTGAATCCCCAGCCGAGTGCCAGGGCCGCCGTGTGCTTGCCCAGTCCTTTCAGATGGCACACCGTGGCCGCACGCCTCTACTCTGTCCTTTCTCTTAGTTTTCAGGTTATTACGGGAAGAGACGAAAAGAGAATAGAGATAAGACCGCAATGTCCTGTTATTATATCCAAAGCTCCATTTGAAGGCATGTAAACATGCACTAGTGTTCTGTATAATCACACATTTGTATGTATTATCATTTGCTATTAGTTTTATTTCTCCTACTTTAAACGTTATTATCCAAACAGGCTGGGCACAAGCTTTCTGTACTTGTTCCGCCATAAATAAACAAAAACGCCTAAACACAATTTGTAAAATGTCATCTCCAAACCACAGCTAGGATGCTGCAGAAGTAGGAAACCGAAATTAAATCAAACCGGGCACCATGCCCAGACCACAGGCTCTGGGCAAACAGACGTGGAGAGAGAACACAAGAAAAGACACTAAATTGCAGAAAACTGGAATAACTGGAAAACCACAGTAATTAACCCTAGGGCCAGTGTGTCTGCTCTGGGACCCACCTTCTAGTTACCTTTGGAGAACAAATGTGAACATTAGCCATTTTTATTTGAAGTGAATCTCTATTTGGGGCTCTGCCTAATTTTCTTGTAAGTCAAGCTAGGGGAAAGGTAACAGTCTCTGTTATTCTGCAGGCATGGGTCATTTTCTTTATTCACCTGATACTTGCTTAAGAAGTAAAATCGTGATCAGAGTAGTGCTAAGGAGGGCAAAAATGGCGACCAAACCAGTTGCAACAACAACTCCAGTAACAAGAGCTGCTCTCCTTCCCTGGCCAACGAGCCAGATGCCGCTGGAGCCTCACCCACGCCGCTCAGCACATCTGCATGTTCCTAGAGCTCTGGTCCCCGGCAGGCTGGCAGCTTCCAGCCTCAAGCATCTGGATCTTTCCTTTCTCTTCTCCTCCACCTAAGGGCTTTCTCCATCCAGGCCCATAAGAGCTGGCAGGTGCTCCGTCCCAACTCACCAACCAGGAAAGGCGTGCTGTTAACATCCCCAGGGGCAACCTTTTATTACTAGGGAATGAGGGTCAGTGGATCAGAGTTCCCATCTCCCTGGTCTTTAGGTGGTCAGGGTGAGGTTTCCTAGGAGTTCCTGGTTGACTTGAACCCCAGTGGTTCAGGATGGAATCCCACTCGTTAGTATGCCTTGGCTTTTCTCCCTTCTCTGTGTCATTTTCCTTACTTGCAAGAGTACCTCCCCAAACCCTACTCGCATCAAAGTCCTAATTTCAGAGTCTTTCTTTGGACAATCTAAAATAACACAATCATCTATTATGAGTCAGTTACTTTCTTTTGCTATCCGCAATGCTCAGAATAAGCTTCAGTATTTTACTTATGATATCTCTAATCCTCAGAATAAATATGCATATTAAATATTATAATCCTTATTGAAGAAATGAGAAAACTGAAAGCCAGGCTAAATGACTTGCCTGAAGTTTCGTAACTTGAAAATGGTGGACACACATTAGGATTCAGCTTCAGAGTGGGTACCATCATTTTCAGGTCATCTTGCCACCCCTTCTTACCAGATGCTCCATTATAATGAAAGTCATACTTAGCTTATCACTGCGATATTTACCACCTCTAGAACTCTGCCTGCCTGACAAATATTTTCTCCAGCAGATATTGGGGAATAGATCAATGAATTTAATGTACTCAGCAGTCATGTATTGAGCAACATCTAAACCAAACATTTTGGTTGGCTGGAAGATGAAAAGATGACTCAAATAAAAATTTTCCCTTGAAAAGTATCGTGGATTACCAGGAAAAACAAGCCAGGCCAATAGACGAAGTAGGGCGGGCATGACGACCTAAGAATGCACAGAATTCTTCTTGGTAGATATGAAGATGTGGAGAGACAAGCCACTTTAACCCTCTTCGAGAAATGACTTGTTGCCCAACAGGGAAGAGCGAGGTCTGAGGTCAGCAGAGATCCAGCGATCACCATCTCACGATGTGCCTCAGCTGCACAGGGATGTCTTACTCTTGCCCCTCCAAGGCCAACCCATGCCCACCAACTAAGCAAAGTGGGTAGCAAAGCAGAGCAACTTTCCTCACTTGTGAGGTAACTCAGATGGAAAACATTTCTCTACAGAGCTCTATTCCAGGCTAAGACTTTGTCAAGCCTGCACTGAAGTTGGATTTTTCTTCTGCCAGATCTTGCTTCCTTCCTCCCCTTTCACAGGTACTGGTCTCTAATAAACATTTTACGCACCAAACACCATCTCAGCATTTTCTTCCAGTGAACTCAACCAGTGACTGTTGGTATCAGTAGTGATCCAAGGAGGTGGTGAGGTAGAGATGGGAAGCAGGGTCATTCACTGTCTGGGAGGCAAGGAGAGCCCAGCACTAGTAGAAGGTGAAGTACAGACAGTCCCTGACATAAGGTTGTGGTCCAATTGTTAGCAATTTTTCTGGTGAATCAAGCTGTATAAGAGAAAGGAATCAACTAGGGTGTATAATGTATTAGGCATTTCAGAAAGACATATGGAGGAAATAGTACCTGTCTCCTTTGTTTAAAAATCAGCCCGACAAGGGAATTAAAAGCAAAAATGAATTACTGGGACCTTATGAAGATAAAAAGCTTCTGCACAGCAAAGGAAACAACCAACAAAACTACAAGGCAACCAACGGAATGGGAAAAGATATTTGCAAATGACATATCGGACAAAGGGCTAGTATCCAAAATCTATGAAGAGCTCACCAAACTCCACACCTGAAAAACAAATAATCCAGTGAAGAAATGGGCAGAAAACATGAATAGACACTTCTCTAAAGAAGACATCCAGATGGCCAACAGGCACATGAAAAGATGCTCAACATCGCTCCTCATCAGGGAAATACAAATAAAAACCACACTCAGATATCACCTCACGCCAGTCAGAGTGGCCAAAATGAACACATCAGGAGACTATAGATGCTGGCGAGGATGTGGAGAAATGGGAACCCTCTTGCACTGTTGGTGGGAATGCAAATTGGTGCAGCCACTCTGGAAAACAGTGTGGAGGTTCCTCAAAAAATTAAAAATAGACCTACCCTATGACCCAGCAATAGCACTGCTAGGAATTTACCCAAGGGACACAGGAGTACTGATGCATAGGGGCACTTGTACCCCAATGTTTATAGCAGCACTCTCAACAATAGCCAAATTATGGAAAGCACCTAAATGTCCATCAACTGATGAATGGATAAAGAAATTGTGGTTTATATACACAATGGAGTACTACATGGCAATGAGAAAGAATGAAATATGGCCCTTTGTAGCAACATGGATGGAACTGGAGAGTGTGATGCTAAGTGAAATAAGCCATACAGAGAAAGACAGATACCATATGGTTTCACTCTTATGTGGATCCTGAGAAACTTAACAGAAACCCATGGGGGAGGGGAAGGAAAAAAAAAAAAAAGAGAGGTTAGAGTGGGAGAGAGCCAAAGCATAAGAGACTCTTAAAAACTGAGAACAAACTGAGGGTTGATGGGGGGTGGGAGGGAGGGGAGGGTGGGTGATGGGTATTGAGGAGGGCACCTTTTGGGATGAGCACTGGGTGTTGTATGGAAACCAATTTGATAATAAACTTCATATATTGGGAAAACAAAAAAGAATAAATAAATAAATAAATTTAAAAAAATCAGCCAGAGCACATAGGTGGCTCAGTCAATTAATGTCTGACTCTTGATTTCAGCTCAGGTCATGATCCCAGGATCGTGGGATCAAGTCCTGTGCTAGGCTCTGCATTGAACGTGGAGCCTGCTTAAGATTCTCTCTCTTTCTCTCTCTCTCTCTCTCTCTCCCTCCCTCTGCCCCTCTCCCTCAGTCACATGCTCTCTCTCTCCTCTCTCTCTCTCTCTCTCTCTCTCTCAAAAAATTAACCAATTTTAGATGTTAATCACATCTACAAGATATTTTCACTGCAATACTTTGCAATACATAGATTTGTGTTTGATTGAATAACTGGGTCTTATTGCCCAGTCAGATCGACACATACCACTGACCACAATGGTTCCTTTGTTAGAGCGGGGTCATACCGGTGTCAGATGATATCCTGAAGTGCTGTTACCAACATCCAGGCAACAGTGCTTCATGGTATCCAGCCGGCCCCCCAGTGCTCATTTCTCCGGTCCCTGAAATTGGATGGACGTAGTTGGCAGTTGACAAGATCTCCATATTGGGACCTTAGCCTCTGAGTTAAAAGCTATTGAAAACCTCTGAAATTATCAATGTCCTCCTCCTCCCATACAAGATTAAAAACAGATTAATACCACTCTTAAGAACTGAAAAGATGCGGGAGCAGGAAGATTACTGTGATCTCTTCTTTTAATTCACCACAGTGATGCTATAGAAATTGGAAGAATCCTGGAGGATTACTACAGACTACTGTTGCTCAACCAAGTAGTAGCCCCACTACCACCATGAGAGATATGTTTATTTTTTAATTTTAATGTTTATTTATTTTTGAGAGAGAGAGAGAGGGCGAGAGAGAGAGAGAGAGAGAGAGGAGAGGAGAGGCAGAGAAAGAGAGAAATACAGAATCTGAAACAGGATCCAGGCTCTGAGCTGTCAGCACAAAGCCTGACATGGGGCTTGACTTCATGGACCGCGAGAGCATTACCTGAGCTGAAGTCAGGCGCTTCACCAGCTAAGTCATCCAGGTGCCCCAGACATGGTATCTTTAATAGGGCAGGTCAATATCTCCTCAAGTACTTGGCATGTGGATTTTGATATTGTATTCCTTCCTATCCTTGTCAGAAAAGATTTCAAAACAGCTTGCATTTGCATAAAACAAAAACCACACACACACACACACACCCACACACACACACACGGTTTGCCTGGGACTATGTTAACTCTTCTACTTGCTGTTGTAATAATAAAGGACATTTTGGAGAGTCTGACAAACATCACATTGACTGATTACATTGATGATGTCAAGTTGATTGCGCTGGATGAGCAAACAGTGGCTAACAAACTAGAGGCCTGGGTAAGACATGTATGCTTCAGGGGGTGGGAATTAAACCCTGCAGATATCTGGAGGCTAGACATGTGTATACAATTTTAGGAGTCAAATCATCAGGAGGTCAGGAGGTTATGCTCCAAGAACATGGCCTTCAAAGTAAAAGCAAGTTACTGTGTCTCACATCTCCCACCACGAAGAAGAAATCTCCAAGCCTGCTGGGTCTCTTTGAGTTCTGGAAATGATGTGGTCCACCTCTAGGAATATTGCTTCGGTATATTTTGGGTGAGTCAGAAGACCCAACTTTAAGATGGGTCCTGGAGAAGGAAAGGATGTGGCACCAAGTCCATGCTGCTAGGTAAGTAGCCCTGTTGCTTGGGCCATATGATCTAGAATATCCTATGGCATTGGATATATCAGTGGTGGGGAGAAAAATGCCATGGAGTGTTTTTTGGCAAAAGCCAAGTAAAAAAGTACAACACAGCTATTGAATTTCAGGAACAAATCCAAGCCACCTGCAGCAAATAATTATAAGCTTTTGGAAAACAACTCTATGTAGAGACAGAACATCTGACCATAGCACATTAAATGACAGTGTGACCCAAACTTCCCGTTAGGAACTGGGTTCTGTCGGGTACTCCAGAAAATAAAGTCAGGCAAGCCCAACAACCATTCCCTATAAGGTGCAAGTGTCACGTTCAGGACTGAGCCTGAGACACAGGGCACAAGCAAACTACGTGAAAAATTAGTCCAAGATACCATGATATCCATCTCTCCTGAAAAACAGCATCACTCCATCAGCTCACACCATGGCTGTAAGTTGGAATGCTGTTCGGCCCCATAAAGAAGGAGGAAAAATCCAAAGCATGGTTTAGGGATTTGTTGGTGCAGAATGGAAATGCAAGCTAAAATGAATGGACATTTCACTGTAGCCTCATGTAAGGGTTCCACTGAAAACCCACAGTGAGGAGTAATTCTTCCAATGTGCAAAGTTTGGAGCAGGGCACCTCATCATTCACTGTGAGTAGAAAGATACATGGTTTGAAATTAGAATATATATAGTGAATCACGGGCAGTGGTAAATCTGATCAGAAAAATATTATAAGATCAGGGACAAGGAGAGTTACAGAAGTAAACGCAAAGCATGAAGACTTTTTAGTCACATGTTAGTACCCACCAGGGAGCATCAAACACTGAAAAATTACTCAACACGCAAGCGAGTATAATAATGCCATCATTGACGTACTCCAGCCTCTGCCGTCAGCCACTCCATTGTTGTCACACTGGGTGCCTGAATGAAGTGACTGTAGTTAAAGAGGTGAAGCTATCCATGGGCTTAACACTATGGACTCCAATTTACCAATGCCGATGTAGCTGCTATCACCATTGATTATCACAATATGCCACGAAGAGAGGCAAAATTCCAGCCCTGATATATAGCACAACTCCTGTGGAAGACCCCACCACATGGTGTAAAATTACATTGGACTCTTTCTTTCCTAGAAGGGCCAATAGTTTGTCCACATTAGGATATATACCTACTTTAGGTACTTTCAGGACTTTTCTTTTGCTTCTTGCAGGGACTCAGTGTGTACCCACTATCTGAGGACTGGTGGTTCATCACCACGGAATCCCATGTAACGTTGACAGGGAATTCACTTTACAGAAAAGGAGGTACGGAAGTGGAAACATAACAGTGGAATCCACTGGTCACAGGATGTATTTCTCCACACAGAAGATGCCAGCCTGGAGAGGATTGGAATGTCCTGCTCGAGGCAGAGCTGAGTGCCAGCGCAGGACACTGAATGAATAGAATCCGTCTTCTAGGATTCACTGCATTCATTGAATCAAAGTTTTAATATGGTAGTGTTCCAACAGAAAGAAGGCACGGGAACCAAAGAGTGGAAGCAGGAGTGATCCCAGTTGCTATCATGCCAAATTATTTATGTGAGGGTTTTTATTTCTCATCTCCACAAGCTGGGATATGCAGAATGAGAAGTCTTGGTTTCCATAAGGGGGTCACTTTTTGTCAGGGGACACCATGAAAATTCTGTTTAGTTATGAGGCAGAGCTCATAACTGAGCAGTTTCGGTGGTTGTTTGTGTCCAGAGACCAGCAGGCAAGAGGTCATTGATCCTGATAGGCAGGTGGACCCTGGGCTCTTGTTATAGAATATGGACAAAGGAATATTTCTGGAGCCCATGTGATCCACTTGGATGCTTCTTGGTATTCCATCGCTAATTATAATTATAAATTGACTGGTGTAGGAACCTTGGCCGGAGTAGGGCATTGTGACAGGGGCTCCAACCACTTGGTAATGATGTCTAGGTCATACCACCAGGTGGCCTTGATAATTGCAGAAGTGGAAAAGAATCTGTAGTAGATCAAGGGCAAAGAAATACACTGTTGCTGTAGTGTCAGGGGCTGTACATCAGCCCATAGCAGTTTTCACAGAACTAGAACAAGAAATCCTAAAATGTATATGCAACCACAAAGACTCCCATTAGCCAAAGCAATTTTGAAAAAGCAAAGCAAAGCCAGAGGTATCAGAATTCCAGCCTTCAGGGGCGCCTGGGTGGCTCAGTCGGTTAAAGCGTCCGACTTCAGCCAGGTCACGATCTCGCGGTCCGTGAGTTTGAGCCCCACGTCGGGCTCTGGGCTAATGGCTCAGAGCCTGGAGCCTGTTTCCGATTCTGTGTCTCCCTCTCTCTCTGCCCCTGCCCCATTCATGCTCTGTCTCTCTCTGTCTCAAAAAAAAAAAAAAAAAAAAAAAAAAAGTTAAAAAAAAATACAAAAAAAAGAATTCCAGCCTTCAAATTATATCACAAAGCTGTAGTGAGTTTTTGCGCCAAATAGACACATAGATCAATGGAACAGAATAGAAAACCCAGAAATAAAACCACAACTATATGGCCAATTAACCTTCAATAAAGCAGAAAACAATACCCAGTGGGAAAAAGACAGTCTTTTCAACAAACGGTGTTGGGAAAACTGGTTTGCTACGCGCAAAAGAATGAAACTGGACCACAGTCTTACACCATAGACAAAAATACATTCAAAGTGGATTAAAGACCTAAATGTGAGATGTAAAACCAAAAAGACAAAATTTAGAAGAGAGCACAGGCAGCAATTTCTCTGACATTGACAGTAGCAACATTTTTCCAGAATTTTGCCTCCTTAGGCAAGGGAAACAAAAGCACAACTAAACTATTGGGGCCACATCGACATAGAAAGCTTCTGCACAGTGAAGGAAACAATCAATAAAACTAAACGTCAACCTACTGAAAGGGAGACGATATTTGCAAATGGTGTATCCAATAAAGGGTCAGTATCCAAATTATATAAAGAAGTTATACAACACACACAACTGCCTCTTAAATTTCCTCTTAGGAAGATTATTCCACTGGAATTCTGGAAGAGTTCATATCCTGAATGTATTTGGACACGTGAATTTGAACATCCCAGTGGGTAAACTATGGTAGATCCAAGGCTGTGCGCCCAGATCTCCCTTCAAGAAAGGGCTTCCGACCCAGCTGCAAGGGGGCGCACAGAAGTCTCCTGCTGCGGATGCCTTCAGAGCTGCCTAACCTGAAATTGTGTCCTCTGGGCAGCCCGCCTCAGGGACTGAGTGAGGGTGGCATATAAAGATCTGGCCACTTTGGTTCAATTTGGGATGGTTCTGACTAGCATTACTCCATTTCGGTGGCTCTGGCTGCCACACATTTCAACTTCTTTCTCTGCACAATCCTGCTTTCTCTCCCTTCCCTTTCAGGAAATGGATCCCTAATTGGCATTTACCCCACCCAAATCCTGTTTTAGCAAATGCTTCTAGAGAGATTGACCTAGGTTATACTCCTAGAACCCAAATCTAGAAAATAGAGGAATGGGCAGAAATAAAATTTATGAAAATTCCATGACACCACTGTTAAATCACTTTGGCAACTGACTAGCCCCAGACTTCGTTCATATGGCTATTACAAACCCCAATTTGTTGACGGCATTTTAGTGAGGTTTTTGGTTACTTGCAACTGAAATTATTCCTCACTGATTAATTGGGGGGTAATTGCATATTTAATACAAATTGAAATCAAAGATGGTGTTCAAACTTTCTCTTAGAGCGTAAGACTTTTGCAAACAAGATCATAAGTAATTTCCAGAATTTATCGTATGATTTTTATGCCTTTAATGAAAAGTAACAAAGTACAATTAGTAAGTCTGACTACTTTCTCATCTTTGTCCCACAGAACATTCTACACTCAACATACCCTTTTTAGAGTCATAGGTTCCAGAAGTGAGAAAGTAGGATAGAGCCTTCCTTAGTACAACAATGTGTGGGATACAGACACTTCTGCATTTTGAGGATGCCTGTCTAACCCCTCCTTGAACTTGTCACCAGTCGTTAAGTAACGACTGTGTGGGATGATCTATTTGCTGGATGCAGAGATGTGGTACTTTATAAAGTTCTTTCTTTGGGGAGGATTAAATTCTATTACCTCTATAGAACTTCATTCACCAAACCTGTTTCTGACCCCAGAAGCTAAATATAAGTGTATTAATCCTCTTATATTTTTACAGAGACAACTGTCTTGCCTTTTCTCCGCAAAAGTCAACATATTCTTTCATTCACACAGTAAATATTTGTCATCCATTATGCACTGGGTATTGTGTTAGATACTGAGGATATAACAGTGTATAAAATGGGCAATGTGCCTGCTCTCTTGGAATGAGGTTCTAGTAGGGAAATGCAGATCACAAATGAATAAACAGGATAGAAATGTGAGTTATGAAGACCAAAACCAAAAAGAAAGAGTGTTACAGCATCCACTTGTTTGCGCGGGGAGTGGCTTTAGACGAGGTGGGCAAGCAATGTGTAAGCTGAGCTCTGAGAATGGTAAGGAGTAGCCAAACATATGGAGATCTTGAGGAAGAATTTTTCAGGGAGAGGAAAATAAAGTGTCAGTTCCTTGAGGCATGAATACCTTTGGTCTCTGTAGAAACAGCAATAAAACTGATGTTTCATTTAGAGAGTAGTAAATGAGGAAGAAGTGAAAAGGGATGCCACTGAAAAGAACAGAAGAGCTTGATCGGGAAGTAGTCATGGGTCAAGGTGAATTTGGTCTGATTAATACGGGTGATGGTCTGATCTAATAACTACCACTAGATTACCAAATACCTACCTCAAGATACCAGCTTTCCTAATTTCCTGGGAGTATCACCTTACAGGTGTCACCAAGCTCCAGCTTCAGATCTCTCATTTGTAAAAACAGGAGATTTGATTAAACTATAAATTCTTTAGAAGGGTAAATGAGGAAACAGAGATGTGCGCTTTGTAAATTTCAGAGTGTTATTGACATGCACCCTATTTCCAGAATGACATTTTCCTTTTCTAAACTACATGTTCTCAATTCCTCTACTGTTCTCCATATTACATAGTACACGATTCCCTGTTTCTTCTTCATCCAGGAGTCCTAATTTAAAACCTAAATTCTTTAGGGTAACTGCCTGATAGTGTAATCCCAAGTGCCAATGCTTTGTGTTGATTCCAATTTCTCTCAGACTTCTACAGAAAGCATGGCAGGAGACCCTATGGGGCCTCAGAGTAAGAACAACGACAAAAGTTGAAGTCGTCTGGATCCTAGAATTGCGTAGCCACATCACCTGCTGGCAGGACCTGATACGTTGCCCTCATCTTATAGGCCAGTTTATCCATTTGTGTAATGGGGAGAATAGTTATCTAGATTAGCGGGATGAAACAGATGTGAGGAGAGTGCCTGAGCTCCAGGTACACAAGGTAAGACCGATGTTATCCTTGACCCATTCTCCTGTAGAGAGCGAGAGCTACTCTCTCTTTTTTTAATGTTTACTTATTTGCTTTTGAAAGTCGGGGGTGGGGGGGAGCAGAGAGTGAGGGAGAGAGAAGTCCAAGCAGGCTCCATGCTGTCAATGAAAACCCTGACGCAGGGCTCCATCTTGCTTATTGTGAGACAATGACCTGAGCCAAAGTCTGGAGTCTGATGCTCAACTGACTGAGCCACCCAGGCACCCCTAAATTGTCTCTTGGTGAATTTGAAGGTACTATGATGCCACTCAGTGAACCCCTGGCAGTAACTTATTAAATGGAAGCGAGCGTTGTGACCATGATATTTGCCTGCGGCCCCTGACCCCAGCAGAGCACCCTCTCCTCTGTCACCAGCAATCTCAGAAACATGGTATGAGAAAAATGAACTAGAAACCAAACTCCAGATGCACGTATGCCTTCTAATAATGTAGGGCTCTTTTTTTCAGGGGCATAGTGATTAGAGGCTTTAAGGCTGCTCGGACCTTCAGAGGGCTCTATTTTGCTGTGTTTTTCCCTAGTCCTCGCTGTTTCTCTTCAATGGTCTGTAATTTTCTTCATTGCCGTGAGATTTTGGGGCAACCAGCCTGCCTCTGGCCGCTTATCGCCAAGATCTCCATTGCTCTTGGCAACAGCCTTAGATGTGATCTTTCTCACGCTGTTCCAAGTAAAGTCCGTGTCACTAGGCAGAGGTGTCTGTCTTAGCTTCTACTACCACAGTAGCAAATTACCACAATTACTGCTTTCTTTTCGGCCTCTAGAGGCTGCCTGGTTTCCTTGGCTTGGAAGTCCTTCTTTTAAAGAATTTTTTTAAGTTTATTTATTTATTTTTGAGAGAGAGAGAAAGAGTATGAGTGGGAGAGGGGCACAGAGAGAAGGAGAGAGAGAAGCTGAAGCAGTGGATGTGGATGCTCGAACCCACGAACCATGAGGTTGTGTCCTGAGCCAAAACCAAGAGTCAGACGTTTAACCGACTGAGCCACTCAGGCACCCCCGGACATCCTTCTAATCACTCCAATGCCTTGTTTCCCTCGTTATATCTACTTCTGTCTCTGCTTCTGATCTTCATCTTTCCATCTTAGAAAACCCTTTTGAGGGGCGCCTGGGTGGCGCAGTCGGTTAAGCGTCCGACTTCAGCCAGATCACGATCTTGCGGTCCGTGAGTTCGAGCCCCGCGTCGGGCTCTGGGCTGATGGCTCAGAGCCTGGAGCCTGTTTCCGATTCTGTGTCTCCCTCTCTCTCTGCCCCTCCCCCGTTCATGCTCTGTCTCTCTCTGTCCCAAAAATAAATAAACGTTGAAAAAAAAAAATTAAAAAAAAAAAGAAAACCCTTTTGATTTTGATGGACCCACCCAGATAACGCAGGATATTCCCAAAAAGAACCTTAACTGCATCTGCAAAATTCCTTTTTCCGTGTACGATAGCATATTCACAGGTTCTAGGGATTAGGAGATGGGCTTCTTTGGAAAGCCATGATTTAGTCTACCAGGGTGCTGGATCTCTTCATTTTTTTTTTTTAAATTTTTTTTTAACATTTATTTCTTTATTTTTCAGAGACACAGAGACACAGAGCACAAGCAAGGGAGTGGCAGAGAGAGAGAGAGAGAGAGAGAGAGAGACGGAATCCAAAGCAGGCTCCAGGCTCTGAGCTTCCGCACACAGCCCGACGCAGGGCTTGAACGCACAGACCGAGAGATCATGACCAGAGCCGAAGTTGGATGCTCAACCGACTGAGCCACCCAGGCGCCCCATGG
This sequence comes from Puma concolor, assembly GCF_028749965.1. Lineage (NCBI taxonomy): Eukaryota > Metazoa > Chordata > Mammalia > Carnivora > Felidae > Puma > Puma concolor. Next base: position 6,611,730 of record NC_141684.1, read on the forward strand.
ACCTCTTCATTCTTAACACATGCTTCTCCCCATGAGGGGTGTTATTCTATCAGACGGTGGCCCCGAGTGAAGTCTATCAGACTTCCCCCGCCGTGGCCGCCCTGCTCTGAGTGGCTCTGAAAAGGGGGGACAGACTCTGGTCTTCTTGCACCTTCTGGTGTGGAACCTGAGCCCCACAGGTTAGTGGAGGCCGGTATACTCAGGGCCTGATATATTCTTAGCATATTTTACCTCGAGCAGAACCTTCATCCTACAAGTGGAGGTTATATCAGGAGAAGGCTCAGGAGTAGAGTTTCTGCAGTATGGAGTTGAAGGGATGAGACGTTCTAGAAGCCTACCCTCCCTGCTGAAACCACAGTCCTATATGGGGTCGGGGGGGGAGGGAAACCCATTTGCTTGCTACAGGTATGTGGAGTACGGCTTCCATAACACTAAGCTGGGGCAAAGGGGGAGGGGTATGAGTGCCACAAATTGTCCCTGTGCTTCCTGAGATTTAGAAGATTTTGTTCAATAAACATCCTTCCATTTGCTCTTTATTCCTGGGACAATTTCTAGAGTCTTTAAATCCTGAGTGTGTGTGTTGTGCATGTGTGTGTACATGTTTCCTCATAATTTTCAGCAGGTAAATGGTTGCGTTAGTAGTGAGGGGGTCCACCGTGCTCCACATACAACCAGTGCAGTCATCGATCCACACTTTTTTACTGTGACAAACCATGAGCCCTCTTATCTACAGACCCCACTAACCTCAGTATAATGAAACTACCCCAAAACATCAGAGGATTGCAAATGTATTATAATCGGTAGATTTTTGTTACACTGGGACCTCCTTCCATTCGTTCATTGACGGATGGTAGCAAATTCATGTCCAAGATATTCGAGCCAAACCCACCAAAGAGAAACCCACTGATACACCCCACCCCCTGCCTCCCCCAAATCACTGCTTCCTGCTGCCTACCTCGAATTACCTCCTTGCCCTGTGCATCTTTCTCCTCTGTGAATCCAGGCTCATACTTTGTTTGCTTCTTTTATTTTTCGCCGGGAGCCTGTCTTGGATGGTCTCCATTGTGTTTACTTCTTCCTTTCCTTTTCCTTTATCTGCTGCCTTCTTTAAGATGAAACACTGGTTCTGTCGTTAATTCGCCTCTTGTCTATTTCTCCTGTCCAGGAAATTCTACAGTTCTATATAGCTAGTTTTCTCAGGTAATCACAAATGTAGAAGTTTTGATGGTTGTGTAATAGCGAGGGATTCTGAGGTGTCAGGAGGGGCCAGAAACTCTGAGACTCACTCAGAGTTACCTGAGTGATCTGTAACTATTGTTGTTACCCCCTGGTAGACCCTTGGCTTGTAATTCCTTGTATCATTTATCATTTTATGCGCTAATCCTTTCATGCCGACATTTCAGAGAGGTTTAAAAAACTGCACCCATCAGGATTCTGACTTGTGCGAGAACTAAAGAGGAAGTATAGTGACTGTATGGGAGACACGGAATCTGAAACAGGCTCCAGGCTCTGAGCTATCTGAGCACTGAGCCCAATGCAGGGCTCAAACTCGGGAACAGCGAGATCATGACCTAGGCTGAAGTCAGACACTTGACCACCTGAGTCACCCAGGTGCCCCACAACAACTTTTTTAAGGGAGATTAACTTGACAAGCAAAAGAAGAGAAGACCAGCTGGCAGACCGTGCAGAATTTAGCAATTGCAAATGGTTGCACCAATGTAGATGGAAAAGGAGAAAATTCAGGGAAGGTTAGAGCCTAGCATACTAGGTGATAGGATTTCAAACTTACCCTGTCAGCAATGACTTTTTATCCCATCGCTCTTCTACCTTTCTCTCCAACCCCCCCCCCAAAAAAAACATGTTATGGAAACAGTAACAAAAATGGTTACAAATTAAATTTTAAACTATAATCAATTTTATGGAGAAGATTATCTTTGGTTTAGCAAGATGGCTGCAACTGTCCATCCAATCCTTGTCGGGCTGATGCTGCAGATCTGGACCCAGTGGCAAGCTTTACAAGGGAGACAAAGAGAATGGCAAATATCATACACCAATGAGCAAATCAAAGTTGGTTGAGCAGGCCCCAAGTGTCTTTGTCTCTCATGTGTGTGTAAAAGCAATGCTGAAAAGAGAGGAAGAGAAAGTAGTCATACCTACTCGAGACCACAACAACATACACTACAATTTCAACATCTCTGAAACCTCTCCTTCTGGAAAACAAGGTTCCATCACTGTCCTAGAGTCTGACTGGCCTGTTTTCTGACTCATTCCTCCCAGACATGGGAAGAAGCACGGCAGGACACTTTGATATCTCTGTAGTGGCCATAGGAATACATACAGAGAACATTGGGCAGGAAGAACAAGAAAGGCTTATGCATCGTTGCCACAGCTGAGGAGAAAGTCACAAAGGGACAGGGACAGAGGTCATGTTGAGGCCCCCAGAATGAGTAGAGTCTCCCTGGAAAGAGTCCCTTTCATAGCTGTCCTCTTGAGATCCATAAGTTTTTGGGTTTTTTTTTAAAGTTTATTTATTTTGAGAGAGAATGCAGAAGAGGGGCAGAGAGAGAGGGAGAGAGAGAATCCCAGGCAGGCTCTGTGCTGTCAGCGTGGAGCCCGATGTGGGCTCATGAACCATGAGATCATGACCTGAGCCAAAACCAAGAGTCGGATGCTTAACTGACTGAGCCACCCAGGCACCCCTGACATCCTTAAGTTTATAGTAAACACCACAAGTTGCTTATACCAGAAGAAGGCAGTTTCTATGGATTATAGCCCCAAACTATAAACTAACATAGACACTTAACTTTTATAAGACAGTGCTAGTTGGTAGGGTGATGAAAATGAACTAGCACACCACTGCCTTTAAAGATGGATGAATGGGGGAAATGGGCAGATAATGTAATAATTGTCATGTCAACCCACTGAGGGGATATTTCAGATGAGGGACTCTAGAGGCAGGGTGGTCCTTTGTCCAGCCTCCACAGAAGAAACTCACAGCACTGAACTTCATGCCCAGGACTCACTAATCCTAAAGTGCAAGCTTATCCCGGAAGAACCCCAGGCAATTCCAAAGGGAGCTACCCCCTTAGCACAACTGGGGAGCTTCTCCACAGTCTTTGAACCATGGTTTCCAATATTCTTCCTGGACTCAGACCTCTTTATCTTGAAGATGCATTTGATATTGGAGGACCAAGAAGAAGTTTTTCAGATGCATAATGAATGTTAATGTATAAATCGGGTCTAGTATCTTTTGGAGTGAGATAGCATGATGGGTTCAATGGAAAGAGTTTCATGTATGTTTTATGAAATTGCTCTAGAAACATTGCTATCAGAGAAGTTCTGTGTGTATAAACCTGTTAATGCCATTGGAATGATCTAGGTGAATTAGACATCAACTAGGCACAGGTGTAAAACCCCATGGATACAGAAACACAGTGACCCCAATGTTGCCCCACAGTAAGCTTATGGGATAAGGATGTCTAAGCTGTTTATTCTTTCTAGAACTCGGTTTCTTATGTGAAAGTGAAAAGATCATGCTGGATAAACAGTGGCTCCTTGAAGATATACTAGTTTGTGAGGCTTTTGGTTTACAGTCTGCTAAAAAGTTGGGATGAATTCAATATTGGTATCCTGCATTTTTTCCCTCCCTCCTCTCTGTAGAAAAGAAAAGCACTCAGACAGGCAAAGGAATTGAAGAAGGAGCCAGAGATGCAGAAAGGGGCCCAATGTGGCTTCCCTTGTGATGACCAAGAGAAGATAACCGTCGTTCTGTTTGTGATTTGTTTTCTTTCCTCCCACATAGCTGCAGGGGCAAAGGAGACCCATTAGGCCCTTTTATTGATTCAGCATCGTTGCCCTCAGAAGTTCATTTGAGACTAAAACAAGTTTATGGAGCAAGAAAACAGAGTGAACGACTCAGTCTGGCTCTGCACTATTAGAGAATTTGGGGACCTTTCTCCATGCCACCTGAAGTACCAAGTGACACGGGAAGACAGAACTTACTGGAGACGATGGTAAAGAAACAAAGGGTCTGTGGTTGCTTTGCCTGTCCCCTGCCTTATGCCAACAGCACCCAGCAGGTGCTTAACCGAACACAGAATTATTTACCAGGTCCTGGAAATTTAGCTTATCTGGAGGCTTGGGTTTAACTGGAATTGTCTGCCTTAAGCCTGTTGAGAATATACACTCTTGGTTTCAAAACGGGCCCAAGAATAACCACATTCAAGCATTACAATTCTTTCCATTATGAATACAACACCCCAGAGTGGGTTTCTAAGGGCCCTGACAAGTTGAATTACTGTCTTTTCCTACTCAGCTGCTTGCAACTGAGCTTATAGTGAAATGGCTTTAAACAATGTCATGCCTCTTTACCCACAGATGCAGCTTACAGCACGTCGTGCACACCCCAGTGACAACATAAGGAAGGGGGTGTTGGATCCAGAGGCAAAGGGCTCAGGGTTCTTGCTAGAGCTCTGTGGCCCATGAGCCGTGTGACCTTGACAAAGTCTCTTCCCAGCCCCTGTCCTCACTTCCCTATCAGAGCCTAATGAGGGTGTAGACTAAACCAGAGAGTCCTTATGAATCTTTCCAATTTGTAATTCAATTCAACAAACATTTACAGAGTTTATACTATGTTGCCGCCACTGTGTTAGACAGCTCCCAGCTGTATAATTTATTTTTTATTCCATCGAAAACTAGAGTCAGGTAACTTTCATGCAGTTTTTAGCACAAAATCACCAGACTGGGAGCCACAAGCCTCAGGTTCTGCTTATAGCTTCATCATGAAACACTCGTGTGATCTTTACAAAGTTGCATCAGCCATCTGGGTTTTAGTGTCTTCATCTATGGAAGGAGAAGGAAGAATGAGGGTCACGTTCAGAGCTCATGGTCAGTCGGCAAGTAGTTTGCACATATCTTATAATAACCATGTGCTGAGCTGAGTGCCTATTCCGTGCTAGACAGTCACATCAAACTGAGTTAAGTTATTCCCTTTTGACATTGCCTTGTTCAGGACCTCTCCCCTGACACATAGTCAGAATTTTTGCTCCTCCGTCTGTTCCCTGGAATCCTGAGCATTTTCTCAGTAGAGAGTCGTTACACAGCACAGACACCATTGCCCGTGTGCCCATCTTCCTTCCAAGCTAAGGGTCTTGAAGCCAGAGCTCATCCATTTGCTGCTCCTATGAAGGTTGTTCAGCCTAGCGGGAGCCCAATAGAAGCGTCTCACAGCTATCCTACACTACGTATTCTTCTATTCCAGGTAAGTTTGTCCCCAGCACACCAGACAGAGAGCAATTACCACCAGAGAGGATGTCAATGTGTTTCATTCTAAATCCTACTGTTAGTAAATGCTCAATCAATGCATTTCTATTTTTTGTTAGTTGGTTCGTTGGTAACTTTAGGACATTACAAATTTTTCCTTCCATTGTCATTAGGCACAATATACTTTCCTGCTCTCACTGGTGTTTGGTTTGCCATGTAACTCACTCTTGCCAATGGGATGTTACCAAATACAATGTAATCAAAGACTTGAAATATGATTTTTCCCTTGAACTTCTTCAGTGACTGGGGGAAGAACATGGCCTTGCATGCTTCCAAAAGAATGAGAGACACATGGAACAGATCAGCCAACGCCTAGCTAATCCTCAAATTCACATATAAGAGCAAATATTTGCTATTTCAAACCATTGGGTTTTTTTTTAAGATCATTTGTTTTGCAGTACCACGTTAGTAGAAGATGACTGATACACTTTGAAAGCCACAGATGAATCATTTCTTTACATACTCGTGGCTTCTGCCTCTCTTATGTCTCCAATTTCTAGAGATTATTTTTGTTCAAGAAAAATTAATTGAGAAAGCACCAAAAGTTTAGGGCTCCAGGTACAGAGATTATGAACAATCACTGCTTTCAAGGAACACATTCACCATCTAGTAGGGGAGGCAGGTGACTAAAATGATAAATGCAACAAGATGTGCTATGTGTGTGACAGACTGAGGCTATATACAGACTGAGGCTATATTCCGAAAGTTTCTGTAGGAAACTACAGAAAGCCCCACCGAGGGGCATCTAAATAGACCTAGGCTTTAAGTGAACTTCAGGAAAGGCTTTCCTTTCAGGGGGCAGTTGATATCTAAGCTGAGTTGTGGTAGATCCATGAGAAATAGGAATGCGTACACAGACTAAAAGAGATTAAATCAGAAGGAACCTCATATGCAGATTCCATATACACATGGAGTAGTGAGTTCATATCTTGATTCTACTGCTTACTAAGTACCATTAATTTGCACAGTACTTGGCTTCTCTGAGACTCAGTTTCTTTAACTGTAAAAGGGGAATAACATACATTCCTTGCCAAGTTTTTGTCAAGATTAGATACAATACAAGTAAAACAAACAGTGCAGAGGTAGCTAGTGATAAATAGAAGAAAAGGGAGAAGAGAAAGGAGACAAAAATAACAGCATGGGTTTTCCCAGTCTGTTTCAAAGAAAGAAGAGGAATCCACCAAAGACTTGGTGGCAAACGTAATAGATTTTTCTAGTGTAATGAACAAGCAAACCTCACTTCTGGAAGTTTGACCTCTCCAGGGATATGCAGTATGGCCTCCCATAGAACTTGGAGTTGCCTCATATGCCCACTCAGTCAGCAACTTCACCACCAGCCATGCTTCTTTGTGAGGGTGGCCCCAAGTCTCTTTTGATGGGGACCTCCAAAATTTTGGAGCATTGCCAAGTGAAAGGTAAATTCTATTGTTCAGTCTAATTCAGGAGATCAGAGAGGCTACGCCAGTTGCATTCCCACCAACAGTGTGAGAGGGCTCCCCTTTCTCCACATCCCTGCCAACACCTGCTGTATCCTGTGTTGTTAATTTTAGCCATTCTGACTGATGCGAGGTGATATTTCATCATAATTTTGATTTGTATTTCCCTGGTGATGAGTGATGTTGAGCATTTTTCATGTGTCTGTTGGCTATCTACACATCTTCTCTGGAAAAAAATGTCTATTCATGTCTTCTGCCCATTTCTTAATGGGATTATTTGTTTTTTGGTGTTCAATGTTATAAGGAAAACAGTATGGAGGTTTCTCAAAAAGTTAAAAATAGAACTACACTATGATTCCTTCCACACACACACACAATTATGCTACCAGGTATTTACCCAAATGATGCAAAAATACTGATTTGAAGGGAGACAGACATGTGTTCCAATGTTTATAGCAACTTTATTAACAATAGCCAAATTATGGAAAGAGCCCAAATGTCCATCGACTGATGAATTGATAAAGAAGATGTGATGTATACACACAATGGAATATTACTCAGCCATCAAAAAGAATCTTGCTATTTCCAACAATGTGGATGAAGCTAGAGAGTATTATGCTAACTCAAATAAGTCAGTGAGAGAAACACAAATACCATATGACTTCACTCATATGTGGAATTTAAGAAATAAAACAGATGAACATATGGGGGTAAAATGGCAAACCAGGAAAGAGACTATTAACTACAGAGAACAAACTGAGGGTTCCCGGAGAGGAGGTAGGCAGGGGTTGGGTTAAATTGGTATTGGGGATTACGGAGGGCACTTGTTGAGATGAACACTGTGTGTAGGTCATGAATCACTAGATTTTACTCCTGAAACTAATATTATACTATATTTTAAATAACCTGAATTTAAATAAAAACTTGTCAAAAAAGCATAATTCAGGAGATCAGGATGTAAATCCCACTGCTCACCCAGGTTGTAATGCCCCCAGCCCTCCCTCTCTGAATGACCTCTTACTGCTTTCATCGTCTTTCACTCTCTTCCAGGCATGTGGACTTTCCTCAATGCTTCTCAGACACTGTGCTTTGTCCTGCCTCACAGTTGTCACCTTTGTGGTTGCCTCTGCTTAGAATTCTTTCCCCGGAGGTTGTTTTCCTGTTTTCTTCCTCCCTCCCTCCCTTCCTCCCTTCCTTCTTTCTTTCTGTCCTTCCTTCCTCTCTCCCTCCCATCTTCCTCCCTCCCTCCCATCTCCCTTCCTTCCTTCCTCCCTTCCTTCCTTCCTTCCTCCCTTCCTTCCTTCCTTCCTTCCTTTTATCCTTCCTTCCTCCTTCCCTTCCTTCCTCCCCCTTTCTCTCTCTCTCTCTCCTTCTCTCTCTCCCATCCTCCCTCCCTCTTTCTTTCTTTCTTTCTTTCTTTCTTTCTTTCTTTCTTTCTTTCTGTCTCTTGGTCAAAACTCAGGTTCTAACTCCCAACACTTCCTCCTCATAAAAACATTTCTGATGATTCATGTGTAATGATATATTTCAAAGATAATTATATACAATTATGCATTTCAAATGTGCATCTTGATTTTCTCTCTCCCCCATCAATTTTTAACCTGATTGTAAGCTCCATGATTTTTCATAAACCCAAAGCCTAGATACAGGACTGGGAATAAGTGTCCAGTCATGATGACTTCCACACTTACACACAGAGAACTAATAAAGTCTGAGGACAGAGTCAGTGCAATAAAAGTCAAATTTATTGAAACCAAATTTTCCTCAGAATGGAATGGGGATATTCACGAAACTCTGAGTCAGAATGTGAAATGGAAGGTCAGGGGGTGGGCAGGGGTGAGACATCAGGCAGGAGATGTCCCAGGGGGCAAAGCATGTAGACACTTGGCTGTCACATTAATATATCACATTTTATGGCGTCGATGAAATAGAGCTTTTGAAGGGTATATTAATCAGGGTCCTTGTTTAAAAAATAAAATCAATCTAGCTATCTTACGCAGGAAAAGAAATATTTATTATATTACAGCCCTCAGAATATCCGAGGAGATCAGATTTCTCAGGAATGATGCTACACAGCCATAAATACAGCAGCTACATACATTACAAGACTCATCTGGCAGAAGCACCACTGCCCCGTCTGGGCAGTTACGACTCCATCACTGGATGCTAGAAACATCAGCTGTCTCAGCAGCGGTGATCAGGTGACTCACATCGCCTCCAGGTCTCAGAAAAATGTGTCTGTTTTACAGAGTCTTGGACCTATGTGAAACTCTACCTGCAACGGCATCTCAGCAATGGAGCTCTTATCTTCTCAACCTCTCCAGTGCAGAAAGATAGGTTAGAAGACCTTGACAAGGTCTTCTAGAAGACCTTGGTGGGTGCTAAACGACCAGCCCCCTCTACCTTCCACCCAGATTGGTATTTCAGGAACATGAGTCTGTCTAGGAAGAGAATGCCAGACAACCTGGAGAGGATTCCATAGAAAGGCTTTCTTCCCTGGGTGGGACTAGCTACTTTCCAGAGTACCTTCCAAGCATTGGTATTCTTTGACTATTCTGGGGACAAATTCTTTAAGACAATATGAGTTCAGAGAATGGAACTATTTTTCATTGAACGGCCACCAGGTTCCCAACACCGTACGGAGTGTCTTGCCTGCAATGATTTATAAAATCCTCCACTATGACACTCCATGAGGTGAGGGATGAAGAGAACTTTCTTCTCCTTCTGCCTCTGCCCTTCCCTCCACACATCTTTCCTGGGCTGGGACTCTGTCCCAAAGGAGACATTGACTTCCAGAGCTTGGAATAATTTTTAAGCCGCATATTCTACCCGCCCCCCTGAGGGAGCAGAGTTATTGGCCCTTAAGTGTCAGTATCTACTCCTCTCTTACGTTTCTTTCTCTGCTAATGAATGCCTGCCTACAGGATGCTTCTGTATGTGTGCTACGGACATTCAAGTGGTCGGCAATTTGAGACAGTGCCTGCTTCCCTAAGGGAGATCCAGCCACATGTCTAACACTTCTGTGTGTTGTATCTCTTTGGAAGTGAAACTTCATGGATATCAAAGAGAAGGAAGGGAAATGGAGCTCCACTGCACTCGAGCCTCAACAATGTTCTAATATCCAGGTTTTTTTTTTTTTTTTTTTTTTTACCCAAGATCCCATCCTTTGCAGTATTAGGTATTTGTCCAGACACGAATAGACAGATCCTATATCTCTTTGTATGATTTCCTCAGATGGGTATTCTACAGTAAGGAAAAGTGAATAGTAGAATATGGGCATCCAACTGTCGCTCCAAATTCCTAATAGTTGATATTGTTTTATTATTGAACCAATGCCATTTTCCTGTTATGATATTGTGAATATTGGATGAAAGGTCCATAAATCCTCTCTATAATATTTTTTTGGTAATTTCTGAGTCTACAATTAGTTCAAAATGAAAAAAAAATAATATGGTATGAAAATTATCATCAATGAGGGTGTCAAAATCACTGTTCTCTTCCAGGGAAGGGAGAGCTCAGACCTCAAAAAACACAATGGCCTGTTTCCCACTTCTTGAGGAAAGAGAAGATGTTTCCATTACTTTCTGAGCATATGCACCAAAGACAAGATAAAAGAGTTGTTTTCAATTAAAACAGATTGAATTTCCAAAAAAAAAAAAAGAAAAACCAGAAAGAAAGAAAGAAAAAAATAGGTATTTCATGTCCACATTTGTAGAAACAGAAGCTCAGAATATTTAAATAACTTGCTCAAAGTCATAGTTAAGAAGTAACTGTGTTTGGATTCAAACTTAGATATTTCTAGCTCTTCCTCACCCACTGTGACTTGGGAGGGTACAGAATGCAACGAGAGCTCTCCCCTATTCATCCAGGAGAATGCTCTGATAATATTGTCCCTGACATTCCAGAAAGCATCAAGTCCATCAAAGCCAACTGCACAGCTTCCAAGGGGACTGCTCACAGCCAGGGAGTCTTTGATCCCTGAGAGCATCTGGACCGAAGCATCATGAGCATTTTTCTCTGTCAGACCTATTTCTGAAGTGTGTTTATGAGCCACATCTTGCCAAGAATAAACCAGCATGAATACCCGTCGATTGTAAACGTGAGCCCAACAGTCACCTCCGTGATTTGTGACGATGCCACCATCTTGCAGACACTGCTGTTCCACGAAGGGCTTCAACACAGTGTAGAAGGACGTAGCCAAACGTAGGATGTGGTACAGGAACTTGAAAAGAGATCTGTGCTCCATTAAAAACGAAAACCCCCTATAATCAAGATTCCTTTTTATAAAATTTGCCCCAAGGGTGTCTGTGCAAAAGGAAATACATTGCATGGCTGGAAGGGAGGGCTTACAACCCTATGAGATCCAAGTTAATACCTAGTTTATAGGTACTTTGTCTTCTGATAGCTTCAAAATTTAAACACAGGAGAGGGAAGACCTTGAATAGAAGATTTTGATTCCAAAATGTGAATAGGGGGTAAAGGGGGGGTTCCAGTGATTAGATCAAGAATGATCAGGTGAGGGGATCTTGGGTGGTTCAGGCGGCTGAGCATCCAACTCTTCGTTTCAGCTCAGGTCGTGATCACAATGTCATGGGATCGAGTCCCTCATTGGGCTCTGGGCTGAGCATGTAGCCTAATTGGGATTCTCTCTTTCTATCTGCATGTCTCCCCTGCTCATGTGCTTGCCCTCTCTCTAAAATAAAAAAAAAATAATAATAATAATAATAATAAAGAATGAGCAGGTGAGTTAGGAATTGTGGGCTCGTGTCCTTCCTACATCACCAAGCAAACACTTTTTCAGTCTCTTATGCAACAGCGTGTTGGAACTAGTGTAAAGATCAATAAAAGAATATACATGAAGGTTATTTACGAGAGGTAAAACTTTTCCATTTTGAGCATGTATTGAGGACCTCCCGGATGTCAGCTTGCTGCCACTTACATGCCCCTGGAGCTCCCTGGCTAGTCTTCTTCTGCTCATTGTCGCCTCGGGCGTTCTTCCCTCTTTCTGGAATGCTCTTCCCCCTGATACATTTTTCTGGCTTTCTCCTCTTACTCATTCATTTATTCACAGGTCACTCCCTCAGTCTTTTCAGACCACTGCTTAGAAAAATGGAGCCTCTGCCCCTCTCTCATTTTCCAGCTTTACGTTCTTTCCTATTTATAATTTATAATTCTATTTTACCAATTTCAGCTTACAGAGAAGGGCACTGAAGCCTGGAGGCGGTTCCCCTCTACAGTAATATAGCTAACATTTCCCGAGCACTGACTGCATGCCAGGCTCTAATACAGGTGCTTTGACCACCTTACCTCATTAACTTGTCTGGCTACCTTGCAAGTTTATTGTCTTCATCTTTAGGGGGTTTATACCGTGAAAGTAAGAAGCGAATCAAAGACAAACCACTCGTCTTATAAATTTGGCTGAGGAGGACTACGGTGGATGCCGGTGAGGTAAGCCTATTTACTTGTCTGACTTCCCCAATTGCCTCGTCCTGTTTATTGTCGCACCTGCACATTGCTTGGAACATCTCACCAGGTTGCCGCATGCCATCGACCGAGAGAAAAGAAAGATCCACTGAAGTCAATGATCCTGGGCCATGCCTTGAAGCGGTAGCTTGATATCCCCACGTGCATTATTATCACGGGCCTCTCTGAACCTGCAGTTGGCATCCCTCGCTTGCAGACGTGTGATTTCATCACAGCGGCAGGTACGGTCAGCCACGTCTCATGACGAGGATTCTGGTACTCACGAGGGTTAAGCGACGAGCTGGTGAGCATCGGAGTAGCAGCTCCGTCCCTACATTCGCCTCTTCCCATTTCACGGGCATCTCTCCTCCGTGAACCTCCACCCAGGTTTCCTTAGGCCCTGAAGTGGCCCCTTTCGCCGGTCTAGAAGTCTCCGAGCGGGAGGCAGTCTGCCAAAGAGAATCCAACTCACGTGTTCGTTCTTGACCATCGCCTCGACCTTCACTCAGCAGAAAACACAGGGCGTATCCCCCGTGCCTGGCAAAGCGCTAGGTCCTGGGGCAGTGCGGACGACTCGGTGTCACCTTCAAGGGGGCTTCAGCCCAAAGAGAGATCATTACACCAAAAGAAATCTTGAGGCAACGTGGTCGGTGTGTTTCGTGAGGGAGTCCCAGGCAGGAGCAAGGCACTGAAAGGGAGATGTGGGGGACACATCCCTACGCCCCTTCTGAGCCAGTATTCTGTGACTTCTCTTCCAGTCACCTGGCTCCCTGCCGGTATCTACTTTAGCAAAATTCATGACTTAACAGCGCATGAGGGAACATCACTTTAAGCCATAATTATGCTTTTCCGCAAATGACCTGTGCAATTACACGGGAGCGCTGGACAGCAATTGCAGAGAGAAGTTGGAGCAAGTGAACAGGAATATAATGCTACAAAATGATCCCTGCTTCAATTTTCCTTCTCGTAACTACGTGAAGATTACATTTGCTTCTATCGCGGAGATGTGCGCTAAAAAACGAAAGAGACCCATTAGATGATCTGCTCTCATCTCCTCCTGGGAAGCTTTGCCTTTGTGTTTGTTTGTTTTTTGGTTTTGTTTAGGTTAGTTGAGTTTTGTTTTGTTTTGAACTGCGATAGGCTTCCAGGGCCTTTGGGCTGCTCAGTTATTCCAGAGTAATGGGGATAAGGATGGGGGAGGAGAGATCTCACTTCTCAGCGCTTATACTTTGTAAATCTGCACATTGGTGCCCAGGGGACCACCGTCACGTCCGGAACACGTGTGGATGAAGCTCAGAACCAAGGTGGGAACTTGCTCCAGGAGAGCCCACAACAAGGCTGGGAGTATAAAGTCGGAGCCGGTGTCAGAGTTAGAATAAATAATCATAGTTGGATGAAAGAAGGGGGCTAATTAGGAATCTGGTGGGTAGTTTCAGTTTTGGGATGCCAGAGGTTTGAGGCAGGCATGTTTGAGGTAAACATGGGTATGGGTATGATACGAATGCCCATTACTATGAGATATAAATATTTTATAAAGTTTCAGTCCTACTGTGAAGTCTTCTGATTCTGTTCTCTTCCTGTTAGATCGCGGTCTTTGAAAAACATCTCAAAACAATTGCCTTCATGCCTTAATCATTATCTTGGGTCATTATCTTAATCGTTATCATTATATCTTATATCGTATTATCATTATCATATATAAGATAACACATATCATAGATGTATAATAGTGCATTGTTACTTTATAATTGGACATTAAAATTATCATTTTCATTCTCTTATTTATTTATTTGTTTATTTAAAATGTTTATTTATTGGGGTGCCTGAAGTATCTTGGCTCAAGTCATGATCTCACAGCTTCTGATTTCAAGCCCAGAACTAAGTTCAAGTCTGCTGTCAGCCCAGAACCCACTTCAGATCCTCTGCCCCTCTCTCTCTCTCTGCCCCTCCCCTACTTGCACTCACTCTCTGTCTCTCTCAAAATAAATAAAGTTTTCAAAAAATAAAATGTGTATTTATTTATTTTGAGAGAGAGAGAGAGCGACAGAGAGCATGCATGCAAGTGGGGGAGGGGCAGAGAGAGACCAAGAGAGAGAATCCCAAGCAAGTTCTGAGCTGTCAGCCCAGAGCCCAACATGGGGCTTGATTCTAGGGACCATGAGATCATGACCTGAGCCGAAATCAAGAGTCAGTCACTTAACCAACTGAGTCACCCAGAAGCCCCATCTCTTTTAAAACTTTTTTTTTTTTTTTTTTTCAACGTTTATTTTTGGGACAGAGAGAGACAGAGCATGAACGGGGGAGGGGCAGAGAGAGAGGGAGACACAGAATCGGAAACAGGCTCCAGGCTCCGAGCCATCAGCCCGGAGCCCGACGCGGGGCTCGAACTCCCGGACCGCGAGATCGTGACCTGGCTGAAGTCGGCCGCCCAACCGACTGCGGCACCCAGGCGCCCCCCCATCTCTTTTAAATACAAGTATAATGAACATCTTGGGTCAAACAGCTATAAAGCTTTTATGCATTTTAACTCAATAAGTCATTTTCTAGATTTCACTCATCTGTGGAATTTAAGAAACACAACAGATGAACATAAGGGAAAGGAAGGAGAAATAAGATAGATAAAAACAGAGACGGAAGCAAACCATCAGAGACTTTTAAATACACAGAACAAATTTAAGGTTGCTGGAAAGGGGGATGGGGGGGAGTGGCAGGGTGGGTTAAATGGGGGATGAGCATTAAGGAGGATACTTGTCAGGATGAGCACTAGGTGTTATATGTAAGAGATGAATCATTGGGTTCTATTCCTAAAGCCAAGACTACATTATATGTTGACTAACTTGGATTTAAATTAAAAAAAATAGATGCATAATTTAAAGAGAAAATCAGAAATGAAGTCAAAGATATATGTGTTGTTGGAATCCAAGCCTGTGAGTGTGTGTGTGTGTGTGCACGTGTGTGTGAGGATTCAGAGTGTTGCACGATTTCAGAGCTAATGCCACTTACTCGTCATGTCACTTTTCTGGGTGCAGAAATATTTGTTTAAAAATAAATAAATAACAGATAAAAGATGCTGACACGTGTGTATATTTCTTACTCAAAGCAAAAAGCTAGTTTGGGATCAGTGATATTTAGAGAAGAGCATAGATTCAGGAGCAGATCAACTGGGGGCATACCAGCCCCCTAAACTTACCAGCAGGATAAACTGAAAGAAGACTTCATCCCCTGGAGTATCAGCTTCTATTTCTGGGATTTTAAAATGTTCTGTGACAGTGTGCCGTAATCTGTGCAAAGTGCGGTAGAAAACTCCCAGATACAAACCTGGAACCCAGAAACATCATCGTGGTTCACCTTCCGTGTCCTCAGGTAGCACTGTCCCATACATTACGCATGTGAGTTAATTCATTGTGATTGCTATTTTGTCAACATATTCTTAATCATATTCTTCGCTTCATTGGATGTTGCAAACCCTGACTCTTGCTTTCGGTATTTATGCTTTGCGTTCCTCCAGTTAATCTAGTCTTTCTCTGTTACACTTGTTTTCATTTCATTTATTCTTTTTTTTTCACCCCAGCTTTTTCAGGTGAGAGCCCTGGTAACTTATTTTAAGCATTATTTTTTTTCTTAAATTTTTTTTTCAACGTTTATTTATTTTTGGGACAGAGAGAGACAGAGCATGAACAGGGGAGGGGCAGAGAGAGAGGGAGACACAGAATCGGAAACAGGCTCCAGGCTCTGAGCCATCAGCCCAGAGCCCGACGCAGGGCTCGAACTCACGGACCGCGAGATCGTGACCTGGCTGAAGTCGGACGCTTAACCGACTGCGCCACCCAGGCGCCCCTACATTATTTTTTTTTTCTAACATAGGAATTTAAAACTCTAAATTTCTTCTTTGACTTGATTGGAAGTGTGTTACTTAAATTCCAAATGTTCAGAGACTTACCAGGAATCTTTTCTTTTGGTTTATAATTCAATTGTATTATGTTTGGAGAACTGCCTCTGTGTTATTTCAATTATTTTAAATGTATTGAGATTTATTTAACTATCCTTATTTGGTCTATCTTGGTGAATAGTCCATGTTCGCTGTAAAAGCATGTGCATTTAGCTATTATTGGGAAGAAGGTTGTAAAAATGTCAATGGAGTTGAGTTGAATTAGAGCATTGTACTATTTTTCTATATTCTTACTGATTTTCTCACTTTCAAATCCATATGTGTTGATATGTGTTGAAATTTCCAACTATAATTGCAAATGTGTATATTTTTTCCTTTCAATTACGTGTTTTTATCTTTCTACATTTTAAACTCTGTTATTTGACGTAAACATGTTTGTCTTACCAACTTCTCCATATCTCACTTTGCATTCTCAAATGACTTTGATATCGGTACAATATCAGTTACGGAATTGATACAATTCCTTTACGATTAGTGTTTACTTAGTATATAATTCTTTTCCATCATTTTAATTTAATACAGGTTTTCTCTATTTACATAATATTTCTTAAGGACAGAAAACACATACACCTTGATTTTTAAAATCTCTTTGGCCAACTGCCTTTTAATTCGGGTATTTATACCATTGTATTTAATATAAATATTGACATGATCAGGTTAAAAATTAACTACCTGACATATGTTTTTTTATTTGTCCTACACGCTCTGACTTGGTAAATGTTTCATGTGTGCTTGAAAATAATGTGCATTCTGTTCCTGTTGGATATAGTGTTCTATAAACATCAAAGGTTAAATGGATGAGTAATGGAATTATCAAAATTAATCAAATTTTCCATATCCTAACTGAATTTTCGTCTACTTTGTCTACTTGTGTTCCTATATGCAGAGGAATGTTTCTTCTTGGTCTCTGAATGCTTCTCGTCTGTTCTCATTCTCTTCGCTTCTCACTGTTTCACTAAGACATGCCTCAGAGTGTATTTTTTTATATTTATCCTTATTGGGCTTCTCTGAGTTCTTGCATCTGTAAGATAATCTCTTCAATTTCAAAAAGCTATTTGCCATTATATTTTCTATGTGTTCTGTTGGCCCATCCGCTCCCTCAACTCCATCTGGGACCGCAGCCACACATATTTTGGAGAATTTAATACCTCCCCACAGAGCTTGAATGTTCTGTCGTATTTCTCTCTTCTTTTTAGATAATTTTGATTAACTTATCTTCAAGTTAACTGATTACTTACCTTGCTTTATCCAGTATGCTGGCAAGTTCATCAAAATAATTCTTTATCACAGATATCAGGCACGTCATATCTAGCAATTCCACAATTCCACTCGGCTTTTTTTTTAATTATAATTTATGTCTTTCTGCTGAAATTCTCCACCTGTTTACATATGTCTTGTACCTTATAATCTTTTATCAGGATTATTTAAAATTCTTTGACTGGAAACTGTGCTGTTTCTGGGTCTGGTTCTTTTGAGTTTTTAAATATTTGGATGATGTTTCTTACTTTCTTGACTTTTTTGTTTAATCGAAAAAAATAAATAAACCTCATGTGTAAAGAACAGTAAAGACTTGGGAAGTACCTCCTCCCAGAAAAGCAAATGCGTCTTTTTCCGTCAGATGTTAACAAAGAGGGAGGCGAGCTGGTACATAGATGAGGTGGATTTATTATTTGTGCTTTAGTTATGTTTAGCACGGCACAGACTTCAGACTACCCCAGTGGTGAGTGCTGGAGGGATTTTCTGTTTCCCTGCTTTACGTTCAAACAGAGCCTTAGCACCTGGTCCCTGGAGGGATTCCTTCTCGGCTCACCCCCTCCTCTCCTTGGTTAAGATTTCAGGTATTGATACTCAGGAACTTCCACATTAACTTATACTTACTTTTGTGACCAACGTTTTCAGTACCTTTCCTTTCTTCCCAAATTGCCACCCTTCATTCTGGAATTATACACCCTCCGTCAGAACTTCTGTTGGCATTTCCTGTGTTAATGAATTTTTTCAGCTTTTAGTTCTGTGAATGTGTTTTTTTTTTTTTTTCAAACCTTCATTTTCTCTTAAGCAACTTTCTGTGGGTATAATTTACATAAAAGGAAATCCACCCATCGAGAGGTTACATTTTAATGAGTCTCCGCAATTGTAACAAGTAGCGTCCCCACCCCCTCCACAAACAAGAACCAGGAAGCTCTCATCACCTCAAAATATCCTGTGCCCCCTCCTACGCGATCATGCACCCCCTCTCCAGCCCTAAGATGCTTCCCACTATGGTCTTGCCATTTTAGGGTTTTATGCATGGGGCATCACATAGGATGTAAATTTTGAGGCTGACTTTTTCCACTTAGCAAAATGTTCCGGAGGTTATCCATGCTGTTGTGAGGGTAAGTAGCTTATTCCATTTTATGGATATTTATGGATGTTTATTAATTCACTATTCAGATGTATTAGGATTGTTTCTAGTTCAGGGTTACTATGAATAAAGCTGCTATACATATACAGGATACAAGACTGGATGGACCTATGTTTACGTTTGTCTAGGGTAAATATCTAGTTGAGGGGTTGTGCGTCTTATAGTAAGAATAGGTGTATGATTAATTTTATAAATTTCCTTATGAGTTTCCAATGTGACTGTAATATTTCGTATCCTCATATGTGATGTGTGGTATTTTCTGTTACTCCGTACCTTTGACAACATTTGATATTATCAGGCTTTTGAAGTTGTAGCCATGTTATTGTCTCTACAGTGGTAATATCATTGTGATTTTAATTTGCATGAATATAATGATAATGCGTATCTTTCTTAAATGTATCTTTTAATTTACATCCAAGTTAGTCAGCATATAGTGCAACAATGATTTCAGTAGATTCCTTAATGCCCCTTCCCCATTTCGCCCATCCCCCCTCCCACAACCCCTCCAGCAACCCTCTGTTTGTTCTCCATATTTAAGAGTCTCTTCTGTTTTGTCCCCGTCCCTGTTTTTATCTTATTTTTGCTTCCCTTCCTTTATGTTGATAGTGAGTATCTTTGTCTCTATTTGCCATTAATATATCTTCTTCAGTGACATATGTTTTAAATCCTTTACCTATTTTTAACATTCATTTAATTTTATAAATAAAATACTTATAAATAAATGTTTATGAATTAAAATATTTATAAATGTTAACCTTCATATTGTTAAATATAAGATTATTTAGTGTATATTAAATATGAATACTCTAGCAGATATATCTGTTGTGAATATTTTCTCCTAGTTTCTGTTTTTTTCTTTTAATTTTATTGAACACGTATTTTTTAATTAAAAAAAATTTTTTAACGTTTATTTATTTTTGAGAGAGAGACAGAGCATGAGTGGGGGTGGGACAGAGAGAGAGGGAGTCATGGAATCTGAAGCAGGCTCTAGGCTCTGAGCTGTCAGCACAGAGCCCGACGCAGGGCTCGAACCCACCAACAGTGAGATCATGATCTGAGCTGAAGTCAGATGCTTAACCGACTGAGCCACCCAGGGGCCTGTGTTTTTTTAATTTTTAAAGTGTTTATTTATTTGGAGAGAGAGAGAGAGAGAGAGATTACACACGCAGGAAGGTCAGAGAGAGAGGGAGAGAGAGAGAGAAAGAGAATCCCAAGCAGGCTCTGTGCAGCTCCATATCACCAACTGTGAGATCATGAGTTGCACGTTCAACCAAAATCAAGAGCCGAAATCAAGAGTCGGAGGCTCAACCAACTGAACTACCCAGCGTCCCTGAACATGTATTTTAAATTTTTTTTTTTCAACGTTTATTTATTTTTGGGACAGAGAGAGACAGAGCATGAATGGGGGAGGGGCAGAGAGAGAGGGAGACACAGAATCGGAAACAGGCTCCAGGCTCTGAGCCATCAGCCCAGAGCCTGACGCGGGGCTCGAACTCACAGACCGCGAGATCGTGACCTGGCTGAAGCCGGACGCTTAACCGACTGCGCCACCCAGGCGCCCCCCTGAACATGTATTTTAAATAGCAGAGCTTTTTAAGTTTGATGAAGTCAAATTTATAGTTTTTGTTTCATGTTATTTGCTTTCTGTGTCCTATTTAGAAGTCTTTGCCAACCAGATGATCATAGAGATTTCCTCCGTGCTATCCTCTAGAAGTTTCATATTTTCAGCGATCATATGTGGGTCCAAATCTGTTTTATTTTCTATATATAGTTTATGGTAAGGAGTGGCTTTATATTTTTCTTTATGAATATACAGTAGTTCCACCACCGTTTGATGAAGGGAGATGTATAAGAAATGAATGCCAAATAAAGTCCAGAATGACTGTGGAGACAAGAAGCACGTATTACCCAAAGTTGTTAATATTATTCCGCCAACGCTGCAGGGATTCATGCTGATTACAGTCCCAAAACTTTTCAAAAGGAGAAACTAAGGACCCAGAGCAAGAAAGGAGAGAGAGAGGCAGCACACAGGAGACAGTGCTGGGAGTGTCAACTGCCATCACTTGAATTCATTGTTTTGGAAATCAAGATGGCACATTGGGGTAAATAAAGCTCAGTTAACTGCAATCTACCTGTGCCAAATATAATACTTAAAGATGTTATTACTCAAATCCGACACTCATTACCTCTCTCAGCGATTTACTGTATCAAGTCCACTTTGTGGAGTAGCAGGCTGATTTTTGCCATACTCTTTTCTTGCTTTCCCAAGGACAGATGTCTGTCCTTCATTATCTTCTCCCCCAGATCATCAATGAAGACTCTATTCCCCAACAGACATAAGGGAATGACCCCAGACACAAGCAGAAGCGTCACGTGGAAGCTTCCGGGAGAACTAACTGTTAAACAGAGCTGGGTGCCTTTGCCCCTTGTCTGTCCCTCTCCCTGCCCCCCCGCTCAAGTGGTGGGTGTGTTAGCTGGAACCCCAACCTGGGCAACAATAACTAGGACTGTCGTTAAAGGTTGCAAAAGGAAACAAGGGACTTAATCCTTTTTTTTTTCCCCCAGAGGAGTTTTAAGCCACCGTAAAAGTTCCAACTACCCAACGCTGCATTAATTTATGTGAGATTGAAATAAAGTTTTGTTACATAAACCACCTGAGATGAGGTGTCTGTTGGTTGCATCTGAACAGTTCTTGCCTGCTCTATTTCAATCTACTTACTTGCAGTCTGTTTCTGCTTTGCTCTCCTAGAACTGTTGTAAGAATATATCGCCGAAATCTATTTTGTTTCCATCCAATCTGTCAATCTTTTAACTCTTCCTAATGTCTTTTCGTTGGGCAATCAGACCGGTCAAGCCAACTGTGCCTACCGGTATATTTGAATTTACTTCTAACAATTTACGTATTGCTTTCCATTTGATGTTTACCATGATATGGTCTTTTATTTTTTCCTTTCTTTTTGCATCTTCTGTGTGGCGATCTACTTTTCGCTCACTAAAATTTTAATTCCTCTACTAATTTTGAATATATACTATAATATGATATAATATTGATGTTATTTTGTTGACTGCTCTAAAATTTTAGCATGTATATTTAACGCGAAAATCTAGATGTAAGCAATATTTTTACTATTCTTCGAGAAAATGTATGCCTGTTAAGACTGTAAATACTACTAATCTCCTTACAGAGCAAGTGTTGATTTTATCACAGATCAAATATCTTTCTTGATTTTTACAACGTATTAGGCATTATTGTCATGACTTTGTAATGTCAGTTCATGAGTAATTTTATTTATAGGCTTACCATTCTGTTTGTTCGCCTTCCCTTCTTTTTTAAAAAAAGCTTTGTTAAGATATAATTTGCACACCATAGACTTGTCCCACTTAAAGTGTACAATTCAGTGGTGTTTAATATGTTCAGAGCTGTGTGGTCATCCCTGAAGTTCAATTTTAAGACATACTAAGCCTCTGCAAAGAAACCTATTAGAAGTTACACCACATTTTCTCCCATAAACTTGGCTGTTACTGACAGCACACCTAAGTGGAATCATACTATATGTCATTTTTTATGACTGGTTTCTTTCATTAATCTTAATGTTCAATGTTTCTCTCCTTTTCATTATCAATTCTCCCCACTCAATTATTCTTCATCAATATACAAATATGCTGTAGTGTCTCCTCCCTATGGAGTAAAACTATATTGAGGCCATATTCTTAGACTCTTGTAGTATATATTTCTGTTTCTCTTCAAAGCAAAATTTCTCAAATGTTCTCCTCCTGCTCATGTCTCATTCTCTGTTATTGCCACGCCATTTCTGTCCTCCCCCACTGTACTGAAAACATTCTCGTCAGAAGACACCAGTAAATTCCATTTTTCTATATATGTACCTGGGAAACCTCAACCCCCATGATCCTTACTGTTGTCAATCACTCTGTCATTTCAGAAATACTTGTTTCTCACTTCGTTTCTGGAATTATTCTGGTTCATCTCCACCCTTTGGGACATTCTCTTATGGGGAAAACCCTTCCATAAGCAACAGTGGCCCTCCAGATCAAAATCCCGCATGACTAGCACCCAGCATAGAAATCTCCAGTTACTTGACTTGGCCCTGACAGAATTCTGTATCACAGAGGATTATTTTACTTCTCTAACTTCTTCCTCTGGCCTTTTTCTCAATATTATTCATGCAACACCCCAGACATTAGGGTTTTAGAAGGCTAATAAATAAGATGCCTTCCAAGTCAGAGTTCTGATGCAATTTGAGTGAACATAAGAGCTGAAGTGGATGAGACTCTCTCCATGTATTTAGGGTCTCTACCAGTGAGTTAACAATACAACTGAGACAAATTGAGAGCACGTAATTTCTATGGATAGGCAAGCTCAGAGGGAGGGTAACAGGAGGGATAAAACCATACATGCCCCAGCCCCAAATTGCTAATCATGCAGTTGGCTTCATTCCCTCATATTCTCCTCAGGAAGGAGTCCGTACAGGGACGGGAAGAAGCCAGGGCCATTATGCTGATGGGTGGCCCCCACATATAAGTAAGCATCATAAGCAATAAACAAGCTTCCCACTGTTCCCACATGAACAGATTTTGAACTTTAACATGAAATAAAACTTCAGTGAACTTTTAAGTATCTTTAAAAATTTTTTTTAATGTTTATTTATTTTTGAGATAGAGAGAGAGCATGAGCAGGGGAGGGGCAGAGAGAGAGAGAGAAAGAGACACAGAATCCGAAGCAGGCTCTAAGCTCTGAGCTGTCAGCACAGAGCCTGATGCGGGGCTTGAACCCACCAACCATGAGATCATGCCCTGAGCCGAAGTAGGACACTCAACCGACCGAGACACTCAGGCACCCCAAACCTTTAAGTATCTTTAAAAAAAAAAAAAGTACCTTCTAGTTGGTGTTAATTGGAAATAAGCCATGAACTTTCTTTAAAGAAAAATTAGAATCTAAACCATAAAATGGCATTTTAAACGTTTCTAGTGGTTCAGCGGCAGTCACTACAAAAGTCAAACAACCCCCTGCCTTTTTCATAAACGCAAGTTCCCAAGCACTGTATCATACTTGCATAATGACCTGCAATCATGAGCACACCGGTCATTGCATGCTGTTAAAATATGCTCTCGGGATGTACTTCAGAATTATACACCCTGTCACTACCTGATCCCAAGTTATTTTGCCTTTCACTTTCCCCAGTACTATTAGGCTTTCCAGTATCATTTATTACTGTCAGCTCTAAATTCACGTTTTTCATGCTTTCACTCAAGAAAGCACAGCTTACTTTCTGTGCCCATGTTGCTGCCTTTAGGTTGAAACATGTAATAGTAGCAAATGGGTAGTGAACTTGAGACAGAGCTGGGAATCAAGTTTGTGACATGCTTTATGCAACCTTTCAGGAAACCCCTCTCCCCACTCTTAAACACAGAGAACAAACTGAGGGTTGCTGGTGTGGTGTGGGTGGGGTGATGGGCTGACTGGGTGATGGGCAGCAGAGGGGGCACTTGTTGGGATGAGCACTGAGTGTTACATGTTAAGTGATGAGTGACTAGATTCTATCCCTGAAATCATTAAAAACAAATAAAAATAAAAATAAAATAAAAGTTAATCACTGAAAAACAAAGAAAAAAAGAAACCCTTCCCTTCCCCTCCACTCTTGCGTCTTTCTTGTTCTTTTAGCTCTTCCGTATTTTTAAGAGATTTATTTAATAGTAGCCACATCTAGGGACACCGGTGTGGTTCAGTTGGTTAAGCATCCAACTTCGGCTCAGGTCATGATCCCACAGTCTGTGGGTTTGAGCCCCGCATCGGGCTCTGTGCTGATAACTCAGAGCCTGGAAACTGCTTCGGATTCTGTGTCTCCCTCTGTCTTCCCCCGCTCACGCTCTGTCTGTCTCTTTCTCAAAAATAAATAAACACTTAAGATATTTAAAAGCATAGTAACTATATCCATTTAGCATTTCCTGGGTAGGAAGTGCTGTTCTGGAAAGTGGACGCAGATTGTCTACCATGAACTGATGGGATAGCTACAATATTATGTCCCTTTTACTAATATGGAAACTAAGTTTAGAATAGGAACTTGGCTTGTCCAGGGCTACACCGTGAGTGATGCACAGAGGCTGGACTTGTGCCCCTCTCTCCTCTTCCTTCCTCACGAGCCTCTCTCAGTCCAGGGGGCTCTCAAGGAAACTCATGGCCGCTCTGAGTTGAGAAGCTGAGAGTATAGCGAAAGATATTGTCTATAATCCAACAGAATTCTCTTTGATTCAATACGTTGTGGAATAAAATGATGATGTGGACCCAGTCTTTGAGCTAACGAGTTTATAGGTATTCCTTATGCGTATCTGGTCAGTGGGTTGCTATTTCCACAGGTCGGCGAGAGAGCTTTGGAAATATCTGGGCTTAATTAACACAATGCGCTTCCAATGTTCATTAGTTAGGACAAAAGCGGAGACTTCGTTTTTTCCAAGATGGTGTTTACCACATTGAGACTCTAGTCCTGATCGTTCAGAAGCCAATATTGCGAATGGCTAGCCATTGTGCTCCGGTATAGCTCCAAATATGGCTAGGTTACCATGTGTCAAGGAAATAACGCGTATTTTTAGTGCGACTGAGTGCTAAGCACTCTGACAGTTGCTTTACAGGGAATACCTTCTTTAACCCTCCTCACGGTTTACTGAGGCAGGTAGTATTACCAACCACATTTCATAGACAAATACAATATGCTCTAGGGAGGTTACACAATTCGTCCACTCTACCAAGGTGTCATTTGATGACGCTTGTATTCAAACTCAGGATGCTGAATTCCCAGTCTTGTGTACGTAATCACCGTAGAAGACCACGGCTCAATGTGTGTGTGTGTGTTCACATGTGCATATAAAGCGTCTGCTAAAATAATAGGCATTTAGGTTCAAAGGATGGGCTTTTTGAGTTTAAAAAAAAAGGGGCCAATCATTAAAATTGTGTAACCCATCTGTATTTCTTAACCTCTGTGCCTTTGTTTCCCTGCATATAAATGAGAATACTGCTTATAGTGATGCAAGAGTGCTTTTCTTCAAGTGCCTTGTACAATCAACAAGACTAAAGGGTTTAAATTACGGTTTTGCAACCTCAGTGCTACTGACATTTTGAACTGGAAAATTCTTTGATGGGAGAATGCCTTGTGCATAGGAGGATGTTTGCAGCATCCCTGGTTTAGACCCACGCAATGCCAGTAGCTTTTCCCCAGTTTTGACAATCGGCGATGTTTTCAGACATTGTCAAAATGTCCCCTGGGGAGTGAAGTCGTCCCAGGTTGAGACCTGGGTTCAACAGCAAAGATGTTTGTTTTGAAATTCTTGATAGATTTAGTCGCTTTGCTTATCCAGTGTTTATTTCTATCTTCCTTTTGAACATCAGTACCTCCCTCCTTTAAAACTATACTATGGTTTTTCGTGTCTCAGGAGAAGATTGGGAGAAATCTATCTAGACAAATAAGTCTATAGAATATAAAAAAGGAAAGACGGCAAAACGGGAGTCATAACAGGAAGGGAGAGGAGAGTTAGTGCAGAAGGAGGGGAAGGCGTGGGGTAGAGGAGAGAAGAAAGGAGTGAAAAAGTTA
Source organism: Puma concolor (assembly GCF_028749965.1). Taxonomy (NCBI): domain Eukaryota; kingdom Metazoa; phylum Chordata; class Mammalia; order Carnivora; family Felidae; genus Puma; species Puma concolor. The sequence goes on from NC_141684.1 coordinate 6,637,902, forward strand.
AGAAACCGTAAGACAGGAGAGCTCTGGCTATATATTTAGGGGGCTGGAACTGAGTCAAACAGAAAATTTTTGGATAATTCCAGGGCAAAAAGGCTTACTTTACTTTCCGGAATATAGGCTGGGAAAATGAAAAGCCCCTTACAGATCCCCTGCCTTCTTTTGTTTTGCTATTTTTTAAAATGTTTATTTATTTATTTTGAGAGAGAGAGAGAGAGCAGGGGAGGGGCAGAGAGAGAGGGAGAGAGACAAAATCCCAAGAAGGATCTGCACTATCAGCACAGAGCCCAATGTGGAGCTTGAGTTCATGAACCGGGAGATCATGACCTGAGCTGAAATTAAGAGTCAGACATTCAACCAACTGAACCACCCAGGCACCCCAGATCCCCTGCCTTCTTGATGGTTCCAGCAACATGCTGATTCTCAGGGCGGTGCATCAGAAATGGAGAAAGCATTTGGTGTATAGGTCTCAGTTCCCCTACAACCATGCTCAGGGTCTAGGGTATCCAGGTGTTCCAGCTTGTTTCCATGGTGGACATAGACTTGCTAAGGGAATCTATAGATCACGACGAGGCTTAAGATCATATAGGGAGGTTGCAGAGATATGGAACCCGGAGGTTACGCTGGGGATGATTCCAGTAACAGACACCAAAACCATAGTAGAGACCTGGCCTGACCAGCCACTGGAAGTCAAGAACCCAATGGACGAGCACCTAGACCAGCAGTCAACCCCTCATGCTCATGAGGATCTCCAGTGTTCCTTGCATCTGCACAGAAGTGACTGCTGAAATAAGAGAAGCTGATTATCTGAATGTAGAGGCTGAGCTTTGAAATGCCTGGGAATTTACTCGAAAATCGTCAAACTTCTTCCAAAAACATCATTTCGGGTCAGAAGAGTCTGAGTTGCCAATATTCTGCTGTTAGCAGAAAAAGGGCCTCACGAATAAGGTGGAATCAATAACCTAAAATAAAAGAAAGAGGCTTTTCATTTTCCCACCTCTAAGTCAGACTGTGTAAATGTCTACTTTTACAAAAAAAAAAAAAAATAAATAAAAAGTCCTCTATGGAATCATTTGGTAGTTGGAATAAAGAGTCAGAAAGTAGAACCACGATGCAGATTTCAATTTCCAACAAGGGGTGGCAAGTACGGGGTGTGTGGGCTTTGGAATGAACGTGTTGCTGCATGAGGAGGACCGCTAAAAAGGTAACCATTCGGTTCTCAACACATTTTAGCTAATAGGATGTAAATTTCCTACTCCCTCAAAGCAACCATCAGCGTTCAGGAGTAGGGATCAGGCCATTTTTGGCCATTTCAGGAACACCGTTCTCAGACTGGTACGTACCACCTAAATGATGGGCACGCGGTAGTGAGTGAGACTCTCCCTCCCCAAAGCTCTCCATCCCAGGTGCTGACTCTTGCGACGTACAAACACATTACCACCTAGAAGCCCACCAAGATCGGTACAGATGAGGCAAGTGCCAAGAAAGGAAAGTACCAGGTCCTGTAGTCCTGGTGCCCTGACTCCCTGAGAAGATATCATTCAGGCTGAGACCTAGGGTATGCAGAACAGTGAGTCAGATAAAGGAAGCAGAAGGTGAAAGGTGGGGGAAGCTTGTTCAAAGACCCTGAAGTGGCCCTTTGAATCATTTTTGTTTTTGTTTTTTGTTTTTTTTGTTTTTTTGCTTTTCTGTCCTTTGGGTAAATACCTAGTAGTGCAATTGCTGGTTTATAGGCTAGTTTTATTTTTAACTTGTTGAGGACCCTCCATACTGTTTTCCAGAGTGACTGCACCAATTTCCATTCCCACCAACAGCATAAGAAGGTTCCCTTTCCTCTGCATCCTCACCGACACTTGTTGTTTCTGCTGTTGTTAATTTTAGCCGTTCTATACTGATTCCAAAGGACACTTGAACCCTGATGTTCAAAGCAGCATTATCCACAATATCCAAATTATGAAAGTGGCCCAAATGTCCACTGACTGATGAACTGATAAAGATATATATGAAATCTTGCCATTTGCAATGACATGGATGGAGCTAGACGGGAGTAGGCTAAGTGAAATAAATCAGCCAAAGAAAGACAAATACCATATGATTTCACTCGTATGTAGAATTTAAGAAACAAAACAAGTGAGCAAAGGGGGGGACAAAAGAGAGAGAGAAACAAACCAAGAAACAGACTCTTAGCTCTAGAGAACACGCTGATGGTTACCAGAAGGGAGGTGGGTGGGGGGATGGGGGAAATAGGTGATGGGGACTGAGGGGGGCACTTGTGGTGGGCACCGGGTATTGTATGCAAGTGCTGAATCACTATATCGTACACCTGAAGCTAATATTACACTGTGTGTTAACTAACTGGAATTGAAATGAAAACTTAAAGTAAGTGAGTTTCAGGAGTGAATGGCTCCTGGGCACTGGGCTGGTTGCAGTGGCCGAGCTGAGCTGGAAGTCGGTGCAGCGGTGGTGCAGGTGAGCTTGGGGAGCCACCTCTGCCATGACGCCAGCGGTAAATGTAAATAGCGGAGAGAACAGTGGTCCTTCAGATGGGAAGTCCCGGTTGGAGAGGACAGAGCACATCCTGGAGTCCCGGATAGAGATCAGTGTCCCACCTCTATCACTGTCACACACCCACACCCCAGCATCTACAGAAGGAACAGCTTGTGAATTACTTCTCTGGCCCCTTCTGGGCTGAAAATTCTGACTTTAAAAATGATGAAGCCATAACTGCGAAGTGCTAACAGATATCAGGCAACCGTTTGTACACCAACAAGCAGAAGTTGCAGCCAGGGTGTTTGGGTCCAAAGGAAGTCAATAAAATAAGGGTCAAACTGGGGGTGGCACCTACCGGTAGGTCTACGATCTGACATACAGGGAAGTTCATTGTTCAAGTTTTTTGCACATTTTGAATGTTCCGATTGTACTGGCAGCATGCTCTTTAGGAACAGTTCTCCCAAAGCAGTGTTCCTCGAAGCGTGGTCTTCAGAACACAGACATCCAAAGCATCTGGGGACATTTTAAACGCTCATATCCCAGGGCAACATCCTGGGATTTTGATTCATTAGATCTTATCGTCTGTGCATTTCACGTAAGCTTTGGACAATTTGCCCAGTGCTTAGGTACTTCTAAGACCACTTTTTGAAAAATGCCCCTTTAGATAGCTGATCTAAAAATCCCAAACCTTACCCTTTTTTACTCTCTAAGGACTCTTTCCTTTATGTCCTTGGACATGAATATTATATCATGAATAGAGGAGAGTGGCTCAGAATCAAATACGTACTTACCTTAGGGTCTTGGTCCTAAATCCCAGATATCTTGGTATTATTTTTGTGTATTTTAGCTAAATCACATTCCTTACAATCTAATTATAACCAAGCACTGATGTCTATAATGAGAGCCCCTACCATTTTATCCATATCCATCCATTCTGGTTAGGAGTGTGTTACTAATTCCTAGTGGAATCATCTATCAATGTGTTCCTTTACTTTTCTTTCAGATAATCTGTAACGGTGACTTATTTTCATCTAAGAGCAAATAATTAATCTACAGGACAAAAGAGATCAAAAGAAGTTCTGCACCTGTGCTTCTTTCTACAGATCCAATCTCAGGAGAAATAGACATAGTGATTAATAAATTTGTAATTAATACAAAATAAATCTCAATGTTAAATAAACCCTCTACTTCCTTGAGAGAAATTAGTTTGGTCTTAGAGCTAAAAATCCTCTGAGGGGTGCATGAGTGGCTCAGTTGTTTGAGCATCTGACTCCAGCTTAGGTCATGATCTTGGGGTTCATGAGTTTGAGCCCTGCATCACATTCTGGGTTGACAGCTCAGAGCCTGGAGCCTGCTTTGGATTCTGCGTCTCCCTCTCTCTGCCCCTCCCTGGCTCACACTCTGTCTCTCTCAAAAATAAATAAACATTAAAATTTTTTTTTTAATTAAAAAAATCATCTGAATAAAAAGGGATCTGCAATGTGCCAATCCTTTTCACCTTCTTTCTCATTATTTCCTTCTAGTTTCTCTTTTTATTTTATTTTATTTTTTTAATGTTTTTATTTATTTTTGAAGAAGAGAGAGAGACAGAGCATGAGCAGGGGAGGAGCAGAGAAAGAGGGAGACACAGAATTCAAAGCAGGCCCCAGGCTCTAAGCTGTCAGCACAGAGCCCGATGCGGGGCTCGACCCCACAAACTGTGAGATCATGACCTGAGCCGAAGCCGGACGCTCAACCGACTGAGCCACCCAGGCGCCCCTCCTTTCTCTTTGTATTCCTTCCCTTATTGTGACTATTGTTCACGTAGCATTTTCATCATATATATCTCATTTATTACTCATAGCAACCTTATATCATATGCAAGCAAACATCGTAGTTGAGGACACTACCCTCCATAGGGGGCAAGTGTCTTTGCTAAGTTGACACAGCTAGGGAAAGGCAGAAAAGATAGTTAAAGCAAAGTCATTTGTTTCTAAGTCCATTGCTCACACGTCTAGTGAGCAGGATTTTAATCTTTTGGAAAACCTTATAATAAAAGTGAAATATCCAGTGACGTGGTATAAAATCCAACTGGTTTGCTGGAAGAAAGAGTCGTGATGAGTCTTGATGTCCAGGGAGAGGGTAAGGGTACTAGATTATACCCTTTCATAGCTTCAAATGATGTCAGATGATGTCAGATGATGGATGCTTCGGACTGAGTGGATTTGAAGATCACCCAAGGTTGGCACGATAAACAATGACCAATGTAAAGATGTAACCCAAATCACTGCCACTGACAACTCCATAATTTTTACCATGGCCTCCCAGCAAGACATCTCAAGTCAGCCATTACTCACTGTTCAGCTGTGTCAGAGGTGAATATGATTGTGCTTCTGACCTCTGAAATCATCCAAGACTACTCTAACCCAGGCATCTCTTGTGAATGTTGATATAAATTCTCAACTTTGTTACTATCTATCATCCAGGGAAGTTGCAAGTATTTCTGAGTTATTAGGAACGCTTAAAAATAAAACAAAACTTGAGAGTGATATTCCAAAACGTCAAACACATGACTGATAGCTCCTAATTACTGAATATGCAACATGTAATATATTTGTTAATACAAAAACAAGCAAAATGTATCTTTTATTTTCAAAATGTACTTTGCAGTCATTGAAGCTGCCACATTTTTTTTTACATAAATCAATTAGGGATCCGAAAGTCTGAGTCACGCACTCAAGTTTGAATAGCTGGTAAGCAATTGATAGGATCTGAGCCAAGGTCTGACTACGAAACTCGGGTGTTTACCACCCTGCCTCTCAGAACCAGATAACTAGGGTCAGTCACAATTAAGCACATGGCCCCAGGCAGAGAAGAGGTCGGTGAAACACATTAGAAAGAAAAGATGGTTTCTACGTACATGTGACCCACACCGAAGCACCAAGACAAGGGTCATAGTAAACCCTTCCATCCAGAGAAAATATCCCTGGATTCCAATCTGGAGGTAAGGTTTGTCCATTTTTTTTATATCCTCACAGGTCCTTTAAAGCTGACCAAAGTGATATTTGGAGAACGAGGATCAGGCTTAAATTTCCCAGCAAAGGCCCAGGAAGGAATAGTAACAGGGTGGAGGTTTCCCATCAGTAAGTCATGGGACCAGGCCTGCGAACCGTCCTTAAAGAGAACAGAACGGGGGAAAGGAAATGGTTGCCCCAGGCACGGGTGAGGCTGTCCACACAAGAGGACGTTAGCAGCCTTACTTTGGGTTCCCTGAAACTAGAGCCAGGCTGGAACAACGGACCCGGGGAGAAGGACAGCAAACACTTCTGAAATCGTGACCATGTGTGGGGGAAAAGAGCTTTTGACACAGTAGACACTGGCTGAGTGCTCACAGCTGGAATGAAGCAGGGCCAAGCTTATGGACGACAGGCCCTCGGTTCATAGAATGAACAAAGGTGGGTGTGTTGACAGTAGAGAGGGCAGGTGGGGAAGAAACGATGATCAGTGACAATTCGAAATCAGGCAGGTGTTCGTGGCGCCTGGGGGGCTCAGTCGGTTGAGGGTCTGCCTTCGGCTCAGGTCACGAGCAGGTCAGTGAGTTCCGACCCCGAGTCAGGCTCTGTGCTGACAGCTTAGAGCCTGGAGCTTGCTTTAGATTCTGTCTCTCTCTCTGCCCCTCCGCCTGCTCATGCTCTGTTCTGTCTCTCAAAAATGAATACATGTTAAAAAAAAATCAAAAAATAAATAAATAAAACTCAGGCAGGTGTTTTGATTCGGGTTTTCCCAGAAGTAGATCCTGAGATGAGAATTTGAGTTCAAGTAGTGGCGGGGAGGGGTGTGGGGGGGGGGTGGGGAGGGTTGGAATTCCATGAAACATCTCTAGCAAATGGAAAAGTGAGATAAGAAATAGAAGCAAGTCAATATCGGGTGAATTATCAAGCAAGTTGCCCCTGTGAGAACAGGAGCCTAATTGCACTGAAGAAAATGTAGAGCACAGTGCAGAACGTGCTTCAGATGTATCCCAGTGAAGGGGGGAGAAGGGAGAAGGCCGGGGTGTCTATAGAGCAACTCTCTGAGTGATGATGGTTGAGAACAGATCTTGAAACATGAACTCTGCTGCACACGGAGCTTGTCACTGCTCTTGTGAACAGATAAAATCCCCCCAAGCGTACGGAATCAATAGCCTTCTGTTTCGAGGTCGAGCGCTTAAGGGCTATGGGCAAAGACATCAGGAGCTCTGCTAGGGTGGATGCCTTGGCGTCATTTGCATTATTCCGCTGATTCAGCAGAATGGCATGGGGGTGGGGGGAATGTATGGGCTTTGGAGTCTAAGAGTCTTGACTCTGAATCCTACTTTGGTCATGACAACTTGGCGGCCAAACTTTTTTCGAAGAAGGATTAGTCTACGTGACCCCCTACATCAATAATATCAGGGTCAACCTACATTCTCCGTCATCAGCGCAGCTGATGCTGTAAGGTCAGTGTCCAATTACAGGCCAGTTCTGTAGTTAAGGACAGGAACTGAAGACTGTTTGGGAGAGAAATGCTCCCTTCTTTCCAACAAACTCCATTCTGCCTACTTTCCATGAAGGCCAGTTTTTGTCAAAAGAGCGAGGAAGATAAACATGGACCACATCAGGTTGTTGTGCAAGTGAGGATTATATATTAGAAGAGCGCTGTACAACGCTAGGCACGTAGTGAATATTCAAAGGATGCTACCTAGTATCGATTCATTTTGTTAACAATTCTTTAAATAACGATGAATAATTTAGGGACACGCCTTGCTCCAGGAACTATGTTCGCGGAAGTATGCAAGTTATGATTTTCCCCTCCAGGCGCTTACTGTTCGAAATTCAGAGATAAGATAAACATACAATTCGGTGACGGAGGAGGTTGTAAACATTTTTACTGGGAAGATAGAACCCCTTCCAGCTGAGCAAACGATAAGAGGTACCCCAATAAGGAACTTTGAAGGTATTTAAAAAATTGGACTAGATTTCTTTGTAAGCTTCAAGAGACCAGGGACCTAAGCAGTCTTGAGAATCGCTATATCCCTGGTAGGAAAAATAGACCAGACCCATAGCTCAATCCTCAGTTAAATATTTATCAGCTAAATGTGAAGAGGATGGAGAGTATTTTCTGAACAGAAGGAAGGACATGAAAAAGGAGAGGAGGCAGGGAAGAATAAGACACAGATGCAGATATCGAGTGATCCCCCCGTTCAACGGCAACTTGGGATCTGTGCAGGTGAGAGGTGAGGAGTATGCCTGGAAAGGCAGTGGAAACAAGATTGGCAGAAAGCATTGAATATCGGTCCAAGGTGCCCGGATTTTATTTTGCAGACAAAGTGAAACCACTGTAGGCTACAAATAACCTGATAAAGGTGGTGATTCGGGAAGTTGAATCTGGCAGTACAATGAAGAAGGAATTCGATTACGGAGGCAGGAGGCAAGGAGGAGGTTAGAGAGGATTCCAGTTGTCCAGGCCCAGGTACGTCTGGGTAATTGATGTTCATGTGGTTAGCTCCAAATTACCACAAGCACTGACTGCTGCAAGCTGATTCTTTCTGACATCAAGGACAGAGAGGTAGGGATATTTATCTCTGGCTGTAACCCCCACATGGGACAACCTGTGAATAAAGCAATCTGTTCACCCATATGGACCCCACAAATTTTATAAATGTGAGTAAATTCACTCTCAACTTGGGTTTCATATAATTAAATTTAGCAGAGATTCATCACGAAAATTATACTAATTGCAATTCCCCATTGTAGGGAGTGCTTATCAATTAAGTAGAAACATGCACGTATACACAGACACACACACAAACAGACACACACACACGAAAAACTATAACAAATTCCGTCTCCAAATGACCTAACCATTCTACATTCTATATGGCACTTTAATCAGTAAAACTACGGTTAACCTAACACTCAATAGCATAAACATAGCTGACTTGATAGGTCAATATCTGATCCTCGTTTTTCGTTAAAGAGAATAGATGAGTACTATTTGAGATGGAAATGTTCTTCTCGCTCTCTCTCTGAACAACTTCATTCCTATCAACCTAACAGATATCCATCAGAAATATATTCCTTTTTCATCATTCCTTCGGTTATTTACCAAGTAGGTGTTAAATGCCAGATTATATAGCTGTGACAAGTGTGATAGGCTGATCTAGATTATGAAGAAATAAATATGAATATAACAAGATTTTTGTCTTTGAGGAATTCAGAGTTTGTTGTGACATGTTATCAAATGCTATGGGAGGTAGGAAGGTTAAGACACAGAAGGCTCTAGAAGATCAGTAAGTATGAGTTACGTGTCTGCTATGTGTAAGATCGTGGGTGGCTTACCATTATTTGTAAAGAATTGGAAGATAAGAGTTAGCAATTTTTCAAAGGTTAAACATATCCATGGACTTGCAAGCTAAGGCAATATGAATAACAATATCCCTTTTACTTTTCACTCAACAGTGTTTTTACTGAGTACCTACTATATTCTAGGGAGTAAGGTAGGTAATATGGATTTAATATGGATTTAAAACGTGGTAATTGAACATCCTCATTATCTAGTGGGATGTATCTATCAGACTAAATTGTACTGCACAGACAACTTCAAAACAAACAAAGGTTTATTTCTCATTCATACTATATACACATTATAGTTCCAGCCTCAGCTCTGCTTCACTTAATTCTCCATATAGGACAAAGCTCACCGGAAGCTATCTATCACAGCTGCCTTTGTGGCAGAGAAGGGAGAGATACTCCCAAAAAGGGACACATATCACTTCCGTTCACATTTCATTGGCCAGTGCACCTCTCATAGCCACCATGACACCAAGAGGGTGGGGAAAGAGAATGATCCCATCCTGGGAAAAGAACTAGGATATTTTGTAGGCAACGTATCTATCGCAGTGAATCCATTAGGACCACACACTCTCTCGGCAGTAATTTACCTGGTTTTCAAAATAGAATCAGTGTGGACATGCTTGTTAGTTGGCAAAATCCTCACCCTGGTTGTTTGACCAAGAGCTGTTACAGTAGGATAGACCAAGTGCAAACTCATGAAATTACCTCCATCCTCTATTGCCAAGAACAAAACAAAAAAGAGTTGTTTACAAGCTCAACGAGATTAGGAACACTGGTTCTTCCTGACTCTATAACTTTGGGTTCTCTCTTTCTTGAGGTCCTGGTTCCCACAGCAGGAAAAATTACCCTAAGGGTCACAGTATTCCACTATTCTCAAACTCAGGTGACGTTGGTCAGATATTCCCTCCGTATATCAGTTTCCACACCTTTGAAATCTTGACTATTGCTTCTGCTGCTACTGCTGGCACGACTACGAACGTCTTCACTGTCATCATGACTGTCACCACCAACATCACCCCTATCACCACCCTTACCACCACCAGTGTCATTGTCAACTTTTTCTAAAAACTTGTGGCTGTCTTAAATTTATTTTTATTTCATTTAATGAATGATAATCATACAAGGTAGGTGGTTAGCCCCTTTTTATAGCTAAGGTAAATGAGGATTAGTCATGTTTTTCAATTGTTCAGATTTCCATAGCCAATGACTAAGAGAATTTGGAATGTAAATCCAAGAATTCTGATGTCAAAGCTCAAGAACTTAACCAACATGTAAATTGCCTCTAAGTAATATAGGTCTACTTAGAACATGTCTAAGCTCTTTTTCTCCATGGTAGCAAAAATAAAACAGCAACAACAAAAGAGTGTTCTGCTTGTTTCACTATTATTGGGAGGTAGTGGAAAAATCACAGGGTTTGGAACCAGAAGATTTTTTTTGTCTGTTCTAGTTCCACAGCCAATTGACTGTGTGACCTTACAGAAATCTGTTAACCTCTCTGAAGTATGGCTGTAGAATTGAGACAATAATGCCGGCTTGCCTTAACCAGTACTGGTGAGAAAGATCAAAAAGTATATGTGACATCATGGGGTGAACTATAATTCCTGTAGAGGCACAAATTACTATTCTTTCTGCTTGATTTTTCTCTCTCTGAAAAGCTAGCCTCCTCTTATATCACCAAGACTTAGATTATGGTGTCTGGTCTGTGGCTGGATAGATACTTAGAATATTTACTACAAAAGATTACCATAAATATTTGAAGTTACCTGCTTTTTAATAATAGAACAATTACCATTTTTCATCCTGATGTCTAGAAAAGGAGGCTGTCTTTGACTGGTCAAGGACCTCAGAGGGAGCAGGGCTTCAGGGAACTTCCCAAATGTTCCCAATTCAATGGGAAGACAGGTTGTGAGGGGGAAGTGAAAGCCTCTATTGTTCATTCTAAAGAATCGTTTCTAAAGGGAGGTTTTCTGCCTCACCAGCTGCCAGCTCTTCAGTTATTCAGGCCACAAATTGGCAATCCCTTTATTTCATCCAGAAAGAAAACAAAGGGAAGATCCTGGAACACCACAGGATGACTTCTCATTGGGAGTTGAATGGGAAAGACAGAATAACTAAGGTCTTACACGGAAGAAAGACCCCAGGAGACACCTTGCCTCATGGGTATTCACAAAAGACTTACAGCCTGAGACAATCCTTTGGATATGTGACATGGGCTTTTCTGAATAGGTGCTGTGCTGTTCATGCCCTCTGAGTCACTGTTAACTTATTTGTAGAACTTCACGGAGGACAAACCATCGCTCTGGACATTGGAGAACAATATGCAACCCTACAGAAACTTGTCCTACTTCCTTGACATAAGAGCTGTTAACTTCTCAAAAGTACAGAACCTTCTCAAAAGTAGGAATAATCCCCCTCTCTGGATACAGCCTCATTTTTATTATTTTAAATACATGGGATACTAGGATAGAAACCGTGAAAAAGTCTTTACTATTACGCTATCCAACCCTCTGTTGAGCGATGCTCACTATTTCCCTGCATTCAGCTTATGACTGGCAAAGAGGAAATTGTTTCAAACATGGGAGCGGTACCAGGTCATGGCCTGGCTCAACCTCCTTGTATAAATGGGTGAACACTGAAGAGCTTGCCTATAGGACTCAGCCAAACTCCACAGGTTCAAACAAGCCACTGCTTACAAAAGGGAACGTGTTCTCATCTCTCTCTTTCACCGTATCGAGTAGAAATGATGTGCCATAGAAACCTCTATCCATAATCCTTTTACCTTTCTTGAACACTAAGAGATCGGTTTCTCTATATACTTTAATTGAAACAGGCAAATCTAATTTCTGGCACAGAGAGGATATTCATAGGCATGTTGCACGCTTTTACCTGTTATCTTCCCTTATTGCAAAGTGTATAATTTATCTTCTAGGCAATGGCACCCATATCTTAATATGACTTATGTAAGAAAAATAGCCCACGGTCACAGAATAGAAATTGTTTCTGTTTTCCCCAAAAGTAAAGAGAAAAAAAGTAATATGCCTTGCAAGAGTAGATCCAATGTTATGTTCTTAAAGGGGAACTTAACTCAATTTCCTGTAATCTCCCTCCAATAAATGTTGGTTCCCAGGGGCCTTTGGTGGTGGTTAAATTTGGTACTCCATCACCTCTGTACAAAGAACCCTCCTCTTTAGAGAAAGTCGGGAGCTTTTCTTTATTTTGCCTGATTGTTTTAACTAACTGTTTATTTCAGCTGCCTGAATCTATACCTTTGGAGAAAGTTACAACCTTATGTTTCTCTTGGGTTTATTTTCAAGGCACTGCTGTAAGTTTTAAAATAAGGGACAGAATTTGTGGCTTTAGAAACAACATATATTATGATCTAGTTAAAGTTATAGGAAAGCTATTCTCAGGGCCCTAGATTGATAAAAGTCACTGAGTACTGAGAACAGTGTTTATTTTCCCAACAGTGGTGGTCATACATGCGAGTAAAACATTGCCACTTTTTTTTTTCCCTTTGTTGTTTGTACCTCCCTCTTCTGTCATCATGGGTCTAAATCATTCCACAAGCATCTCAAAGACCTGCATCAAAGTTTTTGCTGATCCTCATCTCTGGATACTTTATCTACGTGTATGGTTTTCTATAGCACTTTCTTCTATTCCTGAGTACTGTCTTTTAATATGTGACTGTTATATTTATTGTTTTTGCAACCGTATGATCTCTTTGCTTGGACTGTAAGCTTCCTGGGGGTAGGAACGATGCCATCAGCAGTTTAATGCACCCTATAGGGTCTAGCACATCGCTTGACATTAAGCAGCTCCTTAAAATAATTGCTGAATAAATATTTTGAGAATGATACCAGATGATGAAACTAATCAGGCAAAGCGAGAGCCTGTAGGCACTTTGTGGACAGAGTGTTCACATCTCCTCAAGGTGTGGAGAAGACAGAGGAACAGAGATGTGAAGGGAGTGAGGTCTTGGGAACGAGAGTTGGTTAGAAGTTGAAAGCATCTACACTGTGACATTCACTACATTATTTCCTTTGTCCTTCCATCAGCTTGGATCTCTAGAGCTCTGGAGAGCACACCATTCTGGGTGGCGCTGGGTCACTGGCACAGCACAATCCTGGCTTCCCTGGTATGAGAAGGGGTTCATCTCCCGAAGACTTCAGGAGCATGAAGTAGGCATTTTCTCCCACCAGCAATACACATAGTGGGAGAAATGCCATTTCCAAAAGCAAAACTGAGTGATATAAGAAGACTATTGGGTGCTGGAACACTAAAAGTGAGAAACACTTATTGAACCTCAGTTTGCTTCATAAATGACATATAGAAGGTACTCAGTATGTATGTTTGTTAAGTGATAAATACATATCACCAGGGTTTCCTTGGAGTTATTCAAACCAAGGGCTCCAGGAAGCACGTCGCTTCCAGTTTTGTGTGTGGATTTATGTGTCCATAAATAAGGTGCCGCCGAGCCTCAATAGACCCTGAGAACAAATTATATTATGCTGCAGTTGAACAGAGTTTTAGCCAGGTCAAATCCCCACTATTCATAGTGGGGCACAACAGCACACAGTGTCCTCATGATTCTTTTCTTTTTCCTTTCATTCTGCAAAGAGCCAGCAGCACGCGTGCCCCATTCCATACTGATTCCCAGCAGCACTGATGTCCCTGTCCCCTCCCAAGGGTGTGCCACCTCTAGGCTTTGCTGCTGCTACTTGAGTTGCTTTGCTACATGAATTCTCTCCTGAGAGCCAGAGGTGAGGTTGCTGAACCCAAAGCTGTGAGTCTCATCTGTCCTTGTTGGAGCTAAGACCGCCCCGCACTTCCCAGTCCATAACCTAGTCCATAACCACGGGGGCTTTTACTCCTCCTGTGTCACAATCAATAAGTAGAAGCAAATACACTGAGGGAAGAAAGGGACGGCTCTCTCTCCTCAGAAGAAAACTCTTTCAACTGGTCCCGCATCGGGATTGGTCATTCCCCAAGATATCCCTGAGTCTGGGTACGTATCTTTAACTGATCACCCTTACTCTGCAATATTGTAAAGAGATACTTGATCCTTCCTGACAGCCTGTATGAAAAAGTACGTGCTCATGGCAAAAAAAACAGTATCACTCTGTCACTCCATAGCCTTGGATGATGAGGCAATATCCCAAGGGCTAACCTCATAAAGGCCTGATTATCCTATTTAAGGCTGCAACCCACCCCCATGCTTCTCAAGCTGTTTTATTTTTAAATATTTTCCCCATATCATTTATCACCATCTGCTAAATAATTTACTAGTTATTATGTATGTTATCTATTTTTGGTCTTCCTTTGCTAGAATAAAAGCTGCACAAGGGAAAGACCTTTTTTTTAGACTAAGAAGACAGTATTTTATTTACTTAAGTTGTGTTTTCTTTTACTTCGCATCTTCCACTTTTTAAAGTTTTTTTTTTTAAGTTTATTTATTTTGAGAAAGAGACAGTGCAAGTGGGGGAAGGGCAGGGAGAGAAGGAGACAGTGAATCCCAAGCAGGCTCCTTGCCGTCACCACAGAGCCCCAAGTGGGGCGTGAATTCACGAACCATGAGATCATGACCTGAGCTGAAATCAAGAGTCGGACACTTAACCAACTGAGCCACCCAGGCAGCCCTCATTTTTTTAAGTTTTTAACTTTGATACCTGTATAGTTAACACACAGTGTGATATGAGTTTCACACGTACAATATAGTGATTCAACACTTCGATACAACACCCGGTGCTCGTCAGGACAAGTGCAAACTGATCAATTTGTTCCCTGTAGTTCACAGTCTTTTTCTTGGTTTGTCTCTCTCTCTTTTTTTCCCGTTTGTTCATATGTTTTATTTCTTAAATTCCACATATCAGCGAAATCATATGGTATATGTCTGATTGACATGTTTTGTTTAGCATTATACTCTCTAGCTCCATCCACATTGTTGCAAATGGCAAGATTTCATTCTTTTTTTATGACTGGATAATATTCCACTGCCTATATACCACATTTCCTTTATCCATTCATCTATCAAGGAACACTTCAGCTGCTTCCATAGTTTGGCTATTGTAAATAATGCTGCAATATACATAGGGGTGCATATATCCTTTCAAATTATTGGGTTTTTTAACGTGAAATTTATTGTCAAATTGGTTTCCATAAAACACCCAGTGCTCATCCCAACAGACGCCCTAAAATTAGTGTTTTTGTATTCTTTGGTAAATACCCAGTAGTGTCATTGCTGGATCATAGGGTACATCTATTTTTTAATTTTGGGGGATCCTCCATACTGTTTTCCAGAGTGGCTGCACCAGTTTGCATTCCCACCAGCAGTTCTTGAGAGTTCCTTTTTCTCCACATCGTCACCAACACTTGTTTCTTGTGTTTTTTGTTTTAGCCATTCTTGTAGATGTGATAACTCATTGTGATTTTGACTTGCATTTCCCTGATGATGAGTGATGTTGAGCATCTTTTCATGTGTTTTTGGCCATCTGTATGTCTTCTTTGGAGCAATGTATCTTCATGGCTTCTGTCTATTTTCTATTGGATTATTTATGTTTTTGGTGTTGAGTTGTACAAGTTCTTTATATATTTTGGATACTAACCCTTAACCAGATATGTCATTTGCAAATATCTTCTCCCATTTCATAGGTTGCCTTTTAGTTTTATTGATTATTTCCTTTGATGTACAGAAGCTTTTTATTTTGATGTAGTCCTAGTAGATTTTTTTTTTGTTTTTATTTTTGTTTTTTTTTTTTTCTTGTATTTCCCTTGCCTCAGGAGATATATCTAGAAAAATGTTGCTCTGGCCAATGTCAGAGAAATTAGTTCCTGTGCTCTCTTCAAGAGTTTTTATGGCTTCAGGTCTCACATTTAGTTCTGTCATCCATTTCAAATTTATTTTCATGTATAGCAGAAGAAATGGGTCTAGTTTCATTCTTTTGCATGTAGCTGTCCAGTTTTCCCAGCGCCATTTGTTAAAAAGACTATCTATCTCCCATTGCATATTCTTGCATCTTTTGTTGAAGATTAATTGACCATATAATCATGGTTTTGTTTCTGGGTTTTCTATCCTGTTCCAGTGATCCATGTGTCTATTTCTTCTGTCAGTACCATATGGTTTTGATTACTACAGCTTTGCAGTATAACTTGAAATCTGGAATTGTGAAATTTCTTTTTCAAGATTGTTTTGTCAAGAAAGACTTTTATTTGTTTAATTTCTTGACACATTCTGAGCGTACCTTGCAATACTAAAATTTTAATATGCATCTGTTGAGTGAAAAACTTTGATTTACAGAGTCTTCTTCATGTCCCCGCAGGGACAATCAGCATACATCATCTGTGAGAAGACAGTCTCAGTGTCAACCCTGCACTGTGCCCCAGTTTTCCCCTCCAAACAGAATCTGAATCCTTCAGTGTCCTTTAGAGTGATTCCTTCTTAGTGTGCCCATCCGCCCTGAGCCTGTCAGACGGATCTGTGTGTGTCTGAACCACCATTGTGGGTGTGGGTTGAGTTTTGTGCCACTGTCTACACCACTTCCACATGGTTAGGCCATTGATGCTTCATAAGATGATATGCAAAAGCAGGCATTTGAAAGGAAGAAGAATGGCTCCAATGCATCTAAAGCTGATTTATACATCCTTTTTAAAAAGTTTTTTTATTTAAAAAAATTTTAATGTGTTTTTTTTTGAGAGAGAGAGAGAGAGAGAGCACGAGTGGGGGAGGAACAGAGAGAGAGGGAGACACAGAATCTGAAGCAGGCTCCAGGCTCCGAGCTGTCAGCACAGAGCCCGACGCGGGGCTTTAACTCATGAACCGTGAGATCATGACCTGAGCCGAAGCCAGACACTCAACTGACTGAGGCACACAGGCGCCCCTTTTTTAAAAAGATTAAAAAGTGTGTTTATATATTTAATTTGAGAGAGAGAAAGAGAGAGAGAAAGAGAGAGGGAATCCCAAGCAGGCTCTGTGTTGTCAGCACAGAGCCAGACGCGGGGTTCAATCTCCTACACCTTGAGATGATGACCTGAGCAGAAATCAAGAGTCAGATGCTTAACCGACTGAGCCACCCAGGCACCCCTTCCATTTTTCAAAAATGTACTTAAATTCAAGTTAGTTAACGTACAGGGTAGTATTGGTTTCAGGAGCAGAACCCAGGGGTTCATCACTCACATATAAAACCCAGTGCTCGTCCTTTAATAAAGAAAACATAATGAAAATGTTGGAATATCTGTTTCAAAGAATCAATCCATAGATGTTTATGGGAAAACATTCTTATCTCCTCCCTAACCCCCTCCCTTGGCCTATAACTCAGCAAGTTCCACCCTTATAAACCTGTTACAAAGAACATCAATGCCATTCTGATAGAATGGGCCGTTCAGGATTTGAAAAGAACACATGAGAATTTGGGCCAAATATAAAAAAGGGAGTGGAAGAGAATGGTCAAGGTGTGTGATGTGTTGGGGATCACTTGATGAGAGGGCAGGAAAGAGACATGGAAGGGTTCACAGAACCGGCCCATGAAATGGAAGGAAATCCAGGAAGGTGTGATATTTCAGAAACCAATGGAAAAAACCAATGAGTCATAGGAATTCAAATGCTACTGAGACATCTAACAGCCTCAGGACTAGAGCTGGAGAACTGGTAGGATGGAAATCTTTAGAGGTCTTTGGAGCACAATCATAGAAATTAGACTAATTGGGATGAGTTCAGGAAAGAACAGAGTGTATAGAATAATCAAATATTTAAAACATTTTTAGTGGTTTTGCTATTAAAGGAAGTTGAAAATGAGTAGATATGAAGTCTAGCAAGATTTATTTTAAAATTTCTTTAAAAAGACAAGACATAGGGGCACCTGGATGGCTCAGTCGCTTGAGCGTCCGACTTCGGCTCAGTTCACGATCTCACGGTTTGTGAGTTCGAGCCCCGCGTCGGGCTCTGTGCTGATAGCTCAGAGCCCGGAGCCTGCTTCGGATTCTGTGTCTCCCTGTCTCTCTGCCCCTCCCATGCTCATGCTCTGTCTCTCTGTCTCTCAATAATAAATAAACATTAAATTTTTTTTAAAAAATAAAAAGACAAGAAATAAACACAAATAAAATAAAAAGAGGAAAAAGACAAAAGATATCACAGGTATTTTTAATGCAGAAATAATTGATCCAGAAGAAAGAGAGAGAGAGAGAGTGAGAGAGAGAATTTGCTGTTTTGAACGAAAAAGGGATAATCACATCTGCAGTGTCTGAGTGGGAAAAGCAGACAACATGGGGACAGAGTGTCCTTGCAACAGGAGTGAAGGCAGAGAACACAGATACAAGGTGTAGGTCTGGTGGGGGAAAGATGTGATGGTTCTTTTGAGATGGATCCCGTTTTCTCAGTGAAGGAAAAGTTCATGCTGGAAAATAAAAAAAATACGCTAAAGGTAATGGCGGGTTAGTTTATTGGCAGCTCGAAAACAAAGGACGCTAAGAAATAGCTATTTGGTAACGTATATTCAGTAGAAAACAATAAAGTTCACTTGAATAAGCAGTTCCCAAACTTAGACAAACATCCGCATCACCTGGAGAGTATGCTCCAGACATTCCTGGCCCCAATTTGGACTTAAATAATTATCTTTATAATTATGAGAAATAGGTTCTGAAATTATTCATTTAAACAACAAGGTTATTCACCAAAAATTGTGATGACCCACTAGAATTGGAGGCTGCTGTTATTGTAACATTGCAGCCCCAGCTATTGGATACCTGGAGAGGCACCTTTACAATGCAAGGAAACAAATTTACCATTTACATAATGCAGGAAATGACCGTCCCATATTCTGAACTCTAAATGACTTGTGTTTGGATATTCTTCCTGGCACTCGACCCTGGTTCACGGTATTTTCAGTTATACATCTATTTTCCTCAGTATTAGAGACAGTTTTGCTTGAGTGATCTTAATGTTAACACAGGGACTGGACATGGAAAGCACTTGATACAAGGGGTGTTACTTAGGGTAATTAATTTATGCCTGAGAACATAAGGGCGGATGGGCTCGGAGAGTTTAGGGACTTCTATCTACTGTCATCCCTGGTGAAGAACAAGGCCTGGAATCCAAAATCCCGGATCCATCTGACACATTTTCTAGGCAATCTCTCTGGGTGAATCCCAAGGGGTCCAAAGTAGGGAAAACGTAGTTCATATAATTCTAGGATTTCTGAAATCACGTACGCAACCAAAATATTCAGCGAAGTCTCCATCCCGTGCAGTTCCACTGAGATTTAATGAATTCCCAGTGGTATGAATCCATTGGATGAGTAGGCACTTCATACTGGCTCTCAAGGCACGGATTCATACTTTAAAAATAAATCATTACTTATCGCTTTCTCAGGATGTCTCCTCATCACATGGCTTGCCAGGCATGGTAATGTGATGATCCGGACTGCCGTGTTTCATTACTGCCAACAAGAGGTAGGTAAATACAGATCTTTCACTGGCCTATGAATCTGACTTTTAAACTGATCTTGAACACCATCATTCCAGATCTTTCTGATTCCTTGCCCTTCAACCACAACCTGCTTTCAACCTACTTGGTTTGGTGTTTACATATGTGCATAATTTCCAAGCTAGCAGGAAGGAGTCCTCTATACCCGGTCATTTGATGCCCTTTGCTTAGGAAATTCTGAAACATGTTCCTCTGTAATTTCTATACATTAAGTTAAATGCCCTGATATTCATTAACTATACAATGAGAACAGGAAAGGGAGCACTGAACTTCCATTAAGGAGGCTCTGTTCAAACTCTGGCTCCCACGAATGCCCGTTTGTGATCTCAATCAGGTCATTTCATAGCTCTTTCGTTTGGGTTTCTCTGGAGATGAGCATGTTGAGAGAACTCAGCCAGATATTTGAGAAGCAGGTGCCTATGAATGGCTAATACCAAGTAGTCGTTAATAAACAGGAGTTGAGGGGCACCTGTGTGGCTCAGTAAGGGAAGTGACCGCCTTTGGCTCAGGTCACGATCTCCCAGTTCGTGAGTTCAAGCCCCGCGTCGAGCTGTCTGCCCTCGGCTTGGAGACTTCTTTGGATCCTCTCTCTCCCTCTCTCTCTGCCCCTCCCCGGCTCACTGTCTCTCTTTCTCAAAAATAAATAAACATTAATAAATAAATAAATAGGAGCTGAACTGGACCTCAGGTCTATCTCTCCACATCTCCATTCTGTTTTACTTATATGTTCATGTTTTAAGGCAACACCCTACCTGTGTCATCATTTAGCTCAATATGTCTGACGGGTCAAACAAAAACACTGACCTGTAGCAAATGGCTGAAGAAAAAAAGTGGTGTTTTAAATATAAGCTCTGAGTTGGGCTGAAGGTAAACGCCTGTGTTCAGATATCATTGCCACCCCTTACCCTGGAGGAGCTCTCGGATCTAGCTCTAAGGCCCGGTTCCCACATCTATAAAATGGGTACAGCGATGCCCACTGTGCAAGGTTACTGAGGACAAACTACAATAGAATATGAGTTCGTTCTCAGGAACACTCACAGATATCGCCCTTTTCAAAGGGTTTATCAGTGTGATAGGCCATTCGCATGCAAAGCAGCAATCTCCTGGGGGTTAATACAGCTGAACATTAAGCATGACGGCAGGAATCGCTACTATTGTAGATATGGCGTGACGACAGTATATGAGGGAGGCACTGATTCCATCCTTAAGGCAGTGATTGACTTTTGTGTTAGAAATTGTTTTCAAAATATTGATGTTTTTATCAGTATTGTGACATGCTACCCAGCAACACGGTTCATCATGTACTTTTGTTTGTTTTGTGAAAAGTTTGACAATTTTTTTTTTATCATTTGGAAAGCTTAACAAAGTAAGGTTAAATGGTGTGTTCCTTCTATAAGCCCCTCCCCACTCCTCAAAGCTTTGCTTATGATTCTGACTATAATCCCATGGGGGAAGTCCTTCTGTGATCCCCATTTGACACAGACAGAAAGAAAATCAAGAAGCCAACAAAGGAAGAAAGAAACGTTTTGCAGTGGGTCTCCCGTGTGCCCGGTCGACACTGCTGTGTATTATAATTTTCTTTTTATTCTTTTTTTATTTCTTTTGTTAGAGATCCTCAGACCTTACTCATCTTGTAGCTGGAAGTTTGTGCCCCTTTACCAACCTCCCCATACTTCCCCAATCCCCCAGCTCTGACAACACTCTCCACCTTCTGTTTACGTGAGTTTGGCTTTTTATTTAAATTCCACATCCAAGTGATACCGAACACTGTTTGCCTTTCCCTGTCTGGCTTACTTCCCTTAGCATAATCCCCTCACATTCCACCTATGTTGTTGGAAAGGATCAGGATTTATCATCAGGATTTGTTTCTTTCTCGTGGCTGAATGCCATTCCACTGTATACATACACATTGTTTTCATTCACTCATCCGTTGTTGACATCCATACGAAACCACTTAGGTTGTTTTCATATCTTGGCTATGGCCCATAACTGTGTATCACCATTTAAAGTTCACAAAGACCCCTACTCTTACATATTATTCCGGCATCATGGATAGGAATACTTGACCCAATTTGAACATCATCTGTTCAAAATCAAAGATCCAGTAAGTCACAGCAGCAGCTCTGACTGACTCCAGGCTGTCGGAGTCCAAACTTCATCTTTGTGCTACACGAAGCTGCCTTCATGCCGCACTGGCTGGGGTTAACCCTGCGCCCGCATAGCCATCGCTGAAAACAAGCCTGCTACTTGGTTGAACCCATCCCATTCTTCAAGAATCAAAACACAGGCTGGTGTTGGAAAAGACCTCGTCTCTCACAGCAAATTACAGCGTTTAGCTCAACCCTAAGGTAGCGCGGGAGGCTGAACATTTGCTAAGTGAGAAACAGATCTAACGTTCTTCTAATTGTTTCCCCTCTGCGGGTCTACCCATAGCAAGCAGCCTTAACCTTGAATAACCAGGACAGGACAAGGACGAGGGAGGGCTTGACATTTTAGCAGTCCTACAGATGTGAGGGAATAGGTCATCAAAGTCGAGTACACATTTTACGATACCGCATACAAAATAAAACATGGCTCCAAATAACACAAAATCACTTTGTCATGGTTTTTCAAATCATAAGAGTTCCACTACTATAGTTGCATTCTCTTACGTAGAAAAGGGCATTATACCATTGTTGCCTAAAGAAACAGGTCCTGCCTCCACCCCACCCCCCCGCCCACACACACATACTCACAGGTAGTTGGTAATGAATCAGAACCTACCAACAGTGGTTCTTCCATTTTTCTTTTCTCCTCCCAATGCATAGAAATGAACTTGTGCTCGATCAACTCAGGAAGACTTACTTTTCTTGTGGTGCTTGTTCTATTAGTAGAAGGGGAAATTTCCTTTAAGGGGAAGTTTCTTTAAGTCAAAAATGACTTCTCATGCTTTAGCATTTTTAGTAGAGACATATGGAACATTTAAGGACCAAGAGAACTCTTCTGAAATCCCTAGAAAAGAATATCACCTCTTCTAACCCTTAGGTGGCCCCCATGTGCAGGCAGAGTAAAGAGTGCCAACATGGCATGATTAGAAAGGGGACAGAAGAGTTTCCAGCAACCACTACATCGATGCATGAAGTGTTGCCTCTATAGCTTTAGTATTTGGGTGAAGTGTTGTCTTCCATTGCATGGTATCATGCCATTATTTGGAATGAGCTCTTGGGAGCCCATTAGATCTGGACATGAACTTACACTCTGCACTGGTGAGCTAGAGGGCCTGAGGGTCCTCTTCTGTAAACCACAAGTGTGCCTCTGTCTACCTCACGTGGTCACCATGTAGATTTAATGAACTCACTTATATTCTGTTTTGCCTACCGAGCACCATCCCTTCTCATTTGAAAATGCTCTCTCGTCTAGTCTGTGATTGAGGTGGATGCTGCCCCCATCCTTTCTGAGTCCTTGGCCATGATTGAGCCAAGGTGGGGTCCTGACTTGGAGATTTTGAACTGAAATGGGGAATGTTAGCTAAGTTGTAGTTCCATCCCTCTCTGGACACAACATGGTAAGATGGCAGCATGATGATGCCAAGAGCCAAGCTCATAGTCATTTGAAGTCTGAATCCCATTCATTCAAAAAAATATGGTTGGAAAAACAAAAACATTATTGAAAGAGTTGACCGTTGTGCCTGTTTCCACTTGCTGACCTCACGTTCCCCTTTCAATTAATATCAGTAAGGCTTTTGCCTCCACGTCTCCACTGAGTCTATTTTTATCAAGGACACCGTGTTCTTCGTCCTACCAAACCGAATGGTGGTCTTTTTAGCGGGGTGATGTTGTAGCCTATTAGATATAGTAAATTCTCCCTTTTTCTCAAAACACTGTGTGTGTGTGTGTGTGTGTGTGTGTGTGTGTGTTCTTACTTCCAGGACATCACCTTCTCCTGTTTACAGACCATGTTCTTGGTCATCTTTTCTTCGTCTCTCCCATGCTTTTTTCTCCATTCCACCACTGCTTGTAAGAGTGTGAACATTGGACCCAGATGGCCTTAACCCTGTTTCCTCTCTCTCTCTTTCTGCATACACTCCTTGGATAACCTCACCAACCCTGGGCTTTAAATACCACCCAAATGCTGATGATTCCCTGTCCCAGAGCCCCCAGCTCTAACCTCTTGCTAGAGGTCCAGACTCTTATACCCAAATGTCCACACACCATCTCTATGTGGCTGTCTAATGGGAAACTCAAGGACCTGAATATCACATTTGATACTCCCTCCCTAAAACTGCTTCTTCTCTAATCTTCTCATTTCACTACATGATACTAAATTGCCCAAACCAGAAAATGGAGGCATTGTCTTTGACTCAGTTTTACAAGCCTCCTTTTTATTCTGTCTTCAGTGAGTGTTTCCTGGCTCCCTTCATGTGTGGTTCATATAAGACCCATGGTCCACAATGTCCACTTATCTCTGAGGGTGAAACTCAAAAGGAAGCTCTCTTGTAGACTTGAGCTGAACACAGAAACTGATTATTTTTCTAACACCTGAATCTAAAGGTGCAATCAGGGCCACACTGAACTTGTTATGAAGTGTCTCTGGTCACAAGTAGGTCTAAAGTAGTTACAAATGACACCTCTGAACTAGACTTCCAGAAAGAATAATTGCTGTCTCGGGGGCCCTGGGCTCTGACCTCTTCGAGACTGTCCTCATAATTAGATGTTCTCCACTGCAAAAGGAAGAGCAGAAACTGAGCCATCTCTCAAATACTGAACAGGCCTTTACTGGTATCTCATTTTATAGGTGTGGATCTAAGGGCTGGGTTACCTGTCTTTTCACACTCTGATTTGGGGAGAGTAGGGCTAGTAGCGGGTTTCGTTGTACCCCGCTGCACCCTGAGGGCCTAACGACCACAGAGACTGATACGGTTTAGGGTCAATACCTGAAACATGAATGAACACTCTTAGATAAGTGGAAGCGATGGGTTGTGAGTCCAATCTGAAGGTCACTGTTAGAGACTGAGTTGTGTCCCTCGACATTCGTACATCGAAGTCGTTAAGAACCAGTGCCTGAAACTGTGACTGTATTTGAAGACCAGGTTTTTAAAGGAGTCATTTAGTTAAAATGAAGTCATTAGGGTGGGCCCTAACAGGACTAGTGTCCTTATAAGAGGTGGTCACAACACAGACACACAGAGAGAAGACCGTGTGAAAATACAGGAAGAAGAGGGACGCCTCCATGTCAAAGAGAGAATCCTCAGAAGAAACTATACCTCCTGACACCTTGACCTTGGACATGTAGCTTCCAGCAATCCTAGAAAAGTAATTCCTATTATTTAACCACCTCAGCTGGGGTACACTGTTTTGACAACCTTATCAAGCTAGTAAAGTCACTGCAGTAGTTGTCCTATGCCCCAGAATTCTACGGGCCACTGTACTGCAGGAGAGTAGCCCCCAACCAGACCCAGGCCTTGAAGACATGGCAGAATAGAGGAAGCTTAGCTGGAAGAGAGGACAGAGTCTACTGCAAAGAAAAAAAAAAGCCCTCCCTATTCTATACTCACACCAGAGCCCTGGAAATAAGTCTAGGCGAGTACCCAAAGGATTGGGTTCGAGGCTCGACAGTTGGTAGCCCATTGTCAGTGTCAGGGCCATCGATGTGTCTAAACTCCAGTCACCCCATTGGTAAAATGGAATTAACCATTTGGGCCTCAATGAGCAACTCAAAGGGATGATGGGCAGCAAATTACTTCGCTAACTTTGGCATATGCTCTATACATGTGGGAGGTTACTCTCACTCTTTTTACTCCTGTTTTCATTTAACAAAATCTAACCAGTGGCCCAGGACAAAATGCATTCAGCTGCACTGATGAATGCCACCTGCCTCTGCGATTGCCTTCTTCATTTGTTTCCATTTCAAACACCCTGTGAGCAGAGTGATTGAGTTTGAATTGCTTGGGGGATCCTCCCCCCTCACAGCTCCATGTAAGTAGAAGCTCACAGTTGCTAATGATTTATTATTTCACCTCTGAAGTGTATTCGGTGCTTGTGCCCAGCACAGTAGCTACATAAGGGGAGCACACACGTGCCGTCACTTCCAATATGGACACGAATAAATCCAGGCCAGCCCTTCTGCCTCGATCGTTTATGGAAGCGGCTCTTTCACCCCTCTAAAGCAGAAATGTTCTTATCTCACAGCCTCTCTTGTGGGACCTGTGTTTAAATTAACTCAGTGTCCTCAAGTGCCCTGGCTTCCACTCAACCCTCAAGGTTCTCACTGCTCTAGGAGGGGAGAAGGACTGTGATTTTGCAAGTGCAGAGAAATTCCTGTGAATTAGAGCCCACGTATAAACAAAAACAGCTCGCAGTTGAGATTACTCACTGTATGCTAAGCATTTTACAAGTGTAGCCTTTTTAAGACTCACACAACCTAATGAGGGAAGAATTATTATTGTCTTTGTACAGGTGTGGTGGTTTTTAAACCATGGCTGTGCATTTTTAGACTGTCCTTCCATGTTGAGGTGGGGTCTATGTCTCCCCCACCTTAAGCATGGGTGAGCTGTGACTGTTGGCCAGTAGAGAACAGTTGCAATGGTGCTCACTGGCTTGAGAAGCTTGGTCATCAGGGCCACAGGGTGTCCTCCTTGATTGTTGAAAATTCCACTCTTGGAGTCCAGAACCACCGTACGAGATATCTATCCATTCAGAGGCCACCATGCTGAAGAGTCTGTGCCTTCCCTTTGGCCTAGAGTTCCGTATGAAAGGAGTCTCCCAATCATCTCTGCCAAGGTCACAGACATGTGAGCAAACCCCTCTTGAGTCCTCCAGACCAGCCATCTGCCAACTGGTAACCATCAAGTGACCCCCACTGACACTTTGTAGAAAAGAAGAATCACTTAGCCAATAACTGACCCAAATTCATGACCCGCAAAATTATACGATATATTAAAAGAGATGTCAACTTAAGACACTCAGTTTTGGGACAGTTTGCACACAGCACTAAAGAACCCCAATACCCGTTGAAGAAGCTGGAGCAGAAAAGTGAAGAACTATCCAAGGTCACTTTGATGATGTTGTAGATCTGGGATTGGACTCTAGAGAGTGTGACTCTAGAGTCTGACTTCTTAACTACCCTGCCCTTTGGTGGAAAATCCATAGCCGCATGATAATTATACTGTGATTAAGACAGGGAGAGGAAGTGGGAGCCTCCTCAGCAGGTGCTTTTTAACACAGCTGTCAGTAGTCAAGGCAGGTCAGCTTTAGCATTTAGAGAAGCAGCTTTTTCGTTTGTCACCAAACAAGTGACTTGGAGTCTTTCTCCAACCTCATATCAGCTGTGTGGCCCTGAGCCGGGAACTCCACTCCCAACCTTCACCTTCTTGCTTGCAAAATGCAAAGATAATAACCATGGGGTTCAAGTGAGATCAGACGTAGCACAGAGTGCACACTGAATTTTAGATGTGAGGGAAACCCTCTGAGACAATTTCCCCCCTCAGAGAGAATATATACCATCTTGGCAGGGCTTGGGACACTTGCCAACGGCTGAAGAAAACCTTTATTGTTATGACTGGGGTGGTTCTCCTGGGAACTGGTAGGTGAAGAACAGAGATTCTGCCAAATATCTACAGCGCACAGGACAACACTCCCTCTTGCTCTCACTGCAACAAAGAATCATCTAGTCCAAAATGTCAATAGGGCTGTTGTTGAAAAGCATCCTCATAAAAGAATCTCCACATCGTGTAGAAGCTAAAATAGATAAGATCTCACCAAGATTCAATCGCATCTTTCAAAAATTCCATTCTTCCGGTTTTTTGCACATCCGATGACTCTGACCTTCAGTCATTCTGTGAATCCTACATTATAAGACCAAAGAGGGTTTAAATGTCATGATTCTAAGAAGCCAAAATTCTAAGTTTCTAAGATTCTACTTATTACTCAAGGTACTTTAGATATAAGACTACTTTCCTAAGCTTCTAAGGTGCTAAGATCTTAAGAGGCTTTAATCTTAGATTCTAGGGCATCTAGGGCTTATATTTCTAATAAGCTCTATTCAAAGAAACAAGTCTTCTATGATCCTATGATAATATAATGCTTCAATTCTAAGACATTACTGTGCCATGACATACATTTCTAGATTCAGTGTGTTCAGAGCATGGAAACGTACTGCGCTAAATGTTGGGGGTTAGGCTCTATCCTTAAGCTTATACCCACAAGCTGGTTGTGATCTGTTTTTTTTTTAATGTTTATTTATTTATTTTGAGAGAGAGAGATAAAGAGGCAGAGAGAGAGGGAGACAGAGAATCCCAAGCAGGCTCCACACCGCCAGCAGAGAGCCCAAGGCAGGGCTCGAACTCACAAACCATGAGATCAAGACCTGAGCTGAAATCAACAGTTGGACGCTTAACCGACCGA
Source organism: Puma concolor (assembly GCF_028749965.1). Lineage (NCBI taxonomy): Eukaryota > Metazoa > Chordata > Mammalia > Carnivora > Felidae > Puma > Puma concolor. The sequence goes on from NC_141684.1 coordinate 6,665,597, forward strand.
GCCACCCAGGTGCCCCTGGGTGCTATTTTTTTTTTTTTAATAACCAAATAGTGATGTTTGAGGAATGGAGATTTCCAATGAAATGTGTTTCAGTAGATGAAAGTTCAATACCTATGACGCTGCAGAGCATTACTGGCCCAGTGTGGACTGGATACAAAGTATCTTAAGTTGTATATCCCACATATATTCTATCGGGATGGTCATGCTCTGCTCCTGGATTATATTCAGGGTTAGCCTTATACCTCTTCTGGCCATACATAGAGGTCACCAAGAAGCAGCTTGTCTGTTCCAGCAAAACAAGCAAAACTTCAAACTTCATTCAAAGGTGCAGCTACATCCCTTTCCTGGATCTGGGCTCACCACCAGCTGGCCACCTGCACTCTGAGGGAGTTCGTAGTGGGCTCCCCTCTTCTTTCTCCACATGGCTCTTTTACTCCCTCTTGCTTCCTAGGAGAGGAGGAACAAGGTTGGAAATGTCTCGATAACCGTTGAGAGAAAACACAGGTCTTCCTGGGGACTGGCATACGTTCAAGCACAGCTCTTCTCAGGAAATGTCTGTGAATTCCTCAGATGTGCTACCTCTTCTCTGTGACTGGATCTATCCTCCTTGAGGCTGCCCTAGTATGAGACAGCGGGTCTCTATTTCAGCTGATCCAGTAGGGATCCTCTTAGCCATAAGTTCCATGTGGTATGCCTCTGGTTTCTTTCTACTCAAGCCCACTCATCCCTCTGAAGCAAGACCTAAATCAACTCTTTTTTTTTAAAGTTTTAAAATGTTTATTTATTTTATGAGAGAGAGAGAGTGGGAGCTTGAAAGGGGCAGAGAGAGAGGGAGACACAGAATCCGAAGCAGGCTCCAGGCTCCGAGCTGTCAGCACAGAGCCCAACATGGGGCTCGGACTCACGAGTGGTGAGATCATGACCTGGGTTGAAGTCAGATGCTTAACCAACTGAACCACCTAGGTATCCCTACATCAATTCTCTTACTTAGAGCCCACAGAGGTCCACAGGGGACCAGGGTGCATCCTTTGTCTTTGGAAATTCCAAGGGTCCAAGTCAGTCCCAATTCAGCCACTTTCTCCTCCCTAGAGCTGTAAGCCCGCTCTTGCCATGTGAATGTCTCAGATCTGAACTAGACCCTAGTTCACTCAAATCCTTTCTCTCACCCGAGGGGAAGGGGCCAGATACTCCATCCCACTGCTCTGTGCTTGGTTGTAAGAAGTATGAGATGGGGTATTAAGGGACTCACAGTAAATGAGAGGCTTTTTCCAAAATTCCTCTTCTGACTCGATCTCCAACATTTTTTTTTTCAGCCATTGCAACATTTTTCATGGTCTAGAGCAGTGATCAGAAAATTGTGGCCCTCCAGCTAAATCCTGCCTACTATCTTTTTTATAAATAAAGTTTTATTGAAACACAGCTATACATTCATTTTCATATTGTCTATGACTGCACTGCAGCAGAGGTGAATAGGTACAACAAAGACCATACGCTCCAACAGCCAACACCACTTACTTGTCCTTTCCAGAAGAAGCCTGATGGACTCTGGGTGGGAGGCAAGGGCCCAAAACTTATTTCTGCCACCTTCTCTTGCAGACACAGCACTGTCTTCTCTTGCTTCCCCATTGGAAGGTAGCATCTATTATATTGGGACCTTTATGAAACTGAGACTTAAATAATTTTATTTTAACTTTCTGCCATTCTGTCAATACTTAAATACCACTCATGAGCCAGGCATTGTATGGGATATTTAGCCAAGTTACCAGGCTTAATCCTTATAAGGATACCTTGAAGCAAGCAACATTAATCTCATTTTATGGAAGTGGATATTCAGCCTCAGTAAAGCTTAGTGACTTGCTTAAGGATACATGGCTAGTAACCAGCTGAGGTGGGAACAAACCAGATCTCTCTGATTCTAGGGGAAATGTTCTTCCAAATGCCCCAGTTCGGTCCAACCACACTCTCCAGAGGCTGTTGGGAAAACACACTGCAAAAATCCACCCCATCCCCAGGAAAGTACAGTACTGTGATCCTTGCCATTCCTGGAACATGGGATCTGGGCACACTAGAGACACTCCTTTGTTTAATTAACATGAGAGTTATTTATCCAATAACTCCCTTTCAAATCAGGGTTGAGCAGGATCTCAGAGTCACCACACATCAGTGTGCATTCCAGCCTAATTTCAGAACCCTTCATCATGAATCTCCTCCTAGGGAGACTGTCTTTTCCTGATATCTGGTATTGAGAAGGGTCATCAAGAGAAGAAAAAAGTCTGTAGGAACCCTGACTTACTTTTGCAAGAAGGGATGGAACCGTTAGGAAAAGATTTTTGACATAATCTGGACTACTCCCAACCCCATCTCCCACTGTCCATTTCGTAGATCAGAACAGGAAGATCTAAGGGAAACAAACAAAAAAACAAACAATAAATAAAATAACTCGTCCAAAATGACATGGCAATCAACTAGGAAGTTGAGAGAAACTGCATTTCAGACTCCAAGCCTAGTTTTCAACCTAACATGACAGGGACAAAAGGCAGCCAAGTTATTTTTTGTTCTTTTCCATTTTTCCAAAAAAGGTTCTGTGTCAATCTAATAGGCACAGAAGTCTTTTATTATGCTGTAAGAAAAACAGTTGAAGGATCAAGATTTCAGACGCTAATGGAAGAGGTCAAATTAATTGAATGAGAAAGGTCACCAAGCCACCCATGGAAGAACCAAAGGAATCCAGAACGTGTGGGAGGGAAAGGGGAATACACAAGACCATAAAAGAGTTCCACGCGAGTTTGGAATAGCAGGGAAAAGGCAGGAGAAGTCTGGTTGGATTGAGAGGGGGGGATAATAATCACATCGTGTGTAGGATTTTGACAGCTAGGTGGACTACTCTTAAGATTATGCCGAATCTTCCATTTCCATTGTACTAAAAGAACTGATAAATTTTTAACTACCTTTCTCTTTGAGATGTAAGGCTGGTGTTTCTTTCCAATAAGGTGCGTGTGGAGATCTAGGAAATGGCTCATTTGGTTCAAGGTACCGTGATGTTGTGTTGGCAGTCCAACCCGGAGCCGTCCTTTCACATGTCGGTTCATGACGTGCGCGCTTCTTAAGTACTCTCAGGAGTCTTCTACCTCTCACCCCTGCGCTTAGGCATCACTTCCTTTAAGAAGATTCCTTGACCACGGATGCTTCAGGGTCCACATCCTGTCTGTGTTCTCATCATGCCTCCAACAGAAAATGTCCAATACATAACAAGCCTTGAGGAAATGTCTCCTGGAACTGGGTTGAGTTTTAGCCCCCGTCTGGAGTACCAGAGACTCAGGTGAATAAGTCAAAGGTTTCGTCTTTGGGTAAGCGACAATACATTTGGGAAAGACAGACGAGTAAAAATATGTCAGAGAGTTCTGTGATGAGAAGCAGAAGGTGAAAGACAAGTCTGACGGAGGTAGGGGAGGCTTCTCCACGAGGCTGATCACAGTCTCCAGCTTCGTTGTGCAGACGGAAGCAGAAAGGTCACTCTGGCTGGCCCACAGAAGGTCTTGCTTCTTTAAGACAGAACCAAATTAAAACCCTGGACTTCCCAGTCCCTGGGTTCAGTACCCTGCACCAATTCTAGACATTCCTTGACTATAAGAGGCTTTTACAAGCAGAGAACTTGCTTGGGGTGTGGAACCTGCTGGGGGTTGATTATTCTATTGAATAGGCTCCCAATAAGTTGGATAAATGAAAGGCCTGCTGCCTGCCTCTGAAATCTAGGTTGAGGAAATAAAGTGAAATTGGCAAATACAACATTTCAAATGAACTCCAGCCACTGCCTTCAAAGACACCAGAGTCAAACGAATATATTAGGTTCATAGGAGACATCCAGGGTGCTCTGTGTATATTAATCGGCGACATCACTCCTGAGTCCATATTACATACAAATATAGCGAATCCCATTCCAATGCAACACATATTTGTTAAAGGCTGGCTGTTCATTTATTTATCCATTCATCACTCACAATACAGATGTTTTGTGGGCCCAGAACTGTGCGTGGTGCTGCTGAGACTGAGCGGAGCTTAACTAACATTGCCCTGCCCCGAGGAAGCTCATGGTCTAGTGAATGACCCACACAGCGAATGAGCAGTCAAACCATCAGTGAAGGTGCGATAAACGGAAGAAGGAAAAACATGGAGTGCGAAAAGAACGTATAAGTAGGGGCCCTCATCCAGTCTGAGGGTTAGTTGACGCCTCCCTGAGCAAGTGATATCTTGGCAAAGGTGTGAGGATGAATTGGGAACCAGGCAACCAGGATGTGAGCGGGGTTCTCTAGCTTGGGAAAGCGTCTATACCTTCTGTTACAGGGATGGTGGCTACGGATAGAGAGGCGGAGAGTGACAAATAAGCCCCATGATGCACCACATCGGTCAGAATGCTTTAGAAGAAAATATCGGAAATCTTGGGCAAACTTGGGTAAGTATGCACAATAAAGAACTTTATTATCTGATACGAGTGGAAATCCAGATGTTGGCGGCCTCTCCCAGCAGCACAGTGAATGTATCCATAACGCAACCAAGACCCAGATTCCTTCACCCTTGGCTTCTCCCTCTCCATCTCTCTCTTTCTCTTCTACCCTAGCTCCAGCTTTTTCCTGAATCTAGTCCTGGTATTCCTTACGGTTGCCAAAGGGCTTCCAGAGGGAGCATGCCTTATAGGAACGCTTCCTTGTCCATGCTCAGGAAGACAGCAGAGAAACCCCTCTGTCAGGCATAAACTATTGGGCCTGTGTTTTAGTTTTCTTGGGTCAATTAAGTTATCCCTGAATGTGAGCAATCACAGGAAACCCCATGCACTGACTGGTATGGAGCAACCGGTTATGGTATGGATCTAGATTCATCCCAAATTGGATGACGTCACCATCCACCAGCAGGGATAAGAGTAAGTGCCAGAGCAGAAGCAGAGCTCTGGTAAGGAAGAAGAAGCAGGGTGTGTGCAATAGACGCTGGGTTAGCCACCCCCAGGTCACCACACGGCTTTCCACGAGCGCAGGGAAAATTCACATCCAGCTTGGATATAAGGTGTGAAGAGAGCATCACCCGTGTTGACTGTGAAAACTGGGTTTTATTCCTGTTCCTCCACCTACAGGCCACAGTAGCTAGAGTAACAATTTAATATCTCACTCTCAGCTTAATCACCTGCAAAATGGGGGAAAGAATTACAGTTGTATGGTATGCTTTTGAGAATTGAATATAATAACGTAGAAAATGAATTTGATATATGACAGATAATCAATGTACGTTCCTTCCTCCTTCGCTGACCCTCCATCTGTCTTGCTCCAGAGAATGGGGACATTTTAATTCTCTCTGGTAAAAGCAGAATTTATGAAGGCTCCGTAGCAAAGTTGGGTTTGAAAATTGGCAAGGGGGGGCATGCAGAGGGCATATCTTGCATATAACATTGGAGATGGAATACCATAACTTAACAACGGAGGACAGAAGGACAGCCAGGCTGTTGGGCATGGATGCTGAGTGTGCACTGGGGGGGGGGGGGGGGGGGGGGAGGGGGGGGAGGGTACTCTGAGTGCGTGTGGGTGAGATGAGAGATGTAAGGCAGAGGAGGTGTAGATCTGGTCTACTTACAGACAGCCCACGATGCTGGCCTCAGAATAAGGCTTCTTACTAAATCAAGTTGATTGTGTGTCTTTTCTCGGCGAGAATTCCCTCTCAGAATGTTCCTCAGAACTCATACAAGAAAGCTGCAGCAGGCCAGGGGCACCCGTTTCACCCAAGTGTCTAGACAAACATAAACACTACCTAGATGCCTTGAGATCCTACCATAGAAGCAGTATGTACTTAACCAAAGGGAAAGGAACTAACTCATTAAAGACACACAAACTGGTTTCTCTGGTGTGAATACCAAGAATGGAAACAGAGAGTCTTCTTTTGCTCTTGTTTCAAAAATCCATACGAACAAATAAGGTCCTGTACCAGGAGCTCTCCTAAACGTGAAAGTGTGAAGATGGGAGAAAATTATAAAGACAATCTTTTGATAAAACCTGGAGGTCTGAGGAAGCTCTTATATGTGGAGGGAATTAGGGAAGGAAAGTAGGAATCTAATACTAGTTTGGTTTTGGAACATGCTGGGCTATTTCCAGTATCCTAAGTGAAATGGGAAACATGGGGAGTGAAATGTAGTGTATTTGGGAAAGGGTAAGTAGCTCAGAATTTCTGGGACATGTGTTCTGGGGAGGGGTTGGCAGGGGATGAGACAGGTATTAGGGAACAAATTGCCTGTTATGTCATACTAAGATGCTTCGACTTTATTCTAAAGGTATTAAAGAATTAAAGAATATCTTTAAAGCAGGGACATGTTATGTATGTTTCTGGAAGGGCGCTCTGGCTGCAGGAAAGGTGGACTGAGTGACAGCAGGAAGGGAGACCAGTCAGGAGCTTTCTGTAAAGTTACAGGTGGGAAGAAATGAGACCCTGAAAACAACGGCTGAGAGGGAATGGCAGGAGAAGAAGGTGGAAAAACAGGAGAGTAGACAAGGAAGGATTTCTCCTGCCATCTTAAAGTGGCTTCTGCCTTAAGAGGCAGAGACGTTCAAGGTTGGAACAACCAGACTTTGATAATGGCAAGGGAACATCAACGGGTCCCTCACTTGTGTGGAAATGGGGCAGGTTTCAGGTACTGAAAAGAGTCTGGGCTCCATGTGGGAGTCTGGGTAAGAGTCTACTGCCTGGGACGGAGACAGCCGGAAGAACAAGAGACTTGCAATGTTTAAGTTCCCTGAAAAAGGACAGAGGATTTCTGTTTTGAGAGTTTGATCATATACTGTGAGGGATCATAGTGGGGGATTTCATATTGTTCATATTCTAGGCATTTGTGCTGCTGAAAATACATTATTTAGACTGCAGTTGTGATGTGTGGGATTCCTTGGCGTTTGTGCTGAATTGTGTCCCCTCCAAAATTTATACGCCGAATCCCCAAGCCCCAGGACCACAGATTATGACCGTGTTTAGAGAAAAGTTCTTTAAAATGGTAACTAAAGTTACATGAAGTCACCGAGGTGCGCTGTAATCAAACATGACTGGTGTCTTTATACAAAAAGGACATCTGGACACGGACACACACTGAGGGAAGACCATGTGAAGATATCGGAAGAAGGGCACCAGATGGACGACACCAAAGAGAGAGGCCTTATGAGAAATCAACCTTGCTGGCACCTTGATCTCAGACTTCTGGCCTTCGGAACTATGAGAAGATAAATTTCTGTTGTTTAAGCCTCCCAGTCCATCGTATTTGTTATGGTGGCCCCAGAAAACTAATATATTTGGTGTAAACTTGCAGAAAAGCTCAGGTGGGATCGTTCAAGCTGCTAAATGGTTTGAGTGATGAATGTTTGGGTAGTTTTTTTTTTGGGGGGTCATCTGAGTCAAGGTATTTTTGTGCTATTTTGGTTTAGTCTATTGCTATCTTGCTTCATGATATCTCATTGTTATCTCACGGACATTTTTAAGGTCATTATGGGTTGAATTCCCATCTTACTCATCACAGCAGGATGCCAGGGCACAGGAAGGTTTGGAGAAGCTGCCAGAGGTGATAAGCAGGACTCTCTTAATGTCCCTCTGACGTCCTCCTGCAAGGGCAACAACCAACCCCAGCCGGTCCACCAGAAACCTCACTACTAAGCTTGAAACAAAACAAAAACCAAAGAAATGGTGGCTTCTAGAAAGTATAATGCACATCATGCACCCTGACCCACAACTCCAGAGTTTCTGATCCAGATAGGGTTCAAGATTGAGACTATTTCTGGAGGGCCACCTTACTAGCAGTGACATTTTTTTAATTTTTTTTTTCAACGTTTATTTATTTTTGGGACAGAGAGAGACAGAGCATGAACGGGGGAGGGGCAGAGAGAGAGGGAGACACAGAATCGGAAACAGGCTCCAGGCTCCGAGCCATCAGCCAGAGCCTGACGCGGGGCTCGAACTCACGGACTGCGAGATCGTGACCTGGCTGAAGTCGGACGCTCAACCGACTGCGCCACCCAGGCGCCCCTACAGTGACATTTTTTTAAAGGACTTCGTAGTCTAACCCACAGGAGTGTGACTTAGATAATTGCAGGTGGGCTATATGAGCAGGTGCCTGTGGTTCTAGTTCATTTTCCTTGATGTTGGTAGGTGCTCACTGGGTTACTTTGTCCTCATGTTTCGGTTAGAAGATAAAAGACATATCGGGTTGGGTATTAGGAATGGGAGACTCGGAGTGATAGATGGGGAAATAGACAAACCTCGGCTTAGTTAGTCTCAGTAAAAAGGTTTAGTTTTAGCAAAATGGAGTTTTCCAGAAGTGCAGCCTGTGTCTGAGCGTTTTGTCCACTGTTTTGCATTAAGGCTTGGGGCCAAAACAGGGTATTTTCTTTGTTTACATTTGTGTGCGTAGTATACCTCTCTCAGGACCTCATAAGGAGGATGGCAGTGGAGGTAAGGCATGGTTTGAATACTGTTATGTCACGTTGCTTGGACAAAAGAAAATACTGTCGTCATACTATTTTTGTCTTATTACTTTGATGTTCCCAATCTCGTCCCCATTTCTGAGCAATGGGAAGCTCTGGGAGGGGCTAAAGTGGGACGCGTGGTGCAGGGATGTGGAAAACGTGGAGAAGGGTCTCTTTAGACTTGGTCTGTTTCTTCTGATCTCTGAGATGATCCAGTTTACCCAGCACAGCTGTTCCCATAAACACGGCCACAAGGAGACAGCACTCAACGCTGTGGGGAGACGCTTTCATGCACGAACTGTCGCCAGATGTCGACCCCTTTGCAAATGCCCTGTCACTTAGTGGCGGCCGCACTAGCAGCTCTGAACTTGGCGGGAGGCCATCTGCTCTGCCCGGAACCTGCCATGATGGTTGGGCTTCACAGCTGCACCTGCAAGTTGATGCTGGGTCGCTTTTGTAAGCAAGAGGCAATGGAGCAAACGCAATTAGGTGCCTCTTAAGTTCTTTTTGATGTCCTCCTCATCCATGTCGTAAACATTTATTCCATGCTTGCTGTATGTCGGCACGATGATAAGCATTTGTAGAACCTTTCTTAATTCTTACACCACTTGTGAGATCTTATCATCCACCTATCCAGAGGAGAAAACAGAGGGGGCAGAGAAATGAAATACTTTGCCCAAGTTCACACAGTCAGCTCGGGCTCATTGACTCAGAGGAAAACTAACCTCATTGCCATCCTGCTGTGATGGTCAACTAACAGACAGCACACCCAAGGATCCCCAGGCACTTTTCAGAGTGAAGACCAGACTTTACAGAGTGAAGACATTGCATCACCTACGTAAGGAACTCCTATCGATTCCATTTCAGGAGCGACCGTATGTCGTAGCCAGGGCAGGCCTAGTTGATGTCACGAATTTTTTTATTTAATCCTCATAGCAACCTGAAGTTTGCAGACGAGGAAACAGAACCCAGCGTCCAAGAACCATCAGGTAGCTGGGTAGGGACCTAAGTGCAGGATTCTCTGATGGCTGAGCATTTGCTCCTGACCGCCATGTTATCGAGACTCACTTGCGGTAGAGCCCGTTCCAGAGCTCAGGATTTCAGGAAACAGATCTGGTCCTCGAGCAAGCAGTCCAGCAGAGTGCCATGAGGTAGCAGTAGAATGTAAGCCATAAACATACTTTCAACTGCTCAAGGAGCCACGTTGAAAACACAGTTTAATAGACCAGTAAAATTAGTTCAGTAATACATTGGATGAAGGAGCACACTTATCATGACGAGCCCGGGTGATGCACGGAATTGTTGAATCACTATTGTTATATCACTAACTGATGTAACACTGTATGTTAACTGTACTGGGATAAAAAATAAATACATAAAATATATAACAATAGGTCCAAAATAATATAATTTCACAATATAAATGATATAAATATTAACGAGATAGGCGACCTTCCTTTCTTGCATACTACATCTTCGAAACATGAACAAATGCAGGAACTAAGGCAAACAAGAGGGAAGGAAAGAAGGCAGATCACTTAATTTCTTGGAGCCTCAATTCCTCTTGCGTATTGGCTCTCACGAGCGAACTGATTATCAAGGATTTTTGTGTGATAATCAAACAAAGGAGACCTAATCAACAAAACGCCATGCAAATCAGAGCTCCCTGCCTCTGCAATGCTGCCCCTCAGTACCCTATTCTGAGTGTAGAACAGGCTTGGTGTGGTTTCTCTCCGTTTAGTCTGAGCCTCTCCTCCCTGCCCTATTCACTTTGCAACTTCCTGTAGGACTTTTCCATGATGCTCCGTGTTCCTAAATTTTGAGTTAGACACCACCTCCCGATGGATGTTCTTTCTCATGGGACTCCGTGTGCGTCTAGTGTCAGCAGGGAGTTAGCTGCTGCCCCCCCTTACGCGATTTTATGAGATCCTAAGAGCCTGTCTTCTGATTTGGTGGTTAGCTCCCCAAGGGATAAAACGTCTCGTTCGTTGGCATGTAACTGAACGTTGAATCAACAAAAGCAAAGGTGATTGAATAAGTGAACACAGGAGTGAATGAACAAGGAGTTTACACTTGCAGAACACCGGAGTTGCATTGTGAGTATTTCCATACACTTTCTAGAGTCTAGGGTCTTAAATGTAGCAAGCACATAAGTACACAGCAGCTTTTGTTTGGGGGTTTTTGTTTGTTTGCTTGTTTTTTGGATGGCTGCTTATTTCCCTACAAAAAGAACCGTTTTCTCTGAGGCTCTATGGCCAAATCAGACTAAAGACAAGGGTGTGGTGCTCATCAACCAAGGACAACAGGTGTTATTCTAGCGACATCCACTGCCTGAGCAAGAGCTGAGGCCTTAATTGACTCTGACAACTTCTTTTAAGTAGCCAAAGTGAATTGGAAACTTTCCCTTGAGACATTTATTGGAAAACACAGTTTGGATTAGTCTAATAACTGAATGTCAACTGACTTCCAAAACAAAGCAGCGAGGCATGCTTCTCTCCTTACAAATCAAGGAATCCAGAAGAGTGCAGCTTCAATAACCACTAATCAGGATTCTCAGAAGATTGAGGCCAGCAAGGGAATTGCTTTTACCCATAGGCTAAAGTCCAAAGACCTTACCTTAGCATCCGCTGCCCTTAATAAATTAGCCCTGACTTCCCCAAACATCGAAAACACTTGATGAAATCCCACAAGCATTTCTAAGGAAGTAGAGGGGAAAGGGCATTCCAGGTTGAGGGAAGAATTTAAATAAGGGCAGTAAAGTTCAGGTAAGTTTAGCAAATCACTTCTACCCATAAGGTACATGTGTGGGACGGATTAATGACAAAAATACAGAAATAAAGGCCTGATGATGAGATGTCTGAGGAAGGATATTGCTCTGAACAAGGGGGTATCGATGCATTTTTCCAATTCCTCCTCACTAAGCACCGCTATAAGCCTTGTAACGGGTGCAAGAGACCACAAAAAGCGAACGCTGAGAAGCAGAAAGCGGGCAAGCTGGTTCGGGCTCCAGGACTGGAGGAAGAACACGGTGGCAGGGGTGGGGTTGGAGTTGAGGGTCTTGTATGCCGTCACCCAAGAGACGAGGGTCACCCTGATCTGACATTTACCAATCCTTGACTTAGCAATGTAAGCAAGAGAAGGTAGCCTCCTTCCACCTCAGATCAGACGGGCGTGTCTCTGAACATACCATGCTTCTCAGACACCACGACCAAGAGGGTTTGGCTCAGAGACCCAAGAAGAGTAAGAGGAGAAGAGGCAAAGAAATCTCCAAGTCTCTGAGACTCCTTTGTCCTGGGGGGACAGGCAGAAGGCAAGAAGGACCCAGCAAAGCAAGTGGCCAAGTCCAGGAAGCCTTTCTTGTCCCACAGGCCTCAGACCCTCCTTTCCCACACGGACGCACCAAGAAATCAGGCAGGTGGGAGTGGGGCTGCAGCGGGTGGATCTTAACACAGTCTTTGTGGGAAGACATCCCCTGGCCGGACTTGGGACGACCCCTCCACAGCCTCGGCAGGACCAACAGGACAGTGAGAGCCCCAGCAGCGCCAAGCCAAGCAGCTGAAAATAACACCGGGAAGGTTCTGAGGAGCAGACCCCCACGGGAGCCACACCCCACCTTAGGCCAAAGCCTGCATTCCATACCTCAACCTCAACTGGGTGGCTACCTGGTAAGATAAAAGATTTTAAAAGGACCCAAAGTATTCTAACATAACAAATAAAATGTCCAGGACCCCACTGAAAATCATCTGTAATACCAAAACCAAGAAAATCATAACTCTGAGAAGAGACAATCGCTGGGTGCCTCAGTCAGTTGAGCGTTCAACTTCAGCTCAGGTCATGATCTCGTGGTTTGTGATTTCAAGCCCCCCTTTGGGGTCTCTGCTGATCCTCTGTCTCCCTCTCTCTGACCCTGTCGTGCTCATGCTCTCTCTCTCTCAAATATAAATGAATATTTTTGAAAACTACCAAAATGCCTCAGAGATGATATATATCATATATTTGTGATTAAATGTATCACACTAAAAAAAAGCATGTTATTAATTAATGAATGGACACATCGACCAATGAAACACCATTAAGATCCTAGAAATAGGGGTGCCTGGGTGGCTCAGTTGGTTAAGCATCTGACTTCAGGTCAGGTCATGATCTCATGATTCGTGAGTTTGAGCCCAGCATTGGGCTCTGTGCTGACAGCTCAAAGCCTGGAGCCTGCGTTCAGATTCTTTGTCTCCCTCTGCCCTCCCACCATGCTCTCTCTCTCTCTTAAAAAAAAAAACACAAAACATCTTAAATTAAAAAAAAAATGCTAGAAATAGGCCCACTTAATGTGCTTAATTGATTTTTGACAAAGGTGAAGAGGTAACTTAATGGAGAAAAGATAACTTTTTATTTTATTTTTTTAAAATTTTTTTAACGTTTATTTATATTTGGGACAGAGACAGACAGAGCATGAATAGGGGAGGGTCAGAGAGAGAGGGAGACACAGAATCTGAAACAGGCTCCAGGCTCTGAGCCGTCAGCACAGAGCCCGAAGCGGGGCTTGAACTCACGGACCGCGAGATCATGACCTGAGCCGAAGTCGGCCGCTTAACCGACTGCGCCACCCAGACGCCCCAAAAGATAACTTTTTAAACACATGGCACTGGAGCATTTGGGCATCCATAGGGGAAAATAATTACCTTTAACTTAACCCTCACACAGTATACAAAAATTAATTCAAATCTAATCATAGACTTAAATATAAAATATAAAACTCTAAAACTTTAGAAAAAAGAAGAAAATCTCCAAGATGAAGGCTAGTTTGAGAGTTCTTAGACTTGACCTTATCACTGCACAAGTAGAAACTAAAGTAAAAATAAATACAATTAGTGTTCATATCATCTGAAATCCCAAGGCCCAATTCTACCTTGATGGAGGAAAGCAAATCTAAATATTCTCTTTTACTGATTCTAGTTGTGCTGAGAGTGTTTTCCCATAAGCCCTAAGTATTGAGTAAGTTGAAAAACTACATTCGTACTTAGATTTTAACCCACATTTCTAAGAATAAGCAGGCCAGTTGGCCACCTCTCTCCCATTTTAAACTTCCCTCCTACCACCCATGGTCCAGAGACACATATGGGACAACGCCAGCGTAGAGTAGTTCTCCACCTGGGCAATTACATCCCAGGTGGCATCTGGAAGTCCCTTGGGCTACTGAGGACATTTTTGGTTGTCATGACTAGGGGTTGGGCTGCTACTGATGGCTCATGGGTAGAAGCCAGCCATGCTGTTAAATATTCTACGTTACACGGGATAGGCCCACAACACCCCAAAACTAATTGTCCCCAAATATCAATGGTGTCAATTTTGAGGAACCTGGTATAGAGTAAATAGAAACCAATTGGTAAACCCCTGCTATCCTGTATTCATACAGGAAAAAAACCTTAAGCATATACTATGTGCCAGATACTGTTCTATATTCAGTGACGCAAAAGTGAACAAGACGGCCGGATTGCTCTCCCCCATGGCACCTATGTTCTGGCTTATTACATATGTGACCCAGTTAACCTGCCTGAAAGTTAGGTTTCTCATTTCTGAAGTAAGGGTCAATATAACTCACAGGGCACGTATGGAGTTTAAATGAGACAATGTAGATGTAACGGGATGTAAAAATGGTACTCTTCATGCCTCACGGGGCATGAATTCAACAGATGTTACATTCCAGTGTGAATTGAAAACAGAACAATATGGAAAAATAACTGGTTATAGGGCTATCACAAAACGTGCATGTGAAGGGGTAGATGGGGAGTGATCCAGGAGGATCCTGCAGTGGGACTTCTGGGAAGGACCGTGGGGCGGATGAGGCTATGGAGGGGTGGGAGCCTGGGAAGAAGGCTTTAAGGATACAGTCAGGTTTGAAAGGTGCCCCTGCAGGTGGAGTGGGAACACAAGGATACTGTGCCTGAGAAAGTTGTAGTCACCTTGGGCTACAAGGAGAGGAAACCACATCTGGAAAGTAATTGCACTCCTACTGAGAGTGCATGCAGGGAGTTTTGGATCAAATGAGATAGGATGGGAGCCTGAGGTCAATTTCCAAAGAGTTCTGCCCCCAGAGGCAGACTTCCGGAGTAATAAAGCCAGCAGTGATGGGCTGTGGGTTTTTCTGCTAGAGCAGAAGTCCGGAGGTGATTTGGAAGGAGACAACCAAAGGGAGCCGCATCATGGGAATCACAGTGGCAGAGTCTCAGTAGGGGAGCTTCTGAACCCACCCAGACGATCACAAAAGAAAGGGCAAGTTGTGATCTTCTGCCAGATACGAAAATCTTGAGGACAACACCAGCTAACAACTTTCTTCCTCCCATTACCTAATCCTTCCTACCCCCTGCTTGGTGGGGTCAGATAATTATTTCATGAAGCTGGAGAAAGAGAAATTCCAAGTAGAAAAAATATATATATATATATATATGAGGATTTTACCACCCTCTCCCGATTTATGTGAGCATCTTCAAGTCAATGGAAGCTTCCCGAGAGCAGATTTGAAAGTAAACCAATTTCAGGAAATTAGTCAGGACAGGCTAGGCTATAATGAGGTAACAAACCCACAATCCCCGTCAATCGCAGACCTCAATTACTTCGTATGCTATCTGTCTAAATGTTGGCAGTGGGGATGTACGTGGGGTGGGGAGTGCTACACTTCACCCAGGGAATCTCACCAACTGAGATTCCACATCATCATTACTGTATCAACAAATGACTTCCCCAGGGTTTCTGAAACACAGCAAGAGAGAGCTATAGTGTTGCACACGAGCTTTTATAAACTGGCCTGAAATGGCATAAATTGCTTTTCTCCATATCCTGGTGGCTAGAATTCAACAACATCGTAGCAGGCGTACTTGCAGCAGAGGCTGGGAAATGCTGTCTTCCGTGCGCCCAGGAGGAGAGTGCTGGATGTGAGTGAGCTCTGGTCACTTTTCAACTTTCCAAGTTACAATTCGATGGACTGCTGCCTTAAGAATGACTTAACGTGTGTTGGGGCACCTGTGTAGCTCATCAGTTAAGTGTCCAACTCTTGATTTTTGGCTCAGGTCATAATCTCACGGTTTGTGAGTTCAAGCTCAGCATCGGGCTCTGCCCTGGCAGCGGGGAGCCTGCTTGGGATTGTCTCTCTCTCTTTCTCTCTCGCTCTCTCTGTGTTCCTCCCCTGTTTGGTCTCTCTATTTCTCAAAATAAATAAACATTAAAAAAAAAGAATAACGTAACATGTTTTAAGCATACTCAAAGAGTTCAAGGGAATGGTGAATTTACATCCGGGGGCTGAGGAAAGATAGGTTCTCAGTAGACTCTATGTGTTCTACAAGTTCAACCTTCTGGGAACCTGAGTAGAGCACTAAGCACACAGAGTAAGCACACTGAGTTATACATACTGGGATACACAGCATTGTTTCCCTTCTTCTTTCTTCTGTGTACAACTAAAGTTTCAGTACCTTTCCAATCTTGATATGAAAGAAAATAATATCCTCTACGATATCATTTTTGTAAGAGCAACATTTGCCATTTCTTCAGCACCCACTATTTGACATGCACCAAAACGTCTGTTTTCATAGTCTCTTCTTGACCTTCTAGCGGGTGGGTGGCTCCATGCTTCTCCAACGCAGTTAATGCAGGAGATTGGAAAGGGTAGCAGATATGCAAAGTCATAATTTCCTTGATCAATACTTTCACTCAAATAGTGGAGATATAAACTATTATTGTTATATTAAAACAAATATAAGTATAGCTGTGGGGTTTTTAGCTTTATTGGAATACAACTGATACACAAAAAAATTATATGCATTTAATACATATAATTTGATGAGTTTGGGCTTACGCACACACCCATGATGCTAGCATCACAGTGCGGCTAATAAACGTATTTATCCATTGCCTCTAAAAAGGGCCTTGTGTTCTTTCTTGGACTTTTTTTTTTTTTTTTGGTAAGAGTACTTAACATGAGATCTATAAGCATTTTAAGGTGTATATTGTTAACTGTAGGTACCATGTTGTACAGCAGATCTCTAGAATCTTCATCTTGCATAAGAGAAACTTGACATCTATCGAAAAACTATTTCCAATTTTCCCCTTCTCCAAGCCCTGGAAACCACCATTCTATTCTTTGCTTCTGTGACTGACTATTTTAGATATCTCATGTCAGTGAAAAGACACAGTGTTGTCCTTCTGTGACTGGCTTATTTCACTTATCATAATGTCCTCTGGGTACATCCATGCTACAATAAATGGAAGGATTTCTTTTTTGAAAGGCGGAATAGTAAGCCATTGTATATCTAATATCCCACATTTTCTTCATCCACTCCTCGGTTGATGGATATTTGGGTTGTTTCAACATCTTAGCTGTTGAGAATAATGTTACAATAAACACGGGGGTGCAGATGTCTCTTAAAAATCTTGATTTTAGTTCACTTGGATGCATAACAGAAAGTGGGATTGCTGGATTATATGGTAGTTCTATTTTTAAGTTTTTGAGAAGCCATTATAGCGACTGCACCATTCTGCGCTCCTACCAGCAGCGTGTACAAATTCCAATGTGTCTACATCCTCCCCAGTGCTTTGTTACCTTTTGTTCTGTTTTGTTTTGTTACCAGCTTTCCCAACAGGTGAAGTGATAGCATGTTGTAGTTTTGATCTCTGTTTACCTGATGATTAATGAAGTTGAGAATCTTTTCATTTACTGGTTGGCCATTTGTATATCTTATTTGGAGAACTGTCTATTCAAATATTTTTGCCCATTTTTAAGTTGGGTTATTTGTTTTTTGCTATTGACTCTATGAGACTCATATACTTTGAATATTAATCTCCTATCCGATAGATGTTTTGCACCTATCTTCTCATATTCTGTAGCATGCCTTTTCACTCTGGATTGTTTTCTTGGGTAGGCAGACAGAAGCTTTTTAGTTTGATATAGTAACACTTGTCTATTTTTTATTTTGTTGTCTGTGCTTTTGGTGTCACATCCTCCCAAAAATCATTTCTGAGGCAAATATCAAGAACTTTTCTTCCTATGTTTTCTTGGAGGTGTTTTATAGTTTTAGGTCTTATGTTTAAGGCTTTAACCTGTTTTTCAGTGGATTTTTGTGTATAAGATTCATTTGCATGTGGATAACCAATTGGATCTTACACATAAAAAAAAAACCTACAGATTTCAGACACACACACCCACACACACAAACGTGGCAGAACTAAGTAACAAACTCAACACAGTTTTAGGGTATAAAATCAATCTATAAAAATAATTTATATGTCTATACCCTAACAATGAATAGCTCTAGAAAAAGAAATTAAGAAACCAATCCATCAAAAAGAATACAATATTTAATAATAAACTGAACAAAGTAAAACTTTTACATTTCTTATAAAGCACCAACAAAAGAAATGGAAGCAGATACCAATAAGTAGAAAAACACCCTGTGGTCATGGTTTGGAAGGGTTAATATTTTTAAAATGACCATACTATCCAAAGTAATCTACAGATTCACTTCAATCGTTATCAAATTACCAATGACTTTTAGTTTTGCAGAAACAAAAATACATCGTCAAATTCATATGAGACCACCAAAGATCCTGAATAGCCAGTGTGCTCTTGAGAAAGAACGCACTGGAAGCATCACACTTCCTGGTCTGTGACTACAAAGTATTTTAAAGGACCCCATTTAACAGCTTACATCATGTAGAAGAACAAAAAAAAATTACACTTTAACTTCTGTTGTATATCGTAGATGATTCCAGTTTTTCATTAAGATAAATCCCACTGTGATAAATACGTCCCCTCATTTGAGATCATTTTCTCCGAATTTTTGCTGAAAGTGGAATTACTGAGTTAAATGTTATCAGCATTAACAACAACAACAACAACAAAGAACAGTATTTGGTGAACGGGAACTAAAACATAACAAAGAGACTGTGAAGAGAGGTGGCAGAGCAGGTGAGCAGAAAATAGAGCCCAATTTACTGATCTGGACCACTACTGGACATGTTGCATAAGTGATACAACTAGGCAGCTTCCAGTTTTTCTGGATGTCCTTCTCGAGAACAGGTGGGTGTGGGCAGCTTGTAGGAAGAAGGATGTTTTATTTTATTTTATTTTATTTTATTTTATTTTATTTTATTCACTTTTATTTCTGCACGAGAACACCCAGTCTGTCCCCGTCTTCCTTCGCCTCCTCTCCCCTCTCCTGAACGTCCTTTCACCCCACCACACCAGCAATCAGAAACAAAGTGCTGCCCTCCGAAGCTGCTTGCTCCATCAGCATGTTGTGTGGGTCCGCTGTGGGGCAGCTTTGTTCTGTCTCCTTCCTGCACTTAGCTTGTCTTAGCTCAGGAAATGGGAACACTACGTTGGAAGACCAGGTACAGACAAAACTGTTACTTTTCCTCAGTGTTAGAGGGAAATCCCCAAGATAAGGCAGGAAATGTTATCATAGTGAGTGGAGAAAGAAACGTTTCAGGGAAGAATAAGAGATTGACTGAAATAGAAAGGAAAAACAAAAGCCTGCTCTACAGACATCTGGAAGATGGGAATCTGTGCCGTCATCCACATCATTATCATGGCCCGCACTCACTGAGCGTCTGCTCTATGCTAAGGAGTCCAATAAACATCACTTCATGCAATCTTCTCAATAACTTTTTGGCATAGATACTAGTATCTGAAGCTATTCACACGATAAAATTGAGACCCTGGAAGGGTGTGCAAATTTTTCAAAGTCGATATGACTCAAAATTCCCCACATCATGTTCATTCTCTAACCTGGCTCTGTCTTCTGAGGCATACTGGGTCAAAACCTCCCAGACTAGATTCTGCAAACCCTCATTCACGGCCCCACCTCCCTGAGGTATGCCCCTTTTTTGCCAGAGGGGAGTAATAAAACATCTGAAACAGTAGAATTCATGGGGGGAAATATTTCCTTCCAGGTCAAACAAAACCATTAGTATAAAAAGCCTAAACAAAGCAAAACTGTAATGATCATTAGTACTGATTGTTTCAAGATTTTTCTGAAACATGGCAAGCTAAAAATAATACAAACCCCTAAGAATAGTTTGAAGCTATATTTTCTAAACCAAAGCCTCCCGAGAGGCAAAGTCAATGAATTTATCCTTAAAAAAAATTATATGATTATATACTTTGAAAAATAGGTGAGCTCAGAAGCTCATATTAGCGTTGTAAAGATTCTTAGATGCCTGGCAATGCTAGAGTTAACTTGGCTTAACCCAGTTAATGAAAATCCCAAACCCATTTGATCCCCAAACCATCTTTTCTCTATAATGAGTGCCCTGGGTAAAACAAACTGCTATGTACTTCCTATGGAACCTTGTGGAAAATGCCAATATGGGGGCGCCTGGGTGGCGCAGTCGGTTAAGCGTCCGACTTCAGCCAGGTCACGATCTCGCGGTCCGTGAGTTCGAGCCCCGCGTCAGGCTCTGGGCTGATGGCTCAGAGCCTGGAGCCTGTTTCCGATTCTGTGTCTCCCTCTCTCGCTGACCCTCCCCCGTTCATGCTCTGTCTCTCTCTGTCCCAAAAATAAAAAATAAACGTTGAAAAGAAAAAAAAAAAAAAGAAAAGAAAATGCCAATATGGAGCTATTTCTTGATCCTTCTCAACCCCTTGTTCAGGAAATTCATGTAAAAGCTCTAAGAACTGCCATGTCTTCCCCACACCAGGAGAACAAGAAGACTTTGGAATATAGGGAACACAAGTCCACATCTCGTCACTGTCTTTTTTCTCTATTGTTTTTTTTTTTTTTTCCTGTTCTACCTCGGTTTAACTCCTCTGACTTCTTGGCTTTTTAGTCGGGCTATTGTCCTTGGCTCGGTTCTTAGCCAAACCTTTCGGATTATGTGGTGTGGGCTTGCCTTCGGAGCCGAGTGAGGTGCCCCCCCCCCCAAGACGCCCCACTGGGTCTGTAAACTCAGAGCTTCACATACTGCCATATAGTCCATCCAACAATTCAGCAAGTCTACACTGAGAGCCCACACTGAACATGCAGCAATGAAGAGCCCAGATACGTAAGTCACATGGTTGGCTCATAAATTAGCACCAAGCACACAGCACACAGGTTCTCCTTGGGCAGTGCAGTAAGCATTGAGGGATGGGAAGGCTGTGCTGATGGCAAAGGGCATGTAACCTAGACTTGGGGTTAGGAAAAGATTCCGGGAGGCACTGGCACATACTCTCACCTATGAAAGTGAATATAAATATTTAAGTGAAAGAATGTTGAAATGGAAGCAGAACATAAGTGTTCTAGACAGATGGGACCACATGGGTAAGAGTTTGTGATAAGAGAGAGAAACTGATCTTAGCAGAAGAGAAATAAATTCTCTGAACCGCAACTTGTAGCTTGAGGAGCTGAGTCATAGGTCACGAGGCTCCAGAAGCAAGGACAGAAAAGGTGTGCCCGGGGCCAGCAACCTGGGACCGGGTACTTGGCCAGGCCAGCTTCCTGGGCCAGTCTTCAGCCAAAGATGGAAAAGAGCCACCAGATTCCTGAGCTCTGTTCACCTGTGAACATCAATGATCTTTTCTACAGGTAGGAATCCTTTTCGGCCAGATCTCCATCCAAATTAAGTAAACCCTGGGTGCTTAATAGGATCTCCTGCCCCAGCCCTCGGAATGGGAAGGAAATGTGGGGCTGAGCCCAGGGATATCAAAACTGTGGGACCTCTACAATCAACACTGCACTGGGCTCATTGTCAGCCACCACCTCAACTGATCCTGTGGGTCAGTGTCAAAATTCCCAATTATAGCTGAGGATATGGATGACAAAAGAGATTAGGTAACTCACCGAGGATATATGGATTTTTTACCACAGTTAGAATCTAAACACCAATCTACCAAAACCCATTCCCTTTCTATCATGGTGCCTCACTTCAATGAATATTTGTTTTCTGGTTGGTTTATTAATAGCAATAGTAGTAATATAATAGCATCTAACACTGATTAAGTGTCTTCTTTGGACCAGGACCCTTATTAGGCATTTTGTATGCATGATCTCATTTAAACCTAATGACAACCTGTGAAATGAATATCAGTATGCTTAATTTGCTGAAGATAAACCTGTGATTGAGAGGAGGTAATTTTTCTGAGTTAAATGGTTATTACATGAAGGAACTAAGGTTAGAATTCAGGTTCTTCCAACCCAAGTTTGCATCTTCTTTCCATAAACCATGCTGCCTCTGGATTAAATAAATGAGTGAATAAAGGGGTGAACAAATACAAGAATGATAGTACACATCTTTGCACTGTTTTGAAGTGAAACACATGGAATTTTCTGACTGAAAAGTGTTTTGCCACTATTTTTTTGAAAATGAAGAAGATTCCCAGAAAGGATCTTTAGGGGTGTTGCATAATTGCCTACAAGTGTCCATTATAGTACAAGAGACACAGGTGCCAAAGGCTCCCACATCCATCATAGGTTTATTTTATTTTATTTCAAAGTAGATAATGAGCATCCCATTTATTCTAGGCACTTTTGTTGATGACATACTAGTTCCCATAAAATCTGAAAAGTAAGATCAATTTTATGAGCAATTAAATGGGGTCTATCCAGAGGTAATTAATTTTATGATGGAGGTTGAACAAGGTGATAGGAGAGCCTGTTTTAGATGCATTGATGATAGGGAGGAATAATGGCTCATCAGGTATGAAATAGTTCCAAATTACCTTGCTTTTGGGTCATTATTTATATTTTAAGTCTGCTGCCCTGTTTGTATCATGAAAGGAGAGCATATTGTTATCCACAGACTTTTGGGGAGTGATCCACACTTGCTCTTGTGAGTGTAATGGAAATCTGGACTCTTCTGACAGTCCTGGACTTTGCCTTCCTTTAAGACAGATGTCCTTCGATCTACAGATGAAGGAACAATGAGGTCATTTATCAGGAAAAGGAGTTAGTACTATCTGAACTTGGGAAATTGATAGCAAACATCTGACAAACAGGTGTTTGGAGATTATGGCCTGGTAGAATTAATCAATCTATGCATTTATTTAACAAATATTTATTGAGAATAGTCTATATGTTAGCCACTATGCTAAACATTCAGCTTATACAGTAAAATTAATGTAATTGATGGGGAGCTTGGGAATATGCGATGGAAACTATGTTGCTCCTTGGGATGATTCAGAATTTATTTAAAAAAATGCTCTTGAAAAGGCTTGACCACTTCAAAATCCAGGGATCACAAAACACATGAGTAATGTGTCTTGCCTCCAAGGTTATTGTTATTGCAAGTGTTTGTCCTTAGGATGGTGCCTCTGCCACAAAGAGAGGAAAGTTTGATCGTGATCACCAGGGACACAACAGCATGATAAAAAATGCCAAAGGACATTCTTTTCACCCTAGTTTTTCAAGGAATCCTCCATCCTCAATCCCTCATGTCTTCATGGAGTTTCCTGAGCTTTCCGAATGCTGCCTCTGTCCTTTCTTACCATGAAACCAGGCACAGACAGAGCGTGGACTTCCAAGCCAAACTAATCTGTCAAACTCTAGTGGTCCTAACGCTAGCTATGATTTATGCAAGACATTTCACCTTGATGACCCTCCCCACGGCCCCTATAATGACTCTGTGGTTGCGGGTTTTGAATGAGAGAAACTGAACTCAAATTGTTAAGGAGAAAACAAACAAAGAAAAGTGTTGCTGGGTTGCATAACTGAGAAGTCAAGTAGAAAATGGCTTCATGCACAGCTGTGTTCATCTTCACATATATTCGGATGATTCGACTTCACACTTTCTCCATCACTGCTTTGTTTTCTTTGTTTTTCTCCTGCAGGGCTTCTCCGATGGTGGCCTCTAGAATCACCACATGCACATTAGCCTTATTGCCTAGAATCCCACAAGGAAAAAAATCCTCTCTCTTACTTGCTCAAAAATCACTGTTAGGATTCACTCTGAGTAGACCAGATTGGATCTTGTGTGCCATATCAAACCAATGACTCTAACTGATCAATTCCGGGCCAGAGACCCACTCCTAAAAATAAGGAATAAAATTAATTTTATAAGAATCCCATGGACATGGAGAAGGTTAATCATGGGTTCTTCTTCCAAAAGATGGAGGCGTAATTTACATAGCAGAAAATCACACAAAGAACAGAGTCCATTCTACCTTTTTTGGCCCTCAAAATTGAGCATATGGACCTCATAAAAGTACAAGGAAAATTAAAATTGATGAGTGCAAGGTGTCTTAGTCAATGGGTGGCACAGAGTAGATGTTGAAAAAGTCCATTATCTTTTTTTCCGTAAAACTGCAATGCTTTGTTTCATGCTTTATTGTCTTTCCAAACAAGTGATAGAAGGTTTCTGGTTGGCTGTCAACTTATGTTCATAGCTTTGTCCAAATCAGCCAGCCTGGTGGCTTGCACTGAGTGATAGGTGTGCATTTTTAAAGGAAAAGTGCTTACGAAATCACAGACTGGAATTTCCACAAACCTGGAGAGATTTCCTGGATAAGACCACTCATGTTGATACAGCTGACTTAACTGGTCCTCTTGGTGGCCACATCATAGCCCAAAAAGAAAGATTCAGCTTGAGCCTTACTCAATGGGGAACTTGAGCTCCAATCGTAGGAATAGCACAATTAGAAAAAAGAAATTCAAAAGTCAAATGTGACCCTAGCAAAAGTCATAAATGATGCAGCGCCTTCCCTGAAGGCTGGACAAACAAAACTTGTAATGAACAATCACATATCCATATGTTCTTTCAGCTAGCCAAGGAGGAGTTTGTGCTGGAAACGCATCTAACTGCAACCTATATAAATATGCCAGTCAAGCAGAACAGTCTGCGGGTAGGAGAAAAGAAAAAGCCATCTGGCTCTCCAGAACAGACCTACCTGAACTTTGAGACATGTTTTCGTGGCCTGGGTTTGGTAATCTAATTTCCTGGCCTCAGGATCTCCTACAAAAAACTAATAACCATTTTGTTTTTGGTAATTGTTTGTGTTACAGTTGGCCGATGCCTCTTGTTCCGAGTCTTAAATGCAACCGCACAGACATTTTTATGCCAGATGATTCCGTAATCTTTCCTGTAACGAAGAAGCAGGATGCAGCTAACACTGGCTCTGTTACAAAAAATGGTCTCTGAAGACGATGGCAATGATGAAGATCTGGAAGCCATGAATAAGTGCCTGCAGTCTGACTTCATCTGCCTTTGGCCAAAAAGAGAAGACAAAAAAAAAAAAAAAAGAGTTATGGCAGCTCTCTCTGCCTTTTGGTGCCCTGGACTGACACTAACTGGTCTGTTGGTGAACCACTTCATTCTCCCAAACTCCTAGATAAACATTACTGATATCCAACCTTAGTTTTACTGGAAACTCCTGACAGCAACAGACAACAGAGCAAACTCCTACTTCTGGAGCTTTCCCCCAAATCACCTACCACAAGCCCAAGTCCTACAACTAGCCCCTCTGGATCCCATCTTCCTGGAAGCCCCATGGTTCCCTGAGGTGTGTGGTATCCCTTTCCTGAGCAACTCACAAATGCAGCATTGTTAGGCCACAGTGTGTTCCTCATCTGAAGACATAAAGCCTTGACTGAGCATTCAGGAAATGGTAGTTATTCTGAGGGGTTCTGAATGTGTGGAATATGATGAATTGAGTGGATGGAAGCCACTCTTAGAGGTTGGCATTCCACTCTTTTTTTTTAACGTTTATTTATTTTTGAGACAGAGAGAGACAGAGCATGAAGTGGGGAGGGGCAAAGAGAGAAGGAGACACAGAATCGGAAGCAGGCTCCAGGCTCTGAGCCATCAGCACAGAGCCCGACGCGGGGCTCGAACTCATGGACCACGAGATCGTGACCTGAGCTGAAGTCGGACGCTTAACCGACTGCGCCACCCAGGCGCCCCGGCATTCTACTCTCATAGACACCCAGTCCTCACTTCAGTAATACCTGTGGTATCTCTAGGATAAATACGGGGTTGATACTTTGCTTTTCTGGATAAACTCATGTTAACATAACCTAATTTTGGTGGAGAGCGAGTATAGTCTCCACGAATGAAGACAACTATAGGAAAATTCCCTGGCCTTGGAAAGGAATCCTTCAGCAGGTGGGAGACAGAGATGCTGCCTCTCTTTGGCTTTGTGCCTCCCTCTTGTTGGTCTAGATTTCAGATATCTAGGTTCTGTGAGGAGATGTTAATACGGCACCTACCACCTGAGAGGGAGTCTGTGAATGGTGGGAATAGGCTAGCCCATAAGCCCTAGAAATCAAGCCATACCTTAAAAATCAGATTGTCGGGTTTTGGGGTGTGTGTGTGTGTGTGTGTGTGTGTGTGTGTGTGTGTTCATTTCCTGTTCCTTTTTTGGTGTTCATATTTTAGTTAACACCAAGCTTTTAGTAAACTCCCATTGAAATGTGTCATCCCCGTTTCTACTGTACAAATGGTCACGCTGAATGTTCATCCTCGGTCCAGAAGCTCGAAGAAGCACCTTGCCTCCTGAGTGTGGAAGAAGAGGCAGTCAGAAGCTAGAACCTCTACATGTCTCTCAAGGACAACTTTGAAGATGTTGATTTTAAGCACGAGACAGGTGGAAGTTCCTTCAGTGCATCGTTTTGCTGGTTTTTTTTTTTTCAACGTTTATTTATTTTTGGGACAGAGAGAGACAGAGCATGAACGGGGGAGGGGCAGAGAGAGAGGGAGACACAGAATCGGAAACAGGCTCCAGGCTCTGAGCCATCAGCCCAGAGCCCGACGCGGGGCTCGAACTCACGGAGTGCGAGATCGTGACCTGGCTGAAGTCGGACGCTTAACCGACTGCGCCACCCAGGCGCCCCTCGTTTTGCTGGTTTTAAATGAGTTTTGCCCTGAGCCCAATAACTGCCCCTCCTTGAGTAATTTCCTAATGCTTGGGGGCGGGGGGATATAAGAAGGGAAAACCTGTGGCCAGAGTAATTCACATCCAGCCAACCTAAGAAAAGGAGCCAGTAGTTGGAGGAAATCAGAGGGTTTAACATAATGCAGCGCAATAATCCCAGACCCTGTATACCCAAGCCAGTTTCCAACTTCCTCCCTCATCTTTGGACACTGAAAATCGTCCCTCAAATACCCTCTATCTTGTTAAGAGTGGATATATCTCTCTGCAAGCATTTTTTTAGTTCTTTTTTGTGCTAATCTCCCTGCCTGTCACGCATAGGTAGCAAGTCATTGCAGAGTTATGATCTGTAAGTCCAGAGACATATAATGCAGTTTGAGCAAAGAAAATACTGAGAACTATTTGCTACTTACTGGGCAGGATTATGGTGTGCACAAGGGGTTTGAAATATTTAGATGTCTCAGAACTACAGGTGAGGATTCATCAAGGTCATTGTGGCTTTTCTTCTCACAGAATTAAATAAAGCAAGTCACAGAGTTTCACCGGGAGGTGACTTCTCTGACAGGATATTATAATCAGTAGCTCTGTTGTCTCTGCTGCCCCTGAAATAATTTTATATCTCTTACTTAGCAGCATATTGGCAGAGGTGGCTAGCCAAAGAGAGCTCAGAAACACTAGGGTGGATTTTTCATATCAGTCTGAACTTGTGCTAATCAGTAGGCATTTTTGTGTGCCTATTATGTACTATTGTTTATGTCTGGGCTTGTGGAAAACATGTTTGTTACACGATCAGCCCTGAAGAAGCACAGCCAGCTGGTAAACCCTGTGGCCACCCTTCCTCAGTCCTCCTATCCTTTTCATTTTGCACATCCATTTGCTCCCAGGGTATGGCAGCTTTTCTTTCACAGTTTCCTCTCTTTCTACCCATACTTGCTCAACCCTGGAATTAATCACAAATTCAACCACTGCCCTCTCCAATGCTAATGC
Organism: Puma concolor; assembly: GCF_028749965.1. Classification (NCBI taxonomy): domain Eukaryota; kingdom Metazoa; phylum Chordata; class Mammalia; order Carnivora; family Felidae; genus Puma; species Puma concolor. Next base: position 6,692,888 of record NC_141684.1, read on the forward strand.
CCTGATTTTGGCCACCATTTTCTTTCTTCTGGGGAAGAGTCTTCAATGTGTTCTTCCTGCTACGATTCTCATTTTATTCTCCACATGGTAGCCAGACTCAGTTCAATTTCAGAGTCATAAGTGTCCTGACAGAAGAAGGTGTGTGACCTTCCCTAGGGGTAGATATTATCTACTTCTCTTCTATATTTTACACAGTATGTCTTGCATATGATTAAACATTAGGAATTTGTGAAAAGAGCATGAAAAGGTGACTTGTGATCCAGAGAGAAAGTAGCCATGAAGTTGTCCCTAATGTTGAAATTAACACATTATGACTTCCAAATAAATATAAAAAATATTTTTAAAAATCTAGTGAGAAAAGCTGGTATGTATGAACAGATGGAGCATTTCAACAGAGAGTAAACCCAATAAAACAAGTAAGTAAAATGATGGAAATGAAAAATCTGACATTATTTCAAGGGCTTCAAAGCCACACGGACACATCAAAGGAAAGGATCACTGAACATGAGGACAGGTCAGTAGACATTACCCAACATAAAACACAAAGAGAAAAGGAGATGAAAGAAAAAGTCTCCAATATCCAAGACCTTTGGTACAGCTTTAATGATATAACACATGTAATTGGAGTACTAGAAGGAAAGAGGGAAAGATTTAGAGAGTTTCCAGTGCTTTTCCAAAATTTCTGGAAGGCACCAACTCACAGAACCAAAAGGCTTAGTGAATCACAAGCGAGATTACAAAAGAAATCACACATACATATTTGATGTCAAATTGCCACATCTTTAAAGTGCTGAAAGAAATAAAAGTCAACTAGAATTATTTATGAGGCAAAATCACTCTTCAAAAATGTAAAATAAAGATATTTTCAGATAGGCAAAAGGTGAGAAAACTTGTCTACAACGGAACTAAACAAAACTAAAAGAACACTTAGATACCGCATGAAAGGTAGATCAGCAGGAAGAAAAGTAACAAAAGAGTGAGTATTCCCTTTTATTGTACACACACACACACACACACACACACACGTGCATTTCCATGATTTCCTTAAAGACTATTGACTCTTCAAGATTAGCAATGTGAGTCCATGACATAAAACACTCAACACACAGGTGGGAGGAGGGCCGAGACCAGGATGAGAGCAGTGAAGGCAGTGAGGCACTGAGGACACAAAGTTAAGGAGGTACTTACCTTCAGGTCATATTGAACCCAGTCCCTCACACCCCTCTCCCTTGTCCTGGGTGGGAAAGGCAAAATGGAAGTACACTACTATAAGAATCTTAGGTTTTCCCAAGGGGCTGTAATTTTACTTGAAGTGAGGTATGTATGTTGTAATATCTAGCGCAAACATTAGAATGCATGTAACGAAGGCGTCAATGAGCTAAAATGGAATAACAAATAATTCAAAAGCAGAAGAAAGGAAAGAAGAAGCAGAGAAACAAAAAGTAAACGGGAAAAATAGGAAAAAAAATAGCAATTATGGTAGAATTATGCCCAAACATAGAAATATTTATAGTAAAAATAAGGAGACTAAACAATCCAATTAAAAGGCAGACCTTATAAAATTGGATACGAAGCAAGACCTAGTTACAGGTTATTAACAAGAAAATGCAGACAGGTTGATAATGAAAGGGTAGAGAAATATATTTGGTAAAAACATCATCAAGTGAAAAAGATGGGATGACTATATTAATATTCATCAAAGTGTTGTCAGATAAAAGTATGACTAATTGATGTATTTAACAATCGTTAAAGATTACATTAACCAAGAGGGCATAACTATTGTTATGTGTCTTAAGCTAATAATAGAGTTTTGAAAAGTTTTGAGGAGCAAAAATTGACAGAACCAAAGGGACGTACAGAGCTACAAAGGCAGAGACTTCAATATCTCTCTTTTCATCAAAAATATTAACAACATCTAAGCTTGCAGTGTTTTGCTAAATCAGTATTTGAAAGACGTATCAGCAACTTTAAATGGTTGCAGTAGGAAAAAAAGAAAAGAATACCATATAGGAGGTGGCCTAAGATTATAACGTAAGAAACAAACACACACGCACACAAAGTCAACACAAAATAGGAAAAGGAAGCAATCAAGTCAAGAGGGGAGATTAATGAAATAAAAATTAGATATGAACAAAAAGGAGTCAACAGTTTTAGCTTGATTTTTTGAAAGTATTAATGGTGCTTATAAACACCTTGAAGACTGATAAAAGAACGAGAGACTGGAAAATCCTTAGGTGACCGGTGAATGGAGCAAGATAAAACCTGAACTTGGTTAACAGATGCACAGCTCAGTATGCAACTCCAAGCCAAAAATGGAAGCTGGCTGCATTACAGCCTCTCTCAGAGGTGGTCTCGTAAAACAGTGATAATAAAAATCTTCCCAGTGGGTAAGGCTTTAGGCAGTGCACCATGTCATCCACTTTGTGTGGAAGGGGAAGTGACCCAAGATTAGAATATATATGAGTGCAATGCAAGCACTGAGTGGCCTGGACAGCCGATCAAGGGCTTAGATGGAAAGGATTGCAAGACTGAAGATAAGGAGGTTTGGGTGAATATATTTGGATCGATACACTGGGGTAGGCATGTAGTGTAATGACCTTGTATTACACATTGATGCTCAACAGAGAGCATCTACCACAGAAAAGGGCTTAAGTTGGCAGATAAACTAATTTAGGCAGTTGACAACAGCCGACTTTTGTCAGTAGACATGCAAATGATGGCATGAAGGGCATATTAATTAAATATCTACAGTGGCAAAAATGGGAGCCACACATTGGCCCGACAGCATGGACCTCTATTCCTAAGGATGATCTGACTGTTCCCACTACCAATGACCAATCTGTTAGCACTGTTAGACTGAGCCCTAAATATGGCGCCGTTTCTTAAAAAGACTAAACGATTACTTAGCGTCAAGTTCATCCTACTGGGTCATCCTGAAAGGGCTAGTGGTTCATTCTCAAAGGAATAGGCATATATTCTGTGAATGAATTTGTCTTTCCAGTGCACAGGGGCTCAGCCACTACTACTATTCACATCCTCGACTTTTCAATCCACCATCATTGGACTCTGCATAAAGTCAGAACAGGGGACTCACATTTTAATAAAAGAGGTATGGGAGTGAGCCATTGACCACAGGACCCAGTGTGATATTACATACTGCATTACAGAAGCTGCTGGAGTGACAGAGCTCTGGAACAGCTTGCTGAAGACACAGCCAAAGCATCAACTCAGAAATACTGTTTCCTGTGGAAATAGGATGCCATCCTCCAAAATGCAGCACATGGTCTGTATAAGAGACCTCTGCATGGTACTGTGTTTTCAAGAGGAAAGATACATGGGTGCAGGAAACAAGTGATGGAAGTGAGACTCACTTACCATCCCTCTCGATGACCACTGAGGAAATGGGTGCTTCCCCTCCCTGCAGTCCTCGGCTGCTGAGTGAGAGGTCCCAGATCTCAAATGGAGCACCCCTTTACCAGGATCACAGCCGGACACTCAAGGAATTATGTTATGGCTGCTACCTGGTTACTTGACTCCTTTTGCTCACACACGTGCAGGCAAGAGACGGAGTCACCATCTTGGCAGCAGTAATGGCCTCTGGTCATGTTTCAGTGGCTTAAAACAACACATATTTACCTTCTTACCATTTGGTATGTCAGACATCTGGCACAGGACTTCCTGAGATAAAATCAAGGTATCACACTGGGTTGCCTTCCTTTCTGGAGATTCTAGGGGAAGAATCTGTTCCCTTGCCTTTTAGAGGCCACCTACATTTCTTGGCTTATGTCCCTCTCCTCCGTCTTTAAAGCCAGCACCATTGTGTCTCTCTGATGGTTCCCCAGTATTCATATCTCCTCATTTGAAGCTCAGTAAGGAAGCTTCTTTTAAGGTCCCAGATTTTGGACCCACCAAGATAATCTAGGATAATCTCCCATTTCAAGGTTCTTAATCGATCACGTCTATAAAGTCTCCTTTGCTGTGTTAGGTAACACTCACAGGTTCCAAGGACTAACTGTGAGCACCTGTGGGAGACCACTTTTCTGACCACGGAATCCTATAATCTCCCAAGTGTTTTAGACTTCCCATTAGTGTATATATATATATATATATATATATATATATATATATATATATGAAATAATTGCCTTTTAAAGTAATTCAGATCTAATAAATCAAGCACTCAGGAACTTGAGAACCTCCCAAAATTATTGCACAAAGTGTTTCTTTCAGCTGATGCATATGTACAGTGGTAAACTTTCTCCCTGGATTCTCTGGGTGGAGAACCACTGCTTTAAATCCATTTACATCATTGGTAAATTGTTTAAATAATATTTCACAATAATTAAAGGACAGCAAGTTATTGTTATCTTCACATGAGAAACTCAGCTTCAGAGGCACTCCATACATGTGGATACGGGCTGTGCTAGAAGACAGGCACTTACACAGCTAACGTTGTGTCTTTATAGCCAATATTTATTGGCTACTCACCGAGATCCAGAAGTGACGGTACTTAGCGTTTTACATAGGTTGGTTAACCTTGATCTTTTGAACAACCCTGTGAGATATTCACCATAATTATCCCAAATTTAAAGATGAAAAATGAGACTTGAAAAGGTTAAGTAATTTTCCTCAGGTTACATAACTGGGATTTATTCAGGCAGTCTGATTCCAGAGCCCACACTCAACATGATACCACTGTTTCCAGAATTTGCTTTATCCTAGGAATGTACTATAATTGTGTAACACAGACATATTTATTTCCTAGCTTCATTCAATATGCTTGCTTCATCAAAACCTTCACAGCAGGTGTCTGGAGATTTTTTTTTAAGTTTCCTAAGAAGAACCGAAATTAAGTCCAATCTCTCTGGTTTGGTTGCATTTTGTGTCAAGATACTGAAATAATTACATCACATTTGTTAAACAGCCTCTGTCCCCAGCCCATGGGTATTCCTCCCCACCAAACCACCCTATTCCTCTGGACTCTCGAACTTTCTTAGAGTCAGGTAGGTAACAGGTATATACCTTGTTCAACAGGGCACCTCCAGACCCAGGTCCACTGGTACCACTAATGTGCATCAGTGAACACCACTCCACTAGGTGAATCTGATGGATGAAGAAAGTTCAGGAAGCCATTAGGAAGCTCAAGGGAAGTATTCAAGTATTTGTGACTTTTGAAGGCAGGATCAAATAGATCCAGGTTCAATTTTCCACTTCACTATCAACTAACCACCATGGATGAGGCTCTTCAGGATTCGGAGACTGCTTCCTCATCTGTGAAAAATAAAGCAACAAGACTTTGGGGCTATTACGAGCATTGGATGAGCTAATTGCGTGAAAGCACTCTATTAAGTTGAAAACACCCTACAGTTGTGAAGAGTTCCTATTTTTACTCTTAAAGAAGGAACTCAAAGAAATATCCATCCAATGAGATAAAAGTATGAACACATTTGTATTTCAAAGACCACCCTAAACTACCAAATATCCTCCTGTGGCAAGTAAAATGCTCTGTCACTGGAATTTCTGGGTCTTTCAGCTGAGTCTACTCTTGTTTTGGAAATTAGCCAACTTTTATTCCATGACCAATGGAAGAAGTCTTACATCTACATACTTAAATTTAAACCACCTTGAGCAGGTGGCTCCTTTCTTTAGTGTCCTGTAGAGCTACAGGCAAATAATAGATTATCAGAAATGTTTACTGGAGAAATTTCTATTGAGTTGCTATATTCCAGTGCATAGCCCAATGTCTTATATATATGTACTTCTTTGTATTTTCATTTCCTCTCACACTTCTGTCTTTGCCAGGTTTCACACTTCACACTGTGAAGTAGATAGGGACAATACTATGTTTAACACTTTCACACAAGGAATCATTAGAATGAATGTATTCCTTCTAGGAGCCAAGCATTGTGCTATTAAGGGTTTGAGGATGTAAATTGAAGATAGGTAGATAGGGAGGGAGGTAGATAGGTAGATAGATAGAGAGACAGATAGATAATAGATAGATAGATGCATATGTATATATGTATGAATGTTCATATGCCCACATGCAATGCATATTTGTATGTATATAAGTCTATCAATCATTGTTAAATAGTTACTCTTCTAAATCACAAAGCAAATAGCATGAGTAGACTCCCATCCAACTGCCAACTATTCTGGTAGTGCTATTTCCTCCCACCCTAAATGCACTGGAAAATGCTAAGGCAATAGTTAGATCTTTGATAAATAGTAAAAAATGTGACTTCTTGGGTGTTCTACCCAAATACAGGTACTGGAGGCTGAGGGAGAAATTCTAATATGGTGGACATGGATAAAATGGCAGGTGGTTCCATTGGGGAGACAAAATAATTCTTTTCCCAAGGGGCTAAAAATGATAGCCCATTCTTCCCACATCATTGACTCAAAAGACTATAATGAAGCTATAATGATCTATCATGTCAAGGAATACTACCGTTTAGGGAGTACTTGATCCATGAGTTGTTGGCACAGTGTGCTATGAGGAACTATTAAGGTACAGCTTGCCAATGTTCATAATATTTGGGGAGCCACAGCTCCCAGAGGATCAGCTTTTGCTCGCTAACTCTGAGGGCTCCATTCCTGGGACACAAAATTAAAGTTCAAGTAGAAGATTTTTTTCAGGTAAGTCACTACAATATTCATACATATTAGGAGGGAGAGAAAGACAGGGAGAGAAGAAATGGAAGAAAAGAGAGGAAACTAACAGAATTCTATTAACGGAATTTAAAAAAAACCCCAATAGCGTCTACACTGACCTCCACCATTAAGTCAGGTCAATCAGTCCACAGGCAATCATTAAGCATCCAGGGTGAATGGGATCTGAAGTGATATATGGAAAGAATACCACCAGTCCTTGTATAGATGGCATGTTTATGTCCTCCCGAACTTTGTATGTTGAAATCTAACCTCCAATGTGATGGTGTTAGGAGGTGGGGCTTTGAGGAGGTGATAAGGTCATGAAGGTGGAGCCCTCGTGGGTGGTATTAATGCCCTTATAAAAGGGACCTCAGAACTGTCCCTCTGTTCTTTCCACCATATGAGGACACAATGAGAAGTTGACCGACTGACCTCTGGAAGAGAGAGTCACGTGAACCTGACCATGCTCGATCTCAGATTTCCAGATCCCAGATTCAGATCCCCCTTTAACACCACCCCCCGAAAAGATTATCTACCAAATTAGATTAAATTGGTCTATCCAATTCAGGTACACAAAACTGGAAAGTTTCCCTTCTTTGTTCTACTTTGGATTCATAGACACACATAAATGAGGAGAGAGCCAAAGGCAAGCTGAGAACAAAGCACAAGCTGACACCCCACAGTCAACCCCTCCCTACCAGGTGGGATATGTGTGGCATTCCTCAGGCACTCCTGGCTGCCAAGAACAAAGGAAAGGGAAAAACAAATGATTAACTGATAGACATCACCATCACGCAGGACAGGAGTCTCCATAGTTTGCAACGGCTTTAATGATTTCCAAGAGAAAAAGCTATCTCCAGAAAGGTATAGACTCAGTTTCTTGGAGCCATAACATCACCTTCCACTCCATAGAGATGTGGGGAACAAAGGCAGGAAGAAAATGTAGATAAAATTAAATTTCTTTATAACCTGTAGCCCACTGGCAAATACTTGAGATAGGCAGAGCATAACGTTCCTCCAGGAATCACTACTGTCTTAATGTTAATGCTTTGCTAGAGGGAAACATAGCTCAATGGTGGCAAGGCCTCCAGTGTCTTGTGAATTTTCTTTAGCATATGAAAGTCCTTTTGGGAACTTCCCCTTGCCTAAACCTCCCCCAGTTCCCAGGTATATAATCAATCACTCCTCACAACCCCAGTGCAGCCCTTTCTGCCAGGGGGTCCTGTCCCACTGCCTTAATAAAATCACCTTTTTGTACCAAAGATATCTCAAGAATTCTTTTTTGGCCATTGGATCCAGATCCTCACCGCCACTCTTCCAAAACTGTGTCATTGGGCATCTAATGTGGGGCTTTGGATCGTTTCATCTGGACTCTGAGCCTTGGTGCAAAGTTGGTGAGTCCTTTCTCTTTTCTTTCTTTACTCTCATTTCGGAGCTTTTCGAGGAGTGTGGTCTCATTGGAACCCTTTCATGTCGACTGTTCGGGCAGCAATCCTCTAGAGTGGCTGCACTCACGTTTCTACTTCCTTCCTTCGTGGGCCCACCTAACTTTCTTAATTCAGATTTTCATCAGCAATACTTCATTAAAATGGCCTTTTCAACACCAGTGGTGGTTTCTATTTTGCTGTATCTGCTCAGAGTCCCCTCCCCCTTCACTTGACCCATCGTAGACTCTCACACAGGTGTTCACTCTGCTCCTGGAAGCACTTTGAGCACATGATTCCAGCTCAGCAAGCGCCCGTGGTTTTCTATCTCGCAGGGCACTCTTCGGTCTCGTTTTCTGGATTCTTTTCCTCTCTCCAACCTCTAAATGGCAGAGACCCCCCAGAGCTCAGTCCTTGGCCCCTTCTGCTCTCTCTTGAGGTCACTTCTTTGACGTGCCTCAATTATGAGCCTTGAATAACATACATTTATGGCCGAAAGTCAGGTTTTCTCTCTAGTGCAGGACTTTCCAGTATTTCTATTGCCGTTTATGGTGGCCTTTCACCCAGACATTCCAGGCAACAACCTAAGAATTATCTTTGGTCCCCATGTTTATTTACATCCCACATACAATCTGCCAATAAGACCTTCCACTTATGGCTTTGAAGCATTCAGTTAAAAAAAGAAAAGAAAAGAAAAGAAAAGAAAAGAAAAGAAAAGAAAAGAAAAGAAAAGAAAAGAAAAGAAAAGAAAAGAAAAGAACTGCTTCCTACCCCCATTACTGCTACCTGGCCAAGGTGCCTTCTGTTACCACCTGCATCAATGTGATAGTCTCCGAGTTGGCTCCTTGCTGTCACTTTTCCCTCTCTAGCCAAGTTCCAGAGAGTACTTTGGGTTTATCTTTTTAAGTTTGTTTGTTTGTTTGTTTGTTTGTTTAGAGAGGGAGCATGAGAGGGAGAGAGGGGCAGAGGGAGAGAGAGAGAGAGAAAAAAAATCCTAAGCAGGCTTCATGCTCAGCATGGAATCCAGCATGGGGCTCGATCTCATGAACTCGTGAGATCATGACCTGAGCCGAAACCAAAAGTCTGATGCTCAATTGACTGAGCGCCCCCAGAGCATTCTTTAAAATTATGAAACTACCCCTGTCATTTTTTCTGCCTGGAACACATGCCATTAGAATAAAATTCAAAATCCATAAAATGTGTTATGTTTTAAGAGGAATCTTACATCATCCTACACAACCTTGCCCTGCCTGTCTCATCTGACCCACCTCCACTACCCCACCTCAGCAATGCACTGATGCCATAGTGGCTGTCTCTTTTTGATTAAAAATCGTCAAGCCTGTTCCTACCCCAGGGCCTTTCTACTTGTTCTTCCTTCTGCTTAGAATATTCTTTTGCACAGCTTGCTCCCTCATGGAGGTTTCCAGGGAATTTCAGGTCCTCTGAGAATCCTGCTTTGGTCTCCCTAACTAAGACAGCCTCCTGTCACCCATCTGCCCTTCCCATGGCCACCATTCTTATGACCTCAGCTCTGATTTCTTCTTACTTTTCTTTCTTTTTTTTTTTTACAAGCATCTCTATCCAAAGTTATATTATTTACTGATCAATTGATACAATAGTTTATAATAGTGTATCACTTCCACCCGCAACCTCAATAATAATGTCAGCTCCAAGGGGGCAAGTATTTTTGTCTGTTTTTGTTCTGTGTTATGTCCCATGTGCTTAGAACAGTTTATATCATACCCTTATATCACGCACATGGGATCCATAGATAGAGATATAGATACAGATATAGACACACGTATATAATGTATACATGTATACATATACAACAGATTTATATTGAGATTCATACTCCTATGAAATAAACGAGTGAATGAGCAACTCCACAGACACTGAGCTTGTAGAAGTGAACAAGCTGGGCTATAACCACGGTGTGCTGCCTTGCCTGACCACTCTGGGTAATTGGAACAGTGCCAGGATGTCAGTCAAGAATTCTCTGGGCTGCAGCTAACAAGGAACAGACCTCTATCCAACAACAAGACCTTTGGAATCAGGTCTCAGTGGGGCCTTCTGAAATAACACAGATACAGTGCAGTAAAAACAGCCTGCAGAAACAGCATTTATAACTCTCTTTACAACTGAAGTCTATCACAGGAAATGCCGAGAAAACAACATATAAATAAAAATGAATTCTCAGATTTATCTGCTGAGGCTGTAACAACCTAATAAGGTTCCCCCAGCAAAAGCAGGGCAGGCAAGGAGAATAAAAGCACCCTCAATTTCTTCTCTTCAGCCTACATATAAAAGCAATTCCTCCTGGTTTCCAGCCAGAGCCTTCTCTCATCGTACGTAAGTGGTTCTAACTACATTTGATGGAGGTAAGAAGGGAGGAACCATGTTTCTACATGGCTGAATTCTCACTGCACATGGTGCACACAGGTCCACCTGGTTCCCAGGTTTTACATCCCCCTACTCCCACTATGACGCTGACGTCCATCACCCAAAGGCCTAGCCATCAGAATCTCAAAGGAAAAACGTGTGTGTGTGTGTGTGTGTGTGTGTGTGTGTACATATACTGCTCCAGGCAAGAGAAAGTGGGGAAAAAAACCCTCTAGTTACATTGCTTGTCAACTCATTTTATGACACATTAGCCTCAACTATACGCCTTAGTTCTAATGACTAGACTGCAGTCTCCTTCTCTGTGCTTGAGTTCCCAAATCCCCAGTGCCCTCAAGATACATACACCTTACCATTCCAGGCGTGAGTTTTACATTCCTAACTCTTGTCCGGACTCTCCTTTTGCATTCACCCTCAGTACCCAGTACGACCTAAGACATGTGGGGTCTGTGCCCCGCTCTATTTCAGAATCCAGTATGCCTTGACCCATCAGGAGAGTAGCAGTTCCTAAGTAGCAATGTCCCAGAATGTAGCACTAGAAACAGTAGGTCATTCTAAGCCCCTCATTATTCTAGAAAGGAACAGAAGTTCGCACCAGAAGAGTTAAGGAGGCTACAGTGATGGTACAGCAGGGATAGACAGTGTTTTGAAAGTTAGTTTGGGGTGAAATAGAAGAAGTTGAGTAAGACTACTCAAGGCCCTGGGACCTATCCCTGAGTCCACTGGGACTAGGGCAAGGGCAGCAGATACTAGAGCCATAATGGAGGCAACAAGATGGGTGAAGAATGAATATGGATAAATGGATGTCCACTCACCAAACTGTAAATGTTTCCTGTGACCTGTGACATGTGGAGGATGATGCTAAGCTCCAGCAATAGAACCACCACGAGAACAGAGTAGAGTTGAGGTGGTAAGTAATAAGAAAACTGACAATTTTAATATTGTTATCTCCAGTGAGACTTTTGTTATGCACAGTACTGCTTAGGATTTCTATTCAATACGATACTGAACTGACATGAGAATTCTCTTTCTCCAAAACAAAACCAGTAGAATGCTAGATGAAACCTAACCACAATTTATTATTTTTTGCATACCTAAAGTAAGGTTAATCCAATAAAGGGATGAAAAGCAAACACATTGGAAAGGAGACAACAAAACTAGAGGGCCTTTGGGAGATTCAGAACCAGATATGAAATTCTACGCCTGAGGATAGATGTTTAACCCCAGGAAAGATCATGAAAACCGGGCCACGGCCCCTGTGCATGCCACAGCTATCTGCCAGAGAACCAAAGCATCAATGCCTGGTCTTTGTGTGAAATAGGGAGCCAAAATTCTACTCACTGGCCCAAGAGAGTATCAAGAAAACACAGAGTCACGCTTGATATGACTGAAGTCAGCTCTGCCTTATAAGAGTATATGGCCTGCACAGATTAATACTGTGCCACCTGGGTGGCTCAGTCTGTTAAGTGTCCAACTCTTGATTTCTACTCAGGTCATGATCTCACAGTCATGGGATGGAGCCACGAGTCAGCCTAGAGCCTGCATGAGGTTCTCTCTCCTCCACTCTGCCCCTCCCCCATTCGTGCTTGCGCTTTCTCTCTCTCAAAATAAATAAATAAACATTTTTTAAAAAATGATTAAAAATAAAAAAAAAATATTTTAAAACTGATCTTGGATCCATGGAATTCATACTCTTTCAACTCTCTGAAGCAGATATAGACAGAAATCTATCCAAATGGGTACTCAACAACGAGGGGCCCAGCTACCTTCTCCCGAAGGCTTCACACACACTGAAATTTAGTTCACAATCAGAAATTACAAACCGCAAGAGGACAGCAGCAACCAGGAGGGCATTACCAGAAGCTAGAAACAGGGAGAATTAGAGAGAACGTGTTTATTTAGTCAACAAATATTTATTGGGCACCCACTACGTGCAAAGAACTATTTTAGGCACAGGGATACATCAGGAAATAAAACAGGAGAAATCAATACCTTCATAAAATTTCCATTGCAGTAAGAAAGATACTTGAAAGATACTCAAAATAAGTATCCAAGTAAGAACTTACAGATAATGAATTACATACAAATTAAAGTTTCCTCCATAAATTCCAAGGAGTCGGAGTGGACTCAAAAATTCAGAAATGCACCAATTCCTTACTGTCTTTTATTCATTTCTTAGGATGAAAACTTTCTAATATAGGAATATATATCATTCAGTTGCAGCTCAATTCTGATGTTGCAGCCCAGCACTTGGATTTAGCTTTGGCTGTTTTTTCTGCCCCCTATCTGGGACTGAAATATATGCAGGGATTAAAGTGCCAGCTATAAAATCAGCTAATCTGCATTTGAATTTCAACTCGGCTTCTTAGCTGAAGGACCTCAGGAAAGTTGCCTAAACCCGCACATTTCCACAATTTTAAAAAGACAGTATCACTGCAATGTAACTCATGGGGCAGTTACGATTTGTCTATGTAAAACACTTAATGTCTGGCACATAGTAAATGCTCAATAATTATTAACTATTATTATACCATTTTGATGCCAGATAAAATTGATCCACAATAAGCATTGACGCTTCCTGATTCTTCACTCAGAGGATGGGGATTCTTTTCGAATCCTGGGAGGTGCCATCATTTAAGTACTCAAATGTTTATAATTCTAGTGAAATGGATCCCTTGCCTTTCACAAATAGACAGCCTTAGAAAGAGAGGAATGCATTTGTTAAATTGACAAGGGATAGCAAGGATCACTCCAGAACTAGAATAAGTAAAAGATGTTCAATAAATTTTGACCAACATGTTAATTGTGGTACAGAAGAAAATTGTTGAGACATGTGATTTGGAATGACTTAGGAATAAAGCTCCTTTGAAATGTACATCCATTCTGTCCTCTAATACCTCCCGAAGGTTGATTAACTCACTAAGCTGGGTTTTATGAGAAAGCCCCTGTGATATCAGTGGGTGAAGTCATGCTGAAAATGACAGAGTGTGGCATTAAAGGCAGTTAATCTTACCTTGTGGCTGTTTGATGTCGGTAGAATCTGATATACTAAGATGTGTTACCCATACCCACTGAAGTCCTCAGAGGCAAATAAGTAAGCTTTTTATTTGGGGGCAAAGATGCCATTGATGATGATGATGATGATACTGCTTGCTAATTACTATATGTGACTATTCTAATTTCATCCATAACCTATTTTGAAGTATACATAATAGTATCTTCATTTTACAATTCGAGAAACTAAGACTCAGAGAGGTTAAGGCTCAGTATTAATCGGAAAATCAAGATTCCAACCCAGTGAGTCTGATTCCAAAATTTCTGCATGGGATCTGCTATAAAATAATTAAATCAAGGAAGTCTGTAAACAGATCTTTTCCATGTTACTTTTCTTCAGTCGGAAAAATAATGATATTAAGCACAAGGAAAACATATTCAACCATATTTATAAATATTATAAAAAATAGGTTTTAATAATAAGGTGCTTCCACTTGGAAAAATACTCTGTGATTCTGATATTTCTGTGGTGTATTATTTATCTATCCTGCATGCTTGGTTTCACAAACACTTTCCACGATGCTCACATGTCCCTAATAAAACAATGTGGCACTTGCATTATGGGCTCTCCATAAATTCGTTTGACTGCTAGTAAAAATCATGTTAAGAAAAAGAAAAATCTCAGCTTCCAAAGTGTGATGGGCATTTATATAGACATTTGACAATAATATTTAAGCATCTGGAGTACACAACCTGATTGTAGTTTATAATTGTTTGGCCAGCTGTCTTACTCTCTTGCCAACGGGTCTTATCTAGACACGTATCTTAATCACTCCTGAGCTTTGTGGAAAGATTCCAAGAGGAACAAATAACGGGAGACCATTCGTGCCTGGATGTTGTCAGACAAGATGTAGAGCCCTTGAATGTCAGAGATGAAACACAAGTGATACTCTAATCCAACTACCTCCTGTTACAAGTGAATAGACTATAGCCCAGAGAGGGGATGTGATTTATTTAAGGTCACTGTATTAGTCAGGACAAGGCAAGGTTATGTTGCAGTAACATGCAATCCCACATTTCAGTGCTTTAAAAACAACTATTATTTTTTTAATGCTACATGATCCAAAACACAGTAGTCAGGTGTAGAGGTCATCAGAGCCCCTCTTCCCACATGGGCTCCCATTGTCATCGGAGCAGGACTGGCACAGCACACTTTGTACCTGGGCTCCTGAAAGTTCTTCCATGAAGAGATGTTCACCTCTTCTGTTTCATTTTGTTGGCTAAAACAAGTCATGTGCTTAACTTCAAAGGGAGAGGGGAAGTGTAACCCTGCCAAGTACTCAAAAGGAAAAGGTCAGATATGTTTCTGAATTGCCATAACTACCATAATCCACAGCAACTATGACCACATTCACAGCAAAGGTGACATTACCACGGGGTTCAGTGGAAGGCCTGACTTCATCAGAGGTGAAAACCAGGGAAGATAGTGTCTGGTAGAGCTAAAAGGGCAGTGACAGAAGGGACACGTAATACTGGAAGTGAGAAGGAAAGCTGGCATGCTATCCTAATAATCTTTCCTTCTGGGGCAAAGTACTCTAGATAGTTCAGTACATCTGTATAGCTCAGGAAGTGGGTGCCCACTTCTGATCCTGCAGGCAGAGAAAACCATGCTGGAAGGAGAGTAACACCAAGAGGAGTAGACTTTGAGGACTACTCAAACCACTGGAGGTCCAGGAATCACTGGCCAAGGAGGAATACAAATCAGGATGTAAAATAATGAAAGCCATAACTAGAATGTTTGACAGCACTCATGGAATGATGTTGACCCAAGAATTAGCCACAGTGGGGATCCACTGCCACCCTTGGGCAGGGTGAGGGGGCAGTGTTCCAGAACCGGTCAGGGGAAAAAATTCTTCACGGAAGCTGTGGCCTTAGGCCCAAGCACACGGTTTGTACCCAAACTCTGGTGTCACGAGGACAGAACCGTGAGAAAAGTCTGTGGCATCTTTTGCCCCAATCTTCTGCTGGTGGGAAGCAGAAATGCAGACGCGAGAAATTTCCCAGTTGATGTGGTCCACAAGGGCAGCCTCCAGGGCACCAAACAGGGTGAAGAAAGATGGGGAAATGGATGTGTTGAGCATATAAAGAATAACTGAGCAAAGGACTTGAGATTCTGGAGTAACACGGCTAAGGTCAGAGAGCTGGGCAGGGGTTGAGCTTATGAGCAGAGACATAACCCACTTCCAGATCTGGGCTCTTCCCTAAATACGACATTTCCCTGGTTGGAACTCTAGCATAGCGACCACTCATTTTGCAGACGTAGAACTCGAAGGAAGAAACTGATGCTAGCAGGCCTGGAGTTCACAAAGCTGAGCCAGGGCCCAGGCCCTATGGGGGTCAGCCTTACTCTTTACGTTGCAACACTTACCATCGCTTCCATCTCCTTGCTACCTACTGTTCTTAAACCCTAAACTTCAACCGTGTTCATTGACTTGCCGTACCACCAATGCCTTGCTGCTCAGATCGTGGTCCACGGACAAGCTGCATCAGCATCACCAGGATGCTTAGCAGTGCAGAGTCTCAGGCTCCATCCCAGAATCAAAGTCTACATCGAATCAATATCCCCAGATGCCTGTGAGGAGAACTTCGCCAACACATCCTGTGTGCTCCGAGCCCAGGAGTTCATACGGCATGTGCCTTCCTAATGTTGGATGTTGTAGCTTACAAACATAGGTTTGAATTTGTCCACACACATTTTTTATTTTTATTTTTATTTTTTTTTTAATTTTTTTTCAACGTTTATTTATTTTTTTGCGACAGAGAGAGACAGAGCATGAACGGGGGAGGGGCAGAGAGAGAGGGAGACACAGAATCAGAAACAGGCTCCAGGCTCTGAGCCATCAGCCCAGAGCCTGACGTGGGGCTCGAACTCCCGGACCGCGAGATCGTGACCTGGCTGAAGTCGGACGCTTAACCGACTGCGCCACCCAGGCGCCCCCCACACACATTTTTTAAAGGGAATCCCCTCTCCAAATAGTGGGAATGCTAATTACATGGCTGATTCCCCACCTCAGGGGGGTCTGGTGATCCAGCCTGCCCTCGTTGTACAAATTCCAGAGTCCAGAGATTCAGTCGAGAACGGTGATTCTAACTACCCGCACTGAGTGAGTGAGTACACCAGGCTGGGAGAATGAGGATGTGGCACAGACAGGACCAGTCAGCATCCCTTTCTGGGGAACAGACACAGGTCCTGACAGAGTAGTCACCTGTACAAGGACCGTGAAAGACCCCATCTGCTTAGGGTCTTCCGTTTACTGAACAGGAAGGAAAGTCAGAAGAAATCAACACAGAGATAAAAGATTCGTGTGAGAACAAGAGAATTGCAGACATTGTCTAAACCGGGGTCCCACACCTGTCTGGATAGTCCCTTGAGCCCCTCACTTATGGCAGACAAGAAATTCATGTTTGTGCTTAAGCTTGTTCTTTTGGGTATCTCTTCCTAGAAACGGAGTGGTTTCCGATGAATCCTTCTGGGTATTTTCTATTCGTATTCATCTTTCTGGACAGAACTTAAGTACCACCTCTGGGCAGGCTTTCGTGACACCCCTTCCCGAAGCAGAGATCAGTGTCCCATATCTTTGCCAACACAATCTTCTGGACATATCTCTGCTAAGACATTTATCACAGCATATGACGACAGCCTTCCCCAGTGTCTCCACAGGGTTGTTGTGAGGACCAAGGGCAAGGACCATGACTGTCTTTCCCATCCTGGACATAAAAGCATGTTGGAGAGTGTCTGGCATATAATATGCACCCAGTCCATATATTCTGAGTAAAAATTCAGTGGAAATACCTCTCCCACATTCTACATATACCCAGGATGCATTTTAAGTCCTTGTGAA
This sequence comes from Puma concolor, assembly GCF_028749965.1. NCBI lineage: Eukaryota > Metazoa > Chordata > Mammalia > Carnivora > Felidae > Puma > Puma concolor. The sequence goes on from NC_141684.1 coordinate 6,710,262, forward strand.
AATTACAAATTAGTAGTATTTCAGCAGAACGGCACAAATTCTCCTGGGCAGGTCCAGGAATAATAAAGGAACAATGTAATCACTACTCTTTTCAGCTTCATTAAGTAGGGAATTGGAGGTAAAACTGAGAAGCCAGACAACACTTGGGAATTTGATACATGTCTTTTAAAGAACTTAAAAAGAACAATTACGCAGACAGGGTTCCGCAGTTAAAATGCATCTTAATTGAATCAGGCTGGAAAGAGAAGCCTGAATTAGATTTAAAGGGAAAGTTTAAGGGATTCTTCATAATTAGGTAAGTTAATTCAAAACATTCACAGTCTGATAGTTTCATCCACTCCTGGGCTGGATTGAGAGGAAAGGAAACACACAAGGAGGAAGTACCTCTATAAGACCTAGGCTGGGTATTTGGATCTCCTTTCCTTGATGAATGTGGATCTGAAGCAGTAGAGGAACATCGTGCCTCACACTGGAGACTGGGAGATGCCAAATGTAAGGAGGATTAACAAGGGCTGCTTTCCAAACACAAAACCAACCAAAAGACCTAAAGTCCTATCAACAAACCTAAATAAAGCCTGAAATGAAGCAGTAAGTTCTGTTATCTGGCCTCGCCTACAACGAACACAGATGTTTCTAGATGTTCACGCTCATCTAGAAATCACCAGCAGGTACTACCGCACGCTGGTGAAGAAGAGAGTGTGATGTGGGATTCCCCAGAATGGAAGCCATCTTGACCCTTCACTGTGTTTGCACAAGACGGCGAGAAAATGGTTGAGTGCTTCCTGGGTCTGTATCTTTGTGAGATGCCGGAAGGTTCAGAAATCAATATGACTACTTTATTCCATTGTGTGCATTTGACTCTCTTCCCCCAAGGCTTCTTGAAATGAAATCAAGTGTAACTGACTTCGTAAGGGTTGGCACACGTACCGAGATGAGTCGCAAACAGCCCTCCGTTCCTGTGGAGGTGTGCAGTCGTGTGCACAGCCCTCCGTTCCTGTGGAGGTGTGCAGTTGTGTGGAGATATGACACATGACACATGACACCAGAATGTAAAGCTTCCCAGGCAAGAGTAGGACGAGGCTCCTGAACGAAGTAAAGTTGGTAAAGAGATGATGTGCCCTCAAGGAAATGGGACATGATTGGGTAATCCCTTTTCACCGGACTGTAAAGTTAAATAGCATTTCAGTAGTAAGCAAAACAAAGGGAAGAGACCTGCAGCTAGACACATTGGCACGAAAACTCTTGGACAGAGATAGGTATACGTATCTGAGGGACATTTCAGCCAGCGCAGAGATTATATTTGATTATGTGACCACGGCCATTGCACACAACTATCTCAACTATGATAAATTCTCCCATATAATTTATCTGTATCATTTGATAAATTCTTCCATATAGTCTATCGTGTATTATTGTTATATTAGGATATATTACAATTATTATATAGTACAAGTATATGTTGCCATATATTATGTATATAATAATATATAATATGTAATTACATTACACACTATATATGATATATTTATAACACTTTAGTTATATAATATAGAATATATTATATTATTATAGCGATTTTATTCTTTTACATATGACAATATTAAAACTTAGGCCAGTGAGCCAAAAATGGCAGAGCCAAACCTGTAAGTTTTCTACTTCCAAATCTGATAATTTTCGCCATTCTACAAACCAATGAGAAAGAGGCGATAATGAAAGAGAGGGGCAGAATAGTAATTACAACCACACAATGTAACATCTTTAACGTTCCTCTAAAGAGTTTAGAATGTGACATTCAGTTAGCTAATAATCATTATTTCACTATTACTTCAATATTTTGAGCAGGGACTATTAGCTTCAATTTTGTTGCAAGTCTATTTGCAAAGATAACTTTGCATCAGATATTCTTTGTATCCAAGAGATTATTGGTCACACAACCTTTAACAGACTTCAAACCACTCCCTTCCTTCCTCCCCGCTTCCTTCACAGGGCCCAGAAAAGGAAACCGTGATATGTGTTGTGGTGAACAGCCTCCAAGGTGGCCCTTGATCATCCCTGTGTTGGTGACCTTGTAAAATATCTTCCCTCCTTGCCTAAGGGCTGGAATTGTTGACTTACTTCTAACAAACAGAATATAGCTGAACTAACAGGACACCATTTCTGATTAGGTTTTAAAGACAGTGGCTTGTTAAGCACCTTCTTTCACTCTTAAAGATCTCTTTCTTTGGAAGAAGCCAGTTTCCATGCCATTTGGGAATCTGTAGAGGCGCCCTTATGGTGAGAGATCAAGGTCCGCAAACAGACATATAAGTGAGCTTAGAAGTGAATGTTCTTTGGGGCATGTGGGTGGCTCAGTCAGTTAAGAGTCTGACTTTGGCCCAGGTCATGATCTCACTGTTTGTGAGTTTAAGTCAGGCTCTGTCCTGACAGCTCGGAGCCTGGAGCCTGCTTCAGATTCTGTGTCTCCCTCTCTCTCTGCCCCTCCCCGTTCAGACTCTGTCTGTCTCTCTCTCTCTCTCAAAAATAAATAAACATTAAAAATTAAAAAAAAAAGTGGATGTTCCTCACTAAATCAAGATTTCAAATGAGACCACAGCCTTACTTGACAGCTTGACTAAAATCTCATGAAAGACTTTGAGCCAGAGGCACTCGATTAAGTTATGCCCAGAGTTTTGACTCATGTTACATGTGAAATCATCAATACTTGTTGTTTGAAGCTGATAAGTTTTGGGTCAATTTGTTACATGGCAATAAATAACTAACGCAAATTTTGAAGGCTGAATCTTCAAGAACATATAAGTTGACCATCCTAATATGGTGTTTTTAGTGGCCAAAATTTGATTTGTTCGTGTGTTTTCCCTAAAAGAAATATAGTGTCTTATGAAAAGAGTAAGATTCAGCATGGTTAGGGTAGGACTCAGAGATCTTTATTTCCAAAGGGATGAATGGATGATTCTAAAATACATCAAAGCTTGAAATCCATAGACTTTATGGACATTCTGTAGCCTTTGGGACAGTGAGAGCTAGGTTCAATCCTGGTTTCAATCCTCTATATCCTATATTGGCCATATGATATAGAACATGTTATTTAAGTACTCTTAGCCTCATTCCCCAAATATATAAATGAGAAGAACTCTCTTGGCTTTTCAAAGTTATAGGAAAGATCATTTAAGACTAACAAAGGTAAACATTCTAGTGTCTGGCACATAATAATGATTCAACAAAATTACATTTTCTCCCTGGCTAGTGGAATTTAACCTCAAACCAAGACCACATATGTTTGTTTTCTTTCTTTCTTTCTTTCTTTCTTTCTTTCTTTCTTTCTTTCTTTCTTTCTTTTTCTTTCTCTTTCTTTCTTTCTTTCTTTCTTTCTTTCTTTCTTTCTATGTATTTACTTATTTGAGAGAGAGAGAGAACAAGCAGGGGAGAGGTAGCAGAAGACGGAGAGAGACTCTTAAGCAAGCTCTATGCCCAGCACGAAGCCCAACACAGGGCTCAATCTAACAACCCTGAGGTCATGACCTGAGCCAAAATCAAGAGTTAGATGCTTAACCAACTGAACTACCCAGCCACTCCGAGACCACATAGGTTTGATGGTAATTTTACTGTGTCTCCTTGACTGAGCAAAGGATACCCAGATACCTGGTAAAGCTTTATTTCTGAGTGTGTCTGTGAGGGTGATTCCAGAAGAGATGAACATTTGAACTGATGAATGGAGTGAAGCAGACAATCCTCAATGTAGGTGGGCATCTTCCGATCCTTTGAGGGTCCAAATAGAAGTAAAACAAGGAGGAAGGGAAAATCTACTCTCCACTCTCTCTTTGCCTGAACTGAGACATCCATCTTCTCTGCCCTTGGCATTGACAGCAGCAATTCTGATTCTTCTACCTGCTGACTCAAATTGGGATGTCAACCGTCAGCCCCAATTCTCAGGATTTCAGACCCAGCCTGAATTATACCACTGGCTTTCCTGGTTTTCCAGCTTGCAGATGGAAGATGGTAGGACTTCTTGGCCTTCATAACTGTGTGAGCCAACACTTATCTATCTATCTATCCATGTATCTATCTATCTATCTGTCTATCTGTCATCTCCTATTGGTTCTGTTTCTTTAGAGAACTCTGGCTAATACAATATGTTAAGACTCACAAGGGCAATACCACTAGAGTGGAAAGCTTGGTGCAATGTAAGGTTAGTGTTTTCTCCCTCAAAGACTGAAAAACTATGTCCTAGTATTTTTCTCTTTTAGGTCAAAAAGTATAGAAGAATTGAAAAAAATAAGATTGAGCCAACAGTAGCCACCTAACCTCTCAATCCTCAGAAAGAATGTTATTACTGATAATAAGAAAGCATTTTTTCCAGCTAAGTAGGTGTTGATAGAGTTGCAAGATTTACACACACACACACACACACACACACACACACACACACACACAGAACCACATATGGCCCTAAAACCAAACTAGAGAGTGAATGTGTTGCCTTGCCCAAAGATGTGTGTTTTTTCCTTTAGATACACAGAAGCTACTGGCCTAGTAAGCTGTCTGCATGCATTTATCACCCTGGAACCAGGGCACCAACAAGTTCTAACAGACGTTGTGGAATTACAGTCAAACAAAGACATATGTCACCTGATAGCTCCCATACCACATTGCACAGAGCACCCAGAGCAAAAGCCCTTTGTCCTTGTATCTCAGAGCTGGCAGTCTCTTCCTCCCTGCTCAGCCCTCAGGGATCCTTCCTGCCAGCTCACTGCCCTGTTTTGTTCCTGCCTCCTTCCTGCTATTTCATTCTCCTTGCTGAAGTTAACTAATTCCACTCGGGTGCCATGTGACCTTTGGTTTTCCTCCACTTGGGAGCATGCAAGTGATAAGTGGATATTGAAGACAAAAGATGCCAGCGTGGTGGGGGAAGGCGGGGATTTGGCTAAATCTCAAGTCTAGTTCATAAACTAGCTGAAAGACTTGCCTATGTTCTTGCCTGTTCTCTACTTTTTACTTCATGAATGATCTTGGGCGTGTCTCTTAACCTCTTGAAGTTTCCAAATTCATGAGATGATCCAGAAGATTAAAAGAGAATGCCTATGTAAAACACTGGTCCATGGTAAGAACTTTCTAAATGTTAACTCTTACTATTGTTGCATTTTTTATTATATTTATTTTTATATGTAAATCAAATTTCTACTATATTCCCATGATACTGAGGTAATCAGAGGAGATCATCCATGTATTGTAGATATGACAGAGCCGGACACATTGTAGAAGCTCAACAGGTGTTTTGATTTTCTATTTCCTTCCTTTTCTTTCCTTTATCTTCTGAAATCTTCCACGAGGTAGGAAAATATGTCAATGATAGAAGAATAGAAGTGTCTGGTTCAGGAAACCTATGAGCTCCCTCAAAGAATTCCAAAAAGATATTGGTGACCCTAGCAACCCTAACACAGTCTTCAAATTTTTCAGAAGGACCATGGCAGTGTCCTGTTCTTGTTGACATTTTATGAGTCCCAGTTTCCTTGACATAAAAGAATATTATACAACCTTTTTTTCTTCCTGAGCACAAGAAGAAAAGAAAAAGGAAAAAACAAAATAAAAAACAGGATGGGTTCCTGGTGGCTCAGTCAGTTAAACGTCTGACTCTTGGTTTTGGCTCAGGTCATGATCTCATGGTTTTGTGGGTTCAAGCCCCATGTTGGGCTCTGTGTTGATAGTGCAGAGCCTGCTTGGGATTCTCTCTCTCCCTCTCTCTATCCCTTCCCCACTCACACTGTCTATGTCTCTCTCAAAATAAATAAATACACTTTAAAAATTTTTAAATAAAAAAAAACCCAGGAAATAGAATTTGCTCAGAGTTTCTCAAATCCCAATCTTATTTGGAACAAAGTGTGCTGAGGTTATATATTCACTCAACAAATCTTATTGCATAAAGACCACTGCTTATCCACCAAAGATTTGCGTTTCCGTTCCACGATGTAGAGGTGTTTGCTGGGACATAGCTGCTTAGCCAGGTCCTATAATTGTTAACTCCCGTTGTAGGGAGGAAGGTGTAAATGAGTCTGGCCAATAGCAGGAGAAATTTATATCACTTTCTGGCTTGATCCCACTCAACATCCTCCAAGATAATCCCCTATTTTCCCACTTCCTCATTCGATGAATGGTGAAAATTGGTGTAATCTTGAAAATCAAACTTTTAAGAAGTCCTATCCTCCAGTGGTGCTGCCATCACCACCGTCACCAATCAAAGTACCCATTCGCGTGAATCAGTAATGGGCCCATGACCAAATCTGGTCTTAATGAGTGACATACTTTGGAATTTGCTAGAAATGTTGAGAAAGGCACTTTCTTTCTTGTCTAGCTATTCAGCCATAGAATGCTGAGTGAGATCTGTTTATGGCCATCTTTCTAGTACATTAGATCAGCTTTCCCAGGAACAAAGCCAACACCTAAAAAAATCAGGGCTGAGAGATGAACAGAGACAGTCACTCCATAATGGATTTTTCAGTTATAATCCACTTTCTCCCTTTAAAACAGTCTGAATTATTTCACATGCAACCTGGGAAATTCTGCCATATATAGTCTCACTTAACTATATGTTTATTCACAAGTCTACTACAATATCTTTTCTTATAATATATCAGAGTGACAGCATAGCCAAGTGGGAGGAACACAGTTTTTTTTTTCCTCTGTCATTTAATGGCTGTATTACCATGGATAAATTGGCTAACGTCCCTAAGCACAAGTGTCCTATTAGTAAATGTATGGATGCAAATATATTGATGTACAGAGTTCCTGGGACGAAGCATTGAGAATGCTGGATTCAAGTGCAGACATGGTGGGATGACTTAACGCCATAACAGAGATGACCTTCTCGCATCTTATTTACAAACAATGAATGAAAGAAATTCTTTAAAGGGGCGCCTGGGTGGCGCAGTCGGTTGAGCGTCCGACTTCAGCCAGGTCACGATCTCGCGGTCCGTGAGTTCAAGCCCCGCGTCGGCTCTGGGCTGATGGCTCGGAGCCTGGAGCCTGTTTCCGATTCTGTGTCTCCCTCTCTCTCTGCCCCTCCCCCGTTCATGCTCTGTCTCTCTCTGTCCCAAAAATAATAAACGTTAAAAAAAAAAAATTAAAAAAAAAAAAAAAGAAATTCTTTAAAGAGTTAAATAAATAAGTGAAGGCAAAATCCAAAAGGGCAAGGGAGAATAGCCAGATGCCGTAAGCCAGTGCTACAAGCTGATGAGCTGAACTTTAAGTCTTCTGAGCTTAAAAAGTACGTGAAATGGAAGTGCTAAGGGCTGGATGTGGAGACATTAACCCCACGGAAGGAAGATGTGTTATTTGGCTGAGAAATCCAGAGATTTTAAAATGTAATTTGCATGAAAATTCCCTATCTGGGAAAAATGGAATGTTTAAGTGAAGGAGGGACCAGAGAAACACTGTTTACAGGCAATGGAAGAGGGAATGAAGTTTGTCTCCAGCCCGACCTCTGGTTGGGGATAAAGAAATAAGGAAGGTCACTCATGAGAAATTGTCAAGAACCCAAACTTACATGGAATGATAGTTTTACTCTGTCTGAATTTCTCAGTATCTTTAAACCAATATATTACAAAATTAACTTATCTCAGAACTCAAACATCCCTGGGACTTCCAGGGGAAGGTTAAGTCAAAATCTTTCCAAGGTAACATTTCCAAAATCTAAGGTTTTCCCATCAACACCCACAATAAAAAATCCCTTAGGAGAATATTACCTCTGATACCTGTATTTGGATACCAGCTTTCTTTTAATATAAGCAAGACAGATACTAATTAAGGGAATGTAGAAAGCATTAATATGGATAAAGGTGACCTTTATAAATGATAAAATGAATAATTCACCAGAAAGATATTATAATCCTGGACCTATGAGTCCTTAAAAACATAGATGCTAGTCTACTACTTTTATAGAAGTAAAAGCAAAAATGACATTCAATTAATTAAGGAATACTCAATGAAAGATTTTAACACATCTTTGTAGAAAATTATAAATCAAGCAGACAAGGGCCACCTGGGTGGCTCAGTCAGTTAAGTGTTAGCCTTCAGTTCAGGTCATGATCTCACAGCTCATGGGTTCGAGCCCTGTGTCAGGCTCTGTGCTGACAGTTCAGAGCCAGGAACCTGCTTCAGATTCTGTGTCTCCCTCTCTCTCTATGCCCCTCCCCTGCTTGCGCTCTGTCTCTCTCTCTCTCAAAAATAAATAAACATTTTAAAAACATTTAAATACATACATAAATAAAGCAGACAAAAAATACTAAGGGTATAGAAAAAAAATGACAATGTTTTCTGTAAAACCATTTCTGTAAGATTTGCAGGCCATATACAATCTGTATAATGTATTCACTCTCTGTCCCTCTATCTTTCTCCTTTTCTTTCATATACAAAACCACCTAAAGATGTAAAGAACATTCTGAACTCACAGGCCACACAAAACAAGACTGAGCTGTGGGCTGGGTTTGGCCGGTGGGCCATTTGCCAACCCTCAATCTAGAAGGTAAGAATGCAAGTAACAGGCTTAATCTAATGGACGTTTCTTAAATCCCACACTAAACAAGAGAAGTGTTCTAATTGTTACCATCCATCCATTCTTTTTGAGCAAATATGAAAAATTTATAACGCTTGATCACATTATAATCTCTAAAGCAAGTCTCAATCAATATAAATAAGAGCCAATCTCATAAAAACACAATCCCATACCATAATGCAATATTGGAAATTAATATAAAAGAAGGTCCAAATGTGCAAGCATTTAAACATCGGAAAACAAAACTTCTAATGTCCAACAAAGCCTGTATGAGCAGGACATCTGAGAGTGGTTATGAGTGCCAATGGCTCAGGTGGCAGCACATGTCCTGTCACCTGCATGGTCCTTTGTTAACCAGCCTCCTTGGGCTGCTTGCTCTCAGGGGGGTGGATAGTTGGGGCAATGGTTCTCTAAGTGGCTGAATTCTGCAACAGAGTCTTATTTCCATCAGTGGTTCTTAACTTTAACTTTGTGAGATGCTTTTTTTAATATATAACATGTCAAGTGCACCCTTAATAATCAAGAAATAATGGGTGGTATAAATGATTTGGTATAGATGATAAAAAAATGACATTGTGTTTAAGCTTAATTTAGAGCAAAATGGATCTTAAAAAACCCTAATTTTCTAAGTTCTGGGTTGATAAAGTAGTCATAATAGAAACTTCACATTATTTCAAATTGAGTGAACATGTAAACACTACTTTAAAAATGAAAGTGTGCAGACTTAAATGTGTATATTGGAATGGAAGTAAGGTCAAAATACAGAAATTAGTGAATTACATTAATAATGTCTTATCGAGAATATTAAAAGTTTTTCTTTAAAGCCAGATACCAGCACACAATGCTTACCCTCAGGGTACTGGTGATGCCTGTCAGCAGTAAGACCAGAAACAGGAAGAAGAAATCATCTAAGGACCAAAAAGGAAAAAGTCAAATTGGCATTGTGATAAATCGACAACCAATATGACAATACATAGAAAATGACAATCTTTAAATTATTAGAATTAAAAAGATCAAGTTTCCTAGAGATAGGGTCACAATAAAGTACCAATAATGTTCTAAACACCAGGAATAATTGATTGAAGTAAAATATCCTTGTGAACAGAGTAGGCATACAAAAAGATCTAAATTATTAAAATAGATTTCATGCTTTGAAAGAAGACAGTCAATATTGTAAAGGTGTTGAGACTGCTTCCAGTTTGTCTTTAATCAAAACCAGTGTGGTTTTGGGTGACGTTATAACAAGTTAATACATAAATGCAGAAAGATGCAAATTCAAGAACAGCCACATCAAATTGTAAGATGGAGTGAAAGAGAAGGAAACTCAGTTTATTGAAACTTAAATACATTATAAAGATATAGAAATAAACAACAGTAGGAGACTGGAGTAGGGATAGAAAACACACACGTGCACACACACACACACGCACACACACACAATGAGAAACATGATAAACAGCCATAATAAAAAGTGTGTGTGCATGTGTGTCTTTTTGAGACATATTTGATATATGACAAAACAAAGATGACATTGCAATGGTGAAGAGACTATTTGTCATCTATACATCAAAAAATAAGCTAGATCCTTATCTAATATTAAACTCATATACACATATCACATATGGATGGATTTGGACAAGGATTGGGGTATAGATAAAGACATGAAGTAGCTATATACATAGATAGCAGGTGGAAGAAAACCAATATAGAAGAGACGAATTTTAAGCATTAAAATTCCTTTTAGTCAACAGTATTTGGTAGAATTTATGATATAAAGACAAAAAGATAAAATTTAAAATATAGTTTGATAAAGTTGCATTAATTAAAATTAAGCAATTATGTGTGACAAAAATCTTATTTAAGTAAGCAAAATTAGAATACAATTCATAGTATGAGAGTAGATAATGCATGTAAATACACATACATAGATATATCAGACTAGTATATAGAATATACGAAGAAATCCTACAAATCAAAATTCTCAAAGTAAACAACCCACTGCAAATAAGGAAAGAATAAGCCAGCAATTGATGAATGAATAGAGTTACAATACTAGAAAAATTAGAATATTAAAAATATTAGGAGAAAATAAAAAATGAGAAGATTCTTAACTTTGCTAACAGTTAAAAAATGTAAATTAACACAGCTTGGATATGGGAAGCTAATGGGAAAAAATTCAAGATTTAATAATGAAAGTATTGACTGTGATGTAGGAAAACAGAAACACTAATATTCTGTAATGCTACTGTAAATTGGTAGAACAACTTTGGGTTATGTTTTAATGAAAGCTAATCAAGTTCAACCCAGCAGTTTTCTTTTAAAGGAAATAAACCGGAAATAAAACTGTCACACAAGTATACGGGAGACATCTCAGGTATCTGCTATGGTCACATGGGGAGATTCTAGATAAACAGCTGGCTTGAGAAGAAAAACCTAAGCTTATGGCTGGGTTCAGTAGAGAAATGCAAGTTCAAAATACAGAGCAGTATCCCAACCACCTCAATCAGAGATGGTCTTGGAGATAAACCTAATGATGTGGGAATGTCCTCCGAATGGGCAGAACTTCAAGGGGTACGTGTGGCCAACCAATGTGTATAGACAAAGAAGTAGCTCCGAATTAGAATAAATAAGGAGTCAGGGGCAGTAGTGAATGGTCTGGCTACCTGTTCATGGGCTTCAAGAGGAAAAGATTGGAATTCTGATGATGAGGAAATCGGGGATGGATGTATAGGAGGAATAATAAAATGTGAAGTTCTTAGTCTCAACCACTATGTCCATCAGAGAGCATTCACCAAGAGAAAAGCTCCAGCCGAGTAACAAAAGGGCTCAGCCAGCTGATATCAGCTAGCCTCTGTCATTGGCTACCCAAAAGTCGTCGCGGCAGGCACATGGATGGGGTGTCCTCAGTGGCACAGATGAACACTATTCATGAGTCCAATAACAAAGGTTCACTCACTGAGATTGGGCTATTCCTGCTACCCAATATGAAAACTATGAGCAGGAGAAACAAATGCTAAGGTCTGAATAAGACCAATTTTTTTAATGTTTATTTATTTATTTGGTGGTGGGGGGGGGGGGAGCAGAGAGAGAGGAAGACACAGGATCTGAAGCAGGCTTTGCACTGAGCAGTGAGCCTGATGTGAGGCTTGAACTCATGAACCATGAGATCATCTGAGACCTGAGCCAAAACCGAGTCAGACTCTTAATTGACTGAGCCACCCAGGTGCCCCTAAATAGACCAATTTCTTAAAGAGACCCTGAAAACTCTTGGTGACAACTGGACACACTGAGGGACCCCTCCCATCCTGAAAGAACCAGCAGTTTTTTCACACAGTAATAGAGCCATACTCCAGAAGCAGACTTGCTTTCCTTCCCTAACCATAGATAGGGTCTTAAGCAGCATGACTCCTCAATTGATTATGGAGCATCTGATCCACGCTTAAAAGGTCCCATATAATATCCTGTGGACCCAGGAAATCTACCTTGCATAAAAGATGCTGGGAGAGTGGGTCAAATGATAATGGGGTCCTCCGGCTGCACCATAACACGCCATCTGGAAACGTCTGGCTTGATAGAATGCTGAACCGGCCTGCTGATGCAAAACTGAGAACAAGTTTGGAGATAATACTTTAGGAGCATAGATTCAGTCTATGGTTTGAACCAAAATCGTGGCACGCTATTCCCAGGAGGAGGGATATGGGCTCAGGGAATCTAGAAAGAGTACACAGCACTCACAGTGACCCACAGAGGAACTTTGTGCTTCCCTTCCATGCAGGTATGGCTTTTTCCAGTTAGATGTCCTGGTCCCCAAACGTATGTGCAGAAGGATGTCTAGCAGATGAGGGGTGGACCACATTTTATATGGAGAGGTGCTATCTAATCCCTTTTCAAATGGAAAATTTGAATTATTGTGCATATGTCTGAATATGATTAAGTATTCTACAATGTGACATTTTTGGCTGCATCAAATTCTAGAAGCCAACAATCATACTATATTTCTCTGATTTTGATACTTATCTTAATTGAGTTTCCCTTCTCTGTATGGAACAAATCAAAAAGTTCTCCTACAGAGGAGGGCAAGCAGGAATCTGAGGAGGTACACCCACTAAAACTTTATCCCAATCCAAGTTGTATTGTTAACAATTTAGAGATGAGACATGCAAGACAGAGTAAACCCATTATACTGTTTATACATCTGACTTGGAACTTTCCTGACTTATAAATTTAAATATCACCTGCTATTATTGAATTTGCCTCCTTTGGTACCAGGAGTCTGGCCCCAGGAAAGGTGGGCTAGAGCAGGTGTGACCTTTCCAAAGCCAGTCTCTGGTGGCCCATTTTCACCTCTTAATTATTAGGTATAAAAGCCACTGCACAGTATGAAAAAAAGTAATCAAATGTATGTAATTCTGTTTCCAATTTATGCCTGTCACCAATTATGATTGTGCCTAATAGCCTACTCCAACCACCAAGTCCTAACAGGAGGAGAATGACAGCATCTGTCTAAGAGTAGACATGACTGGGTTGTCCATGGATGATGCAGACAAACCCTGAGAAGGTACAGAATGGCAGTTTTCACATTATCAAGGAACAACTACTAGAACTTTAAAAATATATGCAACCTGTGACTTTTCATATTTGTGTTTCTATTCTTGTTTTACTTCTCTGACCCAAAACACATAATTAGCATGCCCGGGTCAATGACCGTGATCATGGCACTAATGACAGTGAAAAAGAAGATTCTCAGGGAGCCTTCAGGGAGCACAGAGGTTCCTCTTCTTCCAGGTCCAGCCTCCTCCTTGAGGCATCACAGGCCAGTGCAGGGGGAGCAGGCTTCCCTGCAGAGCTGACTCACAGTTGGCTTGGCCATCTGAAATGTAGACAGCATGTACGTGCCTTCTAGAAAGAATCTCTGAAGGTGATATGGCAATCACATGCACCGCTTAGGAAAATGGAGAATATAGAGATCATGGGCAAACTTTACGGCAAAGTCCTAAATATCCTGTGGTCCCAAAGACATTAGCACAAATCTTAAACATGTTCCTAATAGCGATGCAGTGTGGATAAATTGCTTCACCTTTTTTTTTAAGTTTATTTATTCTGAGAGAGACAGAGAGACCAGGAGCAGGGGAAGGGCAGATAGAAAGAAAGAGAGGGAATCACAAGCAGGCTCTGCACGGTCAGCACAGAGCCCAACTCGGGACTCGAATTCATGAAACTTTGAGATCGTCAACTGAGCTGAAATCAAGAATTGGACGCCGAACTGACTGAGCCCACCGGGTGCCCCTTGGTTTAGTTTTCTTAATCTTCATTTTCCTCTTTGATATATGGGAAATAGGACACCTATCTCTCTGAGTATCTGCAAGGGTGACATAGGGAAACTTCTATCAAGCACGTACAGGTGTATAAGACGGTTTGCGTGTTAGATTTGTCAGAGCTTTAAATCGGTAGGTTCGGTCATGTTCATAGAACAAGAAAAAGCACTTTAAAAATATTTCTTACCGTCCTCCTTACAGCTTTGTGAGGCCGTGATTTTACTCATTATACCTATTAAGAAACTAAAAGCTAAAGAAACCTTGTGACTGGACCGTCACATCCCTGGTGACGTGGTGAAACTTGGTCTATCTTCTGAGTCCCAGGCAGAGAGTGGCCGCATCCTCACTGGGCCAGCCCCCAGCCCACCGATAGACCGCTCGCCTGTGCAGTGTAAACCGGGGCGTGACGAATACCAGCAGCCCTGGCTCACTTGTGTCCAGTTGTTTCTCACTTGGGATGTTTGAAAGGTAAGAAGAGTTCAAAGTATGCACTGAACCCGGGCTATGGGAGGAACTACATTCTGCTCAATAAAATACCAGCCAACTTGTGACTTACGGAGACGGTCAACAGATATTTACCAGTACCTTCGAGATACCACTTCAGCATATATTGAGTGTGAATGCTGTCCGTATGTACACAATAAACGTTTATGTAATAAGTACTTGTCTATGGAGGCTTCAACAAATTTAGGTCAAGTCTTTGTTATTGAAACGTAATGTGTGCGAATTACGTAAATGTGGGTCACGCACTATTTACCTTTCTCCTCCCTGACAGCTGACTGCGCTCTTTGATAAAGGCAGAAACCACATAATGCCAACACCAACATTGTGTTTATTTATAGCGCGCATCAATTGGGTCTAGCATTGAATAAAATGCTAGTGTTTTGAGGGTGCATTTAGTCTACATAGGTCTTTAATTATTTTTGTCCCCCATAGCTGTTCTGAAAATGATAAAATTCAACAAGTGTGGCTCCCCTTGAATGCGAGCACATTACAATAGCCTCGGTGAAATGGAATAGAGCTGTAGTGGGAGGAGTTTAATTACCCTCCCTGGGATTTCACGAATAAAAAAAATCATTTTCCTGGCTGACTACTGCCCGGAATGCTCATCCAATAACTACTGTACCTTGTCATTTTGTTGATTTCCTATCTGCCGCTTTCAAATATCTTTTCTCCTCCCACCTCGTCTTCCACGTCCAGCCTTCCCGTCCTGCCCAACTGTAGCAGAGAGAATATAAAGCCACACAGAATCACAGACTGAGTTCTTCCCTGGGATCTGCTTTTCAGTCAATGCCTGTCAACTCCGTGGGAGTTAAATTGAAAACATATGAAGAATAAAATCGCATTGTTCTTGCCCTCCTCTTTTTGTAGCGAATGCATATTTTGCTATAAAAAGTCAAAGATAGGGGCTCCTGGGTGGCGCAGTCGGTTAAGCGTCCGACTTCAGCCAGGTCACGATCTCGCGGTCCGTGAGTTCGAGCCCCGCGTCAGGCTCTGGGCTGATGGCTCGGAGCCTGGAGCCTGTTTCCGATTCTGTGTCTCCCTCTCTCTCTGCCCCTCCCCCGTTCATGCTCTGTCTCTCTCCCAAAAATAAAAATAAAAACGTTGAAAAAAAAATTAAAAAAAAAAAAGTCAAAGATATATGTGAGGAAATGGGAATAATCTCTAAATTATATCCTGAGTATCATTTCTATGAAAAGATACAGGTAGGGTTAGTTATTACAAAGAAGTGCATTTTTTCATGGATACTATAAAAATATACACTGAAAATATGAGAACAAGGAAAAATATGCATTTGTACGTATGTAGGTACATAGAACATGTCAATCATTCAATAAATGAGGTGCTTCTGTGTTAGACAGGAGCTAGGCGTAGGATGTGGAGGTGAATAGACACCATCCTGGCTCTCCAGGAGCTCACTTTTAGGAAGGCAGATAGACCCACAATTGGCAGGGACTAGATTTTTTAAGCTATTTTGAGTGTTATTCCAGAGTACAAATACACTGGGGCACTGCATGAGACAGAGTTTCTTTGCCCGAGTCTCTTAGCGGTCTTAGACCAGTTTGTGTGACTAGTCTGAGGTCAAACAACTAATCAGTGGAAAAACCTTCCCACATTCTGCAACCGTCAAATGGGAGGGTGGGAAAAACAGTCGTGTCTCAAGGGGGATCATTTGCAAGATGCTTGGGGGGGAAATCATTAAAATGTTAAGAAGAATCAGACAATAACCATCCTTTATTTTTTTTATTTATTTATTTTTTTTGTGGACAAGGGGAAACCAATGAATGTAATTTATTTAGACTTTCCAAAAGGCTCCGCACTAACGGCTATTTTTATTTTTTTATTTTTTTTCAATATATGAAATTTATTGTCAAATTGGTTTCCATACAACACCCAGTGCTCATCCCAAAAGGTGCCCTCCTCAAAACCTATCACCCACCCTCCCCTCCCTCCCACCCCCCATCAACCCTCAGTTTGTTCTCAGTTTTTAAGAGTCTCTTATGCTTTGGCTCTCTCCCACTCTAACCTCTTTTTTTTTTTCCTTCCCCTCCCCCATGGGTTTCTGTTAAGTTTCTCAGGATCCACATAAGAGTGAAACCATATGGTGTCTGTCTTTCTCTGTATGGCTTATTTCACTTAGCATCACACTCTCCAGTTCCATCCACGTTGCTACAAAGGGCCATATTTCGTTCTTTCTCATTGCCATGTAGTACTCCATTGTGTATATAAACCACAATTTCTTTATCCATTCATCAGTTGATGGACATTTAGGCTCTTTCCATAATTTGAGAGTGCTGCTGTAAACATTGGGGTACAAGTGCCCCTATGCATCAGTACTTCTGTGTCCCTTGGGTAAATTCCTAGCAGTGCTATTGCTGGGTCATAGGGTAGGTCTATTTTTAATTTTCTGAGGAACCTCCACACTGTTTTCCAGAGTGGCTGCACCAATTTGCATTCCCACCAACAGGGCAAGAGGGTTCCCGTTTCTCCACATCCTCGCCAGCATCTATAGTCTCCTGATGTGTTCATTTTGGCCACTCTGACTGGCGTGAGGTGATATCTGAGTGTGGTTTTGATTTGTATTTCCCTGATAAGGAGCGACGTTGAGCATCTTTTCATGTGCCTGTTGGCCATCCGGATGTCTTCTTTAGAGAAGTGTCTATTCATGTTTTCTGCCCATTTCTTCACTGGGTTATTTGTTTTTCAGGTGTGGAGTTTGGTGAGCTCTTTATAGGTTTTGGATACTAGCCCTTTGTCCGATATGTCATTTGCAAATATCTTTTCCCATTCCGTTGGTTGCCTTGTAGTTTTGTTGGTTGTTTCCTTTGCTGTGCAGAAGCTTTTTATCTTCATAAGGTCCCAGTAATTCATTTTTGCTTTTAATTCCCTCGCCTTTGGGGATGTGTCGAGTAAGAGATTGCTACGGCTGAGGTCAGAGAGGTCTTTTCCTGCTTTCTCCTCTAGGGCTTTGATGGTTTCCTGTCTCACATTCAGGTCCTTTATCCATTTTGAGTTTATTTTTGTGAATGGTGTGAGAAAGTGGTCTAGTTTCAACCTTCTGCATGTTGCTGTCCAGTTCTCCCAGCACCATTTGTTAAAGAGACTGTCTTTTTTCCATTAATAACCATCCTTTAAAGAAGAGATGAGCCTTATGTGTGTAAACAATCCCAGGAAAGAAGAATTGGAGAGCAGTTTTTATTTCTCTTAGACTTCTCCTTCTTGGGTTTCTTCTTCTGCTCAACAATCCAAATAACCAGCCAATAAACACACATGCGCTTCTCATCACACAGCTATCCCCAGGAATGAGAAACTGTGACATAATACAGTTTCCCTACAGTCATGTTGGAGAATGATCTCTATGTGTGGAGGAAGGGTAGTGTCGGAGGCAGCTTGAGAAAAACCACTCAGAGAGAAAGGGAAGAGCGTTAAGGCACAAGCTTGGGGCAGCTGTTATGTGTGTGGGTGTCACAGGGACTGACGTTGAGTGGGTTGTTCTAGAAAAGAGAAAATCTTTACGGAACTGAAGCTAATCCCTTAATCCCTTCCATTTGTACATCAATTTACAGTGCTCTGAGCTCTTTTCCAACCCTTATCACATTTAATCTTCACAAATGCCAGGAAGGAACACAGGACAGGGATTAATCAGTCCTTTGAATGTAAAAAGGGGAGAAAGCGAGGTGGCCAAGGTCACAAAGACAAGGAGGGGTGGACTGGCTGAAACTTGTTTTGTTTTTTTTATTTTCTTTTAGTCAGAGCCCTTGTATTTTTTCCACTATTTTTAAGACCAGAGGTAGATATTAATTTGGGCCATGGGAAAAAAATAAGTAAACAAATGACAGTCTTATGATTTGTGCCAAGCTGTCATAGCAGGTTAAAAACTGACTCCTCCAGGGGCGCCTGGGTGGCGCAGTCGGTTAAGCGTCCGACTTCAGCCAGGTCACGATCTCACGGTCCGTGAGTTCGAGCCCCGCGTCGGGCTCTGGGCTGATGGCTCAGAGCCTGGAGCCTGTTTCCGATTCTGTGTCTTCCTCTTTCTCTGCCCCTCCCCCGTTCATGCTCTGTCTCTCTCTGTCCCAAAAATAAATAAACGTTGAAAAAAAAAAAAAAAAAACTGACTCCTCCTAATATCCTGCCTGTTCTCCTACACTCAGTCAGAAGAAGTTACAGTGTGGCTCAAAGACCTCTGCCAGCCCCAAATTGTGTGTTTCCATTCCAGAGTGAGATAAGGGGCTTGTGTGTGAATGTAGTCAACTGTCCCAGAACTCGCTATTTCGGGTGACATGTTTTTCATAGCCAAGGTTTTGTTGGTTAAGGGTGGTGCACTGCCGTGCATGCTTGCACAAATGCTCCTGCCCATCACAACCCTTCACCAGCAGTTGGAAGACAAACTCTTTGGAGGCTCATGGCTCACAACTAATAAAATGAAGGAAACCAAATTAATGAAACTCCTAGTGTGGGATTTCAGAGTAGCCTTTCTCCATGGTAACCACTTGAGTGCCCAGTGGAGAACTCTGTGAAATGGGGAGCTTCTTGACGCCCATAGCCTCCCCATCTTCCTGCCTTCTCAAGCGGAATAAACACTCATTTCTCCAACCACATGCTTTTGAGCCCTTTCTTCTTGGCAGCTGTAGACGATAGGCTCATGAGGTCTAGAGACCCGGCAAAAAGCATTTATAGGAGAAAAAGCTAACGGTTATGACAAAGGTATGAGCAGGGGGCTCTGCAAAGACCAATCAGGGTCCCCTACCCCAGAGTAAGTAAGGGAAGGTCTTCAAGAAAGATGCCAGAGAGGAAGTGATAACTGTACAGAGCCCAATGGGTGCCAGAAATGTACCAGGTAGAGAGGGGAGAACAGTTAATATCCCAGAGAAGAAATAGTTCTTGGGAAATCATAAAGGAGAGAGCTTTCAGAAACACAACCATGTTATTATTCAGCAGGGAGAGAGGCATAGCATATGTGGGAGGAGCCTGGCCATCAAGGATCATAAAGGACATTTTTTTTTTTTTTTTTTTTGCCAAAGTTAAGAGGCTTAGTTTTTATCCTGTGGGCAGTGGTAAGCCATTGAAGGCATTTATGCAGAGACAGGAAGAATAAGGTCAAAATTTCTAAAGAATATCACTCTGGAAACAGGATAGTTGGAGGCTGTTATTGGAGGCGAGGAAATGTGAGCTGACAGATTTTTTGCAGCAACCCGGGAGGGCAGGGCTGGCCGAGGCGGTGGAGATTTGGAAAAGCAAATGGGCATTTTTGCAAGGTTGAGCTTGCTAACTAATGATAACATTGAGGTGGAGGGTGTGAGAGAGACAGAAGGGGAGATCCAGGGTAATAGAGTTCTCGGTTTGTACAGAATGCTGACCAAAGTGCTGGTTCCCAACCCAGCACATATTTCTCTCCAGAGCAAAGCAGGTTGCATGTGAAAGTCTATCCCTTGACCTCTGCCCAGCACAAGCCAAGTTCTACATAGTCACCAAATTGTGCCAGGGCTATAGCCTTTCACTCAGGACACGCTGTAGGTTGTTTACAACCTACTCAGCCTTAGCTCGGGGTCTGGAGCAGCTTCCTGGCCCTTGTTACGTCTTGTACTCCTCCTCTCCCCCTGCTCTCTCAGATCCGAGGGTTCCTTCTCTTCTCCCTGCCTGCTGCTTCTGCCTCTCCTTGGTGACCCTGAGTGGGGTAACCTACCTCTTCTCCCTGCTTTGAACGGCCTTGAATGGGATACTTAGCCTAGCCAGCCCTCAGGATCCAGGCACACCCCGTTCCAGCCCCCCAGCCAGTCTCCCAGTTTTAACTGAGTGGCTCTGACTGGAGGTCTGCTCAGTTTTAATGGTCCAAATGGCCTTGCTTTTGCTACGTCCTCCCTGAAGACTATAGGATGGCTATTTCTCTTTGAGACTACATAGCTCAGAGGAAGGGTTTCAAAGACCGATCTGCCTACCTGTCCCAGCACACTCTGCCATTGCCCAATGCACTGAGTGGGTGAAGGGAGATGGATGGATGGATGGCTCACATCGTATATCTACAACCCGTGGATGAGGCACCAGAAGAAGGGAATAATAGAGTGGGAGAGAGCCAAAGCATAAGAGACTCTTAAAAACTGAGAACAAACTGAGGGTTGATGGTGGGTGGGAGGGAGGGGAGGGTGGGCGATGGGTATTGAGGAGGGCATCTTTTGGGATGAGCACTGGGTGTTGTATGGAAACCGATTTGACAATAAATTTCATATATTGAAAAAAAAAATAAAGCCAATTGGATCTTCAAGTTTAAAAATGAGGCACCAGAAGAGGGGAATGATAACGTCTGGATTGCATTTTGTCTCATTGAATCCTCACCACACAAGTTTTTTGTTCAACATGGAACAGACATGTATTGTATCCATTCTATGTAGCAGGTGCTCTAGAAAGATATGGAGAATCAAAGGCAGAAAAGGGGGAAATTTCCCTCTGTCTGTGAAGACAAGGTTTTAGTGGAAGAGAGAGGGATGTGAGCAAACAACAACAACAAAAAAAATTGGTGAGTGATAAGTCCTATGAGGAGAATAAAACAGCAGCAAAAGACAGAGGGAAGGAGACACTAGTTTGGGGTGGATGGTTAAGGAAGGCCTCTCTGAACCGGTGGCCTCTGAGCTGAGATAAGAATGTAAGAAGGAGTCATCCCTGCTTTCTGAGAAGGCTGGCAGGAAAAACATTTTAGCCAGAGGGAACAGCTGATACAGACACTCCAAGGCAAGGGTTGGCGGAGCTAAATGCAAGGATCCCACAGCAAATTTGCCTCGGACATCCACGTAGAACCTAAAGCTTGTTTCCAAAATTCTGTTCTGGAAGAGCATTAGCGCTTCTTAATTGCCCAGTAGGTACTTCTTTTTGTTCTTTGGGGAAACACTTTGGCACGTGAGAAAGAACAGAGACTTGGGGGAAGACATAATTAGGTTTGAATATCAATTCCATCTCTCTGAATTTCCATCAGCTTAGTGAAAGTATTTAAAATCTCTCGGACTCAGTTTACTCACTGGTGTATTAAGAATGGGAAGCCTGACTTTGCATAGTTGGAGACAGATCCAAACGAGATAATGCGTTTATTAACACTCAATTTCCTGAAATGAAATGTACACTTAATACATAGTAGTTCTTCCCCGTCCTCATTAAAGGAGCTTGAAACTATTATAAACAAGGGCATTATTAGTGCTATTATTAAGTACATAAGACTCCTGCTCCCATTTAAGGGAATTCTTTTTATTAGCATAATACAATATGAACAGAAATTTAAGCATCCCAATTTATTTGTAAGTTCTGCTAAATATATTTAATGTGAAAATTTAAAAACACATCTCAGTGTGTGAGTAGCCTTTAAGATACACCCATTTCAATGGGTCTTGAGGATTAACCATGGCGACAAACAAAAGAAAAAAAACCCATCAAGGTTCTTCCAGGGCAAATTGGCCAAGTTAGCATCCCATTTCATTGATCTAAAGAAATAATTATTCAAAGGGGCACATGCACCCCAATGTTTACAGCAGTGCTATCAATAATAGTTAAATTATGGAAAGAATCCAAATGTCCATCAACTGTTGAATGGGTAAACAAGATATATATATAGATATATATAGATAGATAGATATAGATATATATATACACACACACACACGTATACATGCACACACACACACACACATACACAATAGATATAATGGATATACTACTTGGCGATGAAAAAGAATGAAATGTTGCCATTTTCAACCATGTAGATGGAACTAGAGTGTGTTATGCTAAGCAAAATAACTCAGTCAGAGAAAGACAAATATCACAATTTCACTCATGTGGAATTTGAGAAACTCAACAGATGAACATAGGGGAAGGGAAGGATAAATAAGATAAAAATAGAGAGGGAGGCAAACCGTAAAAGACTCTTAAATACAGAGAACAAACTGAGGGTTGCTGGAGGGGAGTCGGGTGGGGGGATGGGC
This sequence comes from Puma concolor, assembly GCF_028749965.1. Classification (NCBI taxonomy): domain Eukaryota; kingdom Metazoa; phylum Chordata; class Mammalia; order Carnivora; family Felidae; genus Puma; species Puma concolor. Next base: position 6,732,584 of record NC_141684.1, read on the forward strand.
TAAATGGGTGATGGGCATTAAGGAGGGCACTTGTTGGGATGAGCACTGGGTTTTATATGTTAAGAGGTGAATCACTGGGTTCTACTACTCCTGAAGCCAAGACTACACTGTGTGTTAACTAACTTAAATTTAAATTACAAAAAGTAAAGAAACAATTAAAAGGACTTCCAGTTTTGGAATGATTACTCTATCCCTTGAGTTTCATGTGTTAAACCTTTAATTCCTAAAATAATCTGAAAGTTAGGTGTTTTTTTGGAACTCTGCCATTATCAATGACAGAATCTCAATTTTAACTCACAGAAGAGATGATTTTGTGAAACACTGACTGTGAAGTACAAGGTTGGGAGCACAGGCAGGCAGGGCTGGACTCAGAAGTTCAAATGAGGTTTTGAATTTTGTTTTAAACTTTTGCTTTCCCTTTCGATATTCCTGCCTTTGATCCACTTGTGGTGGCTTTGTCATTAGGCAAGCTCTTCCCCGTAGAAGAAACATCATTGCTGGAGTCCCAAGATCCTATGACTCATGATCCAAAATTAAAGAAATTTTTCTTTGCCAGTGTCCACAGACCAACCTCAGGGAGGACACTCATTGCCCCTGCTTGGAGCCAGTGACTTTGTTTTCACACTTTCTCATGATCAAGGTGATGAGCTCAAATGCCCATCCTGTAATGGTGTCAAGGATGGTGTTTAAGGACAGCTCTATCAGGACCAAATGGATATGGTAAGAGTGTTGTCAAAGGAAGGATGTTAAGTAGACATACATTCTATTCTAGATTGCACTCTCAATTTACAATAAGAAAACTGAGGATATATGAATCAAACCACAAACACAATCTTGCCCGAATCACATCTGATCAATGGCAGAACAAAGATTCAAAACAACGATCAGTCCTGAAGTCTGAGATCTTTCTAGTACATCACCTGTTTTTCTAACCTTCCATTAATGAATGCAAAGGCACCTCCAATAAATACTTCAACAAGAACTAGATTATTATATTCCATCTGCAAAGTCCAATTTCTAAGGGATTGTTCATGCATCGTTTCCTCTCTGTTTTGGCCTATTTGTGCTATATGTATCTTAGGTTATTTTAACATGTGGCTTCTTTGTGCTATTTCATACTTTTTTCCAATGCAATCCACTAAACAATGAACTTATCAAAAAAAGAACAGTTGGGGCGCCTGGGTGGCGCAGTCGGTTAAGCGTCCGACTTCAGTCAGGTCACGATCTCGCGGTCCGTGAGTTCGAGCCCCGCGTCAGGCTTGGGCTGATGGCTCAGAGCCTGCAGCCTGTTTCCGATTCTGTGTCTCCCTCTCTCTCTGCCCCTCCCCCGTTCATGCTCTGTCTCTCTCTGCCCCAAAAATAAAAAAAAAAAAAAAAAAAACGTTGAAAAAAAAAGAACAGTTAATTGGAATGGACTCACGCCACACACAGCTGAACTCTGTAAGTCTTGGATTTTGACCAGTACTTATTTTCCAGGCAAATCCATGGGGCCATACAGAATGCCAAAGAAAAATGAAGGAGACACGTTGTGGTGGTTTCCAAATTATGCTCAACAGAGCCATGGACTTCCCAGGTTCCTCAGGGGCCGAGGCAGAGAGGCACAGAGCTGGCATGGCTCAAGCATCTCCCACGCCCATGCAGCTTTGTGTGCACCATTGAAAATACAAGGGCCGCTGCTTTAATAGAAAAATGTGCAGCCTCACTCACAGGTCTGATGGTAGAGCATGGCCATAGTACCTGATGGTGGTGGTGGCTTTGGCATGTTGCCTGTTAAGGGGCAGGCTTGGCCTTTCCCTTCTAAGGTATTGGATTTCAAAATGCTCCCCACAAGTGAATACAAGTACCCCAGAGGCTCGTTACTCACACAGGCATAGGCCAAGTGGTTAGGACTCCAGAAGAAGGAACTCAAGTTTTTCTTTAAATTTCCCAGAATCAGCAGAAAAACAAAGTAGTAAACTTGTTGACTTTGCTCTCTGGGCTCAAAAAATGGACTTCAGGCTCAGCCATTGGGGGCACTAGCCCCACTGAACCCCATCAATCCTCAATAGGTGACTGGTAATTTTTAGCTCATCACTTTTCTTTGTAGAACTGTGTGGCTTCTGCCTTTGTCAGAGAGAAGTCTTCCCATACCTACAGTGAGAAAAATCCCCCAAACCTTAAAATAATGATTTCTGACAATTTTTGGCCATTTAATACTCATTGTTATTTTTGGTATTTTTACTCCTTGCATTAGTATTTTTTTTTTTTTTACCATAACACATCGAACTGGAGATTGTTATGTATCTCTTGCTTATCTCTTCCAGTAGTATATGAATATGTCTCTGCACTCAGCAAAAGTTTGTTGGGAACTGATTTTAAGCCACATCCTGTGTAACACACCAGACTTGTTAATTGAATAACTACCCCTTCACTAGGTGATGACAATACAGTGGGGGTGGGGGGAGGAGGGTGGAATCACAAATACAAAATGATACACAAGGGTGGAAATGCATTCAGGGAGAGGCATGCCCAAGGAAATGAACAAGTACAGGGAAGATGCTCATGGCCAGCCCAAAGGAGAGGAAGGGCTGGAGCACTCTTTCACAAAAGGGAGACCCCTGTGCTTCCTTTTTATCAGTTCTTCCTTTTATTTCATAAAGAAGTGGCTAGAATCTGGCTACAAATATTTGTTTAAACAATACCAGCTACCAACTCAGGGCAAGTGCCTTTAGGCACCACTGGATAATGATTTAAGTACGAAGTAACTATGGTACCATTAGGAGGTCTTATGAAGATTTGACATTCATGGTGTCTGATGTTCAGAGATGGTGTCTGATCTCAGCTGACCTCACACTCCCTTCTTTACCTTTGAGAGTGTTGTTCAAGACATGTTTAGAACCACATACCTTTTTCTCTTAAGCATGCAATCTACCTCCCCATGAAGGCACCTCTTTCCAATACAGGCATATTTCAATGGGAAAGAAAAAGAGATGTGAACCAATGTGACTTTAGGAATTCCCAGGCTCAAGGAATCCATTGGCTTTGTGACCTCCAGAGTAGGTGGTTCCAGAGAAGGAACCACATATAAAGGTGTCCCCAGAGGTGATTTGCTCTCACCTTCAAAACAATAAGATATGTTTGTTTATTTGTTTGTTCTTTTTTTCCCAGAATAAGAGATGTGAAGCCCAGAGTTCTGGTATGGGTGCATTGGGTGCTGAGGTTTAAGACCATTGCTTTGGGTGTCAGCAAAAGGAAATTTCACCCTCTGGTTCTGTCAATCACCATGTGAACTTGGTCACACTATTCCACCTTTCTGATCCTCAGTTTCCTCATCCTTAAAATGGATACTGTGGTGGAATCTACTTCATAGCGTGAGCATTAAACCTGAGTGTGAGGCGAGGGGAGCTTTTGCCATTATATATACTTTTTAAATATATAAATGTTCACCTCAATTCCAGAAATTTACCCTGAGAGCAAGTTAAGTGTCATTAGTGTTTGGACAACAAGAGGAGACTCTCATGACCGAAGAGGGCAGGTAGCCTTAACAAGAGGAGACGCAAGGTGTTAATTCCAACTGGAATGGAGTCAATGGAAAGCAAGGGATGGAGAATTTGACCAAATGCTGACTTAGGTGATGCAGTCTACAAATATCACTGTTTCAAGAAATAGTTTTTGAGTTTCTACCATTAACAAGCATTATACCAAGCATTGGGGGAACACAAGGGCAAACTGATGACTTAAAGGCAGGGATTGTGTCTATCCATTGTTATCTGCCAGATAAGTAGATGGTCAATAACTATGCTTTGAATGAACGGACTAGAGAAGGCTTCGGTTTGACTCTTGTAATTTATGGAAAACAGGTGTGTGAATGATAATGCAGGGTACAAAGTGGTGACTGCTCTGAATTTGTTCCAAACAGGAGAGAAGAAATAATACCAAACATAGGATGGGTCAGGGGGACCCGCATAAACCTGCATAAACTTGACTAAGAGAAGGGATTCAGAGGGGTGTGCCAGTTGGGCACCCACACTCAAGCATCAAGGCTTCGAGGTAATGCACCATGATTCTGCTTGGGGGAGCGCCATGGTCCCAGTCTGTACAATGAGGACAGTGGTTATACTGATGTCCCCTAGCTCTTTATAAAGTTTTAGTGAAGTAAAAAATAAATAAATAAATAAATAAATAAATAAATAAAGTTTTAGTGAAGTAATAGAGTCCCAAACACTTTTTTAAACTAAAAGGTGGTGTTCAAGGGTGCATCGTCATTGAAGAGTTCTGCTCTGTTCATTAAGCAGAGAAAAAGAACGTCCAGGTGGAGTAACGGACAGAAATGGCCCCACGGAGGAACCCCAGATTACCTGGTCCTATGGCATTTTATCTACCGAAGCATCGTGTCGCGTTTATGAACATTTCCAAAGAGAAATGAGAAAGATGTCCTAACTGAGTAAAAGCTGTTTAAAAAATGTCATTCACATGGCTTCAGAAAACACACTCAGCTAATTAGCTATTACGGGTAAGTATCTATGGAAACAGCTGTATATCAGTACTCAAAATAGACAATCATTTAACCGTTTAACAGAGGATAAGAAAACAAAAGCAAGGCTAGTTCGGTGATTATTTGTGTGTGTGTGCCATACGTAGTCGGAGAAGCTTGCAGAAATCTTAAAGGAAAAAATAACACTAAAATAGAAAAATTCCGGGTTGGGAGGTGAGGGAATAAAGACAAGCATTCTGCGTCTCTGGTGTCCGTGCCCGCTTTGTGCACATTAGCGGCAACACACTTTGTGCCCTGGATGAGATGGTCATCTGTAGTAATATTCAATATAGATTATCAATAACACAAAACGCATTGAGCTTCACTTACGCTCTCTAGTGTAACAGAGATGAACCCAACCTCTGCCCTTGAGCAGCTTGCAGTATGGAGATCCAGAGGAAGATTTAACAGGAGAGAGACACATGGGAAGCATTCTGGGAACATAGATAAGACGTTATAAATCTGGTGCTGGAACAAGGCATTAGTGAGAGCCACAGGGAGAGGAGGTCTTTGAGCATGGCCTGAAGCCACAGAGGTATGCGTACAAGTGGAGTTGGTAAGAAATGGCACCAGAAGCATCCACACCTCTGAATTATATGCAAGGTGCACAGGGAAACGGGAAAGCAGTGAACTCAGAGATTTTTCTGAGACGTTGAGCACCTTACAAACATATCCTAATTTAAGCCTTGTAACAACCCTATATTGGGAATGATAACTTCATCCAAGTTTTACAAAACAAAAACAAACAAACCAAAAAACCAGATGCTCAGAGGTACTAAGTAACTTGCCCAGGATTGCCCTATTAAGAGTCAGGATTCGAATTACCTGACTTACGATGTTCTGCAAAATCTCATGGCCAAGCCCAAAGAATGCAGTGACACTAACTTGCCCCCAACATGTGTCTATTAATGGAAATCACGCCTCTACCGTGGTGCCATAAATCACAAACCAGAAAGTAAGACAAGGGGTGAAAACTCAGGATTTTATGGTTTACAGAACCTCTGAATATATTTAACTACTTCTCCACTCAGCATAACCGCACACGACATGAGGCAGTCACTGTGGCACCAGAAAGTTTCTAAGATGGTAAGTACACACACATGCACATATATGCACATAGGGATACATATTCGCTATTATTTAAAGATGCATACTCTTTATAACTACGTTCCAAAGTGCTTTAAAATGTGAATTGTTAACATACATATAGTCAAAAAAAAAAACCACCCTGTGATATAAATGAGCATACTTAATAACTAGAAGTCATATGAATTTAAAAGCTAGAAATAAATTAAGCACTATTAATAAAGCACATTGGTCCAGTTACAGTTCTAGTATCAAAAAGAGGAATACTTCCAAATACATTGATCCAGGCTATACATAAAGGGAGAATAATCTGATCTGGAATTCCGTCCCTTTAGGTCAGATTGCCTACCCTAAGGCTGTGTCTTGGCAATTCTTTAAGCACTCTAGCCAGATTCTTCATCTATAAAACAAAGATAATTATTTGCCAATGTTCTGGGCTTTCTGTTGAGTGCGTATGACTTTCCAAGCTCTGTTCTAAGTGACTTATATACATTTACAGCCTTTTAGCTCTCACAGCATCCTATGACGTAGGTATCAGCTCCATTTCGCAGATGAGGAAACTGAGACGCAGAGAGGTTAAGTGATTTGACCTTCTTCCTAGGTATTTGCTTTGGATCAAGCACTTTTCCAATTCCAGTGCAGAAGGATATTTTGCAGATGCTTATTGAGTGGATTCGTGTTTGGGTGGATGGATAGATAAAGAAAAATGAATAAATACATCAATTAGCCCTGCGATTAATGAATGTACAAATAAATACATTACCAAGCTGAGGCTCAATCTGAGATTGTGTTGACCCCATCAAGATTCACTCTGCTTTTCTCTGAGTCTAGCCTGAGCAGACAGCAAGCTTTCCCTTGACATCTCTTCAAACACAAATGCTCTGGGATGAAATAGTTCTCTGATAATCATCATTATATTTTATACGCCCCACCAACACTCCAAGTGAAGCCTTTGTGCTAAATCTTTATAGAAACAAACAATTGGGAACTAGGAAAAGTCTTAATCAACTTGAAGTAAACACTAGGTTGCCATTTAAATAACTATCATCTCCCCAAACGCGAACTTCTCAAGACCAACTCTGAATAAATGTGGAGAACACATCTATTAGCTGAAAATGAATAAAACAGTATTTATGAAATGAGTAATTTGAATTTGATTAATGTTTATAAATGTGTTTACATATGAATTGAATATTAACCTATAGCTTGAAAGGGTTTAATTAGCCTTGGAATATTGTTTTGGAACACAATGAAAAATAACCAATTCACAAAGGGAAAGGCAAAGGATATCTGCATGCACAAATGAGGTCAATTAATTAAGCAATTTGCATACATTTGAGTGGTTATTTTCAGGGCATTTTTTTTTGACATTTGGCTCTTCTCATTCCGTATTGTGTCTCCAACATTCTATTTATACAACACATATTTATATGCCACTCTGAGCGCATCGTAATCTGCTCAGGTGCAACTCTGGAGGCCACAGTCCTCCTGAGAACTAGCCATCTACCCACAAAAGACACAATAACTTGCCCAAATGAGCCCTAGAATAACAAACAGGGAAATCAAGTTTAAACTAAACCAATGAATTTCATAGAGGACCATAAAACTTTGGTACCCAGCAACCGGAATAAAGTAAGTGCTCAGTAATTATTTGTGTAATGAGTAAATAGATGAATAAAAACTACCATGGATTTCAAGAATTATTGAATACACTGTTTAAAAAAAATCATTGCAACAGTATCATTTCAAACTTTTTAAAATCTACCCCTCTAAGCAATGCTTTAGCCCTCTCTATTTTGCATTTACTCATCTCTCAGGAAGATTTTGTGAGATCTTATTGTGTTTCAGGGGCTTTATAAAAGTAAAATGTATATTCTGTATGCTATTAGAAATGAGTTATTTTGGCCCCCCAGGTTTTGAACTTTCCTGTGAAGGATTCTCTACCGTCCCCAGTAGCAAAGCAGTATTACTGAGGCTCCTTATGCAAAGTCAAACAGCTAGTCAATAAAATAATAAGATTCATGGGGCCCCTGGGTGGCTCAGTGAGTTAAGCGTCCAACTTCGGCTCAGGTCATGATCTCGCGGTTCATGGGTTCGAGTCCCGCATTGGGCTCTATGCTGACTGCTCGGAGCCCGGAGTCCGCTTTGGATTCTGTATCTCCCTTTCTCTCTCTCTGCCCCTCCCCCACTCACGCTCTGTCTCTCTCTCTCAAAAATAAATAAAAACTTTTAAAAAATTACAAAAAAATAAAATAATGAGATTCACTAAACACGCAGTAAAACCTAACCTCTACCTACGACCACCAAATGTACAAAGAGGCCATCGTTAATCAGATGTCCAAGCAGAAGTGGGGCAGAGGAAAGAATAAGAACATCATTGAGAAGTCACTCATTCCTTACAGATTTTATGTTTCCAGTTGTACTTCTGCACGTGTTATTCATTATCAATTTGTGAAAGAAGTATGGAAGATGTTATTGTCCTGATTTAACCAGGAGGGAACGCGTTTTCGTTGGAGTAGGGTATCTGGAGCACTATCATTGTTACCCTTGGTCTTTATCCGCAAGGCTTCTCAGAATTCAAGCCATGAAATGGTATAGAGAGTGGTGCAGGAAAAAAAAAAAATCCATGTGCTCAGAGTGGGGTCAGCATTTTGTGTTGCTGCGTGTGCACCCCCTGCCAGCCATGACTGTAAGGACACTAGAAAGTATTCTGCCCGTCACCCACAAAAACTTCCCCAAATTTTTGGAAAGATAATTTAGAGTACTTAACGGTAGACAGGGCCTCTCTTTCTACAGAGATAAATAACAAGGAAGAAGACCGTAAGGCTAAGAGCAATCATTGGTTAAGCTAACAACAAAGATTAAGGTGTGTAGGATAAATATTAAATCCTGTCTTTCCAGTTGTCCTGGTTATTTGAAAGTTCAAATGGAGCCCGATAGAAATAAATTATGCAAATGAAGCCATTAGAGGGAGTGTGTTCGAAAGGAAAAAAATCTTGGAAGGAATTCTGTTGTACTGAACTCACTTGTCGCCAACTCTCCAACTTCTCCAGGATGGATCTAGATCAAGGTAATTTCTCCGATTATCCTATGAGCCAAATATTTGGTACGCGAGGCTACACTGGGTGGCCGGGAGGTAGGAGGTATGGTGTGAAGGGCAGTGAGGTTGGAGAAGCAGGTCAAAAAGAGCAGGCGTCAATGTATCAGGCATTATACTAGGCCCATGGAAATACACTATCTAACTGAATCGTCCCAAGAATTCTTGGAGGAATCAATGATACCTACTTTTATTTATTTTGCAACAAAAACCCACGGAACATTTGAGTTTTTGCAGCTTCCACTAGGTAGTAAGCAGGCACCAGAGGCAAGACTTTTGTTCACATCTGCCCGACCCCAAATCCCAGATTCTCACCTTTGGCTCCACCACTAACTGTGGGGTTCCACCCACACAGCTCACCGAGTGCCTTGAGCTCTGGTATCCAAAGTCCCAGGAGAGTAGATTGCTCCCAGTGGACACTAAGAAAGTATAACCTAAGACTAAATCCCAACTGCTCTTCCACACTCAGGTCAGAGAATTCACAGATGCCTGGAAGAACAACAATAACAATTTCTCAGGGACTAGAATGGAATGCTCTGTCCCCCACCACCACCCCAGCCACCTCAACATGCATTCGCACATGCATGCACACGCACACACACAATTTCCCCTCAGCTCTAATCTTGAGCTCTCACTCATTTTCTCCCCTTCCTTCCCATTTTCCATTCATGACCTGTGGCCTCTGACCCAGGCCCTTTTTCGTCCTAATTTATGAAGGCAACATGCCACCGGGCAGCAGGCTTAGGTTCTGGAATCAGATGGAAGAGGACCCCGATCATGGCTGACAGGCTGGTTCATTGCGGGACTTCGAGCAAGGTGATCTCTCTCAGTCTTATTCTTCTCACTCATTAAATAGGAAAAATAATTTTTAAACCAAGGGCTTGCAGGTATAAAGTGTCTAGTTGGCAAATCAAGCCATTATTACTTTCCTCCCAGTTTCAGTACAATTCAGCAATGACTAGGGGCACATTATAACAGATGATGAGCGTGGTAGCACTTGACTTTTTCTTTTTTTAATTTTTCTGAATGTTTATTTATTTTTGAGAGAGACGGAGACAGAGCGCGAGTCAGGGAGGGGCAGAGAGAGAGGGAGACACAGAATCTGAAACAGGCTCCGGGCTCTGAGCTGTCAGCACAGAGCCCGATGCGGGGCTCAAACCCATGAACCGTGAGATCATGACCTGAGCCGATGTCGGATGGTTAACCAGCTGAGCCACCCAGGTGCCCCGGGACTTGACTTTTATATCAGTCTAAGTACCTCCCAGTTCAAACCACAACCCCGAGACAAAAGATCTTCCTCATTTACTCCATGGCCCATTCCCTTTCACTCTCTGGTTCCTTAGGCTTATCCTTATCTCCTGTTCCTGCCTCCTACAGGCCCCCCCAAACATAAGGTTTTGTACTCCCCCTTTGCCCTGCCTTGAATTCTTTCCTGGGTTCTGATCTCCCATTGTGTCTGGGACTATACTAGTCTCCAGCTACCAAGAAAAACAGCTGCGTACGGTCCATCCTCTTGTAGAGCAGGACATCCTGCTCCCGGTTCTTTGGAAGGAGAGGCATCCATTTGCACACAAAGAAGCCATCCAAAGAGTTCAGACCTAGGCTTCAGGGATTCTCATGAATAAAACATGAATAGTTACACTCAATGAAGGAAAGCATATCATATTTGCAAGCTTTCATTGACCTCTTACAGATGCCTATCACATGAGCTTTCCTTAGAAATACTTGCCAATACAAGTGTTTTCATCCTGTGGCTAGTTGGGATTCCTTCATTGCTCAGGTCCACAAAAAAGCTCACGGGTCTTTAATAGTAAATGCTGTAGTTTAAGTTGTTAGCTTGTTTGGGCAGTTCTTGTTCTTTCTGTCTACGCCTCTGTCTACCCAGTTTATGCTCTTTATTTCAAAGAGAGAACAGGAGGTAGACAGAAAACCAATATCTGAGAATCTGTTTACCACCCCTTACTTCTGAGATGGGCACCATGACTTTTCTAAAGTCTCCAGAATCAGCCAATCTCTTTGATACAGCTCTGTGGATTCATTAATGCTGACAAATGTCAACCAAAAAGCTCGTATATTCTGAAAAATAAATCCCAAGTGAAGTTGTACTACCTCTGTAACCAAAACTGCCTAAAATTTCGACTAGATCAACTTAACTGAAGTTTGATCATTTGAAGAGGAAATATATTTGCTAACGTCAAATTCTGAGCCACCATCACCAGTAGGAAAAAGATGTTAACAAGTCCACATTTAAGATGCAGGGTAAATTGTAAATATGTGTTCATCTTGATCAGCCTTTATTTATTCTTTATGGCAGGTGTTTTCATAAGAAACTAATTCCTCTGGACTGGGTGTTGCTTCTAAATATCATATTGTAGAAAATCTAGAGAAGTCAGCCTTTGAATTCAATTAGAAAATTGAATGGCAGATACTAATAAAGTTTATTAAAAGGATTAGGTTTATTAAATTTTATTTAAGTTTAAATAACATTTATTAATAATTAGATTAAAAAGGTTAATTAAAATACAGCGTGCTCAGATTTGATAAGAAACATCGTACGTCAGCTATAGATAAATTTTGAAATCCTTAGCTATGTAAAGCTAGTTAGCTTCTGGTTTTTAGCTGTGCATATTCTACCCATTCATTCATCCCTTCATTCACATGCTAACAGAATATCTATTATGTTCTAAGTCTCATGGTAAAGGCCATGCAGGATACAGAGACAGGAACTCACGGTCCATGTATTCGAGGAATTCCCGCTGAATGGGGAAATGATTCTTGTGTCGTACAATGGCACCAGACATGTTTAACTCTATAGCTCCAGGGGAGCCTTTGTTAGCTTATCTATGAGTGGAGTCAGCTCCTGTAGGGAAGGACCCCTTATATTAGGGACAGCAATGACGTATTCACGAGGAGCACCTCGGTAGAGCAGTCAGCTGTGGAAATGGTGGGCGCATGGGAAGAGAAGGCATATACTATGTATACATACATGTTTGATCTCGGTATATATGCAGACATCCATTTATATAATCTGTCCAGTCCAAAGGTCAGCTCTGAGGAAAGAGTCCACTGTACTAAATTCTTATGTATCTTAAGAAAGAGAAATGAGCTCTGAGAAGGAAAAGTGTATTTCTCATGAGTTGCGGAGGACCTTCTCTCGTGGCTGAAATAGACTCCGTGGCCATACTGTTTCACCTTGCTTGGTTGTTACCCGATCTAACTTGCCCTTGAATGACAGCAACCTGTTCTGGGGGAGCAAGCCTATTCCCTTGTACCTTGTGTACCATGGTGGAAAACATCAAGGGTAAGCTAAGCCTTGAATGTGTGTCGGCTTAATACCCAAAGCTTCCCAATCAGAGCATTTCTCTGGGATCTTTCAAAATGGAAGGAGACTAACACAGAGGCAACTTAGCCTCATGGGTGCCAGTTTCCTGTCCTGTTTTCAGAGAGAAGCAGAAGGTATCGAAGGCAAGGGAATTGCCACCATGTACTGGTTGAGGTTGCTTATACCATTTCACTGCATCACTGCTTCCCAGATTTTATTTCCAAAATAATTACACTTGTGTCTCATACATTTGTAGTCTGCTTTCTGTCATTTGTTTTAAAAAAGTATCATTGGATTTGAATTTTTTTTTAATCTGCTTTATCTGGCCTCTCAAAGAGAATGTAATAAATTTATTTCTTTTTCTTTTAAGTTTTATTTATTTATTGAGAGAGAGAGAGAGAGAGAGAGAGAGAGAGAGAGAGCATGAATAGGGGAGGGGCAGAGAGAGAGAGAGAGAGAGAGAGAGAAAGTATCCCAAGCAGGCTCCACACTGTCAGCGCAGAGTCTGATGCAGGGCTTGAACTCACAAACCATGAGATCATGACCTGAGCCAAAAGCAAGAGTCAGACACTTGACAGAGGCACCCCTAAATTTGTTATTTCAAACACATGCATAATGCCCATGTGCACGACTCTCATGGGTGCTGGGAACACAGTGGAAAATTAAAACAGATTCAGCTCTATATAAGAACTATGAGAGACAAATGTGTTGTATTTTAATAATACAAAGAATAGGTTTGATATCATTAGAAATACCAGGGAGGTACTCTGGAAGAAGTGACCCTAGAATTGGGGTCTGACTCTAAATTTTATCATCCCCTAATCTTTGAGGGAGGAAAATGTCAAACACTTCACATCCCAGGGTGCTCACTTAAGGGAATAAAGAACAGTTTTCAGTTTCCTTTGCCTCTTTCTTCCCTTCAAGGTTTACAGGTTCTTTCAACAGACACACTACACATTTAACGTGATTTTCTCCAATTTTCTCAGTTTGCAAAATGGCCACCGTCTACTTATAAAGCAATCTCTTTACTGATTACCAGGGGACAAGAATTACACCTGCAGCTTCTCAGAGCCAGCTCCGTGGCTGTTCTCAGGGATAAGAAACTGAACTACACCGTCCTCACTCTGCCATCTTCGGGGTTCATCTCCCTTTCTAGAATATATCCAGTGTTGTTTCTCAGAGTTGACTGATAAAGAACACTCTTCCCCCTTGCTGACCTTCTTATAGTTTCAGGGATAAGAACCAGATGGATCATATAACCAAATAATCATCAGGCCTGGGACAGCGAGTCTAGTTGTTAAAATAAAGAAACGCAGACAATATACTTCACTACATAGGTAAGCTGAGTCAGATACGCCATGGTTCAAAATTTTTAACTGATTCTAAAGTAGCTAAAGACAGTGAGGAATAAACCACTAGTGTTCATAAGTTGGCTAGATGTTCAAAATACCCAACTTCTCACAACTTAAACTTGAGTCTCTCCTACCCCTTCCAACTTCCTTCTGTAAGGTCCCCTTCAAGAAACCTCTCTGACTATTGACTATATTTTCTCCCAAAATGGGAACTGAGGAGACAGAGCAGTAAGGCAACTTGGTATCTTTTAGTGCCTGTTTAGAGCCCAACTCTGTGCCTGGTACTTTTCTAAGGATCTCATATTATCATAACAACTGATTCTCTCCTTTGATATTATTTTCCTGGTCACGCAGATGTGGGAGACAGTACTTTGGCCAATTGCCCAAGTCACCTAAGTACAGTGGGTGGCAGTCACATCAGGGTCTACTTAGGATTGAGAGCCACTCCCTTGAGTCTCAGTGCACAGCCTTGAAGTGTCACTTATATTTGTTTCCCACAATTTAGCATTTAATCTTGACTACGTGATTTGTCTCCAATTCGTGTCTATTACCTTTATATCCCACACAGAAACCTTAAGTGTCTAGAAAGCATCCTGTTTTCCTTGACACAGTAAACCAGGCTGTGATGAGAGGTTCTTAAGGAGGTACAGAACGTGATGAAGTAAGGCGAGGAGAAACCAACTCAGGAACTGATTTCTGGAAGATGGTCTCCCGTTTTGGACAAGGAAACACACATCTGATGGAATCCAGAACCTAAAGCAGCTATGGTTCTTAGGACCTTCTGGGAGAACTTTGTCTTCAAATCTTCATCATGTATGGAACATGTTGCATCTCACTGTAATATAATTTTTTTCCCCAAAATTTTCTGAACCCGGGTCAACGGTCTCCTTCATTTCAATCAATAGGATTTTATGAATATTTTATACTCACCCAAATTCATACCAATGGTCAGTGAAGCAGGCTGATAGCTGTAAAAATTACTTCAGGAAAATTAAGAAATTGGCTTTTCATAGAAAATAATTATTAGGCATATAATATTTGAGAGTTCACCTTGTTTTTTTTTTTCACCATTAGATAATGATGAGTAAGAGAATTCCCTGCAATTTTAATTCGTAGTCTTTCCCAAGAAATACATGTGCCTACATTCAGGATCTCAGCTCAACCCGGTGCCAGGTACCTGACCTTGGGCAGATTAGCTCCTCTCTCTAAACCTTGGTTTCTTCATCCATAAGGTGGATAAACACCTCTTTTTCAGAATCTAACTGTAAATATTATGGAATCTCTTACCATCCCATCTAACACGTGTTCAATGAGTTGTAGCTGAATCTGAAACAAACTTCTGGTGACAAATCTTTTTTTGTTTTTAATTTTTTTTAATGTTTATTTTTGAGAGAGAGAGAGAGACAGACAGACAGACAGAGCACGAGTGGGGGAGGGGCAGAGAGAGAGGGAGACACAGAATCCGAAGCAGGCTCCAGGCTCCGAGCTGTCAGCACAGAGCCCATCGTGGGTCTTGAACTCATAGGCCGTGAGATCATGACCTGAGCCGAAGTCAGACACTCAACTGACGGAGCCACCCAGGCGCCCTGGTGACAAATCTTAAGGGTTGGGTTTTCTGCTCATTTAGATTTGGCCTCTAAGCCCATCCTTCTGAATGTGGTCATGCCTACCATCAGTACCCCGGCATGTAAGGATTTAGTGCAGTTTTTAGTTCATAGTGAGTGATGCATACCAAACCAGTGATTGGGTTCCTGTGATTACACACACACATGCCCACATGCACACCACATATTGCACAAATATTACTTAGCTCCTTCCATGTGCAAAGTCCTATAAGCAATAAAAAGAAAAATCAGCTATGGATCTTGTTGCCTGGCACTTAAAGTCAAGCAGGGGAGATAAGAGACATACGTCAGCGGAATGTAAGGCAAAAATAGATAGGAATAGCTACAATTCATGGGACCTCCACTGTGCACCTGGGATTTTTCATTTGGCCTTTGTTCCAGAAAGCAAACTTCCTGCTTCCTATATTCTTACCATGACCAAAAAGAAAGGAATCTCCCCTGCCCCTTGAATATGCTCAGTAGTACTGAGGAAGACATTGGAGTCTCAGAAAGGATACTCCAGTCCCAGAGAGTATGCTTCAGTACGGAAAGTATGCTGAAGTACTGGGAAAAGCCAAAATACTGGGAAAGATGCTGAAGTCTTGGGAAGGATACCGAAATACTGGGGTGTGTGCTGAATTACTGGGGGAGATGTTCCCACTTTCTATTTCCTTTCTCCCTACTTCCCTACAAGACAAAAAGTGTTAATCCATTGGACCAAGTTACCATCGGTTGCCTCAGAGAATAGGACAAAGTCTGCCACGCAGGTCTTCTTTGCCTTGTGGGTCTGTAAGAAAGCGGGTATATTCTCTTACGTTCCGTGTAAACCCTTGTGGCCCGGAGCTCAGGGTCTGCCTCCAACGTGTCTTCGTCCCGTCTCTGGGGTAGTGCTTCTGTCTGAGATGTTTGTCCCAGCCAGTAAAACCAAACAAACGACTCTGTGGTTCTGTAATGTTTGCTGTGTGTTTTCTGTTGTCATTACAACTCGGAAGGCCACCCTGGGGACAGCAGGGTGGGCCAGTGGCTGCCGACACTTTCAATTTGTTGAGTGTTTACTAAGCACCAGGAACTGGGCCAAGTGTTTCTGCACGGGGTGCTCACAGCAGCCTTGTGAAGTGACTAATAAGAATTCTCATTGCCCAGTACATTTCTCTGCGTTCACAGGTTCAATGTGCGGAGTAGAAAGGTGCACTGGTAATGATTAATGAAGTAAGATTCCTACACGGATGAGCAGAGACACTAGCAAGAAGAGGGGCATGCAAAAAGGAATGGAGCAAAGAGGAAACTTCTATCCTTATAAAACCTCTCTACGAAATGAGGCATTGTTGCTGCAAACCCTTTTGCTTCTCTGCAGACCTGTGACTCGACTTTCCAGGTGAAGGCAGTGCTGTCAAATACTTAAGCATTTTCTGAGCACCTCCAGCATTTGAAACAAAGCTCTCCACATGGGAGTCGCAGACAGTGGTGGAAAGAATCCTTGCGTGGTCTTTGGAAAGAATACATTAGACCCAGAGAGCTTGAGTTTAATTCCCAACTTTGCAATCTATAGCTATACCACCTTGTAAAGGTTGGTTTGTGTTTCTGAATCCTGATCTCATCTGTTAAATGAAACAGCAACCTATCCTGCAGGTCCTGTGGATCATCTACAAGAATGTGCACCAGAGAATTAGCGATGGGCCAGAGCAGAGCTGGAGGTCAGTAAATGGTAGTTATGAAGAAAAGCTTCTGGAATAGGGTGGGTCCCCGACCCTCTCCCTCCATCTCTTAGCATGCTTGGGATAAATCTGAATTAATGGGTTTGCAGTTTGGCTTTGAATATGTGAAATAAATATAGGAACAGATCAGGTAAGTGAAAACTCAGTTTTGAATAACTATAATTGACTGAACGTCCCCACACCTGTTATCTTGATCCCCACCACAATATTATGAGATCAGTAGACAGGATGTGGCATATTTTTTAATTGCTTTTTCAGGGGCTCAGAGAACGAAAGGTCATTCCCCAAGATCACCGTTTTAAAGTGGCTGAGCTAGGGTCTGAATCAATCCCGTGTGTTTTTTTACCCAAAAGATCAACCCATGGAAGCCAACTAGATATTTGCAATTATACCTGTCCTGCTGTTCCGTGTTTACGTATCCTCACCCCAAGGACTTGCCGGAGAGCGTGCAGAGGGGTCTCCAAAGCTCAGCGATAGTTGGGTTTGTCGGGCACCCTGAATCTTCCTTAGCTGACTTAGCAGAATCACTGACTCACTCTGTGCCTGAGGTCTGGGTAGGCAACAGGAGACGTCATGGCCGACAACACTAGCTCTTTATATAAGCAACGAGAGACCTTCCCAGAGCCCCAGAGACGTGCCCCTTGGACAGCTGGGTGGGCTCAGTCCACGCCCTGAGATTTGTGTCAGTGTGGACAGAGGACTGGCGTGGGAATGAGACAGGAGAGGGGGTCCTACGGACACTGGGATGGTGTGAGTTGATGCGGATGGGTGGGCCGGAGCAGAGTTATATCCCTTAGGGTCCCTGGACCCTGAGAAGGCTACCTATTCCTCATGCCTTTAGATATAACTCAGAAGAAATACATTGAGTTAGATATAACTCAAAAGAAATTAAACAAGATGGAAAACATACATGGTGAAATGAAAATGGGTTTCTAGGAGCACCTGGGTGGCTCAGGTGGTTGCATGTCTGACTTTGGCTCAGGTCATGATTTCGCAGTTTGTGAGTTCGAACCCCGCATCGGGCTCTGCGCTGACAGTGCGGAGCCTGCTTGGAATTCTCTCTCTCTCTCTCTCTCTGCCCTGCTTGTACTCTCTCTCTCAAAATACATAAACTTAAAAAAAAATGGATCTCTAGGTTTTTTTCTGTAATAATTCTGCGCAACTCGATGGAAGAAAGACAAACTTTTCTCCTTTTCTTCCAAGAGTCCTGCTCGTGGTCCCCTAAGCGTGAGCTCAGCCAGCGTGTCGGGGAGGAAGCCATTGCAGGGGACTCACAAGTGACAATTCCCGATGTCACAGCCTGCCATTGGCATCCAAATCCTGACCTCCGGGGTCCTCTGAAAGCAGGAGGCTGTTGGAGGCTCCTGGTGCAGCTGCTGTCTCTGAGCCTGACATCCCAGCGCTGTGAGGGGCACATGTGACATCTGTGCACAAGCGTGGGCCACACATGAGGTTCACGTTGCGTCACTAGCCCTTGTCACTCATCTGGGTGCTAGCTCCTTCCTGTCTCCCTCCTTCTGCTTCCACAGAACTTGTAGAAAAAGCCAGGCAGCAGAGACAATTTGGTGAGGGCGGCTAGAGAGGGCACGGGTGGTGAAAGGGACAGGCGGGCACGAGAGTCTTTGCTCCCCTCCGAGGGGACCCACGTGTCCCTCACAATAAATGAAAGGTCAGGCGCTCCTTCTTTGCAATGGCGTGTACATTTCCCCTGACGGGGCGGACAGGGCTGTGACCCAGAAGGCCGGCTTTACTAAGCACAGCACTGCCCGAGTTTCTGGCTCTGGTGAGATGATTCGAGATAAAGGAAACGACCCCCCCTTTAGGATCCCCCATCTCCTACCACCACCCAAACACACCCACCCTTCTCCACGCTACCCACATCCCAGCCAAAGGGGATTCAGATCACACAGGCATCCAGGATTTAATTCCTCGGGTAGGAACAATATATCTCTTTTGTACTGAGATCAGGACCCGTCACTTATTCTCAAGTAATATTGACATGAGAGCCCCTCATTTCTTCATTAGGAATCCAGAATCAGATCTGTGTGTTCCAGTCCCCGCCCCCCCACCCCCGTCTCTGTCCCTCTCTCCCCATCTCTCAAATCCCCTCATTTCTAAGACTGTTCTCTAGCAGTGTAGAATTATTTGCTATGCTCTTTCCTGCCTCTGCGGTTATAAACATTGTCTCTTTCTTCCTCACGGCTAAGTCCTATTTGCTCTTTAAATCTCAGAAACCACTTCCTCCAGGAAGCCCCCTCTGACCCTTCCCCGTCTGGATCGGCTGCCTTTGCGAGGAACCTTGACAACACTCTGCTTTCCTGTACTTCCGGTGCTAGGTAACTCCTGCAAAAATCTTGGGGTTCTGTTCGTGCCATTAGAACGTGAGCCTCTTAAGGGAGAAAGTCTTCATTTGAGTACGCCCGTGATGATAACAAACATCATCAGTTGCGTGACAACTTTTTGTTGACGAAAAAAGCCCTACTGGATGCAATGTCAACGTTGATTATAAAATACATTCCAATTTCATAACATAAGACATAACACAATGAGAAACTTTATATCGAGAAAATATGATTGGTTTGTGAAATCCCGTATGCTTGGCACCTGGTACATTGTAGGGATGGCAGGGGCTGTGAATGCCCACCCAAACCCGCGATGTACTCTTCTTCATTTCCCAGCCCTGCCCCCCCTGCCCCCCCTCCCACCCCCTAATAACCAGTGATGTCCTGTCACTGCCTTGCAGAGTAACCTGAGTAGAAGTGATGTCCCGCTTCTGATAAGAGGCAGTGAAAAGCCTCTTTTCACCACCCCCCTCCCCACCGTCTCATTCTTGTGATTGGAACCAGAATGGGGCGGGGGTGGCGGGGGTGGGGGGAGAACCGGAGGGAGGTGGTGGGAGTTGCGAGTTAGGCCTGGGTCTCTGCTTCACCACCCCCAGCCTGCAGGGGGCGCGATGAGAACGAAACAAGCCTTTGTTGCGTCAAAGCCGCTGAGGTTTCGCAGCTTCTTGCTGTTTGGTGTTGTTACTAGACCACAGTCTATCTCAACTTCTTTAAGGCGCTAGGTCAAAATAAGTGCTTTATACATGATGGCTCCAGTCCTAAAGTCAGAATATCCATTGCTGTCAATTGTCCTTAGGCCAATGAGTCAGCGGCTAGGATTTCATTTTCCAGGCTGAAAAGTGCTGTGTGGAACTGAGGGACCCCCTTCATGCACGCAGCTGCTGATGGTTAAAACACTGTCTGTTTTAATACCCGCGACTCCAGATGATGCCATCGCCCTGTGCAGGCGAGGGGCCTAGCTTCAAAGAGTTCTGGAGTCTGTGCAGCCAGCTCAGGGGCAGGATCCAGGTCCCCAGCCCCTCCTTCAGTGTGAAGTCCAGACTGATCTCCAACTCGTCTGCCACAAAAGAGGAGGCTTTCACGGTCCTGTCGTTGCTTTGGGTCATCGGGGAGTGTCAGCTTTGTGCACAGGAAGGGAAGCTCAGATGCGAAGCGCGTTTCCAGATCAAAATGGCACCATTGTGTGGCAGGTTTTGATGGCCGAGCCTTTCCCGTGAGCGCTGTGTGCCCCCAACAGAGCCCGAGAGCCCCCTCTCCCTGAGGAGAGCCTCAAGTTCTCAGCAGAAGCCCCTCAAGCAGTGCAGAAGGAACTATCACAGGACCTTCGTCTGGGGCCTCCGTGAGGGCACCTTGAGCCTGGGACTCGGCCAACGCACCCCACGTGGAAATCAACGGATGGGGCCAAGCCGGGAAGCCCTGCAGGGGTGGCCCCAGGCTGACCTACAGGGGTTCTGCGAGCTACAGGGGTTCCCGTGCACATGGAATGAGCCCGCTTCCACGTTACAGGAGCAGCCCCTGGGGGGCCCAGGAGGTTTCTGTGCGGGTCCACGCGGCATTGGTTCCAAACGATAAATGATCAACAAATATTTGTCAAGCGATCACCCTGCCCCAAGCTCCGGGCTAGGACCTTAGTTAGAAGGCTGGACGCTTCTTCCCAGCAAGACCAGATGGTCTTCTGACCCTGATGAAGCTTGAAGCCGAAGAGAAAACAGGCAGTGACCTAATAATTACACCAAATATGAAAGTCACTGGGTTCTTGGAGGTCAGAGTGGATGGTTCAGGATTACAGTCGCGGAGTCAGCCTGTCTCGCTCAGACCCCAGGCCCAGTTCCCATCAGCTGTGTTGCCCAAATGCCCTGGACGGCAGATGTGTTGTGTGGAGAACAGAGGTAACACAGCTATCGACTTTGTGAGGCTGTTGTGAGGAGTAGCGTGTTGACTCACGGAAACTGCCCCAGAGCCTGAAAGAAATGAGAGCTATTAGTCATGTTGTTATTATAATCAGGAAACGTGGGGAGCTCCACTAGTGCGGAGCGGAGTGAACCCAGCGAATGCAGTCAGGAAAGTCTTCCAAAGAAATGACACGGAAAGTAAGATCTGGAGACAAGAGGGGGGCTACCCAGGTGGAGACTTCTGGAAATGTCTCCCGGAGCGTTCCAGGTAGGACTGGCACAGACATCAACTGCAGGAATCAAAACATTGGTCAAGGGGCACCTGGGTGGCTCAGTCAGTTGAGCGTCATGGTTCAGGTCACGATCTCACGGTTTGTGAGTTCGAGCCCCGCGTCGGGCTCTGTGCTGATGGCTCAGAGCCGGGAGCCTGCTTCTGATTCTGTGTCTCCCTCTCTCTCTGCCCTCCTTCCCTCTCTGTCTCAGAATAAATAATTTAAAAATAAAAAATTGGGGCGCCTGGGTGGCGCAGTCGGTTAAAGCGTCCGACTTCAGCCAGGTCACGATCTCGCGGTCCGGGAGTTCGAGCCCCGCGTCGGGCTCTGGGCTGATGGCTCGGAGCCTGGAGCCTGTTTCCCATTCTGTGTCTCCCTCTCTCTCTGCCCCTCCCCCGTTCATGCTCTGTCTCTCTCTGTCCCAAAAATAAATAAAAACGTTGAAAAAAAAATTAAAAAAAAAAAATAAAAAATTTAAAAAAAAGGTACAAATAAAAGTGTGTCAGTGTGGCCAAAGCCTGAAGACGTGGTAGGGAGTACAGGGAGAGGTCGGTAGGGACACGGGTCTGAACAGAATGTGAAGCTCAGTTCTGCGCATCAGAACGTAGCCTAGGTGCCAGGCGAGTCCCTAGAAGATTGTATACTTGCTTCACCGGATTGCGGTCTGATGTCGGATACTGTTGATTCCTGGTTTGCAGAGTTTTGTGACTCAGGCACTCTCTTAGCGCACAGTGTCAGTCTATCTCCAAAACACATCCCCACGTTCCACCAAGTCCTGTTTCTCCACGGCCATGAACCTAGCACAAGTCCTGTCCGCTCTTCTCTGGATTTCCTGCTTTCCCTCCTACCACCCCGGGTCCCTGGCAGCTTAATACCCTACGCTCAGCAACCACAGTAATCCTCTAAGGCAAAATCAGATTATGTCATCCCCTGCTTAAACCTGTATAATCATCTCCCCTTTTACTTAGAGAAAAACCCTCTGAAATCCTTACCATGCTCCACATAGTCCTACATAAACTAGAGTCTCCTTTTTTAATCATTTCAGCTTCAATTCAAAAACGTGCTTCTCGGGGAGACTTTTTCTGACAACTCTAGGTAAAATAGCTCGTGTCTTCCCTCCCCACCAAAACCGATAATAATAAGAATAATATCATTTTCCTTTACACATAATTCCTGCTATACTTTAAAGAGATTTTATCAGTACCCGAACATTTCTCCTGTATTCATTTGTCCATGTGCTCCCATTTATTTTCCTTCTCTAGCAGATAAATTCTCCTTGACAGGATTTTGTCCATCTAATCTGTCACTGTGTCTTTAGCACATGGAAGAGTCTATGACACATGTTAGAGAGGAAATTTTGGTTTGGTTGCCAACGGAGTGGATATTTCTTCCAATTCTTCCAGTCAGCATTTATGTTCCTAATTCAATTTGTTCATCTTTATGCTAGATTTCAACCCCCATGCACCACAATATTGCTAGACAGTGAAGCTATGATCATTCCAAATCCCAGACCCTTGGATCTGAATTCATCTGATTACCGCCACTTCTAATCACCATCATCACCATCACCATCATCACCACCATTATCACCACCATCATCACCACCATCATTACCATCACATCATCATCACCACCATTGCCATGACCACCATCATCATCACCATGACCACCATCATCACCATCACCATCACCATCACCATCACCACACATCATTGTCATCACCACCATCATCATAATCACCATCATCACCATCACCTTCACCATCATCATCACCATCATCTCCACCATTATCACCACCATCATTATCATCACATCATCATCACCACCATTGCCATGACCACCATCATCATCATCACCATGACCACCATCATCACCATCACCATCACCATCATCATCACCATCACCATCACCACCACCATCATCATCATCATCCTCATCCTCATCTTCATCACTATCATGATCATCACCACCACTACCATCATCATCACCACCATCATCATCACCATCATCTCCACCATTATCACCACCATCATTATCATCACATCATCATCATCACCTTTGCCATGAGTACCATCATCATCACCACCATCATCACCATCACCACCATCATCATCATCAATCTTCATCGTCACAATCAACAACACCATCCTGTACTAATAGCTGCCTCTATCAACACGTTTCAGGTACTTTTGCATTGAATCCTTGTAGTGAGAGCACTTTGACAGCATTTTCTTTCTTTTTCAGGTGGAGAGGGGGGCTCAGAGCATAGAAAGTTCAAATGACTTGTTCATAATCACATGACTAATCTGTGGGGGACTGTGTTTCAAGCCTAGATCTGCCTGAGTCCAAATGCAGTGCTTTCCAAAAGGCAATCCCGCCCTCACATTTTTTTTTCCAGATCCTACCATCTCATGAGCTTTGGCTGGGTTTCCCGGACTCCAGCTCATCACCACACTTTGGAATTTTTAAAACTCATTTCATCCTACTCTTTCTTTCTACGAGGGCAGGGGCTTGGAAGTGATTCGATTCCTGTGCTCTGAGCCACCCTGGACAGAGTCCTCGTGCTTCTTATCATGAAACCCTAAAACCATATTCATTCCAATTCTCATCCCGAGTGGGGACACATGAGAATATGTTTGTATCACAGGATTGGTAAGATCAAGTGATTAAGACAAACTCACTGAAGGATTCTCAGTGTCCACACGTGATCTTTTGTTGTCTACGCTAAGCGCTTAGTGTCTTACATTTAATGCAAAAGATTGAGCCCAGATAATCCCATGTCTTGATGTGTACATCCCTCACAGCCAGTGACTGGTGGGACTTCGTTTGCCAATTCCCTTGCAAAGATTCTTTAATAGAAATTAAGAGATCGTCTTAAAATGAGTGCGAGAAGATGGAGCTTTCTGCTCTCATCATGTTAACTACATTAGAGCCCAGCACATTAAGCCATGCTTCTGGAATTACACCAAAGAAGCTGAAGAGCTGCAGATTTGACTTAAATCTTTGACATCTCAAGAAAAAAAAATAATCAGAAAAACATGCCTCACATTTTCTCTCCCTTGTCAGACAAATTGGTATTCTGTTGATCTTGTTTTTGAAATATCTTGCAACTCAAGCTATTAGAGAGAGAAAACACTTACTTGTCATCACTTTCCTGAGATGCTTAGATGTACACTGTCAAGGATGATTTTTCAGACATAATCCAGCCACGTGAGGACTGCTATTTGTGTTAATTAGTACGTGACGGCCCAGATTTCTCCAGAGGGCCTCCTAATTCTGGGAGCTTCTTTAAAGCAGGGAGCAAAGAATCTATTGCAAAGTAGGTGGGACACGGGCCTAACGTTTCCCCTGTTGGACCCCTTGTCCTAAGGGGTTTCATGGTTATTGCAGATATGGCCAAGCGTGTTTGCATCTGGCCAGGCTCCTTTCTGAATGCCCGTACAGGTTGTCTCTTATCTGCAATTTTGAAATCCAAAATTCTGAAAACTGAAAGTTTGCTATAAGTATTTGGCAGTAAAATGGTACCCGTCTCCACATGAGGCTCTTTACAGTCTTTAAGTGTCCCATTAGTGTGAATGGCTTTGTGGTTCACTGCAAAAATATTCGTTCATTTGCTGTCCCTGACCCCAATGAGGACACAGCCTTTCTGAAAGAAAGAAAGAAAGAAAGAAAGAAAGAAAGAAAGAAAGAAGAAAGAAAGAAAGAAAAAAGAAAGAAAGAAAGAAAGAAAGAAAGAAAGAAAGAAAGAAGGGAGGAGGGAAAGAGGGAGGAGGGAAGGAGGGGAGGAAGGAAGGAAAGAGAGAGAGAGAGAGGAATTCTAAAGCAAATCAAGCCCTAAGGCTTCTGGATATGTGATGATAAAATTGATTCTACACTGATGACACTGCATGCATACACATGTAGTTTTCATCAGTATTAACCCCGAGTTTAATGGGTAGATTGGTAAACAATTGCCAAGGTTGTTAAAAAACCCAACCTTGCCTTTGCTCCCTATGAAACATCTCCTCCCCATCCCCTTCAACAACAACAACAACAATAATAATAATCTCACCATAAGCCAAATCTCAAATTCACTCCTCTATGATGCCTTCCCTGTTTCCCAAATGTATTAATCTACTCTGTTCTCCAAGAGAGCAATGCAGCTATGTTTATTGCATTTGAGAACTTGGAATTATAATGAATTGCGTGTCTCCTCTACTCAACTGTAGAGCTTACTCATTCATTCGTTCATTCATTCATTCAATTTATTCATGCAATTACTCAAGTTTTAACGTCAGGCTTGATGCTAAGTACTTTTTTTTTTTTTTTAATTTTTTTTTTCAACGTTTATTTATTTTATTTTTGGGACAGAGAGAGACAGAGCATGAACGGGGGAGGGGCAGAGAGAGAGGGAGACACAGAATGGGAAACAGGCTCCAGGCTCTGAGCCATCAGCCCAGAGCCCGACGCGGGGCTCGAACTCACGGACCGCGAGATCGTGACCTGGCTGAAGTCGGCCGCTTAACCGACTGCGCCACCCAGGCGCCCCGCTAAGTACTTTTATATATATTTTTAATTAATCATTTCAAAACCCTTTAACACACTTTTTAATGCATCCATTTTTTCCAGAAGAAAAACTGAAAAGAACCTCTGGGAGTTTAGACAACTGTTTGAGGACATACAGCTAGTAAGTTGTAGGGTTAGGACTGTCACCTAGGTCTTTCTAACCCCATGTTTTGTCATGTTTTTTGGATCCTCCACACTGTTTGGGGGACATGTTACCCTATTTGCTTTGTTTTGGTCGTGCTATAGCACATTATTGACGTGGTTTGTTTCTTGTTTTTGTTTTTGTATTGAAGTGGTTTTTAAACAGGCTCATTTTCTTTTTCCACCTGATGACTCAGAACACCTCCTAATTCTGCCTGATAGAGTTAAGGAATTACGTCTTAGCCTTAGATTTGGCCTACTGTTTCCTCTGCGTACCTTGTTTGTTGAATTATCCTTTTCATGCATGCTCCAAAAGAAAAGATGCTATCTATGCCGCTTACACGCCAGAGAATATACTACTTTTAGTTTCAAGGATGTCTTTACAACTGGCTGCTATAGCAATCAGCAGCAAGTCGGGCCCCAGACCTGCTTGGCCAGTGGCTTACAACTGCTCCGGTGCTCCCATCTCTGATGCTGCAGCACCATAACCGTAAATCCATGATCTGCCCTCCAGGATGCAGTCAACAAAGGGAATCCAAGGCTGGGCTCCATTCCTGGAAATGACATACTAATCTATGGCCCCTGGCTTCAGTTAATCCAACCTAATTCTTTGTGTGGGTACTTTCAAAAGTTCTCCTGAAATTTTCTTTCTTTCTTTCTTTCTTTCTTTCTTTCTTTCTTTCTTGCTTTCTTGCTTTCTTGCTTTCTTGCTTTCTTGCTTTCTTGCTTTCTTGCTTTCTTGCTTTCTTGCTTTTCTGAGCATTATATAACTGGACTCGTCCTCGCTGATATGCATAGTCGTGATTTATTCTGCTTCACTGCATGGCATTCCAATGTGAAAGTATACCATGATTGATTAATTCATTTTATGGTCAGTGTGTATCAGGTTGTTTCTAATTGTCTTCCAATTCCTTCATCCACTCATGTATTTATTTATTCAACACATATTTATTGAGGGCTTATTCTGCGCCAACCACTGTTCCAGGAACTTTGGAAACAGCAGCAAACAAATGAAGTATTGGCCCCACGGAGCTTACCTTCTAGAGTAAAGAAGCAAACAAAAATAAACATGAATACACAGTGCGTCAGGTGTGGGGAAAAATAAAGCAGAGGATAAGGATTAGAGGATGGAACAATGCAGATATTTTATATAGCGTAGTCAGGGAAATCTTCTCTGATAACAGTGACCATTTGGATAGAGACCTACATCACGTGCTCTCTGGGGGAAAGGACTCCATACAGAGTGCAAAGGCCCTAAGTAAGTAGGGTTTTGGAATGTTCAAGGCATGGGAAGTGGGCCATGGTGCCTGTACCAGGGGACTGAGGGAGAGTGAGAAAATGAGATCACAAAGGTTACGAGCAAGCTAGTCATGTAAGACCTTATTAGCCAAGATAAAGCTCTGCTTCTGTTCTAAGCGGAATGGGAAGTCTTGGGGAGATTTGATCAGAAGTATGGCATGACACGAATTACTATTTCTTAGAATCAGTCTGGCTGCTATGTTGAGCATAGACATTCAAGGAGCCAGGGATGAGCCTGACTGGGAGTTTGTTGTGAAAATCAAGCTCAGGGATGATGGCGACGTGTATCAGTGCAGTAAGAAGGAAACTAATTATATAAATATAGTAACACATTGAGGTAGTAAGGAGTTTGATTTTTCATGCTTCCCTATGTCCAGTGCAGACATTGACTTTGGGCTTGACAGATGATTTATTTTGGCCAATAGGATGATAGCAAATTGAAGTAAACAGGAGACTGAGAAACTGATTATGTACCTCTGCTTTCCTGTCACCATTATATCGACATGCCTGGACCAACCTGCCCGAGGGATGTGAAAATGTGGAGTAGAATTGAGTCTTCAAGCCCAAGCCACCAGTGCTCCCAGCCAACCACAATCACATGAGAAAACAGAAAGAAGTAAGCCAAGACATGTCCAAACAATCAGATCTGTTCCATTGACCTGTGGGCTGGTGAAAAATGGCGAATGATTATTCCTTTAAGTTTTGAAGTAGTTTGTTATGCAGAATTAGCTAACTGCTGTACATATTATGAAGGCTACCGGGTAAGTATATGTGTTAGTGGGAATTTGATGATTCTTTTCTGTTTACTGCTAGTTATGCATAGAAGCAGAAAATAAGGTCAGTGAGAATGAGGATCAGAGAGGAGGTATCAGATTTTCCAGAAGGAGGCTTTCTGCATCGGTAGGAGGTATAAAATATTCATCTAGGAGAATGGGAGAGAAAATAAACATGAAAATCCAATGGGATAACTGATCCTAGGATCCCAGTTGGGATTAATACTTAAACATGAAAAAGGGGATGAGACAATATGCCGTGTGCTTTTCTGCAAACATATTGAGCTGTACAGGATACGTGAAGACAGAGAGTGACTTGGCTTTAGCCAAGCTGATTTCAACTTTGTTTTTGAAAAAGGAGGGCACGCTGTCAGGAGCCAGCAAACGTTTTCTGTAAAAGGAGATACAATAAGCACGTCAAGCTCCGTGTGCCAGCTGGTCTCTGTTGTGACCCCTGAACTCTGCCATTGTAGTGAGAACAGAGCCATACACGGTGTGACAAAAGGGCATGGCTCTGTGTTCCAATAAATCTTTATTTATAAAGCAGACAACCAGCCCCAGGTCTAGGGAGGTGAGAAGATCTGGAAGGGAGTAATTATGATGATAGACAGCATAAGGGAACTGGGTAAAGAGGAGATAGTCAAGGGCATAAAAAAATGAACTGTTGCACATAACAATCAGTGCAAATGTGGGTGTTTGTGTGTGTGTCAATATTACTAGGTAATGGTAACTAGTTGTCCTTACTATCTACACCATTTTATTCTCCCAATACCAGAGTAGAAACTCTAGTTTCCCCACATTCTTGCCAATACTTAATATCTATAGATTCTTCTCCTTCTCTCTCTCTCTCTGTCTCTCTCTGTCTCTCTCTCTCTCTCCCTGTATCTCTTTTCTCTTTTTTTTTAATTTTAGGGTTATAAAATGGTATCTTATTGTCATTTTAATGCAAGATTTTCTTGGTTCACCATTTTTTCCCCTTGAATCTCAGAGCGGCCATCTTGTTGGCAGTCAGCCCTGTGGAACAAATAGATGTACAGAGAAGCTTGACACACACACCCAAGTCTGTGTTCATTGTTGGCCTGTGTTAGAGATGGACACAGGGCTGAATTCAGTGTGCATGTCCAGATCTATTTCAGACCCTTAGTGTCACTTGTTCAAGATCGGGAGTTCTTGGCGTCCTGAAGGTCACGAATTGATGGACTCTAGAAATAAGGCACAGAGCCCAAACACATTCTTCACTGGGGGACTTCAATATCATGCTGAATATCACCATGTTACGCTTATAGTTGTAGTTATGAGAAATGGTTTCTTTTAGGACGTGTGTCCCGATGTTAATGAAAATGAGAAAACTCGGGTGAACTTGGACCTTCCCTATACACCATCTATTTGCAGACGGGCTTAAGAAGAGGGTCTCAGTGCCAGCATGTCTCATAGATAGAAACCAATGAATATTTTATTTTGTCTCTAATGCAAACTTTGTGCTGTGAGTACTTTGAACAGTTACACTCTTATAAAAATGACTGCTCATTCTCAAAAATGTTAAAAATACAGAAAATGACAGAAAACAAAATGCATTTATTCCGAGACCCACCATATAGCAATGTAAATATTTTATCGTCATATGTATGTGTATACTGAGGTACACACGCAGACACATCCTTGGTGTACATGACATAAGATATAAATGTGGCTATACTTTAAGACAAGGAAAACCTGGAACATACAGTTCGAAAGCACATTCTCATTACTTGTAAAAATTGGTGACACCTTGCCTGATTTTCATTAGATAATACTATTCTTTCCCCAAGGGTTAGCATTTCAGATAACAATAAGAACATGTATGGATCCTGGGCAGACCCAGGATAGATTCCTTCCCTTGTCACTTACCAGTCATGTCACAGCAATAAGAAAGCCAATGCTTGAGATTTGTTGAGGGCATGCCGGGAATTGTCCTCGGCACTTTTTTCCCTGTCATCTTCTGTAATCCTCACAATAAAGCAGGAAAGTAGGTCGTATCATCCCCCTTTTACAGACAAACACACCGAGACACTAGGTTACACACCTAACATCAGTTTCTCCGCCTGTAAAACAGGATGTATTAGTCAGGGTTTTCCAGGGAAAAGAACCAATAGGAGAAGGAGATAGAGGTGGCCATATAGGTGTAGATGTAGAACATATATGGTTATAGATATGAGAGGGAATTTATTGGCGTATGTAACCATGGCTGTTGAGAAGTCCCTCGGTCCACCATCTGCAAGCTAGAGAACCAAGAAAACCAGTGGTGTAATTCAGCCTGAGCCCAGAGGTCTGAGAACCAGGACGTCCAATGTCCAAAGGCAGGAGAACATGGACGTCCCAGCTCAAGAAGAGAGAGGGAATTTGCCCTTCCTCCGTCTTTTTGTGGGCTCTACCTGGGCTCTCAACAGATTGGATGGTGCCTTCCCGCACTGGTGAGGGCTGCCTTCTTTACTCAGCCCACCGATCCAGAGTCAGATGCTAATCTCTTCTGGAGACACCCATTCATTGCACTCATGACACTTTGATTTGATAGTTGGAATCTGTGTTCTGGGAGGGAGGGAGTCTGTCTGAACCAGACCGTCCATATTCCCCAACCTCACCCCAGTCAAGTTAAAGACCTTGGTTGCACTTCCTATGGAAAGGCACTATTCCAAAAATAATACAAAGGCCAGAAGTGCTTTGATTGGGACAAATGTCTGCATGTGGGTGGTCCCAGAAACACACCCTAGACAGAATTGAGTGCAACTCATTTACATGGAAAGAGTTCCCAGGATGCGCCATGAATTAATGGGGAGTTGAGGGGAGGAAGGAAGGAGCACAAGGCATCATTCACTAAGCAATCAAAGTCCCCCATTTATTCATTGTATTTGTTTTTAATATCATGGATTTAATTGCTAGTTTATTCTATATTGTTTTTAATAATAGTTTTTTTAAATGCTTATTTATTTTTGAGAGAGAAAGAGAGAGAGAGAGAGAGAGTAAGAGTGAGAGAGCGGAGTAGGGACAGAGAGAGAGAGGGAGAGAGAGAATCCCAAGCAGGCCCCACGTCGCTGATGTGGGGCTCAAACTCATGAACACTGAGATCAAGACCTAACCCGGCGATCATGACCTGAGCCAAAATCGAGAGCTGGATGCTTACCTGACCGAGCCACACAGGCAACCCTAATAATGGTTTTAAGAACCCAGCTATCATCCTCTGGTTTCAAATCCTACACCCAGACACTCCTTAGCTTGGACAGCTTACATGGTTACCTTCATGGACTCAGAAGCCCCCCATTAGGATTATCAAAGTTCTATTTTCCAGTAAAACAAGGTACATTTTCCCTCTTTTCTATTTTTTTTGTTTTGTTTTTTGTTTTTCTATGTTTTAACTCTCATTTAAAAGCACATAAATAAAGGGGCACTGGGGTGGCTCAGTCAGTTAAGCACCTGACTCTTGATTTCTGCTCAGGTCATGATCTCACAGTCATGAGTTGGAACCCCACATCAGGTTCTGCGCTGACAACGTGGAGCCTGCTCGGGATTCTCCCTCTCTCTCTGCCCCTCCCCGGCTCGCACTTTCTCTCTGTCTTTCTCAAAAATAAATAATAAATTAAGAACTTAAAAAATAACACACATACATATGGTGTGCCATCTTCCCCATTCATCAGTGCTCGGTCCAGAAGTTGTAAGGTACATTCCCACTGTTGTGCAGTCGACAGCACTGTCCGTTACAGAAACTGTTCATCTTG
The DNA here is from genome assembly GCF_028749965.1 of Puma concolor. Lineage (NCBI taxonomy): Eukaryota > Metazoa > Chordata > Mammalia > Carnivora > Felidae > Puma > Puma concolor. The sequence goes on from NC_141684.1 coordinate 6,764,286, forward strand.
CAAAATTGAAACTCTGTACCTGTTCAGTAATTACACCACATTCCCTCTCTGTCCAGACCCTGGCCACCGCCATTCTACTTTTCATGTCCATACATTTGACTACTCTAGATATCTCACTGTTCCTGTATCATATCTGCTCTTTGTGACCAACTGATCTCACTTTGCATAATGTCCTCAAGGTTTATCCACATGGCAGCAGGTGTCAGAATTTCCCCCTTTTTTTGTTTTGCTTTGTTTGGTTTTTAGTTTATTTATTTTGAGAGAGAGAGAGAGAGAGAGAGCACACAAGCTGGGGAGGAGCAGAGAGAGAGAGAACAGAGGATCTCAGGCAGATTCTGCACTGACCACAGCAAGCCTAATGCAGAGCTTGCCCCCACAAACTGTGTCTCCTCCCTTTTTAAGGCCAAATAACATTCCATCGCGGTGATAGACCACATTCTGTTTGCCCATTCATCTGTCAGTGGACACCTGGTGTGCATCCATGGTTTGGCGACTGCGGATAGTGTTGCTGTGAACACAGGTCTATGGGCCCTCATTTTTTCACACGGGGAGACAGAGTCTCAACAGTGTGGATTGAATTTACTCGCTGTTCAACTGGGTACAGGTGGCAGGATTTGGGCTCTGATCCAGGCTGCCTAAGTCGAGAGGTCAAGGAATACGATTTTACTGCACACTTCCTGCGGCCAGGCCCTCCGAGAGCCGCTGGAGGCAGAGAAGTGAATAAGACAGACACCGTCCCTGCCCGGTTTGTGTTTACATTCTGCTGAGGGAGAGACAACAAATTGGCGAACAAAGTTACAGGTTATGATATGTCCTATGAAGAAAAGATGACGAGGTTCTTGGAGAGAGTCATTGGTGAACGGGGGTATCTCCAAGGGCTCAGCCTTGAGCAGAGGCCCAAAGGATAACAAGGAGCCAGGAAGGAGAGGAGTCTGAGAAGGAACCATTCAGGAAGAAGGGGAGGAAGGGATGCCCCTGAGGTGGACCGGACCCAGCCTGCAGAGGGGCACACGTGTGAGCCATGTGGCCCGAGTTCATAGAGCAAGAATAAGAGTGTACCTGAGGATGAAGAGGATTGTGGTGCTAAGGTCCTGCCAAGACTGGACTGTGGATTTTATTCTAGAAGCACCAGGAAACATTTGAAGGGATTTGAGCCTCCGAGTGCGGTAACGTGGTTATCATTACCGCTCTATTATCACTATCGTGATAATAGCCCTCCGATGTCACCCTCCCTGCTTTCTCCTTCCAGTGTCTTCTCCACTGCTCTTCTGGGCAAGCCCCGAGATATATAATTAGCACACATGCAAAGAAAACCTCCAGCCTGCCTCATGCATTTTCTCTCCCATTCTCGGGAGCTGGCTGCTGACGGATAACTGGGGGCCTCGAATCCTCTTGGATACGCCGAAAACTCGGCCACAGAGCCTGTGGGAAGACTGCCTGATCCAGGAGTCTGGTGACCAGGGAACGAGCCTGCCTGGCTCATTCCCAGGATTTGGGTTTCAGAAGCTGACTGTCTGTCTCAATAAGCTGAGTCCTGCAGCCTCCCTCTACTGATGGGAATGGGGGATTTTGCCGCTCCCGTCCAATCGAGACTTGTTTTTCTCATTCCTCCGCTGGTTTAGAACTCAGAGAAGAGAGGCATGGCATTGACTGCCCTGCCCCAACTCTAGGACGACAAGGACACTAGGCATACAATAGTGACTCCAGGACTTCTGGGTCACTTCTATTTTTCAGAGAGGTCCAGGGACACCCCCCCCCCCTCCGGCCCCGGGTCATGCAACTCATCAGTGACCGTTGAGATTCGAGCTCCTAGCTAGCCACTGTACCCCAGGGATTTATGAACCAATGAATTAGCAGAAACGCAGAGAGCATCTGGTGTATCAGAGCCCCAGGGGTGTCTGCCTCAACAGCACACAGCCCGTGAGGGGTTCTCACACGTGGAGCCCTCCTCGCTAAATTCCGAGACTTTCCAGCAAGGCAGTGGCACTTCGAGCCTTGCACCCGATGAGCCGGGTGCCTGGTTCTGGAAACACAGCTCCTCCGGTGACTCTAGCCAAGAGCCATAACAGCTTCGGGCATCGCTAGCCCTGTGCCCAATCTGCCATCAATAATTCAAGAAGCCGGGGAAGCTGAGTGTCTGCAAAAACACGGCTCATTCTGCTGCTCCCGGCACTTTCAGCGCTCCTTGGTTTTGGTGGGCAGAGGCTTCCTTGTCGGGTGGGAAGCAGACACGCTAAAGCAGGGCTGGCACTTTTCTCTCCTGCAAGAAAGAAGTCCAAATACACACCCCCAAGGGTAGATGACATCGGATCACACTGTAACGGCCTCCAAAGGTCAGAAGGTGGAGTCAAATGTCAAGTGGTGGGAGGAGAGACTGCAGGTCTGATGTGAAGTCGGTGCCTCCCCAAGCACCTGCTGTGCTACCCCTGCATTGAGGCAGACCGTGGCCTTAGGAGGAAACCTTCCCTGCCTTCATCTCTTGACACTGTGTTTCTCTTCTTCTGTCTTCTAACAGAAGAAATAGGAAAGAGGTTCCATTTTCTTATTAAGTTAATCTTTGGAGTTTGGTGAAAATAAATGCTCTCACCATTAATAAGAAGGGAACGTCTAAAATTTTGTCTGATAAGTTTTTATTGGAAGAGTAAAGAGAGGCAAAAGATTAGGGCTGTGCTGATGGCCTAATTCTAGAATAATTAAAATAAACTGATTACATGTACGTGTTTTAAGGCTGGCATCCAACCGTCTTTCCTCTGCATAGCTCGTGGCATGATACTTGACTCCTTATAACCTGCAGTGACCCTGAATTCTGTCAGATAAAGTGCTGAAGTCACGGTTCACAGTGTCTTGAATCTTCTCAATGTTTTTATTGTATTTCCATCATGTGGACAAAAATCCCAATAGTTCATTCTTGAACAATCTTTAGAGTATAATATACGAGGCTTTGTAAAAAATCTGACTTCGACGTACCATTTTAGACTCATCTTCTGTGATATCGTCCCCACCCCCATATTCTTCCCTACTGCACATCCTCAGAGCAAGAAAAGGGTCTGCAACCAAATGGTGTCTAGGATCTCACGTGTCTTTACTCACACATCTGGGCTGGAATACCCGGGGCCCCTTAGGCCTCTGTGTCCCTCCCTCCTTCTCTCTCTCTGTTTCTCTGTCTCTCCGTCTCTCTCCATCTTTCGTCTCTCTACAGGATGGCTAAGCTATTTGGCCATTTGGCCTTCCTTAATCTGGCCTCAGGAGTCACCCGGTGTCACTCCTTCCACAGGCTCTTAGCCCAGGAAATCCCAAAGCCTGTTCAAGAAGCGGGACACATTAGTTGCCTCTTGATGGAAGGTATAATGCGGAATGTGTGAGTGTGTTCTACCCATTTACTGAATACTTTCTATGTCCAGATGCTACCCCTGTGACGGCCCTGTTGGATCCTCCTAGAAGCCTCATTGCAAAGATTGGTTGCCCATTTTATGGAGGAAAATTGAGGTACAGAGCAGTTAGATAATTTCACAGAGTTAGGAAATGATAAACCCAGGACTCAAAGCCAGGTACATCTCCAGATTCCTGAGTGCACCCCTCCCACCTGACTATGCTTAGCCCATGGGGGGTTCTCAAGCCATATCTGACCAATGAGTGAATGGATGGGTGAATAGACATTGTATTTCAAATCCTGTAGACATTCTATACTGCATAACACAACTTTAACATCACAAACTTCTCTCCTGGGCTCTAGGCTCTGTTTTTATACTTCTAAATCCTGACCTGGATCATTGATTGATTGATTGATTCATTCATTCATTCATTCACAAAGGTATATCTCCAGCATGAACCTGTCTTAGACTTACTCTCCAGACACTTTTCCAGGAAAAGCAACGGACAAGCCCAGTGGTCCCTGTCATCATACAATGTACATTGTAGAAAGAATAGCACTGAAAGAGATAATGACCTCATGGATTATGAATCACGGTTGTGATAAACATAACAAAGGGTAATCTCAGGGTCCTGATCTAGAATTGTTCTCTCCAAATAATGATGCTGTTGCCAGGAGTTTCACTACTGCTTAGATTAACAAGATGGGGCCTCCAGCTGACCCGATTGGACCATCTTTCCTAGTGATGCCAGATTCCGGTCTGCTGGGGTTGACCAGATCCCTTGTGCATAAAGGTCTGCAATGCTGCCAGTGGGTATCTGTTCTGTGGTCATTTTATTATCAGATGGGGATTAGAGTGTGGTGGTCGATCAATCTAATTGAACGTTGGTTAAAGCACAAGTGTTCCACTTGACATTGGTGTCATTTGGGTAGGATAATTCTTTGTGGTGGAGACTGTCCTGTGCGTTGAAGGAAGTCTAGAATATTCTAGGCCTCTACATACTATACGCCAGTACCACCACCTTCCAGTTGTGACAATCAGAAATGTCCCCAGGCATTAACAAATGTCCCCTGGAGGACTAAAGTGTTACCAGTTGAGAACTACATGGTTAAAGACAAACAGACATGGATGCAGACCCAAGGACCACAGCTTCCTAGTTGTGAGGCCGTGGAGAAGTCATTTCATCTCCCAAAGGCTCTGCGACAGTATCTATAAAGCTGGCTTCTGCATAAAGGAGGTCCTCACAAAGTTTTGCTAAGAACTGTCATAATTTTTGCTAACATTTATTAAGTGTTTATCACACTCTAGGCATGGTTGAAGTGTGTGTATTTATTTGTTTGTTTGTTTATTTAAGTTAAAGGTAGTTAACATACAGTGTAGTCTTGGCTTCAGGAGTAGAATGTAGTGATTCACTATTTACATATGACACCCAGGGCTCATCCCAGCAAGTGCCCTCCTCAATGCCCATCACCCATTTAGCCCATCCCCCCACCCACATCCCCTTCAGTAACCCTCAGTTTTTCTCTGTATTTAAGAGTCTCTTATGGTTTGCCTGTCTCTCTGTTTTTATCTTACTTTTCTTTCCCTTCCCCTACATTCTTCCGTTGTGTTCTTTAATTCCACATGAGTTCAATCATATGATATCTGTCTTTCTCTGACTTATTTCACTTAGCAGAATACCCTCCAGTTCCATCCACATTGTTGCATAGCAAGATTTCATTCTTTTTCATCGCCAAGTAGTATTCCATTGTGTGTGTGTGTGTGTGTGTGTGTGTGTGTGTGTGTGTATACACATATACCACATCTTTATCCATTTGGTCAGTCAGTGGACGATTGGGCTCTTTCCACAATTTGGCTATTGTTAATAATGCTGCTATAAACATTGGGGCACATTAAATTTTGCATATTAATTCACTGAACCCCACTGAAATGTCATGAGGAGTGTATAATGATTTATCTCCATTTTTGAGACGAGGAAACCAAGAGCGTTTAACCCTATGGTCTGTGGTCTACGAAGTGTCCTGTGACACTCTACTTTGGTCACAATGTGCACCATTGCTACTTGTCCCAAATGGCCACTGCTTGCCTTACAGAAAAATCCACAAGAGTTACAGAATAGATTTTTGGGACATAAAGTAAAGTAACACGTTAAGAGTAAAGCTAACAATTACAGAATATGCTCTCTGTTCTTGGCACTATGTTAAGTGTTGGAAGTCCAGATATGAACAAGGCCCAAGCCTTGCTCTCAAGCTTCCCCAAGTTCCCAGCGATCTCACTCTTCGGGAGGCCCAAGCTCTCTCCACTGCCCTGCAGAGGTCCTGGAGGCCATGGACACCAACAGGATCCTTCGTCCTGAAGGCGATCGGTCAGAAGGAGTCAAAGAATATGCCCAGTCACCCCATGACATGATGTCTGCCCGCTGTCTTGAGAGAAGGTTGGAGGAAACAGAGCCCAGAGGCAGGGAGATCCTCTAAAGGAACTGTTCTGTTGTCCCAGGGCAGAAGACAATCCTTAGCTGGAACACTGCCCGTGGGAATACCAAGCAGAGGCTCTCACAACTTGTGTGATTTGGAAAGGTAAACATTTCTGAGTCTCGGTTTCCTCATCCACAAAATCATGATAATGGTACCAATTACCCAGATGCCATCAAGATTAAACAGTACCAAACCAGATAAATCACACAACACAGGACAATGGTAAATTCCTCAATAAATACACCTACTATGGTAACTACTGTAAACAATGAGCACAGAGTAGGTCTGGGAAACTCGTAGCTTTTTCTTGCCCAGTGCTCTTTGCTAGCACTGCCAACATCTTTCTTTCTGCCCTGAGGATAATGTTATTGCAAACATTGACCTAATAAAAATGCACAGAAACCTCTCTTTACACACTGAAGCAATGCAAAGCAAAACAAAATCCAAAAAGAGAAAGCAATTCTCTTTCATGTTTTGCAAGTTCCACTGGGATTTCCTTCCCAAACGAAGATATTCTATTTCTATTCTGGGAAATAAAGATATTGAAAATAAGAAAGTTCCCCTTAAGATTCACTATTCAGGAGCTCAGCAGTTTTGCCTTTTTATTTTCTCATTTTCCCATATATCATCTGACTTGTATTCACTCTCCTGTGTTCTACTGCCAAGAACATGTTGAATACATTTAAGAGGGAAAAAAACAGCCACTCAAACCAAAACATCCAAACCTAATACACATTGTTCCTTCAATTAATTCATTTGGCACATAATCATTGTCTACCTACTATGTGCTGGACATGTTCTAGGCACTGAGCAAACATGGGTTTCTTTTTTACAGTCTGTGAGTAGGGCATAGGGTGCCTGGGTGGCTCAGTGGGTTAAGCGTTCGACTTCGGCTCAGGTCATGATCTCATGGCTCATGGGTTTGAGCCCCGAGTCGGGCTCTGCTGGCAGCTTGGAGCCTGGCACCTGCTTTGGATTCTGTGTCTCCTTCTCTTTCATGCTCTCTCTCTGTCTCTCAAAAATAAAATAAACAATACAAAAAAATTTAAGTCTGTCAGTAGGGGAGAAATACAAGCAAACAAGTAATACAATTTCAGTTTATACTTTAAGTTATTCATAAAACAAAGTGACCAACGGTAGGGACCAATGGGAAGTGGGTGCTTCCTAAGATAGGGGGAAGTCAGGAAAGTTCCTCTATGGAAGTGGAACTTGAGTTTAAACTTGATACCAAAAGGCAAGTGGGAGGGAGCTCCGGAAGGGGAAGTTCAGGCAGGGAGAAAGCAAGCAACACCCCCGGTGTGAGAATCTCTTGGAGGTCTCTGAACAAGGGCAATCCATCAGATTGAGCAAGAATGAGCAACAGCACCAAGGTAGGGGGTGTCCCTGAAGAAGGGGCAGAGGACAGGTCACATAGCACCTCCTAAGCTGTGGTAAGAATGTCAGTTTTATCCTAAGAGAGATTGTTGGATAATTTAAGAAGAACCGTAACAGATGTTGAGGGAGCAGAGTTACATTCGAAATGGTCGTGCTGGCTGATGCACGGAGAAAAGGATCAACTCTGACGGGACAAGTCAGTGATCCGACTCCGGTGATGGCAGTCAGGCTGGGGTGGCCGTCGAGAAGCTGGTGAGATGTACCTGCCCTGGGGATGATGGATGGAGTGTTGGGGGCTCGCTGCCAGACTGGATGTGAGTTATGAGTGAAAAAGAAGGTAAAGGCGACTTCAAAACGGGATGGATGGAGGTTTCATTTCCTGGAATGAAGGACATTTGAGAGAGGGCAGACTTCAAGGTGCAAGAGTGCACCTGTTTTGAACAGACAGAGTGAGAGAGAAACCTGCGGGACACCCCGCAGAGACGGTGGCTTCGCTGGGCGTGTTCACACGTGGCTCAGAGTTGCTGCTGAAGGTCCAACATCTGTGAAATGACTGACTCCATGGACGCTTACTGACTCTAAGCACTCATGTGTACCTGCCACAGCCTTCGAGGTGTTTACAGTGAAGAAAAGACAGAGACATTTATAAAGGAGGAATGTAATAGAGTGAGTTTTTAAAAGGAAGTAAAAGTGTATGAGCCAAGGAGGAAACAGCAGGGGGTGAGAGAGAAAGGGGCATGTCACAGGCTCTGAGAGGGGACAGAAGCTGAGTTTGGTGTGACAAAATGCCCTGGAGTTCACCAGTTGGGAAAGAAGAGGCAGATGAACGAGAACATCCAACAGGCATGAAGGTGTGGGTTATGGAAGATGGCAAGTCTGGAATCTGCAGGGTCAGCCGGGAATCTGGAGACCCGGGACAGCCCGCTGTGCCAAGGAAGTCTGAAAACAGTTCTGGAGGATTCTCTCTTTCTTAAAGAGAGCAGTCTCTCTGTTCTAGTCAGACTTTCAGCTGAATTGAAAGCAGTCTGCTTTACTCAAAATTCACCCACTTAAACGTTAATCTCATCCCCAAACACTCTCCAGCTTGACACATAAAATCAACCATCACAAAGCCTGGCGCACTATTGGAGAAGAGACCAAAAAGTATTCAAAACCCAATTTTATCATACGAGTTAAATGATAACAATACTGACCATTCACTGTATGAGTAATACTTCAGGAATCATTTTATCTCATTCAGTCTTCACATCAACCCATTGAGAGGTGCCAAGGTTATCATTCGACAGAGAAACCAAGTGACTCCAAAAGACTGAGTACACTTTCCAAGGACACGTGAGTCCCAGCTGATCTCCAAAGCCATGCTCTTTAACAAGACTGTTCTCTGACCACTTTGAGTCTACTGTTTCCCTGTCTACAGGAATGAGGCCTGCCGAGATTAAATGGCATAAATTCACTAGCAAGTTGGCTGAAACTTAATGGGTGGCAAATAATGTCCAGTGCCCTTCCTGTCAAATAGTCAGAGGGTTTGTTCTGTTCCTTCATTCATTTACCCGTACATTTAACCAACAGGCGTTCATTTCCAGCGTGGTTAATACCATTGGTGGCCTCTACAAAGACAGACGATTTGATTCCCATCCTTCATCAGTCGTGGTTTGGGCATTGATGATACTTTGCATTTGTCATCAAATAAAATCCACAACTCGCTACGTGGTGTCCTAGGCCTTTCAGTCTGGAGCTCCTGCTGCTGCTTCCCTGGTCCCACGCTCTGTGCAGTGATATGACACCCTCGTCACCCACATGTGGCCACGTGCCCGGCAGCCAAATATGCTTGTGACCATTACACAGGCATCTCAGTCCTAGGCCGTCTCTTATTTTCCCCATTATCTTTGCTGTTATCTCTTCTGAGAATTATGGCAAGCACCACTACCGTTATAATAGTCTCTATTACTTTTATTACTATGGGAATTACCACTACCGTTATAATAGTATTATGAATTCTTGTGAATATTCATTGACTCTTCGGTGAATTATTCATTCATTTAAAAAATATTTATTAAACTTCTTTTACTGTGAGTAATCTGGGGAGCTAAGGGAGTGCTTTGAGGAAAGGGTGATGTGTTCTAATGTCTATTTCAAAAATAGGATTCTGATTATTGTCTTGAGAGGAGGATATTCATCCTTTACAAATGTCCGGGTCTTTTCTTCACTTGTAAACACCTCGAAGGCTGCGGCAGGTACGCGTGAGTGCTTAGTGTTAGCAAGGGTTCGCGCAGTCAGTGAGTTCACAGATGCTAGGACTTCAGCATCTCCTCTGAGCCACGTGTGAACACGTCCAGCAAAGCCACCATCTCTGCGGGATGTTCAGTTGAGAGGCTATTGCGATGATCCAAACGAGACTTGAACCATTGTAGCCCTGGTGGAGGTGGTGAGAAGTGTCCTAATTGCCTCGATTGTGGAGGGAGAGGAGGTGGCAGGGTCAGCTGAAAGACCGGATGCCAGTTACAAGAGAGAGCGGAGATCCCGGGATGACTCAAGGATTTGGTTCTGAGCCACCAGAAGGCTGGAGTCGCCACTCACTGAGCTGGGAAGGCTGTATGAAGAGCAGGCTGGAGAGGCGATGCTTGAAATGTCTCTTATTTGTTCGTGTGGAGATCATCAGTTAAATTACTTGCATAGCAGTGGAAATAAAAAGTACCAGACATCGGAGTGGGAGCTGGGAAAATAAATCCCAAAGACTTTGTCTCGCCTTCCGGTGCCTCACAGTCAACAGGACTTATTCGAGCTGTTCTAACACCCACGGTGAAGAGGTGTGCCCAGGTGAGAAGCCCAGGGGCACAAAAAATGAGCACCTGCTCTGGGCAGAATTCTGAGAGGAGAGAGGCTTCAAAGAGCCCCCAAATTCATTTGGAGACCCTGGTAGCCAATAAAATAGGGATACTATAGTAGACTAATTAATCAAAAGAACCAATTGAAGAGAGGATCATAAAAATGGTGCATACACACTTTCAACACTTTATATGAACTTAAAACCTAAAAAGCTGCCTTCATTTGCCAAGACTGAGACGTACACTCGGGGTCTTGATTTGAAAACAGGTCCCCAGTTGATTACACTTCTCTTGGTCCTTTTTGCCCTGATCACACTCATTAATGTATGGTCTTTGGTTTCCAGGATGAATTTTTTGAAAGTAGAGTAAAAATGTAAAGATATTTGGAAAGTCATATGAATACGGACTTCGGGATTTTTTAATTTTGTAGCCAGTTTTTTACCGATTTAACCATATATTTTTTTAATGACTTACCTTCATCATATCTTCCCAAAGCATTTGTTATTGTCACGGAAACAACGCTTTTGTCTTTGCGCTTACATTTCATTATTTACACAGTCATTAACTCAATGTATAAAGACAATAACAAGCACGCCTGACACAAATATAAGTGCTTTTTTTGGAAGGAGAAGCTCTCCCTTTGGGGGCAGAATTATGCAGGTACATTGAGAGTAGCTTACCAGTTCTGTGCCATCAAGCATGCTTTAGACATCATCAGTACATTTTTGAAATATATTTTTTTATTATTTTAGAGAAAGAAAGAGAGAAAGAGAAGGGGAGAGGGGCAGAGGGAGAGAGACTGAGAATCGTTAAGTAGGCTTCACACTCAACACAGAACCCAATGCACAGGTTAATTCCATGATCCTGGAATCATGACCTGAGCTGAAATCAAGAGTTGGACGTCCAACGGAGGGAGCCACCCTCCTGCCCCCATCTGTACATTTTATTAAGAATAGCTAGGTGCAGGGCCCCTGGGTGGCTCAGTCAGTTGAGCATTCGAGTCTTGATTTCAGCTCAGGTCTTGATCTTGCCATTTGTGAGTTCAAGCCCGGCATCAGGCTCCATGTTGACAGTGTGGAGCCTGCTTGAGATTCTCTCTCCTCCCTCTCTGCCCCTCCTGCTCATGCTCTCTCTCTCTGTGTGTCTCTCAAAATAAAAATAAATAGGGGCGCCTGGGTGGCGCAGTCGGTTAAGCGTCCGACTTCAACCAGGTCACGATCTTGTGGTCCCTGAGTTCGAGCCCCGCGTCAGGCTCTGGGCTGATGGCTCGGAGCCTGGAGCCTGTTTCCGATTCTGTGTCTCGCTCTCTCTCTGCCCCTCCCCCGTTCATACTCTGTCTCTCTCTGTCCCAAAAATAAATAAACGTTAAAAAAAATAAATAAATAAATAAAAATAAAAATAAAAATAAATAAATAAGAATGAGAATAGCTAGGTGCAATTTAACTGGCACCTAGTAAAATTCATTTAAATTAGGTAAAACTCATTTCAGACACTCCTGGGGAAGAAAAGTTCTCTAAGCAACTTCTTCCATCTGTATTTCTAACACCACTTTGGCTGCAGACACGGTAATTAATTTTAAATGAATACGGATGGTCCCCAATTTACAAGGGTTCAACTTCAATTTTTTTTTACCAAACAGTGGTGGAAAAGTGATGCACATTCAGTAGAAACCATACTTGGAATTTTGAATGGGGATCTCTTCCAGGGCAAGCAGCTGTAGGCACGATCCTCTCCTGGTGCTGGGAGGCAGTGGCGGCCATAGCTCCCATCAGCCAGAGATCATGAGAATCAACAACCAACCCACTGACAGCCGTCCTGCACCCTCACAGACATTCTGTTTGTCACTTGCAGCCCTTGTTTTCAATACATTACAAGAGACCGTCAATACTTTATCATAAAACAGGCTTTGTGTTAGCTGATTTTGCCCAAGTGTGGGCTCCTGTCGGTGTTCTGAGCACGTTTAAGGCAGGTGTGGCTAAGCTGTAAGGTTCGATGGGTTGGGAGTATTACATGCATTTTCATCTTAATGATATTTTCAACTTATGAGGGATTTATTGGGATGTAACCTCATCATAAGTTGAGGAAGGTCTGGGTATGATTTGGAACACATCTGCTATAAATTATGTGATTTTCCTCTTTGGCTTCAAGGTAATATGAAGAGTAAACATTTCTTGATTGTCCTTGACCACTTTCTATGCATTAACCCACGCTGAACTCAGAGAACCCCACAAGATGGGCACTATTACCGTGTTCATTTGACAGATGGCGTGGGGGAGGGGGCACAGAGAGGTGAAGTCTAAATTCCATAGTGGCATCAAAGGTCCTATTTCTTGTCTCCTGTCTTCTTTCTTTGCCTGCATAGGCACAACACTAGAACAGCAGAGGCAATATTTTTTTTTTCTGTAAAAGGCCAGAGAGTAAACATTTTCAAATTTATGGACCATGTATTTCTATCACAGCTACTCAACCCTACTACTGTAGCCTGAAAACAACCACAGATAATACATAAACAATGAATGTGGCTCTTTTCCAATAAAACTTTATTTAACAAATAGCTGATGAGCCCAATTGGAATCATGCACCGTAGTATGCAAGCCCTTGCCCTAGAAAGAGAGAATTATTCACCATTTATCCAGCAAACCACATAAGACTCGGTCAGATCATTCCCTACCCTGCCTTATGCAATTCACTCCTTTCACTCAATACCTTGTTCTATTGATTATTACTGTTTTGTATTAGTTAAGGTAAACCCTAAAATTAGGTGGTTACCAAAGAATAATCTTATTTCTTGTTCATATAAAGTCCAAAATGGTTACTCTGGTTAGGGGCGAATCTTTTTGGAGTGGTAATGTAGGGAATCCAGCTTCTTTCCACCTGTTCCCTATCATCTCCAATAAGTGGATTCCGAGATGATTCCAGAAACACAGCAAGCACAGAAGACTGTTCGTGGGAAGGCTGGAGGGGTAGGGAAGAGTCACAGCTGCATAAAGGAAACACCATCTAATAAGCATCTTGAAAACCAGGTAAGATTTTAAGGCATGATGTGGGTAGAGGACCACAGCTAGGAGCGGAGCATGAGCCAACTTACATATCTGCACAGGAGCAGAATGTTCTGGCTGGAGTATAGAGGACACAAGATGAGTAGTAGCAAATCAGGACACCTCATGAGAGGGAATACCTAGTGGGTAAGAGTCAGAGTACAGGTAGTATTTTAAACACTCAACAGTGGATATACATAAAAGAAGTTTGAACATTGGTTCGAGGTTCTCTGCACCTGTTAAGTACAACACCTGTTTGGTTTAAAGCGAGAGGCTGTTTAAAAGGTGGACAGGAAAGGGGGTCAGGGGAAGCAGAGGCACAGTAAGAGGTCATACCCATAACAGAGTTCACAATACAGTTACCTGAATAAAACCCGGACAGGGGTGTGATGTGAGGGAGGGGACAGAGCGTTGGACTTGAAGGCAAAAACCTGAGCTCAAAGGTTGGCTCTGGGAATCAGCAGTTGTTACCTTAAGTAAATCACTTCTCATCTCTGGGACCCAGAGTCTTTCTTCACGGAAGAAAGTCAGAGTACAAGAAAACAGAAGCATCGTCTTCCAGCACTAACATTCAGGGGCTTAACGAAAATGAAAAATACACAAGGACCCATTGAAATCTCTACCACTGGTAATCCAGATGCAGGATCTAATTACAAAGATTCAAGAAGGGACTGAAGGCTGTAAATGAGAAGCCTCTGCACATTATCACCTCCAGCACGTGGCCTGTGAAAGAGTGAGTTGCCTCAGAGCAACAATGAATGTGCTCCTTTAAGAACACCTGAGGGGCCCTTTATTTCCACTGATAATAATGTCCATTAATTTATTCAACTTGCTTGCACTGTTTTTTTTTTTCCTATTGTCTGGAATCCATCAAATATTCTGCCCTCTCACAAGAACTGCTGATGGCCGTTGATCGATTACTTTGTTTACAGAGACTTGCAATGTTCCAGCTTTAAAATAAAATTAAAATGGGGAAAAAAATCTAAAGCAACCCTACAGCGATGGGGAAATTAATCGTTGGTTTCCAAAGCATACCAGAGGCTGAGATTAAAAACATTAGCCCTCCTCGCCTCCCTCCACAGGATCACAGCACATAGGGGCCTCCATTCGCCACCAGAAAATTGTTCCAAGGTTTCAAGTGAAAGCTAAGTAAACCCTTTTCCTCCTGGCTGCTCTCGGAGACATTCCCCGCAGCATTCGGTCTCGACACTGATGAGTAGCTGCTGATGTGTTTACACAAAATGGAGCGGTCAGGCAGCCATTTTGATAAATGATACTTTCCTTTCAGCAAAGGATGGACATGGAAGTGTTGTCATTTCTAAGTGCATCTAAATTGCCCAGCACAATTAAGGCATCATCTAAGCTCTAGGAATGTTTTGTCTGGTTCGGAAACAGAGAGCCACTTAAATCATAGGTTTTGGCCAGACACATAATGAAAGCGTGAGGATTTTTCTTAGCAAGTGCCTCTCAAACTCTGGCCCAGCCTGGAATGCCTACATCTCTCTATGTCTCTAGGCATCCCGCATATATCTCCTGAGTCATTTCATCCAGGAGAAAAATCCTAAGTGTGGCTTATAGTTACAAAAGTACCGGGACAAAACCACCACTCCGGTTTCCTGAGATTGGAAATTTCACCAACTACTTTAGTGGCCTGATGTCTGGGAAAAAAAAAAAAAAATGGGACTTTGATTCTTGCTACGAAATATGGCACCAGCAACATGTGCGGTACAGAGCAGGGAGCCAGGAAATGGAAGGAAAAGAGGAAAAGTCAGGGGATTTTGACTGGTGGAAGCAAAGTAGGTTTGTGCTAACATAGAAGAGGAGGAAGTTCTAACATAAACAGGAGCTGGAGGGTGGGGGAAATGGAGACATGTTGGTCAAAGGCTGCAGACTTGTAGTTAGAAGACCAGTAAGTTCTGAAGGTCTAATGTTCAGCATGTAACTGTAGTTAACAATGCTGTTATATACTTCAAAGGTGCTAAGAGAGTAGATTGTAAATGTCTTCACCACTGTGTTTGTGTGTGTGTGTGTGTGTGTGTATACAAATTTTGAAGTGATGGATGTGCTCACTAAGCTTCTTGTGGTGATAATTTCACAACATATACATGGATGAAATCAACATGTTGTACACTTTAAGGTTATGCAATGTTCTATGTCAATTATATACCAATAAAACCCAGGGGAGGAAAAAGCAGAAAAAAACAAAGAAAGAAAGAAAGAAAGAAAGAAAGAAAGAAAGAAAGAAAGAAAGAAAGAAAAAGGAGGGAGGGAGGGGGAGGGTAAGGAAGGAAAGAAGGAAGGAAGGAAGTAAAGAAGGAAGGAAGGGGGTGGAAGGGAGAGAGAGGAGAGACAGGTCCAGGAGAAAGAGATACATTTGGAAGCAATCTAGCAGTCTCACTTTTTATCCTAGGACCAGCAAGCTCAGTACATGACATGTGATCAATACCAAAAAAAAAAAAAAAAAAAAACAGGATCAGGCTCTCCTCATTCCTGGTCTCTTTACTGTTTTTTCTGGCCCTGACCCTCAAGTTTTCATCTTCCATCATGATCTGGGTGTGTCTTTGAACCCAGTCCATGGAACTAATTTTCTAGCTTTGAAATCATTTCCTCCTTTATAACCGTATTTCACATTCACTCTTTGTATTTCAACCATGGTCTCTGCAGATTAATAGCTTGTCCAGCCCACCACCTAGTGAAGACTCTATCCTGGATACAGGGCTTTATGGTCAGGATTTCCAGCTAATCTATTACATCCCTCTAAGCAAGTCTCAAAAGACGTCCAAGAAGACATGGCAGAAATTGGACCAACGTGGGATGCTCTCCAGACCCAAGGAATATGCAGCAGGAGGAATTTGTTTCAAGATGAAAAACTAAATCCACACTCTACTCGATGGTAAACGTGGGCCCTGCTGTCCTGGATGACAATGTCAATAAACTGTCATGACCAAGAAAATGTCACAAAAACCTAAAAGGGCTAATTCTGACAGTTGCTTGCTGGCTTTCAATCTTCCAATTCAAGCAGAACTAACTCAGGAATGAAGCCTGGCCTTCTGCCTTTCACTGGGCACTGGCCTCTGATTCTGGATCTGGTTCTTTTACGATAGAAAGGATCCCTCAGGTCGTGGTAAGAGCAAGACCTTTGGAATCGCCCAGGGCATGGGTCCATGACTCAGAGTGGATACTCATCCGGTGTGGGGCTCTGAGCAAGTTACTTAAGTAATTTGCATCACAATTCCCTCGTCTCTGAAATAGAGGAAAAGAAATACTTCGCATGACAGTAGTGATAATTTACAAAGTCCCAATGCCTACCACATTACTCTTCAACGCCCATCATTCCCTGTCACTATGATGTTAAAGAGGAAGTCGGCTCAAGAATTAACATTTTATGAATTAGAAAAGTTTAGAGTAATTATGAGAATTTGCCAGAGTCCAAACAGGTAGCTTGTACCAGAGTCTGACTAGAACTCAGTATATCTAATATTAATGTTAATTTTAATATTAATAATTATAATAGCAGATATAAATTGAGTGCTGCATTTTACACTTAATCATATAGTTTAATTAATTTTGAATAAGTAATCCATTAAGTGCGTTCTAAATAGAAAGGATAAAAAAAGTACTACAGTGAAAAATTTCCCTCCCTCCCTGTCTCCCTTTCCTGAAAAAGTAACCCCTATTAATATAGTTTCTAAAGTGTCTTTCCAGAGTTTCTCTATGCATAAGAAAGCAAGTGAAAGTATATATTCTTTTTGTTGTGGTGGCTCACTTTTATGTAAAAGATACCATGCTGTACAACTTGCTTTCTTGAATGAACTATTTTTTAGAGAGATTTTCACGTGGACATTTTTCTCACTCGATTTTATAGCAACTTAGCGATTAGTTTACATGAACGTCTCATAATTATTTTCACAAGTGCCCTATTAGTGAGTGTTTACAGAGTTTCCTCTCTTGTGTTACCAGGAACTGTGCTGTAGCAAATAATCATTTACAAATCATCTTACATATGCGCAATTAACACAATCAAGATAAACTCCCAGAAGCAGAATTTATGGAACCAAAAAGCATATGAATTTATAATTTTGACAGACACGGCCCTTCATACGGGTTTCTACGGCTTCTACAAGTAGCATGTGAAAGGGTCTGTTTCCCCAGTTTTGCCCCACAGTCCGATATCTACTTTTCCGACCGTTGACAATAGGTGGATATAACAACTCAGTCCAGTTTTCAGTTCCCTGTGCCTTGCTGTGAGTGATACTGGGGCATCTTTTCATAGGTTTAAGAACCTTTTCTTTTCTGAGCAAGATGACTTTCCACTCATCTCTTCTGTGTATTAACAAGTCTTCGCCTTGCTCTATACTTACTCTATAGAATGCCTTGAAGGTTTTCCTTTTCATTTCTAATTAAACATTTCTTTTAACAATGCAAAGGATTTTACTTTTCATTAATGAGGTTTTCTGGCTTTTGAATTAGGGTTAGAAACTTCTTCCACACGCCAGGGTGATCCAGTACTCCTTCTGCCCTAGACCTTTGGTGTTTGCTCTTTCCTCTGCCCCAGATCACCCCACGGCTCAGGACCACACCTCCTTCAGGTGTTGACTCAAATACCACCTTCTCCAAGACGCCCCTGAGTCCTACTTGGAAGTTCGACCTCCCTCCCCCATGCAGTCCCTGCCTTCTTATTCTGTTCTTTATCTCCGTAGCAATTGTTCATCTCCTTGATTTGCATTTTAATTTATTAATTTATTTTATTCATTCATTTGCTGTTCATGTTCTGCCTTCTCCGCTATGTTGGCCTAAAAAGGAGCAGGGGGGTTGCTTCTTGTGATCGATACTACACCCCTCCATTTCTTCTAAATCCTGGCATATGATAGGCACTCACTAAATACTTACGGAATGAAAAAATACTTCTTTCCACTATGTTCATGGTTTCATTTTTCAATTTAAATCTTTAATCTCTCCTAATTGCATCCCGGCTGATGGCAGGAGTTTCAGATCCAACTTTGTAATTTTACACGATTAACTAACCATCCCCACACTATGTGCTGAATCACTACATTTTCCCAGCTACTTTAAAAGGACTCCTGGGAATATGCTTCTATAGATTTTGGTATTTATCTTTATACGCATGCGATTTACTTTTATTCA
Organism: Puma concolor; assembly: GCF_028749965.1. NCBI lineage: Eukaryota > Metazoa > Chordata > Mammalia > Carnivora > Felidae > Puma > Puma concolor. The sequence continues at coordinate 6,782,513 of NC_141684.1, forward strand.
ATCCTTTCAACGATGACCTCCGTATGTATTATTATTTTGATGTGAGAGATGGGGAGATTAATATCCCTTGGGGACAATTCACTCCTATGACAGGAAGGAACAGAATCACAACTAGATATGCATGCCAGGGAGTAGGATAGTATCAACCCAGGTACACATGCTACATTCATGTTACACCCCACGGAAGCCTCCGATGATAATACGTAGACAGGACATGGCAACGTATGCTGGTCTTTATGAAAGCAAACTGTGAGCTGCTTCTGATGACAAATTTTCATGAATATGGTGTCGTAGGATATAACTGATTTGGATGCCAGAGGCACCCAGAAGGCAATATGGTTGCTCCCTTAACACAACTAGAAAACCCATGCTCTACTCCCTGGGGGTCAGGAAAATTCATCTCAGAATCAAACATGCTCTAGGCAGAATTAACAAAAAAACAAAAAAACAAAACAACAAAAACAAAAACAAAAAAACAAGCTCTCCGGGAGCCTGGGAGTCGGTTAAGCATCCATCTTTGGCTCAGGTCATGATCTCGCAGTTCGTGAGTTCAAGCCCCGCGTCAGGCTCTGGGCTGATGGCTCAGAGCCTGGAGCCTGCTTCCAATTCTGCATTTCCTTCTCTTTCTACCCCTAACCCATTTGCATTGTGTCTCTCTCAAAAATAAATAAACATTAAAAAAAAAAAAAAACTCTCAAAGATAAAACAATAAATTCAAATGTTCATGGTCAAAGGATTTATAATTTTTACACTTTCTGTGTATTGAATATATTAGATGTTATATATGTAGTTCTTCATTTATAATTTATGAAGAAAAATATGTTAGCAGGAACTCCAGGCTTTAAGTTTTTTTCCCAGGGAGAGGGATACCTTCGTAAGGCTTTTCCCATAACATACAGATTTCTGGGCTGAGCAGCTCACAGTTATAATAGTAATTATATTCATTAAGTAACAGCAATGGAGGTGGTGGGATTTATGTGGAATAAAATATTGTCATTTGTCCCAAAAGTACTAATATGATCATTTCCCTGAACATGTAAGAAAATCAAGACTTGGATAAGGTAAAGAACGTGCCTCAGGTCTCTTGACTGGAGATGATGGGTCTAAGACTGAACACAACTGTCACATCAGATGTATGATCTTCCCACTATACCTTGCTGCTTTCAGCCATGTGGCTGCCTCGGTTTTGGTGTGGCTACTGAGCAAAGAAGGACCCACTGAATGATTTGAAATGTTATTGTAGTACCTGTTGGCATACTTCCTATTTTCTTACTTACTTTGTCTCACTTCGGTGAGGGCATTGAAGGGAAGAGCCAGTCTCCTTTGCTTGGGTCCTTCAACCCAGTCCAGCCCAACAATGTTCCCCACACCAGCTGGCACTGAAGGCAAGTGGTAAAGAACAGTGGTTTCCACCATCTATGTCTACCTTCTGGCTCCTGACCTCATGTCGCCCAAACTTGACTCAGTGCTGGCTCCAGGTTTGGTCCTATTTATGGACCAAGACGTGGGCCATGGAGTTTCAACATGATTTTCCCAGGATAAAAGATTTCCCTTGATTTAAATGTGAACCCTACTCTCTGGCTTTGACTTATCTAATCTCACCAACTCTAGGTATTTGGGGGGAAGCCTCGGGTAGGAAATACTCACTCTAGATCCAGATATAAGGCCAGGTCCCCTATGAACAATCTGAAGGATGAAAACAGTCAGGCAGGTGGGTCGAGGACATGTTCACCCCACTGCCTTTCTGATTCTGCCCTCATTCTTCTCTAGTCTCTTCTTAACACAGGCAGATATTGTTCTCCTCCGTCTACTGGCCCCTGTTTCATTCAGAGTTAAGAACTCCACAAGATTTTTTCAGGTCCTACAGAACCTGTGTAACCTTCCCCAGCTCTCTGGCTGCACCTCATACTTTCCCCCTCATTTTTTCAGCTACATCATTTCTCAAACGCTTCAAGTACGCTTGTCCCTTAGGGTCTCAGCACTTGCTGTCTCTTCCTCTTTCAAATGTTACCTTCTCAGTGAGGTTGTCCAAAAATATATTACTTATAATTACAACTCTCTCAACCCTCTCATATCCCATCTTCCTCCATGCATTCACTTTTTCTTAACATTTCCACATCTAAACACACACACACACAGACACACACACACACATTTTAATTATCGTACCTCTCCCCACATCAGATTATAAATTCCATGAAGACAGGTATTGGGTGTGCTTTGTTCACTGCTGTATTCCCAGCACCTCAAATGATGTCTGGTGTTTATTAGGTTCTTAATAAATAATTGTTGAGGGGCGCCTGGGTGGCTCAGTCGGTTAAGCGTCCGACTTCGGCTCAGGTCATGATCTCACGGTCTGTGAGTTCGAGCCCCGCGTCGGGCTGTGTGCTGATATCTCAGAGCCGGGAGCCTGTTTCGGATTCTGTGTCTCCCTCTCTCTCTGCCCCTCCCCTGGTCATGCTCTGTCTCTCTCTGTCTCAAAAATAAATAAAACATTAAAAAAATTTTTTTAAATAAATAAATAAACAAATAAATAATTGTTGAGAATGAATGAACAAAATGACAGCCAGTGTCAACGAATGACATCTAAGTATTAAAGAATATTCTGGCAGATCGTGTAGGTAGGGCAGATAGGGAACCAATTATGAGGTCTGGGTGGTTAGATTTTGAGTTGTAAGTGCTATTTTATATTTGTAAATGTTGTCTTATAGTGAGCTTTTAGAGAAGATTTCTCCTTCCATTTCTTTGTGAGAAGAAAACACCAACATCCCCTTACCTTAAGGAAATAGCTCTTTCCTCGGACAAAAGGTCCCCAAAAATGAGGACCACTGACACTGAGATTCCCAGAAGTGTAGATTGTGTATGCAGAGTGGTATTGCTTTGTTTCATGGCAGAGCATTGCTCCAGACCCCGTGAGTGTATGTGACATCTCGGGTGCCCATTCAACATTTTGAACCATTAAATTTCAAAATGCATCTGGCTACAAGGAGTTCAGGTAAGTGGTTTTAAATCTGCTTTTTCACAACCAGATGCAGTAAACTTGCAAATAAAAAGATTATGAAGTCCAGAATTCAGCATCATTGGTGCTATAGTACATAAATTTCTCAGTTCTAAAATAAATGTGTCAATGGTTGATGTATGATTTTCCATATTACTGTATAGGAATCACTGACTGTGGTCCTGTCCCTGAAGATCAACCTGAGAATGTCTAAATCTGATGGTGTAGGATTGGGATGAGAGTCTCCACAGAGAATGTTTTAACCTAAATGAGTCGACCAGTGAATTTGGACACAGTTTAGGGGAGAGTAATTGGACTTTAAGGACAGTCTTCGCATATTTTGGTGGAAGCAATAATTTTATTACAGTCTTTTTATGTGATCAGCCGATCCCTGTGACTAGTCCTTTTGCTTATGAATGATTGTCTTATGCATTCAAATGCAGGAATGGTTTTGACCTTCAAAAGTCAAGAATATGGGACTCAGAAAGGGGGACGAAATCAGACTAATATCAAACTTTATCAGTATCCAAAGACTCAGTAGGTGAGGTCTACTGTTTCCCAGATGCACCAATAACCTAACGTGCAATATTAAAGGATATGACAGCCAGCTTGGGACACACAGGGAAGGCAAGTTCGTGAAACACAAGACTATGTGTAAGTCAGCTCAGAAAGCAACACGTCTTCTCTTGAATGAACATGACTGGAGTCTGGATGACTTAGAAGTCTAGAAGATAGAATTTTTCAGAGAACAAGCATAATATTCACATGGGTGGTGATGAATCTCAGGATATCTGTTGAGCTGGACACTTCAAAGCTTAGCCATCATTCGTGCCCTTAATTCCCAAAGAAGAGAGATATCAGCCACTTGAGCCAAGCATATTAGGAAGTGGTTTGGAAGGAAAAGCCTCCTGATATATAAATATCCATGTCTAAGACAGCCACACTGGAAACTGAGGTTTAAGGAGATAGCAGTGTTTTAGAACAAAAGGGCAAATCCCAGAGAAAGTAGGAAATTAAACCACAGAAAGGCAAATAGAGATTTTCATTTTGAGATGAAATATTCTTTGGTTATCCCAAATCTCCAAGCAATGAGAAGAGTAAAACATCCTTTGTCCTGGCCTGGGGAGAGAGTGGGGGCACCATGGAGTCATACGGAGTGTCATAGGGAGCAGAAGCTTTTTCACTCCCCGTCCCCACCCCCACCCGGACTGCTAAGTTCTTAAGAGAGCTGTACTGAGCTAACAGTGCTCCCCGGCTGAACTGGTCTCTTTTCTTCCTTATAGCAGCATCCACTCCACTGAGAAGACTTCCTACAAGCCTGAGACACCCACAAGCCCGCGTTCCCTTGGCCTCCTATTACAGCTTGCATACTCTTCCATGCTCAGTCAGTGATGGGATTTTTCTTGTGCTGTTTCTGGACCATACTGTATAGACCTTGAGGGCAGGGACCATGTTACATCTTCATGGGTCTGAAACCTACGAAGGATTGTGCCTACAGAGAACAGGTTCCTCAAAAGGGGGCGTTTCCCAAAGCCAATGGAGAGTGGCAGCTAGTATATGTCTCTCTGTATGTGTGTGTTTAAGGCACTGGGTTTTTCTCCCACTCAGTTTCATTTGCTGACGAGTACTCCGTTCAACCTGAAGAAAAATATTTTCTTATTGGGAATTTGACGAACTCTTGGCTCTGTGGGTGTGTGGACACTCTGTGCTTGATATTAAGGTTAGAATATCGGCATGGGGAGCTCACTTAATTCCGATGTCTCATTTTTCTCCAGTTTTTCTCCTCAGTAAAGTGCCAACACATTGGAAGTTAATCCTGCTTCTAAAATTACCCAAAGTACACAACAAATTTGTTTGCAGGAAATACAGACAGGAGATCACCTGATTCTGCTGTGTGCCTTGCAACGAGCTCATTGGACAAATGTCATGATATGCCATTACTATTCTTAAAATCTAGTTCTGTATGTTAGGTTCGATGCAGCTCATTCTTCTGCCTTTTCTCAAACAGAATAGGCTGAATTGTGCAGATGTCTGGCTATCAAGAGCTTCTCTGTGCCAGGGCAAATGCTGAAAAAAGGTGCCTTTGAAGTGTGGGGAATTTGTCTTATATGTACTGCTGTCTGGTATGGATCAAGGGTTCCATACACGTTTCTGGAAAGAAAGAAGAAAACAAAGAAAGGAGGGAAGGAAGGACAGAGATAATAGCCAACATACATTGAGGATACATATATATATATGTTGAGTATCTCGTATTTTATTAACACTTATTTAATCTTCACTATACTCCTTGAGGTGGCTACTGAAAGACAAAGACACTGAGAGATAGAACCGTCATGGAACTTTCCCAAAGTCCACGTGTGTCCATAGCACATGATCTAATATGGACACAACAGAGGTTAGAAGTGGTTAATGGACTGACTGTGGAATCTAAGAACAGTAAACTTGAGTCAGTCAACCTGTCTCTTTGAGCCTCAGTTTCCTTTTTTTTAATGTTTATTTATTTTTGAGAAAGAGAGAGACAGAGTGTGAGCAGGGGAGGAGCAGAGAGAGAGGGAGACACAGAATCCGAAGCAGGCTCCAGGCTCCCAGCTGTCGGCACAGAGCCCGACATGGGGCTGGAACCCACGAACCATGAGATCATGACCCGAGCTCAAGTCAGACACTTAACCGACTGAGCCACCCAGGTGCCCCAAGCCTCAGTTTCTTTATCCATAAAACGGGGTTGATGAAATCTATGTCCTATGGACATCCAGAGGAATCAACAGGATGGTGTTCGTAATCTATTGAGCATCGTCTAGCACAAAGGAAGTGTTCAACATACAGTTTCACCAAGATTTAGTGGTGTCGGAACTGTTCGGGATGTTATTTTTAGGATGATTGTTTTCATTGTGGCTGCCCAACTTAGGTCTTTTTAGGGCTCGAGCCAGGTATGAATGAGAAATGAATGATGCTCTCACCTAAAAGCTCGTGGTAGGAGGAGTGGCTCAGGACTGCTCATGGCACCTTTTCTTGTAGGTAGAAGGTGAACAGAAGCAGACTCTGAGGTGGCTGACAACAATAAATCACAGCATAAATGTCTCCGACAGGGCAAAAACCATAATTGCTTCCTTTGTTGTTCACAATTGTTCATTACGGGCTTGGAAAGGCCCCCAGATTGCACAAGGAACATCCGATGTAAAATATCATTAGCTGCTGCTCTCTCTGTGCCCTCACCTTTGCATGTTATTGAAAAGAGCTGGAAGAGAAGGTGACCAGAACCAAAGCAGTTCATAGCCTCACAAAAAAAGTGACAGCCTGGCATGAACACAAAGCCTCTTGTCTTTGATCTCCAAACACTGAAGGAGCATCTACACCCTACTCTGTCTCCAAGTGAGACCTGTCACCCCACCCAGCATCCCAGACTAGACTGGACACAGGGTGACATGTACTCTCCCTGGGGACCTCTCAGCACCTCTCACAGCATGCCATGCTGGCCAGAGGGGAGTAGCTATGACCCTGAAAAAGTGGTCGGTCTGAACACCTCATTTCCCGGTGGAAGGAGAGATAAGCTTCTTGCCTAACCTAGGTTTACGTTCCCCAGAACAGAGCGCGGTTCCACTTATCTGAAAGCTCAGTGGTCTACCCTCCACAAGGCAGTTTCCACTCAACTCCACTATCAGATGGCCTCATAGTTATTTAAATATCATAACAGCAACAATTATAATCATGGTAATGAGAGCCATAAACACTAAATAAGCTCCGGGCACTGTTATAAATCCTTTCTATGGAGTAACTAATGTCAAGCTCAAAGCAAAGTAATGAGGTACATAGTACCTCCATTTTACAGGTAAAATAACTGAGTCACAGAGAAGCAAAGACACTGGATTAGATCTCAGCACTAATGGTCTTGGGAGTCTGGCGAGAAGTGTCTATATTTCATTCACTCTTGGGTTGGCAGTTCACACAGGCTGAGATGATAGCTTCTCTGCAACTTAACACAACCAAGTCAACCCTACAGCCTCATTTACAACACAACCAACGTGGGTTAGGCAGGGCCTGTGGCTCTGTGCTGTCTTCACTTGGGCATTCAGGTGAATGCTGTCCTCTCAGTGTCGTTGCCTCTGCACTTCCTTGATCAGTGCTATGGGATGAAGAGGCTGCCATTGCACCCTGCACTGGAAATTCAACACTTCTTTCCAGAAGCAACACAACAGCCCGTAATTTAGTCCATCAGCCCCCACTGGTTCCTCTGGGGTCCACAGATTCCCATGTCCAGTGACAACAGCACTCAGTCTCTCCCATCAGACACTTGGGGATCATCCATGTTTCCCGCTGCCCCTCAGTGGTTGACAACCACTCACAGTGCCCCTTCTAGATGCTTCCAGGCAGCCCCGCCCTCTCCATCACTACCACTTCTGTCCTTGGATGGGCTCGTGTCGTCTGTCTCCTGTATCCCTGCAAATGCTTTCTGACTGCTCTCCCTGCCTCCAACCTGATTCCCAACAAGATGATGGAGAGGAACAAAGAGATGCCCAATGCACCCCATGTCCTCCCCTCTCAGAGACAATCACTTGCTTTCTGTTTAGCTGCCTACTTGGTCATTCGCTCTGTCTCGGTGATTTTGAAGTCTTTCTTCCTAAAGTGGTAAATGGAATTTACAGACGAAATTGAATCGATTATGTGTTTTTAGGGTAACTACTATTTACAAGCACTTGTTTTAGGCCCACGGAGACCAGGAATCCTCGCTCTGTGGCCCCCCCCACGGCACCTGAAAGTCACTGAACTTCTCCTGACTCACGGTTTCCAGATTTGAGGAGCGGGAAAAATAGAAAGAAATAAGAAATAAGTGAGAGCATGTTTGTAAGAACCCTAGCATATTGTCTCGTGAAGAGTCGGTACTCAGAAAAGTGTTCACTGCCCCTGACTTCCACGTAGGCACAAAGCGGGAGCTGAGGAGTAAGAGCAACCTGCCCTTTGCTCTCTTCTCCTGGAGGGAGTAAAGTCTGTTAGTTAAGTGTGGGCTCTGGAGCTCGACTGGAGGGCACGCGTGCTGAATAGGCTCCTTTATCCTCTCTTTGTCTCAGTTTTCCTGGGCGTAATTATGGCACCTATACTTATGGTGAGGATTAAATGGATAAATGCCTGTAAGGAGCTTACAAGAGGGATTGGCACGTATTAAGAATTAGTAAACGTTCGGTGTTGTTTTCCGCCTGCAAGAATTTAGGAACGGGTTGAAGGTGCAAGATTTGGGAAGATAGGGGCTTGCGTAGTCTTGCGAGAGGCTGCATGAAGCACCCCTCTGCAGAGGATGCTCACGCTGGAGAAAGCAGGTAGGTGTTTTATGAGATCTTGAAGAACCTTTAACTGAATCCTAGATCATTTAGGAACCACTGAGGGATCATAAACAATAAAGTAATAAGAGGTTTCTCATTTTTGGTTTTGAGAAAAACTACTCTGATTACTTCCAACTCAATGAGTAGAAATGACGGAACGCCGTATCAATGAAACGGCACATGGTTAGTGGTGAGCCATCCATGCAGCCAGACATACAGTTTTATTATTGTTGTTTCAACTAAAAGCCCCTTTCTGCAGCCTTAGCTTTATGAAACAGAAATGCAGCTACAGTGACACATCTCCTGACCCTTTGATCCATCATTCTCCGATGACTGTGCTCAGGGACAGTCTAATTGAGTGCCTGAAGACAGATGTGTCACCATTGCCCAAGGCCCTTTGCAATGACAGTAGTGATGGCTTTACTTCAGTAGCACCAGCACTGTGCTTAGGTCCTTAAAGAGCAAATCCCACTATACACAGTATTTCATTGCTATAGCTAAACTTGGCTCTAAACAAACAAACAAACAAACAAACAAACAAACAGCAAGTTTATACCAACTTTATGTAAGGAAATGCACTGAATCTGCTGGGGCTGTCCCAGGACTCATTCATTCAGAAGCATGCACTGAACCCCTGTTATCGTCAGGAGTCCTGTGGGCCCAAGGATACAAAATCGAAAGAGCGGGCCAAGGATGTGGGGGGATTCAATGACCACCGTGCTATTCCCAAGTCCCCAGGCTCCATGAAAGCTCAAATGAAGACACACAGGGTTTCTAAGAAAGAAAGTTGGGGGTAAAAAGCCAATCAATTAGGAAAACACGTTGGTCCACAGTAGTGCATTATTTTACCACGGTGCAATTTCCATTTCTCATGCGTCCTTTTGGATCTGAAAGCAAAGATGTTCTGACCAGGAAGGTGGCTCAATCACTCAGGTCCTTCCCGTCTTGATTACACTCTTATTGTAAACTGCGTACCCAACTCATCTGCTTTTCTTTTTTACATATCCTACTCCCTGTAGACGCTCATAACTTTGGTTGACTATAGACTTGTGCCCTCAGCCCTTGCCATCTCAGATTCGATCGATATCGTTGTCGTGTCACCTTAGGATAGAGCAGTAGCCTGAGAAATAGGGCAGAGAGTTCTGAACTGTAGTCATTCCTCATTTTCCTCACCTGATTGTCACCAGCTGCATGCCCCCCCCCCCAGGTGACAAAGAAAACAGATGCCTCTCCTCCCACCTCTTTCCAAAGCCACGGGGATCAGATTGTGGTTTCATTTTGCTCATGGCCAGACAGCAGAGCCTCGTGTCGTTAGCAGCCTGAGGTTTAAAGTTCAAGAGTGAAGAATGGAGAAAATAACATTTACTGCCATTATCTCTTTTCTGAAAATTAAAAATGTCGGAACTTCCTTATCTATAACATGGCGATCCCAGGGCTTGCCCTGCTTCGTTTCACAGTGCTCATGGGATCCAAAGCCATGTCGTCTGTGAGAGCTCTGTGCAAACCACTGGGTGCCTGGCAGGTGCTAGAGCTTATTCCTGAGCAGGTTGGAAAGAATATGAACTTTGAAGTCAGATGTCATTGGGCTCCAGTTGTGACCAGTCCTCTGTAATGACCCCTGAAGCCCAGGGCGCCTTTTCTCAACGTGCAATGTGGTAAATATCCAGGGAAGTGATTCCCAAACTTGGCTGAAGGTTAGATTCATCGAGAGAACTTCCAAAGGCTGACGCTCAGGCTGTCATCTCGTTGGTTTTATCAGAATCTCTGAGGTAGGAGCCAGACACCGGCATGTTTTAGAGCATCCCTCCACTTCCAGTGTGCAGGTCACACGGAGAAACTCTGATTTAGTCCCAGGACTGCAAGACATTAGCTGCTCGCTTCTCAAACTCCGAACACCTCTTCATTCTAATGCCTCTGCTGTCACCTTGAGTAGCTGAGGTTGAGCCACTTTCTATCTCACAGACTCAATTCGTTTCATCATTTATTTATTTATTTATTTATTTATTTTTTCAACGTTTATTTTATTTTTGGGACAGAGAGAGACAGAGCATGAACGGGGGAGGGGCAGAGAGAGAGGGAGACACAGAATCGGAAACAGGCTCCAGGCTCCGAGCCATCAGCCCAGAGCCTGACGCGGGGCTCGAACTCACGGACCGCGAGATCGTGACCTGGCTGAAGTCGGACGCTTAACCGACTGCGCCACCCAGGCACCCCCGTTTCATCATTTATTAAGGAGGAATAATAATGGCCATGCCACCCACTTTACGGGATTGCTGTGAGACTGACCTGAGTGGCCTGGATGGTCTCTGTAAACAGTGTGCTGCTGTGGGCATGTTAAGATGTTATTAAACCATGTCTGTTGAGGTTCCTCAGTCATTAGAAGACTCGAAAACGAGGATGTACATGGTTTGAAGCAAATCATCCCCATTGCCAGGAAATAAACACCCTAACTACTGATCTTCTGACAAGAAGGGCTCTTACCATCTTCACGGTGGACTATGGGAGGATCTGGGTTCAAATGTGAACCTAAGAACAACTCTCACCATTCAGAGACTTCCTAGTGAATCAAACGGCAACTGGTTTGGTTTCTTCTCCTATGAAATGATGCATTTTCCCCTGGCTCCCAGGACGTTTTGTACCCAAAGAAACGAGGACAAGGGAAGGATTCAGAGTCCGGAATGGCAGGCTCTTTGGTTAGAGAAAGCTGCCGGGAACTTTGCAGGCCTCCTCTGTCCTCCCTCTTTCTTGCTAATTGATTTAATGGGAGACCCTAATAGATAAATTTCAGCTCCGCAAGGGCCTGTCCAGCTGATTTATGTCACGCAAGGAGAAACTTCTATTTGCTCTTCCTGGTTTCTCTTTTAATTGCTACTGAAAGGAAGGCATGTAACTTTAAGGGTAGGGCAGTCATTCATCAACCCAGCAATAGCTCATGTTGAGATTTCAGTCCTTCCGATTTAATAAAATTCTCATTTCTTAGACGACTGACTTCTGGAGGGCACGTGCAGAAATAGTGCCAGCAGAGACAAGCCATTTATGTGTCTGCCTTATGCCTGGCCTTTCAACTCAGCCAGGTGTATGTCCACACGGCTCGTGGAAAAGCACACACTCCCCCTTTCCCGTCTCCATCTGCAGAGCCCAGCTGTGTCAGGCCAGGCAGCTCCCTCCCAGCTGCTTCACACAGATGTCAGGAAGCCACCTGGGTCAAGATCAGGCTTTCTTGGTCTCAGCATTGGTGCCCTTCGGGGTCAGATGATTCTTTATGATCGGGAACTGTTCTGAGCATTGTAAGATGTTCAAAAACATCTCTGAAATGCACCCATTAAACACCAGTAGTAACCTCCCCACCAAAGTTGTAACAACCAAAAATGTCTCCAGGCATTGCCAAACATCCCCTGGGGGGCAAATCACTGGGCTAGTGGGACGAGGAGGAGGGGGTCACATTTGCCCCGACTCTGGCCTTTTGGGACTGCGTCACACTACAAAAATCACCTCCTTTCTCAGACTCCCGGTGTCTTATCCTGAATACGCATTACAAGGGCTGAACATAACAGCGCGTTTGAACATGTTCGGTGACTTACAACACACAAGGACGGGACAGTGATGACAACATTGCAGTGTGCTCACTTTGTGCTTTTAGGGGCTTCTAAAGGCAAAGAAGCTTTGGGCAGACATGCATGGATGTTTCACAGGCCGGGTTTCAGACAGGCTGCTATAGAAAACCATCCCTTTCATATTTTTTTAAAAAATCTTTAATGTTTATTTATTTTTGAGACAGGGAGAGACAGAGCATGAACGGGGGAGGGTCAGAGAGAGAGGAAGACATAGAATCTGAAACAGGCTCCAGGCTCTGAGCTGTCAGCACAGAGCCCGACTCGGGGCTCGAACTCACGGGCCGCGAGATCATGACCTGAGCCGAAGTCAGACGCCCAACCGAGTGAGCCACCCAGGCTCCCGGAAAACCATCCCTTTTAGACGCACAACTGTCTTGCTTGCTATGGTGTCTAAGGGCTCCTCTTGGATGTGGGTCTCTGTCGGCTGCATCCTCCTAAGTGAACAGGTGTGTGTGTGTATGTGTGTGTGTGTGTGTGTGTGTGTGTGTGTGTGTGTTTGCTTATATAAATGTGTGTGTATCACAACTGAGGATTGGGATGTGCGGCAAGAGGGGGCTGCTGGCTGCATAGGACACGGACTCTGGGGACTGGAGGCTGGTTCTAAACGTGTGTGGGATTTGTGGTCACGAGGAAAGTTCAAAGGCCCATCTGTTTTTGGTGTGTAAATGTTTATTGACTGTGCTCCCGTATGTGAGTGATGGCTGTGTGCATACAGTGGGAGGAAGGCAGGGACGTTCTTGTGTAGAACCATAGATATGCTGGTGTCTGTGTGTGTAACTCACACCTGTAATTTGGAGGGTGCACGTGTGAATGCGTGTGCGAGGTGAGGATGCGTGTTCCGGGTTTCCGGGTTTGGAGGCACAAAGGAGTTGTCCGTGGTGGGCAGTGTATCTGCTGTATGTTTGTCGCATCGTGTGGCTTACGTAAACCACATGCACTAGGCACTAGAGGTGTGGGCAGTTAGGTGTGCTGGGTAACGTATTTGCGTAGAACGTGTACGTGTGAGTGGGTGCTTTTCAATCCTTTATTTTAAGCCTTTCCCACTCAATACACGCGTGTTGAGTTTACTTGAATTGAATGAAAAGGAAATGCTCCCCTGGCCCCACGTGATTCCAGGACTTGTGTATGAACTGCTCCCCAGACGGTCCGCAAGGCAGTCCTTTCTGGCCTGTGGCCCCTCTCTGAGTTCTCACCTCCTCCTTAAGAGCCTCTGCGAGGGGCGCCTGGGTGGCGCAGTCGGTTAAGCGTCCGGCTTCAGCCAGGTCACGATCTCGCGGTCCGTGAGTTCGAGCCCCGCGTCGGGCTCTGGGCTGATGGCTCGGAGCCTGGAGCCTGTTTCCGATTCTGTGTCTCCCTCTCTCTCTGCCCCTCCCCCGTTCATGCTCTGTCTCTCTCTGTCCCAAAAATAAATAAAAACGTTGAAAAAAAAAATTAAAAAAAAAAAAAAAAAAAAAAGAGCCTCCGCGAGCTCAGGGACAAAGTGAGCCCATGCGCTAATCAGAGTCGTGTAGCCTAATTTTGCTCTATGAAGAGCTTCCAAATGGACTGGGTCAGTTAATGAGAAAAGTGGTGGTGGGAGGAGTTTGTTTGTTTGTTTGTTTATTGAGTAACCTGTTGGCACCCTCCCCATTCTACTCCTGGTGTGGTGTAGGCCCTGAGCAGCAAAACAATTGGAGAACCATCTGGAGAATAATAAATGTTAACCCCGACTGTCGATTCTATCCCGCACATCCCGTGCCCAAGAGTCTGCTTCTATAGTCAACGACTATATTTGGGGTTCCTGATATGTGACGAATCTGCTGGAGGGGTCTGGAGGCTCAGTGGTTACCAAGAGGTGACCTCTGCCAAAAATGTTCATAATAAAGGAGACAGGAACGAACAAGTGAAAGACTGATTTCGGTCTGGGGAGCAGGGGGAGCCCTAGGAGCTGCCAATGGGGCTATGGGCTTGACTAGGCCTGAGGGTGAGGGGGTCACGGTCTGTCCTGTTGGCAAAACAAGAAGGGAATTCCAAAGGGCACAGCGTGACGTGTCTCTTCTTGTACCCGGCAAATGACTCAGAAAGGTGAATGGAGAGGCACATTAGGCTTGCATATCTATACGCTGAAGGAAACCACTGAGGAGCCCATGCACAGGAATGGCCTGGAAAGCTCTGTGTGGTTCCATTCAGCTTTTTCTTTTCCCACCTCTGAATTCGTATGTCAGGAATCATAAACAGCATCCCTGTCTGAGGCAGAAATCGTCTCCATCCCACAGACCTCTCGTGCCTGGTATGTCCAAGTGAGGTGAATAAATTGCCCGGTGTCACCTGTTTTCGTGTCTTTTGCTTTTTGTGGATAAACCAGCTCTCATCTCTGGCCAACTATCTTGTTTCAACTTATGTTTTAGAACATTAACAAACAGCTCCTGGGAACGTTTGTGTCAAAGGCAATTTGTAAATATAGCCAGAAAGTTGCCGCTGTCGCTAGGGAGAAATATTTAACTTTTGGCTAACACCAAACCTCCTGTGTAAAAAGCGTGGAGGGAATAAAATACTTTGTTTTTTCCTGTTTCTTAATACTAACTTTAAGGAGTAGATACTTCTGATCGGATGAAAAAAGTATCATCGCTGCATAAACTTGCATTAGGGGCCTATTTTGACAGCTATTTTCTCTTCTGCTTAATCTTCTCACATTTGGAGGATAGAAAAGAGCAAATCAAAGGCTGGTCCCACAGATGAGGAACAGCGGAAACACTGTCCCCAGCAGCCAGTGTCACCAGGGGCTTTGCTGGAGGAGCCCTGGGGTGGATGGCGGGAGCCCAGCCTCTGCCCCAGTCTTTCCGTGGAGGCTTTTAGAGCAGGGGCCGGGGCTAAAAGTGTGCATTTCTAACAAGTTCCTGGGTGATGCTGAGGCTGTGGATTGGGGGACCACACTTTGAGAACCACCGCCTCACGGATCCCACATCTCTCTAAGCCCCTCACAAGGTGAATAACAAAATCTCAAAGTGAGATGCAAATTTGAAGACACTTAAAAGTTGTTACAAGGTAAATAGGCATTCAACCAGGGTGACCTGAGGTGACCATAGCATGAGATAAATCCTATGTCCTCCTGGCTAGTGCCCTAGCCTCTTCTGATCAAAGGAAACCGGCCATACCATTCCTTAAAGAAATTTCTGTTTTGTAGAAATTTATTTATTTATTATTTATTTATTTATTAAAGAGAGACAGAGCATAAATGAGGGAGGGGCACAGCAAGAGAGGGGGACACAGATTCTGAAGCAGACTCCAGGCTCTGAGCTGTCAGCACAGAGCCCGACGTGGGGCTCGAACTCACAAGCCGTGAGATCATGACCTGAGCCAAAGTTGGACGCTCAACCTACTGAGCCACCCAGGCGCTCCTGTAGAAATTGATTTAATTTTATGTGCCATTCGACCTGAAATCCAAGAGCTGTATCCTAACAGTGAAAGATATTCAGGGTCCACAGAAATCTTTAGAAAGGAGCGTTCTATTTTGGGTAAGACCCTTCTTCAAACCAGGTATCACTGACATATCTCAAGAATTCACAAAAAATGTGGGGCGCCTGGGTGGCTCAGTCGGTTAAGTGTCCGACTTTGGCCCAGGTCATGATCTCACCTCCGTGAGTTTGAGCCCCGCGTCGGGCTCTGTGCTGACAGTGCAGAGCCTGGAGCCTGTTGCAGATTCTGTGTCTCCCTCTCTCTCTCTGACCCTCCCGCATTCATGCTCTGTCTCTCTCTGTGTCAAAAGTAAATAAATGTTAAAAAAAATTTTAAAGAATTCACGAAAAATGTATATTTACCTAAATGATTATTTTTGTGTTAAAGTCTACCCCACATAATTAACATTTCCATGATTTAATATTTGCACTTTTCAAAGAGCGTTGCATCTGAGGTTAAACTCACATTATTTGTCAACTGTAAATCTCTAGAATGTTTTGGAGACAGAGCCACGATGAAGGTTCTCTGGTGATTAAGCAGTAATTTGTAGAAATAGGCCACGAAGCTTGATGTGAGAACAGGTGATCTAGACTCACTCGCACTGACTACCGTCAGGTAAAGGGTTAGAGGGCTATGTTTTTCCAGCTGATTCAGCCGTTCACCAGGGATTCGGTGCCCTACATCCCGGTACCATCCATGAAAGTTTTAGATACTCACATCCTCTGACACAGCAATGCCACAGCATCTACTTGCTTGACAGACACACATTCCAAACACGCAAGTACACGCAAAAAAAAAAAAAGATTATTGTTTTGTGAGATCAAAAACGACACGTAACTGAAAGGCTCTGCATTAGGGCGCTGGGAAAATCAGTCACGCATCCTTTACGGGATGGAGAACTGTCAAGTCTTGTCAACTGGCAAGTCTGAGTCCTTCTCTCTGGAGTGCTGTTGAGCAATCCCAGGATGAAGGGGGAGAGACAAGCCAAGGGAGAGTGAAACAGTGTGCTACAAATGGCATACAGGAGGGGCAGGTGGTGAAATCTTTACACCCACACCTCCATCTACAGCGATGCCCACACCTATGCCTATTCCTCAACCGACAGCTATGCCCACATCTACACTTAAACCTATAGCCATAACATTAGCTACATCTGTGTTTACATTTACATCTCATCTACATACGCATCCCATCTACGTGTACCATTACCCCTGCATCAGCACCCACATCTATATTTCCATCTGTGCCCATATTCACACCCGCATCTATCACTCCCCTATGTCTGCATCTACACTTATACTCTTACCGCTCTATCTAAACCGTGTCCCTAACTACACATGCATCTATAGCTACACGCACATTTACATCTACACATCCTTGTCTCTGCCTAAACCTGCACGCACAGCTTTACGTACCTCTCACCTACATCTACATGTGCCTATTCTCGTATATGACTTAAAACGTCCAGAAAAGTACACGAGAAGTTGCTAAGCGTGTTTGACACGTGGGGAACAAGACTCTGGAAATGGGGTCAGAAAGAGTGTTTTGATCACTATTCCGTACTGTCTAAAGCGTTGGCCAATGGCGCGTTGTAATTTTTCGCTATATGTGCACGCACAAGCTCTGGAAGAGAGAGCAAGAGAGCGTTGCGCTGTGACGCGCGGGGGTGATTTCGTCACAAGCCGTCTCTTTGTGTGGGTTCTTTGGGTGGGTTCCGTGTCTGCCCACCGGCTCAGCCCTTGGTTGGATTGGACCTTGGATTTCTTTATGGAGTCTTGGGTTCCTGAAGGACCATTTGAATTTTAACTTCTGCTTATTCAACTTTCCAGTCCAAGCTTGTTTTGACTATTCAGACTCTGTTTGCATCCAGTAATTAGGGTCATTGTTAGAAAGGCAGGGGAACCTGGGTCAGGGAAGGAAGGCATATCCCTGGAGTCACCACGGGTGTGGGCGGAGCTGGGATTTGAGTCAGGTCAGTCTGGACCCAAACCCTGTGCTGTTTCGCACAGGGTTATACCCTCAGGAGGCCCTTGGACCCATCCTGCAGGTCACAGCTTATCGTGATCGTAGGGATGGGCGACTGGGGACATTCATATGAAAATTGTGCTCGTGTTATTTGTGTCGTTTTCAACATAAAAGGTTTTTTCCTCTCTCACTCCTCTGCCCCTTTGGCCTCCCCTTGGTTCATCCACCACCCTTTCCTTCCACACCGGCTCTTCTTTCCCCCATCTTCTGTCTGGCGTCAGACGAAAGTGCACACCCATGCATTTTTCATCAATCTGGAAAATTTCTTAAACATTTGGTATAAATAAATCACCACCATATAATTCATTATGAATAGCATCAACCTGGGATAGGATCCCGCTATGAAAGAGTCAGCATGTTTTATAATTTTCAGCAGTAGGACTTTTTTTTCTATCTCTGTCCTTTCTTCTGAAAGCAATTTCAAGGCTTTCATATATATATATATATATATATATATATATATATATATATGTCATTATTCTAATTTCTTCAACCATTCATCTCTGAGCTTCCCCCACTTGGCTCTGTCGTGGGAAAAGGTGATTGATCACCTCTGTTCTCGTACTCGAGAGAAATGAGAATACATGAATTCATATGGTTCGTGGTCATACCAATAGAGGTTCAGGGTGAAGAGTCCACCCGGGATTGACGGGTGGGTCAGAATTCTACTTTCTTTTTATGATCTTCTCCTGAAAATCGTGGCAAAATGACCAGCTGTTTTAAAATGCACAGGATGATGGTAAAGTAACACATTTTTCATTGGTGCCTCCTACTGTCCTTGCGTGTGTGTTTTCATCTACCGCGATCCCCAGATTCACTCTCTGGATAACTTTGCTCCACATTTTCTGAGGAAACAGAGCCTCACATGCTGAAGTAGCTTTTTCAATGCCACATACTAACTAGTAGATGCCATTATGGACCCTCAAATCTAAATCTGTCTACCCCACACATTGGATCGGTGTTTGTCTCTGTGTAACCCACAACGGGTGGTGAAACTTAATAAAAAAAAAAATGCAATGGGTGCAAATTAAAAAAAAAAAAAAAAAAAAAGTTGCTTCCGAAACCCTCGTGTGTGTATACCTTGCCTGGATGTCTGCCATTATGCAATTACTTTCATAAAAATTTTCTGAGTTGGCATCTTCCCTCTTTGAGCCCTTTTCAGGAAAATTTGAAAAACTATACAGATTCTCTTACAGTTGAATTATATTGATACGTTTCATTAACATTAAGCAGCATTAGTAGTTGAAGTGTGATGCTGGGAAAACTCACTTCCCCTGTGCTACAAGGTTTTGGCACTTGTCAGGGTCTGACCCAATTCGTGCTGCTTGATTGTACAAGATGTCCTACCCTTTAGTGATTCTGGAGGCCGCAGTCTGTGTCCTGGGATGGTGGTGCCTCTCCTAAGCCTGCCCTTTCTGGATCTGTGGGCCCCGCAGTGTTCAGAGCTGACTCAGCATTGGGCTGGCCTTCCTTCCTCTAAGACCTATGGTCCGTAGTTCATGCCTCCCCCACACCTGCTTATTCTCTTGATCCCTTAAACTGCTCCTCATCAGGCACAGCATCAAGTCAGCGTTCTGTGCAGGTGTCTCTGCTCCTCAAGCTGTTTCTTTCTGAATAGTCCATAGTTTCTTTCCCGGAGGTACCCCCGGCAGTATATGGCAGGGTCTCTGTTGTCTACAGCACCTGACTAGGCTAGGGTGGCTGGATGGGCCAGGCCAGAGGAAACTGGGAGACAAGAGTCCAAACAGTTACTCAAGGTGGGGGACAAGGGAGGATAGAACAAAGCAGTCGGTCCGAGATGTGTACTTGGGAAAGCAAGTCCAAAGGCGGCTTCCAAGTTGGGATCTGTCTCGTTTGCTGTCATCCCGTTGGCTGGCTAAGACGTGCATGCCAAGTTCAGTGGCAGTATGGCAGGAGCTACCCCAGGGCAGGGACACGGAGAAAGAAGTATGAGCAAATCCATGGAATAATGCAGCTTCGGTGCAGAGTGAAAATCAGAGGTGGCTTCACCGACTCAGACATCCGGTCTTAGGAGTGAATAGAAGCTCTAACACGGAGGATGGGTGAGAGAGGGTCTGGAGAGGAAGAGCTGAGAAGTGGCACACAATGATATCAAAGCAAAACAGTCTGGGGCGTAAACGGGGCATCTAGAGCTGGAAGGACTCAGAAAGCCGCCAGCATGGGTGGAAAGACGTCTAGGACTCCACCAGGGACTCAAGCCTTGCAGCAGTGAGAGAGGCGGGGGCAGCCTGGGTTCCCTTGGAGCACCTGTTAGGCCATTCAAACTGGCAGGGAAGGAGACAGGGTCTGAGCACAGTCATGACATGTTCCTGAACGTGATCACAGGGACTGTTGGAATGACTGCTGGTGCCTTGAATGACTGGAGAAGGAAGCAGCCAGCTCTCCCACGGACACTTTCCAATGTTGCAAGGAAGCAAAGGAGTAAATCTCTGGAAATGTCTCTAATAAATAGCAGAGACGCCATGCAGTGAACTGTAAGCATCAAAGAACTACAGGGTCTATCCGTCCTCACTCATTTAAAATGCATCACGGAGCAGGTACCAGGCACTGTCAATGTCCTATGCCAACTAGCCTGTAGAGTTTTACCTCCCAGGGCCGCTGTGTTCCTTCCATGAAACACTTTCCCCGCTATCCTCTGAGAATCACTTTCTGGCTGGGAAACAATAGACGGCCAGAACTTTTCCTTCCATGTTCCTGTAAGTGGGATTCATTCACGTTTCCATGTAAACACCAAAGTATTATCTTCAAGTCAAATGCCACTGCACAATTTAGTTTTTAATAGAAAAACGCCAGGTGTGGACACCCTCAGATAGGCACAGCTCAGAAGTTTATCGTTAGGAAAATGGGACAGGCTGAAATCAACTAAGACTTTAGCAATAAGCCTCTAATAACAGCAAATGATGATTGATAACCGTGATATTTAGGGAAGGAGTGAGTGGATTTCTACTTAGATATGCTAGTTGAC
Organism: Puma concolor; assembly: GCF_028749965.1. Taxonomy (NCBI): domain Eukaryota; kingdom Metazoa; phylum Chordata; class Mammalia; order Carnivora; family Felidae; genus Puma; species Puma concolor. Next base: position 6,802,883 of record NC_141684.1, read on the forward strand.
AAATCATACTCTTCACTGACTCATTCCTTAGACAAAACTAATACTTACAGATTATTAACAACTTATGCAGCAATTAAAATACTTTTGTTTTGTAGAAAAATCAATAACTTCCTGCATTTGGGTTTATTTCAACAGACTCGGTTACACCCACATGAGTATAATTTATTTATGTCACCCAAAATGTGAAATCTAAAGCAGAGAAGAAAACCAGGGAGGTTGGAAGGAAAGCACATAATCTTCTGAGCTCCATTGGGAAGACCTCAGTTTCACACAATCCATTGGTAATGTAATTACATTGATCTAGAAGTTTCTTTGGAACTGCTTCATAGTGTGTTTTCTTCAGTTTACTAAGGGAAGCTCGTTTCTCATTTCTAGAATGTTCTCACCTAGGGTAGACTGTATATTCTTTCTCTGCCTTTAGGCTTATTCCCATGATAGCCCTTGATCACAGGGTTTTTGTAAGTGACCGCTTCGTGTTTGTTTGTTTCTGTTTTGCCACACACACACCAGACGCTGAGCTGAGCTCCTTAAGATCTGTTTGTTTTCAAATCACCGTTCGTCTGTATATTTGTTTGTTTTCAAATCGCAGTTCCTATCAGAGATCTGCCACATAGTAGGTGCTTAAGAATTGTTCTCAGAAAGAAAAATACCGGACACATTCAGCGTGTGTGTGTGTGTGTGTGTGTGTGTGTGTTTCCCATAAACTCAGGGTTCACTAGAGGAAGGCCCGGTTAAGAGAGGTGAAAACATGTAATCCAGGCCTGTGTGAATAAGACATTTACGTTTCTCAACCACTTTTTATGTAACGTAAGAAATGAAACAGCTGGCTGTCCACTCTAAGTGATTGGATACCGCGCTCGCACCTCTGCGGCACCTGCTGGGCTCACCTGCTGGGTCTATTCCCTGCTTCCGGTTCTGTCCCGCTCATCAGAACAGAGATGGATCAGAGAGACGCGGTGGTGGGGGGTGGGGGAACAAGTAACTTTAGGAAGCTCGGAGAAGTGCTGTGCTGTTACAAGTGTTTGGTGGGATTCAAACATGGACGGGGTCACACCTCTGTGCACATAGAACCTCTATCGCATGTAACACCAAATTCTCCCACAGAACGGCTGCGTGCTTAGGGAAAGGTTACCTGCAGCCTTTGGTTTCAATCACCGCTTTCTAGGCCCTTTCTATCCTTTCTGCTCTCTGGAAGGTTGTGCTGTGTCTCGTCTATGTTTTCAGAAATTGAAAGTCACATTTGAGTCTCGGCTTTCCTGAGAGGCTCGGACATCAGCGTCAGGAGCCCCGCGGTACCTTTATCAGAAGGAGGCATCAGCAGTGTCTACATGTCGCATCCAGGATGAGCTCTGCTTCCAAAAGCCACCACGTCTTTTGGCAGTGAGTGCGACTCAAATGCGGCCACTCGCTCCGAAAATCGCTCCTGGTGAACGTAGTTCTTGGTGACCAGTAGGCTGGGGAGACAAGGCAAGCGCACAATTATACCGTCAGCATCTGTCAAAGTACCACACGCTTCGGTTGACCTGGAAGCTTCCTACTGGTGCTGATGGTTCATTTCTGGGGGAGGTTAACCCTTCACCACGATGAACAGGCCTTTTTTTTTTTTTTTAGTTAGTTTGTTTATTTACCTATTTATTGACAGAAAGAGAGCAGAAGTGGGGGAGGCACAAAGAGAGAGGGAGGGAGAATCCCAAGCAGGCTCTACGCTGTCAACACGGGCCCAACACGGGACTCTAACTCAGGAACCGTGAGATCATGACCTGAGCTGAAATCAAGAGTCAGAGGCTTAAACGACTGAGCCACTCAGGTGCCCCTATAACGAATATGCCTTTAGCAGAGACTAAAACCCCTTTTTCCCGCAGAGTCGAGGTATACCTTTGGGCCTTTACGTATGATGTTGTAACAGAAGCCATACTTACTTCCTCATGAAGAATTTAAAACAGAACTTAGCCCAGCAGAACAAGGTTAAACACATTGAAAGAGTTTTTGTATTTATCAATAAGAATGACACAGATGTGGTTTTAACTCGAGACTCTATAATGTGATATTTGTACCATGCTGGACGTGCTTCCCTTTTCTCAGATGCAAAATTGGATTCGTGAAATAGTATATCTCATGATTTTGCTACAAGGACATGGTCGTGTGAGGAATGTACGACTCCTGACCTTGCATACAGCACAGCACATGATAGATCCGTTCCCTCATGCCCTGCTATTCACCCAAAGGGGAACTGGGGTGGATTCTGGGAAATGATATAATGAGAGAGTGGGGAACAGACAGGAAGCACGGTGGTGGCATGATGAAAACAAAGAACCCGCTTGTATCAAGGGTTATGTACGTGCTATAACAGGGCAAACTATGGAGGTACCAGGGAGCCAGTGGGAAGGTATTCAGGGTACACAACAAGCCCTCACATTGTCCTTAGGTTCTAACACCTAGGAGTCAATTTCAGTTTCACATTAGCTCAATCCTGAATCCTTTCCAACATCATCTCCATCATGATTACCATCATCTCCATCATTGCGATTGCTCAGATCTCAAGGCTCTTAGCAAATTACAAGATCCTTTCTTACTTTTGATCCTCTCAAGAGTCCTGAGGCTTGTATGGGGTAGGCACTGTCTTTCATTTAGAATAAAAATGTGACGCTCAGAGAGATTAGGTGGCTGCCCAAAGTCACAGAGCAAATGGAGGGAGATCTCAGATTCCATCTCTGCCTATAAGATCTCTGTTCAGCTTGTCTCCTCTGTTCCAAGCTGCCCTCAAGTCTATTATCACCCTGTTGTCAATGAACTCCAACTCTTACAGGATGGCTTTCCTCAGGAATTAATAATGGCGATTCATTCCTATGATATAGCTACGAGTTTCTCCCATGATCTCTGCTTTTATCCTTAAAAAGATTTCTACAAGGACTCCCTCAATTGCTGAGTAAATCACCTTCCTTACTTGCTATTAATTACTCACAAGGACTCTGGCCTATTACAGAGAGTCAACACAAGGTAGAGTTACTCTGCTAATTTGTTTCATTCCTTCATTCAGTATTCTGGTGGATGGACCCTCTTGGCATCAGAAATCCAGAGCAAGTAATTAGCGACCACACTTTGAACGTGACTCTCTTTCTTTTTTCCTTCCAAACTACCTCTGCCTTCTTTGATCTGGTTCATTTTGTTAATTAACTTACGTGCATGCCGGATTTGTTTCCTTGGGTCTGTGTGAATCTGGAAGGTTTGAAAGTACGAAAAAGTGAGGCTGACTTCACAGCAAAGGGGTAAAAGAGGCCATAGCCGCCATTTGAAGAGCAGCAGAAACCCAAGAAAGAACAACAACCTCCACCATAACAAAGCCTAAGCAACTTACTAAGCAACCACCATGTATCAGGAGCTCCTCAACCCTTACTTTCCAGCCTTCCCATCACCCTGTGCAGAAGGTGCCAGTATCGTGCCCATTTCAGAGATGGACGATCAGCCTCAGAGAAGGTAAGTGGTCTGCCCAAGGTCCCACGGCTAGGAAGTATCACCAAAACTATTTGCTGATCCTAACGAGATGTTCTTATAGAGACGGCCTCAAAGTTGGGTGGTTAGCGGTCCAATATCCAGAGCCCAGTGGCGTATGTGGTATTCAAGCTTAATGACAGTGGCCCCAATAACAGGGTGACTCTGACCCAATCAGGCACATAGAGAAGCAAACGTGGAGGAGGAGGTCCCTTCTGCAAGCCCACCGGTTCTGGTTGGCCAATCTCTCAGTAGCTGACCTCATGCAGGTGTTGGTTATAAAAGGACCAGCAGCTTGGGCCCAAAGAAGCATGACCAGCAAGCAATAGGCAATTTTTCAAGACTCTAGACAACTAAGTGGATTCAAAGTAAACATTTTATATTCAGTGAAAGATCAGAAACACTTAAGAAACTAAGGCAGGAGCCAGCATATGGCCAGGCTGGAGGAGAGGTGCCCAGAGGTGCCCATATGCTCTTGGGGCAAGCCGGCCCCTAGGCCCACAGAAGCAGAGGTGGTCCAGCCTCCACACCACCAGCTTCCAGGACAGTGGTTAAGATAACAGACCTCGGGGTCAGGGCAGTTCTGAGTCTAACCTTGATTCTAGGGCTAATTTCCTGTAGTGTGTCTTTAAGTTACTTAGTAGGCCTGCGTCTTGGTTTTCTTTTCTGTAAAATTGGAAAGATGTAACCAATTTCATAATGGGAAATTAATTAATGTGTTCAGAGAGCTTAGCATGGCACCTGCCATATGATCAACACCTAAGAAGCAATATTGAGGTGGTTTCCACTTTGATCAGTACTCATTCTAAGACTGAACGGAGTTTAACTTGAACTTGGAGGGTATACCACTTATTCACTCATGTAAGCATAAATCACATGCCTGGTGCTGAGCTTAGACTGGGGCTTGGTGCCTCCCTCACCATGTTATTGAGGAATAACATGTCACTTGATTCTCTCATTGAATGTACTTATCTGGCTCCCTTTAACTTTTTTTTTTTAATTTTTTATATTAAATATAATTTGTTGTCAACTTGGTTTCCATACAACACCCAGTGCTCATCCCAACACGTGCCCTCCTCCCTGCCCATCACCCACTCCCCCCCTCCCACCCCCCATCCACCCTCAGTTTGTTCTCAGTATTTAAGAGTCTCATTTAACTTTTTAAAAATGTTTATGTAAGAAAATCTCTTACAAAAAAGTATGGATGAGCTTATAAAACAACTGATACTTCAAACCACCCTCAACATTGACTGTCTCCAATGTTCGATAGCTCAGATTCTGAACTCTTGACAGGTTAATTCATGAAGAATATCCACAAACCCCTTTATGTATGCAAGGCAGGTTCAAACACCACTCATTAACCCAGCTGGCTAGAGCTCAAGTGACCTTGGCATTAGCCCAGTCCCCAGACAGAGGCCCATCGTGGGTCACCCAGGTCACAGAACTGGATAATGTTAAAGTCATAATGTCAACTCTCTCTGTCTCCAGCCTTAGTCTTCAGTGGATAATGTTTCAAAACATGATCACTGGGAAAATGAGCAAGAATAGTCAAGGATAAGATCAAGGAGCAATACCTTTGCTCCTTGCATGAGGAGGTTGCTGGAGGGCAGGTGACGGGGTTGATGGGACCAAGCGCCCCCTTTCTGCCTGAAATTTTCTGGGCAAGGATGAGGCTGTATATATTCTGGTGTTTCTCAGAGGAGTTTAGAATGAACCCAAGTAAGCCCTCAAGACCATTCCTGAGGTCCGATGAGCTAAATACATGAATAAATATAACTGGGACTTGTCCTCTCCCATGTACCCAGGTTATCCTCCACCTCTGGAGCCATAAGGATACAAAACATGGACATCAGCTTTCCGGTATCTACGTCTTGCTGAGTTTCCTCTCCGCGTACACGTGGCCAACAGTTTTCTACTGAAGCAGATGGAAAATTCAGCAGTAATCGCAGGCTGGGTGCAAGGCCACAGACCTCATTTGTTGGGTGTTACCTAATACGCAGTCAACTTTCAACTGATCAGAAGGCTTGAGCAAGAGATGGAATTGAGCTAGAATTACGCCATACAGTGATTATCGATTATGCCTCTAATAGTGCTGCAACACGTTGACCATGAATCCAATTAGAAGTAATTATACGCCTTAAACTAATGTGTCCAAATTGAGAGGGTTGGAATTTGCAAAGGGCTCCAGGAATTGTTGCATGATAACGGAATATACCTAAAGAGAGGGGAGTTACTGAGTTTTGCTGAGGGAAATATTATGCTCTGCAAATCTGTGCTGGCAGAAAGAACCACCAGGGTCTGTTATTACAGATGTCAGAATCCAAGAAACCTCAGGATAGTGGCGAGCGGCCAAGTCCAGTCAACTGACAGATGCCAATCATAATCACCGTCATCATAAGCTCTATAATAACTATTATTTTATTAGGTACTTTCTATGTTCCAGACATTGGGCTAAGCATTTTACAAATAGCATCTGATTCAATTCTCTTGACCAAAGGTTGGCAAACTGCAGCCCAAAAGCCAAATACAGCCTGCCCCTGTTTTTTAAATAAACTTTTATTAGAACACAGCCACAGCCTTTTATTTACATACTGTCTATGGTGGATTTCACCCCTGAGTCAGAATTTGGGTTTGTCCCAACCCATTGTGTTTAGAAGAGTAGACGGAGGGCTATTTCGCCTCTTAGCTCCTGCCATTTCCCAAGCCTGCCTGGCAGATCTCATCTGTACCCCATTCCAGGAGAGATTCTGCCAGTAAGCCTGTGCAATGGCAAGTGCTTCGATGACTGTGTTTCCGACTAACTATGCAACCAAGAATATACTCCGTCAACTTAACCCATTCTCCCTAGAAATGATTCTGAAGTGTGTCCGTCATAGGAAGCTAAAAGGTAAGCATGATAAAATACAGGATGCAACTCAATCACCCAGCTACAAGGGCATGATTAAGTAAAATGAGGTATGTCTATCTAATGGAAAAGCAAGCAACCAATCAAACGCATCACTGAGGTCCGACGGGTATGATGTAATGCTAAGCGAAAAGGGCAGAATATGAAAGTGTGTCTTTATAATTAAATTCAGTAGTCAACAGGGATTCAGGTATGATTCAAGTATTCTGCCAGGAACTGCATACACAGTGATGAATAGATTTTTTCCAACTTCGGGCTGTTTAGTCCAGGGGGAGAAAGGACATGGAATGAAAATCATCCAAACTATAACTTCTGTGAAGCCAAAGTACAAGGTACCCGGATACAGGTTAATGAGAAGGATCTAACTTGAATGGGAGGCAAAAGACAGTACTGACATGCGAATGCTGCATTAGGATCATCAAGAACGGAAAGAGGGAGAATGTTCTGGAGAGAAGACAAAGCAGGACAGAGAGATCTAGCACTGACAGCAAACCCAGGGGACGAGTGAGAACTTGAAAGATCAGTGCAGCAGGAATCTAGTAAACAATAAGGATATTTGTGGGGCGCCTGGGTGGCTCAGTCGGTTAAGCGTCAGACTCTTGATTTCCACTCAGGTCATGATCTTGCGGTTGGTGAGTTCAAGCCCCACATCGGGCTTCGCGCTGGTAGCGTGGGGCCTGCTTGGGATTTGCTCTCTTGCTCTCTCTGCCCCTCCTTCATTCCCGCTCTCTGTCTCTCTCTCAAAATAAATAAATAAGAACTTTAAAAATATGTATTAAAAAATAATAATAAGGATATTGGTGAGACGTAAAGCCAGAGCGATGAGCCAGACCCCACCTTGTAAGGCTGTGAGATAAGCGTACTAAGACCCACTAGGGCCTTCTGAGGAGTTGAGATATTATTCTGACCCTGGAGAGGTTCCGGAAGAATATAAGCAGAGCATAATGTCACGAAAGTTACATTTTTAGACAATGTCTCTGATTGCAAAAATAAAAATGTAGGGGAGCAAAATAAAAACGCAAAAATGATGCATGTGTGTGACTAGTAACATAATATGACCATGAGAAAATTAAACTACTTGGATTTATCTTGGATCAGATCTGTGGTTTCTTTTATTTTATCTATTTGCATTTCTCTTCTTTGTTTTCCATGTAATTAAAGTTGTTAAAAAATAATAATTCAAACAATTATCCCCAGCCGAACAAAATATGAGAAGGAAATGCCTAGGCCACTGTCTAGATTGGATAAACACAGTCTAGAGACGCTTCTCTCCTGCCCTGCCCTGGCTGCAGCTCCCCCCTGGGCTGCCCAAGGCTGAAGTCCTTGCCCTGGGGTTTTCTCTTCTCTCTGTTGTACCCAATGAACAGCTTTTGCCATTGATTAAATGCTGCGGCTCGCCTGGAGCCATTAATCAATTTCCCCAGCTGTTTATGGCTTTATTTACTACAAAGGAAGCAAGGTAATCCCTGTAAACTCAATAGATCTAAATTAACTGCATGTTCAGGAGCCAGCTGAGAGAGAATTATTGCTCCCTGACTCAGGGGGACAGAGCAAAAGAATGAACACAGAAACCTGGGACAGAGGTTCAGACTTGCTCTCTGGTGTCCAGGAGGGTCACATCACAGAGGGCATGCGTGTGATGGGGTCTCTCGCAACCAGGGCTTTCGGCATAGGGTTCAGGGAAAGCCCTTCCGTGTTTTGAATCAACAGCACCAGCCGGGAACCCCCTGTCTCATCTCTCTCTCCTCCCTCGGCTCTGTCCTCGCCTGCCTGGCACTCCCTTTCACTCTTGGGGATGCACTCTTGTTTAGTGATAGCCATCTTCTCCACATTCTTTTGTTGATGATCCTGGTCATTTTTAATTTATGTTTGCTTGATGAAAATATATTCAGGCCAAATGTACTGGGCAACCCTGAATGCCTGGGGAAGAACGTAATAGTTACTTGCCAGGTATGGTGCTGGGTGATTTTACGCCGTTGAATGTTTTCTTCCTTTCTTTCTTTCTTTCTTTCTTTCTTTCTTTCTTTCTCTCTCTCTCTCTCTCTCTTTCTCTCTCTCTTTCTTTCTCTCTTCCTTTCTTTCCTTTTCTTTCTCTTTCTTTCTTTCTTTCTTTCTTCCTCTCTTTCTCTCTTCCTTTCTTTCCCTTTCTTTCTTTCTTTCTCTCTCTCTTTCTTTCTCTCTTCCTTTCTTTCCTTTTCTTTCTTTCTCTTTCTTTCTTTCTTTCTTTCTTTCTTTCTTTCTTTCTTTCTTTCATCTGCCTGGCAAATCCTGTAAGATTAATATTGATGGTCTTTTTTTTAAATAAGAAGACAGGCTCAAAGAGATGAAATACTTTGCCTAACATAACAAAAATGGCCTGCGGGTGACCCCACAGGGCATCAACGTCATTTCCTACTGCGCGCTTCTGGGACAGAGTACTGTGTGGCAGTAAGGGTGGCTGCCACTGTAGGGTCAAATCGCTTCATAGCAAGGCAAACCGGAGCCCCTGCCCACAGGACCGCTTCGTGCCCAACCTCTTTCCTGAGGACATTCTTTCCCCCATCCCTTCACCTCTTCCAAACTCCCATCACCACTCCTGTACATTTTAGACCTTAATAGCTCAAAGGGCTTGCATTGCCCCCCAAACGAAACATGCCTTTATCTGAGCTATTTCTTCTGCTGAAATGTTAGGGCCTCCTTGCCTCCCCCGCAAATTCCTATAAAGCTTCCAAAGCCTATCTCTGCCACTTCTTTGAAAATTTACCTGCTCTCTTTTACCCTTTCTTATGCAGAGGAGGGTTAACGATCCCTGTTCTAGGGCCTTCTGGGCACTGCCCACACTCAAACCACTGCACCTAGCACTCTGTTGTGTTTATCGCCAGGGCCGCCGCGCCATGCCAGCATTCGGCTGGCACAGAATCAGTGCTCAGTCACTTTGTCAAAGCGCATGACATTAAAACAGGAAAGAAGGCACTGTCCCTCCAATGCACTGGGGAGACAGACCCGAAACACATACCAAGCAATGACACAAGCAAGCAAATAGGCTTACACCATCACGAAGTTATTATATTTTCCAAAGACAACCTAGTCTTTTCCAAAGCGTCATGACATCAGGTAAAACAGCAACGGGGGGGGGGGGGGGGCGCGGGTATTTATCCCAAGTCCCCACGGTTTTCTCTCCTCTCGCCTTCTGTGCCTACTTTTGTTCCTGGCAAGCTAACCAGGAGCAGATGGATGATAAAGCACCCTCTGCTTCCTCCAGAGTCTGAATCCAGCGCAGAATCCAAGCACAATGTAAGTAATGACATGTGCTTCCTGCCTCACACCCTTCCCACCCCAGCCTGAAAAGGCCCCAGCTCGTCTCCCTCCATGGGCTCGTTGGGACCGTCCACCAGGTGGAGATTTGAGGCTGGCGATGCCCGGTGCCCAGACCTCTGTGTGCCCATTCTTCTAGAAGAATCCAGAGATGTGGTCGGTCGAGGGCTTGCTCAGATGCCTAGCCCTTTCACACAGGTGTTGTTGAAATTGTCTAGAGCCCAGGAGAGTGGCCACCCTAGGAACTCACTCTTTGGGTACAGTTTATAAACAACAGACAATAGCCCCGACAAGCTCTCGATTGAGGCTGGACAGCAGATAGTAATTACGACTCGTCAAAAGAAGTGGTAATTTGTGTTCACGGCTCCTAACACATCCACTACCCTTCAATCTGCAAATTGTTTTGCTCCTTATGCCTCTTGACTCTTCTGCAAATGTGAGCCTCGTGATGAACAGGTAAGGAGAAGGTGTGTCGCTTACCAATACAGTAGAAAAATCAGGGACTCTGAAGCCAACGAGACCAGGTTTCAGCTCCAACCTCTGCTATTTTCTAAGCACTTGATTGGAGAAGTGGCTGAACCTCTCTGAAACTCAGTTTTCCTCCTCTGCAAAATGGGCACAGGGCATCTTCCTCACGGAGCTCCCTTGCTGATTAAATGAAGTAAAGAACTAAGAGCACTTGACAAAGCTCCCTGCATGAAGTAAGGCCTCCATAAATAAGACAGCACACAGGGGAGCTATGAAACACAAAGCGCCTAGGACACAGTGAGTGCTCAGGTCTTCTTCCTGACCCCTCAATGATCTCCAGGGATGGGGAGAGAGTGACTGTTGCAAAGAACACCTCTGGGCAATCTAGCAATAGATATCCGGATCCCAAAACACTCCTAATCTTCAAAGTAGCAATAACACTGGAGGAAACGGAACCTTCAAAGAAATGGCTCCTGTCCCCAAAATACACGCTATGTACGGGAGGTGTTACTTAGAAATGCAAAACTTCTAGGAGGAACATAATGCCCAAGAGAAAGAGAACATTTCATTAAAACTTCTGAGCATCTCTCCAGGACAGTGGTAGGTAGGCATTAAAGACGACCCCGTAAAGGTACTCCAGTGACATGAAAAGATGATCACATCGGGTTCCCAAAGCAAGATGGAAAATTGCATAGAGCAGGATCACACGGGTGTAAAATCATACAGGCATTTGGACAAGCCAAGCAATAAACCTACAAGAACGAAAATCGTCGTTTTGGGGTGACAAGATGGAGTCTGATGAAGGGGTCTATTTTCTCCTCTTTCTCATCTATTGTTCTGCCGTCTTTACCATGGAGAAAGGAAACAAAAAATAGCACCCTCTGCTACTCAAGTTTTGACCCGAGCTTTAGCTAAAGCGAGCGGGCCCCTCGCTCCTGTAGGAAATGGGGCCTAAGTGCCAGGTAATCATAACAGTCATTCAAACCCTCCCGGTTGTAATAACACCTTTCTGAGACGAGCTCTCCTTTCAACGAGACACAACAATCCTCTGAAGATAACGGTTTCCCTCCTCCTGTTGTCTCCTCCGGGCCCTTTTTATCACCAGAGTGATCCTTCTAAGGCACATCTGATCATTTCACTCTTTAGTCGCAAAAGACTTGGCTGGTGTCATGTTCACCTGACAAGGTAGAGGTGCTCCGAGGCAGTGCTCTGAGCGCCGACGGTCCCCAACCATCCCTGGTCCTCAACCACACCTGCGCCCTCTCCTCCAGGTCTTTGTTCACACGGCTCCGTCTGTCCGGAGTTCTCTTCCTCAGGCCCCTTCTCTCCAGTCTCATCTCAGAAGGAGAATCCCCTGGAGAGCTTCCCTCACATCTCAGCCTGCCACCCCCCCTTGCCCCAACACAGTCACACGTGCGTGTGCATCCCCGTCCTTTCTAAGTGCTGCCATTATTTCATGGTGCCAATATACACGTGGCACCTGGGTAGTAGAGTAATATTTTCTGACACATGAAGGGACTTTTTCTCTTTGATACTTTTTTTGAAATGATTTCCTACCTGTTGAGCCAAACACTTCCGGATCTCTGAGGAAGTGTACGATTGCTGATACAAGCAGGAGGAAAGAGTCACGATCTGGGGCTCTCACATTGCATGCCAAGCACTCCCTGAAAAGGGCCACGAGCACAGGGGACCGAGCACAGCAGGGTAAGCCTCCCCCCAGCTGTGGAAAAGAGCGTCCAACTGGGAGACGGCGTTCTAGTTTTCTAGTAACACACCGCCGTCGATCGAGTGCCTGAAACAACCATCATTTATTATTTCATAGTTCTTATAGTCAGAGGTCTGGAGACAGTGTGGCTCAGAAGTCCTCTGTTTAGGGTCTCGCCAGGTCAAAATCAAGGTGACAGCAGGCTTGTCTTCCCTCCTAGGGACTCTGGTGATCAATCTACTTCCAGCCTCACTCAGGTAGCTGGCCAAAATCAGTTCTGTGTGATCGTAGGGCTGAAGTCCCTATGTCCTTGCTGACTGCCATTGGGGTCTGTCTTTGCTCCTAGAGATGGCTCTCTCCTTTCTGTGTGCCACACCCCCAGCAGTAGTGGGTTTGGTCCTTGTCACACCGTGAATCGCCATGACTTCTCCTGCGATATCTCTTTCACTCCAGCTGGAGAAAGTTCTGTTTTTAAGGGCTCACATGATTAGATTGAAAGTTCAAGACAATCTCCAGATTGTAAAGTCCATAACCTTTATTGTATCAACAGAGACCCTCTTGCTATGTAAAACAACACAACCACAGACTTTAGGGATGAAAGTCTGGATGAGAGCCCTGGATGGGGGGCATTCTGTCTACTATAGAAAGCAAAAGCCAGAGGACATTTCTGGACCCCTTTCCTAAATAACCACAAGGTCACATCAGCCACACACCCCTTCCTAAAACCAAATCCCCTCTAAGCCGGAAGCAAGGCATGTGTGGAATCTATAAACCCGAGCATTACTCATTCTAAAGGAGCTGTTATGTTTCTCTGCACTGGGCTCAAACTTGGTTTGCCAGAATTGAACATGTTTTGCTTCTACCCATCAAATGGTGGCTCATGAGACAAGAAGATATTAGCTAAAAGAACTGAAGCAGCTATAATCGATAGGCTTCATATCAAGGTTTGTTTTACCAGGTTTGTAAGATTTTGGAAAGAATATATGAAATTATGTTAAAAATAGCCTGACACGTAGAAAATAGATACCATAACTTCTAAGTGGATTTCATGGTGAAAGTGTTCACTGTGGCCTAGAGAAGGAAGAAGATTCATGAAGACCCACGCTAGAAAACGAGAAGAAACTTCCAACGGAAATTCTAAGAACATAGTTCCTATAGTGTATGTGTGAGGATGAGAGTGACAACCTTGTGAGGGAAGCATGTCTCTGGCTTCTCCCTATTGATCTTGTCTCTTGACCCGTATGGATCACTGGAGAGAACCCCTCTTAGTCATGAAACTATCAGAGAAGAAGAAGGAAATAAAGAACTTTAGGAACTGTGTCGCATTCCCAAGCCAATGTGAGCAGAAGAGAAACTCCGTGGTTACAGTGGGGGTGGCAATGTCCAGAATGGACAACATGGCGGGCAGGGGACAGGGTGAAATGGGAAGACAGGGTCCTGGAGTCCCTGGGTTTCATCTCCACTGTCTGACGTAAGCACCAAGGCCACCTAACTTCCCCAGGTAAAAAATGAAGACATTTACATGTGTATTCATTCACGCCTTTTCACCCTGTCATAATCCAGAGCGGTTCATCCTCTCCAGCAGGGACTGGAGCAAGCACGGGGAGGTGTTGGACGAGGAGGGGTCCACAGAGCAGCGTGAGAAGACCGTGAGTCAGACAGAATGCAAAGGATCCACAGGAGAAGTCTCATCTCTGAGTCCAGGAATAAGGAAGACGTAATGGCAAGCATTAGAATTTGCGACAGTTATTCACCGAGGTTTTACACTTGCCTGTCACTTCATCGTCACATGCCCCTGAAGAAGAGCCAGTAAGACCGAGGTACAGATGCGCCAAAGGGAGCTGAGTGGTGAGTTGGCATCTGACGTCCTGGGGGGGGGGGGGTGGTGCGGGGCTGGGCTGGGCCAGAAGGAACCCAGTCAGTGTGATTCTGAGGCTGAGGCACTTGGCAATGCTACCCACGCCTAGTTGGCCACAGACCGAACGAATGTCCCTCCTTTCCTTTCCTCAGCAAGCTGGATCAGTTCTATTTTAGCACATAGCTTTTGGGAAAGATGCAACTTAATAAATAAAAATAGTTACCAGAGTTGTTCCTGCCTTCAAGGAAGCATAAAACCTTTTGTTTTCGAGGCCGTTTTACTAAGAATGGCTGATTTCATTGTCATGGCAACTTCTGAATGTGGGCTAGGAAATCACTCCAGGCACCCAGACCGTGGACAGGTCTCAGGGAAAGTGAAACGAGCGGGGCCAGGAAGTCAGAGTTTGAGTTGAGAGTTACGGATCGATTTACCGTAAGGGAGTTTGAAGATATTTTCAGGTTGCAATTGCACATCCAACAACTCTCGATGGACACGCGTGACTCTGCAAGCAGACTGAGCGGTTTCAGAAGCACCTAGAGAGTCTCCTCCATTCCGGGGACCTCAGTGGCTAGAATTGCATCTGGCTTGCCATGGGTATGCGATAAAACATGGAATAGACAAACGAATGAATCAAAAAATAAGTGAATGAATAAGTGGAACAAACATTCTCTGTTATTGCAGGAAATCACCCAGTGCTGGAGCATGCTATCTCATCCAGAGATTCTCAAACTTGAGATTTCCTTTGTGCACCCCTAAGAGAAAGAGGACCACACAAGTCAAACTTTGACACTGGGTTTCCACCTGAGGTAGTTAATTTAACCAATGCAAAGTTCAGGGCTAAATTAGGGGAAGAACTTGGCTCTTAGTTATTCATATGTCCAACTAAGACATCACAAAAGCTCCCCATAAATTATCTAAACAAAAACATGAAATTTAGAAAGTCTCGCAAAACACTCAACCACTCTAGGAATATGTTCCCAAATCCCAGTAGGTCCATGGACCACAGTGTAGGAAACACTTGGCTAGCTCAGCTTCCTCAGTTTACAGAGAAACAGGCTCTGAAAGGAAATGACTTTCCCAACATCACGTATGTAGGGAGCGATCAGATTCTAGAAAGCAGGTGTTAGGACTCCTAGCACAGTGCTCTTTTCCAGCAAACTGAATGACCAGCAATCAGACAGCTGGTTAAAAGGCACCAAATGAAGTCGTAAAAATAATACATTTAGAGAGCCAACCAATGACCACAGCCTCGTTGTCACTGGCTCTTGACTGGCTGGCCCGGAGCCCTGGCTCTGGCACGGTCCTTGGCATACCCTGCCTCAGAGGAAAGGGACCGGGCACTCTTACCCACCAGGCGGGGTGGCGGGAGCTCAGTGCTGAAACTCATTACAGTTCAAGTGCACAGACTGCAGAGTCCTGGTTCCCCTGAGGCACTGTGGTTTTTCTGTTTGTGGAGAAAAAAGGGAGAGTAAGCAAATTTGTGCATTATTTTATATCCAATACATTTAGAATCATTCCATTGATCAATGGAGGCTGAAGCTCAGTTGGTCTCTGGTTTTACTGCATTTTCAGGATTTGGATGATGCCTAATGACATGGATGTGGGCTCAGGAAAACAAAATTCGGGGCAGAGATTAATTGGGCAAGTATGTTGTTGTTTGATAGAAAAAGCAGATAGTTTGATTCCCAAGTTTCGGTAAGAGTAAGGCATAACAATGAGGGGAAAAATGGAAAATTCCAGCATGCTTTTTCTGCTGATATTTTTACACAGCCTGTGGCTAAAAGCAGGAGGTTAATTATCAAGTCAGCATATATTTTTGCATTATGCGTAAGAATAGGAAGTTGTTTGGGGCCATAAAATATTCAATAGGAGAAAACTATGAGAATACTCATCCCTTTCTTTGGAATTTGCAATTTTCAGATATCGTTTTGTGTACGAATGTCCTGCGTTCCCTCCTTCGCTACAACACGCCAGGCTCTGCTGTGGTCACCGAGACTGTTGGTTCACACGCCGGCCCCAGCACGGAGGAAAGGGACAGGTATAAGGAAGGGTCAGGCCACTCCAGAGGGGCAGGTGACAGGGTAGATGAACAGGAGGACTATGTGGGAGGCTTGTATTGGCCTCGGGACGAGAGCCCACCCCCCGGGATCATCAGAGTTTTATAGAGAGGCCTTAGTGGGGTTCAGCCACATCTACCATCCAAGTGATAGAAACACCACGTGGCTCTCTCGGGGCTGCGCCCTTGGAAATGGCTCCCACTGTGGGAAAGGGGGGAGGGGAGGGCCGGCAGAACACAAGTTCCAAGGACAGGGGTGAGGGGGGGAGCTTCCCATTGCCAGGGGCCAGCTCCCAGGTCAACCGGCAGTCACGGCATCTTGATGACCTCCCCCAACACAGACTTGGGACTGGGAGCCCAGGGATGTGGCTTCTCAGGCCACCTCTGCTAAGTGGTGTTACTTTGGGCACATCAGGTAGGGCAGGATGATCTCTTGGCCACTTTCAGTCAACCGGCCAGCCATTTTTCCAATACACGTTCCTCTGCAAAGTATTATTATACCAGACACAATGTTAAAGACTGGGGTCACATAAATGCATAGGCATGGTCCCTCCTGTTTCTAAAACCTTACCAACTAGGGGCGCCTGGGTGGCCCAGTCCATTAAGCATCCAGTTTCGGCTCAGGTCATGATCTCACAGTTCGTGGGTTCCAGCCCCGCATCAGGCTCTAGGCTGACGGCTCAGGGCCTGGAGGGAGCCTGCTTTGGATTCTGTGACTCTCTCTCCCTCTGCCCTTCCCCCACTTGCGTGCTGTCCCTCCTCTCTCTCGCTCTGTCTCTCAAAAATAAACATTAAAAAAATAAAACCTTACCGGCCAGACATGCAAACAGGCAACTACATGGGCTCAGCGTGGCCCAGACCATAGTAAAAGTCGTTGGAGCTCTGGGGTCTGACTGCCTTGGGTTCCCCGGATACACTTCCCAGCCTGTGAGACCTGAGGCTAGTTTCTTAACCTCTCTGACCCTCAGTGTTCCCTATCTGTAAAACGGCAAGGATCACAGTACTTTCCCTGGGGCTCTGTGCAGATTGGATGAGATAATACAGGTAACGAGTTTACCCCAGTTGTTGGTAATAAATGGTAAGTACTCATCCTGATTCTTACTAGCACGACCATTCCCAGTATCACTATTATCATCATTTAGGAATAGCCAGGGGAGAAAGAGGTAGGAGTACCTCTGAGGTGGCCCAGAGGAAGCAGCCCCCGTGAGCCTGGGGGAGTCAAGGAGACTTCACAGAGGAGGTTAATTCACAGGCAGTAGGGAGTTTCGCGGATGAACCCGGTGGAGGAGAGCAGAAAGAAAGAAAGAGCAGCCTGAGAAAATGTGATCATTATAATCTTAATTACAATAGATACTACAACCAAGGGTAGGGTCTTATGGGCTTTTTTCGGTTCTGTTTTGTTTGGTTTGTGCCTGAGATCACTCAGAAAAGTACTTGCAAACACAGATGGAATGAAACATCATCCCTTGTGGATGGAAGGGAAATGGAAGACAAGGTGGGGGGGAGACAGACTGCCAGGAACACGTCAGGGCAAGATCTTCGGGATTTTTCCATTCTTAACAAAGAATTAGGGGGGGCGCCTGGGTGGCTCAGTCGGTTAAGCGTTTGACTATTGGTTTCGGCGTGGGTCACGACCTCACAGTGCGTGAGTTTGAGCCCCACGTCAGGTGGGCTCCATGCTGACAGTGCAGAGCCTGCGTGGGATTCTCTCTCTCTCCCCCTCTCCCTCTGCCCTCCCCGTTCAGGCTCTCTCTTTCTCAAAATAAAGAAATAAAAGAATTAACAACAACAAAAAAGCAATCAGGCCTGTCGAAATTAGGAAGCACTGCATTCTGAGCAGTGGAATTGGAAACTATGGCTCTGGATGCTGGACTCCCCACCGTCCTAGATTCACTGCTCTAATGTAATTCAAGGATCTCATAGATAAGTAAGTGCCCGCTGGCCAGACGTGCTGATCTGGACAGTGGTCAACAGGTAAGAAATGGTGCTTGTGGTCTCGTTGTGGGGCCCAACGACCAGCGTCTTGCGAGGGAGCCTTTAATGCCTGGAACTTGGGAAGTTCAACTGTGCCTGTCAGTGAAATCTGAAAAGCAGAACCCAGAGATAGACTCAAGGATATATACGTGTAAAGGGATTTATTGTAGAAATTTGGCTCTGCAGGTGTGGGTGCTGGTAATACTGTTGTCTCGGCGTCTGAGTTTGGAGCCTGCGTTCCGCAGAGCAGGTGGGCAAGGAGAGAAGCTGGGGACCAGGTTGGGGGGGCGGGTGCAGGTACATGCCGGATCTGGGGGAGCTGGCACATCGTGGTGCCGTAAGTGCCCAGAGGAGAAGCGACTCCCTTCTTCACAGCGATAAGAGCACAGGTGGCCCAGGAGAAGCGGGCAGGGGTGGGAAGGCGGAGCAGTTGCAGGTTCCCGCCTCAGCCCTGCAACATCGGGGTGAGCAACGGGTAAGGAAGGACGGGTGCCAGCCACCACTTCGTTTCCAGCCTCCAATAGGCTGGTCAGTTGCCCCTGTTTGCCTGGAACCATCTTGGTTTTAGCACAGAAAGTCCAGTGTCCAGAAAACCTCTCAGTCCTGGGCAAACTGAGATAGTTAATCACCTTGCCTCCCAGTTTTGTTCAAGTACGTCTCTGGTGGCCCTCCCTTCCCTGAAATAGGCTGGAAAGAGGATTCTGGACAATGTCGCTCACTTGGGCCCAGCTGACTCGTTACAAAGGCGCCCCAGAAGATAGGGAACCAATGGTCACCTTTTCTCTCTCTTAATTCGGTTCTTGATTAAAGTCACAGTAGAAACTATTGTATTACGTACGTAATACGTAACGCATATGTAACATGCGGTTAAGGACATATATAAAAATAATATTAAAAAACACGAGTCGCCATGAATTTTGTCCATTGTTCTATTTGCAGTCACTCCTTAACCAAATCCTCTCGGCTGCCTTTCTAACTTCCCCCCACCTTCTGTGCTTTTAGATTGAAGAGCTGTGGGCCTCCAGACTACGGATAGCCGCTGACAGATTATGAGCGGCTCGGGCACGCGAGCCCTTGTGGACATTCCTCCTGCTGTCTTTTTCATTGAGCCCTGTTCACGGAGGCTTGGCATCATGCGGACACCTCAGCCGGTCGTGAGAGCCTTCCAGGGAACGGATCAAGCCCTGCTATTTGTCATGTACTAACCATTCCCACTGCCCACTCACCTTCCTTGTTGTGTTGGGGGAGGGCACTTTCCTCTTGTAGGTCAGAGCATGTGTGATTGAGACAAGACCATGGTGCACCTGTGGCCATCCATCACTGCGTATTCCCAGCAGGTGTCACCCTCAACAGGGAGAACAGAAGTGTTTAATGCCAGACCCGTTGCTAAGAAAGACACGAGCAGCACTAAGGGCAAGCAGCAAGGGATGATGAAACACCGTGGGTTCATGACAACAGCGACAGAGAGACAGGAGTGGTTGCCATCTGAGGCAGGAAAGGGTGGAGCAGCGAATAGCTGTGGGATCCAGAGAGTTCTGTAGCTGTTCTCCAGCTGTGGGGAAGCACTCCTGGCAGGAGGTGTAGCCGCGGGCAAGAACACTTGGCTGCCAACTGCAGCCCAGGGGCATACGTACCGCAGACTCTCTGTGTTCTCCTGTCCCGGTCCTTCCCACTGAGGAATGCAATCAAGACCAGGAGGGCAAATGGGGCGGTTGGTTAAGCGTCCAACTCTTGGTTTCCGGTCAAGTCATGATCTCACAGTTCGCGAGTTCGAGGCCCACATTGGGCTCTGCGCTGGCAGCGTGGAGCCTGCTTGGGATTCTCTCTCTCCCTCTGTCTGTCTCTAAATAAATAAATAAATAGACAAACAAACTTAAAAAAAATAAACAGGGGGGAAAAGAAGTGAGGTTCAAGCAGTCCTTTGGGGTCAGCCTCCCTGGTGCAAGGCAGGGTAGGAAAGCTGAGAGGAGCTACTGGAGAATATCCAGCACCCAGGACTTACAGCTGTGTTCAAGCCAACTTTTCCTAATTCCAATAAAGGAAGAATTATCTTAACAACCAAGTCACTAACCCAGTTAAGTCCTCCAAGCCTGCATAGATCCAGTTAAGGTGGTCACATCGGTGCAAATCCATATAATTTCACAACATATCCAGATCAATGTGCCCTTTTTAAAGGGTCCGTGGCTTTAGTTTCTCTCTAGATTTTCAAAAAATGCAAGTAGAGCAGAACAAATGAAACGAGGCTATGGTCCCTCATATCAAACGAGGCTATGGTTCAGAATCTGTGGGACAGAATCATTGGGACAATGTAGCAAACGAAGTCACACCAAGGGACATGACCAATAATTGGCCTAATCATGCCCCCTTGAACCTAAGAAAGGCCGATGGGAAGCACAGGGGAGATGTCACTTGTGTCAAGAGTTGACAGAGCTCTGAGTGAGCCCTGCCTGCCCCTTAGGAAGCACGTGACCTTCGGCAAATCGCTCCACGTCTCTCGTTCTTGATTTTCTCACCTGTTACGGAAATAATCATAGCGACTCTTCCATATGCTGTGATACATCACAAATAAGAAAACGAATATGAAGGCGCTTTAGACATTGTAAAGTCTATATAAGGATTTATTGATTGTCGATGGACAATTGAACTTCTTGTAATTGAATGGAACATTCTGGGAAGTCTCAAATCTGTGTGCCACATAGGCTTTGAGGGGGGGATATAAGCCATCATAAAAATTACCTTGCAAAATTTCTTTAAAAATTATGAGAAATTGGGGTGTCTGGGTGGCTCGGTTGGTTAAGCGTCTGACTTCGGCTCAGGTCATGATCTCACGGTCCATGAGTTCGAGCCCCGCATCAGGCTCTGTGCTGACAGCTGAGAGCCTAGAGGCTACCTCAGATTCTGTGTCTCCCTCTCTCTCTGCCCCTCCTCCACTTGTGCTCTGTCTCTCTCTGTCTCTCAAAAATAAACATTAAAAATTTTTTTTTTAAATTATGAGGAATATGCATTATCTTAATTTAGTAATAATAATATTACATTTGGGTATTTACCCTTTCATAATGCTTACTGGGTTTTTCTTGTTTGTTTGGTTGGTTCTCTGAATAATTCTAGAAGGTAGCTAGAACATTTCTTTTTTCCATTTGACAGTTTAGAAAACCCAAGGGATAGGTTATTAATAGAAGTCAGAATACCGAGTCCTGGATGGTCCTAGATGAATTCATGATATGATATCATACAGAAAGATTGGCACGAAAACTGATCTACTCCAGAGGTTAATACCACCCTCATATTTTCCAAGTTTAAGAACGGGCTCACTCCCTTAGTCTGTGGGCTACCAGGTCTGTAAGCCTGACCATAACCATACCCACATGACTGGAAATGAGATTTTCAATGAAATTATATGTATACACATGTAGCCCAGTCCCTAGTATGTGCCTGTATGACCCTTAAATGCCATCTGAGTCTGGGGTTTTCTTTTTACCTAAAGATTCTAGGGATCTTTCTCAGATACCTGGCACTGATGCTCCTGAACATGGGTCTGCATTTTCTTTTACGCTTATTTCCAAAGAGGCTCCTAGCTTTTGCCGTCCTGCTCACTAGAGAGATGCATATCACATCTCTCGTTAGCGTGGATAGTCTTCACTTATTCATCGTGGTTTTATTCTTAGCCATTGAACAGTAAAGCTTCTAGGGATTGGCTGCTTACTATGTGCCCCGCATTGTGCTAAGGGCTGTATAATCATTTAATTTACAAGGACCCGATGGGCGTATTGTCATTTCCATTTCACACATGTGAGCACTGAGCCTTAGAAATATAAGTTGAATCCATATAGGCACTGACGCATGGGTCCACTGAGCACCTGCGCTCTGTCAGCCCCATGCCACTTCGGCAAAAAAGACTTGCCTCCACGGGTCTCCTATGTCAGCTGATCGTCTTATTCACACCACCGGTAAGTGGTGGCACTAGGATGGCCATTTATTTCTCTCTGGCTCCAAACCCTGTGCTGGTAACCTCCGTGCCTCACGGCGGTTTGTTCAGCGGGGAAAGAGAAAATGTCCAGAATGACATCACGAGCTGTAATCACGCTGAATGGCCGCAGGAACCAGAAATGGTCACTTTCCCAAACATTAATATTTTATATATTCTGGAAATAGGATTTGTTTTTACTGACCTACTTGTGTAGCTTTTTCTGGACTTTGGGGTATGGACAGAGACTTCAGCTTTGTGCAGTAGATTTTATTAGATGCTTGTTTGTTTGTTTCTTGTAGATAGATTTCTCCTGCTTCTCAGTCACTGGGAGGCAGCATAATGTTGCTGAAAGTGTATTACCTTGGGCTTCAAGAGCCTGTGTTCAATCCCGGCTGTCCTGAGAATCACGACAAACAGTGACGGTGATGATCACGCCGTTTATGCCCCTAATCAAATGTGACATCTTTCAGAGACACCTTCTCTCTCCCATCCATCCAGGTAACGCACCCATTACCCTCTAATTCCTTATCCTACTTTATTTATCACTGTAGTTATTATCACTACGTGGCATTGCATCCTACCCGAATTTTCTTTTTTTGTTTGTTTGTTTATGTTCTGCCTCCTGGTGGAATATAAGTACCCGGAATTGAGGACTTTGTCTGCAGATTGCATCCACAAGAACCCCATTTCCAAACAAGGTTGCCTTCTGAGGTCCCGAGGGTTAGGACATCAGCACGTCTTCTTAGGGAGCATTGTTCAACCCGTAACAGACGGGAAACTGTAAGCATGTTGACAAGTATCTACTGTGGCTGCAGGTGAACTCAGGGGTCATCCCTGGATATGGAGGGCAAGACACCAACAGCTATATGTTATCACCTGAAGTGGTAAATTTCAGGATTGCCCAGGATAAAAATTACCCGAGGGATGGGAAGAAAATCAAGACCAGTCCCAGGAGATGTGACCTGCTCTCAAGTCCTCAGCTAACAGATATAACATATTTAGGCTCATTTGCTTTGGGATTTGCTGTCAGATACAAGGTCAGATCAGCAGTCACAGGCAGAGACCCCTCACTTCCAAGAAACTTAGATCAGAGAACCGACCCACCAAGGTGGAAGACAGCCACGTCTGAATCTGCTTGTCACTCTGGAGGGTGTCCCGCATTAGAGAAAGTTTCAGCACGTGGACAAGGCAGTTCAAAGGGCAACGTTTAAGCATCACCCTAATTAATCACTTCGGATAGAGAGCCAGTGACCCACCTGCCGGTGTCTGTAACTTAACTCCCATCTGTAATGTCGACGTTAGAAGAACTTCCCAACCCTTAGAAATTCTCCTCCCAAGAGGGTCCCGTTGCAGAGCAGATGTTTGCAAATCATTTAGCCTGTCGGTGATGAATTAGTTTTTAATGGCATTCTCGTGTACTTGTTATAAATCATTAAGCATCCAACAGACTGTCTCCTATCTGCACAGACTTGGTCTGCTGGGGAGCCGAAGGAGAAAAATTCACATTGGTGGGAACAAGGTTCCCAGGGGCAAATGGTAGCCCTTCTCCGGTCCTCTCACTTGTCCTTGACCTCTGTCCACACCCCTTTCCTCAGTGGTCCGCCTGCCCCTCTCCCCCACTTTCCTCCAGGTCTTTCTCTCACCTGCTGGAGACACTTGCCTTTCCCCTCCCCCACTGGTCCCTCCTTGCCGACCCTGTCCACAACTCCCTGTTACTCTTATCTCTTCCTCCCTCCACACTTCTGTCTACTTCTCTTGCGACCATCCCAATCTTTTCTCAGCATTAAAAAGAAAAGCTGTTTTCTTTTGATAAGCTGGGAGAGAGATCCGCATGCTGACACGGTATGATTCTTCATACCACTAATAAATTCATGGTCAGCTCTTCCTGGAAATGCGGGAAATTAGTGTTGGGTGGGGGTCTGGGGAGAAAGAACAAACCTGACAAGAGAAAAAGAGTCCCGCGTACACCAAAGATCCAGCACTGGGAGCAGGCTGAAGGCGTGTGCCACCAAAACTGGAAACTACATGACGCTTTCCATCACCATTGTCAAGTTAACCTAATTTTAATCCAAGGCTGTTACCATTGGTCAAAGCATCAGACCTTCATTCACCGAGGAGATGACAACTGACACCGAACAGCTTCGGCCTCTGTCCCTCTGGCTAAGCGATCCTGCTGGTCGCCTGCTGTCTTCCACCCTCTGGTACCGAAGCTTGTGGTGCAATTTCCCCTGCTCTCAGTGTGGGTGCTGGCTGTGCCATCTGCCATGACAGTTCCTCCCTCCACCTCTGCCTTCGTTCTCCTTCTCCCTTGCTGGGACTCTTCTGCACGACGGTGGGAGGTGCTCGGGCTGTCCTTGTCCCTCGCTGAGTTTCGCTCGTCCTGCCCTTCGCCCCCCCTTCCACACATCTGCCACCTTTCCCGATGAGCTCCCTCCTTGGCCCCTGTGGCCCTCAACCGTGGGTCACACCTTGTTCTCACTCGTTGGTTTTCCTCTGGCTTCCATAACAACCTCAGACTCCAAAGACTGAGGAGTCAGGCCCTGAAGAACTGAGTCTGGGTCAGGCAGCTCAACTCCCGTGTTCCTCCCAACGTGTAGCCTGCTCCTCCTCGTTTCCTGTCTGTCGCTTCTTCCCGGCTCTGCTGCCCCATCTCTCATCTTCTGTATCTATGCCCCACGAGGAACTCTTCCTCACTGCTACACTTTCACATCCAACCCTCTGCTGTTTATACACGCGTGCCCAGGGCCAGCCAGTTCTCTCTCCTGAATCCCGATTCTGAAGACCCCAGTCTTCAGGGTAGCTCTCTAGGATGATCTGTCGAAGTTTCAAATGCAGGACACCTAGAAATCAACTCTTTATGTCTCCCCAAACTGGGTTGTTGTTGTTGTTGTTTTCCTGGGCCTCCCAATTGCTAGACATGGGACCATTCTCCTGCTGGGTACCCAGACTCTACAACCGACTGACCTTGGATGCCTCTGCCCTCCTTGAGCCTCACATCAGTTAGTGCACTGAATTTTTTCCATACTGACTTTATGGAGGTTTTTATAGGGCCTTACCATGCTACATAGCATCACTTCCATGGGCACATCCCTGGTCCTGGGGCTTACTACTCCTGGGGCGTGGACTATTTCAATAATCTCTTCATTGATCTCTCTCTCCTCAGTTTCCCTCCTTCTCTACCCATCCTGCACCTCTCTGCTCCTGACATGGAACTGACAATCGGTACCGGCTCGTCAGCTTGCTGTTCAACCATCTCGCAGCTCTTTCCCAACCCAGCTCTTGACATTTGTTAAGTGGCTAGTGTGTGGACACCGTATTAAATGATATCTTTGTGTGCGTGATTATTGTCTGACAAATAGTAGGTACTCATCCATTCCGAGTTCTCAATAAATAGTAGCTGTTTTCATTTTTACATCGAGAACCCTGTGTATCAGTTTTCTCTATTTTCGCAAGGGGTCGATCATATATAATTCATTGAGTTATTGTGAAGATCAAATTAGATAATATATTTGTAAAGCTTGATGTATTATTCACTAAGCACATAGCAGAAACCCTGCTGATATCAGTTTCCTTCCTATCCCCATGCACCTGGCCTGGTGACTACTCTCCAGGGCTTTCACACGGACCTGGAGATCCACACGCTGATTCACGTGTTTCGTAGTTCATTCCAATATCAAATAATGCATTGTCGAAACCAGACTGAATGGGACAGGGGGTAATGGCTGTAGAATTGCCGAGAAAAACGCAGCTCAAGTATAGAGAGAACTTAGAAGCAGAGAGATGACAGACAAGACGGATTAGAGTAGAAAGAAGCATACACAAAGCTTAAAGTAAATTAAAGTCTTTATTTATTCCAAAGAAAACATATCTGCCTGTGCTGGGCAGAGTAGAAAAATTTTCATTTCAATCAGTCTCTACTCATTTTTTTACAGTAATATGCTGAGCCTTCTTTGCAGATAAAAACAACTAATACTTGTTGATCATTTATGAAGCAATGTCATATGTGTTATATATTTACACCCGGGCCCGAGAGGTAAGGAAATTGATCCTTTTCATTTCAACAATGAAAGATAGAGAAACTAAGAGCCAATTTTCTTGCCCAAGACACATAGCTGAGTGTGTTGGCACATATGGAGGCTCCAGACTTGGAGATCTTTTGAACCTAGTGCACAGATCATTTTTATATTATTAAAATTATTTAACTGGATATGTGTGTATATATGTAGGTATGTATGCATGCGTGCATACACATATATAAGATATCTAGATACACACATACATGCATACACATACGTGCTTATGTGTATGTTGTTTGGGATAAAGCCTGGCACACAGGAAGAGCTGCCCAACAACTATTTTCATTTCTCCCTCCTTCGGCACCTGGAAGAATTACACCTCTGTAAACCCCTGGTTACGGCTGATGTATATAACTGGCTTTAGCCAATGAAATGTGAGTAGAATTGACATAAGTCAATTTTGTAGCCGGGACCTCCTTCAGTGTTCTTGCTTTCCTCATACCACTGAGACCAAAACAATCCAGGTCATGGCTGTTCCATCTGTCTGGGTCCTCGAGAGGTGTAAACATGAGTCAGAATCCCTAGAGAACCCTGGGTGGACAAGAAGTATGAGCGAGATATAGACCTTTGCTGTTTGAAGCACTGAGATATTAAAGCTATTCGTTCCTGCATCACAATCCAGCCTCTCTCGGCTGATGTTTTTGTTGTTGCAATTGTTGCACTTATTGTTATTATTATTATTATTATTATTATTTTATACCAACCCCACAAATACTAATCTGTGAGCATAAAGTGGGAATGCCCAGGGTGAGCCCCTCCCCCGTCATGCTACCTATACTGAAGGTGCATTTTACAGACCAGGAGGTGTGATTCAAATTGTCTTTACCACATTCCATTTGGAGACCCCAGATGGCTTCAAGTCAATCCCTGGAGGAGAAAGGAGTGGGGTGTAGGTTAGACCAAGACTATTTAATCACACTCATTAATTTCAAAGTAAAAGTTGGGTTTATAGCATTATAAAATGCAGAAGCACTCCCTTGCCTAACTCCTTGGGAGACAGGCCTGAATGTCATTCTTGGTTTATTTCTCTGGGGAATTAACTGCTTGGATTCCTTCAAAGTTTAATTAAATTGTCACAGAACACATAAAATAGCAAATAAAACAGGCTTTTCCTATGTCCTGGTGTTAATTTTATGTCATCAAAATTGTTTAGCTTGTTAGCTGCGTAACTCCGGCTGCCCCAGTTACCAATTAAGGGTTCTGTGTGAACGCTTCTCCCCCATTTAAACGCCAGCTCCGGCTGTACTCTTGTTAAACTTTTCGTTTCCTTGGGGCTGCAACTACTAATTTTTTAATAGGTTCCTGGTCATTTAAGTTTTATGCTGTGCAGCTTTTGAGACCAGAAGAACATTCAAAAAGTTTGACTCAGGGAAAAAGTGTCAACAAGCTGAAGGTGTTTGGGGAAGGGGACCTCCTAGATGATCAGCTCGAATCTGCTTGTTGCGTAGATGAAGAAACCAAGGTTCAGAGTGGTGACCGAAGCTGCAATAGTCACACGATGAGTAGATGGCAACGGTGGGGTTATGATCCAGGAAGGCAGATTCTGAGGATGATGCTTCTGTGATGTGGACACCTGCTGCTTCGTCTCATGAATTCGTCTCCATTCCGTAACGGGTTCCTTATCAGAGGGCCCGATCATCCTCCAGGTGGGCTGTCGATGTCATAATCTTCCTACTGGCTTTTCTAAGTCTGGGCACACTGGTCAGCAGGAGCTCTTATGTATCCCCCAATCTTCTCTCTCTCCTTACAACAGCTCAGTTTCCATAAAGATGAGGAGATCCCCATTTCACTCCCAGGGAGGAACAGAGCTGGCACGAACACCTACCTCACCTGGGCCCCCACCATGGGAAAGGGAGTGACCCATCGGATTAATGTGCCTCAGTGGTGTGACCCACACCGGACTGCGGGAGCTGAGGGCAGAGCCACTGGCCCAAAAAGCCAGTGCAGTCCTGGACATTGGCTCGCTCATCCTCTCTCCTCCACCAGACTCTGGATGCGTGAATGAAAGCACCTCCTGTATTCCAAGGGCTGGACAAGTGTCTTCTTAGTAGAGCACACTGTTGCTGCTGGCGATCTGTCTTTGTGAGTTGGGGGAGGTGGGAAGAAGCCTCATTCTGGCTTGGATTTGAGCTGTCTTCCTGAATTTAGTTCTATCAGGGAGCCCTGAACACCAAGGAGTCATGGGAACTGGTCTGCCCAATCACAAGTGCGATTACTGGCTTTCAAGTCTACTTCTTACATTGTAAGAAATCCATGGGAAGGAGGGGCGAGGGGTCGACATCCACAGATTTCCAACACAAATTCTGCTTTATTTCATCTGCCCTACGGATACACAAGTTATTGCTGGATGGCTTAAGCATTTCAATATGTCCGCAAGACCCAAACTTGGGATCAAATTCAAATTGTTATAAATAAGGGAAAAAAGACTTCTGTTAGGTGACCCCTCCCTGCCTGTCTACCAATCTCTCTCACCATCTGCCTCCTTCCCAATGACCTCCCAGCCATACCGAGCTTATCACAGTTCCCTCTGAACACTGATCTGTGAATCTCCGCATCTGTGCCCAGAAACATCCCTCTGCATGAATTCTATATCATATCTGTTCTCCTCCACCCCCAGCTCCACACACATGCAATTCACCGCTTCCAAACGCCTACAATCCTTCCACCATATACCAAAATCTCACTGTCTCAAATGGCAAGGCCAAGTTCCAACTGAATTGATTAGCAATGATGTCAGCTCAGTTCAAGTAAATAAAGACCACTTGTGAGTCATTTAAGATTCCCCTTCCAGTTTTTTTCTCATTTTAATTAAAAATTTTAATCATTTTTTTTGTTTTGGTAAGCACTCTTAACATAAGATTACCCTCTTAGCAGATTTTTGAGTGTGCAATACAGTGGTGTTATCTAAAGCCACATTATATCTCTAGAACTTACTCATCTTGCATAACTGAAACTTCTATGTATTGATTAACAACTTCCTATTTCCTCTTTCCTCAGTGGCTGGCAACCACCATTCTATTCCTTGCTTCTATGGTTCGTCTATTTTAGATCCTGCATATAAATGGAACCATGCAGTATTTGTCTTCTGTGAGAACTTACTTCAGTTAGCATAATGTCCTCCAGATTTGTCTATGTTGTTGCAAAAGGCAAGACTTCCTTCTTTTTTAAGGCTGAATACTCCATTGTTTGTAAGTGATTCGTTATTTTACCCATTCATCTGTGGATAGGCATTAGGGTTATTTTCATATCTTGGTTATTGTGAATAACATTGCAATAAACATTGAAGTGCAGAAATGTCTTTGAGATCTGGATTTCAATTCTTTTGGGCAAATCCCCAGCAGTGGGATTGCTAAATCATATAGTAGTTCTATTCTGAATGTTTAAAAGACCTTCCATACTTTTTTTTTTTTCTCCATAGCGGCTGTACCATTTTGCATTCCCACCAACAGTTGCAAGAGTTCCAATTTCTCTACATCCTTGCCAACATTTGTTGTCTTTTTTTTTTTTTTTGATAGTAGCCATCATGTATGTGTGAGGTTACATCTCATTGTGGTTTTGATTTGCATTATTTCCCTGATGATGATGTTGAGTTAGTGATGTTGAGCATCTTGTCATATACCTCTTGGCCATTTGTATGTCTTCTTTAGAGAAATTTCTATTTTCATTCTGTTGATCGTTTCTTTTGCTGGGCAAAAGCTTTTTGGTTTTATGTAATCCTACATATTTAATTTTGCCGCCTTAACTTATGCATTTGTCATCAAGTCTGTGAAATACATTGCCAAGACTAAAGTCATGAAGCTTTTACTTCTGGGTTTTTTTTTTTTTTTTTTTGACATTTCTGGGTCTTACATGTAAGTCTAATCCATTTTGAATTGATTTTTGAATTGATTTCTTTTGCATATGGATATCCAGTTTTCCCAATGTCATTTGTTGAAAAGACTTTCTTTTCTGCATTGTGTATTCTTGGTACCTTGTCAACAATTAACCATATATACATGGATTGATTTCTAAGCCCTCTATTCTATCCCTTTGGTCTATACTTCTGTCTTTGTGTCAACACCATACTGTTTTATTTATTTATTTATTTTTTTATAAACATTGTTTTTTATTTTATTTTTTTTTTAATTTTTTTTTCAACGTTTATTTATTTTTGGGACAGAGAGAGACAGAGCATGAACGGGGGAGGGGCAGAGAGAGAGGGAGACACAGAATCGGAAACAGGCTCCAGGCTCTGAGCCATCAGCCCAGAGCCCGACGCGGGGCTCGAACTCACGGAGTGCGAGATCGTGACCTGGCTGAAGTCGGACGCTTAACCGACTGCGCCACCCAGGCACCCCAACACCATACTGTTTTAATTACTGTAGGTTTGGAAACAAATAAAACCTGTTCCTCTTCCTTCAATTTCCTGTATTTGAATGACACCCTGAACCTGAATGGCTTGACTTCCTATTTTAATTTGTTCCGTATTCTATTGAGATAGAGTGGGAATATCCCAAATTGTTAAAAAGTCCTTTCTCATCCTTATTTTTGAGCAGAAAAGATAATACCTTGAATATAATAAAGATAAACTCATGTGTAACATCATAAAGTCATTCATCGCTTTTATTCAACAAATGTTGAATGAGCACCTAATTTATATCAAGCTTTCTGCTATTCCTCAAGGATTTCAGGATGATTAAGATATATTCCCGCTCCTATGAAGTTCACAAATTAGAGGAGACAGAACTTAGATAAATGTACTATGGTGTAATGAAGCAGTGGATAAGATTTCAATAGGACCAAGAGAAAACTTCAGCCTCCATTGGGTAGGTAAGCCCCTAGATGGATAACAGCCTGCAGAGTGAAGGGAAGATAATACACTCTGGCCATTGGAACATGAACAATGCCAGCAGAGTGGGGGCCGTGGAAAAAGCCGGGGGACTAGTAATAGGGAATGGTGTCCAGAGAATATTCCACAACCCAGTGTCCAGAAGATCTTGCTGCATTAGCCAACATGAAGTCTCAGCAAAGATCTCTATTGGCTGGTGAAATTGTCTTTGTCTTTTTTTTTTTTTTAATCTTTATTTATTTTTGAGAGAGAAACAGCGTGTGAGCAGGGGAGGAGCAGAGACAGAGGGGGACACAGACTCGGAAACAGGCCCCAGGCTCCGAGCTGTCAACACAGAGCCCGATGCGGGGCTCGGACCCACGAACCGTGAGATCATGACCTGAGCCGAAGTCGGACGCTCAACCCACTGAGCCACCCAGGCGCCCCAAACCTATCTTTTGCAATTGTTATGGTCAGCAACTTCTAAAATGATGGTGCCAGTAACGAGTATTGGAAGCAGAGTTCTTGCTACGTGTCCGGCACTCTGATGAACACTTTTTGTGTATGATCTAATTTAATATTCACACAAAAAAATCTGTGTGGTAAATACTATTACTCAAACAGTTATTTCTTCATGAAAATCCTTGGGCCTAAGTCAACAGCTAATGGGTAGAGTTGCTGATTATTGAAAAAATAAGCATCGTTTGAGGGCTGGGAGGAGAAATAGGTTATGTGCCTGGCAAAATGGGAGCTCCTGACTTTGTAGACAGCGTTGCCGTGTGTGAGTGCACCTTGTGTTCAGAAACATGTCAGAAGCCGTGAGAGACACCTACCTACCAGGATGGGTGACTGTATGTTGCTATAAGCTTATATGCTCCGGCAGGAGGATTTTATAGGAGGAAATAAGCTTCTAAAAGTTCATCTCATTATCATCTTGCAAACCGGACCCAGTTTACGTGCCTCCAAGAGGCACATTATTTGTTTCCACCTGTCTCTGGACCTTAGCATCTTTTTCACTGGAAAACCCCAGCACCGCTACTTAACATGGCCCGCTGTCTTAAACTCCCCTGGCATGAGGACTAGCTTTAGACCCGCCTCCGATGCTGGCACCATGACAGAAGCCACATGTCAGGCCCATCCAGTCTCGTGATGACTCTGGCTTCTTCCGTCATTTGCAAATTCCAATGTGGCTCCGAATCAGGTGCAGGCTCCACTCGCAGTGTTGAACCAGGTACTGCAGCTGGGGAACGTGGCTTCCCACAACTTGGCACATAGCTATCGATTGGGCGAACTTCCTTCTCCGCGCCGTCAGTAAAGAGGATCCAACGTAATTCACAATTACATGCAAAGATAGGAGATCCCCACCTCCCGCCTCCAGGTTATAACCCTCCAGTTTTCCATCAAAAATACTCTGCAAGGACCTTGATCATCCTGGCACTCTCGGGCATCAAACTAGCTCACCGTATTGAAGGCATCATGTTAACCAGACTGGAAGAGTACAGGTAGCAAGTATTGCAAGTGGCCTTGTAAGTTACGGGTGATCCAAAAGATGGGCGATAAACTCCGTGGTGATTCAGTGAAGTTTTTAAGGGTCCAGTGTTCAGATACCAGAACATTCCCTCCAGTGAAAGGACAGGTTTGTTCCCACTTGGAATTTTTATCCCTAAAAAAGAGGCACAGCATTTGGTGAGCTTTTTTTGAATTGGGGGGCAGTACATAATGGCTTTGGGAATCTTGTGCTGCAACGTTAGTTGAGCGATTCAGAAGTCTCCACTTTTGATTGAGGGCCAGGGTAAGACTGTGTAGCAGGTTCAGAAATCAGTGTGAACTTCTCTAGGCCTTGAGCTTTATGACCTGGAAGATTCCATGGTGTTGAGGCCTCCAAGGCAGATTACACTGGTATCTAGGGTCTCTGACAAATCCCATAAGGTGTGGGCAGACTCTTAAACTTCGAGAACAATGCTATTCATCTCGGCCTCAGAGAAATTCTCTGCATTTGAAAATTTCCTCCTGGCAGTAGAGACTAGCATATCACCACAAAACACCAAGTGCTTCTGCTATCTGACCTACACGTGTAGAGTTACACGTGCTGGCAGGTGAGCAGGGTTCATTGCATGGTGGGTGGGGTATGTTCAGAGCCAGACCGAAGCAAGTCAAGAGGGTCTGGGAAAACTTCACTGAAGATGGTCCAGACATCCAGGCCACCTGTGTCTGTTGCAGCGATGCCTCTTCTTGACCTTACAGTGATCTAATAGGGAGGGAACAAGGTATCCCTATGATCAAGTGACAGGTAAGGAAAGACCTTAGCCGCCTCGTTACAGCCTCACCTCAGGGCGGCTCTGAAAAGCCACAGAGGAGAAGCAGATGTGCAGATATGTGACCGCACATCCACTTTACTCACAGGGAGAGGGGACCGAGGTGCGGATATACACTGCCTCCTGGGTAGTGGGTAACGGCTTGGACGATTGGTCGGGAGCTTGGTAGACACATGGCTAGAAGATCATGGGAAAGAAAGTCTGGGAGAGACCATGCGAAAGAATCAAGAGTGCTGGCCACAAAGCAGGTGGATCTTTATGTCTCAGGTTGATGCTCAGAGCTCATTCACCACACAAGAGGCACTCAAGAGTCAAGTGGGTGGAATAACTCATCCTGTGGATGGCAGGCAGCCTCTCTCCAATTCTTGCACGGTGGGCCCAGGAACATATTGTCTGTGGTGACACAGATGGAGTTTGTGCATGAATTTGCAGGTCTCCTCTATCCAGGAGGATAGCCGCTGACACTGTTGGATTCCCAACGTGCCAGCAGAGACCAACACAAATCCTCTGTGTGGCATCATTCTTCAGGGAGATAAGTGAGCCA
The DNA here is from genome assembly GCF_028749965.1 of Puma concolor. NCBI lineage: Eukaryota > Metazoa > Chordata > Mammalia > Carnivora > Felidae > Puma > Puma concolor. Next base: position 6,836,341 of record NC_141684.1, read on the forward strand.
TTAAATGGGCGGTTGATTATATCAGACACCTTCTACCTTGTAGGGGTGGTGATTTGTCCTCCCTGGAATAGATACACACTCGAGATATTAGTTTTCCTTCCTGACTACAGTGCCTCCATCAACAGCAGCAGCCCAGTACTTACAATCCATGTTATCTCCCACCACATCACTGCAGACCGAGGGAGCCATTCGATATAAAGAGGCAGCGACGGGCCCAGTGAGCCACAAGCTTCCCTGGTCCAGCTCTGTACGCCATAACCCAGAAGCCTGTGGTCTGAGAGAATCAGTGCTTACGTGCTCAAAGGCACAGCTAAGACAACAACCTGGAGACGATGCCTTATGGAGTTGCAACACTTGTTTCCAGGATTTGGTATATATGTCAAATTAAGGGTCGGCAAGCTACCCTCTGCATGCCAGATCTGACTCGAGGCATGCTACGTGAATAAAGTTTTATTGAGACAGCCATTTCACTTGTTTGCACTTTGTCGGTGGCTGCTTTCACGCCAACATGGGGGATATGAAAAGCTGCAACGGAGATGGTAGGGCCCACAAAGTCTAAAATGTTTGTTAAGTGGCCCTTTACAGAAAAAGTTTACCCGCTCCTGCATTAACCTGCTGTACAGTTCTGTGCCCTCAAATGGGGACGCAAACCACAGATTGGAAAGTAGAGTTGACCCCTGATGCAATCACTCCCAGTGACCCACCTGCTTCCTATCCCCTCCACCTTAGACTCTACCTGGTTTAATGTCCTACTTTGAAGCAGGAAGCTGAACAGGAAACTGTCACTGCACGTGGCCACTTTGGGCACCCCCCATGCCACGAAACCAGCAGGAAAATAAATGAGACGTTGACCTGATGAATGTATTTGACCCTGATTTCCAGGATTGCTACACAATGGGGGAAGGGAAGTTTATTTAAACACCAGGTACGCACTGTGGTGTCCTCTAACACTCTTGTGTATTACGAACGGTGAATTGGAGTAGTCGTGGCCTATCAAGGGCTAGGAATTAGAGCCTCAGAACCCTCTGGAATGAAGACCTGGGTCACTAGTCAAGCAACCCAGAACAGCCAAAGTGCTGTCCAAGAGTAGGGAAAATCTCAAATGAGCAATAGGGAAAGAGATGATGAACACGACTTATGTTTCCAGGATCAGTTGTGATACCAGGGATTGGGGCTGGTTTGTGAGTCCCATTTCAATATTTTGAGGAGGTTACAACCGGCCACCACCCTGGAGAAGTGGAAGAAATGAGTCCATCTTGTTCTAGTATCATAGTGTGAGATCCAGGTGTTCTAAGAGAGTGAGTGGATCTGAGCTCACGGGGGGTAGATTTACATATCCTTGTTTCTATACTTCTTCAGATTCCCGTGGCACCACCAAGGCCCCAGGTTTGGGGTGCTAGCTCCCATCACCCGGTACTGGATGTCTCATCCTTACCTGGCTGAGGGTTGGGCTCTGGCATGTCCTCTGTCACACCGGCCGCTGTACCTCCCACATCCAGGTCCAATCCAACTGGACCTCCAAAAGATCTGATTCTTCCTGTCCCTTCTGATTTCCGATGAAAGATGTCACCACGGTACACGGTCTGGCTTATTCAGGGGCTGTCTGGAGAGGTGGGGGAATACGGTCTCGAAACACAGGCGCACTAACATAACACCCTGTGTGGCAATGTGGACCATTAAGACAGAAGGTATCTTCCTCCTCTTCCCCGGACTGACTTTCCTGAGGAAACACTGTCATTCAGCCTGTCTAAAGATGTCCCTCGCGCCAACAATGAGCTGTGTTTCCCTATGGACGTGTGTCCGGCTTCAGTGAACATCCTTGTATTTGCTTTTTCTCCTTTCACATCTCACTTTTCCTTCACCCTCTCTCTTGCTGCCCTGGTATTACACCTCCCCCAAAAAGCCTTAACATGCAATTCTTGATTCAGTTTTTTTTTTTTGTTTTCCTAGTGGGACAGAGCTCAGAGAACCTGTTTTAACATTAATCTTGAATGAGGCTTAGCAGAAGAAAATAAATCAGAGAAGTTATCCAAAGCTTTTCACCTCAAAGGCATCCAAGATGTACTTCATTTCGAACTAGCAAAACCCTGTTAAGCAGAAATGAATATGAGCATGGAGATGAGACAGATCTGATTTCGGTACTTAGTTCTGCCATCTATTCAGCCTGGCCAAGTCACTCTTCCTCCCTTGAGCCTCAGTGTCTTTATCTGCAAAATGGAAGTTATCATATATGTCCAACAGAGACATTTTTACAAGGCGGCGAGGCACCATACAAAAAAACAGGACATCCCTTAGCACGTAGCAGGTAGTTGATAAATATTAGCTTCCCAGGTTGGGGTCCTAACTCCTAGGGATTGTGAGCGCTGTGGATATTCTAACACCACACCTCGATAGCTGCTTGTTTTCACTTGAGTCCTAGACAGAGAAGCCATATATCAGAAGGGACCCGTGGTGGCTGCCAGGGACAATACATTTTCCAAATGGTATCCACATGGCAAGGGACTGACATTTCTGGCACCCAGGTGGCCCATTTCCTCCCAGATGCCTGTCACACCTTAGAGACCTGATGTCATTCTGCGGAACTATCTTGCCAGGGGATGGCTTCCACATGTGCCTTCTACCTCTGCTCCCCTTTTGGTAGAGACAAATGAGAAGGCATAATTCATAACCATTTTCACACAGTACAGGAAAAGCAGCTTGATATTTAGTTTGGCAACCCTGCCCAATGAAGTTCTCTTGAATCTTAGGATCAAGTTCTATGAATAAATTGTCATTTTCAACCTTCTGTGTGGGATATTCTTTCCCATTGAATCCAGGAATATATCTACATAAGTATGAATATTAACATGCAAATGCATGGAAATGAGGCCCAAACGGGACTAAATTTAGGGCTGTAAACGAAGATTAACTTGTATATGTGAGCATATGAATGCTCTATATGAAAAAAGCATTCAGTTATGGCTCTCTACATTCATGAAATCTACTCAGGAGGAAATTGCCTACAACAAGAGATCTTAATTAAACACGGGGAAGAGCTACTTAATTTTCTCAGAGCAGGGAGATAAACACAAGTCTAGAGTGGGATGCTGAGGCACAGGATGGCATCTGTGTCCAGTTGGTTTTAGCCAGAACATGGAGGATGTTTCGACATCAATATGCCCGGAGGCAGGACAAAAGAAAAGCTGGCTTTGACTCGCAAGATGTCAAGGCAGGGAGAGATCTGAACACAGATGCATTCTCTCCTAGTTGAGACGTAAGGAAGCTAAGGCCCAGGACAGCAAGGCCCCTATCCCTCAGGACTTCAGGTTGCCCCCCTGCTGATGGAATGTTCTGGAAGAAGAGTCAGTGGGGAAAGCAAAGAGAGACAGGTGATGGGAGCAAAGGGAAGCAAGGGAGAGTGAGAACTCTGAGGTAGAGAGGTCTTTGGCGATTCTACCCTACTCCTCAGGAGAGTGATCCCCAGCACCCACTCCAGTCTGGGGTTAATTCTAGCCAATCTGGGCAATATCTCCCATGTGAACCTAGGTCCCAAGCTCACCTCACTAGGACAATACTTTTGCTGGGTCGCACCTAGAGCTGCTACAACCCCATCTGGGGGACATCAGAGGGATATTCAGGGTGGACCCACACAAAGAGACACCTTACCTCCCCTCCTACATGAAATTATTTCTGGAGAGACGCTAAGGAGCCGAGTAGGCCCCTCAGCACATGATACAGAGCCTTTTCAATAGCGGATCCTTGAATGAAATGCCACACGCATCCCATGGCTGACTTACTCAGATTTTACTAGGCTTCTCTGATGTGACTGCCAGCCAGCGTGCCCTCCCAGATGTCCTGCCACCGCAGAGCTGGCATCGTCAATGTAGTCTGTACCCAAGGTCAGGGCCACTCTGCTTCCGGGCTCCTTTCTTTGCCATTTCTCCCTTTGCCTGCTGATCCAAACCAAGCCTCTCCCCCACCTCCACAGTCTTTCCATGTAAGAAGTGGTCATGGTCGAACTCATGTGGAGCTCAGATGGAGCCTGCCCTTTCTCTCCAGGATAACAACCCAACCACTTAAAGGAGTAAAACAAAGGATCAAGGAGGAGACAGAGTAGAAATGGGGAGAATACAGCCAAAATGCACGGCTCTGACCCCGTTTGACAACGAGGCCCCTGTTCACCCCTTCTGTGTCTCACAGAGGGCGTGCTTTGGTTTGTCGTGAGTTTTCTGGATGGACGCAGAAGAGGGAGATGAGCTTTCTAGCAAGACACGAGGGAGGAGAAGGGAAGCTAGGTAGGCGGAGGCCCTCAGGTGTGCAGAACGGTGGCTGTTTGGGAAGTTCAATGTGACCGTCTATTAGAATGTGCCCAGGCTGCGGCCTTCAGACAACTTTCCAGAACTGTGCTATTTGAACCAGACAGCCGAAGAGAGATGGTTGCATCATAATAGGGCTCTGAATCCTCCCTCGTTCCTTCATTGACAAGGGACCGGGAAGAGAGAGCACCCCTGCCAGACCTGGCCTGAGGAAACAGGCCCTTCCTGGGTCTGCTTACGTTTTATGAGGGCACAAGAGGGAGGAAGAGCAAGAAAGAGGAACGCAGGGGCTCCTGCCTATCTGGCCGGGGAGTTCTGCCTCCTGGTCCAAGGTCACTCAGTGTATGTCTTGGGTTCTGACCAATCCTATCCTTCCTCCTGTCTTGCCAAGTGTGTTTTGCTGGGAAGCAGGTGGGCAGAGGCCAGCCCGGCAGGAGCCGATGGCTGAGCCCACCTCTCCCACACTCGGCATCCAGAGGCAAGCAACACAAACAGTTTTGTGCATAGAAATCATCAAATAATGGAAATAATAGCTCACATTTATTGAACAAACACTGAGGCATGCGCTGAAAAGTACCCAGCATATAGTATTTGCTTTCCATATAGTATCTATTTTTTTTTAACATTTATTTATTTTTGAGACAGAGAGAGACAGAGCATGAACGGGGGAGGGTCAGAGTGAGAGGGAGACACAGAATCCGAAACAGGCTCCAGGCTCTGAGGGGTCAGCACAGAGCCCGATGCGGGGCTTGAACTCATGGACCATGAGATCATGACCTGAGCTGAAGTCGGACGCTTAACCGACTGAGCCACCCAGGCGCCCCCATATAGTATCTATTTTAATCCTCACAAAAACTCCATGAGGTCTGCATTGCTAATACTGTCTCTGTTTGACAGATGAGGAAACTGAGGCCCGGGGTGCTCTATGATCTGTCATCCAGAGAAGTACAGAATGTTCTGGAAGCCCATGGGTGTGACTGCAGGGGGGAGGTCAAGTGACCCAAATTGAAAGGAAGATAGAAATGTAACACAAATAGTGACATTGGAGTCATCCTTGACCCTTCTCCTTCATTCCCCACATACAGTCTGTGAGAAAATGCGTCCAGCTCCACCCTGAACGTGTATCTGCACACTGACCACCCCTCACTACCTTCCCTGCTGCTACTCTGGTCCAAGCGGCCATTGACTCTTGCCCAAACTGCAGTAACCTCCTCATTGGTCTCTCTGCTTCCACTCTTGCCTCCCTCCAGCCTATCTCAACCCAGCAAGCAGACCCCATTAAAATTTACATCAGTTCATAACATTTCTGCTGGCGACCCCTCCCCCCCACAACAGTTTGGCTTCCCAGCTCACCCGGTGCAAGACCAAAAACCTTAAAATAACCTAAAGTTCTCTACAGACTGACTCTGGTTTTCTGTCTGCCTTCATTTTATATTTTTCTGCCCTTTCTTTTGTCACATTCCAGATGCCCTCGTCCCCTCCTCGTCCCTAAGACAGGCTAGGCATACGCCTTCCTCAGTCCCATTGCACGGCCTGCACCCCCTTCCTGGACTGTGTCCCCCTCAAATATCCATAAGCCTTGCACAGCCTTCCAGTCTTTTCTTGAGACTCATCTGTCAGTGAGACTCTCTAGATACCCTGCCTAAAATTCTCCTGCTAATTTCTCTCCATAGCACCAATTGCCAACACTATCACCACCCTCATCATTTCTAGGATCATCTTTTTTTTTTTTCATGGTTTAACATCTTTGAAATCAGGATGCATCTTACAACTGATGGCAAGTCGTGGCTTCAGTCCCCCTGAGGAGCAGGGTTGGCTTGAGGCACTAAATGCCGACACCCATATGTCCATGCCATTGACTCCCCTAACGTCAGTGTCATCTCTGTCGTCTGGGATGAGAGCTCTTGTGGCATCTAAGAAGTGAAGCAGATTAAAAAAAAAAAAAAAAAAAAAGGAAGTCCCCTTGGTGCATATAAGATGCAGATCTCTGACAAATGGGGGTGTGACCACCACAGCGGTAGGACAGCAGGTGGCATGAGGGATCACAAGTGTCCACTACAGCACATGAGTTTTCTTGGCATTATATTTCTTTCTTTTAGTGGCCCATAAAGTAGTGGTGCAAATGACAATCAATAATATATTTGACCTGATGAAAGATGGTAATTTTCTTACTACCTTGGTGTCTCTACCATTGGAGTCCGACCTCCATATTAGCACCTAGTGCACCGCGGTAGGTACAAGAAAGGCAAGAGGCCCCTCTAAGATATGCCTAGCACACAGTAGGATGTCGTAAATTGTTATTGGATGAATGAAGCAACCAAACAAGTAAATCCCATATGAAAATGCAACTAAATGCAGCATCTTGGAGATCTCTCCAAACTCCAACCACAAGCACTGTTTATGGGATTTTCTCAGATCCTCCACAACCAGAGGTGGTCTCCTGGTTATGGTTGGTGACAATGGTCCCCAGGGAAGATCCAACTCCTTGTCCAACATCAGCCAGAGAAGGAGGTTCAGATACGGATGAAGTCGAGGATGTTACTAGACTGCTGATCTGGGGGTAGGGGTGGTTGGCTGGGTGTTGGAGGTGGAACAGGAGAAAGGACTTTTGGAGTGAGAAGCAAGAGTCAGGTGAAGGCGCTCACATCTGTGCCATGTGGCCTTCCCTCTGGAGAGTCTTTGGTTCCTTGAGAATGTATCTCTTTCTCCTTCTCCACACTGGGGGGCAGCCCACGGGGCCAGTGGAAGAAAGAGCTTCACTCACGTGAGATGTCTAGCAGAAAGCTGCCCCAGGCACAAGACAGCCTTTGGACAGGCCTCTGTGCTCTAAGGGACAGAGGGTCTCTTTCCTTGGTGAGGAGCTGGGTTGGGCCACATGCAGTTCCCAGGTAATCCGTTGGACCCAAACCAGCTCGTCAGCACTGGAATTCCCTATGAGGACCAAAACCAAACTGTCCCAAGTGGTGACTTTTTTCAAGTCCTATCCATCTGTTTTTCATGTGGCCCTTTACATCAGTCGGCAGCTGCAGGGGAAGGTGATAGTCTGACATCATTTGAATATGTGTCACATTCCAAGGAACCTCTACAAAGCCATTATTCCTAAAGGGATGGTTCTGTGGACGTGTTTCTGGAGGCCTCTCTCCATCTAGGCTTCTATAGCTCCAGAATCTATAATGGTGCCCCCAAATAATAGGTATTCAATAAAGCAGCAAGATGGAGAGTAGAGGGGAAACTCCATAATAAGTAAACCAATGCTCACTGGCATTTTGCCCTAAACTTTCCTTTCCACTATTTTACATAGAAAATAAGTATACCATGGTTCTGTTTAACCTTGGGCAAGTCACTTCTCACTCTGAGTTTCCTTTTTTTTCTTCTTTTTTATAAAAGGGCACAATCTGTGTTACCCCTACTATCCTCCCTATCTCTATTTTTTTGTGAGTGTAGATGTGATTTCATCTTCTAGATTTGTGACTGCTAATTGTTATCTCCGGTCATAAAACCCAACGGGTCTGCACTCAGAGGTCTTATATATCCTGATATGAAAAGGGTAAGTATTTTGCAGAAGGGAAGACTTTCCAAAAGTGCCCATTTTGCCCTGGCTGATTGTTTTTATCACTCCCATGCACCCTCCCCCCAATACACACAAATTCTTAGGCTTTCAAAATACCCAAACAAAACGTTGGAATTTTCTTTAGACTTTTAGCTCTCTGGCCTATTCCCTAATCACAAAAGCTTTATATGATTCAGCGGACTGACTGGTGGTATCTATAAAGCAAGGTAAGAATGGATGCCCCAGTATCCTCACCATTGCTTTTCTTCTGCCCAGGCTTTCTGTTTTTCTTTTCTGCTGGTGGGGTGTCTCCCACAGCTCTGCTGTGCCCGCAGCATAACACCACAACCCTTAGCTTGCAATAAAGCCCCCTCACCCTCTGGCCACAGCTCAAACTTGCCAGCCTCCCCTCCCATTACTCAGAGCTTCAGTGAAACTCCCTTCTGAAGACGCACACAAAAGGAATGGCCAGTCCCGCCACTGACTGGATGTGAGAGGCCAGGGGGACAGGAGATGAACTTCTGAAGATCAAGGGAGCAGAAGCATGTTATCACTCCTGGGCAAAATCAAGCAAAAGGAAGTGCAGTACTCCTCCTGGACAAGAAAGTTACACTGAAAGAATAACACATTACCCCCTCGAGGTATGATACATGTCTGTCTCATAAATGAAGTAGCTACTTTATGGGGAACACAATGACACAACAATGTTAAGGCCACACCACCTGCACAGCAGAAGATCTGGTGTACAAACCCTGGTAGGGCCTTGCTACAATGACCTTGCTCCTTTCCCTGCTTGGTAGCAAGTCTAGAAATATGAATTTCAAGGACAGTCTACATGAGACAGACTGAAGGTCAAACACAGAGATTTAAAGACCACCTTCGTATCTACAAAGTTAACGCCATCGTGCATTTCCTCACTGGCATTTCTCAAGGTGGCTATGTTTTCCCCATTTGGCAGATGGGCAAATCAAGACAAGCCTAGAATGATCATTGACCGGCTCCAATCAGAAGATCATTTGGGTTTGTTTGTCGTTGCCTTTGGTATACTGTAACAGCTGTAATCTAATGGACTCCATCTGTATCCATTAGGAATGCTTTGTCTGCAGGTGGTAGAAAACCCAGCAAAGAGAGGCTCTGAGAAATAAAGACATCAAAATACTTTGTGGGATCGGAAGGCCAGAGCTTTTTTTCTGGGGCTTAACTGGGCCAGCAAACACTCAGACTCTTTCCAGTCTTCCTAGTCAGCTATTCTCGGGACCTCGACCTTTTCTTTTCCTTTGTTTATTGCCTTAGGGTCACAGACAAACTTCAGCTCCAGACATGTCCTTTCCATGATATCCTTCGCAGGAAAAAGGGAGGAGGGGCCAAATGCTTTCCCTCTCAAGGCTCTGATTTTTACTTGAAAATGAAGCCCCTCACACACTGCCTGTCACATCTAACTGGGTAGAGCTGGGTTTTATAGTAAACCAAACACCAGCAAAGACTATGATGTTTCCAGAGCAGCTTTATTTTTTTTTTTAATTTTTAATGCTTTTATTTATTTTTGAGACAGAGAGAGACAGAGCATGAGAAGGGGAGAGCAGAGAGAGAGGGAGACACAGAATCTGAAGCAGGCTCCAGGCTCCAAGCTGTCAGCACAGAGCCCGACGTGGGGCTTGAATTCACGGACTGTGAGATCATGACCTGAGCCGAAGTCGGATGCCCAACCAACGGATCCACCCAGGCGCCCCTCCATAGCAGCTTTAGATTGATGAAGGTTGATTCTCGAGGGGCTAGAGGGGGACGTCCTTCCCCAAAAGTCATCACATAAATGCTGCTGGTCAGACTGAGACTAGAAGTCGGGTCTCCTAACTGCTGCCTACAATAGCCTTAGTCCTCGCCGTCGGAGCCTGATGAAGAACCACCAGCAAAAAACACCTAAACTTGCATTATCCGTTAAGGTATTTTTGAGGCCCATGTTTTGATATACAAATGGGAATGAAATGTTAGTCCCAACACATTTTCTAAAGCCAAAGACTATCAACTGCCTCTCTCCAGATGAATCAGAAAACAATGATTTGGAACCTGGCTCTTGACCTAAATGCCATTTCACAGAGCTTTGACTCTGGTGTGAGATTCTTGGGCTCCCTCCCCATCCAAACCCAGCCCAGCCAAGCCCAATCACAAGCTGCTCTTTCTGTATGGATCTGCGTATCAATACAGGGGCAGCTGAAGTGGGGTGAAGAGCCTGAATCTGGAGTCAGGACTGGGTTCAACACAAAGCTCTGCCATTTACAACTTCTCTGCGCTGCAGACAAGGAGCCCCTTCTGGGGAGGGGCTGTGCCAGGATCACTCCTGACATCAGTCCATACCAAATACCTGGCCTACTGTAGAGACTCAATAAATACACACCTTCATTGATTCATTCATCTATCAGTGCCAGGTCCTAGGTAGGTGGTGGAAATACAACGGTGAATACAACAGATGTATATCCACACCCCCAGAACGTAGTCTAGCCAGCAGTGATGCGGATGATGAGACAAGCAGTGACAGTAGAGGACCCCAGGGGCCTCTATGAGGGGAGGGAGCCCTGCGGGAGAGCGCATGAGGGGCGGTGGTTGCAAGTCCCAGAAATCCTCATTTATTAGGGGTGTGTCGGCTGGGCTCGGAAGCACGAGTGGAAATTGGCCGGGTGGAAAGGGAAAGGACAGGAGGAGCAGTCCAGGGAGATGGAACAAAGGCCCGAGGGCAGGAGAGAACTTGATGCCTTCGAGGAAGTAAAAGCAATTTGCAAAGACCAGAGTATGAAGTACACATGCATTTGGGGTTGGGCATACGGGGCAGGGATGGCCGGTGTTGGAAGTGTTGAGAATAGAAGACATGAGCCTGGAGGAGCAGACAAAACCCAGGCCCTAAAGATCTCTAGAAGCCCTGCAGAAATGTTTGTTCAGTATCCCAAATTCAAGGAAAGGCTTGAAGCAGAGGAAAACCATGATCATATTTGCATTTTTTTAAATATCAATTTGGTTGCTGTGTAAAGAACGGATTAGAGGAGGCCGAGACTGGTGATACGAAGGTTAATTAAAAGGCAATTAAAGTAGTCCAGACTAGAAACGATGGACTAAAATTACAAGACAGAGATGGTATTACCTGACCCACTTATTCTACAGCATTTGTGTTTACTCACACTCCCATTCACGCTCTCCCTCACTCACCAACATTCACTGAGCCCCCACTCATCAGTACCTAGTCCGACTACAGGGGCAGGGCAGACTCCCACCATGGCCATCTGGATCCAGTCCCCTAAATGCTGCCTACGATAGCCTCAGTCCTCGCCAAGTGGAGAAAATAGACCATCCGGTTGGCATGACAAATGACAAAAAGGAGAGTAGTAATCTGAGTGTCTCATTCATTGCTTTGTTTGCTTTTGCTTCTCCGGCCTGCCTTTAACCTTTCTCTGGATACTAGAGATAATCTTCCCTGAGGAAAACCCATTCTATGTGGTTTGGTGAAGATGAGCAAGTAAATCTGATGCCCTGATCACAGAGTTATTTAAATGTGGACGATTACATCTACCAAACACGGCCAAGGCCCCACCATGAGATTTCACACAGACTCTGAAAGAGGGGTCTCTGTTCTCTGAGATTGTGACAATGAAGACTCAACATCGTCAAGGGTCAACTTGACCCCACACGCAAAGATCTACTGAGATTGCAGCAGGGGTAAGAGGAACAGAGAGAAAGTCCACTAATGTCCTAATTATAACGTTTAAACCTTAATGCAATCTCCATCATCTCCCTGTCCCAGTTACGTGAGCCAATGATTTCCCTCTTCTGACTATACAGGCTTGAGTCAAGTTTCCGTCACTTGTATCCAGAAGTCTCCTAATATAAATAGATTTATGAGTTCCTGGAATTTGATCTTGAATGATAAGAGTGAATCAACCAGGTGGGAGGGAGAAGAAGGAGACACATAGGCAGGGAGGGGTGGAATATACAACATTTGAAGGTGGGAAGGCAATGGAATGTCCAGGCAAGCCCAGGTACTTTAATACTGCAGAACTTATGGTGTCTATGGGCAAGTGCCCACGTGTAGTATGTTGGGACGGGGTGTGGGGGGGTGGTGGAGCCTTGAGGAAGGTCCAGAGATGCCTCATCCTTCCCTTGCCTACACATCTCCCCAAACTCACACACACCTGGACTAAGGAAAAAGAACGCTCTAAGCTGTTCTTGCTTGACATGGGTTTTGGGATCGTGTGGGTTTATTGCCATCTCCTTGTTACATCTACAACCTGTGTTTACATTCTCTACATTTTTAGTTTTCTTTACTCGGTATCGTCTGAAACCCTTTAAGACTTAAAATACACAAAAAACCCACTTCCTTGGAGAAGCACTCTTTGAGTTTACCAGGCAGAATTTACGCCCATGCCCCTGAGCGCCCACCCCCTTGGTGCGTGCCACTTTTAAACACTCATTTCAGTCTTCCTTATGAAACTAATTTGTGTATGGCCCCAGTAACGTGAGCTCTTTGGGAGCAAGGTCCTTGGCTTACTCCTCTTTGAGGAGACTAGCACAGTGCCTGACTGCACAGAGTTGTCAAATATGTGCTTTTCAAAAATGGCATAAGTATTGATAACAAAATTTTAATTGGCTCAAATAGTATCAGTTTGAGCTCAAAAGCAACATTGACACTGAAAATCCAAACCTGAGGAACATACTTAAACTTTCCGGGTTGGGTTACAAATATCCGGCTATTCTACAAATAGTTACAAATCTTCAAGTTCTGGAAGTTTCCATTAAAATAAAGGAAAGTATAAGGCCAGTTTTGCTCATAGTGTTTCAGCTTGACAGTTTCTGGGCTCACTTGGCGTCCATGATGAAATTTAAACAGTGGAAAAGGTCCACACACAAGGCCTTTTGGAGCAAGAAGAAGAGAAGTGGGGAAGCCTGACCATCTCACTTCTGTGCTTCTGGGACTGTTTCTACAGTCGTGTTGAAAGAGAAAAAATCCAGTCATCCCACTCCAGGTTTGCAAACAATACATCTGGATCCTTGGCATCAGAAGACCGTCACCGGAAAGTTCAGGTGACTTGCATCTTTCATACAGATGATGCAGGTGTTGAGCAAACTCAACTTATGGAGCAGGTTTCTACCAATATGGCTGCCCCTCGATGCTTCAGAAGGAAGTACACATGAAACAGAGTCCTTGGGTGTAAAGGATCTGAAAATACACGTTTAAGCCTGCAAATTTGCAACTGTCCTGTGTCCCTTTTATGCAAGATGTAAAAGTCATCCAGGTTTAGTAGAGCACCGTGATGACCCGTCAGCCCCTCAGGGAGGAGCCCAAGGTCGGGATAGGCCTGAGTCACATAGGCTGTATTTGCCAGGCTGCCCATGGAGACTTCCGGGACCAAGCCAGAGAGACCACAGTGCAAGCCTTTATGAACTAGAAGTCAGGCTTTACAAATAATGTCCATGAAACTTTCATACAAATACAGATGATGCTCATGTTGCAAAGTTTAAAATAATGATTCAAGTGCATAGGAGATGAACTACACACACACACACACACACACACACACACACATACATGCATATGTTCATATATATGAATATATATATATATATAATATATATATTTGCAGTCTTTGTGGCTATAGCTGGGGGACACTGTCACAAGAGAGAGACTCTTTTCACAAGTTTACTGTGGTCCTGGTTTCGGGGCCACAGCCTTGCAGATCTAGAAGAAAAATACTCTCAGCCTACTGAGAGATGGTCAAACATGAGTGATAGCCTGACACTGGCTAAATTAGCAGAATAACAATGGATTAATTCATCATAAAGGCTTTATTTCAGCAACCCAGACCCTTCCGTTTCTTACCCAAGACACTCCAGGGACAGGGAAAGCGACTCTGGTAACCGAAAGGTTGATGAGTATGTCAGTTAGGACTTTTCCAGTTGCAAAGGGCAGAAATCCTGATCTAAAATTATTGAAACCGCTGTCTCTTGTAACTACATATTCCAAAATACTGTTTCAGGCATGGCTTGATCGGGAACAGGACCTGGTCACTTTCTCTTCATCTCTCAGCTCTGTCATCCTCCCTGTTGCTTCCTTCCTCAGACACGATCCCGCCCTTATTTATTTATTTATTTACTTACTTATTCATTTGAAGAGCGAGCAAGTGGTAGAGGGAGAGAGAGAATCTTAAGCAGGCTCCATGCCCCTCAGGAAGCCTGATGCGTGACTCCTCAGTCTTATGACCCTGGGATCGTGACCTGAGCCAAAATCAACAGGCTGAGCCACCCAGGCGCCCCACAATCTCACGTTTAGACACAAGAAGGCTGCAGTAGCTTCAGATCTCGTGTCCTCTTGAATTAAATACTGCAGTCATGGGGCGCCTGGGTGGCGCAGTCGGTTAAGTGTCCGACTTCAGCCAGGTCACGATCTCGCGGTCCGTGAGTTCGAGCCCCGCGTCGGGCTCTGGGCTGATGGCTCAGAGCCTGGAGCCTGTTTCCGATTCTGTGTCTCCCTCTCTCTCTGCCCCTCCCCCATTCATGCTCTGTCTCTCTCTGTCCCAAAAAATAAATAAACGTTGAAAAAAAAAATACTGCAGTCAGATAGTGAGTTCTCTTTCCAGAACTTTCCAAAATTTCGTTGCCTTTGATTGTATTATAATCCCATTCTTGAGTCTGAGTCCAAGGGAAAATAATGCCCGGCTCTGCTTGGCCTCAAGAGCTGGGAGTTTAAGCCCCAACCCAAACACAGGAATATGAACAGGAACTGTCACTAGAACCAAGGATGCTGGGTGACCAACGTCAATGAATGCCAAGGTCACCGCGACAGAGCACGGAATTAGCATACGAAGAGGCACCCAGTTCTGAACCCTTGTGTGCATATGCTGACCGCCCCTCCCGCTGGCAGGCTTCTGTATAGATGATTACCATGAATTAGTCATAAACAAATCACCACTCACCTCTAGGATGGTCTACCGACTATGCCTTCCCGAGCCGATCACACATAATATTGACATTAAGTATGTGAAAAATAAACACTAGAAAAAGAGTAAATCTTTCTTTCATTTAATATTTGTCAAATACATGCCATGTTACAGACAGTGATAATACAGAGGTGAGTAAGAAAATTGCTACCATCATGGTGTGTAAAATTTAGAACAGGACAATTAGAACGGAAAAACAGTTACAGCTTTTTGTGGGAGGACCCATAAACAAATGCAGGACTAGTCCATTCTCCTCTCGATCTACCTTTTTTCTCCCTAGCCCAAATTTCCCATTCTTCCCCCCCCCCTTCAAAAACACAATATTCTGGGGCGCCTGGGTGGTTCAGTCGGTTGAGCGTCCAACTTCGGTTCAGGTCATGATTCGCGGTCTGTGAGTTTGAGCCCCGCGTCGGGCTCTGTGCTGACGGCTCACAGCCTGGAGCCTGATTCAGATTCTGTGTCTCCCTTTCTCTCTGCCCTTCCCCCATGCATGCTCTGTCTCTCTCTCTCTGTGTCACAAATAAATAAACAATAAACATTTTTTTAAAAAACCCACAATATTCTACTTATATCAATGGCAATAAAGAGATACTGGAAGAAGGAGGAGAAGGAACTGTGGAAAAGTCTAGAATGTATGCCTGGGTCTTAGCCTACCTAGGCCAAAGGCTCTGCTTCATATAAATGGAACATAAACCACCCTGTGCTACCCACCCATTCATCTGGTTATGCTCGTCTGAAGTTTAATTTCTTGTGCTTATGAGGCTTTGATTTCAACAGTAGAAAACGATTCCTCAAAACAGGGAAAAAAAAGCCCCTCCAAAGGCACAAATCATTTTAACCAATTGCTATGTACTAGAACAATTACACAATAGCACAAAGACTTGGAGGAAAAAAAAAAAAAAACCTAAAAACCAAAAAACACTGACCTGCACACGCACACACACATTTCTCCATTACAAAAGCGTACAATTCTGGACACACTGTGTGCTGCCCAGAGATGAGAAATGCAGGAGGCTGTTGACCCACGGCACACAGCTGGATGAAGACAGCACATAGCTCAGGACTCCAGCTCACCAATGGCGTGTGCATGGAAGTGTGCAAGAGGTACCAGAGAGTTCGGGGAGAGGCAACAGCTTCCAGGGAAGAGGAGAGAGTTTGCCAGAGATTGAGAGGAAAAGCTGTCTGGGCCGGATTATCACAAATTAGATAATCCCAAATTTCACCCAGAGAAGTGGGCGGGGGAGCCACGTGGGCGCACACACGCGAAATGGGATCCTGCCGCGTCTGTGGGGTGGTGAGGGGGTGGTGGGGAGGTCCATGCGTCTGGTCTCCTCAGTTTATAGAATGCAGCGGAAGGACAAAGAATTCTACTGAGCGACTGTTGGGGTCTCATTAAGGGCCGAGCGGACCAGTCCGTGCCTTGGTCGCTATCTATCGGGGCAGTAGATACCACTGCAAATGTGAGCTAGAGAACAGGTTATTTAGCAAAATACTCCGGGCAGAATTATGATAAGGCATTTAGGTGCCAATGGAGAACGAACCCTTCCCAGAGAGCTTGACACCTCAGATGGGCAGTAAAAGGGCCTCCTGGGGGAGTAAAACTGGGTTCTCCTAGAACTTGCTCTCCAGGGTGAGAGCTAGTCTGGTGGGCCCAGTCTCCAGTAGCCACGCCAAAGACTCAAGTCCTGCACTGGTAGGTCAGCCTCTCTCTGCACCTTTCCTCCGTGCAACATCCAGCCTTTTCCTGACACTGCTTAATAATTGTTATTAGTATGCAACTCCATCGGCTCAATGAAGGTAAGGCATACACTCAATAAATATCAGCTTGTAACAGAGTTACAAGTCCGCACAGAGGGGGACCTGTCTGGGTCTAGCCTGGTGACAGCCCTCTCCGTGCAAGACAAATCTCCGGGATTTCACCACACTGGTTGATTCATCCTCATGAGTGACTGCTAGAAGGTTCATATAACATAGGACAATTTTCCAAAAGGAGGAGGCTGCGGCCCAGAGATAGGAAGTGACTTTTTCCAGGGGCTCCAAGCTGGAAGCATCAGCTCTGACACGTGAAGGCGTCCTCACTGATTCAATCAAGGAATCTTTCCATAACCCGGAAAGATTTCCATAACCCCATGCCACCTTCCCTTCCTTCTTCCTCCTCCACCAAAGGGCACTAATGATCCTGAATGGATCATGTTCCTCATCAGGCACCTGCCAGGACTGCACATGGTGTTGGGGCGGACAATCTCTAAGTTCGAGTCCCGATAATTCGCCATGAGACTGCCCCTGAACGAATTGATTGCAGTGCATGGGAAACGCCAGCCTTACTTACCCGGCTGGCTTTCTTCGGGGCTTCAGGGCGACACGGCTGGTTCGGTGATTAATGAGTGAATAACGAAGAGGAAAGTTTCTGGGGGCTTGAGCAGGGGTAGCTGTCCACCAAAATGGATTAGCCTCATCCGGCGGGTGTGGCCCTGAGGGGGACGCTGCTTTATGCTCCTCCGGGGACCTTGCTTAGCACCAACCATACTGTCATAAGGATACATTAACAGAAGAGTCCTTTGGGCTACCGCTCCGGCTGCTTGGTGAAGTTTGCTGAGCCAGTCAGGAGGGGGGACAGAAAGGAAGACAGAGGCCTGGCTCCTCTGACTCCTCTGTGTGCCCTTGGAGAAGTCACCCTACTCTAAGTCTCAGTTTCCTTACATGTAAGAGTATATGTGTGACAAGGTGATGGCCAAGGCCGTTTCCGGAAAAAACAATCCTGTTATTTAAGCCACCGAGTAAACTGTCAGTGAGAACGACTCACTGTCATCGGAAAGAGCATCTGCTGTTAAGATGGAGAATCCTTAGTTGAAAGTTGCCTCCCAGTATGACACAATGTAAGAATCATCTCTTTTTTAATGTTTATTTCTTTATTTCTGAGAGAGAGAGAGAGAGAGAGAGAGGATCGTAAGCAGGCTCCATGCTGTCCGCACAGAGCCTGATGTGGGGCTCGAACTCATGAACCGTGAGACTATGGCCTGAGCCAAAATCAAGAGTTGGACGCTTAACCAACTGAGCCACCCTGGCTCCCCTACCATAAGAATCCTCTTAATTCAAAGGGTTAGAAATCTCAGCCTCAGCGTCCACCATGGAGGGAAAGGATTATAATCTCCAGGGAAGGATCCTGAAATCAGTGTTTTTAAAACTTCTTGGGGGATTGTCATGCTCACCCAAGTTGGGAAACGTTGGCATACAGAAATGTAGCCTGTTTGAAAGTTTATTTGTTTATATTTGAGAGAGAGAAAGAGAGAGCAAGTGACGGAGGGGCAGAGAGAGAGAGAGAGAGAGAATGCCAAGCAGGCTCTGCACTCTCAGGACGGAGACTGACGTGGGGCTTGAAGATCATGACCTGGGCTGAGATCAAGTCAGGCACTTAACCGACTGAGTCACCCAGGAGCCCCCAGAAATGTAGCCTTGAGGGTGCCATGTGGAGTCTGCAGAGGCCCCAGACCCATGGCTGTCAAGCTTGGGAGCATAGGAAGCAGGAGGAGCTTTACAAACCCAGCCACTTGAGTGTCGTCTCCAGACGGATGGAATTGGTCAGGGGTGTGGCCTGGTTATGGGCGGTTTTTACAGACTCTCCAAATAATCCTTATATGCAGCCAGGGTTGAGAACCCCTGTCCCAACTCAAACTATATGTGACTCCTATGGCCTCAGCATTCCTCCTCTGGAACCAGCGGG
This sequence comes from Puma concolor, assembly GCF_028749965.1. Taxonomy (NCBI): domain Eukaryota; kingdom Metazoa; phylum Chordata; class Mammalia; order Carnivora; family Felidae; genus Puma; species Puma concolor. Next base: position 6,854,884 of record NC_141684.1, read on the forward strand.
ATAAGTGGAAGTCCAACCCAGCTCCGATGCTTCCAGAAGGACCACCGGACCACCTAGAAACTGGAGCCTCTGCAGACCGGAGGACCAAGTCTCGTTTCACCAGACACCAGCATGGGGGCAAGGGATGGGCGTCTCATCTTGCAACATGGGGGCATCAACTGCTCCCTCCATGTTGCCAGGCAGAGGGAACTCAGATAATGTCTACTGATATCAGGGGTATTCGGTGAATGGTCATTGGACTGAAATCTGGGAAGGAACAGGGCTTTTTTTGTGAGATTGCAAGAATCTTCCCCAGTCCTAGCATACTCGGCAGATAGCTGCCCACAAGTGAGTTCATCGTTTCATTCAATTTCTAGAAACAGAAATAGTAGTGACTTGACCTGCCATTTTTTGAGCTCCAACCATGTCCTCCGCATGGGGCGAGACTCAACACAAAGCAGGAGTCTGTCCCCGTGCGTCTCAGGTGGGAAAATTCAAGGTCAGAGATGAAAGCCACACAGCCGGCACAGAACAGAGGTCCACACCCACGCCTGCCCCCATCCCCAGGCCACACCTGTCCTGTAATTTATTCGGTAGATTGTTTCAGCTCCGAGTAATAAAGTCTTCCCCTCTGCCCATCGCCTAATTCCACATAATTTACGTGAGAGTTCTGTCACTGGGGTATTGTCTCTGTGGGAGATGTCAGCCCATCACAGCCTTTTGAAATGTCTAGGGCAGGAGCCGGGTGCCTATCTGTGGGAGGCGTTGTAGCATTTAAGCGATCAGCAAGAGCCTATTGAGGGAGGAGCATCCATTTTGAGGGTGACTTAACATTTTTAAAATGTCTATTTGTCACCAACGATAGCCTTTCAAACCTTTCAAAATCCTCTAGAGCCAACAAAATCAGCCACAGTGTGACTCCGCCTGTCTTCCCTGTCACTGCCGAGTAGTGATATTTTAGCAATAAAGGAGACGCATGCGTGTATGCGTGTGCGCGTGTGCATTTGTGTGTGCATGCACGTGCATGTGCCTGGGTGTGCATGTGGGTGTACGTGTGTGAGTGCATGTGTGTGTATGCGTGTACTGTTCCTCACATAGTGTGTGTATGTGTGGGCACGTGTGTGTGCACCCGTACATGTCTATGCGTGTGCCTGTGTGTGTATGTGTGTGTGCATGTGTGTGGGTCGAATCCCACGCCGTAAGGACTAGCCTAGAGAGACAAGACAGGAAACTAAAACCAAAGCAGACACAGGAAGGGACCAGAAGGACTGGCTTCCACCCACTTTCACAAGTAGAAGCGAAGACAAGGGCACAGATCCGAAGGCACCGTCAGCCGACGAATCCCAGATCACGCCCAGTAATTCAACAAGCAGGGCAGGGACCCAGATCCTTCATCTGTCAAGGGAGAAAGTAGTTACGTGTGGAATTGCTTCCCATCTTGATCACCTGCAACTCCCAGCGAGTCATTTGATTGCTCAGTGCCTCAGTTTCCCCGTAGGATTGTAACGATGATTAAATGAGCTAATACATGTAAAACAAAATGTATGGCATATAATAACCGCTGTTAATATTACTCAAAAATATTCTTGGTTTGTTCTGCTTCACTATCTTGGGGAAGAGATTAAAGACATATTTCCTTCAATATTCAAATTAGAACTCCCACCCCCCACGACAACAGATCAACAGAACCTCTACTCTTTCTCCTGGGGTCTCCCTCTCCCCGGATTTCCCTGACTCTCCAAACACTGTTTATAGGTTCTACTAACCCGCCCTGGTTGCAGGTTTTTCTTTCTCCAGCCATCCATGCTCCAAGTTGTCATTGCTCTAGAATTTCTTTAACAGAAAGCATCAGGTTTCTCTAAGCTTGAGCACAATCTGCTCCCTTAACATCTGCCCCAAATATCTGAGCATTGCACGGGGTACAGCAAGCCTTACTCCATGCTTGAGGAATAAAGAAGAAGCAAGCGAAGAATGGCTAAGGTGGCTCTCAAGGTGGTCCGTGGGCCTCACAAACTGTTAACTGGACCTCAGGATTTCATTTCACAGCTGGCAGGCTTCCTAGTGGAGGAGGCATCTAGCCCTCACAGATGAGACATCCCCAGCCACGCCCTCCAAACCAGAGAGCCGTTCCTTGGCTCACAAAAAGAAGGTCCCTTCTCACTCCCTGCCCACATACAGCACACACTGGCTTCTTTGTGACCCAGAATTAGAAGTAGCAGGAGGATCCATTTCTTCAGTAAATATCTTCTCTTCCTTCCACTTACAGGGTGGAGCCTGAATGCCTGGGACAGGACAGTTAATCTTTCTGGCCTTCCCTCCTTCCTTCTTTTCTTTCTTTCTTTCTTTCTTTCTTTCTTTTTTCTTCCTTCCTTTTTTCTTTCTTTCTTTCTTTCTTTTCTTTCTTTTCTTTCTTTCTTTCTTTCTTTCTTTCTTTCTTTCTTCCTTTCTTTTCCTTTCTTTCTTTCTTTCTTTCTTTCTTTCTTTCTTTCTTTCTTCCTTTCCTTTTTCTTTCTTCTTTCTTTCTTTCTTTTTTCTCTTTCTTTCTTTCTTTCTTTCTTTCTTTCTTTCTTTCTTCCTTTTTAATGTTTATTTACTTTTGAGAGCGAGAGAAAGACAGAGTGCGAGCAGAGAAGGGGCCGAGACAGAGGGAGACATAGAATCAGAAGCAGGCTCCAGGCTCTGAGAGGCCAGCACAGTTTGAGGCAGGGCTCAAACTCATGAACCGCGAGATCATGACCTGAACCAGAGTCAGATGCTTAACCCACTGAGCTGCCCAGACACCCCTGGTATTTCCTTCCTGAAGTCTGAGTTGTTCAATCTTAAATAGCGCTTTTTGAGAGCATCTAGAGCTCAGCATAAATCCACATTTAGGAGGAGTAATTCTTCAAGGGCCCAGACAGGAGAAAAGTATACTTAAATTACATCAAAAATCCAAATGATCAGTTCAGTAGAACAATAGGTGGTAGGATTTACCGACACGTAAAGGGAATCAGCACTAATTTTCCAAAAGATAAATCATGTTCCTCAATTGCAGGAAGCAAATGTTATTTGTGACCCCAAAATGTCTATATCCCAATAAAAGAAAAAAAAAATTAAAGACCTCTTCCTTCGGCACCTCATCGATAGGGATGTGGTTCAGACAAAATGCAATGTGCTTTGTGAATTTTAGAGCATTGAACAAATGAGAGCACAGGGAAGCCTCAAGAGGAAGACACCAATGTTTCTGCAAATCAGGGTAAATAGATTCTAGAGCAATAACTCAAAAAATTTTAAAGACGTTGGTGTTCTTGCCCCAAGCTGGTGACACCAGTCATAGCTGGAGCCCAAGGGCAGCTGCCTACCTTGCAAGCTGGTGTGTGCAGCAAATGAAATCATAGACGTGACATCTCGGTGTAGATGGTTGTTTGCTCCTCACCACCTCTGTTCTTTGCCCAGAACTGTACTGTATTCACAGGAAAGCCTCGGACGCCTTTCCTACAGCAAGTGATGAATCTAAGCCTGGAGCCCGAGGGGGAGGCCAATGGTATGCCCTGTTACCCCAGGGTCAAGTGAAGCAAGGGTTCGCGGGGAACTCAGAGGTCACACCAGTCAAATCTCCTGCTCTGCAGACTAGGAAACAGTTGTCTGGGGGCACCTGGGTGGCTCAGTCCATTGAGCATCTGACTTTGGCTCGTATCGCGATCTCACGGTTCATGAGTTCGAACCCCGCGTCAGGCCGTCTGCTGTCAGCACAGAGCCCGCTTCAGATCCTCTGCCCCCCTCTCTCTATGCCCCTCCCCTGCTCATTCTCTCTCTCTGTCTCTCAAAATAAATAAATAAACTTAAAAAAATGAAACAGATATCTGGAAGGGCTGAAGTGCCTTCCCATGGCCACACAATGAGCCTCCTCATTTTTAGACGGGAGGCCCCCTCTCCGAGAGCACACAGAACCTTCTTCCCCTTCCCGTATGTCACACACACGGCCTTTTAATACGTGTGCATCAGGACAAAGTGCCAGCACCTAATTTTCCACCTGCAGATACATGCTTGTTCAAGTACACTAAACTGCTATTCTTACTGAGTAACGTCTTAGGGAACAGGTGTGTGGGTCAAGAAGTAGAGAGAGGTGGGTAGAGGTGCGCAAGAAGGGATAACTTGCACAATTTATCAAAGTTATAACCACTGGCACATCGTCTTTCACAATAGAAGTGCTGTTTGTAGAGACGACATACATGTGTGTGTGGAAAAGGGGAAAAATGATCAAAATAAAATACCTCAAGTTTCGGTGGCCAAGGGTATAGTTGCTGTTTCAAATCAGTATCAAACCCTCACCCTGGATTATCCCAAATGCCTTTTTCTCACCCCTTTCCCACAGGGCCGGCATTGATAGAGCAAATTACATAACCACGCAGCTTGGTATCACTGAGAATGAATGGGCATTTGGTTCAGATAGCTTTAGTCCTTATTTTGCATCCTGGAAGGAGCAAAGCAAATGGTTGGGTGCCTCCTCCAAGTGGATACTGAGTATTAATAAGTCAGTCCCTTATCTCATTAGGCTGGCCCACTTTGGGTGGAGAAGGGGTTATTAGGGCCGGTGGATACAACCATCACATGCCCATTGGGCACCTCCATAACGTCAGATGGGTCTCATGGATTGAAGCAAATTGTGTGGGCTTCTATAAACCTCAAATGGTGGGGCTGGCAGGGACTTGGAGGGCAGAGAAGGTAAGCACGTGTACGTTTCAGGAATATCAAGTCACTATCCTCTGCAGAGCATGAGGACCCCAACAGAAGCGAGCTCCCACCGGTGGCTGGTGGTCTCTTCCTGGAATGGTGCCCTCACTCAGCATTGACCTCTGCAGTTGACAGGTCAGATTTCTCAGCCACGGAGCCCAGGTCAGCCTGGTGAGAGGGAGCCCATGCTGTTGGGTCCATGCATAACATTTCTAAGGCTCATTTTGTAGCCACTGGGCACTGGGCTAGTTGAGGACAGAAGAAAGCTGACATCTAGGAAGTGTCTTGGCTGCCTGTTGTTTGTCTCCTCTATGGTGCATGCAACCTGGTGGACAAAGGAACAGCAAAGAGTGTGCCCACACCCATAGTCTCGTCACCTGCCTCTTTCCCGAATGTCCTTGTCTCTACTATTCAAATCATGCTCCTTTTTGGCCTCTGGTCAACCAGCCAAACCTTTCTCCTTGGCTGGGATTCTGCACAGTCCTGGCCATGTTTACCTCCATGACAGTTTGATGCACTGCACGCAGCCTGGCCTCCCAACTATTCTTTCCGGACCTCTTTCAAATCATCTACAATGCCCATTTTCAAATGACACAAAGATACAGAGCTGACCCATCCGTGAACCAGGCCAGAATAGTTCTCTCTTTTGTTAGTTAGTTGTAGGGAACCACACACGAATGAAGCCATAAGTGTGAGCTCAAGGGATAAGTGTCCATACAATAGAACAAGTGATTGGAGTCATTGCCACCTCTCCAGTAACCTCCTTTTGCCCTGTGGGCCTGCTCAGTCTTGATCCCAATTGTATCATCTCTATAGAATGGCGGGCTGCTGATGTGCCCACCTGACCTTGTGATTGGGTGGGTCTGACTATATCCAGCTCATGACAGTGGCTCTGGTTGCATATTTCCAGTCCCGTGATGTCTCATGTCCAACCCCTTAGTCTCCACTGGAGACCAGGAGCACAACAGTGGCTGCTTGCTCAGTTGATGGAGGTGGGATTCGAAGCCCCTTCTGCCTGCATTCCCTCTACCCTACAAACACCCGCAAGTCACCTCTTGGGCACCTGAAGACTTGGTGACTATTGGCAAATAAGCAAATTTGGGTATTTTTTCTGGGATTCAGCTCTGAGGGTCATGATGTAGTTCTTGGGTCAATTTCTACTGTCGTAGAAGAAAAGTAAATGAAGCCTCTGTCCTTCCCAGTTTGAGCAGGTGACCACTGCTGTCTCTCCAGGCACCAATCCCCCAGCCTCTGGTTGCCTCTCGCCCCACCCTCTTGCCATCCTCCACTCTCAACTGCGAGTGACCAAGCAGGCTGAAATAATCCTTCCCATTTATTGCAGTCTGGGGCCTCATGCATCACACTGCCAACTGTGACCACACATCTTAGCAATCAAATGCCCACTGGTATTTATAGTCTGAATGCCGAAGTGGGCAGTGCCTCTTTCCCGAGGCAATCCTGTCTTTCTGTAAGAACTCACCATCTCTCATTTCACTTACCAGCCCCCTTCCAAAGTTACATCGGAAACCTCTAATTTAACCCATCAGTCAAGTGTTCTGGAACAACAGTTGTGGAGGAATGTAAATGACCAGGCTTCTTGTCCTCAAAGCAGTAGCAACTCAATGCCCCACTATTTATAAACTAATTTCACACTCGTTAAATAATTTCCTATTTTCTGGCAGAGATATTTATGCCGGACGTCCTTTGTGAAAATCCATACAGAAACCTCAAAATTCAAATAAGGCACTTGAGAGGAACCGGGGGGGGAGGCGACCCAGAATGGACATCATGGAGAAGAACACTTGAATAAAGTGACAGTAATGGGTTATCCTGGCTGAGAGTAATTTTCTTACCTGAGAAGCCAGGGAGGGGCACCTGGGTGGCTCAGTCGCTTGAGCGTCCGACTCTTGATTTCAGCTCAGGTCATGATCTCAGGGTTGTGGGATCCAGCCCCACATTGGGCTCCATGCTAAGTATGGAACCTGCTTAGGGTTCTCTCTCTTTCTACCCCTCTCCCTTGCTCGCGATCTCTCTCTCTCTCTTTCTCTCTCAAATTTAAAAACAAAATCTCCCAGCTTCATCAGCTCAGAGAAGGAGGCATGGCTTCAACACAAGCCTCTGCTGAAAAAACGGAGGAAAACCACCTCCCCAGCATCCACGTCGAGCTTTGGCATCACAAACAGCAACAGACATAGGGCCTTTGAGAGACAGCAGATGCAGCCACGGATCTTTCAGTTTGGACTTTAAATCATGGCGGAATAAGAAGGATTTTAAATTCTTGGGGCTTCAAGCCCAGTTATAAGGAAGCGTGCATTTGACTTAGACCAACGGAAGCAGCAGGAGATTCGCACCATCAAAGGGGAGTCTGGGGAAATTGCAGAGCAGGACCTGCCAGGTCCTCTCAAGGTTTCTGCAGGATCTTGAGGAAGAGTTATTAGTTAACTCCTGAGTGATACCACAGAGAAGCTGTGATCTGAGAGAGGCTCTGGGGATAGGACAGTCCCCCTTAGTTTGTCCCATCATATGCTGGTTAGAGGTGAGGGTAATCTGGCTGTGACATCCGTCAGCCCATTGATCTCCAGGGTTGATTCAACTGACCTTGCTGGCAGGGCGGGTGTCCCCTTCGACACGGCTCCAGGTGCGTCCCTCCCGAGGCTGCACATGCTCGGCTGACGAGGGTGACCTTTCCCCATAGGGAAGGGTTGTCTTCGGTCAAAGGTATAAGAGTAGCTGTGCTCCCCTGCTAAAACCTCCAAACAAGTGCTCAAGGTCCCTTATATGCTAGTGTATGACCTGGGAGAGTTATTCTAAGCATTCACTTCATCTGGAAATGGAGATAATGTTTCATTCACAGGGTGGTTGTAAGAACAAAGTGATGCCTAAAACTTTCTTAACCTAATGTCTGATATAAAGCAGGTGGTTAAGGGCACCTGGGTGGCTCAGTCGGTTAAGCTCCCGGCTCTCGATTTCGCTCAGATCATGATCTAGTGGTTTGTGAGTTCGAGCCCCGCGCTGGGCTCTGTGCTGACAGTGAGGAGCCTGCTTGGGATTCTCTCTCTCCCTCTCTCTCTGCCCCTCCCCTGCTCACTTGCTCTTTCTCTCAGAATAAATAAACTTTTTATTTATTTATTTTTTTTTTTTTAATTTTTTTTCAACGTTTATTTATTTTTGGGACAGAGAGAGACAGAGCATGAACGGGGGAGGGGCAGAGAGAGAGGGAGACACAGAATCGGAAACAGGCTCCAGGCCCTGAGCCATCAGCCCAGAGCCCGACGCGGGGCTCGAACTCACGGACCGTGAGATCGTGACCTGGCTGAAGTCGGACGCTTAACCAACTGCGCCACCCAGGCGCCCCTAAATAAACTTTTTAAAAAAGGTGATTAAAGGGGCACTTGTGTTCGCTCTATCTCAAAATAAATAAATACAACTGGTGCAAAATGTCAGTCCCCCTTTTCCTTCTCCTTGCATAAAATGTAATTAAATATATATATATTTGTATATATACATATACATATTTACATCATATATATACTTATATATATCTCACATGAAAAATCATCTGCATGGAGCCTACATTCTGGTGGTGTGAGGTAAATGGAATAATTCCTCATTATATTTTGATTTAATTGAACACCATGGCCATCATCATTTAATGAGGACCCACTGGGCTGGCAAAGTTTTGAAAGACTGGATCTACACAACTTGTATCTTTATGCTTAGCTCTGTCACCGACGGCCTGTGGGATTTTAGGCAAGTTAATTAAAAAAATCAAAGCCTCGGTTTGCTGCTATGAGATGAATATTTAGCCAGATGACCTTTCTAGCCCATTATGAAGAAAGCGATGCAGACACAAAGTGTAAACAGAGTTCTGGAAGAAACGGGGACTCGGGCTGGAGCAATGTTGGGGTGCTTCCTGTTTGAGGCAAGTATTTGGGTGTTCCACTGACCATTCAGATGGGAACCGACCCAGACACTAAAACAGCTGTCTGTCAAGCATTTCCGACAATAAGTAATGGAATGAAAGGAGATACATGTGCAGATTCATTACATGGGATGTGCTCAATCATCCTGAAAAAGAAAGGTCACCAGAACTTATATTAGCTTACTCTAAGTAATAAATCCAAACAAAGCTCTTCATTCTACTTTCCCACAATGGCTGCACCAGTTTGCATTCCCGCCAAGGGTTCCTCAAAAAGTTAAAAACAGATTGCCCTACTGGGTATTTACTCCCCAAATACAAAAACATTAATGCAAAGGGATACACGCACCCCTCTGTTTATAGCAGCATTATTTGCAATAGCTAAATTATGGAAGCAGCCCAAGTGCCCATTGATAAATGAATGGATAAAGTAGGTGTGGTCTATATACACAATGGAATATTATTCGGCCATGAAGAGTGGAATCTTGCCATTTGCAACGACATGGATGGATCTTGAGAATATAATGGTAAGTGACGTAAGTCAGTCAGGGAAAGGCAAATACCATATGATTTCACTCGTATGTGGGCTGTAAGAAACAAACATAAATGCACAAAGGAAAAAGATAGAGAGAGAAAGAAACCAAGAAACAGACCCTTAGTGCTATAGAGAACAAACTAGTGGTTACCAGAGGGGGGGTGGGGTAGGTAAAACAGGCAACGTGGATTAAGGAGTGAATTTGTCATAATGAGCACAGATGATGTATGGAATTGTTATGTCTCTACATGGCATGCCTGAAACTAATGTAACACTGTATGTTAACTGTGCTGGCATTTAAAATTAAAAAAAAAATTTTTTAATTCTTCATTTACTCTCAAACTGGCTCAACTTTATGACTTTTTTATGATTAATACTAGTCATAAGTGACATGACCATCTCACCAGTCCTGAGACCAGGAATATGAAAGTCATGTATAGCAACTCTCAACATGGTGCCTGCCTTCCCACTATCCCTACACCATCAGTACGTTCTCCTCTCGGTAACTGGTCCCACACTTTCACAATTTCCTCTTATACAAATGTTACCAAATATGCCATTCATGATTCCTTTCAAAAATAGGTAAGGGACACCTGGATCGCTCAGTTGGTTGAGCATCTGACTCTTGATTTTGGCTCAGATCATGATCTCCCTGTTCCTGAGATAGAGCCCCGCCGTGGGCTTTTCTGCCCTGATAACCGGGAACCTACTTGGGATTCTCTCTCTGCCCCTCCTCCACTCATGCCCTCTCTTTCTCCCCTACCCTCAACTAGTAAAACAAACTTAAAAAAAAAGAATTCTAAAAAATAGGCAAAATAATTTTGATGGTTCACCATTGCCTACTGAATGCCAGATCAACTCATCTTTGGTGGTCTTCCTTAGAAACGTTGAGCACCTGCCTTGGGCCAGGCGCTATTCCAGTTAAGCGGATAAAGGGATGAATGGAGCCTTGTCCCTGCCCCTGAGAATCAAACATTCTGAGTGAGGAAATGATGAAATCAAGAAGACAACAGAGAATATCAGTGCTGTGCTGTGAGTGCTTCTGTGGGAGAGCTGCCTGATGAAAGAGTGCCATGGGGGTGGGGGGCAGGGGCGAGGAAGGAGGGAATGACTTGATTTTGTTCACATCTACATTCTAGTTTCCAGAACACAGGTCATTAGACTATACTTCATGGGCACAATCCAGCCCCCTATCTATTTCTATAGGCCTTCAAGACAAAAACAGTATTTAAAGACAAACATTTTGATGCATTTGATGATAGAACACCCTACCTTGGACCCCAGTTAAGTGAAATGTTATCCCTCTGTGTTAGAGTTCTCCAGAAAAACAGAATCAAGAAGATATTTTACAGAAATCCGACTCTATATGTCTTGGTCCGGCATATGAAAGCCTTCGCGTTATCTAAGTTGTGTCTACTCCCTCTGTCGGCCCCATTGAGTTCATATCATGCATCACCGTCTCAGGCCTTGCGACGACTTCTAAAGCTTGAGCTTCCAGGTGCCAAGGGCAAGAGCAGGAAGTTCACAAACAAAATCCCAAATGGGTAATCACTGTATCAAAAATATTTAACTCCACTGATTATTAAAAACTGCCTTCATACAATAACATTGAAATGTCATTTCATTTATCAGATTATCAAAACCCTTTTAAGGTAACGCTCGCAGCTGCTGATGCTCAGGGAAACAGAAGCTCCGAAGCACTGGAAGGTCAACAGCCACAGTGACCCCATTAGATAGATGTGATCTCTAATTCATATTCAGGGAAATGAGACTCCAAGGAGGTAAAGCCTTTGTTTAAATCATCTCACCACCAATCCCAAATCCTCCCCGGCCCTTAATGCTATTTTCAAGCATTCTCTCTTTCAGGAAAGCTTCTAGGATATGGCATCTTAAGCTGGGCTTGGCACACCCCATAATCCCCTGTGCATCCTTCCATCTCTACTCACAGAGCATTTTATATGCATTTGCTTATAGATCTTCCTCCCCTAATAGACTGGGATCATCAGGAAAGTACCGACTGCTCTAGATAATCTCTGTACGCCCCCTCCCCCTTCTGCTGCTCCCCCCCCTTACCATGAACTGGGCCCGTCTCAATGAATGTGTGTTCCATCAAGCCCGAAAGATGGGGAGCCAGATCCAATGCTCTGCCTTTCTGACTTCAAAACTCAGGCTCTTTCTAATACCTAAGGCAGCCTTGCTGAATTCACTCAAACCCAGCTTCAGAAGGGCTTGGAAATATAGCCTACAGGGCTGGCAAGCCAAGAGTCCTCTCCTTTGCCTGGTACATGGGATACACTTTATCTGAAAATAGCTTGCTTTACCTAGACTGAAGTCCAGCAACAAACATCACGTTCTCTAGGGAATCCCTCCGGGAAGCCGCATCTGTTCCTAAACTGCCAGGCAACCAGAGGCTCTTAAGATACACCTTACTTGACATAATTGACCACTTACTCCTGTTCCCTCCTGGTTTCTGGATATAGAGGGGCCAGTATCTCCTGATAAACGAGCTCTAAAGTGGGTGATTCCTTGAGCCTTTATGTGCTCGAAGCAATAAGCTCTTTACTTGTTTTATCAAATTTGAGCTCAAAGTAATTTGAGGTAGACCTTGGGATCTCTATTTTCCAGCTCGGGGTATTATGGGTCAGAGAGGTAAGAAGGTTGGTTCGTGGTTGCCCGGAACCTCCAAGTCAGAACAGGATTAGAACCCAGGTCCAGCGGATTCCTGACCCTGATGCTTGATGGGGCTTAGGCTTCCTGTCTTTCCCTTCTTTGTGATTCAGTCCTATAGAGCCACTTCTGGGGGGTCCCACTGGCACAGCCAATCTGCAGTCACAGTGTTTTGTGCCTGTCACTTCCAAGTCCAGTCACTCACCCCTCCGTGCAGCTGGGGGACAGCAACTTCTGTCCCTTGAAGCCACGGTCCCCCTCCTTCCCTACCCATGCACAGCTTTTCTGGGCCTCTCCTTTCTCCAGATTCCACACAATCAAATCTCCCCATTATATTAACCACCTACAGGTCACCGCCTCTCTCCAATTGAAAATTACTATAGATAGGCCTCACACAACTTTATTTTTCTTCCTCTGTGTGTACCTTTCGGAAAATAGAGATGTTTTATTTCTCCACCCTTCTCATCTTCTTGAGCAGCTGAGGTGGACAAGTGATTTCTCCTATAGTTTCCTCCGGGCAGCATCTTTCACTCAAAGCCTTTTATTCCGTTGAATTTAAAACCCAAGACAGAAATAAATACATACCAGGCAGCAGGCAATTCACAGGAAGAAAGGAAGGGAGGCTGCCAAGCAGATGAGATACTTATGCTAAATTTAATTCAGTCCAGCATGGCTTTGTTGACCGTCTCCAGGGAAAGAAGGGAAGGAAAGACAATGGATGTTTACTGAGCACCTACTATGTGCCAGGCCAGTTCTAGGCACGTCACAATTCCACCATAAGATAAGTTCCTCATTAAAAAAAATTTTTTTAAGGGCGCCTGGGTGGCTCAGTCGGTTGAGCATCCAACTTTGGTTCAGGTCATGATCTCACGGATTGTGGGTTCAAGCCTCGTGTCAGGCTCTGTGCTGACAGCTCGGAGCCTGGAGCCTGCTTTGTTTGGATTCTATGTCTCCCTCTCTCTCTGCTCCTCCCCTGCTTGCTCTGTCTCTCTCTCTCAAAAATAAATAAAAACATTAAAAATATTTTTAAGTTTATTCATTTTGAGAGAGAGAGAGAGAGAGAGCACGAGCAGGGTAGGGGCAGAGAGAGAATTCCAAGCAGGCTCCACACTGTCAGCACAGAGCCCGATGGGGGGGGGCTTGAACCCACGAACCGTGAGATCATGACCTGAGCCAACATCAAGAGTCAGACACTTAACCGATTAGCCACCCAGGTGCCCGATACTTTCCTCGTTGTTAAATGAGGGACCTGGTATTACTCCAACATGTGTGGTGGACAGGGATTTATCAGACACTAAGTTCTGCAGCCGTGGGAGCCAGCCACCCACAGACACCCACAGGGCCCCCGTCAGGCTTAGATTCCCAAAGCTCGGGACAGGGCCAGAAGTACATCAGCGGCCTCCAGCGGGCAGCAGGAGAGTCTGAAGATCGTGGGTCTTTGACTTGGTGACCATTAGGATCCACCCTGCCATTCTGGCTCCTTCTGTAGGATTGGGCCACATCTCTCTTACAGGCCACTTGACTTCCCTGTTTACAGACACGCATCTCAGACCTGCCCACACTCAGCCAGATGCCCGTCTGGACGCTGACCTCGTGCTCTGCCTCTACCTCCCTCACTGGCCTGGGCTCTGCTGTGAACGAACAGTCTGCAAACACCCAGCACACAATGGGCACGTTTTATGCTCTGTGCCAAGGCGATCTGCCGAAGTCCCCTGGGCATGGTCTGTGCTACCCTCTGAAGAATCCCATAAAATGGGATTCTTGGGAAGAAGACTGAGCAGGGCGGCTTTAGGCTTGGACCTCTCCAGGGTGTCTGCCCAGCAGGTAAGATTCTCCAGCGAACAGCATCTGCTCTGTTGGTGGGAAGTCACTGGGGCCGGCCGCGCACAGCTCTGAGTTCCTTATTAATCAGCTGGATGTTGGTAACCCCCCAAAAGGGTTTGGAATGGATGAAGGTTACCTGCTCCCCTTATATCAAAAGCACATCTCAGAAGAAATCTATCACAAAGTCAGACATCATGAAATAACCACTTGGTAGGAAAGAAGGCAAAAATGGTTCATAAAATCCGTACAAATAGGCCTTCCCTTCCAGGGGCCATGAACACTTGCTGCATGGAAGGCTCAAGAGAGGCAAATACCAAGATTCCGGGTCCAGAGCTCTGTTTATGTATAACCAGCAGAATCCAGAAGTCACAGTGGGACCTGGGATCCTTAGGGGATCAGTGCCAGGTATCTCTGACGACAGTGAAGGGTACAGGCCTCTACCCTTTCTGGCCTCAGACCCTTTCCCAGCACTGATTGCCTGAGCAGGAAACACGGAATATGAGCTCAAAATGCAAGGCCTGTACAGCTACCCCTAAAGCAAAACCAGAATCTAGAAGAGATACACCAGCAAAAGCTGACAGACAGATGGTTCAGGAATTGAAAATAAGCATCCCCAAGGCACGTCAGAAGCAAGGGAAGAGGTTAGTTATACGAAACAGGGACAAGTTTTTCCTTAAACACACATCTGTCAAGATACCTTGGTAACCCCGCTAATCACATATATGTATGAATTAATAGTGAATCCCCCCTCATGCTACCTCCTAATCCATTCTCTCCAACTGTGTTCTAAACTAGAGCCTCCCCCCTTCCCTCTTTCTTTCTCTTCCCTCTCTTTTCGCTTTCCATCACCCCCAGAGGCCCCTCAGTCTCCCAGCATGCTGTTCCCACATTGCATCTCTGAGTGTCCCAGCAGGATGCAGAAGCCACATTCAAAATAGGAAAAGTTTAGGACAGTTTCGTAAAAGGTCTATGTCAGGGCTGAAGGCAGGGCACAGGCAGACCACAGGACTGCATGGCTCCGGGCTTGTCCACCCACAGCTGGCAGGGGTTACGGAAAGGAATAATCGTCTGAATCCAGAAGGCCTTCCTTCTAAAGACTCAGTGAGAGAGTGAGTAAATACCTAAGACCCTTGTGTTCCTCCCATGTCTTCCTGAGGCTCCCATTGGCTGAACCCGATAAGTGCATTCGACCTAATCTAGAGAAGTCATCCTCCCGGGACGGCACGTACTTTGGAGAGCAAACGTGGGGACCAGAAGGCATAACCCAGCTTACTAGACCTCACCCCAACCGCTGAGGAAGAAAACGAGGTGGTTCAGCCAATCAGGCAGCTGCAGTGTGTGGCACGAGGCTTTGGGAGAGAGTTCAGCACCCTTGTCATCACCGGCCCTACTTGTTTGCTCTGGTGGCTCCTGAAGGGACAGATTGGTTTGCTCATCTTCCTTTCACCAGCCCTAAACCTAGACGGTTGTATGTGCCCAGCCAGTTGGAGATGAACGAAATTGTGAAGACACGAAGTGACCTTGAGGGAGTCCTGTGACCTTTCAGATCTAGCCGGTTTTGTGTTGTTTGGGGAGAGGGGGATGAATGAGCACTTGGACCGGATCGTCTGGAAGTTCCACGAGAACACTGGTCATCCTTGTGGCCATGACTCTAAGAGCGTTCCATTCATCTTTGTCAATGAACGTTGAAAATGCCCGTTGTTCTGGTTCAGGCCCTGGGGATTCCGGTCAGCCTAAAAAAAAAAAGAAAAAAATCCGTAACAGGAACCGGAGCCCCTGGGTAAAGTTAAAGTGAGCCCACATCCTCCACTGTCTACTGTCCTCCCAGCTGCATGGCTCATTCATGCCTTTGTTAATTCATGGCCGCCTCGTCCCATCTGTCCTGCGGTGGCCTCCACGGCCAAATCTCCAGCTATTCAGGAAAGCACAGCTGCTTCTGCTGCCTGAGCACAACGGTTCCTCGGGAAGCCGAGCATATTATATGAGAAAGACAGTTTCAGATCCATCTCATCTGGCGCTTTATTGGTCTACAAAAACGGTTCTGTGCGCACACCTAGTATAGAGGAAGGAACTAGCATTTATTAAGCAGCTGCTCTGTTGCCTTATTTAATCGCTGCAGGAGCTGTGCAAGGAGGGGCAGGGGACGTGTCCGGTGTAGATGAGACCAGATCCTGAGCCAGCCAGTCACTGTCACTGGCTCCCAGAAAATGAGGGCCGGTGCGGAGGGAAATGAGCCTAGTCTTCCCGATCCCAATGTAGCACTGCTTTCTGGAAGTGTCGGTCCACTGATGACCGTGCAGATTTCACACATCTGCGGGGCCAATTTTAGGCTGCCGCGCGTGCCTGCTCAAACCCCGGCTCGGAAATCTCGGCTCTTGCTGCCCGGTGGCTAACAGAGTCGAATGCACATGCTCAAACAGTGATGATGGCAATATTGGTATTATTAATGCAGTTTGGTTTACCAGTAATAATGATAGAAGCAAATATTGGGGCAGTTACTCTGTGCCTATCCCTTATCAAGAGCTTTACCTACCTGCACTCCTTTACATCTCGCGCTCACCCTCTGCTACGGGGATTGATAT
Organism: Puma concolor; assembly: GCF_028749965.1. Lineage (NCBI taxonomy): Eukaryota > Metazoa > Chordata > Mammalia > Carnivora > Felidae > Puma > Puma concolor. Next base: position 6,871,103 of record NC_141684.1, read on the forward strand.
CATCCCTCTTTTCCCAGGGAGGAAACTGAGATAGAGAGAAGTTTAGTCACGTGGCTGACATCTGGCCGGTGGCAAGTGGGGCAGCCCGGATCCACCACAGTCGGATTCCAGGGTCTGTGTACTTTCCTGTCTTACTCAAAGGTGTTTGCAGAGAATGGAGGGCCGGGTTTTAAGACGAGTGTTTTATAGATCAGGAAACCAAGGTGAGCAGAGGTTACCTGTTGATAAGCAGAATACTATTTCAGGGGTTATTGGTACCATGGAACCAGGAGGGTTTCCCGGGTCCAGCATCCCGAGAATACGTGTCCATTTCTACGTCTTTGGGCGCTTGTGGGGATTAAATCAGATAACGGACAAGGAAGCATCTAGTAAAGAATTAGTTCCTCAGCTGCCACTGCTTTCTTTATGGTTTTTATTCCCTCTCGCATGTCTGGAGTCCCTTTAGCAAGTGGGAGAGCCAGGAGTACTGATGCTTTGAAATATGTATACACGAGGAAGATGTTAGAGAATAATGACAGGTACACACCCAAGTAATTCTAAGTCTAGCTTCGCGTGATCCAATCCCCTAAAGATGGTGCCGGGAAAGAAAGTTATAAGAGGCCGTCTCATTCGTGACCATAGGTGCCACGATTATCATCAGACTATTAGCAAACGTCACCCAGAAATAGATGGTCGACGGATGGATCACCTGCTATTAAGACCCTTCCGACTGCCCTCAGTTTTAGGTGAATGAGCTCATCAGCTTCCACACAAGACGAAATTTAGGGGGAGCAGAATTCTGGAAGGGGAAATAGAGCAGACTTGGTTGGAGGCCTTGGGCAGTTCCAGCTAACCTGAAAGCCCAGCTGGCACCTGGAAATGGGATCAACTGTCAGATGAAGAAGGGAGGACCCCCAAGCAAAACCCCAAAGACTTCAGCACGGAAACTCTGGACAGCAGTCTCCTCACGGGCCTTAAAGAAACGTGTGGCTCTTCGTCATATACCACACTGCCAGCAGATAATTGTTGGGCACTCAGTATAGTCTGTGCCAGCTTCTGTCCGTCCAAGATGAGTCCACCACGTGATCCCTGCCCTCAGGGAGGACACGGGTGAGTAAGCAGCGTCTTGAAACACAAGGTAAGAAGTTTCACAGTGGGGTGGAGGGGCAGTGGGCCCAGACATTGGAAGCACTTAAGGACTCTGGGCAACTTTTTAAAAATCAGTGGTGCCAGGGGCTACCCCACACTATTTGAATCTGTAGAGATAAGACCTGGGAATCGTTATGAGAGCTCTCCAGGTGATGTGAGGGCGTTGCCAGCATTGAGACGTGGCACGAGACCACAGCAGCAAGCACAGGAGGCCATGCAGATCTTTGAAGGAACTCCCAACCCCACCTAAAGGATAGTGAAGGCAGAGGGGGGCGTGATAGGGCACCTGAGAAAGGAAGTAGAAGCCAGTCAGGGAAGGGGAAACGGAGACGGTAGAAAGGAGTACCCGGGAATCATTGAAGAGAAACTTGAAGTCCTGGAATAATTTTGAACCCTATGTTACCTTGGCCTCTGGCTGTCTTCTCTCATATTCCACCCCACCCCCTACCCCAGTGTCTATGATTGAGATTCATGCCGAGCACTTTAGAATGGAAATAACGCCTCACTCAACCTGAGACCTGGTCTCTTGATCACTCTGTGTTCCCCTACGGAGAGTAGCTGATGAGAGCCAGATGGGGACTTCAGATCCATTAGAACGTTCCAGCCCCCAAGTGTGACTCATCGGAGGAAGGACAGGACTGAAGGGAAGCGCTAAGGGGAAGTCAGGCCAGTCAGCTGTGACTCCCCGGTCAGATTTCAAGTCCAACATCACTTCCTCCAGGAAGTTCTCCCGGCACACAAGATGGAACTAAGTCCCACATACCTGCGCTCCTTCTTTGTGATGTTCATCACATTTGCAATTGTTTGGTGATCACATGTCTTCCCTGAGAGTCTTTAAGGCCATGACAGTAAGGATCCACCCGCCTTGCTTCCTGTGATATTCCAAGAACTTAGCACCACACCTAGTAGCCCATAGCTGGAGCTCAATAAATGTTGATTGGATAAATAAGTGGGTGTGACCATGAATGAATGGATGGCTGGATGCTGGAGGGATAGAGCAGTCAAATCTGTGGAAGTCATTTCTCCTTGAGATAGACCTGGTTTCTAGCCTCTAGCTTCCAGGAAAACAGGATGCTTCTTCTACTGCACTGTCCTCTAGTCCTTATCCTGGGGTTAACCTACCGGCGAACAGGCTGGGATCCCTTTGTACCTTCAGCAGGTGACAGAAAATCACCAAGCCTCATTTTCCCACCTTGTACACCGAAAACAGCAATACCACCTTGTGGGGATTTCTAAGGACAAAACAAGCAGAGGTTCCATATAGACTGCTGGGCACTGATTGAAGTGTAGAAGAGGAAGATGTTCCCTTCCCTTCCCTCATCCTTGCTCCTTCCTCACGCTACTCATCTGTTCAGTTTTTGCACCACACTCTCTGGATGCAGGGAGACTGACAGAGAGTGTTCTTTTCTTCCTCTCCTGAGTTCAGAACCCGTTAGGAAATGTAAACTGGAGAAATGGAGATCAGAATATCGGTTCAATTCTTGTTGCACCTGCATCAGAGGAGGTGGTTTCGATGTGTGGTGGGGCACAGAGCTTGCTCATTAGATCTGTCCTCCTGAAACTGGCAGAGCTGAACCACTATGAGACTTGCGGTCCCAACTCCAGCATGCTGCATGGACTTTCAGAACTATTTCTGGCCCTGAGAGAGGATTATAATTCCCCAATCCTTTGACCTCGGGCTTGACCACATGGCTTTTGGGAGTAGTGAGAATGTAAGCAGAAGTGATAAGTCCAACTTCTGAGTACAAGTTCTCATGCCAGAGGGCCTTGGCCAGAGGACCAGAGTGTCGGTCAACTTGGGCGGCAATAGGAAAATACTGTGACGTGGGTGGAGTAACCAACACAAATTTATTTTCTCACATTTCTGGAGGCTGGAAGTCCAAGATCAGGGTGCCAGTATGATAGCTCCAGAGACAGCCCTCTTCCTCACTGTGTCCTCACATGGCAGAAAAAGAGAGAGAGAGAGAGAGAAAGCAATCTAGTCTGTTTTCTCCAAAGAGCACTAATTCCGTCATGAGGGCCCTACCTTCACAACCTCATCTCAACCTAATTAGCTCACAAATACCATTGCCTTAGGGCCAGGGCTTCAATATGTCAATTTGGTGGAGGGGGATAGAATTTGGTCCACAGCAACCAATAACAGTCCAGAAAGAGGCTTTCCATAAGCCTGGGGTCAGGAGCAAGGACGCTGTGGAGCAGAGACACAGCTGACTCTGGTGGACAAATGTCTTGGTACTTGAAGCGTTGGAAGCTTTGAGGCAGTTGTCATAGCATCACACCCTCATCCTTTCTGACCAAAATCCCACCCTACTCCCTAACATCTGCCCCAGATGAGCTTGCTCCATGGATGAATGGAAAGATCCCCCTCTCTCTGGACAGACAGACTTGAAAGTGGGGAGAAAGACACAGAGTTGGATGTGCTCAGTTTCTTTTCCAAATTTCACTAATCAGTTAAGTTACTTCTATGTAAATCTGAGATTGTTCACTTCATATTTTCCCCTCCTGGAGAGAGAAATAATAACCCCCGTCGAACTACGGAGGCATGTTCAGTGGCAAATAAAGTGAACCTGTTTTCGCACAGGTCTGGTGAGTACAGGACACTGATACTAAGCACAGGAACAATATGAAATTTCTAAAGAGCCACATGAACACGACAGCTTTAGTATTGCCATTTGGAACCCGGACTTTGGAGTGTTCTACAACATGTCCCGTCCTTAGACTTGATTCCCGATCCTCCAATTTTGTTCCCTCCTTGGTTGACTCTCCTTCAAGATCCTTGGAGGCATGGTGCAAGGTCTACCTCAGATCATGTTCCTTGCACAACCTTCTACGCTTCCAGCCAAGGTCAGCTCTTGGCATTAGCAGGCTCTCAATAAGTCATTGTTGATTACGTCTTTGCAACTTGAGAAATGCCTCCAACCCTGCCTTTCCTCTTCCAGCTTCCCTGAAACTTTCCGAATCTTAGGGAATGCCTACTCAGAGCCCCAGGGCCAGTGAGGAAGCATCATCCAACCCCTTCGTGGTGGCATTATGCATTCCTGACTGTCCTGAATGTCTTCTCATCTTGCTCCTTCCTGGCTGGGAATCCACCAGCTCACTGTCACAGCTGCTCCTGCCAAATCCCATCCCCAGGGAGTGCACTTGGCTCTTTTGCAGTGTTAGCTCCAATCCTCCTGCCAAGAATAGAGGAAGGCAAATGACACTGTGCACAGATGAAATAAATCCCAGCTACAGAAATCGTGCTGTACGTTTTTAGACCTAGATTAAAAAAAAAAATAGACAAGTTGGGAGAGATCTTACATAACATTTGGCCCAATCTTCTAACTTCCCACATGGAGAAATTAAGACTGAGAGAGTTTGTGGGGTTTGGTCATATGGTTACACAATGAAAGTCACGTCTCTTTTAAGCATTGCCCTGCAGAGCGCTGATTAATTAGAGGGCTGCACATCTCAGGAATATTCTCATATTATAAAGATATAAGTAAATATTTAAATTTCACCTCAACAGTCAGCGTACTGAACATCTTGGTTAATGAATGTTTCCCTTAGGCCAGATCATCCAGTAGAGAGAAACGTCCATAATCACATCAGGCAGTTTTTGAGAGTAAGTATCTCCGTCTCTGTCTCTCTGTCTCTCTTCCTCTCGTCTGCCGTTGATTCTATCGACTCTGTTTCTCTGGAGAACCTGGACTAATACGATACCTCAACTAATGAGGCAGTGGTGTGGCTTGATACCCCCGTTAATGAGGCCATCGTTAACTGGTACCTTCTCCCCTCCACCCTACCACCTGTGTCAGACTTTAGGTCTTCGTCTTCTCTCCCCTGGATTATCGAAACTTCTGATTAATGATGTCCTGCTCTCTTTCCCATCCCTTTCTAACCCATCATCCTCATTACTATAAAAATTCATTTGTCTAGAAGTCCACCCGCCAAACTTCCTCTCCTTCTAAAAATCCATAAATAATAATAATACAGCCACACTAGGTCAAAGGCATGATTCTAGACGTTTTATATAATTCAATTCATTAAATTCTTCCAAAAACACTATGAAGTGGAGACTTTGGTTATTCCCGCTTTGCAGATGGGGAAATCAAGACAAAGAGTGGGTAAGTAACTTGTCCACACTACACGGGGGTGGAACAAGGATACAAGCCCAGGTAGTGCTGTGCCTACACCTGTATCTTAACCTATACACCGTCGTATATCTCATTTCTCTTTGTCATCAGGAATACACCCTGTTCCTTGTCACCCGGGCCTTGGTGGCATTGACTCACGGCTGCCCCATTGGACAACTCCAAAAGTATCACTCACAGAGTAGTGCACCTTGCCGGGTTTGAACTCTTATGACTCGTGATTTGAAACTCTTGCATACCTCATGCTCCATCATCATGGAATTATGTAAAATCCCTGACATACCATACAGATTCCAAAATGGCTTCCTTACACAGGTGCCTGTCTCCATCTGAGGTGTCCTTCCCGGAGGGCCACTTGGAAACTTCCTCTTCTGTAAACTGCTCCTCGGGGATCCCTGGGCGCCAGGCAGGACTGAGCTCTCTCCGTCACAGAACTACCCAGCCAAACTGGAGTGATCTCTTTCATACTTCTGTTTCTCTGGATCTGTAACCGTGTATAGACTCTTCAAGACCTTCATATATACTAACTAAATAAACTGAACACATGACTAAATGAATGGGTTCTTAGGGTTTATTGAAACAGAGGTTATCCACAGACACATCTCTCCTCCCTGCTTTGCCCCAGGCTAAGTCATGTCAAGTGAGTCACACTATTTTTTGTGGGTATTTTTTGCTTTTTGCTTTTTCTGTGTTTTGTTTTGTTTTGTTTTGGTTTTGTTTTGTTTTGTTTTGTTTTTTTGTTATGTTGTGTTGTGTTGTTTTGTTTTTGACGAGGGGAAGGGAAGTAGCAGAAAGAGCACTGATTTGAAGTCAGAACCTCTAATCTCAGCCCCGGTTGTGGCATTTCCAGCTGTACGTGTGTCCCTGGTTGCCGCTCTGATTACCACCCATTATATTCTTCCTCCACACCAGTCGCTCTGCTCAGGGTCTCACAGCTAGTGGCCTCTTTCAACTCTGTGAACCAGCTAGCTCTGTCACCATGTGGCACATGAGGAGAAAGAGGTCCAGGGACATGGCCGAGGCCACAAAACCAGCAACCAGGTCACTCAGACCCTTGCTCTGCCTCTGGTCCCAGGAGCCTCACTCAGTTTGTTCATCTGTAAAAAGAAGAGGCTGGAACAGTTGCCTTTCCAGCTCTTTCATTTTATGAGTTGATATTCACTCATGATTGGGGCAGGTTCAAAATTACTTCAGAGACCCAGCGTCTGCCAAATCGTAATCAAATTGGCTGCCCAGTCTGAGTTCCAATGAACAATACCGTGACCGCAGCTCAGCCCTGCCTGATGGTGGCAAAGGCACGATTCTTGGGGTTTCTGGAGCCCACCCGCGGGCTGGCCCTGTGTCATTTCACCCCTCACGCTCAGCACAAAGGCACCAGCCTTTCAAAACACGCCAGCATGTTCCTTTTTTGCTGCGTCAAGACCTCTGCTCATAAGATGACTCAATCACTGTGATTTATTTTAATTGCAAGGTCTAGCGGCCAACTTTGGCCAAAGCATCTGGCCACCTCCTATTTGGTTTCCTACCGGAAACACCCAGCGAGGTGGCAATGACTGCACAGGCCAGCGAGGGGAGAGGTGGGCTGTGACAGGCTGTTTGACCTCAGCCTGACATTCAAGAAAACCTTCAAATTCAGATTTTAAACTTCTTTTCCAAATGATAATCTACATACCAATCGTGGGCTTCGGCAGCTGTTTTAAACATACTTATTTGTCCTAAGTATAGCTTATATGTTGCCCTGTGCTTATAGTTTTCTCCTCTTTAAATTCAGTGAAAGCATCAAACATACACAAGAAGCCAGGGTCACCCCAGTTGCAAAGAGAGGAAGCAGCTCAGGCTTCAATGCCTCTTTCCTGCCCTGTGTCTTCAGACGACTTGCTTAATTTCTCGTAATCTTGGCTTCCTCTCCTGTCAAGCTGAGCTAATGCCACCTGCGCGTGAGTGGGTTTGCTTGCTTATTTATCTTTATCCTTTTCCCTTTCTTCTTTCTCCCCTTCATTCTTTGCAAACTTGTTCGTGTGTGTGTGTGTGTGTGTGTGTGTGAGGACGAGCTGAGAAAGCATCTGAACGTATACTTACAAGTTAAACAGGACCAGGAAAAATTAAGAAATGTCTATCATTATCACATAAAGTGAAGGCAAAGAAACACAAGAAGAAAAACTGTGCAGAAGACACGTAGGGAGCCAGGAGGCAGGAAGAGGGGAAGGCGTAGGAGGGAGATGAGTGGCGAAAATCATTTCTTTTTTTTTTTTAATTTATTTATTTCAATTCAAGTTAGTTAGCATAGAGTGTAGTCTTGGCTTCAGGAGCAGAACCCAGTGATTCATCACTTACAAATGCCACCCAGGGCTCATCCCAACAAGTGCCCTCCTTAATGCCCATCACCCATCTAGCCCACCCCCCCCCACCCACCTCCCTCCATCAACCCTCAGTTTGTTCTCTGTAATTTTTTAAATTTTTTAATGTTTATCTTTGAGAGAGAGAAGGAAGGGGGGGAGGGGCAGAGAGAGAGGGAGACACAGAATCTGAAGCAGGATCCAGGCTCTGAGCTCTAACCACAGAGCCCGATGCACAACCCATGAACAGTGAGATCATGACCTGAACCAAAGTTGGCTGCCCAACCGACTGAGCCACCCAGCAGCCCCTGATTTCTGTATTTAAGAGTCTCTTATGGTTTGTCTCTCTCTCTCTCTCTCTCTCTCTCTCTCCATTTTTATCTTATTTTTCCTTGCCTTCTCCTATGTTCGTCTGTTGAGCTTCTCAAATTCTACATATGAATGAAATCATATGGTATCTGTCTTTCTCTGACTGAGTTATTTCACTCAGCATAATACTCTCTAGTTCTATCCATGTTGTTGCAAATGGCAAGATTTTATTCATTTTTCTTGCTGAGTAGTATTCCACTGTGTGTGTATGTATATATATTATATATATATATATATATATAATATATATACCACATCTTCTTTATCCGTTCATCAGTTGATGAACATTTGGGCTCTTTCCATAATTTGGCTATTGTTGATAGTGCTGCTCTAAACATTGGGGTGCGTGTGGCCCTTTGAATCAACATTTTTACATCCTTTGGATAAATACTTAGTACTACCATTGCTGGGTCACAGGGTAGCTCTATTTTTAACTTTTTGAAGAACCCCCATACTGTTCTCCAGAGCAGCTGCACCAGTTTGCATTCCCACCAACAGTGCAAGAGGGGTCCCCTTTCTCCACATCCTCATCAACATCTGTTGTTGCCTGAATTGTTAATTTTAGCCATTCTGACAGGTGTGAGGTGGTATTTCGTCATGGTTTTGATTTGTATCTCACTGATGATGACAGAATTTGAGCATCTTTTCTTATGTCTGTTAGCCATCCAGATGTATTCTTTGGAAAAGTGTCTATTCATGTTTTCTGCCCATTTCTTCACTGGATTGTTTGTTTTTTGGGTATTGAGTTTGATAAGTTCTTTATAGATTTTGGATACTAACCCTTTGTCTGATATGTTGTTTGCAAATATCTTCTCCCATTCCGTCTGTGCAGGGCACTGTTCTTCCATATTTTCCCAGTCGATCCTGCTTTCATTTTCCAAAAAAGCCCATGATAAATGATTTCTCCTTCTTATTTTACAGATGAGGAAAACCAGACTCAGAGAGTTTGCAAACCTCGTCCCAGGTAACTCTTTTGTGAAGATAGCAGTCAAGATCAAAATGTAGTGTTTCCCATTTCAGAGCCCAAGCAATGCTCCCCAGGTGGGAGTGGTGGACACATTGCCAGCCTGTCCCCTCTGGGGTGGCTCAAAGGTGCATCCAGAGTCATCGAGGGCATCCCAAGGTTATTAAGCGCCTGTGAGTGGGACTGGGCAACAAGGAGATGTGTCGAAAACAAACTTGCCACATTTGTATATTTGTAGGAAGCAGATACGGTTGTGGCAGTTCCTAGGAAGACACAAAGGGAAAAACATTCCCTTCTGATAGCTCATGCATTTATAGCATTGCAGGGATGGAAGGGAACCACGCCAATGTTCGCTCAGTACAGGAATCTTCCATACCTCCTCACGACAAATGGGCTCTTATCCTTGGCTTCATTACTTCCAGCCAGTGGGGAGCTCACTCCTCACATGGCAGCATCCTGTTCAGGAGCATCCTAGCATTCCTAGACTGAACTGACAAAATGTATTCATTCATGGTAGCTCTGCCCTCTAATCTTAATGTCTGTGGGACACGAAGGACCTTACAATTCATGACTCTTCTGAAGACTCCTATTTAGGAAAATAAAACTTAGGAATTTGCCCCATGATATGGTTCTTGTGTGGTCATTAGGCTAATATTCATCACCCACTATGTGGCACATGGGTACAGAAAGGACCTTTGATATCTTGCTTGTCAGAGCACCTGTCTGTCCACCTCCTTCTCCCTCCCTTTCTTTTTTTTTAAATATTGATTGGGGTTTCTTCTGATTCATAAAATAATACATATTAACTGTAGACACCTTAGCAAATAATATGGGCAAATGGGTCATTATTAACTTCTAATTCTGAACCAGGCACCGGGTTACGTACACTTTTAACATACAGTATCTCATGGAAAATTCACAACAGCTCTTCAAGGTTATATTTTCTTCCATTCTCAAAGGAAGACTCAGAAGACTTGGGTCATTTTCTCACGTTCACACTCATTACAAGAGGTTTCAAGCCCAAGTGTCTATCATAGCCAAACAAAGGCAATTTAAAACCACTAATAACCTGGAGAAATTATGCCAGTGTATTTTAATATATCTCCCCTGTGTTTATTCTGCCCATAGACATTCATATTTTTTCACCAAATTGGAAACATACTGTATGCACTGGACAACAATAGACGTAAGGTACCGTTCAGTGGCTATGCTACCAATGTGTTTAAACTTTTCCCTGTTGATAAACATTTAGGTAGTTCTCTGCCTGTTTGCTGACATGAATAATGCCGTGAAAAACATTCTTATAGATACATATTTGTGCAATTTGCACCATTTTTTTCCTTAAATAAATTCCAAGGAGTAGAATTCTCTTATAAAAGTACTTGGAGCTGACTGCAACCCCCCAAAAGAGGTACTACTGCATGTAAGATTAAAAAAAACTGCACCCAGAAAATGCTTTACCTTTTTACCCACAATTACATGAAGACAACATTCTGGATGAATTCATTATGCTCTGTATTCTAAAGCCGAAAACAACATCTGGTATACACTAGTATTTGTTGAATGATTAAATGAATGAAGGAATGAATGATTGAATGGAAAGTGACTTCATTGAGCCTCTTTGAGGGGAAGGTCCTTATATGCCCTGAGTTTCTTAGGAAGTGAAAACCACATTTATGAAACCGATACAACTGTTTACTCTTATGTTGGACCCAAGGATGCTTTCTCCTTCACTGGATCCGACGGTGGTCCTACTGCCTACGGGAAAACCCACAAGCTTTAGACTCCAAACACTTGGACCACAACCCCAGTTCTCCGTGAACTAGTATATGCCATTCTTCTGTATACATCAGTGTGCATTTACAAGCTGGAACCACTTGACATTTCTAGATGGCAGCCCCCCATCACCATAACTGGTTAGATCAAATGATGTCTAGGTAAAATTCTCTGAGTGTGCCTGAGTCAGCAAGAGGATATTTGTCTTTGAAGGTAGGATTTGGATTTAAAAAGAAAAGAAGGAAGGAAGGAAGGAAGGAAGGAAGGAAGGAAGGAAGGACGGAAGGAAAGAGAGACAGGGAAAGGAAGAAAGAAAGAAAGAAAGAAAGAAAGAAAGAAAGAAAGAAAGAAAGAAAGAAAGACGGAAATCAGGAAGACCTCAGCTAGTTGATAATCTGATTTCCATTTCTATAACACTTTACAGTTTCTATCAACTTCGTCATACAATAAGATATACATTATTATTTCCACCTTGCAGATTTGGAAAGTAGTGTCTGAAATTCATTCTCGTAACTCAACCAATCACATAGGTGGTAAGTGGCAGCATCCGACTGTAGTCACGCCTGTCTGGAACCCAACCAGGTATTCTCTCCACTACACCACCCTGCTGACCCCACTGCTTCCTCCCATTGCACTTCCCCCGTCTGATAATGCTCCCTCCAACTTCTGTATTTCCCTGAGGTCACCAGTCACATATAGATATGCCCAGATCCACCAATCAAGGATCCCAGCCTACCTCTACAACTGGCTAGCTCCTGTCATCTGATCAGAGAAGAAAGGACAAGCTCGGTGTTGAGTCTGTCCTGACCACAAGAATAAGAAACAATTGTTCACTAAGTCCTGGCTTGAAAACATATCATGTCTCAGGCACACTGCAGCCCAGCTGTCAAACAGAAGCACTTTTTATCACCAGGAATCTGGCTGTTTTCAAACCAGTGACCTCAAGGTAAAAAGATGCAGCCAAGTAGCTCATTAGCAAGCCAGAAAGCATTTGAAGCCAGCCATTCTGCCCCAACTGGCTTGCCCAAATGTGGAATCATTTAGGAGGATACAGTGATGGGTGCCATCTGTGGGATGAATCTAACTGGTGTCATCTTTATTTCCCAGAGGGAGTTCTGTGCATTCCAAGTTTCCTTGCCCAGCCTCGGAATAAATCAAAGACAGCAGCTGGGACCTTGGCTTTCATGGAAATGGTGCTATTTTGAAGCAAGGGACACTTCCTTGATCATTCAGAGATTAAGAATGGCCAGTGACATTTTGAAGGGGCCAGTCTGGGATGTGACTGAAATGGCAGCTATGGGCAGAGCCTGAGAACTGGGGTGTCCAGCAAGGAGATTTGGAGTCAGATAAAACTGTGGGAGGAGAGTTGAGCAGAAATGAGTCAATGGGTGAGAAAATGCAGTTGCACAAATTAAATTTGAGAGCGAAGGCTGAACAAAAACGGATCCATCTTAGGAAATTCATTCATTCACTCCTTTACTCATTCATTTACCAAATGTTTACTGAAACACCATTCTGGGTCATTAAAGTCTATCACTGAACAAAATTGACAAAGATTTCTGTCCCAGTGCAGGTTGTATTCTGGTGACGGAAGGCAGACAAAAACCAACTAACCTAAGAAGCAAATAAGTTATAGAATGTTACCATAGATGCAACAGAAAAATCCCAAGAAAGGGCTTGGAAGCTAAGCGAGGATAAAACATGAAGGCAGGTGCAGGTAAGAATTCAGAGATGAGACCAAATGGACCAGGGCAGGGAGCTGAAGAGACCACAGGGACAGAAAGAGCATCGGTTTGTTTTGATGTCACTCAGTGCTTTGGCATTCATTCACTCCCCCATTCAGTTGATGATTGTGCATTGCCCACCTTCTGTATATGAGTCACTCTGCCAAGCACACAATGTTTATGAAAGATGCCCAGCCCCAAGGAGCTCCCAACTCAGGTAGGTGGTTTTGAATACACATGGCAACATCTGGAAGAAATATTAAAATTCAAACTTCCAGGCTTAACTCTTGTAGAGTCTCATTCTATACCATTGGTATTTTCCGCAAGATTTTCAGGTGGCTTTACATATAAATAGTTGATGACAAATAGGACATGTGCACCGGAAAGTTGTTTAATGCAAACTGCAGGTTGCATTAGCAAAGACTTTCTGGAGAAGGAGTCCTGATCTAATTCTTTAAAGTCACGTAGGAGTTGCTAAGGCAGGTATGAAGAAGGGGAGTCTAGCATCCAGGCAGAGAGAATGAGCAATGATACAAAATGATACAAAAGTAGGATGGGTTGCGTGGAGAATTATCACCTTTTGGACCTGTTGGAAGCCAAAGTGATTAGAGATAGGAAGGGAAAGTTAGGGCATGTGAAGTGTTATCGAACAAGCAACTAGCTGTTAGATCTATTGGCTCTCCATTCCACAGGCTCACCTTTATCCTCGAAGAAAACAACAGACAGGACTTCTAATGTGGACTTGGCCAACCTTGGCCATTATTCTCAGCCCTCACTTTTTTTGTTCCCACCTAGTGTCCACCCACCCTCAAGTACTAGTAAGAGCCATGTCAGAATGTTGGGCTATTCCTGAAACAGAATGGCTAATCCACAAATGTTTGTTAATAAATTCATTCCACAAGCAGTTGTTGACTTGGGGAGATGTTGCACAAAGATGACATTTAAGCTGTATCTTTAAAGTTTACCAAGGGTCTTCTCAGAAAATGAGTGGGGCATATAAGAATCCAAACCTACTTGGGAAATTATGATGGCTTCAATATGGTTGTTCAGCTATCGGTAGGGGAAATTTGGAAATGAGGCTAGTTCAAAAGGCTAAAGACATATTTTGAAGTGTCTTGAATGTTACACAAAACAGCCTGAACTTTATTCTGAAGATAAAGGGGCCATCTCATTTTTTTTTTTTAACATGTGTTGAACATTTGCTATATGCTGATCATTATGATAGGAATTGAAGATACGACAATAATCAAACAGAGGTGGTTCTGCCTTCCTGGAACTTACAGTCTAGAGGGAAAAACAGACAACAGACCAGTGAATTGTGGCGAATGTCTAGCACTGTCCCAGCTGAATGGGAGATCCTATGTTGGTCAACCTGGTGACATATGAAGGTCCTCCCGTCATGCCACCACCAACCCTGTCATGGTCCTGGGTCCTATCTTCTATTCCTGAGAAATGATAGATGTCTCAGAGAACTGAACAAGACGTTGACTACACGGGCAGGTCAGATTGAGAACTGAGCAGAGCATGGGAGAGAGAAGTCTCACTTCTGGCTGATCATTCAACAGGCAATACATCAGCTATGTCAAGAGAGGTCTTCAGCAGTTGGTAATAAGGAAGAAAACTGGGCACTTCCCAGGCTTGCACTTTGCTGTGGTTCCAATGCTGATGATGGAGACTTTCTTGTCCACAAGTAGGAATACTCTTCTGAATGATTGACTGTTGGCATCTTTCTGCCTTATATTGGAAACAGTGCCTTTAAATCTTTAAATAGTCAAGTACACCAAACAAATGTAATCACAAAATGCCAAGAAGCAAAAACCCACATAAATAAATGATCATTTTCCTTCTCGCTGCTTTCTGAAAGCTCATTATATCTGAACTCACTAAACAAGATTTCACAGACTCTATTTGTCTAGCTTGTAATTAAAGCACTAGTTTTCCCCAGTCTGAAGTCATGTGGGGCGAAAAAACTTCGGCAAATTGTTCTCAAAATGGCATTCTTTCTAAATTAGTTGTAAAATTTACATTGCAAACTAATCCCCATTAATAGAGTGTATATTTTAAATTTGTGTTATTCTAACTTAATTAGCTATTTGCTACTCAAAAAAAATGTAATCAGGAAGGCAGGGGATGGAAAATGCACAATGTGTATGTCCAATAACTGCTTAATAATTACATTGGAACTTTCACATCCGAATAGCTCAAGCGCTCCAGAGTCTAAGAGTGCTGGCTTTTCTCTACTGGAGGATCCACCTACAAAAGAATCTGTAAGATTTATTAGAAGGAAAACAGGTGGTAGGATTGTGAACTTTGTCTTAAATTCTGCTAAATGGTAAAATGGAACAAGATGAAAACAGCAGGTAAAAGGAATTGTATCAGTTAATAGAAGGTCCCTCTGAGAATGATAGGGTATCCAGACTAACACGTAAGCAAAATAAAAATATGCTTCTCTCTCTCATAAAAGAGGCATGGACAGTAATATTGGGCAGGGTAGCTTTTTTAATTTGTCACAACCAAAACCCCTTCTATCTTGTTGCTCTGGCATTGTTGGCACACAGCTTCTACCTCAGATCCCAAAATGGCTGCTCAAGTACCAGCCATCACATTTCCCAGCAGGAAGAAAGAGGGTAAACAAACAGGCTGCCTTTGCGAACATTCCCTCCAAATCACACCTGACTTGCTTATATACCCTGAGCCAGACGACGGTCACTTGGATACATTGAACTGCCTAAGAGGATAGGAATGTGTTCTGTTCGTGACAAGCACACATTCAACCAAAACTTCCTGGTTATAGGTGTTTACAAATGAAGAATAAAAGAATAATATTTTACCTCTGCTGGGATCAGGGAGTAGGGTATAATTTCTTAACCCAAGAGAAGCACCCATTCTAGGGGTTAGAGGAAAACCAGCTTGAGCACTTGCACGGAAAGCCTTGGTGTTTCTAGAACCTATTAAATGCTTTCTCATTTACCATCAAATCTTCTCACCTCTTTCCATTTCCCTTGCTGAAAAGACATCCAAAAACTCTACACATCTTTGAGGGAGATTTTTTGGCTCCTTTTCCCTCCACACTAGCTAGTGAAATCTTCCCTTGTTCAATGAGAAAGAGTTCACATCATTTCACATTTCAGACGGAATTTTCATGTATATATTCATTTTGATCTGATGAAGAGACCTACCTGGTACAGCTATTCATGCTCCTTCAAATGACATTGGTAGGCTGTGGCCAGGAAGGAAAAAAAAAAAAAAGAGAAAAAAGGTTGCTGTCCAAGGCATTTGCCAAGTGAGAAAAGCCAGTCATGCCAGAAATCCAGTTTCTGGGAAACCACCCAAGGATCGTTTGCCCATTCATCCCTGCTGTTCAGAGCAGCCCCTCTTCTTACACAAGGTCCATCTTTTTGTTCTTACAAAATCTTCAAATGCATATTCTTGACCGAGGGTGGGCAGTGGGGGGAGGGGGGGTGAAGCCACAATCAAATGATCAAGTCTCATCCCAGATTCTTGAAGTGGAGATAAGGGTCAAGTGTGCTTTCGTTCAAAGATAAAAATCCAAGTGTTTTGCCAAGTGGTGTTAGAATCAGAAATTAAGTGCAGAAATGCTAGGTGACATCTCAGGATCCCATTTGTGGGCCCTATTTTTGTGTTTATTATGTTAAATCAGTT
The DNA here is from genome assembly GCF_028749965.1 of Puma concolor. Classification (NCBI taxonomy): domain Eukaryota; kingdom Metazoa; phylum Chordata; class Mammalia; order Carnivora; family Felidae; genus Puma; species Puma concolor. The sequence continues at coordinate 6,887,196 of NC_141684.1, forward strand.
TTTTATCATTTCAAAACAATCCTTGTTAATTTCAGGTCATATGGAAAATAAAGTAATACAACAATTAAATGAGAAAGTAAAAATCCCCTATCATTACAGGAGGTTCTCCTTTCAATATCCTGGTGGTCAGAACTCTCTGACCACCAAGTAACATTTTCTTTTTTTTTTTTTTAATTTTTTTAAATGTTTTATTTATTTTTGAGACAGAGACAGAGCATGAGCAGGGGAGGGGCAGAAAGACAGAGGGAGACACAGAATCCGAAGCAGGCTTCAGGCTCCAAGCTGTCAGCACAGAGCCTGACACGGGGCTCGAACTCACAAACTGCGAGATCATGACCTGAGCTGAAGTCGGATGCTTAACCGACTGAGCCACCCAGGCGCACCCCGCCCCCTTTTTTTTATACCAAGTAACATTTTCTATTGGTCTTCATGTGGGGTTTCCTATTGCTATCATGGAAGATATTCTGAGGTCTGCATGAGCACTATGTGTAATTATAGTAGATATAATATATGTAGTAGATATAAAGGATATCATCAGGGGACACCTGGTTAAGTATCTGACTCTTGATTTAGGCTCAGGTCATAATCTCACAGTTTGTGAGTTCCAGCCTTGTGTGAGTTCCAGGGCTTTGCACTGACATTGAGCAGAGACTGCTTGGGACTCTCTCTCCTATCCTATCCTGCTTACGCTCTCACTGTCTCAAAATATATAAATAACTTTAAAAAAAGGATAACAACAATCTGGACAGCTTAAAGTAATATAGCTAAGCTCTCTCCTGTTATAAAATCATATATATATGCTGAAAAAAATATAACGAACAGATGAACACAGAAATGGACTCAAAATAAATAAATAAATGAACAAATAAAGGGAATTCCCAGCCTTCTGGAATAAAGGAGAAGTAAAACCAGCATGATAATCTTGATGCTAGGAGGCTCCTCAGGGTTTGGGACCAAGATATGTGCTACACATGATGAGAACTTGAGTTCTGCTATCGAGGAAGATACAGGAGCTATGGTTTTACATCCATGCTGGGTGAAGTTGGAACTGAATCTTTGCATAAATTGCAGATTCCTAGTGGGTGCCCCACTCAATGAAAACACTGTTCACTGCCTTAAGAAATAACAAGGAAGCTTGACTCTGTGAAGATTATTAAAAGTGCTTAAAGGCACTAATGGGAAATCGACTCCCAAGCCTGTGTCATTAAGATCATGAATTAAAGTGAAACTAGTCTGGGGGTGCCTGGGTGGCTCAGTCAGTTGAGGGGCTGACTCTTGGTTTCCTCTCGGGTCATATCTCATGGTTTGTGAGTTTGAGCTCCGCATCAGCCTCTGCATTGACAGTGCAGAACCTGCTTGGGATTCTCTCTCTCTCCTTGTCTCCTTATCCCTCCCTGCCTTTCTCTTTCTCTCAAAATAAGTACATAAACTTAATTAAAAAAAAACTAGTCTGATAATGATGGATACATGTCATTATACCTTCGTGCAAACTCATAGAATGTGCTAGAACAAGAGTGAACCCTAATGTAAAGTTCTGTTGTAAAGTATGGATTTGGGGTAATAATGATGTGTCAGTGTAGGTTCATCAATCGTGACCCCATGTACCATTATGGGAAATAAAAGAAAAAGAAAACAAGATATACCATTCTGGTGAGGGATATTGATAATGGAGGAGGCTGTTCGTGTGTGGGGCATGGGGTATATGAGAAATTTCTGTATCTTCCTCTCGATTTTTCTGTGAACATAATAGTGCTCTAAAATTTTTTTAATCCTCTTTTAGTCCACTAAAACCCAAGACTCCCCCAGAAAAATGAGGAAACTCCCTTCTTCCCACAGGAAGAAAAAAAAGTGGTAAAAATTTTTTCAAAAAAAATGTAACAACCACATAAAGAAACAAGCTGTCACAATGGATCATCAGTAGTAATGAATAAAAAAATAATGCTTCAAGAACTGGCAACAACAGCAACAACAACCAAGACAACAACAAAACAGAGTGTTAAATACATATTCTAAGAAAGAAAGATTAAAGAGATAAAGGAAATTGATGTAGAAGCATTAAAAAAAAAAACAATTAAATAGCAACACAGGGTGAGAAAAGCAAGCACATTTGAAAATGCCCCAAAATAAGACTTCCACTCATCAACAAATAGGTTGTTGTAGTTGCAGTGGAATAAATGTAACTAAAATTCGATATTATCGAAATAACTTTTAGTAAACTGAACAATCTGACCAAACTATCAAGAATGTAGGAGAGTAAGAGATTGAGAATCAGCAGCAAAGAGATTGACAGAGAGATAAGGGAAGTCCAACATACGTCTAAGAGTTCAAAGACTCAAGAGGAGAAGAGCTTATATTTGAGGAAACACAGATGAGAAGTTTTTCAGCACTGAAGAAAGATATGCATCTCCAGACTGATGAATTCCAAGTTGTCATCAAGATAAACACAAACACCTAATAGCTTTCCCATGGGGGGGGGGGGGGGGGGGAGGACCCTACAGAATGTCAAAGTAAAACAACCAGAAAAAAATACAGATGAATTCCAGGAAGAACAAACAGATGGTCAGTAGGTTTTTCATCAACAACAGTAGATGCCAGAAAATCCTGAGCAGTATCTTCAAAGTGCTGGAGAAGAGCACTGTCAGCTCCAAATTCTAGAGCCAGACAAATGACAAAAGGGAAGGCAACACAAAGACATTTTTCAGATCCATGCTTATAAGCATTTGCTCAAAAATGCTATGTAAAAAGTCATTTCAGAATTTTAAAAAAATGTGAGGCAGAAAGAAAGAGTGTCATGCAGCGGGTACAGGTGAACAAATAAAATCCCCAAACCTGTGGGTTTGGAAAAAAAATGTTTTGGAGGCACCTGGGTAGCTCAGGTCACGATCTCACAGTTCGTGAGTTCGAGCCCCGCGTCGGGCTCTGTGCTGACAGCTCGGAGCCTGGGGCCCGCTTCAGATTCTGTGTCTTCCTCTCTCTCTTCCCCTCCCCTACTCACACTCTGTCTCTCAAAAATAAATAAACATTTAAAAAAGTTGTTTTGTATTGCAGCCACCACACACTCATCCTCACATTTGTGGGATGCGCTCCAAATTTATCATTTATGTTAAGAAAGTGCTTGAATCTTGGTTTGAATTTGTTGGCCTACCAGTGTTTTCTCTTGTTTTCTTTTTTCAAGGCACTTTTATAAAAGCCTGTGGCTCGTATCAGATTAAATAAGCATTAATTGCAAGAATAAAAATTATGAGGATGATCATTTGGATTGGCTTAAGAACAAGGTAGATTTTAAATTGTACACTGTGTTATGAGGAGGGATAAAAGTATTAATTAACTCTGCACATTGTAAGAATGCCTAATACAATTGAAGAGAGCCATGAAATAATTACAATAATTATATTTAACTTCCAAACAAGGAAAAGGAAACATTGAGATAAAACCCAAGCTTTCAAGCAGAAGGTGGAAAAAGAAGGAAACAAAACCAATTAAAAGTTAAATACAAAATGCAAAATAAGATGTACAATCACAAAAAATATTGGATCCTCGAGTTTGGTTTAAAAAAAAAAAGGTGGTTTACACCTATTCACACCTAAAACAGAATCTCTCCTTTCAGGAGGTATTTATTACCCATCCGCAAGTCAGCGCGGATACACTAATAAATAGAACAGATGATCATCTTATCTTTATGAAATTTACATTTTAGTAGGGTGAAGTAACAGCAAACAAGCGAATGTATAATATTGATTTAAATAAGCCTTCATGGGGCGCCTGGGTGGCGCAGTCGGTTAAGCGTCCGACTTCAGCCAGGTCACGATCTCGCGGTCCGTGAGTTCGAGCCCCGCGTCAGGCTCTGGGCTGATGGCTCAGAGCCGGGAGCCTGTTTCCGATTCTGTGTCTCCCTCTCTCTCTGCCCCTCCCCCGTTCATGCTCTGTCTCTCTCTGTCCCAAAAATAAATAAACGTTGAAAGAAAAAAATTTAAAAAAAAATAAATAAATAAGCCTTCAGTGAGTTGAATCGTGTCCCCCCCAAATACATGTCCACCCAGAACCTGTGGGTGTGACCGTCTCGGGAATAGAGTCTTTGCGGATATAATTAGCTGAGAAAAGGTGAATTAGAATTTCTGAGTCCAGTGACCTGTCATCGTAAAAGGACATCCCGCACAGGGACGCACGCACGGGGAAGAAGGCTTTGTGAAGACGAAGGTAGAAGCTGAGAGCTGTGACAGCAAGCCGAGGAACACCAAGGAGTCCACCTTGGGGCCAGAAACCACCTGACGTGAGGAGGATGCAAGGAAGGATTCTTCCACACAGGGGGAGCATGGCCCTGGGGACAGCCTGGTTTCGGGACTCCAGCCTCCAGAACTGCAAGAGAATATGCTGTTTGTTGTTTGAAGCCGACCGGTTGTGATTCTTGTTCATAGCAGCCCTAGGGAACAAATGCAAAGTCTTGTTGGGCTTCGTTCGTTTGTTTTATTATTGAAGTCTAGTTGGCATTCGGTGCTATGTTACGTGCAGGCGTACAACCTAGTAATTCAACAGTTGTATACATGGCACAACGCTCACCATGATAAGATAAGCGTAGTCACCGTCTGTCACCATACGACATTATTTGAATCTTATTGACTGTATTCCCTATGCTGTACTTTCCACCCCCGTGACTTATTTTATAATTGGAGGCTTATGCCTCTTAATCCTCATCACTGATATCACCCCCCCATCCTCCTCCCCTCTGGGAACCACCAGTTTGTTTTCCATATTTATATTATATTTATATATATTTTATAAATATTATATATAATATTATATATTTATTTATATCTATTTACATATATTATTTATATTTATACTTATTTATATATTTTTTATAAATATTATATATATATAATATTATATATAATATTATATATTATACATAATATAAATATATATTTATTTACATATATTTATATATAAATAATATATATAATAAATATATAAATATATATTTATAATATATAAATATATATTTATATATAAATATATAAATATTAAAATAAATATATAATATATATAAATATAAAATATTATATATAATATACAATATATGCAATATATAATATATTATATATTATATATTATTATATATAATGTATTCTGTATTATATATTATTATATATAATGTATTCTGTATTATATATAATATATAAGCATATAAATATATATAAATATATATAAATATATATATTTTTTCTATTATCTCACAGACATCAAATAACTAACTTCCTTTGACTTAGTTTCCTTACCTATAAAATGGGTTTAATAATTGTACCTACTTCAAAAGCTGATTGAGAGAGTTCAACAAATTCATACGTATAATACATTTTAAATCATGCAGAGCCCTTGGGCCATGCCTATCTTGTTATGATAAATGCCCGTTGCCCCCAGGCTCCCACGATCTACTTTATTGCCATTACCTTCAACGTTGGGCAATTTTTAAGTGCCCACTCATTCCAACTCCTATCTGCATACTGATGGTGCCGAGCTTCCTCCCGGTGGCCTCACCAGGGACCATAAAGTTTTGCCATGCCCTCAGCATCACTCGTAGTACCAGCCTCTTACACCATCTTTCCATGCAGGATCATTTTAATTCTTTGAGGTCAAGGGCCTCATACCAAAGACATTTAGTGATCAGTTCCCTCTGTTTGGCCCTCGCTGCTCCTGGGTCTGTGAATCACTCATTATTCTTCATACCAACTATTCCAACATCCTTTCAGCCAATGTCCTTCCGATGTACCAAACAACCAAGGCCCTCAGGACAGTGTGCAAGGTCCCCCCACACGATCACAGGATCACAGGAGCCAAGTAGAATTACTCTGAGTTTCTTAAAGAGCGATGACTGTTCGTTCATGTTTCCGTGCCTTTTTAGGCAGTTCTCCCTCTGCTTAAAGTGTTTTCCCTCTTCTCTCTGTCTAGAGGACGCCTACCTTTCTGCATAACATTCAATCAACGTGGTTTATGAAAGGTATAATTAAATGTCTTATAAATTTATATTTTTGTGACTTTTTATAGAAGACAGTCCATAAATTAGAAAAGAATTTGTTGGCAGATCTCATACGTCCATGTGGGGTTTGTGCAACCTGGCAAATGGTGGGTGTGGGATCTTTCTGAGCCGGGTGAAATGATTATTTGAGCTCTGGTGTACTAGGCAGGGAGTTCTGGATTGTTTGTTTCAAATCCAACCCTCAAGGACTCTGATTTTGCTATGCGTGTTTGTCTAAAAGACAAAATTTAATCTCCTAACTTGGAGGAAAGACTTATCCAGCCAGCTTTCCCCTCAAACCAGATTTGGAGAGTCAGTCTATGAACAAATCAGAAACCTGGATGACTTTTCCCTAGTAGAGCTCAGAGGTCTGAAACCATGAAAGGGAAAGAATAAAAAAAAATAAAGAAAAAAATAAAATAATAAAAGGAAAACTTAAGTTCTATGCCTAGTGCCTGGGATACACTTGAACAGCTATGCGTTCAGGAAACACACAATAATTATACTTATTTAATACATACCAGGGTTGTTTATCCAGAGTAAACTAACCCAAAAAATTCAGATCACATGGCTCTCCCTATGCATACAACACAAAGTGAGTAAACGAAAATCAGGCCTTGCCTTCTTTACTAAGGGGTGCAGAAAAAAGATAGGCGTAGGAGGCTTTATTTACGACAGCAAGCGGCTGAGGACCAGACACAATGCACTACACGTGGGTCCACTCTGCCAGCATGACCCCACTAGCCCCGTTACACCAAGGACACTGATCATGAAGAAGTCAAGAAATGTGACTCGATCCACACAGCTTGTAAACCAGATGTGCTTGTGAAAAACTGTACGTAGTAACGCATACAAAGTACTGAGAAAAATGATGAGCACGTAGCATGCCTTCAACAATATTGGATGTTAATGTTATAACGCACTGGGTAAAATTCGACAGTTTGTAAGGTGTGCATGATATATGTAGTTGTGTTGGCCAAATCAAGTTTCAAAATAACACCAAAGGAGAGGGGCGCCTGGGTGGCTCAGTTGGTTGGGCATCCAGTTTTGGCTCAGGTCATGATCTCACAGTTCGTGGGTTTGAGCCCCACGTCAGGCTCTGTGCTGACAGCTCAGACCCTGGAGCCTGCTTCGGATTCTCTGTCTCCGTCTCTGCCTCTCCCCCACGCTCTCTCTCTCTCTCTCTCTCTCGCACACACACACACACCACACACAAATAAATAAGCATTAAAAAATTTTTACATAACATCAAAGGGGATAAACTATGGAAGGATAAGCAAGAAATTGCCAGTGCAGAGCAGTACCAGAGGTTTGGTAAGAACAGAAGATTTAATTTCATTTTCTATCCTTTTGGTAGTTTGAATTCTTTTGCTTACGCATGTATATTTTTATTTTTAAAAAGCCATCAGGGGCGCCTGGGTGGCGCAGTCGGTTAAGCGTCCGACTTCAGCCAGGTCACGATCTCGCGGTCTGTGAGTTCGAGCCCCGCGTCGGGCTCTGGGCTGATGGCTCAGAGCCTGGAGCCTGTTTCCAATTCTGTGTCTCCCTCTCTCTCTGCCCCTCCCCCGTTCATGCTCTGTCTCTCCCTGTCCCAAAAATAAATAAACGTTGAAAAAAAAAAAAAAATTTAAAAAAAAAAAAAAGCCATCAGGTTCTTTATCCACTATAGACTAAGATCAGAACATATATTCCAACATTAGTTCTCATGCTCTCGACAGAGAGATTACAATTCAGCCTGGGGTAGGGGGTGGCCTGAGAAAGGTTGTGCAATGACTAATCTCATAGTCATTAATCATCTACTTCGTCTACATCCCCAAATCCCACACCGTATCCAGAGACCAGGCAGGCAGGTAGGACTCCTGTCTCCCAAGCTCTCCATCGCAAAATAAATTTGCTCACAGACCATTCAACTTGACGACGGTCACACTGAACTTCTGCTTTGCAAGGGTTTGTTAAATTCGTCTTGTATATGGATGAAAGTTGGCTGACTGACCTCCTTGTTTCGCCTCAAGGATGAATTCCTTCATGATACTTAATACATTTCTATTTTTTTATGTTCCGTATGTTTGGTGTCTTTTCTTATTTTTAAGAGCTTCGTGGAAGCATTGCTGATCTACAGTGTACCGCACATATTTAGTGTGTACAAGTTGATGAGTTGGAACCTACCCACAAATCCAGGATACCGTCACCACCATCAGGGTGACAATACCACATTTAGTTAAGAACACGGGATTGAGTGCTTCAAAATGTGTTAAGAGTATAGATCTCACGTTCAGTATTCTCACCCTCCCCCCACAAGAAAACAAATAAACAAAGGGCACCGAGAAGCTCTGGAAGGTGTTGGCTATGTCCAAAAGCCTTTATGGAATAAGAGGTAACGACACTTACCGAGCATTTTCTAACCTATGAGGTTAAACCTTATTATCGCTTTCAATTTAATGATATGAAAGACAAGTTTAGGGAATTAATGGCATATTCAAGTCCACACAGTAAGACGAGGAGGCAAGACCCAAACCCCACCCCAATGACTTTGCAGGCTCACGTCTCAACATGACAACAATGTTGTCGTAGTAAATAAAAGCGATTCCTGTTTTAAGCTATCGGCCATTTTCGGAGTCACCGGATTCTCTCACAGCTGGGAAAAATGTCCGAACAACCACTAAAACAGCTACTTTCCTTTTTTCACCTCCTCAAATGTTCGACTGTTACTTGCAGACACAACGTGGACCACTGACCTTTCAACCCATCCAATCAGGTTGCGACGCGACATCCCAGTATAGACATAGGCTCAGACTTCCTTTAGACCGGTTTCCTTCCTGCATCCTTCAAAGGCTCTCAGAGCAATATTTTCTATGCTTTTAATTGGAATGATGAAGGGTGCTTTTCCTGATGTGAGACTAAAACATGTGTTTCCACCTCTCTCTGCTGCATCGCTAAAATTCAGAACTGCCGCATCAAGTCTGACTTCGTCCAAAGCCTGGTGGGGCCCTTTTCTTTCTCTGTCCTCACACAGCGGCTTAAAGCCTGGCGCTCTGCCCAAACTGTATCATATTTCCTTTCATTGGGAGTTTTGCTTTATTCTTTCCCCTCTGCTATGAGAGTGGTTCCCTCCCAGAGCTGTGGAGCTTGGGTGCCATATAAATTAAAATTTAATATGTGTTATTATGATCACTATTATTATCATTACTGTTATTAATAATGTTCTTTTTGGCAGCGTTTGGAAGCCATTCCAGCAGTGACATTTGGCTCCCAGGATAATGGATCTTTTTATGTACAGGCTTGTAGACTTGATGCCTGCTGTTTTCATCACAGAGAGAGCAATTGCCCGACATCAGGAGGCCTGCGGGAGCTGGGAAACTCTGAGAGCCTTGGCTGTATTTTCCAACGTGAGCCAAATCTCTTTGGGTGACCAAGATGGAAACACTCTGCCACAGCCACGCAACTAGTTATTCATTCCTTCGTTTAATAAAAAGTTTGTTGACCGCTTGTGGGCCATTTGGTTTATTCTATTTAAACGAAAATAAAGGCCAAGCCCCGTTGTAAGTGCTGGGGATAATAGGGCGGCTGGCTGTCACTCTCTTTGCTATTATGAAGCTCAGGGTCTTGCATAGAGCATTAAACACAACCTAGACAAGTGTTTTGAGGGTCGGGGAACTAAGAGCGATGGGGCCGTGCAGGGAGGGTATCTCCGAATAGGCGATGATCAGGCTAGAACCTGAAGAATGAGTGGGAGTTCACCTAACACATAACGAAGAGAGTGTTCCAGAAAGACAAAACAACTTGTGCCGGAGCCCAGTGCGTGAAGACAAAAGCACGTCCTAGACCTGGTTGTGTTAGAGGAGGCTGGGCCGGCAAAGGCATCTGATGACAGCTGCCATCCATGAAGAGCAACGAAGAAGGGCAGAATGAGTCGTCCTATGGACACTTGTGGCTCCTGCCTTGCTCATAGCGGATCAGGGAAATAAGGTAGGGCAGATAGCGTGTTCAGTTCCGCGTGCTAGAAAATATATGGTTCGATTTTGGAAAAGAGAGAGAGTGGACAGCTGTAAGCTGTTGGGAGAGCTCCCGGAAGCAGGTAGAATCTGAACATAAGGATGACAATCCAGCGCCCAGATGGATGTCGAGCCTCGGTGGTTTTGGACAGGGCACCACCACTCCAAGTTCAGTGTTAGGAATTCGTGGGGCGCGAAGCCAAGAAGGGTAATCAGAGAACAGCAACTGGGGAGAAAGGGACCCCAAAAGGGAGGCGTGTCATGGAACCAGGTTGTGGCCCAGACAGAGGAGTCCAATTACAGGTCCGCAGGGTGGCACTCAGGACACCTGGTAAAGGGAATGTGCAAAGTGGAAGGTGAGAGATGGCGCTGGGAAAAGCCCTCTGTTCAGCAGGCAGAGCCTCAAGCCAACATTTTGTCAGGTGCTGCAGGCTCTGTCCTGAGGGAGGAGGGAGCCAGGAAAGATCCAACCCACCTGGGTGGCTTCTCTCGCGTCCAGGCACGAGGCCATGCTGCGTTGGCAGGCCAGGCAGAGACTAGCGTCTAAACCCCTGATTTTCAACCTCATGTGACTGCATCGCTCTATCTTGATTTTATTTATTTTCTTGTTTTTACCAAACATAATTTGCTTGGCCCAGAACAACTTGGCTTTTCCAACCCGGAGGGTGTGAGCAGAACAGCAGCTCCGGAAGGAGGTCTCTGAGGTCCAATATGGAAATGGCCACAGTTTTCATGTGCCTGAGGGTTCTCAGAATCACAACCCCCAATAGTTAAATATCCTCCAGAAGGGAGCACGATGGAAAATTACTTTTTTTTTTCTTTTTTTGTGGAGCCTTTAACCTAATTTATAGAGAATGAATTCCCTTAAACATTTTAAAGGTTTTCTGATTCAGACTCACCGCTAGGTTACTTAGGAAGCTAAACCCAAAATCTTCCTCTCTTATTTTCCTGATAACTAGGAATCCTGGGAAGAGCAACCTGGTACATCTTCATGTTTCTCTATCTGCGCTCAGGACGCGTTCAGCAGCCACGTGCATTCACATTTTCTTTGTGTGGTGTGAAAATGCTTTCAGAGACGTTCATGTGCGTGTGCTCATTGGTCGCCACCATGTGAGTGCCAGAAAGATGCTTTCAGCCCCATTCCCCAGGGATAAAAGTGAAGTCCTGTACGATTGAGGCAACTTCCCAGGTTCATGGAGACCACTGGCGTCTGTCTGATCCCAAGCCCTGCACTCTTTCTGCTTCATCCTGGGGACTTCCTCACCAGTCTGAGCGCTGGACGTCATGGCCTCCTTACGGGGTGAGAACAGGGTGGAGAGAGACACTCAGAGGGTGTCAGTATGTGAAGTCACCCGCTCTTTCCCTCTGCATAACCAGAGGAAACGCTCTTTGTGACGAAACCACCCAGAGCTTTAGGTGACCCATGAGGCACTTAAATGATAGATTTTGGTAGTTATTGGTAATTACAATTTGGCTGTAGTGATGTATTCATTCATTCAAAACATGTTGTATTTGTTTATTGCTTGGCTTTTCTTAGGCCGGCCCTTACCTGTCATTTTCTTTCAAACCCAGTCTCGTTCAACTAGAGTACTCTCTCCCCAAATGGACCACTAGAGGTACATTGAGTAAATGCAGATTTCCTTCTGTATCTATTTTACACAAGGGCATAAACTCGGAGCAAGTAAACAGGCATTTAGTGACGCACTAAACACCAAGTCCAAATCGGTGAAGTATGGCTCCGTCCCCAGGTATCTTTCTTGCTCTCAAGAAGGTTGACCTTAATTCTTCCAGCTGTGGCTCTCCTTCCTTCCAAGGCTCATGAAAATACATTCCCTTTGTTCTCTTTTTTCATACACATTTCCAATGTGTATAAATATCAAATATGTAATCTAAGATGCTGGTCTTCATAAAATTGCAAAATCTGATACACATTAGAATACTATGAAATGTGAATCCTCATCCTTCCAAAAAGCAGGTGGATGAAGATAATAAAGCAATGTGCGTTTCTGGCCCATTCGCTGGCTAAGCACTCTAACAGACCCCCTTCCCCATAAACCATCCTGAAGAGGGTGTGCCTCATAAAGCATTGTCCTTCTTACAAAAGGGAAGGAATATTTTACATTATTTCCCCATCCCAAGTAAGAAAGGGGGGAGAGGGGGAGAACCAGAGCTAAAGTACCATGCAGATGAGGTCAGTACCATGACAGGAAATCGGGTGGTTCCCTAAAGTCTGATACTGATAATTGCAAGGTGGGAACTGCAGGACAGGTACAGGTGGGAGGTGAAAACAGATTGAAGAGAATAGAAGAATGAGTCCGTGAACTCAAAGAAAAATCAATATAATGTTGAATCTGATGAAAAAAGCAGAAAATGATTTTTTTTAATGATCGGGGACTTGGTGAAACGTAGGATAATTTTGTCAAGTCTACCATAATGTGAAACCAGGCTCCTAGAGAGCACAAGCCATGAATGAGACATAAAAAATATATGGAAATTAATTTATAGCCAAGATTTCCCCAAATTTCATTAGTGATGTTGATGATGATGACTTTAACATACAGATCTGAGAATTTGCTCAGCAGGTTTGCTGAGTTAAATAAATAACTGAAACACAAATATCGATACGTTACAATCAACCTTTTGAAAGCTGAAGATGAAGACAAAAATCTTAAGAACACACACACACAAAAACAAAAAAAAATAAAAAGTCTTTACAGCGAGAGAAACAACAGAGGGGGGAGAAACTGCTCAGCAGATATACCAGAAGCCAATATACAATAGAAATGTTTAAAATGCTGAAAGAAACAAAAGTCAACCCAAATTTCCACAAACAGTTAAAATGTCCTTCAAAAATAAGGTCAAAAATAAGACCTTTACAGAGAAACAATACCTGAAAAAATCTGTGGACATTAACCTGCATTGCAAGAGATGTTAAAGGAAGATATTTAGGCTAAAGAAAAATGATACCAGTGGAAAACTCAGATCCATCAGAAAGAACAAAAGCACCTGGAAAAAAGTTCCTATGTAAGTAAATATAAAAGTTAGTTTTTTCTTTTATAGTTTTATAGCTTTCTCACTTAGTTTTAGACCTTCCAGCCACTTTGAATTAATTTGTGTATAGGTTGTGAACTAAGGGTCCAAATCCATAATTTTGCATGTGGCTATTTAGTTGATGTCTATTGGCCATGTATTGACGTCTATTCTTTCCTCGCTGAATGGTTTTGGCGCCCTTGTTGAAAATGAGCAGACCATTGGCGTCAGATTTCTTTCTGGACTCCCAATTCTATTCCACTGATCTATATACATCTAGCCTTGTGCCAGTACAATGCATTCTTGACTTGATTACTGTTGCTTTGTAGTAAGTTTTGAACTCTGGAAGTGTGAGAGCTACTTTATTCCTCTTTTACAGGATTGTTTTGACCATGTATGATATATTTTCCATTTTCCATTAACCTGAACATTTTAACCTGTGTGGGAAAATAAGTGTGTTATTTTCCCTAAAATGTCTTTAGAATTTATATTCATTGTTTATTGATCCATAATTGACATACAACATTATATCAATTCCAGGTAAGCGACATGATTTTATTCTTGTATATCTGTGAAATAATCACAGTGAGTCTAATTAACATCCCTCATCACACATAGTTACAATTTTTTCTTGTGATGCAAACTTTTACCATCTATTTTCTTAGCAACTTTCAAATATACAGTATAGTATTATTAATTACAGTTACCATGCTATACATTATATCCTCATGACTTCTTTATTTTATAACTGGATGTTTGTATAGTTTGACCAATGGGTGAAGGTGATTATATAAACTTTATGATTAACTCATTGATTTCTACAAGGAAGTCATCTGGGATTCTGAAAGGTATTACACTGAATCTGTAGTTTCATTTGGGGAATATTGCCATCTTATCAATGTTAACTCTTTCAATCCATGAATATGGGATATCTTTCCATTTATTTAGATCTCTTTAATTATTTTCAGCAATGTTTCACAATATGGGTTTTTCACTTTTGTCTTTGACTTTTGTTTTACACTATTGTGAATGGCACTGTTCTCGGAATTTTTTTTTTTGGATGTTTCATTGTAAGTGTGTTGGAATATAATTGATTCTTTTGGTATTGATTTTATATCCTGCAACCTTGCTAAACTCATTAATCCTAACAGATTTTAGAGGATTCCTCAGAATGTTCTATATGAAAGATTATGTCACCTGTGAATGGAGATAGATTTACTTCTTCCTTTCCAATATAAATGCCCTTTATTTCTTTTTCTTGCCCAGTTGCCCAAACTAGAACCTTTAGTAAATGTTGAATAAAAGTGGCAAGAGCAGATATTCTTGTTGTCTTTTTCCTGATCTTAAAGAGAGAGCATCGAATCTTTCACCATTAAGTATCATGCTAGCTGAAGAGTTTTCGTAGATGCCCTTTATACCAAGTTGAGAGCACTCTCTTCTAGTCCCGCTTGTTGAATGTTTTTGCAAAACCTCTTTTGTTTGTCTGTTTTATTTTTTGTTATGGCTTGAACAATTCCTTCACTTTATTCTCTTTATTTACTTAATCTTTCCTTTCCTCCCTCCCTTCCTTCCTTATGGTAGCAGGGAATAAAATATATGCTAAAAAGTTGATAATCCCTTGGTCAACATTCTCTCTACATCTCATAGTTTCTCCTGCAAGGCAGCCTAGAACTGGAGACAGGATCTCGCTAAGCCTCAGTGTTGAAATAAGAACAGCCAAGAAAAGATGAGTATAAGCTTCTAAGACACGGCAAACAATCTGTAAGAAAGAGCCTATGACTCAAACTAGGCAAGCCAATTGGGTCAAGACAAGAAGTCAGCATGAGATCAGAGACTGGAGATCAAACCAAAAGGTTTAGGAACTAGACAAGCCTAAAGCAGAGCCAGGGAACAAACAAGAAAGGACAAGAAATAGGCAGAGGAGTTCTAGACTGAGTTATTAAAGTCCGACTTGAGTTATTAAAGCTCCCCGACTGGAGGCCAACCAGTTGTCTTGTGGTGGCAAGCTTAGCCGCTTCAAAGTCCCAACACCGTGATGTGACACACCATACAGATGAAACAATGTGACCACTCTGAAGGACCTAGTGAGGTGTGCAAGGCAAGCTGCTTGTTCCCAGGCCCTATGGAGAGAGGGTCCTCCAGAGTCCTAAGAAAAAGGTGGAAATAAGTTCAACTGCAAATTGTTGACAGGAGCTATTTTCTCCTTCTAAAGCGTATTTTATTAATTGAGCATTGCAAGATATGCAACAAAAAGAATCCAAATCTGGTAGACTTGCTAAAAAAAATGAATTTAGTCTGGAAGTCTACTAAAATTATCTCTCCTTGTATCGTAAGAGAAAAACAAAAGAAACGAATGGCAGTGAAAACAGAATCTTGACACGGAAACATGAAAGAACTGTTCTCCAGGATACTTAATTAAAATATATTCTGCTCTGAAATGTGATAGCCCACGACATCAGATTTGCTGAAGCTAGATAACAGTCTTACAGGAATGGAATATGAGGCATGACAGCTGGGATGTTTTTGTTCCCCCAAAGTTCATATGCTGAGCCCTAATCTCTATGTGATGATATTCAGATATGGGACCTTTGGAGGTGATTAGGCCTCAGGGGATCAATGCCCTTATCAAAAGAAGTCAGAGAGCTAGTTTTCTTTCTGCCATGTGAGGACACAGCAAGAAAAAGGAATTCACCAAGAATTTGATCATGCTGGCACCCTGATCTCAGGCTTCCAGGTTCTAGAACAGTGAGAAACAAGTGGGTTGTTGTTTAAGCCATCCAGTCTATGCTAATTTGTTCTAGCAGGCCCAAACTGACTCAGGCACAGGCTAGAGAGTCAATAAGAGAGGCATAAAGCTACAGAGTCAAAGTACCAAAGTACCAGGAGAAACATGAGGGCTTCACGCTATCTAGTGCTTTGAGGCTGGGATCCAGGTGCAAAACCATCTTGGCTGGTGGATACAATCTCAGCTGTCCAAGTCTAGAGGCTGGAAGTCAGAGACCAGTAGCACTGTCTGGTTCTTGGTGAGTGCCTCTGCCTGGCTTCCAGAAGGGCATCTTCCTGCTGGGCTCCCATGTGACTGAAAGAGAGCTAGCTAGCTGTCTGGCCTCTTCTTATAAGGGTGAGATTTCACAGAATGAATACGAAGTCCCCCATCTTGATTTAGTGATTTGCTGGCAGGAGCCATCCCGACTGAGGAGGGGTGTCGCATTAGCTGTTCACATGTGAACCCTTCCACCTGAGATTTATCTGCAGGCTCTAAGTTTCAAAAAAAACAAAAACAAAAACTGATCAAGGCAGCGCTGAGACGGAGCTCTGGGTCTCACCACTAGATACCTTGCTGTCCTTTTCCCGTGTATTCATTTTTTTCCTCATCTGATATTTATCGAATACCTACTAGGCGCCAGCACTCTTCTAGGTGTTGGGAATGCCACAGTGGACAAAACAGTGGAATATCCTTGCCTCAAGGAGCTTACGCTCTAGCAAGGGGAAAAAGGCAGGAAACAAATAAATAAGCATACCATATAATGTGTCAGAGTGCGATATGCATTACAGAGAAAACAAAAACAGGAAGGGGAGACAGAGTGTTGGGGAGGCCATCTGGATAGCGTGGGTAGGGATGACCTCTCCGAGAATGTGATACTTGAGCAGAGACCGAAGGATGTGAAGGAGCAGGTCAGAATGACCTCTGAGAAAAAGAGTCCCGGGTGAGCTAGGTTGGTATCACTCTAGGGGACCTCCTCTTATTCAACTTGGTAGCCTCTGCCAATCCTGGCAAGCGGGGTCACACCTTTCATCTTGACAGGTAGCGTGATGGAGAGAAGAAAGGACAAGGCTTTCGGCGAAGTTTGGTTCTGCGTTGACAACTGACTGACCACGAGATTCTCTCAATGCATGAGGTGAAGGTAGTAATATTGAGCTCTGAGCTCAGGGTGCAAAGCCATTATATGTCTTCTTCCCTTTTTCTTGAGCCTCTACTGTTGCCTCTTTTCTCCCCAATACATCCTCACAGATACTAAAAATTATGCAAAGACCAAGGAAATGCTAGTTTTTATCAAAACTACTGCCTACTCCCCAAATAACCCAAGTTTGTTTGGTTATCTTTGGTTGGGAGAAGAATGGATGTAGGAGAGAAAGTTGGCCAGTGGGAGGGAATAGAGGTCATTAAGAGGCATCCCACTTAGGAATTTAAAGGGAAAATGACTCGGTTATTCTAAGAGCAGACAGTTGTGCGTCTGAGTGGCTTCACACTTTGCTTTTCTTCTGGGAGCCCATTAGCCGCAGATTTGCTGTGGGGAGAAAATGTACTGGCCCCCAGTCAGCGAAGATAAGAGGCTTCCTGGCGAGAAATTAAAAAAAAAAAAAAAAAAAAAAAAAACATGAAAACAGGAAGCAGCACAGAGGGCCAGAGAAAGAACAGGAGAAAATGCTGTCCTAGCAGCAGTAAATAAATCATTTGCTAAAAAGGATATTTGGCTAAATTGCCTTCCAGTGTCTATTCCCACTGGGCATTTTTGGTCAGCAAATGCAGAGCATCAAGAAAACAGTTCAGATACTGGGACTGTGTTGCCCTGAGAATGTGGAGATTGCAAGGGAGAGGCCATGTTGCCATGGCACATGGGGGCTGCAAACACACCTCTGACTCCCCTGCTGTATGACTTTGGGCTAGAAATAAGTCCAGGGTTTCTGTCTTGTCATCTGTAATACAGAGACGATGTAGGGTGAAATCACGTGATGGCTGGCTCATGGCACTGGTTCCCTGCACCCCTTCTTCTGATAACATATTTTTTTGAAAAAAAAGTTCCTTTTTCACCATGGTCCGCCATATTTTCCTGAAAGACTTACTAATGATTGAGGCTAATATAGGACATTTTAAAAAGGCAGCTGAAACCATGAAGCCCAGAATTTGGTAGCTGGGTTTCCAATACCTCTGAGTCCTGCCTCCTGAATGCATTAACCTGTGTCAGCTTGCTCCACCTGCCTGGCTCTCCAAATCTCAATTTCCTAACGTATACACTGAGGAGAGGTAGCGCCATTTTCAAAGATGGCTGAGACTTTTAAATGGCGGGTGTAAATCTGGTTCATAAGCTATAAAGCCCTTTACCAAAAGGAAGTGGGTGTGTGTATCCTGTGGTGTTTGATGTGATGGTCAGGCAGGCATGGCCACAAGAGGAGGCAGGGGAGGTCGTGGGTGTATCTAGTGCAGCTTCACAAACACAGAGCTTCTACTTTATGGCTGAAGACACTGAAATCCAGAGGCAAAGCCATCTGCTTGCGGTACGAGACCCTGGCCAACCTGGGAACAGAATTCACAGGATGCTGTGGTCATTGTGCTGTGCCTCCCAGTTGCCCCTTTCAGGACCAAGGCACCTGTTTCCTACCTCGGGAGTGTGGGAGGCTAAGTGATGAAGAGAACCACCTTGCCTAAAGCCAAGCGCCCTCCTAGGGAGTAGCCAGCATCCAATGACTGTTCAATGGGCGGCCACAAATTCCTTACCTGCCTCGCCTAAAATCCCCGGCTCCAGATACCTCTGTCTGACTGTCACTACCTTTCAAGTGTTGTTCTTGAAAACGGGAGTGCTTCTCAACAGACTTCCCGCATACAAATCTCTCTCAACGTCTGTTTCCAGTGAGTCTGTCCCAAGACAGCTGGTGTCAGGAGTGGTGCCAGAAAGACGACTCTGTACTGGGATCTCAGAGCATTGTCAGTCACTGGCTGGCTGGCAGTGAGGGACCCATCCCTCACAGCAGGTGAAATGCCAACAGCGACCTGCTTTCTGTAACAGTGCAGTGGCTAAACTTCTCAAGGCGGGGCTGGGCTGGGCTAACCGTGGAAGAGAGTCCACTGGCGGATGCAAATGCTCCTGTGTTTGGAAGTTTCCAGATAAAGCAGCGATTTTTAAGGGTCATGGTAATTGATAGCTATCGTTGAGGGCAACAGCTCACTTATGGACGCATTCAAACAAGACAGTCAAAGCGTAAGGTTGACTGATCAACTTAAGAAGACCGCTGTGGCAGCATATAAAGGGACCTGAACTCCTCCAGACAGAAGACCTAATTGCAAGGCCTTCATCATCCCCACGGGGAGTTTAAAGCCAAAGACTGGTCAAAAACCACCTCAATTCTGGACACCTCTAAGGGTGAGCCTATCTCCAGAACTCCCTACAAGATTGGTGCGGTAGAGTGCCTCATGGGGCAACCTCTCGGCTCAGTCCTCTTTCCTCACCCCCTTACAGAAGTTCTCAAGAGCACTCCCTGACAAGCTTAGTGCGCACCTATCTCGTGGTGCCCGAAACCCAACCTAGGATGGTATCTGTTTAATGCAAAAAAGACAGACTTTGGAAATAGACAGCCCTGGATCCAAACTCCCTCCAGGCTGCATAACCGGGGAAATGACTAAACTTATCTGAGCCCCCAGGCTCTCAATAAAAATGGATGGGACCAAGTCACGCAAATTACTGTACAATCATCTCATCAGCTCTTGTTCTTTCCAATTGTCATTGGTGTTGAGGACACCAGAGACAGAGACTCCAGTGGCGTGTATGTGGGCCCTAGGACACATTCGCACGGCATTAGCGAAGAGCCCCAGCATCTGACATGAGCTCTGGGGTTCACCCTTTCATCTCAAGAAAGTACCAGGGAAGAGTGAAGGCAAGAGTCGGAGACATCATGCTTTGAGCTTCATCGCAGGGATTTGGGATCGAGTGGAATTTGTACCTTCTCTCCACTGCTGACATAACCCAACCAGTTTAATTTACCTCAAATTAGTCCACCATGTCTTTGGAAAAATGATTTTGGGATTTTCCAAAAGACTATAAATTGACTGCCAGGAAATCACCTTTGGACCGCCATCGCGTCCTTCGGGAGGCACAGCACGGGGATGGAAGTCCTGAACACCACGTGCCTCTGAGCCCTGGAACGCCCGTGACCCTGGACGGCTGCTACCCCAGCCTCCCAGGCTTCCCGTTCTTTACCCCTCGTCTTCCTCCCACCTACCGGAGCATAATTTTTGGAGACAGAGCAAGTTGTTTCAACATTGCAATAATTAAAGAGCAATCACTGAGAAAAAGCAAACAAATTAAATCCAAATGCATGTGGGATGTGGCACATTAGGAGGCTGTTTCTAGTTGGCAGACAAGAATTTATTTTTCAAGTTACAAGAATGTGTTTTCCAACTTGGTTCTCTCACTACCCAAAGGCCCGGGAGTCTTGCGGTGAGGGATGTATTTACCCTCTCGGAGGAAATCCCTTGGGACAGATGCTGGCTGCAAACTTTAAATGAAGTCATCAACTTAATCGTGCCACATGGCCTTGAGATAGGTTATAAGTGCAAAAAATATTGCTGTGCTCTCAAGAAGTCAGACTCAGCTCAAATAGACCAGGGAGGTCATGTTACCCATTGGGGGGACTCTAGCCAGCAAGTCAGGCAAGCTGGAGGCAGCGTGGCCAAGCACAAAAAATCCAGATTTCAGGGTCAGGAAGGCTTTGAGCTTAAAACTGGACTTTACTCCCTATAAAACCTTTTGTGCTTTTTTTGCACTAAGCCATTTGCTATATCTGACACTCTTGATATTTGCCTGGAGAGAAATGGACAAAAACGATTCTAAACCATAGTTTATAAACTTGATGAGTTGTGTACCATGACAGGGAAAGCAGCTGAACTAATAATTATTAGAAATTAAAAAAAAAATTCATTTTCTCTTTATGCTGGTTTCGATACGCTAAATATGTATCCCACTATCTTTAAAACAGGAAAAAGGAAAAGAAAAAAAATAAACGTTTAATCCAGGAGAAACAGAGATTGTAAGTAAGCTGTTGGTTTATGGCATTTTAATATTCCTCTATGACTTGAATGGACTTAAGGAGAAAGAACATCCAGGTGATGCTGAAATTCTAATCTATCGTATCTCTTTAAAGTTTCTCCCTAATTAAAATGGAAAGGAATACGCCGATGCTGGAGAAAAAAAAAATACTTCCCGTTATAAGAACCAGAGACCAATTGTCAAATTAGCATTCGGGCCTGTTAAAAATCACTGCCTTTCATATGACTAGAAATTGAGCACGGGTGATATTTGGAGGTGTTGAATCACTATATTGTACACCAGAAACTAATTTTACACTGTATATTAACTAATTGGAATTTAAATTAAGGCTTCTGAAAAAAATTGAAAAAAAAAAAAGAAAGAGTCACAGAGTCACAAGAAACCAGAAAACCCAGGACATCCTTTCCGTTACAAGTATGCTTTCTTGAGAAAGATACAACTTTCAATGTTACGTTAATACTTTCTCTCTCTCCCTGTCCCCACGATAACATGGACGGACAGTAATTATCACAGTGATAGAGGTAAACATGGCTAAGGATATTAAACTGAATTATTTTAACTCTATAAAAAATGAAAAGAACCCTACTTTATGTTGAGAAACCAATGAAGAGACACTGCCTGCTCATTTTGGGCAAAGTGCCTGGAACACGTAATTGTGTGCAGCAGATTATATTTCCCTTCCACCGGCATACTGTATTCCGTTAGAAATTGGCCAATTCAGCAAAGGCAAAACTGTACCTTCAGTGGCTAACTAAGCCAAACTCTAAAAGAGAGCAAAACTTTAATAATAACAACTGGCAGTATTGATAGATGTGTAAGACAAAGGTTTTATTACGATAGTAATTATCGACAAGTAAGGCAACAATGTTAATAATAGACAGCTCTCCATGAGACCTTGGGCCTAGGGAAGACACCTCATGTCATTTGAACCTGCTAATGAATCCGAATGAGGTGGTAAAGAAGAAGGACCATGTCGAGCCGACACATGAAAATCACGGGGCAAAGAGTGAGTAGGCAATTTACACATCGGCTCGCAAGTCGTAAAGCATACGGAGCAGGCGTTCAGACCTATGCAGGCTGAAGGTGTTAGTCTGAAGGGTGGGTCTGGTGGGGGATGTTGCTTGTGTTCGAGCTGCTGGTTGTACCTAAATTTGCGTCTTCCTGTCCCTCCCGGTCTGTAAGAATCCTCGAGTGTAGCCGCGCCCATAATCACCCACAGAATGGACATCATGTCCAACTTCCCTTGCAGCCTGGTGTGGCCATGTGATGAGTATCTGGGCACAGAAAGTCATGGGGAGGGTGGGCCACCCTCCCAGGTGATGTTATGCCTTCAGAAAGGATGGGCTGGCCCTATGCCCTCCCTCCCATGCTTCTCTCCCCATGGTGTTCTTACACCACAACTTTAAATTTTTTTTTTAAGTTTCCTTATTTATTTTGAGAAAGAGAGAAAGAAAGAGTGGGGGGGGGGAGAGAGAGAGAGAGAGAGAGAGAGAGAGAATGAGTGAGGGAAGGGAAGAGAGAGAGGGAGAGAGAGACCCAAGCAGGGTTCACAATGTCAGCACGGAGCCCAATGTGGGGCTCAAACTCATGAACCATGAGATCATGACCTGAGCCAAAACCAAGAGTCAGACGCTCAACCCACTGAGCCACCCAGGTGCCCCATACCCACAACTTTTACATCACTCCCTTCCAGGGCACCTGGGTGGCTCAGTGGGTTAAGCGTCTGACCTCCACTCAGCACAGAGCCTGCATCAGATCTTCTGTCCCCCTCTCTCTCTGTCCCTTTCCTGCTCTCTCTGTCTCTCTTTCTCAAAAATAGAAAAAATAAATAAAAATTAAATCACGCCCTTCAGTCTCTACCTGTCCGCAGAGCTGCCGGACCTATAGGTGTGATAGCTGCTAGAAGTTTCCATCCAAGCATCCTCCATGCACTTCTCACTTGAGCCTGCCCCAAATCAGCTGATGAGACATCCACTGGGTCTGCCTTTCCTCTATTCTCCCTCATTTGTAAAGCAGCCCTTTCTGAGGGTCCTTCGGCCTTTACTCCTAGAAGGAGACAAGGCAGGGAGCAGGGAGGGCTGTGTGCAAGGTACGCGTAGAAGGGATGGCCTGACCCCAAACTTTCCGAATGCAGAGTTAGCCCCAGAATCGCAGGGGGGCAAGCAGGCTGCACCTGTAAGAGCGATGGCTCTCTGCTGGGGGTCAGTGCAATTCGTGCACATCACGCGAGACCCTGGCTTCCCGGTCTGAGAGACTGATTACCTGTCGGCTCACCTTTGGGGGCTGACTCTCCCCACCTGTCGGTGACCTCCACCAAGAGAATCACTCAAATGTGTAGCATGCTTTAGCATTAAAAACATCAACAGAAAAAAACAACAACAACAACAACAAAACCATGCACATCTCTCTTTCTCTCTCTCTCTTTATTTTATTTTATTTTTTTATGCCTTTGTCTTAAGCTCTGAATCTATTTCAGGCCCATCAAGGAGATCTGTTGGTCGTGTGAATTCTCCAGTCATCACACATGAGTAATGGACTCACGTCTACTTACACTTTGCTTTCTCTGCACCGGGTGAAATATATTCCAGTTTAGATCAAAGTCCTTTTCCCTGGGCTGATACCTTTATCTCTGCCCCATCCATCTGACGAGTGGAGGTTGTTAACACAGATGTTAACAAAAACAAAGAAGCAAAAACACTTGCAGAAATAGTATTTCATTGAAGTACATGATGTTCCTTAGGGAAGCCTTCAAAATTATCCTTTTCTTGCCCTAAGTCTTCTCTTCTTTTTATTCTCAACCTTCTTCCAGAACACTTGCTTTTTTTTTTTTTATTACTGGCCGGAAAATGATTTTTTTCCTATTGTTATTTCACCTTGGACCTCGCCTCCTTCAAGCCCTGAGCTCCCTCTATCACAAGAGGATGTTGTTTTGATTATTTGAGAGACAAGGACGTGGCCCAAAGCAAGATGGGCCAAGACCATGGGAGGGACAACACGGTGTTGGAAGACAGGGCATTTCATTCCCGTTTCTGGAACCATCAGCTCTCAATGCATGAGAAGGAGGAGCCACGAAAGGGATGACCCAGCCTTGTCACTGTCCTCCCTGATCCAACCGTGCCTGTGGAAGGTTCCACTTCTAGACTTCCCCATGACGTCAGTCAGTACATCCCTTCTGCCCTAAGCTCCTGGGCCTGAGACTCTGAGAACAGGTTGTCACCAAGTTCCCCTGGCACCTTCCCATGTGAGATGCTCAACTCTGCCTGGACCTCCGGTGTTCTGGTTTCTCACTAATTTGCTTAAGTGGTTTGTATTCATTTCCCTAAAGACCCAGTTCCCCATCTGTACAAAAACTTAAATAGTCATTAAAATTCTAGGTATAGGGAATTTATAAGGGGCTTCGAGTGCTATATAGCACCCATCACACACGGGTTTCAACCCACTGCCTCACAGTGTAGCTGTGTGACCTTAAGTCTTAATGTATCTGAGCATCATTGCCATTATCTGTAAAGTAAAAAAAATTTTTTTTTAAATAGTAACTTAGGGGCACCTCATGGCTCAGTCGGTTACGTGTCCGACTCTTGGTTTTAGCTCAGGTCATGATCTCACAGTTTGTGGGTTTAAGCCCTGCATTGCGCTCTGCGCTGACCATGCAGAACCTGCTTGGGATTCTCTCTCTCTCTCTCTCTCTCTCTCTCTCTCTCTCTCTCTCTCCCTCTCCCTCTCCCCTGCTCATTCCCTCTCTCTCTCTCAAAATAAATAAGTTAATTAACTTAAAAAAATCGTAACTTAGGCAATGCAGAGGACGAAGTGAGTAATCTTTGAAAAATATTTAACACAGGGGTGCCTGGCTGGCTCGGTCGGTGAAGCATGTGACTCTTGATCTTGGGGTCATGAGTTCAAGCCCCACATTGGACCTAGAGCTTATTTACAGAAAAAAAAAAAACAAAAACAAACAAGAAACATGGGGTGCCTAGGTGGCTCAGTCAGTTAAGTGTCCCACCGCTCACGGGTTCGAGTCCCACATCGTGCTCTGTGCTGACAGCTCGGAGCCTGTCACCTGCTTCAGATTTTGTGTCTCCATCTCTCTGCACCTCCCCTGCTCACGCTCTATCTCTCCCTTTCTCTCTCTCTCTCTCTAATATAAAAACATAAAAAAGAAACAGTTAAAAAATAAAAAAAAAAACCTTGACACAGTACTTGGCATACAGTTCGTGCTCATTAATGATCGTTATTATCAGTGAATAATCAATATAAATTCTAAAGTTATGTATGCTTTCTACAATGAGACAATTATTCCAGACAAAATATTGGCTAGGCCAGTTCAGAACGACTACACACACACACACACACACGCACCTTACATATATAAGTACACACTCACTCCCATATACACAATTACACGCAATTGTATCGTTCTAGTTGTCCTCCTAGCATTACTGTGCACTCCTGGTATTGTCACCATTGTCCTCCTCCACCCTCACACTAACTTTAGGGTAGGGGGCCACCATGTCGCCCTTCCTAAGTTGACAGAGTGGGAAACTGAGGACTGAGGACGAGGAAAACTGGATTTTTGGCTCTTCCCACAGCCGGTCCGCAGCAGGGCTGTGGCACACTTCCACGACTCTTGACACACGACCCAGTTTTCTCCTCGCCACCAGACAGCGCTGCGAAGGGAAATTTCCAAGAGCAGCAATTCATTCACTTGAGCAAAAAGGAAGAAGCAGCAGCGGCCGCAGCCTGACTTCTTCCGAGGTGGGAGAACTGGACACACCACCCTTCCAGGAGCAGATTGCAGGAGGTTAGAGATGTAACTGCCCTCCATAACTCACACTCAGAAGCGATGAAAAATAATCCCTTATTATCTAGAGCAAAGAAAGAGAGTAATTTATGGCCGACCGTGAATACTTAATCATGAGGCCCAGTGACGTTGCTCAGATTAACACAGCCAAAATAAATCAGCTGTAAATCGCCACCGACTTCCACATGGAGCCGGGGACATAAATCAGCGGGGCCTGGCATGGAGAGGCTGTGAAACAGCGCTCTTCGTAAGTGGCACCCTCCACCCTGTCCTTCTGCGGGCACCCGGGCCACAGCCGCCACCGCCCAGGGATGACAGTCGCAGGACTGTGCATTTTATAACCAGCAATTAGAGCGCCACAGCAATCCCAAACACATTAATTACTCCTAAAAGGGCCCAGGGTGTTCTTTCCCTTCTTTTTCCAGTGGATAAATTCTCTGCTCTGCGACAAGTCCAGTAAAACTTTGGTAATTGACACTCTGCCCAGGGACCGAGGTCTGAGTTAGTGAGAAGCGTAGATTTCACATGTACCATCAGGGAAATGTGCTGCTCGTGCTTTTGAGAACACAGGGTAATTGGAAGCAGATTAGCAAAGGCTTTGAGTCATTCCTGTGTGTGTTAGAAAGCAAAAGGAAAAAAATATATATACCTAAATGTACCTAAAAAAAATGTACCTGAAAATTATGTTTCCATAGAGTTTTTTAGATCCGTTTTTTTTAACCTTTATTCAATTAACATTCATTCATTTATTCATTTGTTTGTCATATTCATTTTGAGAGACAGAGACAGAGCACAAGCTGGGGAGGAATAGAGAGAGAGGGAGACACAGAATCCAAAGCAGGCTCCAGGCTCTGAGCTGTCAGAACAGAGCCCAACGTGGGGCTTGAACTCACAAACCGCGAGAGAGTCCAACACTTGGGGCTCGAACTCACGAACAGCGAGATCAGGACCTGAGCCGAAGTCGAACGCTCAACTGACTGAGCCACCCAGGTGCCCCCTTGACCTGTTTTAATCAAAAAGTAAGGTTATTTTTTATAATGAACATCGCAATTATTTGCAAGTGGTACTGCGAATAAGTTGGAAATTAAAACAAAACTTTCTAAATGTTTTTCTTCTCCATTTACCTCTAAAGTCTTTCAATGCTATATAACCCGCTTAACTATCTTGTGTCTTGGAAAACCATGAAGCCAGTCTTTTTCAAAATTAGTTCTTACTGCATAAGAACATTCCAATTAATGTAATCACATAATGCATATTTCTATCTGCCTTTCTTTGCCCTGGTCTGGGCTTTCTCTCACTCATCACTTGATTAAGCCGTGTGGGTCCGGCCATAGCGGCTTCCTCTGAAGATTTGTGAAAATACATGACAACATTTACACCTCAAAACCACCTTCCAAGCCAGGTAGATGAATCGTTGAGAATGGCAGTAATGACCCACTTACTCAAAATGTCAAGGTGAATACCTGAGTTGGGATTCAGACTCCAGTCTACCTGAATCTAAACCCCGTGAGAGAGAGAGAGAGAGAGAGATTTCACCCGCCCAATGTCCATCAGAAATCCAATTCAATTTCAGTCTTCGTGGGAAATCCTCCTGAAGTATGTCCAGACAAGCTTTGCTGGTGAGAAAGTAAAGCATGGAGACCACAGGTGGCCCTCTTTTCAGGCCGAGGAGCTAACTCGTGTCAACGAGTCATTCATTACCTGAGGCAGTAGAGGCAGAAGGTACAGGAAATGCAGGTTGGATCCCAACCACATGAGAATGACTGCTTCAAACTAAATTTCTGAAATCAGCTTCCTGTGTTTCAATTTTTCTTCCTTATGGTAAAATTTCAGGTGGATGGATGGAGATTTCACTGAGTATTCCATAGAAGGAGCTGTTCCTCTAAATAAGAAAGAACGAGAAGATAAAATGGCGTGTGAGAAAGAACACAGACTCCGGAACAAAGCAGTTTTGCGCTCAAAATATGGATCAGTTACTTCCCAGACAAGAGCTCTTGGGCTCAGCGACTTCTCACTAAAACTTTGAGATAACAGTACCTGTTCCGTGTTTGTTGTTGGGGAGATTAAAAGAGATAAAGCACAGGAAATGTTTCCCTCTCTACCTGGCATGGAGTTTATGCCTAGTGAATACACGCCTTATGCTTTATGAACAAATTATTCCCCCCTTCCTCCTTTTGATTTCCCTGCATCTAAAAAAATCACAGAAGTGCCAACAGACCCATATTCACATCTTAGGTCTGGTAGGGATAGAAACATGTTATTGTGGAAATATCTTGGGTCCTTAACTAGCTCTGTCCCTTGGGACATCCATTCTCATGAAAAAAATAAGAGAATTCCTAGCATAAAGGATTGTACGTATAGAGTGCCTAGTGTCGTGTCTGGGAGACCATTTCCTACCCTTCTGACTTGAACAAATGATGTTAATAAATTATCTTCCATCTTCTCACACTTATTTATTATACAGATTATTACAGTATGGTAAGCACCTTCTATGCGGCAATTCTGGGAATCCAGGAACACACAGATGGATAAAGTTCACGGGCTCATGAACTTCCATTCTAGTGGGAGAAGCCATACGAAACAAGTAGTCAAAATAATGGAAGACAGCAATTCAAGCCGGCAATGACATAATCAGAATGATGTAAAAGAGAGGAACCAAGGGGCTCCTGGGGGGCTCAGCCGGTGGAGCGTCCAACTCTTGATCCCAGCTCAGGTCATGATCTCGCAGCTCATGGAATCGAGCCCCGCTTCGGGCACTGAGCTGACAGCGTGGAGCCTGCTTGAGATTCTCTCTCCCTTTCTCTCTCTGTCCCTCCCCTGCTTGTGCTCTTTCCCTCCCTCTCAAAATAAACTTTAAAAAGTCCCTTTAGTAACAATAATAAATACATACATTTTTTAAAAAGAGAGAGAGAGGGATCTCTCTCCCATTACATGGGGAGTGATGTTGCTTGAGGATCCCTCTGATTCTGATCCCGTGACTGGCTCTGCATGGTCCACTGGAACTTGAGCTCTAGGCTCCCTGTGCCGCGTAGATGTCCTCTGCCCACACCTCCACCCAGGACTCTGGACGTAGTGTGGGCCCTGGATTCTGACCCGGGCAGTAAGGGATGGCAAGCTGTAATAAAAAGTCCAAGGTCTTGTTTCGGTCCATCCTCTCCCCTCAGCAGGAAACGAAGCACATAACCCCCGTTCTGAGCCCTGCCTCCCTTGTCTGTGTGGTAAATATTTTTGAAACCGCAAGTTTGTTTGTTTTTTTTTTAATAACCGTTGCCGTTGTTGTGTTTCCATCGTGTACCTCCCCACCATCAGGTGGCTCCAGAAGGGCTTCTCAGCCTCTGTGCTTCAGATTCTCCAAGGGACCCGGTCAAAATGCAGATTTTGATTCAGTAGGCGTGGGGTGAGGCCTGCGGTTCCACGTCTAATAAGCCTTTGGATGATGCTCATCTACTGTTCTAAAGACCACACCTAAACAACAAGGAGCCCGGCTCTCCATGTCTATTACTTCAAGGAGGGGATGAAGGGTCCGAGAGCAGAAGTGGGGAGACGGTAGCAGGCATGGTGAGGATGGGGGTGCTCATCGTGATGGTAAGAGTGACAGTAATGCCCTGGGTGGTGATGGGGATGGTAATGGCCGTGTGTTGGCTGGGGGGAGGATAATGATGGTGGCGGGGATGGGGGTGGTGGCAGTGGCATTTACGGTATTTATGTGGCATTTACGGTATTTTGTGGTGACGGTTTGTCAGGGAAAGCCTCTGGACCGTCCTTGGACAGCCCTGACCAGAACCAGCTTAAGATGCCCAACCGGCCAGAACATAATAAATCATGCATCCGTCACATCCATAAAATGGGAACAACGAGCTGTGACTCATAGGTTCATTTTTGCACGTCACGTGAGCTCATGCCTGTTGCAGAACTTGAAGAAATCAAAGGCCATATACGTATTATCATTATAAATCTATCAGCCCGGATCATTGAGCATCTTGGCTTATCTCACCGATATTTGTCTAGAACCCAATAATTTCTGCCTGTCATTCTTCAAACTAGAACTTTCCGAGTGCAAATTCTCTGACACTTGGTTTTTCCAAAGGAGGTGTTTTTGGCCCAGGGCCCTGTTCGGAGCACCCTGGGATCACACAGCCCAGGTCACCGCCCATTCCTCCCACTTCCTTGACCAAGTCTGCTTACATTGCCGATACCGTTTTTCTTCTCAGGGAACAATAAAAACCCTCCTCGAAGTTCCCTCAGTAAATGTTCAGTGAACAAAAGGCGTGAGGAATTAATTATAAACACTGAGAGCTTGCCTTTCCAGAATGAGCGGGGTGGGGGGTGGAGAAAAGAGTTTTTAAAAAATGCTTATTTCAAATGCAGTTTTGTGGGTTTTTTTTTTCATTAAAAGCTCTCTTGGCACAGTCCCCCAAAGAATGGAAATGCTTCAGATTAAAGCCATGAAGAGAGGCTTTGTCTACAGGCAGTTCCCCCTGGGTTTGAGGATGGCTGTCAGCTCCTAAGGCAGGGAACTGGGTCCTTGGAGACAGTGGTTGACGGTCAAACATGACAGGTCTTGCTGCGTCCGGGGAAATAACCGCTACTGCGTCAGTGTTACTGACATTAGGGTCAGGTGCCCTCTTTCCATCTCCCATTATACCTCCTCAGTTCTTTGCTCAGACACAACTTTATCACTCTTTCTTTCTTTCATCCTTCGATCTATCTTTTTTCTTATTCAATGTACATCCATCCACCACGTTCTAATGAATTTGCTTGGCCTGGAGTGTATACAAAATATTCATATAGTACAAATATGCGTCTGTCCTGGCATTCCGAGAGGTTATAGAATGCTAGTAATTTCACATCAGCTCACATCTTAAATTGTCGCCAAAAGACACCAGACTAGCTTGGGTCTCCGCTCCAGACGGAGGGCCCAGAGTTTCCTCCCTCTACTGAAAACGCAAATCACATTTTTTTAGTTACGATAAAACAGGTAAGTTATCCTGAAGCAATGATATCCTGCCAATTCGCAGTGTGTCAGCACAACAAAAGCTTGTTTCTCCCTCATGTCACAGTCCTGCGAGGGTCAGGTAGCTCTTAGGGACGGTCTTGGCCGTGATGATTTGAGGCACAGGCTGCTTCCATGTTACAGCTACCTCACCTGAGACATATGGCTTCCGAGGACACCGCAGGGAGCAAGGTGAGGGCTGTAGGGTCCTGCGGAACGTTTCTAAGTTGCTTATAATGCAACTGCCTCCATCTAACCTGCCGACACCTAGTTGTGGTGCCCCAACAAAACCAGAAGAATGGCTGGGGAACAGACAGGAGCTGAGTATTCAGAGAGCCCCAAGCATCTTGCCACATCCATGGTCCAGAAGTCCAATCCAAACCTCTCCCTCATACTCTGAACTCTATAACCAGAGCCCCACCTTGGCCCTATCTATTCTCTATGTGACCTACACCTGCACGCAAGATTTCCACGAGAACACGCTGCAACATGCCATTCCACTCACCCACCCTTCACGTCCACACTTTCGAAAGAGGGCAGAATAAAGTCGTTCCGAGCTAGACTGGGATGACCTCCCATCCCCCCCTCCCCCCCGCTTATTAATTGCATAAACGTGAGTGAGCCTCCTGGCTTCTTTGGGCACCATTTTTGTCTTCCGTAAAATGACAATGACCATACATCTTCATAAAGTAGTTGTTAAGAATAAGGGAAATAATATTAGTAAAACGCTCCACGAGGAGTTTTACACACAATGCTAATAATGCATCTAAGTACCTGTGATAGGTTTCCCCTCTTTGACATACCATCTTTGCAAGGCAAAGGTATGTTTTACCAGGGCTGCTTTTATTGACAAAAACGATACGCTTTCCTTGCCTGTATCAGCAGTCAGCGGCACAAAGGTGAGCTTTATTCCTAAGCCCAGAGGTCAGCAGGATGGTTGAGAATGTTCTAGTGGACACCTGTTCGTTCTGGGGTCCAGACTTAAGGAGTACCAGCCATGCCCAAGAGCATGCCCTCATGAAGGAAGCTGGGAGCACAGGAAGGGCATCCCACCATGTTTTGTATGCTCTTGGCTTGGAACTGGCACTCTGTCCATCCACCCACCTCTCAAAGGCTCAGGCCATGCCCAACATGGATGTAGGGCATGTAGGGGAGCAACAGCCTCCACCCCCAGTGGATGAAGTACAAGGTCTTAGGCAAAGGACACGGGAAAGGGACAGTTTCAGAAGCAATAATGCAATCGACCACATTCCATCCTCCACTTCACCCCAAATTCCTTTTAAAAACCTAATTCTGGAGAATAATGGAGAAGCTGGAAACAATCGTACTCAGATCCCCCATGTTATAGATAAGGAACTGCAAGCCCTGAGAAGACACTGATCGGCCCAGTGCTGTATAGCCAGAGCCTGCCTGACCCAATGAACACACGAGCTCTGTAACGGGATTGGCCTCAGAAGGGATCAGATGGTTGAGAATCATCCCCTGAGCCCTGAGCCCTGAGCCCATTGGGATCAGAGGTTATGTGATCTAACTAAGTAAATCCCATTTTCCCCACTTTACAGACAAGACCGGAGAGTCAAATGCATGAACAAATTATTTGAAATCTCAGTTTTTAAAAAGAGAAACTGCGTTCAAATCACATTTACTATTTTAAATCATTGGGATTATGTGTTATGTCAAATGAGTAGAAGAATGTATTCGGTCAACACTTCAAAATGAAGCAAAACAGGCAAAAACATCCACTAGGGACTTCTGTGGGGGTGGGGGAGTGGGGGGAGGCAATGACCAGAAGAAAGAAAAAAAAAAAAAAAAAGCTTTTCTCCACTAACAGAACAATTTGCTAGCATTTAATTAGGGCTTGAGTTTGCTGATTGCAATTAGAACACTTTCTCTGTTGGGGGTTATCATGTCAGATTCCCAATGTAGGTTAAGTACACGCTGCCTTTAATAAGAAGTCTGATGAAAACCAAGAATTGACTACCTCCCACACTACAAAGGCAAAGGGCATGGTGGGGCACTGCCGCCTCATTTCCTTGAGTAGAAAGCTACACCCTCTCGGCCAGCAGCCTTCAGTTAACCAACCTTCCCCACCACAGAGATGAGGAAACCAAACCCAGAGAGGCTGAATCACCAGAATCCAGGTCACTGGGGCTCAATGCTCATTCCTTCGTGAAATATTTGTTGAGATGTGTGTGTGTGTGTGTGTGTGTGTGTGTGTGTGTGTGTGCGCGCGCGCGCGCGTGCACGCGCATGCACCAAGCAGTTCATTTGTCTCCAGGACAAGGAGATAAATAAGCCAGAAG
Source organism: Puma concolor (assembly GCF_028749965.1). Classification (NCBI taxonomy): domain Eukaryota; kingdom Metazoa; phylum Chordata; class Mammalia; order Carnivora; family Felidae; genus Puma; species Puma concolor. The sequence continues at coordinate 6,920,148 of NC_141684.1, forward strand.
TCTTTGCGCTCAAAGAGAGCTGACGGACGGTCTAACAGAATAGATAGGATAGATTATGATAGATAGATAGATAGATACAATACTATGCATAATATATATGTATACTATATATATTATATATAATAATATATAAATACTTTCCCCACTAATATGCACGTCACCAGGTAATGAAGTCATGCGCACCCCACCTTCACACGTGCACACCCTAAGCCACAGGCGTGTTGTGCCTGGATAGACCCAGGTACGATACATCTCATATGCTCAACCAAAGTCATGTTTATAACAGCATTATTCACAGCAACTCCAGATGAAAAACCGCCCAAATATTCACGAGCCAAAAACAAAACAAAACAAAACACGTAAATAAATCGTAGCCGGTTCACCCACTGGGACGCAGTACAGCAACGAGAGGGAACAAAATACCATACTGGAGGCACCGCGGATGAATTTCGCAAACCCTATTCAACTAACAAAACCAGCGCCGCGTGAGGCCGTTGGTACAGAGTAAGGCAGCCGCTAAAACCAGCGTCCCCCGTGAGAAGTCAGGACAGCTATTGATCGCGCTCGGAGGGTGCGGAGAGCAAGGGGGGAGGGAAAGAAAGCGCTGGTGGGGGGGAGGGGCTTCCGGGCAGGTGACAATGCGTGGTCTGGTGGTCGCAGGGGGCTGATGCCAAGGCTGGTTTCTGCCGCTGGAAACTTACTAAGCCGTGCGCTTCCTGTGCTTTTCCGGGTGAGCACTGTCCCTGACTTAGAAGTTTTTTTTTTTTTTTTTAATGCGGTGAAGTAAATGAGGGCATCCTCCACCTCGCGTCTTGAATGTTCCCTGGTTTGCTTTCTTTGTCCCGGCCCAGCCAGAGCTCGGATCGCTGTAATGCACCGCAGTATCCCGGGTTAATAGAGCGAGTAGACATTTTTATTCCCATAACAAATCAGCAGGCTGATAAACAAGTGTATTATTGAGTGTGTATGTGTCTGTTCTTCTGGCTCTTTTATTTTTACTCCTTTAGCATCAAGACCAACGCACCCCGGGTCTTAAGATTCTGCTCCAAAGAAAGCCCATCAAGTTCTGATTACGGCAATCCAGAATGAATCTTTTCAATGAATGAAAATGAGGCAAGCTTTTATGGGCCTATTACCCGAGGGCATCCCGTGGTATTTTTATTCTCCATATTTGACCTTAAAAATGTTTTGTAGTTTGTCAAGGATATAATTTTCACCCAGTCAGGCTGCAGGGGCAGCTAATTAAGTGGTGTTTAATGACATTTGTTCCTTAAAGGAGGCCTGATTAAATGTACCATGTAATTTTTTACCAAACCGAGCAATTCACCCAATTTTCAAATGTGCTTAATAAGCCAGGCCCAAGTCATTACACTCTGCCAGCTGTGTGACTGATGTGGCTCGGGCCAGAAGGGCTTTCGAACTCGCTTCGGGTCTCCCACCTCAGTGTCTCTACCCAGGCTACTCCCTCCCTCCGGAACCTTCCTCGCCACTCCCTCTTACCCATCTGACTCATTCCAGAGAATCTTACTTTCTTCTTGGAATTTTCTCCAGCGCAGACCAGATCGGGGCTCCTTCCACGTGACCCCCGGGATATGCCCCTTCTCTTTAAAGTTGTGCCCACACCCCAAACTGTGTGCTCCCCTTTCATCCATGTTCCCAATTAAAGCATGACCAAAGTGAGTTCAGAAACCAGGTTTATACTTCTCCTCGGCCTCAGAGCTTCACACAGACCTAACTAAGCACATACAACAGCTCAAATGTGGGAAGAGAGGGACAAGTGCTTAGGAAGATGCGCAGATGTCAAAATCCCACCACAGCTGGCTGTGTGGCCTCGGGCAGTTAATTACGAATTTTAATAAGCTGAGGTCCAGGGCGCCTGGGAGGCTCTGTAGATTAATCTGACTCTTGATTTTGGCTCAGGTCATGGTCTCATGGTTTGTGAGTTCGAGCCCCACATCAGGCTCTGCGTTGACAGCCAACTTAGGATTCTCTCTCTCTCTCTCTCTGCCTCTCCCCCACTTGTGCGTGTGCTCACTCTCTCTCTCTCTCTCTCAAAATAAATAAAAACAAACTTAAAAAAAAAAAAAAGAAAGCGGCTGTTTTGCCACTTTGGTTGGGGTTCTTTCGGTTGCTGCAGAAAGAGCCCTTGATAAAGACCAGGTTTCCCTACTTGTCTGCAGCTCACGCATCCGTCTCAGACGCCCAGGCAGGACCCACCTTCCCCGGCTGGAACTTGCAGGATTTATTTGCTCTTGGCTCAAGTCTCCCTTGTTAATATGCACGTGCCACGTACATACTGGGTTAGGCCTAGAAATCCAGTCCGGAACAAGAACGATCCAGGTCCGGGGCCTGCCTTGGAGCTGCCAGAGCCCAGGGGGTTCCCAGACAGGAAGCAGTCCATCGGGGTTGAATGCCCTAAGGCCTGTGGTGGCAGGAGCCACAAGCTCAGAGCCCTGAGGGCCCCTCCCCGCGGCTGCCCTGTTCTCGGCATCCACCTTTCCTCTCCCTCACGCGTCTGTAACAGAAATCAAAACACTTCTAAGAGTGCATTGCCCGCCTGGATACGGAATCGAAGCCAGCTGAGCCAGAAGATACGCACCCTTTGGTGGCTCGGGTCCCTAGCACAGAGGTGCAGATTCGGAGGAGCCGTGGAGACCACTGGCCCCAAGGGTGGGACTTTTTCAGGGGGCGGGGGAGGGATTCCCCGGGCAATGATGCCCCAGGGGTGGCTGGCACATGAGTAAGAATTAACCAGAGCAAAGCAGACCCAAAGGGGCGCTCACCAGCCTACTGTGCTGGTGGCGAGGCCCAAGTATGTTGTGAGAAGTAGCAATCAGTGAGTCAGCAGATATTTACTGAGCACCTACTAGGTGCCAGGCCCTGGATTCACAGGAAATGTGAGTTGAACATTGAGCCCTACAGCAATTGGGAAAGAGTAAGCGTGGCGGGGCCTCAGTGACGGGTTTGGGAAGCACAAGCCAGTAGCAGGGCTAGAGCATTGGATGTAAGGGGAGAAAACATGGGGGCCGTGGCTGGATCAGATCCCAGAGGGCCTGGACGGCAAGCTTGTGTTCTAGGGGAACTCAGTCTCTGTAGATACGGAAAACCAAAGGTCACACTGCTTTGGCTGGCAGAAGTCAGGAGGCCCTGCTCCCAAACCAGGGCTTCTCTCCCGGCACGAGGTGCCTTCCCTGGCCACGTCTTTCCAGCCTGGAAAATAAGAATGAAAGCAACGATTCGTGCTTATTGAGCACTCACTGTGTGCCAAGTGCTATTCTAAGCCCTTCATACGTTTCCAGTTCTCGCAACAACCCAGTGAAATAGATATTACACTTATCCTCCATTTCACAGATGAGTTTTTGGAGGCACAAGAAGGTTAAATAACTCAATGAAGCCTACGTGCTTAGCAAGAGTGGTACTGGGATTCAAATCCCTGCGTTCTGGCTCCAAAACCCATGAGTTGACCACCCACAGTCTGCTGGCACGCTAAGTCGACGGTCCCAGGTCTGCACTAATCTCAGGGGCTGTGGGCCTCTCGTGGCTCAACACCGACTTTTGAATCTCTTGTCTGCCCCTTTCTTCAAGTTCAAGCCAGCAGGTGCATCACCCGGAGGCCAGTAGCTCTGGCTCCCTCTAAGCGCTCACCCGCTGACCCTCCTCCCCATGCCCGGGCAGACTAGCTGACAATGACGTTCTGCTCTGTGCTATGGGCCGCCACCCTCCGAGCTCAGAATGGCTAGGCCACGGGTCTTTCTCTCCCTACTGCGATCCCCAGCTGGAAACTCCTAGGCCAGTGGGAAGCCATGGAAGTGATGGCCTGGGAACGAAGGGAGAAATGACAGGTGATCAGGTCTCCTCAGAAGGCTGCAGGGACCCAAAGAGCAGTCCCCAACTATCGGTCTGGGGTCCCCCGACCTAGAAGAAGAAGAGTATGTCACTTTCTGGCCTGCACAGTGGAAGTGTTGAACTATATTTAAATTCCTTCTTTCACGTGTCTGTTGGCCATCTGGATGCCTTCTTCGGTATCTCTCTTTGCTGAGTAGTGTTCTGCTGTGTGGACAAACCATCATCTGTTATTCATTCACCTGTTGACAGAATTTTGGGATTCCAAATTTGGCTCTTATGAATACAAAGCTGCTATGAGCATTTGTATAAAAGTAAAGGGGGGGTGGGGGTGGCGCCCGGATGGCTCAGTCAGTAGAGCATGTGACTCTCAGTCTCAGGGCCATGAGTTCAAGCCCCACATTGGGCGTAGAGCTTACTAAAAAAACAAAACAAAACAAAAACAAAACAAAAAACTACACCTAGCGTATTATAAAGGTTATTTTAAAAATGTGATGAGAACATTTAAGATTTTTTTTTGATGCACTGGTCATACCTTTATTATTTTTACCTTGTTCACTAATTGTTCTGTGATGGGTGGGAGGAGGTGGGAGAGGTTGGGGAAAGCCAGAGAGAATAATACAAACCAATAGTTCAATAACTGTTAGCTAATATCTTGTTTAGCCCCCAGAGCTCGGAAAATGGCTATTATTATTTCTGTGTTATAGATGAAGATAGAAGATAGAAGAAGATATCCCCTGAAGATGGTTATGGCAATGGCCTAAGAACACTTATATAAGTGGCAGGACTTAGTCCCTAATCTATGTCTATTTACTTTTACTAAATTATTTCTTATTCATTTATTCATGCATAAGTGATACATAAAGACTGTGTTCTAATTATGAAATTCAAACCATCCAAGCAAGCCCTTCTTCCCCATTCTACTTCTCTCTTTGCAAGTAATCCCAGGGGTCAAGGTCAGACAGCCCGCCCTTTCTCCAAGCACGTGTACACGTAGAATAAATAAGTTTGCTGTAGTGTGTATCTAATCACAGTCTATCACCATGAATTAACTTTCCATTTCCTCTTCTCAGTGAAAGTACTGTCTTCCTCTGTACGCATGGTTCCATCTGTCTTCTTAAATACTCACTGCAACGCAGCTATGGGATTCTAGGACCATCATTTCCAGCCGCCACTCGGTAGTAACTGCTGGGTCCATTCACAAGGCGGATGTCATGATTAAATGAGAGAATGGGTACCTACACGCTTTATTTTATTTTTTTTTTTAAATTTTTTTTCAACGTTTATTTATTTTTGGGATAGAGAGAGACAGAGCATGAACGGGGGAGGGGCAGAGAGAGAGGGAGACACAGAATGGGAAACAGGCTCCAGGCTCTGAGCCATCAGCCCAGAGCCTGACGCGGGGCTCAAACTCACGGACCACGAGATCGTGACCTGGCTAAAGTCGGACGCTTAACCGACTGCGCCACCCAGGCGCCCCATACACGCTTTATTTTAATTGAGGTAAAGTTAACATAACATTCATCACTTTAAAGGGCACAATTTCAGTGGCTTTTAGCGCATTCACAGTGTTGCCCAACTATGGACACTATCTAATTCCAGAACATTCTTACCACCCCCAAATGAAGGCTTGTGCCCTTAAGGCTTTCCATTATTTCCTCTCCCTTCCCTCTAGCCCCAGGCAACCACTACTCTACTCTCCGTTTCTATGGCTGTGCCAATTTTGAACATTTCATTTAAATGTAATCACACACTGTGTGGCCTTTTGGGTCTGGTTTCTTTGACTTAGCATGATGTGTTCAAGTTGGAACCACAGCGTAGCATGCATCAGACTTCAGCCTTTTTTGTATCAGAATAATATTTAATTGCAGGGCTATACCGCAGGTGTTTATCCATTCCTCAACTGATGGACATGTTGGGTTGTCTCCACTTTGGGACCGTTGGAAACAATGCCACTGTGAACATTTGTGCGCAAGCTTTTGTTTGAGAGCTTGTTTTGAACATAAAAGACTTTCATCCATTTCAGTTTATTATCTACTCGGTATCTTTCATGCACCAAAGATTGTGCTACATTCTGGGGTTAGAACCATCTACAGGACAGGTAAGGTGCCCGACCTCTGGGAGTGTACATTCCATTGGGGGAAAGAGGCAGTAAATGAGGAAACAAAAAAATAAACAAGATAATTGGAAGTGGAGGCAAATCTTATGAAATGGAAACGGGGCAATGATTGAGCAGAACAACTGGTGGCAAGACTTTAGGTGGGATGATCAGTGTGCTGGTCAGGGTTCTCCAGAGAAAGAACCAGTAGTAGTAGAATGTGTGCTGTGTGTATGTATATATATGTGTATGTGTGTGTGTATATGTACATATATGTGTTTGTATGTGTATATATATGCATGAGTATGTGTATATAACTGTGTATGTGTATGTATATATGTGTGTGTATGTATGTGTATGTGTGTTTGTATGTGTGTATATATGCACATGTGTGTATATGTGTATATCTATATACACATGTATATTTACATATATGTATTTGTATGTGTATATGTATGTATATGTGTGTATATGTGTGTGTACTGTATATATATGTACATGTGTGTATATATGTGTATATCTATATACATGTGTATATGTATATATGTACATATATGTGTTTGTATGTGTATATATGTGTGTATATTTATATGTGTGTGCATGTGTGTATGTATATATGTACAAGTGTGTATGTGTGCATATCTATATAAATGTGTATGTGTATGTGTGTACATATATGTATTTGTATGTGTATGTGTATATATACATATGTGTATATCTATATACATGTGTACGTTTATATGTGTACATATATGTGTTTGTATGTGTATATTTGTGTGTGTGTGTGTATAAATAGAGAAAGAGAGATTTATTTTAAGGCAGTGGTTCACATATTTATGATAGCTGGCAAGTCCAAAATCTGCAGGGAGGGCCAGTAGGCTGAAGACTCAGGGAAGAAGGGAAGAGCTGTTGTTACAGTTCAAGTCCCAAGGCTGCTGGCTGACAAAATTCCCTCTTGCTCTGGAGAGGGTGGTCTTTGTTCTATCAAAAACTTCAACTGATTAGATGAGGCCCACCCACATGACAGAGGGCAATCTACTTTACTCCGCGTCCACCAATTTAAGTGTTAATCGAATCCACAAAATACAGCCTCAGCAAACATCCAGGATAACATCTGACTACATATTTGGGCCAGCCAAGTTGATATATAAAGTTAACTTTCACAGTCAAGGAAAGTGTCCTTGAAGAGAAGTCAATTCCGGCTGTGATATGAGAACGAACAGGAGTCCTCCATGCACAAATTCAGGAGAAAAGCATTCCGAGCAGAAGGAACAGCAGGAGCCAAGGGCTAGGGAGGCAAAGGCTCTAAAGTTAGCTTAGAGTTGAGGGAATAGAAGAGATGATGTCAGAAAGGTGAGCGGGGCAGAGGTAAGTGTGAGGGCATTCTTCGCAGAGAGGGAGGAAAGCCATTTCCTGCCCGTGGCCCCTCCTCCACACCCCGCCGCATTTGTCACCAACCCACAAAGCCGCATTGTGCTGGGGAAGGTAGGCTGGAAATATATCCCCAGACAGCCACACAAAAAGAAACCGTCTGGACTTTTGAAGGAAAACACAGGGAAAGGTAACCTCTAACATAAATATCATTTCTCCTGGTTCTTTCTCGTGCTTCCAGAAACAGACAAATTTACTTCTAAATTGTCCTGCTGAGTCTGCCTTTATTACCCGCCTTAGGAAGGCTGCATCTGGGCCAGCTGGGAGGCAGGCCGCCTCCAGTAATGCTCACGCTCCTGGCTCAGACAGCGCTCGGGCCAGCGGAAGCTTGATTTCCCCACAGATCCCAGCAGCGGTCCCAATGCCTTGATTGCTTCTGATCAAGGCAAACTGAGAAGAGCAAAGCAGGGACATCTGTTCTCTTTCCGTCACTGGAAGCCGGCAAAAACCTGCAGTCAATGTGGTCACTCCAAACCCACACAGAAGTACATTGCAACTACAGGGAGCCCCCATAGCATCATAATGAATAAAAACTTTGCTCCAGCCTATACTAAGCAAAAAAAAACAAAAACATAGGCTGGCTGTAGTCAGAGCCAGATGTCGATATGTCTCAGTTGCACACATCTGTCAGAGTGTTGACTGGTCCTGCATCCCGACCTTGGGAGCTGAGGGAGGCCTGAGTTAGACATCGGTCTCCGCTGCCTGTCATCTGCCAGCACGTTGCCAAATGCGGAGCGACAGTTTCAGCTGGAAAGCTCCCTGCACCATTGCCTCTCACTGAGCTGCTGCAAGGCTCCTGGTGTCATCCCTGGGTGTTTGGGAGCCTCTCTGCCATCCTGTGCCACCCCAGGGCCCCTAAATCCTTTCCGGCCTCCTCTCCCTGCAGATCGTACTTCCAACTTCAGATCAGGCTCTGGGAGCCGCTGTCACAGTCCCCAGCAAGTCAGGCTCCCTCTCGGCTCTGCACCGTTCCACAGTTGCCCCTCGGACTGTCCCCAGCCTTCAGCCCCAACCCCACGGCCACTGAAGAGCTAACACCTGTCCCTCCACCAGGCCTCGGCTTTGGGGATCCTTCCCTGACCACCCTGTCTGATTAGGCGCACTTCCCCAAAGCCCCATGATACCCCCTTCTGAACATGAGTCCCAGGGTGTTGTAAGACTTCACATTGTATCCCCACCACACTGTGAGCTCCCTGAGGGTAGGATCCATCACACCTGTTCATTTGGGGTCCCCAGTGCCCAGGATGCACCTAGCAAAGAGCAGGTGCCACATTGTACTTTTTGAATGAATGAATGGCACAGTGAAGGTCTCTGGGTCAGGGGCAAAGGACGAGAAAGCCTGTGCCTTCCAGAAGCTTATAGGCAAATAAGAGGCAGCCACAAATAGGCAATGCCATCAGAGTGGGAACATGCGTGGGAAAGTGGGGGCTTACCTACTCCCTGCCTGACACTTGTGATGCTTCCAGGAGAAGCCAACGCCTGACCTGAGCCTTGAAGGATGAGTAGGAATGAGCAAGTTTGTGGGGGAAGGCAGCCTAGGCTTTGGCATGAATCGCAGTCAGAGGGAGGGCCAGCACCCCGGTGTTTGCGGGAGGCTAATCCCTCATGTGTGTTAGGTGATGAGGCTGGAGGGGCCGGTCCACAGAGGTCTGGGCTGCAAACGCAGATCTGATGGCCATCCACCTACAACGAGGGCCAAATCCGGGAGGGAAGGTGAGCACACCCACCCTGCACACGCAGCAGGAAGGACAGACTCAGAGAAACACCCGCATTTAATTTCAGGGCAGAACACGGAAAGGGGAGGAGGGACAGGGGAAGGAGAGAGGGAAAAGCCAATCAGAGGCAAGCCGCAGCAAGGAGGAGGGCTCGGACCTGGAAGCCAAGGATGAAGGAATTTGCAGGAAGAAGCGCCTGGGGTTAATCACCAGCGCGAGGCAGAGAGGCCATGACCTGGGTTTCAGTAAATTGCAGAGTCGGGGCGGCGGAAGTCGGCCTATCAGACCTCAGCGCCTGGAGGAGGAGACGGGAGGTGAGAACCAGAACCAGGGAGTGGTTGAAGTGGTTCCTGAGTGAGGTTCAGGAGGAACACGCAGAGCAGGCTGGGGCCACACCCGCAGGCGAGGGACCATGTGACCCAGGCCCAGAGGCTACCTGGCATGTAGGGGTGTAGACCCAGAGGTTTGTAAGAGGGTGATGCAAATTAAGATCGCTCCCACCTCAAGCCCTGGACACTAACGAACCTCCCTAAGCTACGATCTCGCTTGCCACGCGCAAAGGATGCCTTCCCAGCTCGCGCTGGGCTCGGGGATGGCCAACACTCCATGATCCTCGACCCTCCCTTGCCCTGACCATGTGAAACGCTCATCTGTGGGGCTCACATATTTCCTGGAGAAGAAATTCTGACGTTTTAAATTAATTCAAGGAGATGGGGAGGATTTCACAAAGATGTATCATCTTAATTTTTTTTTTTTTTAAGTTTCCTTATTTATTTTGAGGGTTGGGGGAGACAGGATCGTCCGCAGGCTCCTGCACTGACAGCAGAGAGCCCCAGGCGGGACTCCATCTCAGAAACTGTGAGATCACGACCTGAGCCCAGGTCGGTTGCTTAAGACTGGGCTTAAGACTGGGCTCAAGACTGAGCCACTGAACGCCCCATCTTCATTTTTTTTTAACCCTAACAACACATTAGATGAGTCAAAGTGAGTGTTCATAGGACCTCCTTTGCCAGGCTGCTTCCAATAGGTCGAACTGGTGACATTGGCATATATGCAAATCAACACATACTGAACGGCAGCATTTTCTTGGGGTTCTACTTATTGGCCCCCTTAAAGCCCAGTTCTTTCCTTGCCCCCAAACCCCGCCCCCCATGCTATGCCTCCACTTTCAGTGCCCGCCTCTCAGCAGCCCATTCCTCCTGATGCAACCCAGGTACCTCCCACTCATTCTTTAGGCCACGGCTCAGGCAACGCTTCCTTCCAGATTTCCTCGAGCACCGCGACGGTCCTCTGCTTGCTACGTGACTACTCAGTGGCTGAAACCACACGCATGTGCTATCTTCCAGTTTCCGTGGGTCACGAGCCCAGGCGTCGCTCAGCTGTGTTTTCCACAAAGAGGCCCCTGAAGCATCAGCCAGCCCTGGATTCTCGAATGCTCGTCCCAAAACTAACCAGGGAAGACTCTGCTTCCAGATGCTCATGCAGTTGTCGGCAGAATCTGTGTCCTTGCAGACTGTTGAGCCGAAGGCCTCAGTTTTCCTCTGGCTCTTGGCTCAAGGCTTCCCTTGATTCCTTCACACGTGGGCCTTTCCACACGGCAGTTCACACGGCCACTTGTCCCGTCAAACCCAGCAAGAGAAAGTCTGACGGCCAAGTGGCCATTACACTCTAACGTAAAATAATCGAGGGGCATTGGCCACTGTTGCTATTTTCTGTGGGACATCAGGGAGTCACAGGTGCTTCTGTTGGAGGTGACTACGTGAGGATGTGAGTGCCAGAGGTGGGTGTGATCGGGGGCCACCCTAGAATTTACTACAGCCAACGAGACTGAATCACGGCTCCTCCCCCGCATGCCCATTGCCCCAGACACACCTTTGTCTTTGTTACATAAACACGGCGATTTTCTGCTTTTGTGTCTTTCTCCCCCAGTAACTTGCGAGCTTTTTCTCTGGAAGGTATTTTGTCCTACCTGTTGCATCACCGTGCCCAGCACAATGCCTGGCACCTAGCGGACGCTCAGTAGACACCTGACAGATTCACTCGTTACCGACGCTGCAGCTCACTGGACAAGTCACGAGACAAGCCAGACCGAAAGTCTGTTGTAGGCTGTGGCGGCTTTCAGCAAGGCCTGGATATGCTAAGTCAAATGGTGAGATTCCACAGCGAAATGGCAAAATTCAAATGGGATGAATGACATAATTAAAGGGATGTTCAGTGCACTAGTGAGCAGAGATACTAAATGAGATTGCGTGACGGCACTTCAAAAACCGAGCTGTGGTATGCACTCGAGGTGTACATGCTCATTTCAGAATGAAATGACCCAGCAATGAGCCGCTCTGCAGCTGTGAGTTTGGGAGTTGGTGCTTCTATAGCTTGATAATTAAAATAAAGAGCAAACACAGGGTAAGAGGGTATGGAAAGGGAGAGAGAGAGAAAGAGGGCAAGAATAAGGACAAGAACAAGGGAGAGAGAGAGATAAAAATACTACAGTGAAGATATTCAGCGTGCAGACACCCAAGGTATTCCAAAGAAATGGATGGGGCTTATTGGAGAAAGGAGATGGCAGGGGGTCAAACCCAGCTTGTAAAGCAAAGTGACTGATCCAGTCAGAGGGGTTGGGGGGGATCCAAATTCACATCTTAAATTCACACCCAGGCAGCCTGGCCCTATAATAATTCAAACTTCTTCTTTATGGAACAATATGGTGAACACAGTGCTGGCCTCTATGGTGGTGTGGTGACAAGACAGACACATCTGGTCCCTGCACCCATAGGAGGTACGTGTCACCACTGGGGAACACTGATCAAAAATAATAAACAGGGGAGCCTGGATGTCTCAGTCAATTAAGCATCTGACTGGATCTCAGGTCTTGATCTCAGGGTTGTGAGTTCAAGTCCTGCATAGGGTTCTGTGCTGGGCATGAAGCCCACTTAAAAATCAAACTCCACACCCGAAAAACAAATCATCCAGTGAAGAAATGGGCAGAAGACATGAATAGACACTTCTCTAAAGAAGACATCCAGATGGCCAACAGACACATGAAAAGATGCTCAACGTCGCTTCTCATCAGGGAAATACAAACCAAAACCACACTGAGATACCACCTCACGCCAGTCAGAGTGACTAAAATGAACAAATCAGGAGACTACAGATGCTGGTGAGGATATGGAGAAACGGGAACCCTCTTGCACTGTTGGTGGGAATGCAGACTGGTGCAGCCGCTCTGGAAAACAGTGTGGAGGTTCCTCAAAAAAATTAAAAATAGATCTGCCCTATGACCCAGGAATAGCACTGCTGGGAATTTACCCAAGGGACACAGGAGTGCTGATGCATAGGGGCACACATACCCCAAAGTTTATAGCAGCACTTTCAACAGTAGCCAAATTCTGGAAAGAGCCTAAATGTCCATCAACTGACGAATGGATAAAGAAGATGTGGTTTATATATACAATGAAATACTACGTGGCAATGAGAAAGAATGAAATCTGGCCATTTGTAGCAACGTGGATAGAACTGGAGGGTGTCATGCTAAGTGAAATAAGTCAGGCAGAGAAAGACAAATATCATATGTTTTCACTCATATGTGGATCCTGAGAAACTTAACAGAAGACCAGGGGGGAGGGGAAGGGGGAAAAATTAAGTTACAGAGAGGGAAGGAGGCAAACCATAAGAGACTTTTAAATACAGAGAACAAACTGAGGGGAAAGTGGGTGATGGGCATTGAGGAGGGCACCTGTTGGGATGAGCACTGGGTGTTGTATGGAAACCAATTTGAAATAATTATAGTAAATAAATAAATCAATAGATAGATAAAGAAATAAAATCATAATATTAATAATAAGTGACCACAATCATTTCAACCTAGGATTTTCTCCCAAATAAATGGATATGGTGATAATGATAAAGGTTGTCCTCTCTAATTACTAGCTTTACTATCTGAGCTAGTTGTTTAACTTTTGTGATACCAATATTTTCAACTATAAACTGTGGCTACCAATCTCTACCTGCCAAATTAGCATAGAGATTAAATCAATTAAAGAAAATATGACAAGCAGCACAGCCCACGGCGTTCAGGAGACTTTCAATGCCATTGCTATTATTGTCCAATTTAATTGTGCCACCCCATTTCCTGTCTTAGTGCCCAGCATTGCACTGGCCTACAAGCAGGTGCACAGTTTACATGGCTCAGGAACTAAGGCGGGGCAGTTTGAGGGGACAGGCAGCATTGCTGTTTAGAGGCAGACAGGTGTTTCCATGAAGAAAACCATCTTCTCTTTCATTTTCCAAGCCCGGGGGGCGGGGGGGGGGGATTAAATTAAATAGGTCCCTTGTTAATAGTTAACCATAGTATCACTACTCCCCAGCCATTCATGTTAAAATTAGTAACAATTTCATCGATTCAGATTCCCAAGTGGATACGTGGGTAACTCAACAAAACAATATGTCTACATGCCATTGGGGTTCAAAAAAATAAATAAACACATAAACATACCAGCACACCTGGCCTCTAGTTATAATGCACCATTGACTCACTGGGATCTTGGGAAGATCACTTTCCCTAATTGGGTCGAAGTTTAGTCCCTTTAAATGGAGTACATTAGAGTAGATGCTTGAATGGCTTCCTTCCTTTCAGAGATGGCTGTAGGACTGTCCCCCTTCTGGAAAGGGAAGAGCTGGTTCAGGAAGAATCAGTAACACTGTCTACCATCTGGTCTGGCTCTTGGCTTGAAGACACGTGGTGGGATTGTTCCCCACCCCCCCGCAACCCCACTGAAGTCAGTAGGTCCATGTGACCCACTTTGGCCATGAGATATGAGCACCTGTGACATGAATCACTTCCAGTCATGAGGTTTAAGGGCTTGCGCACAATTTGTCCCAATGTTTTTTTGTTTTGTTTTGTTTTTTTTCCCTCTGACATGACACTTACAATATTTGAGGTAGTGGCTGTCCTGTCAGCTGGCCCTAGTGATCATGGTGACATGTGCTAGGACACTGAGGTACTGGGGTTACTGTAACTGCAGCAGGACCCAGCCCATCCTGACTGATCTGGTGAGCCATATTGGGGGAGGAGGAAAAAATAACGTGATTCCAAAGCAAAGGACTCTGGTCAGTGGAGGAGCAAACAAAATCAAGACCTGAAACCTGCTTGGAGCTGAAAGCACGGCCCAACTCTTGGAGCAGCTCACCCGACCGTTACAAGGGTCCGTGGAATATTCGGTGATGTGGCTGGTGTCGTGGTTAGATTTGGGAAGGTTTGGTTAATCATCAGAGACAGGGGCTGAGGGTATCTAAACCATGTGTATCTCTAATATTGGGCAGCTTCTCTGTGCTCCTGGCCACACCAGGCAAAGGAATGGACAGAGTTGACCTATGGCATCTCTAAGTGCTTAGGGCCTTAGGGGGACATCAAGACAATCTGGATCGGCGGCCTGGTATACTTTTCTAATTCTGGCAGTCTATAAACCCGGGGTTCTGCTGTGCTTGGGAAAGACAACCCAACAAACGAGGCACTTCTGGAGATCTCTCTAAATAATAACACCAGGCAGAGGGTGACTTTGCAGGAGAGGAGAGAGTGACTCTGAGCGATTCATCTTTCCTTGCAGAGGGCCTGGTGCCATGAGCCTGGAGGGAATGGGCTTAATAAATGGCAGCAGGTGGAATGTAGGTTAGCTCCAGAAGGAGAGCACATCAGCAAGGGTTATGAAACACAGAAGAAGTGACGGATGAGGTGACGTTGTCCTGTCCCCTTGAAGACCCTGGGAAGGAGATGGAAAGTCTTTCTTAAGGTCAGAAGTTGAAGAACGAGTCCAGACTTAGTCGAGTGGGGGTTGGGTTGTGGGTCTTGCGGGCCAGGGCCAGAGCAATAATAAACGGCTCTCCTCTTTCTTCTCCAGGTTCTCAGCAAACTGAGAAATCGGACAAATGGCAAGGCGGATGGAGGCCAAAATATCAGCTGAGGGTAAGGGCCAAATGGGCCTGTTAATGAACTGCAGAGGGAGGCCAGCTTGTCTCCTTGTCCCAGGCAGTGGTGGCCCAGAGCAGCCATCGCAACACATGCAGGAACCGAGCCCCAGAGAGCCTTCAGCCTCGTGTCTCTGCATGCACCTTACCCTCTAAAGAGTACAACGTCGTCTTTTCTAAAGAGAAAAGAAGACAGCTGAGCTGACCAGGCCTCACGTAATCTTGTCAGTCCCGAAGTCAGAGAGGCCTCTACTGTGCCTCAGACAGGGTGGGAAGAGAAACAAAGGACTCACATCAAACGTCCCCCCGCCCCACCCCGCCACCGCCACGGAAGGAGGCATCCGTGGTTTCCAGACCAAAGACCTGCCCTCTAGGAAAGTGAAGGGATTTGCCCCGGGCTGGTGAGGCACAGGGTGAGGAGCTGACCTCCTCAGTTGCTGTGAATCTCAGTTGTTAGGACTCGCTGCCTTCCTCTGCCCCAACACGGGCCCCCAAGCACAGATCCAGCGAATGCAGGAGGATGCAGTCTGAGCCATGGCTCATGGGTCCTTCACCCGTGCGACTCCAGGCAGGTCACCCAGGTGCTCTGAGTCCCAGTTCCCTTATGCCAAAGCAAGAAACCATCATATCAGAACCAGCCCGCTGACAAATTCTTGAAGGTCACATGAAAGAATGGACGGGGGAGGGAGTCATCCAAGTAACTACAAGATGAAAAAGAAAGGGTTGAAGTTCGGGCCGCTTCTGCAGCTGAGAGCCTGCCCAGAGAAGGTGATGTGATAGACCCTGCATGTGAGCAGATGTCCTTCCTTGCTCTGGTCCAGGGCTGAGGTGGGTCTGCCTTCGTTCCTTGTGGTCGCATCCAGGTTTCGGGCTCGGAAAGTGTTCTTTCCGTCCCTTTCATTTATATCCCTTTCTATTTTGTGCCAAGATGGCTGAAGATTTAAACTCAGACCCAGGGCTCCAGGGAGCACCTCGTCTGTGTGCCTGTGGGGAAGGCCCCAGGGCTGAGGGACAGAAGAGAAGGGGTGGGCCTGATTATGACTGACCTACACGCTGCGGTCCAGCGCATCTTGAAAAGCACATTTGAATACTTTTCGCAAGGGAAGAGTTCCCATTTTAAGTTAATAAATCCCCTCAAGGAAGGAACTGTAACAGAGCATACAAACAACTCACAACTGAAACATTTTGTTCCAGAATTGTTTTTCCCCCAAACTTGGTAATAATGCAGCACAAAGGGGGAAAAAAAATGTTTTCAAGGGATACGTTGCTTCTCTGAGAGGAAGATCCTCTCTACTTAATGCTTTCTGGGACCATCCCTTGATGTCCAAAATTATGCAGATCCCCCCGAACCAGTGAACGTCCACCTACTGTGCGTATAACACTGGGGTGGGAGGGGGGTACGGGAAACAGAAATGGATAAAGAGGGAGATAGGTCAACTGTAACTGTGAAGTTAAGTCAAGTAGTTGTAAATATTTATGAAGAGCCACGAGAGGCAATGCCCTCACCCCAGAGCTCACTCATGACACAGAGAACAAGCCCCGTTCTCAGCAAGTACACATTCTTGTGGCGTGAGATGGACCATCACCAAGTAGGCACATCATTTCAGTGAGTAATCAGCGCTATGGAAAACATAAAACAGGCCATTCTGATTGATAGTGTCTGGGGCCGAGGGCATCGTGGAGAAAGGGCGAAGAAGTCGAGTGTAGCTGAGTTCTGAATAGCTGAAAAGGAGTCAACACCAACTCTCACAGGGAAGAAACTCCCAACCAAAAGGGAGAGAAGCTGCCAGGGTCCTCAGGTAGGAATGGGTTTGGTGTATTGGATGAACCAAACAAGGCCTCTGGATGGGAGCAGAGTGAGGAAGGAGACAGTCACAGGAGATGAAGGCAAGGTGGGCTTGGGTTGCCTCAGATACTGTCTTAGGGCAACGAGATCCATTCCCTGAGGTGAGCCCGCCGTAGTCAGCTCTGACTCGGGAAGCGCCCCTGGTTGGATCTGCAGGAACAAGATGGGGCACCCACCACTGATCAACGCGGGAGAAGGCAGGAGCTGACAAGAAGTCTTAGGCCAAGAGTTCTCAACTCTGCCCACCGGGATCTCCTCGGGAGCACGTGGAATACTGATTCCCTGAACCTACCCTCAAAGATTCTGACTCAACTGGTCAAGGGTGCTGCGGAAGGTTTGTCCACTCCCCTTATGATGCTAGGGTGCATCATAACCTGCATTAGACAATGCAGAGGAGGGAAAAGGCTTGGATAAAACACATTTCATAATAATAAAAGAAGAGCTTTCTTTCCCAGGGCTTCCACTTCCCACTATGGACCAGATGTCCCCTGAGAACCTACCTGCCTGACTCCAAAATACCCCCCAAGTCTGCGACTCTGAATAAGACAGTCAGCCTGCCCATGTGCCTGGGAGGCTGAGCGAGTATGGCACCACTGACAGAACGGGGAGCTAAAGACCCACATCCTGGGGGCGCCTGGGAGGCTCAGTTGGTTAAGTGTCCAACTGTTGATATCAGCTCAGGTCATGATCTCATGCGTACAGCCCACTTGGGATTCTCTCTCTTCCTCTCTTTCTGCCCTTCTCCTACTTGTGCACACACATGCACTTTCTTTCTCTAAACAAACAAACAAACAAACAAACAAACAAACAAACATTTAGAGACCCACATCCTTCTGCTGCATGACTCCTACATCTCACAATGCTACCCATAGGGGATTTAAAACCTCTGGGTGCCAGCGCTGAGGTACTGAGGTCAAAGGCTTTAGAGCTGGTTCCAATAAGGATCTTTGAGACAAGGTCATCATACGTTCGGTGGGCTCTCTGCTCCCCACCTCCTGCCCTTAGCCTTCAACTCCTGCTGGGGTTCATTTGTTCCTATGCCCATCTTCCTCTCTGTGAACCACTCTGAGAGCAGACACTATCTGCTTTGTCATGGTTCTTTACTCTTCCCGATGTAATGCCTTGAAAGCTATCAGGGCCATCACAGGCACACTGCAAAAGACGTGGGCCACATGGTCGCCCTCATTAAGCTGCCAATCTTAGAATTGAAAGCAACCTCAGGAATTGGTCCAATATCTCATCTGACAAGTGAGAGAACGAGGCCCAGAGACATTAATAACCAGCAACCCTTACGTAGATAGGGCTTTGTCATCTGCAGGTTCACATGTTTCCTAATTTATTGTCACCCACCCCTCCCCTGATGTGACAAGGTTCTCCTCATTATCCCCACCATGTAAGTAAGGAAAGTTGAACAGCAAAGAGTGAACTAAGTAACAGCTTAGTGAGAAAGGGAGTCAGGATGCAACTCAGTCCAACAAAAATGTTATTTTTCCCACCACACAAGGCTCTCCATGCTGTGACTATGACCCCAAAGTAAAGCTAGTCCTTCTCAACATCACACTGTTCCTTATTCTTTAGGCCAGATCTCCCTTCACAACACAAACCAGGTTCTTTGGTTTCTAGAAATCAAGTTAGTGTTTCATTGCACAACATGGTCCTAAGGAGGTTTCAAGGGAGTATTTGGAATTAAAAACAAATAAGCAGGGGTTCCTGCTGGCTCAGTCAGTAGAGCATGTGACTCTTGATCTGAGGGTTGTGAGTTCAAGCTTCACATTGGGTGGGGAGCTTACTTAAAGAAAAAAAAATAGAAACAAGCAAAACCAGATGGGGGCACCTGTGTGGCTCAGTCGGGTAAGCATCCAACTCTTGTTTTGGGCTCAGGTCATGATCTCAAGGTTCATGAGATTGAACCCCCGCATCAGGCTCTGTGCTGACAGTGTGGAGCCTGCTTGGGATTCTCTGTCTCCCTCTCTCTCTCTCTGCCCCTCCCCTACTTGTTCTCTGTCTCTCAAAAAAAACAAAAACAAAAAACAAAACAAAACAAAAACTTAAAACAAACAAAAACACAACAAAAAAAGCAAAACCAGAAAGTCAAACTCATAGAAACAGAGTAGAAAAAGTAGCTGTCAAGGGCTGGATGGGTGGAGGAAACAGGAAGAGGCTGGTGAAAAGCATGTTCTAGAGGTAAAAGATGAATAAAGTCTGAGGATAAATCACGCAGTGACTATACTTGACCACACTGCATGGTACAACTGAAATTTGCTGCTAAGAAAGGAGAACTCAAACGTTCTCACCAAAATCAAGCAATCAATTAAATTTTAAAAAGCGAGGTGACGGGTGTGATAATTAACTAGATAGGGGGATAACGTGTATGCACATATGACATCATCACCATGGAGATGTTCAGTATCTTACCATTATATTTGTCAACTAGACCTCAATAAAGTTGAAAATAACAGGCCAAGCAAACCCTGGAGAATCAGCGTCCAGGGAAGAAATGGAGGCAACTGCCTGCCAGAGAGCGGCCCTTTGCCTTCACGCCAGCAGCCCGCCAGCGCCCAAGATGTCTGCCAGGCAGAGCTCGTTAACCAGGGCTGGGGATGTGCCTGCCTGGCATGTAGCATGATTTATTTCACTTTGGTTCCATGTCTCCCACAGATCGGCGCTTTCTTTACATATTATACTTTGCATCTTAAAAAATACACAAGATGATGATGTGTTTTGTGAACTCTTTGCCCATCGGTCTAATGTTGAAAAAGCCAATCTGACTCCCTGCCCTTGTCCTCCAGAGCTGTGAAATCACAAATCAGGCATAATAATAGCGTCCTCCTTAAGGATTCACCCAAGCACGTCAGCCAGCCTGGCGTCCCAATGATGAAATTTGCATTGCGCTTACAGGGCTGTTTTATTGATAAAAATGGACTTTTGTACCCAATGAGTGACCACTGTCTTGGTGCCTATGGGGCCTCTTGGTCCATCCTGGGTCCCTGGGAAAGGCCAGCCACTGGCCTCCCTGATTGACTGTGATAGTCCAAGGACTGAAGCAGTCACACTGCTGTTCATTCCAGGGAAAGATTTGTCTGGATCCAACCACCTTCTTCCCCGTTCTCGCCGCTTGCGCCTTCGCCTGTAGTCCGCATGCCTCAAGACAACCCCTCATGCATGCTCCCTACAAGGCTTCACTGATGGCCACCCCAACATGCAGACGTTAGGGCAACAGCATGTGTGGTCAAATATTCAGATGCTTTAGAAAACAGAAATCTGTCTCACATTTAGGCTAAAATTAACAACTCAGGAAACAATAGACGTTGGTGAGGATGCGGAGAAAGGGGAACTCTCTTGCACTGTTGGTGGGAATGCAAACTGGTGTAGTCACTCTGGAAAACAGTGTGGAGGTTCCTCAAAAAACTAAAAATAGGACTACCCTACCACCCAGCAATTGCACTACTAGGTATTTATCCAAAGGATACAAAAATCCTGACTCAAAGGGGCACATGCGCCCCAATGGTTACAGCAACACTATCAATAGCCAAAGTATGGAAATGTCAACTGATGAATGGATAAACAAGATTATATATATATATATATATATATATATATATATATATATATATTCCAGTATATATATATGTGTAGATATGTGTATATATTCCTATATATATGTGTATACACACACACACACACATACTAGAATACTACTCAGTTATTGAGCAGAACGAAATCTTGCCATTTGTAACTACATGAATGGAACTGGAGGGTATTATGCTAAGTGAAATAAGTCAGTCAGAGAAAGACAGATATCATATGATTTCATTCACATGTGGAATTTGAGAAACTCAGCAGATGAACATAGGGAAAGGGAAGGAAAAATAAGATAAAAACAGAGAGGGAGGCAAACCATAAGAGACTCTTAAAGGGGCGCCTGGATGGCTCAGTCGATTGAGCATCCAACTTTGGCTCAGGTCGTGATCTCCCAGTTCGTGAGTTCAAGCCCCTCATCTGGCTCTGTGCTGACAACTCAGAGCCTGGAGCCTGCTTCAGATTCTGTCTCCCTCTCTCTGTCCCTTGCCCACTCACACTCTGTCTCTCTCTGTCTCTGTCTCTCTCTCAAAAATAAATAAAAAACATTTTTTTTAAAAAAGAGAGAGAGAGACTCTTAAATACAGAGAACACACTGAGGGTTGCTGAAGGGGAAGTGGGTAGGGAGATGGGCTAGATAGGTGATGGGCCCTAAGGAGGGCACTTGCTGGGATGGAGCACCGGGTGTCACGTGTAAGCGATGAATCCCTGGGTTCTACTACTGAAGCCAACACTACTGTATGTTAACTAACTTGAATTTAAATAATGATGATGATAATAATAATAATAAAGGAAAACAGGAAGCTCAAAATGAGGCTGCCTCCCTGCACTATAAGGCCTAAAGTTACATGGGCTGCTGCCTTGACATCTTTGAATCTCACAGGGTCCCAAAGGCCTAACTGTGAGCTCCCCCGCTCTCCCTAAATGTGCTCCCACCTAGCAGGAGAGGCTCCCCGCCCCCACCGACCAGTTCCCTTTATTAACCAGACCAGCAGGCTGTGCCCCACCCGGGCTCCAACCTAACAGGCTTCATCTCCAACAAGTCAACTGCACCCTCGGACAGGAGCCTGGGCCACCCTGCCCACTTACCACCACCCCCAGCATCTCCCACAGCCCCTGCTGGCTCACTTTCTTGCCAAGGACAACCTCTCTGTGGCCCTGCATGGAGTGAGGTGTCCGGCCCCTTCTTATCTGCCCGCTACCCCTGGGTTTGGCCACATGTACTATAAGGGCCGGGGAGCCCTTCCTCACCAACGGGGTGAAGAGAAGGTACTCAAAACTTCCCTTTCCAAAAAATACCCATGATTCCAATTTAGTCATAATAATGGATGGAGAACAAGAGGTGTGGCCATTTTGCTCTGCACTCGTCTGGTCAAAGTGCATGGCGCCCAGCCCAGGCTTAAAGACCACATGTTTCTGGAAAGCAATCGGCAAATAGGAGCACACTTGGAACACTACCGCCTGCTTACCTGGATGAGGGAGGGCAGGGGGGTCAGATCCAGACTGGACTCCTCCACTCGGTAGTAAGTTGGGAGGCAAGGGAAGAGACCACAGAGCAGGAGACTAAGGGGGAGCTGTAGCCAAGGCTTCCAGTGCTCTGCCCAGGCCCTCTGGCCCCATCCCCTGGCTTCTGCACACTTCTCTCCAAAAGGCTCCCTCTGAAACCTTATTCAAAAGACTGCCCTCGTGCTACCAGGGCTACCGTATCTGAACAAACTGTAAGCCAACGTTGATGACCTCAGAGCCTTCCGTCGGGATGTCTTGGTCCCCTGAGGGAGGTGGGACAAGATCTGTGTGGCATAATGGACACTCCAGAGTTCCCTGAAGGACCCGATCAAGTCAGGGTTGGACTGAAGCTTTACTGCTGGCTTCTCCCCACCTCTGTCCTGTTTACCCTGTTTCTGTGCAGCTTCTCTTGAAAGCACATCCCTCGTGAGTTACCCCCCCCCCAAAAGAAAATCATCTCAGAAAGCCTAGAAGACCTGAACAAATTAGCATCCAAGAGCCATGCCTCAATCAGGTATAGAAATAATGCATCCGAAGCTGAGGATGGGTGGACAGAGGCAGAAATAAGGCACAATTTGCCAGACAAGAAGAAGGAACACCACACCAGCCACGTGGGTTTGGAACTAAGCATTTGTAGCCTGCGGAGTGAAGGCACCGTCACAGGGACTCTGTACAGAGCCACCAGGACCCGGAGGTAGGAAGCAGGCTGTGGTGGATGAGAGCCACCAAGACTAAGAAAGCAATCATCTTGATTCATTCAAGGGTATTTCCGGGGACTCCAAGCTGATTACCCTAGAAACGAAAGGAAGCAAGATGACTGACTTCTAATAACTGAATGACATCCATCAGGAGGAAATTAAAAGCGTTCTCTGGGATTCCATAGGGGTAACTTGGGTCAAGATGTGGAATGAAGTAAGGACAAGTTCAGGCTTGGTTTAAGGAAGATGATTCTAAGAGCCTTAGCCATTCAAACACGGCATGGCCCCCTCAGGAGTTAGCGAGTGTTTGGTCGCCGGAAGTGGACCAGAGTTTGTAGGGACATTATCCGGTCTCCCATCCAAGTACTAACCAGGCCCGACCCTGCTCAGCTTCCGAGATCAGACGAGATCGGGCGCGTTCAGGGTGGTATGGCCGTAGACTGTGGGGACCTTATTCGGGACACGGAAGCATCTCTTAGAAAGGATGTGCATTCCAGCCAATAAATCAGTGTCTTCCTCTCCTCCCAGCCCCACAAAATGCTTGAGCACACAGACCGATGCTTCCAGCTGCACAAAAAATTCAACAGGAAAAACAAAAAAAAAAAAAAACCTCCAAAATAAAGAGTGCCCTAAAGCGGTGGATACAACTTTTGTATGTTTCAGATGAAAAGAAATAATAATTGAATGATCAAGGTAGGGAAACGTATGAATTTGCTAATACAGATCATTTTTAACACGGCTAACATCAATTTAAAAGAAGCGGGTACGGGGCGCCTGGGTGGCGCAGTCGGTTGAGCGTCCGACTTCAGCCAGGTCACGATCTCGCGGTCCGTGAGTTCGAGCCCCGCGTCGGGCTCTGGGCTGATGGCTCGGAGCCTGGAGCCTGTTTCCGATTCTGTGTCTCCCTCTCTCTCTGCCCCTCGCCCGTTCATGCTCTGTCTCTCTCTATCCCAAAAATAAATAAACGTTGGGAAAAAAAATTAAAAAAAAAAAATAAAAGAAGCGGGTAGGTTGGGACCATTGCACAAACAGATCTGCTGTGAACAGGTGAAGACTTAATGACATGCTTGTCTTGGTCCACAGACCAGTATTTGGGAACATTTGCTCAAAAAAACAAACAAACAAACAAACAAACTATATATATATCCACTAAAAGTCTCACCATATCTCTGTTTCTGGCTTTCATGCTTTAAAGCATAATATATTTAGGTAAATTCAATTTAGGTCTCTTTCAAATTTTCAAAATTGAATTCAACAGCCCAACAATAATAGAGTCAAGACTGTTAGAACCGTATTTTGTTTCTTATCATACCTCACAAATCGTTAGTGCCCTGAGATCGTCAGTGCCCTGAGTCTATAAGACATTTTCACATCCGTGATTTCAGTGGGTGCTCACAGACCTCACGTGCCGGTAGATAAAACAGTGTTGCTTCTGCAGTTTGTCACGTGCCTGGGGCCCAGGTGGGGTGTGAACTGGGCATCGCCCGTCAGGTGAGGAACCCTACATCTGCCGTGTGTACGGGGTGTGCTCACCCTTGAGAAATCACCTCGTAACGTGAACATGGAAACTGCCTGCGTGGAGGGCAAAGCCCAGGAGGAAGCGGGCCTGGTGTTCTAGAGAAAAGAAGGGGGATTCTTCCAGGGGAGGGTCAGGTCCAGAAAGGGAAACAGCAAATGTTCTGACAGATGCTACAGGTCCAGTGGGAGGAGAGGAGTCCAGACGTGATTGCAACCTGAACACCCGGCAGGTCGGTGATGCCATCCAGGGAGAGGGGACCCAGGAAGATGAGGAGATATGCAGACATATTAGTTTCCTGGGGCTGCGGTGACAACCTACATAATTCTGGAAGCCAGTTGTCAGCAGGGTTGATTCTTTCTCAAGGCTCTGAGAGAATGTACTAGTCAGGGTTCTCCAGAGAAACAACACAGGATTGGCTCACATGATTACAGAGGCTGATCTATCCCACCATCTCCCACCCACAAGCTGGAGATCCGGGTAACCCGTGCTGTGGTTCAACTGGAGTCCAAAGGGAAGCAAAGTCTCAGTCTAAGGGCAGAAGAAAACCAATGTCCAGCTCAGCATTCAGGCTGAAGAGGTGAATTCTCCATCCTTCTTTCTTTTTTCCTACCCAGACCATCCACACTAGGGAGAGCAATCTGCTTTACTGAGCCCACTGGTTCGATGCTAATCTCTTCCAGAAACATTCTCACAAACACACCCAGAAATAATGTGTAACTGGGTATCTGGGAACCCCATAGTCCATGCAAGTTGACGTATAAAATTAATCATCACGGGGAGAATCTGTGTCGTATCTCTCTCCTCGTTTCTGGTGACTCCTAGAATCCTTGGCACTCCTTGCTTTGTAGACAGTCCTGTCTCTGCCTCCGTCTTCCTATTGCCTTCTCTCTATGGTGTCTCTGTGGGCCAAATCTCTCTCTACCTTTCTTTTATAAGGACACAAGTCATTGCCTTTGGGGCCCACCCTAAACCAAGCTGATCTCATCTCAAGATCCCTAACTTAATCACATCTGCGAAGACTCTTTTTCCAAATAAGGTCACAGCCACAGTTACTGGAGGCTTAGGATTTAGGCATATCTCTTCGGGGGGAGGGGGCACCGTTCAATTCATTACATAGGAGAATGGAAAGGTTGGCTCTCCTATGCTGTTTTATCTTAAAGACAGAAGATAAAGAGCCAATTGTCTGGAGATCATTCGAGATCAGGGTGAGCTGAGGTTGGAGCGAGGAGGCTGGTGGGAACTAGTCCACCCACCCAAGGGCTACAGACAAAGTTCTCTGGGCAGACACAAACAATACCAGCTGCACAATTACGCCCAAGAGGTTAGTTAAGACACCGAATCCCCAGTGTTTCTTGTTCAGTAATAAATTTAGTCACGTCACCACCAACGCTTTTGAATCCTCCTTGATATCCACCATAAATCTGGCATGGCATGATATGCCAACCAAGCTGCTGGAAGAGTGTTCCATCTTAGGATTTGAAGCAAGAAAGGAAAATATGGGCTCGATCATGAAGGGCATTCATCTTTTTCAGCCACTTACGTACAGAATGATTTGCCGAGCAGCGGAGCATGTGAGGCCCTCTGTGAGGCTGGAAGAGGCCAGGGTGACTCGGCCAAGTTCTCTCCCTCAGATGACCACTGTCCAGGGGGCTTCTCAGCCTCAACCAACTATTGGCAGCTGGGTCCAGACCATTCTTCCTTGTGGGAGGCGCCCTGTGCTTTGTGGGCTATTCACAAGTATTCTTGGGAGCCGGTTTCACCCCTCTCCCCTCAGTTGTGAGAACCAAAAACATTGCAAGCACCGCCAAATGCCCTCTAGGAACAACACTGCCCCCCAGCTGAGAATTATTACCGTGCTGCTATAGGGGGTGGTGGGACAGATCTCATGAGCAAGACAGCGCTAAGGCTGACCATGCAAAAGAGGGCTTGAATAAGGTCCTGGAGTCCCCAGGCTGTGCAAAACAGGGGGAGGGGGCAGAAGGGAGATTACGGGGGTTCTGAGGGTCCAGGAGAGAGTCTGGCAGGGACTTGGGGAGAGGATAGAGGACATGAAGGGAGCAGGATACAGTCCAACTCATTCAGAAGGTTTTGCTATTTTAATAAAGCACAAGACCATAGTAGTGCCCTCACAAGAAAATCCAGAGGCAGGGCTCTAATCTGGCCTCTTCGCTTTATAAGCCCAGCACCTTTTCCTGTGAGAATGCAGAGCGAGCACGGATTTCTCCACCAAGCAGCTCCCGGAGATACGGGGTTAGGCTGACACAGTGGACATCCTCAGCGACAGATGGAGTTAAACAGAATAAAACCCTGCACCGTTTACCATACAAGGATCTGCACTGAGCCTCTCCTTTTCCTTTTCAGATCCCTAAACCACTCGATTTAAATACGCAGCTTTTGCATTAATGCACCAGAATAATTGACGTCTCAATGTCGTCCTCTCTCTGTCACCCGTTACTAAATATACATTCTCTCCAGCAAAGTTTTCAGATTGACTGCTCCTGACAGACAACACAGATTTCAACATTTACACAGAAGTTGTCTGTCAAAAAAAAAAAAAAAAAAAAAAAGGAGGAAGAAAAGAAACAGAAAAAAATATGCCCTATTTTAGGATGTCTCTGCTTAAAACGCAGGAGAGAGAGAGGAGGGAGAAATCTCTCCCTGTGCATAACAGCAATTTATGCCAGGATGCACAGTCTTGCTGGAGAGGTTGCTAAGCAACTGCCTAACGGCATGTCAAAGGTCAAAGGGAGATGGGAGGTAAAAAGGTAGCAAGGCATGAACACGGCAGGCCGTGCAGAGACCCAATCCACTCGGGACAACCACTCCCTCCCCGCTCCCTGAACAGCTAGAATAACTGGAGGGGTGCATTTTCAACCCAGTGGCCTTGAAGTCGATACGGGAGATTCCACACCCCAAGCACAGCTTGGAACACAGCCACTGTTGCTGGCATTTCGTCTGCCATCTCTTGCGCAGTCAACGAGCTCAAGGTTGAAAGTCAAGCAAAGCTTGGTTTCTCCATCTGTAAAGTGGTGATTAGAACTGTAGCTACACCACAGTGTGGCGGTGAGAATTTTTCTGGATTCTTCCCCTGCCTGTACTTGCCTGCCTGAGAGCATTCACTGCATTGCATTGAAATTTTCTCGTCTTTGTCTGCCTGTGCCCAGTGGGACCATGTGCTCCAAGCAGAGGGACCACATCGTCATCATCCATCATTGTCCCATGACCAGCACCTTGCCTGGAACACAACAGGACCTCATTAAACAATTTTGTTGAACGTGCTCCGAATCCTAGAGTCTTGTAATGTAAATGGGCCTCAGGTATGCCATGGTCCCCTCCATTTCCTCTTGTCATCCTCTCTACCTGCAAACTAGACGCTAAGGTAAATTCACATGGGGCCTTCATGGAGGGGCCACGCTTGAGTTAGGTTTGAGAGGATAAGTAGGCGTTTGCCAGAAGTTAGTGGGGAGGAGGGAACCATATCAGGATCACGGTTCACTCAGGTTCATTGAGAGAGAGAGAGAGAGCTGCCCTTTTACGACCCCTGCTCTTCCAAGTCTTGGGGTAGTTAATATTTGACTTGGTTAAAGGTCACAGAAAGAGTAAATGGTAGGCAACTCTTAGACAAAACCCGATTTTATCTGATTCAAAATTTTCTGCACATCTCACTAAATCACACACTTTCGATCACGCGTAACCCAAATCCTTCCTTCATTAATTCTGATAGTCAAGAATAATGTATGAAACACATACTTTGGACTAGCTGATGAAGGTCACCAATATATCGTGTATTCCTTAACTCATTCAGTTCAGTCATGCATCCACTGCTTCAATGAAAGGCATCTTGTTAGTCACTGGACACTCAGAGATGAATCATGCCCCTTGCCCACAAGTTGCTCACAATTAGACACTACAACACAATGTTGGTCTGTTCTGTTGCACATGTGATGGCTCTTCTCTCCATACCTGGACAGTCGCCACCTTCATGCATGTCCTAGGTCTCAGATTCCTGCCTTCCAATAGCTGCTGGCATGGAACTTGGACAAAAGGAGATGGCTTATATCTTCTTGGTAGAACTTGAGCTCCTTGTATGTTTCCTTTTGTTATTGTTGGTTGTTCTTCCTTTTGGTTTGGTTTTATTGAAATGTATTTGACACATAATGTTGTATAAATTTAAAATGTACAACATATTGATTTGATGCAGTTGTACTGTAATTGCCATGATAGCAATACCACCTCTGTCACATCACATCATTGTCATTTCTTTTTTGTGGCTGGCATACTTACGATCCAGGGGCACCCGGGTGGCTCAGTTGGCTAAGCATCCAACTTTTGGTTTCAGCTCACGTCACGATCTCACAGTTCTCAGGCTCTGTGTTGGCACAGTGTGGAGCCTGCTTGGGATTCTCTCTCTGTCTCTTTCTCTCTCTTCCCCTCCCCTGCACATGTACTCGCTTGCTCTCTCAAAATAAATACATAAATTAAAAACTAGGTTTAACAAAAAAAGATCTAGCCTCTTAGCAAGTATGATGGCTATAATACAAATTATTGTCTATATTCACTATACCATGTTCTAGATCTCTGGGACTTATTAACCACTGACTGCCAGTTTGTATCCTTAAGCAACATCTCTCCTATTACCCCACCCCTGGCCCCTGGTATCTACCATTTTACTCTCTGTTTTTGTAAGTTTAGTTTTTTTAGACTCCACATATAGGTGACAGCATGCAGTATTTGCCTTTCTCTGTCTGACTTATCTCACTCAGCATAATGTCCTCAAGGTCCATCCGTGTTGTCGCAAATGGCAGGATGTCCTTCTTTCTTAAAGGCAAAAGCAAATCCCCGTATGCTTCTTAATCTAATTTACTGCAGTTTGATTCCACAAAGGCGGAGCAGA
Source organism: Puma concolor (assembly GCF_028749965.1). NCBI lineage: Eukaryota > Metazoa > Chordata > Mammalia > Carnivora > Felidae > Puma > Puma concolor. The sequence goes on from NC_141684.1 coordinate 6,949,238, forward strand.
AATGGCAACTTGGAGCACCCGCCACATTCCTTATCTGGTGAGTCCTCTACATTTGCTCACTTAATCTTTGCAACGGCTCTTTGGGGCAGGGATCTTTATCCCTGTCTTTACACATGAGAAGCCTGAGCTCACAGGGAATAAGCAACCCTCCCATAGCTAGTCACTGGCAGAGCCAATACTGAAGACGGCTTTTCTCTAAAATCCAGATTCCTTCCATGCCAGCATGCTGCCTCCACGCAGACCTCGAAAGATGATTCAGAGTTCCACAGACCCGGAATAAGAGGAAGAAGGAAGTGGAGGGAACAAGAGCAAAAGCATTAAGGTGCACTGCATCGGGGAAACACGGAGCGTCTGGGATGGCCAAGGCAGAGTGTGAACGTAGCCTTACACGAGAAATGTACCCGAAAAGATTTGGGGCAGGGTGAGAAATGCCTTGAGCATCCTTTGCACCAGGTTTAGCCTCAGGGTTCCATCCCCCCCCCCCCCCCACCAGAAAACACTCAACAAAGGAATCCAGTCTGTTAAAGCCTGACCCAATTTTCCAGAAGTGGACCTAGAAAGTGCACTCGTTTTGCAGTGTTTGTGAATGCTACGCTTATCTCCCCCACAACAGATGCTCCTTAGCTCCGCGGAGGTTACTTCACTTCTCCCCAGTGGTTTATGGATCTCCCTCCCTCTGCTTGACCTGGAGCTCCGTGGACATTACTGTGGGTGCATCTCTGTAAAGCCAGCTCTTGGCTTTTCCCCACGAGGGGAGCCACCCTGTGCTCTCTCAGTAAGCGAGGCACTGACCCAGTGAGTGGGTAAAACAGACCGTTGACCATTCCCAGCATAGCAGGTATGATGACTACACATAACAATGGCATAAACAACAACATAAACAACGGCTCAGAATCCTTTGAGAAAGCTACCTTATTTGAATAAGTAATTATTACTTAGTACTTAATACTCACTACTCTAGTACTTATTTAAGCCCTCCCTTGGAAGTACATGACAGGGGATGTAGCAGATACAGCTTTATTGAGCCCACAGTGATTTGAAGTGCTTCTCTGAATTTGACTTCTCTGGGAATGACATCCCACTCAAGGCAGAGTAGGTACTCTTGCCGGGTTTGGGGCGGCGGGGGGGGGGGGGATCGAAGAAATCTGAGCTTTGGCGGCTAATTGGGCTATTCTTAATTATAGTCATTCTTTATGCTAGGGAGTGGGAAGGGGAGGCAGGGAGAGCGAGGCTTTTATTTTTAACAACTGCACTTTCTGTGAGAAGTGTGGCCCCCATTTACAGCAACAAATGGAATTGGTGCTAAGGAGATGCGGCTGAATCATTAAGTGCAAATAATTAGGCCCTTAGTTCCTGGAGTTGGGAAAAGGAGCTCTCTGTGCAGCACAGGGGTGGAGAAAGTACCATTCATTTTGAGTTTTTCATCATTTAAAATGATAATCAGTGAGAGATAATATGCCTCAGTAGCCAATTTCGCCTCTGATTATTTGCTTGAACATGGTAATTGTGTGGTTTTGTTTTGCTCTCTCTTCGACGTGCTTCCTAAAGTCCTTGTGATGTTTTAGGGGGCTGGGGGGCTCGTTATTATCTCCGAAAGTAACCATGGAAATATATAATTAGATGTTATTCAGGGTAGAATGACCCAGGTTGCAGGAAGTCTCTGTGGTACAGTGCATTTAACTGGGCACGGGCTCTCTCCTCGGATCAGCAGGGTGTTATGTTCCCAAAGATCCTATAGTCCCATCTTATGGGACTGTGAGGCAGCCCAGGCTCAGGCAATAGGAGACCTGTCTCCCAGTCCTGGCTCTAGCCTGTCTGCAACTGGTTTTACATCCGGGCAAATGGAGGGGAAGGGGCAGTCGGTGATGTCAAATGTGCCACAAAGTGCTTGCGTTTGTTTCGTACGTCATTTCTTCACTGCAAGTGGGAGATGGTTGTCGAATGTCCTCTCTACATTAGAAGGGTTGAGTACACTGAAAATAGGGGAAGAGAGAGTTCTGTTTGTGCTAAAATGTAAATATTTATTCTGTATATCATGGGCACATAAGAAGACTTTAAAAAGGGATAGCCACATGCTATTAACTTCAAACATCAAGTGTCAGTGATCCAGAATGGCTCCTGGCTTCCACAAAGGGTTAGGTTCTATTATCTGTTTGGAAATCTAGAAAGAAGCACTCAACCCAGAAGGATAGGAACTAGGAAGCCACCGAAAGGTGGCAGGGGTGGGCTAGAGGAAGGAGAGACGGATGCAAATGAGCACTACAATCCCTAGCCAGAGTGTAGGGGAGGACCGTAAGTCTTCAGCCAGATTTCATGTGATACCAGGAAATGCCATCTATTGAGTAAGACAGTGATTCCGTATCAGAACTTCGGCTCCTTCAAGGTAAATCCCAGACTCCTGAGCATAGCACAGCTTGCCATCTGTGACATGAGCATGACCCCCACCTTCCCTGCCTCAGCCTCTCATACGAGCCCCAACCAGTCTCCTGCCTGCTTCCTCGTGTACCCATTTTGAACTTCTTGGAGCTTGCAGAATGCCCCGCACTCTTTATCAGCTCTGTGACTTTGTCCGTGTCCTTCCTTCTGTCCAGAATGCCTTTGTCTTCCCGCTTTGCCTACATGACTGTGAAACACCCTTTAAATCAAAGCTCCAACATCAGTCACTCTGGAAAACTTCCACGATTTGGGTCAAATCACTACCTCTGTAATAGCCTGCCTTTATCCCAATATCATACTTATCTAGCACATCATAGGTGTTCAATAAGTGTTTTATTTATTTATTCATTGCATAGTTCTCTCCTATGACTTACGTAGAACCTCATCTGTGTATTATGTTAGTTGAGCTGGTTAAAGAAAGTTGGAGAGAGGTTAGTTGGGTTGGTGTGGTTAAACTTAGTGGTGTTGAATTAGGACTGGATGAAATTAGGGCAAAGACAAACAGGAATGCCCCCAGACAGTGAACCAGGCTGTAGAACACGCTTTCCACCAAACATGACATCTCCTTCTCAGCAGTGCTGTGCGTAGAAGACAGAAAAGTTCTGATACTTTCATGCAAACTGCATAGCTGCTACCCTATAGAGTCACAGTAAGTCCCTTGTTCTTGATAATAGAACAAAAGAACACTAGTTCCAAATACTACTGAAGGATATTCACACCCAACCTGCCCACTGACACTGTCTTTGACCTAGGACACACTCAAAGCTGGCAGAATACTAGGTGCCCATGATAAAGAACTGAGATGGAACTAGGATGGGAAGTTAGGACTAGGTTCCAAAAGGATAGTTCTTCCTAGAATGGATCATCCAAGTGGGATGTTAGGCAGGAGAAGTAATTGTGCGCCTGGAAATGTCTAATTTTATTGTCCCAAAGGCCATGCTCTTAACTGGTACTCTCTACTGCAGAGTGATAAAAATGGGCATAAATCCCTAAGTTCAAATCCCATTGACTAGGTGTCATCAAGAGGTTAGTAGCTTTTTCAATAGTTACATTTCCTAGGACAGGAAGAAATTACCACTTTGGTCTCTAAGGGGGAAAATCACTAGAGAAACTATTCCACTTTCTCTCTACCTGCCACTCGTCTTTCTAGAGAAAGGGAGTGATTTATCTGATGGATAAGATTGGAAGAAGGACCTGTGATATAGAAGGATTAGGCCCTTCTGGCCTCAGGCCACCCTGTTCCTCTACTATGTAAGCTTAGGGGTACGTACTCTCCTTCCCCGGCCGTGAGAGAGCTGGTCAATTCCAGTCTAGAGGGCAAACTTAGGCTACCCACAGTGGCCACACACCTAGACTATAGTTTCTAATCAGCTTTATGTGAATCTGGCATTTTGAATGTTCCTTTTCTGCCTTCTATTTCTTATCTTTCAGTGTTTTGCATGCCGGAAGGAAAATGACAGTCACACATTGGTCCCATCCTCCCCAACAGACATGTTGCCATCGCCACCCATTCGACCGTTCCAGGTCTCTGTTTCCCTATCCGTAAAATGGGAAGAGCGCTGCCTGTCATCAATGTGTTGTGGGAAATTAATGGAACAGCATATGGAAACCGTGGCACCGACTGGAATGGCACCAAACAGAAGGCTATTACCTTCGCCACCTCCACCTTAGAAACAAAATATTGGCAATCAGATCCTATGACCTTCTTGCTCTGTTCTCCCTCTTCCTCCACCTTATTTTCCCTGTTCTTATATTCCCTCCTGTAATGAAAGGAATGCCCTTCCACCCACTTGCCACAGATGGACATCCGCTATACTCACATCTCTCACTGTCTCCAGGAGCACCCCAAATGAGAACCCCAAACGCACAGCAGAACTCGTTATCTTTCAGCCAAACCCCCAACTTGTGCCTTCTTTCAGCCACCCAAGAAGAAATCATAATCACCCCGACCCCATGGGCCATGAGCAAATCCTACTAGAACAAGCTCTTCATTGCCCCCCTTTCCTCCCCATGCCCTGAGTCCCATCTCCTCCAAATCCATCCATCACGTGCTGTAGAAAGCTCTGCCGTAATAGCTACCGGCTTTCTCTGAAGTATGTCCCATTCCTTATCAGCCTTCCCACTGGGCTGTAAATTTCCAGAGGCAGGGCTGATGATGCCTATTTCTCTGCATCAGCTTTGTGTTCTACACAGACCTTGGCATAGAGAAACACCTTTACAGTGTTAGTTAAATGGAAAATGGATTGATCTAACCTCTGTTCCCTGTTCTCTCCTGGCCAGAAATAGCCTTATTTTTATTGGTGGCAGTGAAGCGTTGTCAGAAAAGTGACATTAGACGTTGTTAATATGATGAAGCGAAAAATAATGTTGAGCTGTTCACAGATGTACCCCGCTTCTGTTTTGTTTTTTGTTTTCTTTTTCTTGCCGGGTGTTCTAAGAGATCTCAAGCAAACTGAGGCTTGAGGGAGGGCAGGTGGGTGGGCAGATGGGCTAAATGGGTGATGGGCATTAAGGAGGGGACTTGTTGGGATGAGCACTGGGGTGTTATATGTAAGTGGTGAATCACTAAATTCTACCCCTGAAACCATTATTACTCTATATGTTAGTTACATCGTTGGATTTAACGATAGATAGATAGATAGATAGACTCAGTAAATAAATATTTCAAATAAATAAATAAACAAATAAGAGAAAGAGAGAGAGACATCTCAAGCAGTCAGCTGGTAAGCTTCTTAGATACAGACCCAAGTGTATCTGTCCAGGTTAAGGTCAGCATGATAACAGCCAGAATTTCCAAACTCTATTTGCAGCCAGTCCCAAGACAACAAATCACCTCTGTTCCAAACAAACAAACCAGCATTTGGAAACCTTAATTCTCTATCTGCGGCTCATCTCTGGCTGTGGTATTTTTAGTTTATTCAGGGCTTTTTGTTTGAAAAAAAGCAAATGTGCATCCCCTTATCTGATTAAACTGTAAAACGCCTCTCCTGCCCAACACTTGCCCTATGCGCCCTCTCTCACAGATTTTCCCCATCTCCAGCCCACAGAGGTTTTGCTGAGTGGCAAGGGTAAGTAAAAAAAATGTCGGTGTGATTAAAAAGAAGGAAGAAGAAAAATAACCCTGGAAGCTTCTTGATCCGTATTACCATGGCAAAAAAAAAAAAAAAAAAAAGATGTAGTGTCACCTGGGAAATAAAAAGGAGCTGACATACCGGCTGCTACCGTGGCACCGCACGCATTAATCGCGGAGATTTGCCTTTTATTCGACTGTCATGGCTTCATTAGGCGAGTGCCTCCCTCTTCCCAAAAAGGACTTCTGCCCAAGAGGCACAGCCAATTTGCCGTTCATTTCTGCCACTTCCAAGGATACATTTTTTTTGTTTTCCCAGGACCACGAGCAAGTCCAGGCTTGTGTGGAAGTGACTCTGTCGCAGACACTATTGGTGACTTCTCATCTCTGTTCAGAAGGTACCTCCACATGGAGAAGGCCCTTCCAGAACTTCTGTGGCTCTGCCTGCGCTCCGGCAAGCTGGACGACCCTGACAGCGGCTCCCATCGAAGAAAGAAGGGCAAGGACAGTGGTTAAACACCCCATCACCTTGCATCCCAGGTGGGAAAACTCAGAAACGCATGTCCTAACCTGCCTTCCAAGTTCCTCAGTAGGACTCAGCTCTGTTGCCTTGGCGGTAACTCCTGACAACATACAGTTCGCTGGTTTCCTTCCCTTTTCTGCCTCACTGCCGCCTTCCTCTGCTCGTGTCTCCTGGACTCATCTTTTAGTAAATCACCAGCACCCACATCTGGTCTCAGGGTCAGTTTCGGGGAGGAGCCAAACAAAGAGAAGCCCCTGCCCTGATTTAGATGACAATTGCCCTTCAGAGCTCCACTCCAGAAGAAATCTCTCTTTCTAATGAACAGGGCCTTGGACATCCGAGATCCTGGTCTGCAGCAATATTCCTCACACTGAATCCAGGCGTGGGATGGTGTCCCTTGCCTTCAGGCACAGAGTTTGGAGCTGAGGAAGGGGACAGTCTACAAAAGAATGACGTATGGAAACGCTGAATCCAATTCAGGTGCAGAGAGTAACTACGGCATTAGCATCCACTGGGGACGGGTCACTTAAGACCTCCAACTCAAATGCCCCGCGGGCATTTCATCCCGCAAATATTTAACGAGTGTCTTCTATATGCCAAGGATGATGCTACCTACCCTGTCATGTGTGACATTTCCTCTGTATGAGACTTCCCACTATCATCTTTTTTAATGCAATATCGTAAATATTTTCTTTTTTTTTTTTTTTTTATTTTTTATTTTAAAATTTTTTTTTTTTCAACGTTTATTTATTTTGGGACAGAGAGAGACAGAGCATGAACGGGGGAGGGGCAGAGAGAGAGGGAGACACAGAATCGGAAACAGGCTCCAGGCTCTGAGCCATCAGCCCAGAGCCCGACGCGGGGCTCGAACTCACGGACCGCGAGATCGTGACCTGGCTGAAGTCGGACGCTTAACCGACTGCGCCACCCAGGCGCCCCCGTAAATATTTTCAAAATAGTAAGAAGGAGAAAAGAAGCACCTTACACTCTTCCAATGAAGCACAAGCAATAAAGAGAAAACTCTCCCTTGGATAAGTTGTAAAGAGCAGACCACACCCCCAGGTCTTCCGAAGGAGCATCTGACACTTGTCTTGTGAACCCAGTGTTGTTGGCATGGAAACAACATACCTCTAAAGCTCTAAACGGTCTTCAGGCCAGGAACATGAGGATGTGATCCAGCAGTCTACAGAGGTGCTTCAGAGTCCACACAAAATCCTTAAGGTGCTGAAACAATAAAAGACCCAGAAGACTCTAGAACTAAGCAAAGGGTGGAATGAAGATAGTTCTCAACCTGCTTCGTTAGTTCCTCAACTGTGGCATGCTTTCGCCACCGTGGGGGACTCTATTTGCTATTCTCACTGCCTGGGCTTCTCTTACTGCTCCCCAGACTAATCTACTAGTCTCCGATTCACTCTACAGATCTCAGAACTTTTGTCCTTCTTTCCAGGATGCTTCCCTAGAGTTGCAAGACCAAATGCTACCCCCTCATTAGAACATTTATCATAGTTGATGCCTATGCGCCTATTTGCATGTCTATTTTTCCTCTGAGCTCCTTGAAAGTTGGAGCTATACCTGTTTCTTCCCACTGTTGAATCCCTGGCATCTGGTACAGGGTCTGATAACTGGGGTTCAATGACAATCACTGCATAAGTAATGTCAACATTACTGTTTTCACCAACACCAAGGTGGACTGCTGAGCAGACCAGATCCGCTCTTCACTCGGGGGGCGGGGAGGGGGGGGGATCGAAATGTACTCTAAAGAACACTAGCTCCAGGTTTTAGACCCAAAGAAATACAAGTTTCCTGAATCTGGATTAAATAAATCCAGGAAATCAGGTTTTAATAAAAATTGTCCAGGTCTCTTTACTTCTCAGAGCACTTAAAATACTAATGTGTGTCGTGACTCCGAAGATGGGAATCCATCAAGAAAAGTGCCCCGGACTGTCTTCTGTGGCCCCACCAGTTTCAAGCTGCTTGCCCTGTGTGCCAGCACATGCATTTTTAGTACTCGTGTCAAAGTATCTAGCACAATCTGGGCGGGAAATACATGTTCATAAGTCCTGAAGGAAAAGAGTGGTGGAAACCAGATATTGTGAGAACACTGTGTGTGCTTGGCAAATCCAAAAGTGTATGCAATTAGGGAGACTCCTTTCAAAACAAATACGGAGAGGTGCCTTGGTGGTTCAGTTAAGTTTCCAACTCTTGATTTCGGCTCAGGTCATGATCTCACAGTTCGTGAGTTCAAGCCCCACACTGGGCTCTGTGCCTGCTTGGGATTTTCTCTCTCTCCCTCTCTCTTTCTGCCCCTCCCCTGCTCTCTCTCTCTCTCTCTTTCAAAATAAATAAAATTAAAAAAACTTTTAAAAACAAATACATTGATACAAAAATAAAAACTTTTAAAAAATATGGAAATTAAACTTTGAAAATATGGAAATGAAACTATGGAAATAAAAACTTTTAAAAAATTTGGAAATTTTACAAAAATATATGATAATGTGCATACATAAATAGTGACCTGATTTGGAATCATCTCCAAGCTGCTTGACCATCTCTGTGTCTTCTAGCAAGACATTCCCACCAAAGGGTTCTCAATTTACTCAAGGTTAAGAGCTTCTTGAGGTAAGGACCACATGTCTTCAGCTCTCTTCAGTCACTGCCCTGTTCCTCTAAGCAGCAAACCAGCACACCGTAGACACCCAATAGCTCATTGATAATGAACTGAAAAGAAGGAAGGAAGGAAGGCAGGGAGGCACGAAGGCAGGAAGGAAGGAAGACGGGAAGAAGGAAGAAACCTAACTTGGTTTATTCTCTAAGCACCATAGTTTTTGGAATTTCTTATCACAAGAAGTGGCCTTGACTGAAGCATGGAAGATTTATGAAGAATCTCTCTTTAAATTATCCAAAGCACAGCATAAAGGTCAGGAGTAAGTTACATTCTTCAGAATGCCACGATGTGCAAGGGAGACCCTAGCTTCTCTTTTGGATCTGTCAAATCCATTCGCTTCCTACTACACCTTTGGTAACCCTGTAACCTCTTCTGGTTCCTGCCATGTCTTGGGAAGCTGGGGAGACTCCACCCTTGGGACTCACACTGAAGCCTGAAACAACTCTACTTTGGCTGTTAGTTACATCAGTGGATAATCCAATCTACAGGAGACCTAACAGGGAGAACATGGGCCGAAGAGTCAGTAGTTACACACATTCAAATCACCTGGGAAGCTTATTAAAGACACTCATCCCTAAGCTCCTCTCTGGACCAATTAAATCATACTCTCTGGCAGTAATGCCCAGGCAGATGTGTGTTTTAAATCTTTTTTTTTTAATATTTTTTTAACATTTATTCATTGTTGAGAGAGAGAGACTGAGCATGAGCAGGGGAGGGGCAGAGAGAGGGGGAGACACAGGATCCGAAGCAGGTTCCAGGCTCCGAGCTGTCAGCACAGAGCCTGATGGGGGGCTCGAACTCACCAACCGTGAGATCATGACCTGAGCCGAAGTCAGATGCCCAACCGGCTGAGCCATGAGCCACCCAGGCGCCCCAGCATATGTGTGTTTTAAGAGCTCCTACATGAGTGCAATGTGCAAAACAGCTTGGAGAACTGCTGGGCTTGATAAATGTGTGCCGCTTTCAAGATCTGCCCTTAATTCATTATGTGAATGTGGGTAGGCTCTTTACCCTGCCCAGACCTCAATTTCCTCAACTGTGAAATGTCCTGTTTAGAGAGAAAATGGTTAAAGTTTCATACTTGGTAAGTGTGTGTTATTTTTATATAACAGTTTTGTAGCTGTGACAAGGCAAGACACTGTGCAGAGTGCAAAGATGAAAGAGTGGTCCTTGACCTCAAGAAGTTTATAAACAAGTTTTTTTTTATTTTTTTTAAACGTTTATTTATTTTTGAGACAGAGAGAGACAGAGCATGAATGGGGGGTCAGAGAGAGAGAGGGAGACACAGAATCGGAAACAGGCTCCAGGCTCTGAGCTGTCAGCATAGAGCCCGACACGGAGCTTGAACTCACTAACCGCGAGATCATGACCTGAGCTGAAGTCGGACGCTTAACCGACTGAGCCACCCAGGCGCCCCTATAAACAAGTTTTAAATCCATCAGTCACCTAAGAGTAAAAGGCAGAGAGACTTGCTGGATGAATGGATGGGTGGATGGATGGATGGATGGATGGACGGATAGATGGGTGATGGATGGATGGATGGATGGATGAGCAAAAAGATAGACCCTCATGTTTTCCTTGTGAAATAGTCTACATATAATTTTAATTCCTTGCATGCCCTTCTAAATCCTAGCAGCATCTTGATGTGAATCCAGGGGAAGTTAAGTACACTGTCATGTGGGTTACAAGAAGATGTAAATCAGAATCTTATTTTTGTGTTGTTTATTTTATGGACACAAAGCACACAAAAGTAGATCAAATATAATTCATAATTCTTGGCTCAAGAAACACTATCACCATTAGTCCATGCTTTCTTTTACTTTATAAAATTATGATTTTTATCAGGTAAAGAGCATCTATACAGATTTGTATAGAGCATCTATACAAGGTGATCTATCCATCACCCAGCCCATGAATAAGAACATTACCATTTACTTAATCTAGGAATTTTCTCATTCCATGTTCTTGCCTTAACCACTTAACCGAATCCAGACATAAAATTACTTTAAATATTGTGGCTTACAAAATTTGTTTTAAAAAAGAAAGTTTCATCATGAACTCACATATATGCACACAGCACATATGTATTATTTAGTTTCACTTATTTCTTAACTTTACAAAAAGGCTGTCATACTATAGCTAGTCTTCTAGGTATTGCTTTTTAACTAAAAATTATATTACAAAGATTTATGTCTGTTTTGATTGGGGAGTCACTTGTTTTCACTGCTATATAAGATCCTGTTGCACAAATATACTCTCTCTACTCTTTTAGTGAGCATTCAAGTGGTTCCCAATTGTGTGCTATTACAGAAGGGGTGCTTTTTGGATTCTTAAACATTTCTTCTGATACACATGTGCAGTGTGTACCTAGGAGTACAATTACAAGACTTCAAAGAATGTGCATATTTAAAAGTACAAGCTAATGGTTCCTTGGTTTCCAATGTGGATAGGCTGAGTTAAAGTCAACCATAAATGTGTAAGAAAGCTTAAAATAATAATGTGATTATTAGTTTGACAAATATTTATGGAGAGCATACCAAGCACTGTGCTCTGTGTGGGGGATAAAATGATGCAACAAGAGAAAAGGGTCCTTCTCATCACTGGGGCTACACACAAGTAGGAAGATGTGAGAACAGAACATCATGAGTGCACAGAGAGGGAAACAGCATGGTACTCCAAGATCAGAAAGGCCTCTAACTCAAACTTAGAAGTCAGAAATGAGATCAACACAGAGCAGTAGAAGTAATGTAGCCCAATCCCTTCATTTTCTAGGCAGAGACATAACACAGGGAAAAGGTAGCAGTGAATGATCAAAAGAGCATTTTGTGTCAACTGGAAGTAATAGAAATCTCATGATTAAAGTGTTATGACTTGTGAATGGAATATTCATGTAAAGATTTAGCATAGTGCCAGGCACATGGTAAACTACTAAACAATGTTAACTATTACTATCATCATCCAAGGTGATGCCTCAATTTTGGTTAAGGTAATTGGGTGAATGAAGATTCATTCGCTAAGACAGGAAAAAGAGAAAGAGGAAATTTGGGAACCGTGGAATGATGTCAGCTTGAGTCATGTGATGACTGAGATACTCATATTTAGGAGACCGTTGGATAGAAGTTTGAAATTCAGAGAGTCAGACAGTGTCATCACCTGGAGCTTTGGGAAAAGATGGACTCACCCAGAGATAGCATGTATAAATGAGAACGCCAAAGGCAAAACCCTTCAGCATATTAATACTTCAATGGGCAGAGAGACTAAAGCCCACAGAGAAGACCCGAGAGGTGGAGTGAGGTACACCAAGACATTATGAGGGCAGGAGAATGGAAGCCTACGGGACAGAGCACTTCAAGAAGCAGGCAGCACTGCTGAATGCCAGGAAGAAGTCCACAAAGGGTACATTGGAATTTCCAAGAAAGGCAATGCTGGAGACCTTGAGAACTGCAATTTCAGTGGAGTGGAGAGGGCTACAGTCTATGCATCCCAGGCTTCACAGTGAAAAAGAGGTGAAGAAGAGAAAGGAATGGCTGATACAGACAGACAATGGAAAGTGAGGTAACTGGAGGAAGCACGTGCTCAAATAAATAATCTATTTCAAAGATGCAAAGACCTAAACATACTAACAGGCTAAGGGGAAGAAGCCAGTGGAAAGAGAATTTGGAACTGTAAGAGCAGCCCTTAGTTGACAGGATAAACCCCCCCTGAATGGGGAGAAATTAAGCCCTCTTCCCTCATAGCTGTAAGTTTGATGATCTTTGCTTTGGAAGTTTGGATTGATAGTTTCCTTTAGTCCCCAGACTATTCAGGCAACGGTGTTATTCTAGATAATCGAGTGTTAGCTCTCAGTCTTTCAGATAGAATATTTGTAAGTTTTGCTATTACAGTATTCCCCCATTGTTTCACATAATCTGAGAATTAGAGAGACTCATCCGGTATCTGACCATCTTATTTTACTGAGAATATTGTCATTCTAGAGTTTTATTCCACTTCACTAAGATGATAATAAATATTTTAATAAATTATTATATTATATATGATGGAGGTAAAAAATAATGCCCAAGACTTCTGAATCCTACTTTAAAAATAATCCATTCACTCATTCAACATGTCTTGAGCACACAAAACTCAGACGAAATCTCTGTCCTCAGGGCTAGTACAAGATGTTTTCCATTAGAGCAAACTGTCATTACATATTTAATTTTTTGTCTCGAAAAAAATAATGCAACAAATTTCTTGGGATTTTTAAATGAAGACTAGAATCAATTTCACTTCATTATAGCACTGAGAACCTCCAGCCTCCATTTGCTTAAGTGCTATCAACTTAGTAAGCTCATAATAGTGGACATTAGGCACAGCAAAAGAAGGCACCAATATCACCTGAACCCTTACTCTCTCTGTCACAGTTCTGCCATGTCCCAGCTGTGCGACCTTAGATCTATGTTTCCTTTCCTCCAACATGCAAATATTTCTTATAATCATGTAAAGACCAAAAAGGATATGTATTGTAATTTCCTGACATATAGTAGACATCTAGTAAATATTGATGGTTGATAAGTTTGAAAATTTCAAACAGAAATAAAGAGTGTTCAAACAAAAACAAGAAATCAAAAGACAGTTAGAGATCATCTTGCCTAACAAAATTTCTTTCTGGAGGCTCTGAATCCCCAGAATGGGGATACCCCTCCAGAGCAACATGACCAATCAGCAGTCTCACTGTACTTGAACGTGATCTTTCCGTTTCTAGCCAAAAGCTTTTGGTTTGTGCCAACTTGCATTGTACCACGAAAAAAAGTCTAATGAATCTGGGTTTTGTCATGTAGACAAAGGTTTTCAAGAAGTGACATGATGAATCACCCATCAGGGTTTGACACCAAATGTGTAAAATAATTGGAAAGGACCAGGGCTGGGGGAAGAGTTCCTGTCCTTCACATAAGAGCCTCCACTTATCTGGTGAGTTCTATTTCTAAATTTAATAAACCATGAAAACTTTGACTTCCAACATACACCCTAAAATAATGACAGAGTCCACAAAAATGCCAAGAGATGCACAAATTTAGTTTCCACATGCCTGCCCCAGCTCCAGCAGGATCCTGAGGCCCTGAAAGCACTTGGTATGCATCGAGCTGATCAAAAAACATCAGTGAAAACATATTTCAGCTGTGGACATCATTTTTCTTTGGTACAGAGTGACTTTCACTCCTGACCAAAAAAAAAAAAAAAAAGGTACCCAAAATAAAAAGAAAAAAAATGAAAAGCAAAGTCTTCATATCAAAAGCGTATTGATTTTTTTTTCATTTACAAAAACTCACCCATGTCTGTCTATTAAAAATAGAATGTCTAAGGGCCTGAACTTATGTCGTGCCAAGAACCCAAACTTTCTACTGACTTCAAGGAGGGCTTCTAAGTTAGAACAAAAGCAGAGAGGCCAAAAGAGGGCTAGGAAACCGAATCTCAAATCCAGGTTTTCAAAACCTTGCTTTCTTATTCTATCCCCACACTCCACAAAATTCTGAATTGAAATATTACATAGGAGGTATTGAAGGGCTTTATAAGAAATGCCATGTTGTACGAGAAAGCAAGATGGTCAACAGATATTTGACACCCCATTGTGTCACAGGTGCTGCTCCAGCCGAGGTTGAACATGTGACTTTCAAAACTACCTTTCTTAGACTCATTGTTCCCCACCATCTGCCCTATCCTCTGACCATCGAAACCACAGTCTGTAGTCTAAATGCAAGCATGACCTTCAACATAACCTCCAAATCCTTACTTAGATTTTTACCCTCGTGTCCTTCAACACCCAGCCTAAATGTCTAAGATCGGTCTGGGCGTACTGAAATTATGTTTAAACATCTGCTTTCTCTAGGATAATGGGTACCAGGTCCACAAAGATGCCAGCCCTGCACCTACCAAATTCCTGGAAACAGTAGGTTAGTGATAGGTGCTTCTTGAAGAACTCATGGAATACAAGAGATGAGTCAAACACAGATTCTACTGTCAATGAAAAGGCTAGAAGAGGAAGGAGTAACAGCACGAAATTAACAGAACTTCTAAGAAAAGTGATAAATTTGGTGATAGGTGCTCATAGAAAGCCTTTAGAAGCATACACTAGAGGGTAGCTACTGTTGGGGGGCCTTGGGGGGGGGCGTCAGGGTAAGCTTCATAGAGGAAGTGGCATATGAAATGGACCTTGGAGGCTGTTGGGGGACTGAACCAACTAAACCAAACAGGGCACTTGTAAGGTTTAAAGTTAATGTAAGCAAAACGACCAGGTCCATAGTAGGAGCTAAATAAATGGCAGCTGGGGCGCCTGGGTGGCGCAGTCGGTTAAGCGTCCGACTTCAGCCAGGTCACGATCTCGCGGTCCGGGAGTTCGAGCCCCGCGTCGGGCTCTGGGCTGATGGCTCAGAGCCTGGAGCCTGTTTCCGATTCTGTGTCTCCCTCTCTCTCTGCCCCTCCCCCGTTCATGCTCTGTCTCTCTCTGTCCTAAAAATAAATAAACGTTGGAAAAAAAAAAATTAAAAAAAAAAATAATAAAAAAAATAAATAAATGGCAGCCAATAACAATAATGATAATAATAGTAATAATAAGACTCTAGCTAGCCTCAAATACACATGTCAGTTGTTAGTGCTTCCATTTTATTTCTTTTATACTTTTACTATCCTGACCCTAGAGTCTCTAGCCAGTGAGGATGAAATTGGTACATCTTACGAAAACAAAATCATCACCTCACCAGCTTTTACAAGACAGGCATGGAGGACATTGAGCTCCTGGTTTGTTCAGCCTTGGCCTTGACATTAATTCCTGGAACTCAGCTGGATTCTCAAACCCGTTGTTTATGCTTATAGCCTACCCTTTATGGCCAAGGGTCAGCCCAGACTCTTCGTTCTCCCGTCAGGATGGTCCCAAGAGGGGCAGGCATCTCTCCTTTCAACCAAATCTTCTTGCCTCCCAAAGAAGACACCAAGATACACCTTGAACTTTTGTCTTGATGATCTTTGGCTCACAGTTAGAGCCAACGCACGGCTCTCTTCATATCAGATACATAACAAGTGCTTCACCTACTCCTAAGACGGCTATGGATTTTTTTTTTCAATCCACAGATATTTACAAGGTACCTGTATCATTCTGGGTTCTGAATTTCTTTTTAGTTGCAGAATTGTCTTGTCTGAAATTTTTTTAGTTGCAATTCTCCTGAATGCTCTTCTGGCTTCAGTTTCTCCTTCCCATGGTCCATCCTCACACAACACCATCATGGTCTTGCTGAAACTACGCAGACGCCTCACGCTTCCACAGACAACTCTATTAAAAGTATGTGCCCAATAAAGAAGATGTGGCATATATTTATATACAATGGAATATTGCTCAATCATCAAAAATCATCATCATGACATCAAAAATCATCAAGATGTGGTATATATTTATATACAATGGGATATTGCTCAATCATCAAAAATCATAATCATGACATCAAAAATCATCAAGATATGGTATATATTTATATACAACGGAATATTGCTCAATCATCAAAAATCGTCATTTGTAATGACGTGGATGGAGCCAGAGTGTATAACGCTAAGCAAAATAAGTCAATCAGAGAAAGAAAAATACCATATGATTTCACTCATATATGGAATTTAGGAAACAAAACAGATGAACGTGTGGGAAGGAAAAAAAGAGACAGAGAGAAGGAAGCAAGCCATAAGAGACTCTTAACTACAGAGAACAAACTGAGGGTTTCTGGATGAGAGGTGGATGGAAGACAAACTAGATAGGTGATGGGTATTAGGGAGGACACTTGTGATGAGCACTGGGTGCTGTATGTAAATGATAACTCACTGAATTCTATTCCTGAAACTGCACTGTATGTTACCTAACTAGAATTTAAGAAAAAAATTGGGGAAAAAATACATGCCCAGCTGCATTTCATCAGCATCTGCTTACGTACACCCACCCCACAATGTCTAACCCCATTTTCTCCCAGCAAACTCCTATTCACCCCGTAACACACAGTTCAAATATCTTGTCCTCTGTTAGTCATTTCTTGACTCTCCCAGTAGAGGTTAGATGCTCCCTCTCCCTTGACTTTCTTACATATATAGGAAGGAGCCTCTTCTGAGTACTTGATCTCTATTCACCAGTTACAAAGTTGAAGAGGGAAACAAAACGATCTTGACCCAAAAATAATCATGAATGAACTGTTTAAAAAGAAAAAAAAAACAGTTCTTGTGGTAACACAGACTCTTATTTCCTATCACCACCTCTGTGTTCTTGTTGATTATTCTGTTCATGCCAAATAGTTTAAGTGTTATACAAACACCACGGAAACTGTTTGTGAAAGGAAGTTGTAACTTTTGCAAAGTATAGAATTCCATGAACTCAGTAAAAGTGATGTTGGGGAAGTTCTCAAAGCATAGGGTGTCCATCGACAAATTAGAATTTCACTGAGGTGGACAGTTATCAAGCGAAAAAGATAGAATCTACAACCTGAGCAGGCACCTCCAAAGAGAACGATATGAATATTAAAAGCTTAGGAACAGCCGTTGGTAAAGTTGATAAATCCTTTAGAAAATATGACAATTCAAATTAGTAAGGGTGAGCTAACTATTGTAAGAACCTGCCACAAAAATCTCAGATGTTTAACAGAAATACAAGCGTTTCTCACTCAAGATGTGGTCTCGTGTGGATGGATCAGGGTGGGATGGGGTGGAATGGGTTGGAAGGGAGGTTCTCCTCCACTCAGGCTCTTTCAATGCATTTACCTCTGCTGTCTTCTAGACCAGGGGTTGGCAATCTTTTCCAATAAAAGACCAGGTAGTAAATATTTTCAACGTGTGGGTCATCTGGTCCCTGTCACAATGACTTAACTCTGCCATTGTAGCATGCAAGCAACCATAGGTGATGTGTGTATGAATGAGCATGGCTGTATTCCAATAAAACTACATTTACAAAAATAAGTGATGGGCCAGCTATGACCTACTGGCTGTGGTCTGCTGATTTCTGTTCTAGAACTTCATCCTTCTCGCTATTCAGAAGGTAAAGAGGGAAGAGGGAAGAAAGACAGACGGAGCTCATAGGCTTATTAATGCTTATACAGTCCATTTTAGTGTCCCCGGAGGCATTTTTCCTTTTTTGTCACTAATCTACTCTAAATGTACAGAAAAGTGCATGCAGATGATCAATAAATATATACTAAATGAAATTATTGAATGCATTTATTATAATACAATTTTAAGTAGCAAAATAAATACTCAACCACTTTGTGCATCCTAACCATTAAAAATAGTAGCTAATGTTTATTGATCACGTAATATATACCAGCTACTGTTTTAAATCCATTATGTGTAAATGCCATTAAGTTTCTCACAACAATCTGAGAAAGAAGTCCATTATTAAAACTTATCTTTTTTTTTTTCAGATGAGATAACTGAGGTACAGGAAGTTCTAATTATAACCTAAATGTGATTCGTTGTCAGTAAAATGCAGTTACTTCCACATTTTCTAATTTTGTGCTTATAAATTAAAATCTCATTCAAACACTTGTTTCTAAACCACTTCATATGACATTTTCTTCTTTTAAGAGTAAATTCCTTTCAAGTGTCTTTTTCTTGGTACCAAATGTTCTCTCTGATGGAGTACCTCCTGTGATGTTTCGTAAGTGTGCCCATTATCAATTTATCGCCTCTCAACTGCAAGTTAATCCTTCAATGCCAGCTCTGCAAAAAAAAACTAAACTGAGCCCTTTAAATATTTTTCCCATTGTTAGCTGTGCCAAGAGAGGGGGCTGGAAAGACCTCACAGGAAGAACTAACCACTCAGCTGGCTCCTCAGTAAGCATCTTCAACACCTCCCAGGGTTGTTAGGGGCAAGTCAAGAGACAAAAGGAATAGAAGAGAGTTGGCACACACAGAATCTCATATCCCTTTCTTTATGAGTAACCAGATCTGCTTTCAATGCGATGGAGAATGTGGGGATGAAAGGGGCACATGAAACTGTTTTCTGTTATTTGGGGAAGGAAAAAAAAACCAAACTGTGTGCCACAAAACTCTTCCAAATGAGAGGGATTATATTTGTTAAGAACTTAAATTTATAGGTCAGTGAACATAAACATTCACTATTTAGTTCTTTTGTTGTGAGAGCACAAGTGGAAACAATATCATGTTTATCCAAGGCATGATGCCCTGGAAAGTTTATTTGCATAGACTTGCGATCATCAGAGAAAGCAGAGTCTGAGGTCAAACGTTTTTGTTTCTGTTTCCTTTGTTTCTTTGTCTGATTTTATTAAGAGACTGCTTTTATGGAATAAGAAAAACTAATGAGGTATTCAAAACATATAACAATTATTTATCAAGCTTGCAAAGCAAATCGTTTCTGATCATCAAAGTAACTACAAAAGTTAAGCGCCGTAATTCACACAGTACATTGAGAAAATGTAGTTCAAAGAGATTATGAAATTTGCTCAGTAACACAAAGATAGGAAGTGACACAACCAGGATTTTAACCCCAGATTTGATTGGCTCCAAACATACCTTCTTGCACTGGCATGATGATACTTTTGTCACAAATTGTCCTTGACAATAACATTCAGGAAAACCAGACTGTAAACTCGGGTCTTCCCGATCAGTAGCAAATGCCTTCTTCACTGTAGGGCGTAGGATGATGGGAGTTGGGGGGCAGGGGGGAGACGATGGAGCTAGAACCAAGCACGATATTAACATGTGCTTCAGATTACATAACCTACTCTAAGTCAAGAATTTTGGTCACAAGTGACAGAATTCCAAGACCAACTAGCTCAGCGAGCTGCAACAAAGAGAATTTATTGACTCATGCAACTGGCAAGTCCTGGAACAAAGCTGCCTTCAGGCATAGCTATATATAAGGGCTCAAATAATGACAGTAGTACTCTATCTTTCTGTCCACTTGGGTTCATCTCTGGTCCCCTTTGTTAACTGGCTCTATTTTCTCACCATAGTCCAGCTTTCCCCACGTGGCAGGCAAAACAGCCCCACCAGCTCCAGACCTGCATGTTTAAGGCCCTTTTTTAATATATATATATAATATATTTAATATATAATTTATATATAATAATATATAACATATATTATATAATATATTATATATGATTATATATAATATATAATTTAATACATATAATATATTTAATATATAATTTATATATAATAATATATAACATATATTATATACGATTATATATAATATATAATTTAATACATATAATATATTTAATATATATAATTTATTGTCAGACTGGCTTCCATACAACACCCAGTGCTCATCCCAACAAGTGCCCTCCTCCATGCCCATCACCCACTTTCCCCTCTCCCCCGCCCTTCCCCCATCAATCCTCAGTTTGTTCTCTGTATTTAAGAGTCTCGGGGCGCCTGGGTGGCTCAGTTGGTTAAGCATCCAACTTTGGCTCCGATCATGTCTCACTGTTTGTGGGTTGGAACCCTGCATCGGGCTCTGTGCTGACAGCTCAGAGCCTGGAGCCTGCTTCCGATTCTGTGTCTCCCTCTCTCTGCCCCTCCCCTGCCTCTCAAAAGTAAACATCAAAAATATTTTATTAAAAATTAAAAGAAAAGAGTCTCATGGTTTGCCTTCCTCCCTCTCTGTTTCTAAGTATTTTTTCCCTTCCCTTCCCTTCCCCCATGGTCTTCTGTTAAGTTTCTCAAGTTCTACATATGAGTGAAAACATATGGTATCTGTCTTCTGACTGACTTATCTCATTCAGCATAATACCTTCCAGTTCCATCCACGTTTCTGTAAATGGCATGATTTCATTCTTTCTCATTGCCAAGTAGTACTCCATTGTATATATAAACTACATCTTCTTTATCCATTCATCAGCTGGTGGACATTTAGGCTCTTTCCATAATTTGGCTATTGTTGAAAGCACTGTGAAAAAGACAACTCCTCATCTATTGCCAATATGGAAAAGTTCCAAGATGGTATCCAACTGGCTGAAAGTCACTGGACTCTTCTAATCACCAGGAAGTGCGAGGCATCACCAAAGCACACGCAAGGGGAAGGAAAGCTATATCCCAAACCATGACAAGAAATTGTCACTGCATCCCTAATACCCACATGCATACAGGCCAACATCACCACAAAATTCCAACATCCTCCGAACTAAGTATTACAGGTGATAAAACATGGAACATTTTAATACATAAAATCAGCTAAATCTCAATTATAATGCTCCGCCATAGAAGAGACATCACAAAGTTTTCAACAAATAAGAAATCAAATAAAATATGAACTGCTAACTCTATCTCATGGAAAAGTCTATCATCTTTATATCATATTGGGCCTTGCCAGTCATGATACCTTGGCTTGTCATGTGAGCTGGGATATTATAACGTATGCATAGCATTGAGGGACCGTGATGTTATGACATTTTTGTCCCACCCACAAAGAACTCTGCTACTATATCTTTAGGAGACAAATGTCTTTAATGCTGAATATGCTTACCTCTCATTAATTAGCATCCAAAAGAATATCCTAAGCTCTGATAGATATCTGTATATGCTAACCCAACACTTCTGAAACCGTGTTCCTATTCCATAGGGTATATGCTCTCAAGATGATAAATTTCAAAAGGTTCAATGGCTAAAAGCATACCCTAACATTCCTTTAGATGATGATAACCTGTAACAGTAGACAAAACTCTGAGAACTGTAGTAAAGAGGAAATGTTCAAGTTTTTCTAAAACCATTGTGTCTTTGTTTGGATTTCCCTACAGGCAAAATCTGAGACATAATTTGCACAGAGAGTTTGAAAGGTGATCACAGAAAGCACGAGAGGAGGAACGGTCAGACAGGGAAGGAGAAAAAGTCAATAAATTATACATCACTGAGCTAGTTTCCAGTACAGTCATGTGCAGATTGAGCTCCAAAGGGATCCTACGAGGAATGGTGTGGAATGTCCCTCAGATTGTCTCTCCAACTACAGGAAGCTAGCATATATCTACCACCTCTGTCCCTATTGGTTGAAGGTTTACCCCCAAAAGCCTTACATCTGTCACACCTCTGGGCACCTTCACCCAGGTCAAGGGTTTTTAGGTGACTTAGACGCCACGAGACAAAGCAGGGGAGCAGTAGGAGATACTGCTGAAGGGCCAGGAGGTAGGACCTCCAGTAGGCGGGAAACTATTCACCAAGGGTGTGTTGAAATCAATGGTGGGAAACAGAATGTGACACATTTATTTTAGAAATCTGCTTATGTGTTGCTTCCCACAAACACAGAGCCCTTGTGGCATAAAACACCTTTGAGCATCACCCGCAATCTGGAAAGCACTCTGTTAGACCAGTATGCAGGAAAGGACCAATAAGAGAGACTTCCAGAATGGCAGAAAAAGAACCCTTGGAAATCCTACACCTGCATAAAGGCAACAGGAACAGTGGCAAAAAAAAAGTCAAATCAAAATTTTCAGAACTCTGGAAATTGACAAATTTTTTGCAATAATCCAAGGAGCATTTATTCAACAAAACCAGCTGAATCTTGGTAATAACAGGGAGATTTGTGATGCTTTCACCTGCCTATTTTCATCCCTTCTTTTCCCAGCTCTCCAGGAACTGTGCACAACGGCTGCCTTGAAATCTCCATCTCTGTGAAAGCAAGCAGCCTGGCAGACACCGGAGGGGACAGATTCGGTTTGGGGATCTTCAGAAAGTCCCGTCCCTATCACGTTGCACTATTTCATCTGTCTGGCAACTCCCTGGAAAAGCCCCATTCACAGGGTTGTTCATTATTTGATCTGATTCAGAGCCCACACGATGAGAAAAGTCCAATCCCTGGGGTGTTTGTCAAAAACAATCGGTGGTCAAGAGAATGAGAAGACAGACCACAGGCTGAGACAAAATATTTGCCAGAAACACGTCTGACAAAAACTGTTATTCAAACTACACACAGAACTCTTAAGTCCAATGATGAAAAATGAATAATCTGATTTTAAAATGAGAAAAAAATAAAAGCAGACACCTTTTCAAAGAAGATATACAGATGGAAAAGAAGCAAATGAAAAGATGCCCAACATCATATATTACCAGGGCTTTGCAAATTAAAACACCAATGAGATATCACCACACACTCAATTAGAAAGGCAAACATCCCAAACACCAAAAACACCGAAAAAATCCAAAACACCAAATGCTGGGTAAGATGTGGAGCAATGGGAACTCTCAGTCGTTACTGACGGGAATGCAAAATGATGCAGATACTTTGGAGAACAATTTGGCAGTTTCTTCTAAAACTCCTACCATATGATTCTGTAACCTTGCTCCTTGGTGTCTCCCTGGAGGAACAGCACATTAACATCCACACAAAAACCTGCACCCGTGTTTATAGCAGCCGTATGCATAATTGCCAAAACACGGAAGCGATCTGGGTATCTGTCCAAAAATTACAAGAACACTAATTCAAAGGGATACATGCACCCCTATGTTAATAACAGCATTATTCACAACAGCCAAACTACGGAAGCAGCCCAAGTGTCCATGGACAGACGGCTGGATAAGGAAGATGTGATATATAGATATAGATATGTAGATATATAGATATACACACACACACATATATATGTGTATATATATATATGAATGAATATTACTTGGCCATCAAAAACAATAAAATCTTGCCATTTACAACAACATGGATGGAGCTAGAGAGTATTGAGCTGGGTAAAATAAGTCATTCAGAGAAAGACACATACCACAGGATTCCACTCATGTGAAATTTAAGAAAGAAAACAAACGAGTAAAAAACAGAAAAAAAAAAAAAACAGCAAAACCAAAAAACAGACTCATAACTCTAGAGAACAAGTGGATGGTCACCAGAGGGGAGGTGGGTGAGGGCATGGGGGGAGTAGACGAAGGGGATTAAGGACTATGCTTAATCACGATCGATGTAAAATAAAATGAAATTACATCAAATATGGATAAATAAATAGAATTTGGAAGCGATCAAAACGTCCTTCGGTAGGTGAATGGATCAGAAGACTCTGGTCCATCCAGACAACGGAGCATTGTTCAGCTCTCAGGCCATGAAAAGACACGGAGGAACCTTAAATGCGTACCGCTAAGTGAAAGAAGCCAATCCGCAAAGTCGACATGCGGTACATTATGACATTTTGGAAAAGGCAGAACCATGGAGACCCTAAAAGGGTTCGTGGTTGCCAGGGGAGAAGGGGGAGGATGGATGAACAGCAGAGCACGCAGGATTTTTAGGGCCATGAAACTATTCTGGATGACGCTTTGGTGGTGGATACGCATCATTACACATTTATCAAAACCCATAGAATGTGCGGCACCAAGAGTGAGCCATGCCCTTCGGGTGATGATGATGCGTCCGTGTCGATGTGTGGGTTCTTAACAAGTGTACTCGTCTCAAGGGGGATGTTGATCACGGGGGAGGTTGTGTGTTTGTGAGGACAGGGGGTATATGGGAACTCTCTGTATTTTGTGCTCGATCGTACTGTGAACCTAACACTGCTCTAAAAAAATGAAGTCTATTAAAAAATGAGTGTAACTGTTTAATACTGTGATGCAGCCGCCTGAGGTGATGATACTATTTAAGGCAAGAAAACATGGAAAGATTGGGGAGTGAGATTTTCACAGGGGACTTTGAAAGGCTCCAACACATTGCTGGGATCCAGAGCCCAGACCCTGGTGCAGGGGTACGCACGGTCCCAGGAAATACCCCAGGGGACCCTAATCTGTCATTGCTGGCTCTCTGGAGGCTCCGTGCAAGCAGGAAACAAGGGTTCAGGCAGTCGTATAAACCCCTCAGGTACTGACAGTGTATCCAAACATACAAACACAGCTCTCCGGCAAAGCATGAGACACTTCCTGTTTCAAAGCTTCTTGAAACTTCCGTCTGATCTCTAGCTGACCACTGAGCTAACTGGGCACAGACCTCAGTGGCTGCACGGGAGACAGAATACAGACCTGAGACGGTTACTCCAGACAAGTCACTAAATAAACAAGTAGCATCAAGAACAGCGACAAAGAGTCACAACAGCAAACCCTGTCCACAGGGGGGCTGCACCTCCAGAGTAGCCGCATCATATATATTATTTAAAATGCACAGTTTGGGGGGCGCCTGGGGGGCTCAGTGTGTTAAGCATCTGACTCTCAATTTGGCTCGTGTCATGATCTCACCGTTCCTGAGTTCGAGCCCTGCATCAGGCTCTGTGCTGATGGCTCTGAGCCCGGAACCTGCTTCAGATTCTGTGTCTCCCTCTCTCTCTGCCCCTCCCCCTCTCACACTCTGTCTCTCTCCCTCTCAAGAATAAGTAAACATTAAAAAAAAATTTTTTAATGCACAGTTTCAACACCAGCAAAATTATGGCAAGAAACAGGAAAACGTGTCACCAACCCAGAAAACAGAGTGGCCAATGGAAACTCTCCCTGAGGAAGCATGCACACCAGAGTTACTAGATAAAGACTTCACAGCACTACTTAAATTGGTCACTATAAATACATTCGAAGCCCTGACAAAAGCATGAGAACGATATCTCATCAAATAGAGAATGTTAGTAAAGACATAGAATTTTTTTTTAAATTATAATGCTAGAATTGAACAGGGCGATCTTTAGAGTGAAGGGCTCACTCAAGCAGCTCAGTGGTAGACTTGGGTTGCTAAAGGAATCAACAAACTTGAGGGTAGAGCCCGGGGTTTTGCAGAAAAGAAAGATGTGTG
This sequence comes from Puma concolor, assembly GCF_028749965.1. NCBI lineage: Eukaryota > Metazoa > Chordata > Mammalia > Carnivora > Felidae > Puma > Puma concolor. The sequence continues at coordinate 6,974,652 of NC_141684.1, forward strand.
AGCAGGTAGTCAATAATAAAGGTAGTGACATGACATGATGCTGACGGGGAGTGGAGAAGACAAGTGCTTGGCAGGAACAGGAATCGGAAGGTTCCAGAAGACAGTAACAGGGGGGTTGCACCGTTGATGATTAGTTGTGCAAGATGGTACTCAAAACCTTTGCCTGAGTCTGTACAGCTTATGATATGTCAATTATACCTATAATTGGGAGGAAGGGGGGGAGGGAGGAAGGAAGGGAGGGAGGGAGGGAGGGAGGGAGGGAGGGAGGAAGGGAGAGAGGGAGGGGGGAAGGGAGGGAGGAAAGGAGGGGGGAGGGAGGGAGGAAGGGAGGGAGGAAGAAATGAGGGGAGGGAGGGGGGAAGAAGGAAGGAGGGGAGGGAGGGAGGAAGAGAGGGAGGAAGGAAGAAAGGAAGGAAGGGAGGGAGGGAGGGAGGGAGGGAGGGAGGGAGGAAGGGGGGGGAAGGGAGGGAGGAAAGGAGGGGGGAGGGAGGGAGGAAGGGAGGGAGGAAGAAATGAGGGGAGGGAGGGGGGAAGAGGAAGGAGGGGAGGGAGGGAGGGAGGGAGGAAGGAAGGGAGGGAGGGAGGAAGGAAGGAAGGAAGGAGGGAAGGAAGGAAGGGAGGAAGGAAGGAAGGAAGCAGGAAGGAAGGGAGGGAGGGAGGGAGGGAGGGAGGGAGGGAGGAAGGAAGGGAGGGAGGGAGGGAGGGGGGAAGGGAGGGAGGAAAGGAGGGGGGAGGGAGGGAGGAAGGGAGGGAGGAAGAAATGAGGGGAGGGGGGGAAGAAGGAAGGAGGGGAGGGAGGGAGGGAGGAAGAGAGGGAGGGAGGGAGGGAGGGAGGAAGGAAGGAAGGAAGGAGGGAAGGAAGGAAGCAGGAAGGAAGGGAGGGAGGGAGGGAGGGAGGGAGGAGAGAGACAGGGAAAACGCATTCCCATTTTCCTGGCTCTCCTTCCCAGTAGCTAAGGGTTCTCGCCTATCAGGTCCCAGCCTGCATGTACAGCCTATTGTCTAATATTTAGGAAACAAACCATGGACACATTTCATTGCAGAGTGTCACGTCGGCATGGAGAGCGTCTCGATCGATCCTCTCGTCTTCGTAAGTCAGAGTTAAAACACTGTCACATGTGGGGGGCTGCGCGGGCGGATGCCACCCGCTGCTTCCAGCCCTGACTCTGACGCCCCAAACAGACGAATCCAGGCGAGGCAGCCCCCGCGGAACCCGGAGGATGAGAGAGCCACTGCCACTCCCTTGCCCCTGGCCCCGTCCAGGAGGACCGCCAGGGGTGCTCCACCTCCCGGGCGGCCGGGTGCTCAGAGGACTTCGTGGCTTTTGCGGCTCCCCTTGCCTCCCCGCGGGGCGTCAGCTCCCGTCTGCCACCTCGGACGGGGAAACACGGGTCAGCCTGGCTCCGGGCTCTGCCCCTCCCCGTGCCGTGCCTCGAAAACTAGGATTTTCCATTCTCCGGCCCTGCAGAGGCCAGAAATGAGCAGACGCCGGCTGAAGCCGTCGCGGGCGGACCCGCGTAGGGCAGAAGCTTTCGTTTGCCGAGCGGGCGCCATAGGGCGCGTCTGTTCTCTGCACTTGGGCTGCCCCGGGCCCAAGGTCAAGCTCCGGAAGGGGAGGAAGGAAGGGCGGGGAGCCTACTTGCCCTTGGGGAACGTGCGGAGTTGGCCCCGGGAAGACGTGCTGTTAAAATGCCGTTATGTCCAAAGTGGTACTTGGGTGGTCCAGAGCGAGTCGAGAATGGCTTCTGGACCCGGTTACAAGCAGCCGCTTCCTGCAACCCTGCGAGAAGGACGGTGAGGGAGTGTGTGAAACGAGAGCCGTGAAGACAAGAGGCGACTGAATAATTTAACAAGTATGGTGCCAGAACTCTTTTCGGAAAGTGAAAAGGGGAAAATGAGGGGAGAAGTTGTAAGAGAGTCCATACCTTCATCTACAACAGTCTTGGTAAAGTCAACAGATAATATCTATAATTGAAATGCCAATAAGTAGTAGTAAAATTGTTTATTTAGAAATAAGGGCAGTGAGACAAGAAGAAACAGTAGACTAGACCATGGTTGCCCTTGGAGAGCAAGCACTGAGAATAGTCCCAGACAAGTGGGGTGTGAAGGCTGCTGGTCCTGGGGGCGCCTGGGTGGCTCAGCCGGTTAAGCATCTGACTTTGGCTCAGGTCACGATCTCACAGTTATGAGTTCGAGCCTTGTGTTGGGCTCTGCGCTGACAGCTCAGAGCCTGGAGCCTGCTTCGGATTCTGTGTCGCCCTCTCTCTTTGCCCCTCCCCTGCTCGCTCTCTCTCTCTCTCTCTCTCTCTCTCTCTGTCTCAAAAATAAATGAACATTTAAAATTTTTTTTAAGAAACTGCTGTTTTTTGTGATAATCTTTGTATAATGATGTTACCCTAAGCTTTCCCAGGTACAAGTGTTAATCTGATAAAAGTTAACTATTTAAATGACACCTGATGGAGGGATCCACCAAAGTACCGTTGGAGGAAGTGGGTTTATTTTGATGGTGTTGCAATGGACTCTTACATTCCACCTTCAAGCAGAGGGCTCTTCCTGAATCAAAACCCACATCAGATCGCATGCTCTTCTTCTTTAATGTTTATTTATTTTTGAAAGAGAGCAAGTGGGGGAGGGGCAGAGAGAGAGAAGGAGAGAGAGAATCTGAAGCAGGCTCCGTGAGGTCAGCACAGACCCCAGTGTGGGACTTGAACTCGTGAACCGTGAGATCATGACCTGAGCTGAAATCAGGAGTCAGACGCTTAACAGACTGAGCCACGCAGGAGCCCCATCACATGCTCTTTTAAAACTACTCACCATTCATCCCACAAGCATTAAAGGTGCTCCAACATGCACTTATAATGCACCAATAATGAGACCGGCTCTGCTCTAGACCCCAGGTGTACTTTCAGCCCATGAAAGATCCCAAGAGGCCTTCGTTGCCCAGGCCCTTGGCTTAAAGCAGGCCAGTGTGAAGAGAAGCATCCAAGACACTTGAACGGCATCCAACCTGACCCTCGCACACTCATCTTGCACTTGGACGCTCCCAGTTAGGCTGAGGAGCAGTCCCTCCACCTTTGCCCCTGTCCAGCCTATTCTCCGTGCAGTAGCCCGAGGAGTCGCTATAATGTAGATCAGATGCCGTCACTCCTCCGCGGCAACCCTGACTTCCGACTCAATCAGAAGAAAGCCCAAATCCTTACCATGGCCAACAAGGCTGCACAGTCGAACCTCTTATTCCCTGTCCCTCCCCAGCATGCACGTTCCCCAGTGTCCCTCTCTATGTCCTTCCTAATCTTCACCATCACCTCATACTATGATGTTTGCTTTCATTATCTCTTTCTGTCTACTGGGTTACGACTAACCAGGCTAGAGCTTTACTTTGGTCATGACCACATCCCCAGCACTTACAACAGTACCAGGCACATAGCAAACATGCAATAACCAGTTGTAGAATGAGTAAACAAAGAGCCATCGAAGACTATATCGGTAAGTCACTGATCACAAACACGAGCATTGTTAAACCATCACTCTTCCTTCAGTGTGAAGAATAGATTACAAATAAGAACATCCAAAGAGTCAGGGGCACAGGGCACCCGGGTGGCTCAGGCGTCTGACTTCGGCTCAGGTCATGATCTCACAGCTCGTGGGTTCAAGCCCCGCCTCAGGCTCTGGGCTGACAGCTCGGAGCCTGGAGCCTGCTTCGGCTTCTGTGTCTCCCTCTCTCTCTCTTTCTCTGCCCCCCCCTCCTACTCATGTTCTGTCTCTCTCTGTGTGTCTCTCAAAAAATAAAAACATGAAACAAAATTAAACAGAGTCAGGGGGGACCACTGGGGAGGCCGGCTGGCACAGTGATCCAGGTGCAAGGAAGCTGTGGGCTGAGAAGAGAACTGACAATCAGCTGCAGCAATACTTAGGGAGGGTCCACAAATGAATCTTCTGGAAATAGCAGGAGAGGTAGGAGCCAAACTGGGATGGTGCAGGGCTAAGGGAGCAAAAAAAAAAAAAAAAAAAAAAAAAAGGTTTTATAAATGAAGGACATAGATTTAGGAATCCTTGAGGTCAAGTAAGATGCATAATGGAAAATGACCATTGTCTTTAGCAATAAGTGAACCACTGATGACCACAAGGGTTGCTTCATTGGAATGTGAAGGCAGAAGTCAGATGCCACTATTGATAAGGACAGTCAGGAAGCAGGGATCTCAAATGCATTTCACGCTTTCAAAGTGTGGGTGTACAGGGAAGGAGGGAATTCGGCAGAAGATAAGCTGCTGGGTTGCAGGTAGGGGCTCTTTGGAAATTGGGAGACACTTAAGTACATTTAAGTCCAGGTGGAAGGAAGCAGGTAGAAGAAGATCCAGGGAATATAGACGCCAACTGATGGGACAAGGTCCTTGATGGAAGGGTGCAGAGCACAGGTCAAAGGAATGGCCTTGGAGAGGAGGGCCACATATTCCATCGTGGATGTCGGAATGGATGCTAGCGGGTGTGAGCATTTGGCCGTGGCAGGACTACAAGCCATCCTGGCTTGTTCCTCCGGCCAACATATATAGCTCTATGCAGCAAATTCTATGCTGCATACTGTGTTCCAGCTGGGGACACAAATATAAGGAAGACACATCGTCAAGAAATGACTCATAAGAGTTCCAAGGTTCTATTTTCTCATTGTTGCTTAATTTCTTATCCTTCCTATCCCAGATAAGGCCAGGGATCATACCCTTCAAGTTTAATTCCATTTAAAAAGCCCATTGGCTTCGGCCCCAAATATGCTTCTGTTTCATATAACTGCTACTCCCCACACACCCCTGCACCATAATGTCTTCCTCATAGCAAATCCCTCCCCTACTGGCTTGTTTAACATCTTTACTCTGGTATTGCTCTGATGGTCTCTTTCTCATAACAAAGTCATCATAAGAAGAATCTCCACGATCCAGTGCCTCATCCAGAGCTCTGCAGGTAGGGAGCACTTGCTCTGTTAAGTGAAGGAGCAGATAAGTTGGCCGATTATGGCTTCTAGTCCGTCTGGTAGCTGTCATCCACTGACCACCTGGGGGGATGGGAGGACCTGAGCTGGAGGAAAAGGAGAACGAACTCCAACCCGAGATGGATCTGAATGTGAATCCATCCCTGGCACGTGCTAGCCATGCAAGCTTGAATTAACTTCTCTTAACAGCTCTCATGCCACTTTTCTTATTTGAAAACTGGTAAAAAGAGTTCAAACTCTAGTAAATTACTTTTTTTTACGTGTATTTATTTGTTTTTGAGAGAGAGAGACCAGGAGCAGGGGAGGGGCAGAGAGAGAAGGGGAGAATCCCAAGCAGGATCTGCACTGTCAGCACAGAGCCTGACATGGGGCTCGATCCCATGAACCGTGAGATCATGACCTGAGCCAAAATCAAGAGTCAGACACTTAACCTGACTGAGCCACCCAGGCGCCCCTAAACTTAGTAAGTTATTTTAAGAATTGACTAACATAAATTGCCAACAAATGGTCAACGTAGCCAGTAAGTGAAGGGATGACATGAAAGCTACAATAAGGAAACATCTTCAGCTATTAAATTAGGAGGGATGAGAAGAGTCATACAAATGGTGTGAAGAGGAAAAGAAATCAGTCCTTTTATGGGTTGCTGGTGGGTGTGTAAGTAGCACAGTGTCTCTAGAGAGGATTTGGCTACAGCCACAACATCACCTTCTTTAAGAAGTTGCCCTAGACATCCGGTCCCAGGAACTGATCCTAAGGGAATCATTGGCTAATACACAAGGATGTGTGTGCAAAACTATTTGTTTCAAGATTGCTTGTAGTATGAACATGGGAAATAATTAAACAGTTGAAAATTACAGGACATGAGAAAATTATAGAAATTATAGAAAATCATTATAGAAAATAGAATACAATGCACTATTGACAGAAAAAGCATGCTATAAATTAGCAATACGCAATTCCATTTTTGTTTTCAAAATTTTGCATTTTCTAATGTATATACACACATACAAATGAATACATAGTTATGTGTATACTCACAAAGAAGAAAGTCTCAGAATGTTCTGGAAAGTTCTACACCCAAATGTTAACAATGGATATCTTCTGGGGCACCTGGGTGGCTGAGTCGGTTGGGCGTCCAACTTCGGGTCGGGTCACGATCTCACCTTTCGTGAGTTCAAGCCCTTGGTCGGGCTCTGTGCTGACAGCTCGGAGCCTGGAGCCTGCTTCGGATTCTGTGTCTCCTTCTCTCTCTCTGCCCCTCCCCCACTTGTGCTCTGTGTCTCTATGTCTCTCAAAAAATAAATAAATGTAAAAAAATAAAAATAAAAAAATAAAAAAACCAATGGATATCTTCCGGCAATGGTTCTCTCAAGAAAACTTGTAAGGCATTGGTTTTGCTTTCAAATTTATCCCTAGCTTCAATATGATACTTCTATAATCCTAATGAATCTTGTCATGAGGTCAAAAATAATATTTTAAAAATGAAAACAAGCATCACATTTAAAACAGGGCAGTGCTTTGGCTGTAATGGGTGTTCATGAAGTGTCAGCTACCCGTAATTATTTACGAGTAATAAAGAACATAGAACAAAATTAGCTGACTAACCTTCAGACCAAAATTACGGACTTGATCCTGTTCTTTCCCTCCTCTGACCAACTTGGAAATAAATCTCCAACATTTGGCCTAGTGCCTGGCCCACAGGTAGTACTGTGTAAACACCGGGGAAAAGAACAAGTGGATGAACACCCTTATGTGGAAAGAGGTCTTCACGGGAATCTGGAAAGCGAGGGAGAAAAAGACGGATTCTCTATTCCCACCGTGCCCAGCACTATTCCAGCTGATTCCTTTATGTGTCTCATTTGGTCTTGCAGCCCTTGATATATCATTACCTCCCTCTTGTAAATGAGGAAATGGGGTTCAAAGAGACCCCGCCTCTTGCAGGTCGTCACATGGCCAGGAGTGGAGAAGGATGAACCCCAGCTCTGTCTGCTGACATCTGTCCTTTCCTCCCCCTCTCCAGCGTGGGCTGCCTCGCCCCGCAGGTGGGTGCATTCGTGGACCTTCGAAACCAGCCTGGTCATCCAGATGAACTCTCTTCGGGGTACCAAGCAGTAGAGGTCCTGATAGTTTGGTGGCTCACTGATGGGGAAGCGAACCCACAGAGCTACCAACCCCCCGGGTAATGGGGCAGAGCAGCAGCCCTTCTAGGCTGAAGAGATTGAAGGAATTTTCATCCAATCCCCTAAACGATCCCTTCTCCCTCTCAGGAGACACAGCAATCAAAGAGACGTGGCAAAGAGAAGCAGTGGGCATTGGAAAGGTCAGTGGTACTAAAAGGCCCAGAATCTTCCCCCATTAATGCCCTAATTGCGTTTATCACCCAACGTTTTCACTCAAACGTCAAACTTCATTTCCGCCTTTCTCCTCTCCCAGGTCACAGATGTTTAATATTCCTGACTAAGACATAATGAGCCTTTTTATGTCACTGTAATATTTAGTTTCTTTAAATCATGATTAGCTTCATCCATCGTGCAATGCAGGGACGACTAGAAATTTGGGAGATGGGATTCCATTAGGCGGATATTATGACCAAGCCAAGCTGAAAGGGAGATTAAACCAGGTGGCAAAGTTCACTGGTGATAAACTACACCGACAGCCTGGGGTTGATTGTCTGTGAACCTCGGGTCAAAAAAAAGTAGAAGACTGGGTTATAAAGGACTTTGAAAAGTTATAATTTTCCAGTTTGGGGCAAGTCTGCTTCCCAAATGAATGTATATATTTTTTAACATTCTAGGCTACTAAGACTTTTTAAAGAACAAGTTCAGTCTCTGTTCTCCTAAATTGTGGTCCCCATATTGAATGGTTCATTTGGCAAAAATAAGTTCACAAGTCAACGGGTAGGCAATTGCTCGTAAAACATCATTGAAAAATGTAAAGCGCATCCTTATGTTTTTGTGCAAAAAAGCATGAGAGTGCCCCTATCATCTTTTTTTTTCTATGTCTCGAAATAACTTATGTCGTCCGCTGCTCCTGAAAAAACACACAATATCTTTAAAGCACCCCAACACACCATGAAGAAAGGACTGATAACACCAAGCCGCACATACTCGGGGGCTCTTCGTGGTAATGACTCAAATTCTACACATTTCATTCCAGACCCGTCACTTCGACTCCTACCTAGTTCTCTCTTGATTTCTGTCTCCCACTCTTCTATTCCATCAACAACTTTCAACCTGAGGCGCCCCATGAAGAAGAATTAGGACAATGCCTGGCATTCATGGTGAATTACAAGTAGCCAAAGCTCCAGCAACAGGGGCAAGACGACCGAGGGGAGAGAGTAAAGCATTTTTGTAATAATCGGCCTCTGGTTTCTGTCAGTTTATTGCAGGGTCTGTATCAGGAAGTTCAAATCCCTCCACGAGCTGGCCTTTCTCGGCCCCCTTCCTCCCTGCTTCCTCTCCCAAGGTGGAAGCTTTCTTCCTGGCTCTGGAAATTCTGTCACTGTGCCTTCACAGACCTCCAGGCTGGAAGGATGAAGGCATGGAGTTTTATCCCAGGCAATCTGGTCTTCTGGAGAATCAGAACCTTTGTTTCCCTGAGAACGTAGTCCCTGCAGAACTCATAGAAGGGATGTACCCAAAAACACGGAATGGACTATTCGGATTCGGTGTCTCCGTCTCTCCCTACCCCTCTCCCGCTCATGCTCTGTCTTTCTCTGTCTCTCAAAAATAAATAAATGTTAAAATTTTTTTTTTAAAAAACATGGAATGGACTAGACTGTGGTATCTCATGGATTATCTGCTTCCTTTATAGACCACAATACGGTAGCTTGTTTTGCTTTGTGTGTGCGTGTCTGAGAGTAGGCGATGAATTTAATCATTATTATTAATTTTGAATCATACTGCCTTATTGAGCTATTTCACTATTTTTTTTTCATTTTTGGCTAATTGCCTTGAATCTTCCAGGTGTATAATCATATTGTATTTAGTGATTTTTTTCACCTCTTGCTTGGTAAGTATAACCTTTTTATCTTACCAATAGAGCTGGTATAATGAGAAACTATAGTCATGATGGCATCCTCGTCTTTTTCCTGAATTGAGTGAGAATGTTTCAAGCACTTCCTCATCCATCCTAAAAATGCCTTTGTGACAAAAGACATATATATCACTTGCCAACCTAAGAAAATATTGTGACGTCCTATTATATGAAGGCTTTTAAAGGTGGGGCGCCTGGGTGGCTCAGTGGGTTGAGCGTCCGGCTTCGGCTCAGGTCATGATCTCGCTGTCCGTGAGTTCGAGCCCCGTGTCAGGCTCTGTGCTGACAGCTCGGAGCCTGGAGCCTGTTTCGGATTCTGGGTCTCCCTCTCTCTCTGCCCCTCCCCCACTCATGCTCTGTCTCTCTCTGTGTCAAGGATAAATAAACATTCAGCAAAAAAATAAAGAATAAATAAAAATAAAAATAAATAAAGTTAAGAATGGATATTCAATTTTGCCTAATGCAGCATCTAAGAAGATTGTCATAAATTGTTTTCCTTAGATCATATTTCTTATAACGAACCACTCTTGATTATCGGAATAGGGCCATATAATCATACTCTGCTTTTTTTCTTTTTTTTAATGTACTGTTGAATTGTTTGTTTACATTTTATTTACAGTTTTGCATTACCAAGTACGGTTACGATTCATTGCTGGAGGATGTAAGCACATCCTTTGTCGCTCCGTTAGGAAAGGACTCTTGGAAGCTTGCTCCTGCTTTTCTCCAGATTTTCCCCCATATACCTTTTCACTTTGCTGATTTTTGCCTTTTAGCATTTTGCCGTAATAACGTACCGTAAATATTTTGGTATCTGGCCTAAGGGAAATGGAGTTAGGGGTATATTTAGGAGGGATTTATTTATTGAGATACATGAATGTGGTTTGCTCTCGCTGCCATTCATGGCTCATTTCTTGCTAGCTTTCCCGGTACAGGAATAGCTTCTGAAAGCTTCCACTCATGCTCTGGGCTAACCCACCTTGCACTGCAACTTGAAGATAGAGGGTTTTATCATGATGGGAATCTGTCCTCTGGCCCATGGCATGAGGCATATGTGGCTAGCTGAAGCAAAACAAGGTTTGAAATGTACACAGCCGGACGTTCTCTGGCAGACAACTCTCCCAATCAACTGCATACAATTACAAATTTGGTTCTCTTTGAGGTCTAGTCAAAACAGGGGTTCTCCCCTGCAGGAAACAGGCTCCAAATCTCAGCAGGCACTGTTATAAATGCACCGCTTGTCTTTTGTGATGGGAATTGCAAAAGATCGAATTAACCAAATCCCTGTGCTTGTAGAGTAGAAACCAGCAGCAAAACAATAAGTGGGCAGGTGTGCCCGTGTGAGAAGTTGTGGGTTTTCTGCATCCCAGTGTATCAGATTGCATCTAGCTTATCCAACACATCTTGTCTGGAGGAAGTCTGCTGGTTTCAGATGAAAGAACACAAACTTGTCAGTGACGCAGCAACGAGGACTAGAGAAACAGGAGACAAACTCCTACATGGTCATCAGGAAGTCAATGGATGTGGAGGGAAAATAATTGGATTATACTATGAAGTAGCTCCATACAAGGTAGTGGCAGTTTTTGAAAGCATTGGACTTGCTCTTGGGATGCCGGGGTGGCTCTGTCGGTTAAGTGTCTGACTTTGGGCTCCCGTCATGATCTCGTGGTTCACGAGTTAGAGTCCCGCGTATGGCTCTGCCCTGACAGCTCAGAGCCTGGAGCCTGCTTCGGATTCTGTGCCTCCCTCTCTCTCTGCCCCTCCCCTGCTTGTGCTCACTCTCTCTCTCTCTCTCTCAAAAATAAATAAACATTAAATTTTGTTAAAAAAACATTTGAAATGCTCTTGTCTATACCTTAATTTTAGAATGATTTTATATGTTTGCAGAATGGATAATCAAAGCAAAATTCAAATGTGTTGGGAAGTATCTTAGTAGAAGTCAAAAAAACTTAGACGATGCAAGACTGGCCACGTCTTCTGTTCTTCTGTTTTTCTTCTTTAATTGAAGTGTAGTAGATACACAACGTGACAGTAGTTTCAGGTGCACAACATAGCGATTTGACAAAGGATTGGCAGGCTCTTTATGAGGTCAAAGTCTTTAATTATATCACAACAAGAATTAAAACTCATGGTCAAAGTCATAAAGATATGGAACAGAGCCCCAGTAGCCAAAGGAATATACCAAGAAAGGACAACTAAAGAAATAACAAAAAGTAAGAGAACCAGAACACTCCCCAGCAGGAAGCACAAGAAGACGGATGGACAGAAGGACGCCATTTGTACAAACGAAAACTCACGGCATGTGTTCACTAAAACACCACTGTTTTTCCAATATCATGTTCACAGTAATATGAAGAATCATATTATAAAGGAATCCAAAATATCAATCAAATCATAAAATAGACATGAAAGATACTTTTGAAACAAGTATTTAGAAAACGTAAGAGCCAAATTCCTGAGGTCTTAGGTGTCCTATGAGATGTTGTATGTATCCACATATGTCCTATATGGCTTGGTGCTATTTGGGTTGTACGCTGTGTGCCATTAAAAGGTACATCAGGGGTTCCTGGATGGCTCAGTCAGGTAAGCTGACCTCAGCTCAGGTCGTGATCTAATGGTTCGTGAGTTCGAGCCCCGCGTCGGGCTCTGTGCTGACAGCTCGGAGCCTGAAGCCTGCTTCGGGTTCTGTGTCTCCCTCTCTCTCTGCCCCTCCCCTGCTCATGCTCTGTCTTTCTCTCTCAAAAATAATACACATTAAAAAAAATGTTTTTAAAGAGGTGCATCAAATAAACCAGTCACGAAATATCACTCCATTGTTGTAGATTCTACATCGGCTATAACAAACATTGATCTGTGGCAAATATTGGGTACTCCCCTCTTCCCAGAAAATCGTATCAGAAAGTTTTAATTTTTTGGCCAACTGACGACTGACTGTCTATGACTTTACTCAACAAAATGAAACAAGGTTTGGACAATTGTAGCCTGCCCTTGAATGGCATTCACAGTCAGTCATGATGAAAACGCTGCTATATTATCGAGAACAAAAGCTTCCGTGGGCTCTTCAAAAACATTTAAAAATGGCACAATACGTACAGTGAACATTCCCTTAATTCTGTCAAAGGAAAAGCTGTCTCCACGGTGTCGAGGCTGTTGACAGCTTCGGTACTCTGCTACATTAAATGTTTTCCTTTCAGGTTTGAATTGTAGATGTGTTATTTTATACACACATGCCAACTTGGATTTTTCTCTAAAGATTTTAAGGGTGATAAGGTGGTCTGGCCATTATAAAGCTATTCAAGGCTTGCACATGGGCAAAAAGATATTTAAAAGACTCTGACATACATTTTTAAAGACAGAAGACAAACCTGAGCACAAAGATGTTAAAAAAAAAAACCAAACTGTATTCACAAAGTTTATAAAGCTTCAATACACCATTTCAACTGTAATTTGAAAAGGCATTTTGGAGTGTTTCAATAAAACAAATAACAAATCACAGGCTCGTGAATTGGATGTTTATGAAAGGTACATTCTTTTTTCAACTGTGAATATATTGGCTAAGGAAATGAGAGGGAATTCAATTAAAAATTAATGGAAACAAAATGAAAATACGAGGGGGAAAAAAGCACTAGAAATTAACCTGACATTTAAACGCAAATTACAATGGAAACAACATTTAGATCAAACTACAAGTGGTAATTGTGACTCTTCTCATAGAAATAATCCATAGGCTCTTGGATTGTTTGATATTTTGGTCAATGGAAGACAGTGAATTATCTGCATATATTGGGAAGATATTCAAATTTCTCGCTGATTTAAAACAGTGCTGAGATCAATGGAGGTCATATAAAATATCATAATCAAATAAAATAAAATCTGAATCCACCACCACAAGAGCAAATCATTGGCAAGCTGGCTAATGAGTGTCAGTAAATCAAAGATGATTTAAGATTTAAGTGTCACACAAGAAAATGTCAAATGCCCTTTACAGAAAATCTATGGCAAAAATTGGATAGAGTTTTCCCCCAAATTTATAACAATCCTAAAAATTTATATGACATGATCAACATGGGTTGAGATCCTGGAAAGAACTTTTCTAAACTATTAGTAAAAAATATTTTAATCTGGGGCGCCTGAGTGACTCAGTCGGTTAAGTGTCTGACTTGGGCTCATGTCATAATCTCACAGTCTGTGAGTTCGAGCCCCGCGATGGGCTCTGTGCTGGCAGCTCAGAGCCTGGAGCCTGCTTCGGATTCCATGTCTCCCTCTCTCTCTGCCCCTCCCCTGCTCATGCTCTGTCTCTCTCTCTGTCTCAAAAATAAATAATAAAAACACTAATTTTTTTTTAATTTTAATCCACCATGCTAGAAGGCAGAATGAACTTTCTATTGCCTCACTAGAAATTGTTACTAAATTATAGTCCTGGGAAGGGGCAGTTAAAGAGCACCCACCCGGGGCGCCTGGGTGGCTCAGTCAGTTAAGCGTCCGACTTCAGCTCAGGTCACGATCTCGCGGTCCGTGAGTTCGAGCCCTGCGTCGGGCTCTGGGCTGATGGCTCAGAGCCTGGAGACTGCTTCCAACTCTGTGTCTCCCTCTCTCTCTGCCCCTGCCCCGTTCGTGCTATCTCTGTCTCAAAAAATAAATAAAACGTTGAAAAAAAAATAAAAAATAAAAAAAAAAGCACCCACCCAAAATCATAGGGAAAATATTTATAGAAATGTGCCCAGAAGTTAATACAAAAAATAGGTTTTCTTTTTCTGGGTTTTTTTTTTGGGGGGGAGAGATTATTTTGGATTTTGTAGATTTTCAGTCTATATAATTTATTTAATTTCTCATTCTAACTAAATATTCAGTTTTAATCTAATCTTCCATTCACAATCTTCTGTTCTTTAAAGAGAGCACCCAAAGTTGTATAGTCACAGTCTCACAAAACTTCAAGAGCGGTAATAATCTGACACATAAAAACAACAGACCTGAGGAAAGCATTAGTGAAGACACAACTTTTGGGCAAAAATGTGGAACCATTATTTAAATGTGAATGCATCACAAAATACTTCCCCCTCGCTCCACTATTGAGAATCTCCCTCCTTCCTACATAATTTGCAATCGTTGACCTGTGTATCTTGTCACAAATGTTAGTTGTAGGTCAATGGAAAAGCAGGAAAAAGACAAATTGACTTCTCAGAGCCGGTTAACAACAAAACACAATGATAAACTATGTTTTCTAAGAAAGGGCCACCAGAAAACACTACATTATAGAGTGATGCCATGGTCTTTATCTCATTATTCAGGACCCTAAAGCATCTGGCAAGTCCAGAAGAATTGCCCTGCTGATCCCAGAAGGGCAGCCCAAATACTGACGTATGGGATTATTATAAGCAAATAAATGGTGTGTTGTTTTAAATCATTATATTATGGGATTGTTTGTTACACAGCAAAAACTGACCGATGCGCTTCAAAGCTGTCTATTCTAAAGACACCCAGCTATAAGTATAAGGAAGTTTTACCTTGTGCCAACTCTGACCACAACCCTGAGCCATGTTTTGGCTGTTTTGACCCGAGCTGTTTTGAATATGCTGTATCCTCTTTCTTGAATGCCTTTTCCCCTCCTCTTTGCTAGCAAACTCAAACATGGAATCCCCTGCCAATATTGCCTTCTCTGCAATTTCCTCCTATGACCCAGGTAGTTACCCGTTCTCTCTCCTGATGCCTCTAGTCATAACTCTATCATACAATCTCATTCACCTTAGTGTCTTCAGTACCGAACACGGTGGCTGGGTGTACAATGTTCTGAGTGAACAAATAGTGGTGTGGTTAATGAAGTAACCTTTCAACTAAGAAAGACCTCATTTCAAATCCTAGCTTTACTACATATGAGGAGTTGTGTGACCTTGGAAAGTAGGCTTGGTTGTGTAGAACAGGAAGCCAGAATGGTGGAGTAAATGAGGTGGTGATTGTTTTCTCTCACGAAAGTAAGTCTGGGTAGGCAATCCCAGACTCTGCTAGTGGCTCCATGGTAAGAAAGGGCTCAGACTTCTATCATTCTTCTCCATCACACTGTGCTGGAGATTTCCTTCTCATGTTCACCTCATAGTCCAAGAAACCTCTAAATACTCCAGCTACCACATCCTTGGCCCAAGCAAGAAGGGGGAAGCCAAGAACCAGGAAAAGGATGTTTCTCTGGGCCAAGTTGTCTCCTTTTAAAGAGTTTGCCCCGAAACCTCAACCAACAACATCTTCACGTGTCTCATTGGCCATTCTCCTCCACAAGAGAAAGTGGAAAGTGCACTTTGATAATTGAGCACATTGCCACCCCGAGCAACGTAAATAGGGCTTCTGTAATCAAAGGAAAAAGGAGAATGGATATTGAGTCGGACACTTGGAATCTCTACAACATTCTGGACCAGTCAGTTCAACTTTCTTGACCTTCAATTCTTTCATATATCTAATGGGAACAAGACCCTTTCAAGGTGGCTGTGTAGTTTTTGTGGGACGACTCTGTGAACTGCCCAGAAGTAGATACTCAACAAACAGCAACTATTCTCAATGTGACTTTTTATGAAAATATGTTATCTACTATCTCTCAGTCCACTATATGTTAAACATCTTGGAAATCCCACACTGCCGCTCATCTTTCTTTTCCCAGTGCCAAGCACAGTGCCTGGTATATTAGATAATCAGCAAATATTTGTTCAAATAAAGTCAAGTGGAAATTAAGCATTACAAAACACATAGAAAGTATCTCCTAATACAAATGCTTGCCTGGGCAAATTGTGGCTCGCTCTGCATTTGGCAATAGGCTTTGCAGATAGCAAGCTTGACAAAGGATTTCTTTAAGCACAATCGGCCCTCAGATGGCCACTCAGCAAATGGATACTCAGTTACTGTAAATCACTACTGTCAGCTATAGAGTCCTGAGAAACTCAAGTCAATAAGAATGTTTAATAAACAAGAAGTGTGTAGAAAATGAGCAGGAGATGATGGTCATCTTGATAGTCTAAAGGGGCTGATCACCTCTCTATTCCCTCCCCTCTTCCCTCCGACACTCTACCTTTTGAGATAGGCAAACTTCTTGGCCTTTCTTGGCTACCAATGGTCACAGAAACTGGAGGACTTACAATAGCTAAAAAGAGAGGAAGACTTTTATGGCATCCCACTAGTGATGAGAAATCGAAATCAATGAGCCTGGTATCCCAGGCCCTTGTTGGTCTGGCCCATGTCAGCCATTCCAGTGCTAAGCATTCCACTAGTCTCATAAGACATGCATTTAACCCACAAACAACTTTAAGAACAGTTGCTTTTTTCCATATTTTGCTGATGAGCACATTGAGACTCAGAAGTTACAGGACAAGTTCTTTTGGCTCATTTAATTCCAACAGACAGACAACCAGCTCAAATAAGCTTACACCAAAAAATAAAATAAAATAAATAAAAATAGGCTGTAGAACAAGGAAGTCCAAGGATGAGGTTGAGTTCGGGTAAAGCTAGATCCAGGAGTTCAACATTGAATCCAGACTCTATCTTTCTTAATTCTCAGCACTGCTTGCCTTAGCTTGGCTTTATCTCAGACAGTGTTTATCTCCACAGTGGCAAGATGGCCCCAGAAGCTCCATATTTACAGGCTTCTTAAAGACACCATGGAAAGAGAAGGCTTCTTTCTTGACTGCATTGGCAACATCTCAGGGAGAAACCTGAGTCCAGTTTGATTCACATGCATAGCTCTGAACTCATCAATATGGCCACAGAATAGGCTGAATAAATAGGTCCCCAGGACGAGGCAGGGGCTCAGTGAACTTAATCCCACACGAACCACGTGGGTTGAGCACAATTTGGCTTGAATGGGAATGCAGTCATTCCCCAGAGACAGAAAGTAAACGTTGAGCTCATTTATACCCCATCCAGGTAATAGATTCAGTCTTTCATTCTGGTTTACCTTTCTCCAAAGCCCAAGTTTTTTGTTTTGTTTTGTTTTGTTTTGTTTTGTTTTAGTACAAAATTTTGGTGTTAGATTAAAGACTAAAAAGCTGCATGGTTTTTCAATGAAATCTTATTTATAGATGTTTATTCTTACTAGACTGTGTTAGACATTTGCATGTGTTGTTTCACTGAAGTGTCACTATTATGAATGAAGGCCACTCCTCACTATGGCCATTCTGCGAATGAGGAAAGTCAAGTTCGGAGAGATTAAGGCACCTACCGAAAGTAACAGCTAGCCAAAGAGAGATCTAGGCCTCATCTATTTCCATGTGACCTTGAAGGTGCAGAAACCCCAGAATCCCCAACAGACACTTTCCCCAGGCCAGCTTGGCAGCAGGTGAGAGGTAGTTTGGGTGTGATCTCAGCCCTATCCCACCACCAGGATCTATTCTAAGCAAAGCAGGAAGCACATCGGCCCCTTATCACCACCTCCGCTTGGGGAAAAAGTGAGGCTCCTTGGCCCACCATGTAGGGTGCAGGTCTGGGCCACTGAATGGCTATCGCCTCTCTCTCCCAGTGGATTAAGTGCACTCTTGTATGGCTTTCTGCCCCACTTGAATTCTAACTAAAATCAGAGCCCTGTTCTGCAGCCCAGCCTCCTTGCATGAGGCTCAAACACCTGGGAGGAGGCTCTCACTGGCCTTTTTACAGAGCTCAAATCCTAGGCCTCTTGCTCCCAGCCCCTGGTTAGGGCCGTGTTCCCAGTTGAGTGAGTTTTCCAGAAACAGGATTGGCCACCCCAGTTGACCTATCTCACTCCAGCCCTGGTTGCAAGAACAGACCTAATTCTCTGAGTCTACCACTGTCAACCCCCTTTAATGTGCACCTTGGCAGCCCTACCTACCAAGAGGTGAGATCGATGTCCCGCCTCTCAAACCCGGGGTGGCCTTGTGACTTGTTTCGGTCAATGGGATGCAGCGAGAGTAATGTGGGGTCGGTTACCCCCAAGCGTCAGTAGGCTCGCCTGGTGGGAGGTGAGGGACTACGTGGCAAGGGGAGTCCTGGGTAAGCCAAGGCCATTCTGCTCTGGCCCGTGGCCGCTGACCCCTGTGAGTGAACCCTGAAGAGATGAGCAGAACCATCCCAATGAACCACAGCCAATTGCAGATGTGTGTGTGAGCCCAGCCAAGACCAGAAGAAAAGTGCAGCTGTCCTCTAAACCCATTAACAGTGATTAGTGCTTCTTGCTTTAAGACGCTGAGTTTGGGAGAAGGTTGTTATGCATTAATAGCGAACTGATACAACCCTCGCAGACACACTGGGCCCGCTCAGGTTGGTCCGAAGTCTCCACACCCCCCGTGGACCTAACTGAACATCTGGTCAGTTTCCTTCCTCATCGTGGGCCCCACCACACCCCGAACCCATTCACTTTCTCTCCCAGGCTCCCAGATGAAGTTCTGGCATAGATACCGACCAAGTAATGACATTCGAAGCCACAACCTGTCATCAGGAGGGCACAGGAAAAGAGCAGAAGGAGCACTCCTCGCCTGCAAGGGATCACCCTCCACCTGAAGAAAGAAGGTTCACATGTGAAAACAATTAGCAGGCAACTGCCCCAATACCGCCTTACGGACTTCAGCAGCCGTCAGATGAAATTATAACTACTTATCAGTCTGTCTCAGGAACCAAACTGGGAGATCGTGGAGGGCAGGACCCAGTCTAGTTTCTCCATGGATCCCCAACAACCAAGCTCTGCCTAGACCAGAGCAAGTACACGTATACATTTCCCCCAGTAACGAATGGTACATGGCAACAGGTTCAAGTGTTAATCGAGTGGTTCAGATGTTATGAGATTAGGAAATTCAGCAGGTTGACTGGCACGTACTGAGAGTCAATAGCTTCAGGAGATGAAGGAAGGAGGGAGCGTGTGCCTCGCACAGGATGGACGTGTGCAAACCCCATCCATCTGTATGAACAGCGATGGGAAGAGTAATAGCCAACCCGCTGATCCGGTCCTGCCTCCCACCGACCAGATGCCCCCAGGCACCTTATTCCCATCCCCTCGGTTTTCTCACTAGGACACTAGACCTTAAGTCAGGATTCCCATGAGAATCAGAAGTGATCGTTGGTTCCTCCAGTGAGAACAAGCGAGCATCACGGGCGCCTGCCCCAGCTGTAAGTGGCTCCGAGCCCAAGGCAGGCAGGAGCATCTCTGTGGAGACGAGAGGGATAAACCTGGAAGCTACAAACACAGCACCCCCGAGGAAGGGGAGCCACCACCAGCGTCCAGCACACAGACACTTTACCAAGAAGCCGGAAGGGCGGGGTCAAAGTGCACGCAGAAGCCTGCGATAAGAAAGCTGACCTTGGTCACCCGCTAAACTCCAGCATCTGTCTTCGATATTGGTTCTCGTCTGTTATTTTCCACCTTTCACTCCGTGTGCTTCTCATTGGCTTTTTTTCACCGTCCACGGTGTTTTCCCATTACCTTGTCTCACAGCGCTGCCCCGGTGTTCTAACCTGTGACCCCCAGTGACGCGGGCCGAATAAGGGCAGTGCACGCGAGCCTTAGTCCCCGGCTGTGTGTGATCGCTGTGGCCTGGAAGGTGGCTGGCGTGAGAGCCTCACCGGAGCCTGGCCTGGGAGGGGAGCCACATGCTCGGAGTTTTTCCAACAGCTTTGAAATCAGGGATGACAGGGCCGGAATCTCAGCTCTGCCACCCACCTCGCTGTGTGAATGTGGACCATGCAACCTCCCGGACTCAATTTCCTCATGAGAAAAATGGAGACAGAAGCACCTACGTCACTGAGTTGAAGAATTAAAGCTAAGAGTTGCACGAGCACTTCTTACACACCCTGCATTATTCTAAATATTTCTTGGAATACTTTTAGCGCTCCCATTTTGCAGATGGATAAAGTGAGGCAGAGAGTAGTTACCTGATCCATGAGAACACACAGCTAGCAATGACAAGCCTGGAGTTATACTCAGGTGGTGCCAGGGTCCACACTATGAACCCCTCTTTATATACCACAGCTGCTATATCAGGATTCAAAGTGAAGGGTAACAAAGAGCATGGCCTGTGTCCAGCTCATAGTAAGTACCCTAAAAACATTACTTATTACAACCAAGTCCCAAGGCACATGGTGGAAAAAAACAATTGCCTCCATCCAACTTAAATGAAATCTCAGCCCATGAATGAGTGAAATGAGACCAAAGACAAAGATTACGATGACCCAGGGAGGTAACTTCTACAGCAGTGGGTCTCAAACAGGGATGATTTTTGCACACCAGGGGACATTTAACAACATCTGGGGACATTTTGGCTATCACAACTGGGGTGGGAATACCCCTGGTCTTTAAAATATATAGACCGGGGCGCCTGGGTGGCGCAGTCGGTTAAGCGTCCAACTTCAGCCAGGTCACGATCTCGCGGTCCGTGAGTACGAGCCCTGCGTCGGGCTCTGGGCTGATGGCTCAGAGCCTGGAGCCTGTTTCCGATTCTGTGTCTCCCTCTCTCTCTGCCCCTCCCCCGTTCATGCTCTGTCTCTCTCTGTCCCAAAAATAAATAAAAAACGTTGAAAAAAAAATTTTTTTTAAAATAAAATAAAATATATAGACCAATTGTTTTGCTAATCATCTGATGACGCACAGGATAACCACCCCCCACCATAACCACACACACACACAAAATGATCTGGGTCCAATGCTAGTCATACCAAGGTTGAGAAACTGTCCTCAAGCACTGAGTCTGGACCCTGTTCACTGACATAAGGTAATTTCTCAGTACCCATCCTCACATGGAGTAGCTGCATATAAAAACTGATTAGACAAATGCACACATGAATGAAATAATGGGTATATTTCCTCAGTTCTAAGGGGCTGCCTGTTGAGCACTATACCATCAATTTAACAGTGATTGTCCAGAGGGAAAAGAAACAGCACTACATTCACTATGAGATACACCCCAAGTCAGAAATGTTAAAGTGTGTGTGTGTGTGTGTGTGTGTGTGTGTGTGTGCTTCTTAGGACTGAGTAAATAAAGAATATCCCTCATGTTTAATAATACTACAACCAAAGAAGAGGCAATCCTTCCAGTGTGGAGAGAATCACCAAAACAGAGCCTAACTGAGCCCCTAGTGATTGGGTGAGGGCTGGTTTGAAAAGAATTATGAGACAGTGTCTCAATTCAGCAGGATAGATACCCGTGATTGATTAGTGATGTCTGCACAGGCATGGGAGGGGCGGGGAGGTAATGTCATACATGACCCAAACCTGCTGCCTATCATTCTGGAGATACCCTCATGGGCCATTAGTTAATCAGTGCACTGTGTGGTATGGCAATTTGGGAGACATTTCTATATTGCTGAGGTTACACTATTTGAAGGAAGAGTTTGAGGCCATCCTTGAGGTGTGTTTCTGTCCTTTGTTAATCTAGATAAGACATCAGGAATAAGCAAGCTTTCTATAATAGGAAATAGTTTCTCCAGGGCCCTAATGAGCCATGCCTCCCAGTATTCAAACTCTTGCATAATCTTTGCCCTTGAACCTCAGCTGATCCTGTGACATTAGCCAATAGAATGTGGAGAAAGTGATTTTCCCTGACTTCTGAGGCTGGGTCTGAAGAAACCCTTCAACCCCCTCCTTGGTTTCTTGGAACACTCATTCTCAGGGAACCAGATTCCATGTAAGCAGTTGGATGGCCATAATACTGCCATTATGTGAGGAAGTCCATGTCTCTACATGAAGATAGAAACCCATCCACCCCAGGTATTCCATCCACCACAGACGTGCGTGGAGATGCCACCTTGGATGTCTAGCCAAGCTGAGTCTTTCAGTGACTCCACCCCCAGCCGCCATTTGGGTTCAACTATATCAAAGACCAGAACAGAAACACCCAGTTGAGACCTATTGATCCACAGAATCATGAGAGATAATGACAGATCATCATTTTAAGTCACTACCTTTTGGGGTAGTTCGTTACTCGGTAGTAGATATTTAAAACAAGAACCATGTTAGATGTCGCAGGTGGTGAAAGACTGCCCAGGATAATCTCCTCGACTTTTTGCCTGGAGTAGGTCACATTCTGAGACACTGAAGGTTAGGACTTCCATGTATCTTTGAGGGTAGAGGGGAAAAAATTGAACCCATAATTGTAGATATTTAGAATTTATTTGGGTGGAGTATAATATCCATGTAGAGGATTAATAGGAAATGAAGCTAGAAAATTAAGTATCTGATCCTGGAAGTATCTGTCTGAATGCACGCTAAGGACTTTAGACTTTACGGACAGAGAAATAAAAAATGGTTTTAAACAGAAAAGTCACGTGATCAGACCTAGCTTTAGAACGGAAAACCATGCCAGCAACAAAAACCGGGCTAATTCAAGATAGGAAGCTGAGGCCCGTACCAAGGAAGAGGCTATTTCAAAAGTCAAGGTGAACCTCACATAGTACATAAAAATTAATTTGACATGGTCCATAAACCTAAATGTGAAAGGTAAAGCAATGAAGCTTCTAGAAGAAAACATGGGAGAAAATCTTCATGACCTTTGGGTAGACAAAGATTTCTGAAACATGTCACAAAAAGCACTAGCCATAAAAGAAAAGATTGATAAATGGGACTCCATTAAGGTGAAGAACGTCTATTCATCAAAAGACACCGTTAAGAGAGCGATAAAATGAGACCGAGACTGGGAATTGACACTTGGGGCACTTATATGTGGACAAGGACTCCTGTCCAGAAGATACAGATAACTCCTTCAGATCAAAGACTGAGGACTCGCTGTAGACAACGAGCCAAATACCCACACACACGCGCGCCCACACACACACACACACACAAGCCAGCACTAGTAAGTGTTGGTGAAGACACTGAATAATTAGAACTCTCCTCCATTGCTGGCGGGCGTGTCACCTGGTTCAATTAGTTCAGACACACAGATATTCTATGATCTGGAAAGTCTCCTCATAGCTTTGTTCCTGAGAGAAATGAAAACTTGTTTCCACCAAAAGACAGGTGCAAGAATGTTCATATTCATAAAATATTCATAAAACCCAGTGTATGTAGTGGGAATAGATACCTATCTGTTAGATCTAAAGGATCTCTCTCTCTCTCTCTCTCTCTATCATCTATGCTACAGACTGAATGACCGCATCCTCTGAAATTCATTTCTTGAAGTCTAATCCCCAGTGCAATGGTCTCAGGAGGTGGGGACTTTGGGGTGATTATATCAGGAGTGTGGGGCCCTCATGAATGGGATTAGTGCCCTTAGAAGAAAGAACCCAGAGAGTTCTCTTGTCACTTCCACCAGGCGAGTACACAGCAGAAAGACAGCTGCAGGGGCGCCTGGGTGGCTCAGTTGGTTAACCGTCCGACTCTTGAGTTTGGCTCAGGTCACGATCTCAGGGTTTGTGGGTTTGAGCCCGTCAGGTTCCTCACTGATGGGACAGAAATTGCTTGCGATTCTCTCTCTCTCTCTCTCTCTTTCTCTCTCTCTGCTCCACCCCCACTCTCTCACTCTTGCTTTCTCTCAAAATAAATAAACTGAAAAAAATAAATATAATAAATGAATGAATGAATGAATGAATGAATGAATGAATGAATAAACTTGAAAAAGAAAAAAAGACAGCTGTCTGTGAACCGGGATGTGGTCCTTTCCTTTACCAGACACTGAAACTGCCAGCACCTTGATCTCAGACCTCCAGCCTCCAGAACTGTGAGAAATACGTTTCTGTTGCTTCAAAGCCTCATGGTCTGTGGTGTTTTGTTACAGCAGCTGGAAAGAACTAAGATAGTTGCCACACTTCCCAGTAACGAAAAAAGAATCCACCGCTAAATACAACAAACTCAATTCGTCTCACAGACATGGCGGTGAGAAGAAAAAAGCGTCTAGGCGCGAAAAGCGCGTGCTGTAAAAGTCCATTTGTAAGACATTTGACCTTGACCGGAGTTAGGGTAAGCGTGCCTGCGTTTACCAGTGGAGAGGGCCCCAGGGAGCTGCTGGAAATCTCTGCCTCAAACTGGAGGTGACACAGGTGTGGACACGTGTAAATCTTCATTGAGGGAACGGACTCTGTGCCCTGTACTACGTGCAAGGAAGACATCCGTGAAGGAGGAAGAAAGCCCAGGTGAGCCCGGGTGGGCACGTGAGGGGTGCGTGGCAGCGAAACGGGACAGGAACACCCCTGGCTGCCGCTGGAGAGATGGGAGAAGGGTGACCCTGCACCGACCAGATGGAAAGCAGCAAAGAGGGGAAAGATTCAAAGGCAACTCTTAGTCCTGACTGTAGGTGTGCCGGAAAGAAGGGATGGGGCCAGAAACACTCTGCAGAATCAGAAAGAAGCAGGACCTTCATCCGGGCCCTCAGTGATGGGCTGGATTTTGTTGGGGTGGATTTGTGGCCACACAAGGGAACCCCCCCAGATAAAGGAGAACAGCACGCACAAACGGTTACAAGCAGGGAACCACCACTGCCCATCACACCCACTGCAGGGACAGCCATCCTTTTTACCTGTTAAAATCTTTCCAGGTTTTTGTGATAAGGGTCAGATGTTAAAAAAGAAAAAGAAGAAAGAAAGAAAGAAAGAAAGAAAGAAAGAAAGAAAGAAAGAAAGAATGAAAATCAGCATCTGTTTGGCAAAGAGGTGACAGAGAAGGCCCCAGAGTAGAAAAATAGCTACTCTAGTCAAATCGTCGTCCTGGGCAGGAAAAAAGGTGAGTGCTGGGGAGGCGGGGCTGTTGTGTGGCCAATGCACAAGGCTGCAAAATCTTCCAGGAGAAACGCTCCCCGGATCTGAAACCGACTTTATCACAACTGTCAAAACAGACTCAGCCAGTACATAATTTATGACCCTGGGGTGGCAGCTGGGGGGAAGAAGCCTAAAAGATTGGTTTATTTTTCCTATTAATATTTATTGGCCAAGAAACAGCTCTGCCCCCACTAGACCAGAATAGGGGCTTCATTTGAGGCAGACACGTTTGATTTGCATTTGGAAGCCTTCACGGCTGGTCCTCAGGGCTGAGCGGTGCAGAGACGGGTGGGTGGCGCCTCCTTCCCTCACTCTGCACGGTGGTGGCCGCGGAGAACTCGGAGAGGGAGAAGACGTGGGCCCTGCCGATGGCGCCTGTCTGTGACAAGGACACAGACAGGGGGAGCTGAGAGCCCCGTGCGGGCAGGAGATGAGAGCACCAGCAGCGGGCAAGGTGGAGGCGGGGAAGCCCAAGCCAGGCCAGGCCGCAGAGAGGGACACACAGCCGAGCTACATGTTGCAGGGCTGGTGGGACTTCAGTGAAATACAGCGGAAGGGTGACACGGGCAGAGGGAACAGCACGTGCGAAGGTCAGGTGGCATGAACGAAGAACTGGAGAACTGTCTCCCTTTGGGAACATGAAATATACGATAAAAAATTTTAAAACAACCTCTTCCATTGATATCAGGGGGAAAAAAGAGGAAGGAAGCAGACCAGAAACACTGCTGATGTTTTTAGCTCCTTTCTGGAGAGCCCAAGAGGGCAGGAAAGGGGCGGAGGGGGGGGGTTGGGCAGCCATGTCTGCGAGGTGCCTCTGCAAGTTGGGCACCAGTCCCTAGTGAGGGACAAGGGGCACTGAAAACATCTGGGCTTGAAATGAGGCATGCGAACGGTCAGGTTCAGCGCCGGCACAGAGCGGGGGCATCAAGGCCAGAGGGGGCCTGACCTCAGCCCTCACAGGTGGCCGGGACAGGTGTTCCCTTCACGGCCCAAAGCAGGGGTGGAGAAGAGGTCTGGACAGGGAGGCACCGCCCGGGTTCTACCCCACTCGGTCTGGCCCCTTGACTCCAAATCCAGTGTCCTGTCCCCAACGCCTCCTCTGCCCCAGCTCAGCCTCCCTCTCGATCGTACACCTTGGCCTCACAGAGAGAAGGAAGGGTGAGGCGAGAGGGTCGGCGGGGGAAGAGGGCGAAGAAGGGAGGAGAGGACCAGGGCGGGGGTCCGTCCAGGCTCTGTCCCACCCAGCTGGGCGGGTTGGAATAAGTGACAGCACCTCTGTGAGGCTGTGTCCAAATCCGTGGAAAAGAGAATCGGGCCCATTTGCTCAGGTGTTCGCGGACTGAAGTGAAGTTACAGTAATACTGAGCGTTTACGTGTCAGGCATGGAGCAGGACCCTTTTCCAATCTTATTTATTCACTGTCTAGGCCATCCTGCAAAGCAGACTTTATTGTACCCATTTTACAGACAAGGAGAGTAAGGCCCAGAGTGGGTACACTCGCCCAAAGCTGGTGGCATGGTGTCTAGACCCTAATTTAACACATGCCTTCTCTTTATTAAAGGAGAGGATTGGGGGAGGGGGCACCTGGGTGGCTCAGTCGGTTGTGCAACCGACTTTAGCTCAGGTCACGATCTCACAACTCATGAGTTCGAGCCCTTCATCAGGCTCACTACTGTCAGCACAGAACCGGCTTTGGATCCCCTGCCCCTTCTGTCCTCCCCCCACCCCCCGATTCTCTCTCTTTCTCTCTCTCGAAAAAAAAAAAAAATGTAGAAGAGAAAAATCAAACCAGTCCAGACCAAAAGAAATAAAGCAGGGGAGAAGCCAGCCCCCCACAAATGATCCTGGGCCCCACAAGCTCCGCAGTTAGAATCCTCTCTCTCAGCTGTTTCCTCCTCAGCTCACACTACTTTCCTTTGCCTTTTTCATTTTTTTCTTTGGAGTCAAGATGGCTGGAGGGAAGGCTTCTGTTTTTAGGTGTGGTTTTTGAGAAGAGCTTTTAGGCCATTGTTTTAGAAATCTTTTCTGGGAAAACTCAATCACAGAGAAAAGTCTTTCTTCAGAGCAAGAAAATTAAGGGGCGGTAATGGATTCTGATCTCATCAGCTTCCCAGGCTGGGCTCACGGAAGGCCTGTCAACCCCCAACCCTTCATAAAAATCCTTCCCAGCCCAGCCCCAAGACACCGTGCTGTGGCCACCAGGCTAATGGGATGTCTTTCCTGCCAGAAACTCCCCTAGAAAGACCCCAAAAGTAGTGATGGATTTGGATCAGGACTGGAGTGCCAGCTGGAGAGAGGGGCATGTCCATGGAGACGTGGGGGCACAGGGGCAGGGGCGCATGTGGAGGTCTGGAGGCACCCTCACGATGCGCACACCCACTCTGGTGCGTTCAGCTGTGTCCCAAAAGACATACAACGAAGCCTTGGTTTGGGGGCATAATTCATTCCGAAACATACTTGTAATCCAAAGCATTTGAATTCCAAAGGGAAGGTCAAGAACCATTGGCTCAGTTGTGATCATGTGACATTCGGCATCACATACTACCCACATCACAAGACATGACTCGTTTCTCAAGTTAAAATTTATGAGAAATATTTGCTCATCTTGTAGAATACTCACAGAATAAGTTACTCACAATCCAAGGTTTTCCTGTGTGTCCCAGAGTCACCTTATACTGGGGAATAAGTATTCCCCACTCCTCCTCCCGGTCACATTTGCTGCTGGCAAACAGCCTAGGCTGGGCCAGGCCTTGCTGATGTTGAGTTTGGACCCTAACCACACAGCCTCCCTTGCCGCCGAGCTGCAAGCCTCCTACCAGGTCTGCATAGGGTCTGCGACCCTCAGGAGGAAAGGCCAGGGCCCACCCCTCCCCGCAGGACTCAGTTTTGGTCCACAGCTGGGAGGAGACACCTCTGGGGGCTTGGGTCTCAGCTCAGGCTTCAATGCAACACACCCCCCACCCCCTCCCCCACACACACCACTTCCCCAGGCAAATTAGCCCCAGCAAATCGAATGACCAAAGGGCTAAGGGCTCCTGGCTCTAAAGAACATGGCCAGATGCTGAATCCCAGCTTCTGCCCATCCTGGGTCCCAGCAACACATGCTTTACCTCGTCAGTGCCTCATCAGTACCTAGAAAGGGGGCAGGCAATCATGGGCCAACATCTGCAGGAGATGCTCTTTTATTTGTTTCTTTGTTTGCCACGTTCCAAAGGGAGAGTCAGTTCCCCAGAGAAGGTGACACCTTCTCTGTAGCTCACACCTCCTGACCTCGGCAGGTGCTGTCCCTCGGCCTGGGTCACCCTCCCTCCATAATCCAAAGAAGGCCCCAGCCCTTCAACGTGCAGCTCAGTCACCGCGTGCTTTACCCCAGACACTGGCGTGGCTTCTGTGCCTCTTCTCACTGCCACTGTTGGCGGAGGAACTCAGCTCAGCAAGACCCACTTGCTTGGCCGGAGGCACACAGCCAGAAGGGGAGGGCTAAGGCCAGAATGCACAGCCCACCGGCTGGGCTCGGCCATCACAGTGCTCACACCCAGGCGGTGAAGGAGAAGAAGGCACGCAAGTGCGCACAGCCAAGTTTCAGGCGACTCGTCAGAAGCATGACTGCTGACTGAGCTCAGCTAAGGGCCCAGGTCTCCCGCTGACTGCAGGTGAATGGATCCCAGGGCAACAGGTAACAGCCACCCACCCATCAGGAGCCTGGAGATGACTGCGGAGCAGGGGCGGCACATTAAGGCCAGCGGCCCAAGTCTGCTCACTTGTAAATAAAGTTTTATTGGGACACAGCCATACGCATTCACTTACATCTTATCTCCGGCCACTTTTCTGCTCCAATGGCTGAGCTGAGTAGTTGCAACAGAGGTCTTATGCCCTGACCCACAAAGCCTGAAGTTATTTACTGCCTGGCCCTTTGCAGAAAAGGGTTTGCACACCTGTTTAGACTAAGAGAAAACACTTCTCCCCTTCGTCCCTTCAGCCTCCAGCCTGGCTCACCCACGAAGTTCCTTATGGATGTTCCAGCCCAGGAGGGGGATGACAGTAGCCTTCATGCGGGCGTTTTGTCCTCTCCGGTGGAGATACGTAGTT
Source organism: Puma concolor (assembly GCF_028749965.1). NCBI lineage: Eukaryota > Metazoa > Chordata > Mammalia > Carnivora > Felidae > Puma > Puma concolor. Next base: position 7,003,416 of record NC_141684.1, read on the forward strand.
GGTTTTGTTGTGCATTTTGTTTGGCTGTTTCTCTGGCATGTTCAGACACCCCTTGCCGGGACTGTGCTCTGAGGCAGATTTGTCATGGGGCACTGTTATCCCCAAGGGCCGATGGGGAGCTGGGCCCTGCCCTTCCTTGGAAAGGTTTGGGCAACACCAAGCTATTCTCAGCTCTCTCAGGCCCTTGCACCTGCCACCCCCCCGTGTGTGATGGTGGATTTTCTGGGCCAACTTGACTGGCCACCTGTGTCCATATGAAACATCATTTCTAAGCCTGTCTGGGAGAATGTTTCCAGAGAAAATTAGCATTTGAATGTGTAGAGTAGATTGCACCCCCTCCCCAGTATGGGATGGCATCATCTAGTCCCTCGAGGGCCCGCGTAGAACAAAAGGCAGAAGATGGAGTAATTTACCCCTCGTTTCTGCCTCACTACTCAAGCTGGGACATCTCATCTCGTCTTCTCCTGCACTCAGACTGGGATGTATACAATCAGCCCCCAGATTCTCTGGATGTCAGACTCAGACTGAATTATGCCACCTGCTTCCTGGGTCCCCAGCTTGCAGGTGGCAGACCATGGGTCTTCTCAGCCTCCATAAGCAAGGGAGCCAATTCTTCATGGTGTGTGTGTGTGTGTGTGTGTGTGTGTGTGTGTGTCTGGAGAACCCTCACTGAGGCCACGGAGCCTTGAGACTGAAGTTAGCAAAGGATGGGAAGAAGCTTCAAAGAGACGGTGGTGAGGAGGACCATTGAGGTGGCAGGGAAGAGAGAGGAAGGCCAAGGTGGCACCCCGTGAGCAAAGTCATGGCCATCGGCCACTGCCTTAACTTGGATTGCTGGCCCCCGCCCTGAACCCCCTTAAACCACCCTGGCTCTCCTTTCTGGCTCCCTGACAAAGATTGAACCAGAGGGGCAGTGAGTATAGGGGTTGGGACTATCGAGTGCAGACCATGAGCTCTTAGAGCTGGGGATGGGGTGTCACCTGGAGGTTATTCAGCCTGAAACCGAGCCGAGGTGAAAGGAGATACTGGGTGCCAAGACAGAGGTGGAAATGTGTTCTAGTGGGGAGGGTTGCCATCCTGTGTCCAAGCACAGACCTCCCTCTTCCCTGGGATGCCGAGGTGGCCGCGGGACACAGCCTGCTTCACTCCAAGCTGCAAATTTGCTCATGACCTCGTTCCTGGAAAGTCAGAAGACTCAGACAAGGCTTCCTTTCACAGGAAGAACCCAGTCCACCAGGAGGTAACTCATCACAGAGTAGAGAGTCTGGAGGTCACCAGAGACCACAGGAGAGGAGGCTGCGTAGAGAGGTAACCTGGAAGATAGGGCTCAGGAAATGGTCTCAGTTGCTGGAAACCCAGGCTCGGGGACACCAGCTGGGTGTCCAGCAGCTCCCATTCCTCTTCCGTTCTCAAGTTCCCCTCTCGGTGCCTCTGTCTCTTCTCCCACCTCTTCCACCAACGTCGCTGTCTCCCTCTAGGACCTGAGGTTCTCTGGGATGGGGAGCACTTTTTGGCCAGAGCTTTCCGAGGAGGCCTCCTCCTAGGTTCCCTCTGGGCAGCTCACGGATGGCTGAACTGTGGTCAGATCCAATCCATGACAACCAGAATAGGCAGGTCACACTGACACAAAGAACAGGTGTCTTGTGCCACCACCTGCAACCTCTTGTCTCAGAAAGAAGTTGGATAATGGCATCATCTCGAGGCAACATGACCTCGTTATGCAGGGATCATTCGTTCATTCATTTGGTGTGGATTTACTGAGCACCTACTGTGTGCCAGGAACCGTGTTCAGGATACAGTGATGGCCAAAAGGGCAAACAGGATACATGGAGAGCCCAGGGAGCTCACGGACTCAGGAGGGAAACACAAGTTTCATGAGGCAGTCCTTACACGTAAAACCACAACCTGAGAATACGCTCATCGTAGTTTTGATCTCCCCCAAAGTGAACGTGGGACCAGGACGTGGGCATACAGATTTGATTTCGGAAGTGTTCCCAGGAGGCAGAAAGAGGAGAGGGGGCAGGGAAGGCAAGGACAGGGTAATATGGGGACGCCTCCGGCAGGGCACTGCAGATGAGTCGTGCAACACTACTGGGACGTCTCACAAGTGGCTGGCATCTTCCTGATACGCTGGCCACGGGTGACAGGTGGGAGACCGAAGACCACCCCCACTGCACCCCCACAGCGTGAGCACTAAGCTACGAGGTCCACCACACTTCTCTGCCATGCCTGCTCTTTGTGGAGCCTGGAAAAGAGGGGAGGGGTCCTGGTGCGGCCGTCAACGTGGGGTGGCGATTCCCTGGCCTGTCTGTCCGCTAGGCTGCCCCTGATCTCACAGGTGCATGGGGGCCGCAGAAGCTGTGACTTGGGCCCGAGGTGTCACTGCAGGTGATCTGCAGGCAGAGATGGGAGGCAGTGAGAGCAGACGACTGATGGAGTGACCCACCCGGCTGGAGGGGAGGAAACAGGTGCCCGAGGATGGGCCGGTGGGGCGTCTGAAGGAGGTGACAGGGAAGAGATGGCAGGAGAATCACAAGACGGGAGGGACACGAGCCGGACTGCGGTGTCGTGCGTGTGAGAGAGACAGAGACAGACACGGAGAGAGGGGAGGAGGGAAGGGGGAGGCTGGAGGAGGGGATAAACCTGCACGGAAGATTAGGAGTGGGGCCCCGGGTGGCTCAGTTGGCTAGGCATCGGACTCCTGACCTCGGCTCAGCTCATTCTCTCACGGTGCATGAGTTCGAGCCCCGCGCCAGGCTCTGTGCTGACAGCACGGAGCCTCCTTAGGACTCCCTCTCGCTCTGTCCCTCTTTCCGCCCCTCCCCTGCTCTTGCTCACTCACTCGCTCTCTTTCTCTCTCTCTCTCAAAATAAATAAATTTTGAAAACAGATTAAAAGAAAGAACAGGAAGTCATGACTTTCATCTCTCAAGGCTCAGATCCCCAGGCCCTCGTCCTCCCCTTCCCCGCTCCCTCCTTCACCTTCTTCCCGGCCTTTCCTTTCTTCCCTCCTTCAGTGGCTTCACCAAAAGAAAACCAGCACTGTGTTTTATGAAAGTTTTGAACGGCGCCCTGTGCCACAGCCCCTGGAGGGCCCGGCGCGCATCGGTGGGCCGCCTCCGTGAAGGTGTGCTGAGGAGGGACAGAGGCTCAGACTCGAGCCCTGCAGGGCCCGCTCGCTGGGGCCCGGCGCAGAGTGCATGGGTGAGGACGCAGGAGGCCCGGGGTCTGTAGAGAGACGGGAGAGCCACCCGGGGAGACCCTCCCCTGCCCCGTGCTCGCCGGTCTGTAGGGAGACAGCAGTGAAGCAGGTAGGACGAAAGACGGATTCCCTGAAAATCCTGGCTCATCCCGCAGGCTTCCGTGGTCCAGGCTCCGCGTCTACACAGGTTTGTCCATAAACACGGGCGGACGACGGGTACAAACGACTTCACATTTTGCTGACCCCCATGTCCGGAGTAAATCATTTTCTGGCTTAACAGTGGTCACCAGAGAAGGGAACTATAAAGGAAAAAAATATAAAAATATATTTCGATACCCCACAGGCAGGTTGAAACTGAGGTGGAACAAAAGGAAATGCAGCTCCTGTGTATAAAAAGCCAAGACAAATTAAAGCAATAAATCTGGAACAATGACAGAAGGCAGCTTAATAGGACTTTGCAACAAAGGTACATTTTTAGCAAAAGTGCACACACGTGCACACACACACGCAGACGACCCCCCTCCTCAACCCCACTGGCAGGCACTTCGGAAGGGCAGGGCGGTGTGATGAAGAGCAAGATGAGAATTAGGAAGTTGGAATGTTCCTCTGGATTTTCCCGACGGTCTTATTCTGTCTAAGCCCGGGAACGATATACAAGTCCATGTTCTGACCTGGAAAAGAGGGATAAGAATGACTGCCTTGTGACTGTACCAGACAATGGGAAAATAAACTGGAAACCCCACTGGCAACGTATAAATCATCTAGAAGTACCAGGTGTCTTGATCAATATCATAATCATTTGTATCAGAATTGGAATCTGATAACAGCAACAACAACAACGATAATAATAATCTAATAGGGTTAACGTTTACTAACCCATTTCTCTAACGAATATAAAACTCCATTTTATGGGTAAAGATAACAAGGTTCATAAACCCTGCGACTTGTCAGGATTAGGGCCGCCATACACCGTTGCACAAGCTGCGTACTGCTCAGCTCTAAGGACGCCGTTTACCTTAATCATCGTGGCAGTTCGGGACGCTTTTTCAGCAGAGGGCAGTGAGAAGTCTTGAGGAACAGGCATTTTGTTGTCATCAAAACGGTGCAGCAGAGGGGTGGTTAGGAGCTAAAGTGAATTCCGTCTGACTCCAAAACGCACGTTCTTCCAGCAGATCTGAAACTTGAAAAGGAAGGTGTGATTCTTCCCCAACTAAATGACATGGATTCTTAATCGCTTAAAATAGACCAAAGCCTTCCCTGTCCCACCCCGCCATTCCTCATCGCACTGCCCCCACTGCAAGCCGTCCCCGAGGACGACCGCCCACGGGCAGCAGCCTCGATTGCTGGGACCAGGGGGAAAGCCCTGGGTCCCCCCTGCTCACCACCCCAACATTTGCGGGGGGGCGGGGGGGACAACGAGAGCCACTTGCGAGGAGTGTGGAGGACAGCCATGCGTGAAATGCAACCAGGGGGCCATCAGCTGATAACACGGAGGCAGCTGTGACAGGTTGTGTTCCGAAGGAGAGTTTGAGGAGAGCTGGGCCCCAGCCCACGCTCCACTCACCAGGCTGTGTGCACCGCTGTGAGGGGCTGCATCTGCCCCACAGGAAGGGTACCTTTCACGAAAAGGCCTCCTGGGGGTAGCCTGGTGCCCGAGGGAAAGGGGAGGGGAGGAAAACAGAGGGGAGAGGAAATCTTGTATTCACTCGAGGAGCACGGCTCATGAGAGCCCGGGCTCTGTGGTCAGACTGCCCTGGGCCAGATCCCGGCCCCACCACCTGCTAGCTGACCCTGCGGGTACTGACCTCCGTGTCTCGGTTTCCCTCTCTTTAAGGTGTGATGAGAACACCTCCCCGCCCCGGGGTGAGGCTTGCGTGGGTCCACGGGAGAGCGTGGGTCGCAGGAGGCTCACAGGCCGCCAGTTACGGAAGCCGTGACCCAAGTCCGGGAGCTCAGGCGGGCAGGGGGGCCAGGGCCTCGGGACAGAGCTAAGGGACATGACCTCCCGGCCCCTGCCCGTGGAGCCTCTTCCCGCCAGCCCCCTGCGCCTCTGTGCCCGGGCCCAGCACAGGCGGCCGCTCGCTGTCCCTGCGCTCTGCCCCTTCTCTCCTCGGCCCCCTCTCCCTCCTCCTGCTCCTGGGCTGCTTGCACCCCGCTCCCCTCTCAGCGTGGCCTGGGAAGCGAGGAGAAACCAGTTCAAATCCCAGTTGCACCACATTCCAGTCAGTCTGCCATGACACCCGTGGGACCCGTGGCTCCATCCTGGCAGGTGGGGCTGGCCTGCCCCCACTCCATGCGAAAAGGAAGGGACACACAGCAGGCGCGGGGCGGGAAGGCACCTTCGTTCCCCGTAGTGGTCACTCGTGTCCGGCAAAACCCTCAGCCTCACCGAGCATCCATTCCCTCACCTAGAAAGCAAGTGGGAGTGTTAATGGCAGCTTCCCCAAGGGGCTGTGAGGATGGGCAAAGGGGACAAAGAAGGATGCAAAAGAATTAGAACACTGCCGGGAGCCCAGTTAGTGCTGGACACATCCTGTTGTCGTCGCCCATGATACAAACAATGTCCCACTTTCGAATCCATTCTCCCTTCTTTAGTGGCGTCTCCCATGACCAGTCTCAGTTCTACAAGCAATTTCTGAGTCCTACTGTATAGCTGACTCAGCCGTATTTTAGATGAGGAAGAGCATGGTCTTTGCCTTGACTATCTCATTCTTAGGAGAGAATCAAACTTAAAGTAACCCTGCTACAAAGCAGTCATTATCAGTCAGCTGCTGTTCTCACAGGGCTGCATAACAAGCCACCCCAAAGTCAGCGGCTTACAACAATAAATATTTGCTCGCACGCTCCACAGTTCTGTCGGCGGACCACGGGTTCGCCGGTCTACGCTGGGCTTGACCGGGCTTGGATCCAGGCTGTAAGTCTGCTCCACACCTCCCCCATCTTCCTTGGGCCAGCGGCCGGCCAGGGCGTGCTCTTTCCCTCGGCAGATGACCAGTACACGAGGCGAGCCAAGCCAACGGAGCATACTTCCCCGCCTCCTCTCAGGGATCCGAGCGGTTAAAGAAAGTCACACGGTCGAGCCCAACGTCAAGGTGCAGGGAAGTATGCTCACTGCATCCGCTTAGGTCTGGGCAGGGGTGTGGATGTAGGATGTGGGGGAACGAAGAATTGACACCAATGTCCTACAGGCATCGGGACTCTCATTCTTTCTGCACACAGTGGAGGTGTGGAAGCAGAGGAATAAAGTGTAATGGATGGGTGGCAGGAAGGAGGGTTGGGAAGCAGAAAGACCTCTTGCAGGGGACCCTCCGGGAGCTGTCAGCCTGACCCTTGTGAGTGACTGAGGGACAGAGGGCAGGGACGAACTTGAGAAGCAGCTCGCGCTCCCTAACGCTGGGAGTCAGTCCCAAGCGTTTTCTGATAAGTGAAAATATCTCCCTATAGGTCACTCAATAGCTTCTGTAAGGGAGGTCAGGAGGGTGAAATGATTTTTCTAAGACTCCATTAGCAAAGATCAGACGACCACCAGGATGAGCTTTTCCTTTGATACCCCACCAGCATGGCTTCCCTACACTGCAGATGCAAATTATTAGTTGCCATTTGAGAAGTCTTAATTATCCGGATCCACTGGACACCGTGACAGTTATTTGAAACCAAGAGGTCGATAGTTCTGATCAATGCCGAGCCATTAAGGCACAGAGCGCTCCGTGGAAACAGCCCCAGCTCTGCACGGAGAACTTGCGATGCCCGAGGCGCCTTCATTTTCTGAAAAGAGAACAGAATGGAAAACTCTTTAAGTTGGACAAGGTGGTCACCGATGAAGCTATCGCCCCAGCTGTCAGGAGGGTACAAAATTAGATTGGGATCTTTCATCGTAGACGGTTGCAAAGCTTTTGCCTTTTATCCCCTTAGGAAACTTAGTTTACTTTCAAACTGAGCCAAACCTGGGGGCGTCTTCACCCATCTCTAACTCAGTCTGATTCCAAAGCACCTGTCGAGCGGGGAGAGCCGGGCTCCACTCCGATGCTGTCACGGCATGGCTGGGCGACTCCTGTATCCCATGGCATCCTGTATCCCTGTATCCCCTTGGTACCCTGACATGACCCAGACATAGCGCGGCCAAGCCTGTCTGTCTGCCATCTCCTCCATCCCGGAAAGTGGCACAGCACTGCGGGCATCACCAACCATGAAAACAATGTCTGGCACATAATAGAAGGTCAACAAGTAACGACTGAGTGAGTGAACAAATGAACGATTCTGGGGAAGTGAGATAATCTCGTGGAGGCCCCTTTCTCATCTATGAAGAAATTCAGCTAATATACTTATCTCCAGGAGTTGCTTAACGACTGGCCCAAAATGTAGTCCTCCCTGGCCCACCTTGGGCCAGCTTCTCCCGCGGGCTGAGGCACGAGGCAGGCATCTGCGGGCAATGGGGAGAGCTGGGGCTGGGGGTTCTCAGAGCGAAGGAAGAACAAGCGAATTGAAAGTGCCAGTTTCTCAAGCAGGCTTGGAACCAGCCAAGGATCCTATGGAGAGAGAAATGAGGTGCTCTCATGGAAAAAAGGCCCCAGAAAAGTACCACGTTGCCAGACTGAATATGAGATCCATGCAGGCAGCTCATGGTGCCAAAAAAAAAAAAAAAAGAAAAGAAAAAAAAAGAAAGAAAGAAAGATCTTTGCAACTGGTAGTGGGTCATAAATCACTTATTTGCCACATGCAATGTGGATGCCAGGGTTCCAGCCACCACATCCTCATTCCAGACAGCCGGACAGAAAATGAGACACGGCAGGAGCACTTCTAAAAGCCTCTCCAACAACTTCCACTTATATCTTACTGACTGAATTCAGTCGCATGGCCAAAGTCAGCCATAGGGTCAGGAAGGGGGAGAAATGTCATTTCTTAGCAGGTTATTCCTCCCACCAACGAAATCAGAGTTTTGTTGTTGTTTTAAGTGGGGAAGGAGGGGAGAACAGATGTGGGTGGGGATGAGCAGAAGGTGCCTCAGGTGGCTTCTGCCTGGGTAGCTGTCATCATCATGCTTCTGGTGTGGCAAAAATGACCAGGACCTGAGTGGTGGGCTGGAAGGAAGGAGGGAGGGAGGGAAGGAAGGAAGGAAGGAAGGAAGGAAGGAAGGAAGGAGGGGAGGAAGAGACAGAAGGAAGGGAGGGAGGGAGGGAGGGGAAAGGAAGGAAGGAAGGAAGGAAGGAAGGAAGGAAGGAAGGAAGGAAGGAAGGAAGGGACAGTCAGGACCACGGCAGAAAGGGGGTTGTACATCTGGGCTGTTCTGGGCCAGGGAGGACTCCAAGAGGGTCTCAGTTACAGGCTGATGAAAACTGGCTGGTCCATCTCATTACAAACAGGGGGCAGGGAGTGAAGATGAGAAGACAGCATTCAGGCTGGGGGGGGGGGGTGGGTCTAGGAGGCCCCAGTGCCAAGCAAGGGAGCTGGGTTTAGGGCCAGGGCTCCAGCCCCACAGCTGGGGACTTGATCTGGTCAGGATCCAGGAACGACTCCAGGCTTCCACCCAGCACAGTGTTGGGGGAACAGGAGCTCTGAGTTCCGTTGCCACAGCAAGGACAGCAGCACGGATTTATAACCCATTGTTTTCAACAAAATGAATGGTGTTCTTTCAATGGTTTTTTTTTTTATTTTTTAAGTCTTAAATTGTTGTGTTCCTTTAATTTTATGTTTATTTATTTTATTTTTTTTTTATTTATTTTTTTTTTTTAATTTTTTTTTAACGTTTTTATTTATTTTTGAGACAGGGAGAGACAGAGCATGAACAGGGGAGGGTCAGAGAGAGGGAGACACAGAATCTGAAACAGGCTCCAGGCTCTGAGCCATCAGCCCAGAGCCTGACGCGGGGCTCGAACTCCCGGACCGCGAGATCGTGACCTGGCTGAAGTCGGCCGCTTAACCGACTGCGCCACCCAGGCGCCCCTTATTTTATTTTTTTAATGTTTGTTTTTGAGAGAGCATGAAAGGGGGAGGGGCAGAGAGAGGGAGACGCAGATTCCAAGGCAGGCTCCAGGCTCCGAGCTGTCAGCACAGAGCCCGATGCGGGGCTTGAACCCACGAACCGTGAGATCATGACCTGAGCCGAAGTCGGGCGCTCAACCGACTGGGCCACCCAGGTGCCCTTAGTTCCTGCAATTTTAAAATAAACTAATCACAAGTCCTACTGGCCGGCCCTCCTCCATGCCTAAGAGCTTAGACCCTCCTCCTGTCCCTAGTGCTCTGCCTCAGACTTTCCCTCATCTCCTTGGTCCTGGACCATCCCAACTGCCTCCCAACTGGTGTCTCTGCCTCAGTCTCCCTCACCTCCAGGATGTCCTCTACCATCTGCCAGGAGTGAGGGTTCTAGGACCATGGTCTTCGGTCCAGCCGCATTAACCTTCCTGGGAGCTTGTTAGAAATGTCGATCCTTCCCACCCACTCCACCCCAGACCTGGGGTTCCCTGGTGCAACAAGGTGTGAGAAACACTGCGCTGACTCACGCCCAATCATGGCACGTTTCCCGGACCAGCACCTCTCGTGACCCCTCAGCCATGGCCTTCCTCTCCGCCCTCTCACCGGCCTCCCCAGACTCGTCCTTCTCCACTCACACTAGAAACCTTCCGCTCCAAATACAGGGAGCTTCTTGCAATCCCCCAGATGTGGTCACAAGTCTCCACGTCTGGCCCTTTCATTCATCCAGCGATCGTGAATTCATTCCTTCCACAAAGATGCACTGAAGCTCTGGGCCCAGTGCAGGGAATGCAGGGTGTTCATCCCCACGAAGCACGGAGTCCCCACCATGAAGACACCCATGAGGGAGGGCGGGCATTAAACCTTAAATCGATGAATTATGCAGTGATTAATTACACCCATGTGGATGCCTGGCTGGAGACGTGCTACGTAATGAGAGCACACAACCAGAGGCCGGACCTAGAAGATGCCCAAGGGTAGAAAGGCCAGGCAGAGGAAGAGGAAAGGCAGCATGATGGAAGAAGTCCAAGGCTCCCGGAATGGGGGAAGCAACGTGGACAGTGGCCCCAGAATGTTCTCTAGATGGTCCCCCCCATGGCCTCAGAGGTCACGGTAGAGAAGTGGCCAGATGGAGAGATTACGTGCGCTCAACGGAAGCCCCAACCTCAGTGATCCCATCTTTGGAATGACCAGGCCGAGCGTTCTAAAATGCCTCTCTCCGGGAAAAATTCGTAATTCTGCATTATTCACAGAGCCTCGAGGCGCCAAGTAAGTGGGGAGTTGTCCCGGGTTTTCCGATGGTGACTACAAAACAGCAGCCATTGCCGCCTGTCACTTGGGCGGAAATACGGCCATATGTATGAAATTGATTTACTACCAGAGAAAGGGGCATTAATCCAGCTGCAAATTCTCTCTGCTGGGACACGAGGCGGTAAATTTCAGCTAGCCTGCAGCATCGCCGATTCAGTATGAAATATAGTGCTTACGTCGTGTGTATGTGTTTTAATAAAAGGAACCCTTTTCCAGATTCTTAATTGACAATCACATTTCCCCATCTAAAAACCGTAGCAGATGATGAGCTCATAAAAACGTGAAGCGCAGAAATGCCTCTCCCCTGCCCTTATTGGTACTTCAGAATATGGAGTTCATTGAGGAAGACTTTTTCTCCGTAGTCAGGACGTTCCTGTGTTTCTGAGAATCAAAAGGAAATTAAAAGAATCAATAATTTATCCAACACCTGTTAAAGGACAGGTAGCTTTCTAAGAACAAGGGATACGAACTTGGTAGTAGTATTATCGTGACTATCACTTATTGAATGCCCTACACACTGGGAACCTTCTAGAAACAGCTGTCTCCTGGACGTTCTTAAGTAGCCCTGAAGAGCAGGCTGTCATTACCCCCATGGTTCCCTTGATGAGCCTGATGCTAGAGGTGTGTCATCCACGGCTGTACAGGTAGACCCCGACCCAAGTGGGAGCCCAACCCTGAATGTTCTCCACTACATCCTGTAACTCAGACACCCCTCCTCAAGCCCTGCAGCTGGGAGCTCCTCGGCCGGCCTCGGCCGGACCTGCACGCCACCAGCCCCCACTTGCGTGGGCCCCCTCATGGCATGCTTCTCAGAACCACGCCAATGGCAAAGGGCATCTTCCTGGTCCAGACACGACGTCTGGGTTCCTCCAGAAAGCAGTCACTTTGAGCCCTGATCGTGCCCGTTTCATAAATAGTGCTGAGCACTACCGTATGCCAGGGAATGCCCTCAGCACGGGGGAGGCAACCAGAGAGGCAGCCAAGGCAAGAAAGGAATGTTCTTCACCCATACCTCCCACCTGGGGGTCCCAGCCCACGGCGCCCTCAAGCCTGCCTTCCCGGAGATCCCTCTGGACAGCAGGTATCCGGGTTGACCAGCAGGCTCCGCCTCCCAGGGCCAGACGCCTAAACGGCCCATCTGCGCGTGCTCAGGCTCCCGTGGGGGCAGGCCGTCACGTGACCCGATCCCAGCCAATGAACGTGAAGGGGGAACTCCCCGCGAGACTTCGTTTCTTCCTCGGAGCCCAAGGTGCAGGTGCTCAGGAGGGAGTCCCCGGGCCGTGTGTCCGTGTGTGACCGTGGTTTTCCCTGCGTCACGTGAGGACGTTGGCCACGTCCTGTGCGTGGATGAGTCGTCAAGGCGCCCTGGGCAGACGGTGGGGAGAAGGAGCGAACCTGGGTCCTTGTCGGCAGGGCGAAGCTGTGCCCGGGCCTGTGAAAGGAAGAGTGTGCTACGAGGGAATGAGTCGTGGTTGGGGCCACTGAGGCATGAAGGCAACCATGGAGAACTGCCCGGTAGACAACGGTGTCCCTCGACGGAAGAAGCGCTGTGTTGGGCACCCTTCACTCTGTCCCTGAGCGTTCTCTTCAAGGGACTGCAGGCAGCCCCAGGCCAGGCCAGCCAGGCACCGTGCAGAACAGATCCCAGGCCCCGCATCCCGCCCCGCACCGCCGCCTGGCCCGTGCCCCGGCTGCTTCTGGGGCTTGAGAGGAAAAACCGAAAACCCCAGCCCGCAGTGCTTTCCAGACAAGGCTGGAATCAAGCCATCCATCAAGGAGGAAATGAGGACACCGAAGTAGGGAATTGAAAATGAAGCTGAGACTGACAAGAAAGTAGATGGAATATGAAAAGCAGCTCTCTTTTTTTATGCATTTATACATGAGAACATCAAAAACACCATATCTGAGAGCGGCCGCATTTCCATTTGCAGAAGTAGCTACAGGACTGAAAGTCAGCTGGAAGGGGGCAACGGCACCACCCCCGGGCCGCTCTGAGCCCACGGCCGTCTCCGCGCTTTTCCGTCCAGCGCATCCTCCAGGGGGCTGCTTCCGAAACACAGGTCTGGCCTGTCCCTCTCGGGCTGAAAGTGGCCGTTGGCTCTCCACTGTCCGGAGAAGGGGCAGCCAGCATCTCCTTTCTGCGGGTTTCTGAGCTCCCTGCGGTCTGACTCGGCCTCCTTTCCAGCTTCCCTCACTCCCTGATCCTGCTCTGCTCCGTCAGCAGCAACGCGCTGGCTTCTGGCCTCCTTTACCCCCCGTTGTCCTCTCTTTCTGCCCACAGCAAGCCTTCACTGAGTGCTTTCTGTGTATCGGGAACAGCAGCAGGTGATGGGACGGAAAGAAGAATTAAACCAATTCCAATCTCTGAAGAGTTGCCGAACCCGGTGGGGAAGACAAAGACGAAAAGAGGGCATTAAAAGCGAGGTGCATGGGGCGCCTGGGTGGCGCAGTCGGTTAAGCGTCCGACTTCAGCCAGGTCACGATCTCGCGGTCCGTGAGTTCGAGCCCCGCGTCAGGCTCTGGGCTGATGGCTCAGAGCCTGGAGCCTGTTTCCGATTCTGTGTCTCCCTCTCTCTCTGCCCCTCCCCCGTTCATGCTCTGTCTCTCTCTGTCCCAAAAAAACGTTGAAAAAGAAAATAAAATAAAAGCGAGGTGCACGGGAGGACCTACATGTTTGGGGGGGGAGCCCTGAGCGAGGTGTCAGAGTCTAAGGAGGGGTGAGGAGGGCGCTCATGCATGGGGTGGCGGGAAGAGGAGGACATATGTCGGGGAGGTGGTGGCAGCAGACGGGAGAGGTCCCCATACAGGAGGATTAGTCACATAAGTAAACCGAAGGCTAGGAGCCAAGTTTCTCTCTGTCCCAGCAGACAGATAGTGACAAAGCCAGAATAAACTCTGGTGTTGGATCAGAATTGGGCACATCACTGTAAGTGCCTGGTTTTCAATACGTACAGCTAGATGTAGAGATAAACAGAGACGTAAGTGTCCAATGAGAGAGAGCACTTGGTAGCAGCCACACTCCCTTAATACCGAGCACCCCCCTCGGCCGCATTTTGGCTTCTAGACACCGTTCTCTTCTAAAAGGAACCGGGGTTTCTTGAGATGTGGCTGTTTCCAGGGCTAAGGCAGGGGATGTAGGAGATAAGCCTATGCCATCTCTTGCCAGAAATCAAGGTAGTTTAAGAGACTGATGGGACCATGCCCGAGGGATACAGAAGCCAGCTCAAAGGGACCCTCACTGGCCGATCAGAGAACACAGAGCATGAAAATGAGAGTAACAGGATGTAACCTGTAGAACAAAATAGGAAGCCACAAATCCATACTGCTGCAAATGAATGAACAAATACATGGAAGGTTTCTTGAGGAAAGGGGAATCTACATATTTTTTTTTTCAACGTTTATTTATTTTTGGGACAGAGAGAGACAGAGCATGAACGGGGAAGGGGCAGAGAGAGAGGGAGACACAGAATCGGAAACAGGCTCCAGGCTCCGAGCCATCAGCCCGGAGCCTGACGCGGGGCTCGAACTCACGGACCGCGAGATCGTGACCTGGCTGAAGTCGGACGCTTAACCGACTGCGCCACCCAGGCGCCCCAAGAATCTACGTATTTTAAATGCAACCTCCCTACAAAACACGTATCACTTGTGAAGGGGGGAGGTCACTTACAGGAGAAGCTCGGGACCTCTCGTCTTACTCAAATGGTAAAGTGACAGGACAAGTCTAAGCCAACCAACCACCGAACCAAGTCCAACCACTTCTGTGATGTTCCCACCACAGGGGCACCCCCTGGATCGAAACTGGAGGAAACATCAGCCCCAGGAGAGGGATATTTACAAGGGAGCTGGCCTGTGGTTTTCGAAAGTGTCAAGGGCATGAAACTCAGAGAAAAATCCAAAGGCACCGACGACTGAAGCAACAGACGGTTCCTTTGCTCTACAGGATGTGATTGGGACAACTGGTGGTTTCTGGGAGAGTCTGCGGATGGGGTGTCAGTGAAGCATCGGGGCCGATGCGCTGCTTTTGGGCCTTGGTGTAGGAAATACACACTGAAGTACCCACAGAGGACAGTAGCTGGTCAGGGACAGACTCTAAGTGGTTCCAGAATGTGCCCCATACTTCCAACCTTCTCTGAGTTTGCAGTTTCTGTTATGAAAAGAAGCACAAAGCGCACCAATGGGCACTAAAAGAAAGTGCCCCATTGGAAGAAGGCTCAGGCGGAGTCAGGGTGGGGGTGACCGAACTGCAGCTCCCTTCCTCCCATCTCCCCTCTCAACCTTCAGTCACTCATCATTCACTCATTCATTGTTCGTCTACTCATCCTTCAGTCGCTCATCGTTCATTCACTCATCGTTCATTCATCATTCATTCATTCATCGTTCATTTACTCATCATTTACTCATTCATTCATCGTTCGTGTACTCATCCTTCCCTCACTCATCAGTCACTCAGTCATTGTCCATTCACTCATCATTCATTCACCGTTGACTTACTCATCATTCACTCATTCATTCACTGTTCATTCACTCATCATTCATTCACTCATTCACTCGTGCATTGAAGAACTCACAGAAATGATGAGTAGTGAGCGATGAGTAGTGATAATGGTAACAAAAACAAGAAAAATGAATTCCCTGTCATCAGGGCCCAGGCGTGTTGGTGATGGACTGACGACAATAAATGCAAAATTGTAACTCAAAGTGCCTTAACGGTGTCGCATGCGGAAATCAGAGAGAGGACTGACCGGGTCAGGAAGGTTCAAACAGCCCCCCTGAAGGAAGGAAAGACTAGAATGGCTAAAGGAAGCCTCCGCGTTAAGACTCCACCCTGCCAGGGGGACGTGTGTTGGGTAGGCGGCCTAAGCTGCTGTAACACAGAGGCTCGCAGCCCCAGAAGTCCGGCGGGGGGACACCGTTTCCATCTGAGTCGGGAGCAGAGTGGGTCTGGCAGTCGGCTGCGTGGTCCCACAGGGGATTTCAGGGCCCGGGGCCCGCACGCTCGAAGCCAGTCACCGTCCACGGCTGGGTTCCAACTGGAGCAAAGGGGGCATTAGCTGGGGGAGGCGATCAATCTCCTCTTCAAACGTGAGGCCCAGAGGTAGTACAGGCCACTCCCATTCTCACCCACTGGCTGGAACTTTGTCACGAGGCCCGCAGGAAACGAGACCGGCATCCACCAGGCCCCATCCCTGTTCTGTGAGTCCTGCTGCCGGTTGTTTCCAGAGGGAGGCAGTAAGAAGGTTACATTGAGACAGCCCTGTGACCCTGCTAGGGATTCCATGCCCCCTGCCACCAGGCCTGCGGGTGCAGAGGAGCGGACAGAGAGGTGGGTCGGTGATGAGGCAGGGAAACCGGGCGGATCCCCGGGACGCGTGGAGTGGAGAAGAGAGTGCCCAGTGGGTGCATTTTCTCAAGAGCAAAGGCTCCCATCCCCCAGTTTCCCAGGGAATGCCAGTGCCTCTTGTCACATACAACCCCCTTCTGACTCCACACCGAGAAAGACCATGAGCTCAGGGCCCATAACCCAGGCTCTGGCCCAGCTTAACCCCTTATTGCCGTGTGGCCCCGGGCAAGGCACCGAACCTCTCTCATATCAGGTTGGTCCATGATGAAACAGGACTCACAAGTATCTCCCTTCCTGGTGCGCAGTGTATCACCTGACAACCCCTGGAACATGGTAGAAGCTTAAAAAATGCACGGGGCGCCTGGGTGGCGCAGTCGGTTAAGCGTCTGACTTCAGCCAGGTCACGATCTCGCGGTCCGTGAGTTCGAGCCCCGCGTCAGGCTCTGGGCTGATGGCTCGGAGCCTGGAGCCTGTTTCCCATTCTGTGTCTCCCTCTCTCTCTGCCCCTCCCCCGTTCATGCTCTGTCTCTCTCTGTCCCAAAAATAAATAAAAAACGTTGAAAAAAAAATAAAAAAAAAAAAATGCAAGCACCGGGGCACCTGGGGGGCTCAGTCGGTGAAGCGTCCGACTTCGGCTCAGGTCATGATCTCGCGGTCCGTGAGTTCAAGCCTGGCGTCGGGCTCTGGGCTGACAGCTCAGAGTCTGGAACCTGCTTCGGTTTCTGTGTCTCCCTCTCTCTCTCTGCCCTGCTCTCTCTCTCTCTCTCTCTCTCTCATAAATAAATGTTAATTTTTTTTTTTTAAATGCAAACACCAACCCCAACCTAATTCTCTGTCCCTTCGTGGTACTGAGCCCGGGGTCCCCACCTCTCTCTCTCTCTCCCTACCACATTGGACCCACTTTGCGCTTTCGCTTCTGTGGGCAAACTTTCTCTGTGCTTTAGGCCCCCTCGTCTCACCAATAACCATCCCCATCTCTGCCCATCTGGGCAGCGCCTCACGCCCTGGGTTCACAGAGTGTGGTCTACACAGCAGGAGCATCTCCAGGGAGCTTGTCAGAGACGCAGACTCCCAGGCCCCGCCCTAGACCTACTAGGTCAGAAGCCTCGTTTTCACAGGATCGCTGCCAGTGCTCGCGCTCAAGGACACGGAAATTTGAGAGGCTGGTGCTGTGTCCCCAGCTAGTCCCAGCTATCACCTCCTGAGATCTTCCCAATTTCCCGAGCAGAGGCCCGTCATTACCATTTGACAAACCAGGTGACGTCCACCAAGACGAAGACACAGAGCAGGGACTTGGGTCTGGTCCCCTGCCAGCCCCCGGGGACCCTCTGGCACATCTTGGCCAGGTCCTCCTCCTCGACAGCGGACACACGCAGTTCAGCTCTGCTCCCCTCGCGTTCCCAGCCACGTCCCCGCAGCGCCTGCGACACAGAATTTCATATTACCCTGGGTCACCTCCTCACCACCGCATGCAAGGTCACCGGGGGAACAGGAGACATTAAAGGGATCGGCAAGGAAAATAATTACTGGGCTGAAAGACCCGATAATTGCCAAATGATTAAAGTTTGCAGAGAGCTGGAGCTATGGAGATTGGCTAATTGATCTTCTTGACAAGGGTTAAGAAACAACATCGCTACCTCTAACGATAATCGCAGAGTTCGCCAGTCCATGGAGGGAAAGGCAAGACCCTGCCCCCCAAGAAAGTGATCTGTGTGGTTACACGGCAACAGATCTCACGTCCACCCCAGTCCTTCGCAGCACAGGGAGGAAGTTCAGGCACAGGCGCGGGGGGTCAGGATGGCCTGCTTTTGAATCGGTGTCACGATACTTCCTGGCTGTGTAGCTCCTGGCAAGTGCGTCTTCTGTCTGAGCCTCCGTTTTCTCTCCTATAAGATGGGTTTAACAACACAAACGTCCTATGGTACTGGAAGTGTTGAGTCATGTGTAAATCGGTCATTACAGCGAGAGCCCAGTGGGGGGCCGGCACCTCCCACAGGGGCACCATTTTGCCCCTGTATCTTCTGCCCTTAGAAGCAGCGGCGACGGAGGACAACGTGGGGGCAGATGAGTCCAGAGAGGAAAGCAGAGCCAGCTCAACTCAGGGAAACAAGGAGGCTCATGAAAGGAGTCTCACTTCCCCCAGGGAGCCTTCCCTGGCTTCTCAGGGAGGACTCTCTGATCCCTCCCCTCCAGGCACGCTACAGCAGACGGTCTGAGTCAGGAGACCCCGGACCACGCCAATACGCGGGTGCTCACCCAGCGCAGAACGCATCGGGGACCCCTCACCTGGTGCTCACAGGTACCCCTGGCTTGCTCCCACATTCCCTTGGCCCCCAACTTACTGTCTTTGTCTTTGGAGCCTCGCCTCGGACTTGCTCTTCGGACTAATAACAGGTTTGGCTTCTCCGGGTCAGACTTTTGTCTCTCTCAATCCCTCTGTCTCTTTCTCTGTGTCTCTCTGGATGTCTCTGCATGTGTGTGTATGTGTGTCTGTCTCTCTGTGTCTCTGTGTGTCTGTGTATCTCACCTCGGCTCACTAGCTTTCAGGAGCCCCCAGCCTGGGTCCCCGGGCTCCGTGGTGGATTTGTGGCATTCTGTACCAGGACACCCCCATCCGCCCTGGACCCCACCCGTTCCCACCCCAGCTCCATCATCAGGGCCTCCACGGCCCCTGTCCCTTCTCCTAGGGCTGGGAAGGCCACGGAACCCAGGCCCATCAGAACTGTTCCCCAGGAATTTCCTCCAATGAGACTGTCTTCCTCTGGTGACAGAGGTCACAGGCTATGAAATCCCCCACATCTGTGCCTCTGTGATGCTGGTACCAGGGACACCTGCCTAACATGCTGATTATCCCACAGACTGTTCATCCTGGACTCCTGACCTGGGGCTCATCACATACCGCAGCTCGGTGGGTAATATTCCCACAGGCCTGGCACTCCCCTTCCTTGGCTCATTTTGTCAGTTTTTTGCACATATTTAACATATGCTTACTATTTACCAGACACAATGCTAGTCTCAGTACGACACAAATAAACCCACAAGCATGGGTTCTGTCCTCGTGGAACTTTCCCATCAGTGCAGGAAATAGGTGTTAATCAAGTAATGACACAAATCAGTGTCTCAGCGCTGGTTCAAAGCCTCGGGAGCGACCGGGGTGGAATCTGAGACTGGCCCGTGTACACGGAGTTTAGGAGAGACAGAGGAAAGGGACAAGCCACTCCACACAGGTAGGTGGCAGTTTAATAAGCAAAGGTTCTTACTCCCAAGGCTTGTCTCGGATGAGTGGATCTCTGCACCTGCCCTCTAGAATCTTAAAAGTTTATGGAGAGGCCTTAATGGGGTTCAATCGCGTAAGAGTCCAAATGGTCTCAACAACACCTTACTCTCCCCAGGATGAATCCTGGGAACAGCTTCCACTAGGGAAACGGAAGGCAGAGTGCACATCCCAAGGACACAGAGGGGGTAAGGAGCCTCTGATTTCCTGGGTCCAGCTCACAAGTCAACTGGCTATCCCGTCCTCTTGAAGACCTCCCCCAACAGTTCATTTGAATCCTGTGAAAATACCAACTTTAGGACATTTTCACTTACGAGGCCGGCCCTTTCATATGGTTCAACCTAAAGATTAGAGTGGTAAAGCCCCATGTCTAACTGTTCCGACGTAAGTAATAAACCAGTATTTGCCCAAAGCTCAAACCAAAAATCCTACCTGTTTGTGTGGGTTTTCCCCCCCATTTGTGCACCTGTAATTTTTAAAAATAAAAGAGCATGCACACACAAAAGCCTGACTTAACATTGACTTTCTCTCCTTAGTTTCCTGTATCCTGCATGGCGTAACCCCGCCCTGAGATTGAAAAGTGAGCGTGGCAACTCAAACCAAAGCTAAGCAAAAGGAAATAGATAAACAAAGTCCCTACGTGTGCCCCGGCTATTTCTGCTGATGGACCTTTTTCCTGACATTTACTGACAACCAGCATTTGATGGCTTTCTCCCTCGCCCTGCCTCCCACGCCACCGGCGGCCAATCTGATGATGATGTATTGAAACCATTGCTGACATAAGCAAGTAG
The DNA here is from genome assembly GCF_028749965.1 of Puma concolor. Classification (NCBI taxonomy): domain Eukaryota; kingdom Metazoa; phylum Chordata; class Mammalia; order Carnivora; family Felidae; genus Puma; species Puma concolor. The sequence continues at coordinate 7,023,301 of NC_141684.1, forward strand.
GACTCCATGACAGCCACTCTGGTCCCAAAGCAGATTTCTAGCAGAGATGAGCTGCCCTGAAGCTCTCAGAGGACCGCTGCTTAGCCACGGCTCTTGGCAAGCCTGGGTGAGCGGCCAGGAGACCCCCGCAGGTGTTCTCGGAAGGATGGGCGAGATTTGTGCAACAACCAGCTCCAAGTGGGACAGGGGAGCGGAGTAAGGGGAAGCGTGGGACAGAGTGATGGTCCCAGTCATCGCGCTGCAGCATCTGCTAGGGGATGGCCTTTCATCTTCTAGTTAGCTGCCGTGCAGGCTTCTCTGGGAGCTTTTTGTATGTATTTGAGCAAACACCCTCCAAGACGTGGAGCTCAGAATAGAAGGCGTCGAGTTCATCTGGGGCATCCCATGCCATACCCATTGTTGATCTGTCCTAGATGTTAGGTTCTTGCACCGAGGGACTGGTGTCTCAGGGAAGACTTTGTGACATAAATAGGAGATCAGGAAGCACAGGTCATGCCTCCACCACTGGTCTTTGTAGACCTTCAGAGATTCAAGTTGTCTCATTTCCCCTTCTTCTTCTTCTTCTTCTTCTTCTTCAATGTCCACTTCCTTTCTCCTTGGGCAAGTAAAGTGTTCAGTGTGCCTGTGATGGGACCAATGCCACTGAACAAGAGTGGGCAAGGGAACTGATTCTCAAACTTGACCAATCACTGACCACACCCAGGGTCACTCACCCTGGATCCCTAAGAAAGCTCTGCACGGATGTTCCGGAAGCCAAGGCTACTTTAACTTTGTTTGTAAGTTTATCTAACTATTTTGAGAGGGGGTGGTCAGGAGCAGAAGGAAGGGGAGAGAGAGAGAATCCGAAGTAGGCTCTGCACTGTCACAGAGCCCGACAGGGGGCTTGAACCCGTGAATTGTGAGACTGTGACCTGAGCTGAAATCAAGAGTTGGACGCTTGACCAACTGAACTACCCAGGTGCACAACTTTTTTTAAAAAATGGTTTAATGTTTATTTATTTTTAAGAGAGAGAGAGAGAGAGAAGTGCACGCACACACAAGTGGGGAAGGGGCAGAGAGAGAGGGAGACAGAATTCGAGGCAGGCTCCAGGCTCCGAGCTGTACGCCCGATCCGGGGCTCGAACCCACAAACTGCGAGATCATGACCTGAGCCGAAGGTGGACATTAGGCGCCTGAGCCACCCAGGCGTCCCTAGATAAAGACATTACCACATTAAAATTTATTCGTGCAGTTGCACACGATAGAAAACTCTCGTGTGGTAGCTCAACACATCGACACAGGCGAATCAGTGAAAATTTCTGAAGAAGTTACAAAAGAATATTTCGGGTATGATAGCGCATCAAGTTTTTCAAACTATGAAATTAAGTACTGTTACTGGGGATATAAAAATCAGCCATATAAACTGAAGTAAAGCACGGAGTAGTAATGCACACACACACACACACACACACACACACACCCTAACGGTTACCCCCCCAACACACACACACTGGCCTCGAGTTCGCTCCGGTCATCCCCCGAGGGCCAGGTCTGAAGTTGGGCAGCTCACCCACAGCTACGATAAACCGTAACCGAGTCCCTTCTCGGTGCTTAGAAAACAGGGAGGCGTCAGAAACAGGGTTCTTTCCCCGGAGGGGCTCCAGTCTAGTGGGAAAAACAGAAACCAGGGTGGGGGGGCTCACATCATCATAATGGAGGGACCGGGAAACACGGAGGATGGGCCCACTCCATGGAGCAGGGGGGGGGGCCCTCCGGGGACAGGTGGCACCCAGGCATGGAGGCAAGGGGGCCCTCCGGGGACAGGTGGCACCCAGGCATGGAGGCGGGGGGGGGGGGCCTCCGGGGACAGGTGGCACCCAGGCATGGAGGCAGGGGGGCCCTCCGGGGACAGGTGGCACCCAGGCATGGAGGCAGGGGGGGCCCTCCGGGGACAGGTGGCACCCAGGCATGGAGGCGGGGGGGGGGCCCTCCGGGGACAGGTGGCACCCAGGCATGGAGGCGGGGGGGGGCCTCCGGGGACAGGTGGCACCCAGGCGTGGAGGCGTGGGGGGCCCTCCAGGGACAGGTGGCACCCAGGCGAACCCCAGGGAGCCAGGGGCTAAGAGCCTGGCTGCTGGAACTGGCTACATGGGTTCAAACCCTGTGAACCACTCCCCAGCTGGGGGATGGAGGCCATGCTCTCTGTTTCAGGCACCTTGACTGTGCAGTGTACTAGAAACATCACTTTCCTCCGGGATCCACCGCGAGGGAAGGTGAGCTAGGACTTTCAAAGAGTGCACGCAGGCTCCCCGTGCCTGGAGAACAGGTAGGGTTGGCCGTGCGAGCGGGGGCAGGGCCGCCAGCAAGAAGCGTGTGTGTGTGTGTGTGTGTGTGTGTGTGTGCGCGCGCGCGTGCTCCCGAGCGCGTGTATCTAGTCCCTGCTCTACTTCATAGTTCATATAACTGAGTTTTACATAGACCTGCGCAAAGGGCTAAGACAGGTCTGCGGAGCAGAGACACCCATTCACCAGACGCATCTTGCGGCCACGTCTCGGAGTCTGAGCCTTCCGCTCTCCCGACGGGCCACCTCGGGGGCCATGCCTGCAGCCATCTGGGGGTGTCCGGGCTTCCTCCCCCAGTCACCTAGAGTCCAGTACCCGCTCCTTCCACTCTGCGGAGGCCTCCCTCGTGCCAGACGCCCTGTGCCGAGCTCTGCCGCCGGCCCCTGGAAACCACCTGTGGCTCAGAGCCACCGCCTGGGTCACCCTTCATCGTTATAGCCTGCTTGCCCTGCCCAAGAAAGCCCTGCCCTGGCAGCTTCTGAAAGGAGCCAGACTCTGGACTCCTGGATTGATCCTGGGCCCTGGCTGTTCCTTCTCATCAGAAAAATGTTGCATGACACCAAGCTCACTCTTCTTAAAATGCAAGGAGCTTCCTTAAGTTTTTAAAATATTTAGTTATTTTTGAGAGAGAGAGAGAGAGACAGAGAGAGAGGCAGAGAGACAGAAGGCAAGTGGGGGAGGGGCAGAGAGCAAGGGAGACGCAGAATCTGAAGCAGGCTCCAGGCTCCGAGCCGTCAGCCCAGAGCCCGACGTGGAGCTCGAACCCACAAACTGCGAGATCGTGACCTGAGCCGAAGTCGGAGGCTTAACAGACTGAGCCACCCAGGAGCTCCCCTGGGTGCTCCCCTCAAGGAGCTCTCTGAGGGGTGTGCGGATGATGACAAATCGGGGCCCGGGCCCAGACTACTCCAGCCCACGCATCTTTGTAACCTGGGATGGGGCAGCGGCCCCAGAGAGAGCGGGGGCCTGTTCCACGCGTCCCACCCTGACCATGCCTCTGGGGCCTGAGCAAGGGGCACCCTGGACGGGGTGTCTCTCCCTCCCCCAACAGTGTGTGACAAGCCAGGGAGGGCGGGACCGTTGGGCATCAGGTGGGGGACAGGGATCTGAGCGTGGGGCAGCCCTCCCCCACTTACCAGCTCTGGGCCCTCAGCCTCTCACAGGTCAAACGAAGACGAAAATGATCACAGAAACTCATAGAATCGTCAGGATTAACAGAGATAACTCAGGGAAAGCTCTCAGCCCAGTGCTTGGCTTATAGCCAGGGCTGAACAAGTCTATCTAAGAAACAAAAAGCGAATTTGGTACCAAGTGCCCGGGAGTTGGCTTCTGCCCTGCCCCTCCCCCGTGTGCAGGGTGGGCCATGTGGAGTCCCGCAAGAAGGGGTGATGGAAGGCCAAGGCTAGTTTCCCCGGAACATGCCTTAGGGCCCAGGACACGATTGTCACCTTCACATTCTACAAGCGTTGTCAGGCAGAGAAGAGGTTGATCCGTTCGTTTATGGCCTAAAGGTCGATGAGTAGGAGCAAGTTCTCGGTCAATATGAGGAAGAACTAATGTTCCCTCTCCCCTGCCTCTCCTCTCTGCTCCCCCGTCTCCTGACTTCCATCCCCGTGTGTGGGACGGGCGCACGCTGTGCTGATGGCTGGAGATGTCACTATGGCCGGGACCCATCCCCTGCACTCAAGGAGCCCACAGTCCAGCCAAGGAAGACAGAACTGAACGAGCCCCTCCTCTGGCTTTCTCACAGCAGCTTCTGTCCCGACTTTCCACCCTGTCCTGCCAGAGACAAGTGTGCAACTAGTGTGCCGGCGACGGTGCAACATGGAACAAGCTGCCTGGGTAGAGAGTGAGTTCCCTGTCGATGGGGGCGTGCAAGCAAAAGCAAAAGAGGTTGTCAGTGCCATTTGGGGGGAGGGGGGAGGGAGAGGTGGCAGTCTTATGGTGAAGGCGGGACAGGACGCTCACTCCTCAGGGTGAAGGGCTCTGGTCAAAGGTGGGTGATATTCCCAGTGTCCTCACATGTCCCCGTGAGGCCAGGACTGCTGATGGGCAAGGAGTCCCGGCCTCCCCAAGTCCACAGAGCCCAGCACGGTCCTCACTGTAGGACCCCGTTCATCTTCACCGATCGCTAACGGTCCCCACGCTTTCCCACCATTCGTGTGGCTCCAGCCCACTGGGGCACGTGGACAGGCATCACCCACAGTCCTTTTCTCCCCATCCCCTCTTGTCCCAGAGGCGCGGGAGTCACAAGAGCTACGCGTTGGGGAACAGGCCATCCTGATGTCCCCCCCCCAGGGACACAGGGGAACAGCTTTGGCCAGGCCTCAAAAGACCCTTCCCGCTCAGACAGACGCTGGCTCCTGCCCCAGCCAAAGTCCCTCCACCTGCCTCTGATACCCGGCTACGGTGGCGCTCCCGAAGCCACTCTCAGTGATCTCGACAAAGGCGTGAAGCGTCACAACCAGCACAAGGGCCGGAGGAGGATCACACCTGCCTGTCCTCGGGCTCCGTGAGCTAAGCAGCTGGGGGACTAAATGTGGGTCCCCTCCCTCTTTCTCTTTTAGGTGGTAATCTGTGATGACTTTTAAAAATGGAGGCACCGTGGGGCGCCTGGGTGGCCCAGTCGGTTGAGCGGCAACTTTGGCTCAGGTCATGATCTCATGGTTTGTTAAGTTCGAGCCCCGCGTCGGGCTCTGTGCTGACGGCTCGGAGCCTGGAGCCTGCTTCGGATTCTGCGTCTCCCTCTCTCTCTCTTCCTCCCCTGCTCGTACTCTGTCTCTGTCTCAAAAATAAATAAAGATTAAAAAATTTTTAATACGGAGACATCGTTTACGTACAGTATATTAGTTTCAGGTGTACAAAGTAGCAATTGGACAGTTCTGTTACCGCCATGTTCCCTACGATGAGCGAGGTCACCCTCTGTCACCACACACACAGTTATTACGGTGTTATTGACTCTGTTCCCTATGCTGTGTTTTCCATCCCTGCGACATATTTATTTTATGACCGGAAGGTTGTACCTCTTTATCCCTTCCAGAAATTGTACCCACCCCCCCACCCCCTTAGCCTATGGCAACGACCAGTTTGTTCTCTGTATTTCTGAGTGTTTCTATTTTGTTGTTGTTTGTTCACTGGTCCTGGGTTTTAGACTCCCCACAGGAGTGAGATTGTATGGTATTTGTCTGGTTGTCTTTCTCTGTCTGACTCATCTCCCTCAGGATAACAGCCTCTAAATCCATCCGTGCTGTCGGGAATGGCCATGTCCTCTCCTTCTTTACTTCCAGGCACCTGGATGCTAAACGAACAGCTCAGAGATGGGAGCGACTTCAACTCAAGTACCTGCTATATATATATATATATATATATATATATATATATATATATATACATATAGTTTTTTTCCTGCTGCTTTTAAATTATCTTTATTTTGTGTCGGTTCTTTTTTTCATGTTGGCTTCTTTTCTGTGTTTTAATATTGTAAGACTCCTCAAATCCTTTCCAAGGGGTAGGCAGAATATAAATGATAAATGAATAAACACATAAATAAGTAAAAAGGACACAAATGTCTTTTCCGAGCCAGTCTTTCTTTCCTTTGTGGGTGTTTGCCATTCGAGGCAAGTGCACTGCTCATGATGTGCCCCGACCGTTTACCCCTTGCTGGCCTTTGCTCACCCAGCACGTATGAAGCACCTACTGTGTGCTGGTGTGTGCTGGGCCCTGGGGGTACAGGTGAGGCGAGAGGGTTCCTGCAGAGCTCGCTCTCTGGGCTCCCGGGAGGAAGCAGCCTCCGTCCGTCGTGAACTACCCCCTGGAGCGTGTGCACCCGTGGGTGTGCGCAGGGGTGTTCCTCACGCTCTAGTGGAAAGATTAGAGGTAGGTCTGGGCACCCAAGATACCCAGGTCTGTGTTCCGTGAACCTCCTCCACCAGCCCATCAAGATGCTCAAGGCCAAGGGAAACCAGATGAAGACAGACACAACGAGGGCTCTGGCCTCTCACCCCCAGGTTGGACACCAAGCCCGTGAGCCGGACTCAATTCGGTAGAGCCTGAGAGGCAGACACAAAGGGCCATATTCAGGCTTTGCCCTTTTTCCTAATCGGTTTTCAAGTGAATGAGGCAGGACGAGGAGGCTGTCCCTCTCTCGCTGGAAGGGCTATAAAGACAGGGCTGGGAACCCCAGTGCCAACGGGAGCAGGCGGGGGGATGGGGGAGGCTATGGCTTAAAGCCCTTAATTTCTTGTGGGAAGGAGACATATCACCTCAGATGCCACCCAACCCTATTGTAGTGCTCACCGTGTCCTTGGCCTTGACCCAGACTCTCGGCGAGGGTGACGGTCCTCAGCTCCCCCTGGGGTCTTACCCCTTAAGGACATTCGTTTTAGCAGTGGCGAATTCCCAAATCCAAACCTGAGCCCTGAGAGGTCCTCTAGCTGTGAGTGGCTGTAAGCATAGAACCTTCCAGGAAGCCAGGAGGCCTCTCTCCGAGGTCGCGCCCGAGAACGAAAACCGTGGCGACCAACCCTTAGAGTCGCTGGGCCTCGTACAGGGAGGGGCCCCCGAAGTTGTCCGGTCCAGTGGTTTTCCAGCCCTGTTCCTGCGGCCTGGGCTTGCCGACGGCTAGCCCAGGCCAGCATCCCGACGAGCTCCAGGGCAGGGCCTCACCCAGCGTAGCTCCTGTTCCAGTGGTTGTTCACACGGGTAAGATTCTGCTTGGAGAAGGGGTCGTAAGACCGCTGGCCACGGGCGACCCACCACAAAACGTAGGAATCCCTTCCCTGGCCAGAGGAAGGACCCGGCACCTGCCTGAACTCCTGGGTGGTCGAGGCTGATGTAAAACGCCCATCTTGCCCATCCAGGGTCAGAGCCACCTAAGAACTCAGAAGTCAGGCGACCGGGGAGTAAAATGGCCCCTTCTATTATTACTTGTCTATTACTTGTCACAGAGGGTGGAGGTCATCACGCACCGTTTTTCTTTCTTCCTTCCTTTATAACATTCTTTCACGCAGGCTATGCACCCTGTTAAAGGGCTACGTTTTCCAGGCTCCCTTATAGCCAGGAGTGACCAAACTGCTAAGCACCGGACAAGAAGACAGGAAGCAAAATGCTGTGTCAGATTCCTAAGATGATTGTGTGAGAGGAGCTGACTTGGCTGGGACAGATACCCCGTAGTCCTTTCTCCGCCTCCCGCTGCCAGCATGGAATGTGGAGGCAATGGCAAGAACTCCAGCAGCCACTGTTGACCTGTGAGGTGACTCTTTTTTTTTTTTTTTTTTTTAATGTTTATTTATTCTTGAGAGACAGAGAGAGACACAGCATGAACAGGGAAGGGGCAGAGAGAGAGGGAGACACGGAATCCGAAGCAGGCTCCGGGCTCCAAGCTGTCAGTACAGAGCCCGATGCGGGGTTTGAACCAACCGCGAGATCATGACCTAAGCTGAAGTCCGGTGCTTAACCGACGGAGCCACCCAGGCGCCCCAACCTGTGAGGTGACTCTTGAGACGAATGTCTATACTGAGGGTGGAGGAGAGAAAGGTTTGGAGCCTGATGGCCCTGGAGTTAACATACCAGCCATATGTTACCTGCTTTATCTGAGGACACCTCTTATGACAGAGAAACAAACTTCTTATCTATCCTGCTGAAATCAGTTATTTGGGGTTTTCTTTTATATACAATTAAACATTGGTTCCTCATTAGTGTGATTAAAGCACCATGTGGCTAAATGGACTTGTCAACACTTTTGCTTCCTCGGCGATCCAAGTCTACAACTTGAGACAGTCCCCCTCCCTCCCAAGGGGAAGTCTCGTTTTACATGGATGGCGTGTTTTCTCAGATCACTGCCTCCCTCTGGTCCCGCCTACAGATGGAAGATGAGAGAGAAGGTCTCAGAGTGCACGGTCTTCTGACAGATGAGATCCCAGCTGAGAAAATCCAGACGGACTCCTCATGGGAGGTTTAAGGAGCGGGACACCTGTTCCACCAGAAGACAGCCCTCTCTTTCTCCAGCGAAATCCAAGTCATTCTGCCATTGGACGGCTGGCCGCTGGAGCCCTCCTTATCACACTGAGCTGGAAAATCTCCATTCTGGGGGGTAACGCCCGCTGGGTGTAAGTTCTGCCCGCATCCACACAGATGAGCCTGATCTCTCTTTGAAGGGTCTGTGGATACTTCAAAACAAGTGGAGAGCCTAAATTGTAGCATCGCCAGATGAAATATAGGACATCCAGTTAAATCTGAGTTTCAGATAAATAATGATGATTTTTTTTTTTTTTGGTCAATTATGTCCCAAATATTGCAAAGAACATGCAACTCAAAGACTTATTTGTTGCCTAGCTGAAATTCAAATTGTACAGGGCGTCCTGTATTTTTATTTGCTAAATCTGGCAACCCCCGCCTAGAGGCACCAAATTTCCAGACACTCAGATGGGCGCACTCCAGCGTTTGAGAAAGGATGTAAAGTGGAGAAAAAATGCAGAGGCAGCTCATCTGTGGCTCCCACCTGCCTCGCTCTCCTCTCTCCCTGCCCACGGTCCTCTGGGCTGACTCAAACCCTGCCTTGCTCAGAAATCTGAGCCTTCTCTGTCGACCGTAGCCCGCACCAAGCCCACAGTGGACCGTGGCCCCCAGCCACCCACCCCGATCTGTGGCAACTGTATCCCAGGGTCGCCTCCCTGAGACCCCCAGACTCAGGGCTGAGCCAATCGGAGTCTTCATTCTCCCGGCGACAGTGATTGGCTGGAGGCTGGCAACACGTGACTCGGGCCTGTCCAATCAGAGTGGATCGCGGAGTTTCCATTGGGCAAGGAAGGCCCGCCTCTCCCCCCTACAAGGACCCTGTGCATCCTGAGACTCGAGGGGCCGCCGGTGCAGAACCGGCCCCAAGAGACGAACTAGCTCTTGCTCTGTGTCCCGAGGGGCGTCCTGGTGATGGGCAGGTCGAGCAGTAACAGAAGCCACCAGCTAAGACCCGGGAAAACCGCTGCTCAGGCAATCCTAGGGAGGGGTCAGATCCTGGCCCCGCCCTCTCAGCTCAGGAAAGACCAGCCCGCCCACCTCTCCTCGCCTCTCTGGGCTCATCTCCCCTTTAGGGACCTGAACACCCATCTTCCCTGGATTGGCAAGATTCAGTGCATGGGGAGGACGCAGAGGGGCAGGTAGGGGGTAGGGATGGTGGCTGCTCCCCACTGCCCTGTGCTCAGGGGCAGGGGAAGGAGCCCCGTGAGTGGAGCCAGTGTGGCAGCACGCGTGTGGGTGGGCCTAACTTAGAGAAGCACCTCTGGCCACCCTGCGGAGACCAAGGAGGTGGGAAAGATACTGCTTTGTCCGCAGGGAGACCCTGTTCCTGTGGTCAAGGCTCCCCAGACACCAGGTAGTAGCAGGGGCTGGGGCTGGGGGCTCCGGGCAGCCCAGGCTTTCTGAACTGGCCGCTGCTGGGCAGAGCGTCTGTCCACACTGCGGGGGACGCCCTGGGTTCCATCTGCTGCCTGGGGCTCCAGGAAGCGGGTTGAGCCGGGAGGGCTGAAGAATGGGGATGGGGTGGGGGAGGGGAGAACCTTGGCCTCAGGGGCACGTGGGAGTCCTCGCGTCCACCTCCTTCCTGCACACCCTTTAGATGATCTACCACACAGCCTGCAGGGCGAGGGGAGGATCAAGCTTTGGATTCAAACAGGGGTTCTCACTCACGGGATTCTTGCCAGGGCCCCGGGCTGCTTCTCGAAGGCCCTTCGTCCCCTTCCACACGGCAGTTAGCTCCTTCTAAAATGTGGATCTCAGGTGCCACTCCCCGGGACCAACCCCCCAGCGGTACTTCACTGCCCTCAGCGTCAAGTTCTAGCTCCCTGGACTGTCCTTCATCTTCCCCCGGCCAACGCTTCCCAGCCTGCAAGATGGCGCTCAGGCATCGCCTCTTCCAGGAAGGCTTCCTGGCCCCACCTTCCTGCCTTCTGCCCCCGACACTCTCCACCACCCCGGTCCCCAGGCTGAGGGGATGCTCCTGTGTGTTATCCCTGGCAGTCATATCTTGTGGTCACTGGAGCCGTGCAGTTAGCCTCAGTCTCTTTTTGCTTTGGCTGCTGGGATGCTCGGAGGCCCGTGTTAGGCTTTATGGGATACACGTTGCTGCCCCATCATACCTTCCTCTGGCTGTGTCTCATTTTCTCAGGTCCACTTGCTTTCCCTCCCATCGTTTCATCTTTTCCTTGTATCCTTTTGTGTAGCAGAAAACCGTCCCCAGGTCCCTCTATGGAGAATGACACAAGCACCAAAATGGGAGCGGTACATCTCTCTGAGAGGCGCGTCTTCTGGCAGAATGTAAGATGTTGGTGGTATTTAAGGGAAACGAAAAATAAATTGTTCTGGCTCCTTCCTACCACCCACCTCCCGCTGAGTCTCCTCTTAAGCAACCTTCGAAATCTGTTAGGAAATCAGAATTGAGAGGTTGCCTAAGTCACATTAAGCCTCCCTCGTTGTTAGCAGGGCCGGGACATCCCAGGCATGGTGGCCTCACTCCCAAACCGGAGAGTTTGTGATAGAACTCAGGGGTCACCGAAATGTCCTTAGATGTGCCTGTTCGCTTCCTGCTGCTGCCGTAACAAATCACCACAAACCCAGCGTCTTAACACGACACAGGCTTCTTATCTGAAAGCGCTGTGGTTCGAGGTTCAGTCTCACTGGTCTCACTGGGCTAAGATCAGGGTCTTGGTAGAGTTCTTGATAAAGTTCTCCAGGGGAGAAGCCTCTTCCTTGCCCTTTCTCACTTCTGGAGGCTGCCTCGCTCCTGGTCCCTTCCTCTCCGCCTTCAAAGCTCATCCCTCCCGCCTCTGATCGGCCCTCACGGCTCCTCATTGGCACCCGGACCCTCTCGCCTCCCTCTTCTAAGGACCCAAGCTTAGGGTGACCGTGGGCCCAGCTGGACGATCCAGGATCATCTCCCATCTCGGGCCCTTAACTGAATCACGCACACCAGGCCTCTTTTGCCATGTAGGGTTACATATTCACAGTCCTGGGGACCGGGCCATGGGCATATTTGGGGGGGTATTCTGTCTAGTACAGTGTGGCTCCCCCCGAAGCCAGCCCTAAGAGAAGGACTTGGGCGCAAACCATGTATGGGGAGGTGACCCGGGAAGCACCGGGAGAGAAGAGGAAGTGGGGGGGAAGGGTCAAGAGACGGTGTGCCCGGTGAGCTGTCGCCGCTGGAGACGTCTGGGGCACAGTCCCACCCAGGCCCCTCGGCGAAACTGGATGAAACAGGCCTCTGAATTGTCATACCCAGAGGCGAGGGACGTGGTGAGATCACCCACCAAAGGCCATTTGTTTTTTCATCGCTCCTTGGCTGAGGGTTTCTCCTGGGGCATCAATGCTGTGGGCCGCCCCAGAGGCAGAGAGCGCTGTCCTCAGGTGAGGGCTTGTCCAGCGAAACCCCCGGGTCTCCCTGCGGTCGAGACAATGGCAGAAGGGACACCCAGAGTGTCTGTGTCCCTGCAGTGTGCGGTGTGGGAGCACAGCCCAGAGAGGCGACGTGACTTTGCCGCCGAAGGCGAGGATGGGGACAATGCAGAGAGAAGTGGGCTAGAACTTTCTTAGAACCCGTCACTGCATGGGGTGGTGGAGGAAAGCAGAAAAGCACAGACCCCAGAGCCGGCACGGAGGAGGAAGCACCGTCAGCACAGCCAGACCGAAGGCAGCAGGCCCTGACCTCTCAAGTCGTCCCCTGCGACGTCTGGGGTCCAGGGGGGCTCGGTGGAGGCTGCCGTCAGTGGGTCGGCCCTTCTTGGCCTGTGGGTTTGCCCTCTCTGGCCCCGGCCCTCTGACGAGGGGAGCTGGGGAAGAAGGCACATCTGTCCTTAAGGCCCTTGACCCCGAGGTGGCACCTGTCAGTGCCCCTCACTTGCCCTGGGCAAGAGCCAGATGCCAGGGGCAGGGACACGTGGCCCATCGGGAGTTCAGGGGCCCGGGGCGTGGAGCCAGACAGAAGGATCCCAGGCAGGTGGGCATCTCGGAGGGTCACACTTCTCGGGGATCAAGTGGGGACATGGTGGTGGCTCTCAGGGTCACCGTGGGAATGGCGTATTAGAGCGCACACGGCTGTCCCAGGCACCCGGCATGGCACCTGGCCCGGGCGGAGTGGCCGCGGAGATTCGGCCCCTCCCCTTCCTCACAGATTTGGTCTGAGCCTCTTTCTATCCTGCCGGGCTAGCCGAGACCAGCTGACCCCTCTTCCCTGCCTTTTTGGCTGCACTTCCTGCCATTTTAATGAAACTCAGCAAACAACTTCTGTCCAGCGAATGCCCTTGAAATGGCCCCGGAGAAGGGGCCAGAGCCTGGGACATGGCTTGTGACTCTCCCCCGCTGATGTTCTGGTGGCCCTTCCCAGGAGGTGAGCGTTCATCTTGGAGAGAGACGGAGGCCGGGCCCTGGCGCCCTTGCCAGGACCCCCCTCCTGTCCCCACCCCCGTGGCCTGATCTGTTCTGTAAAGCATCTATTTACAAAGCAGGTCACAGAGAGCGCCGCTGTCTAAAAATAGAAAGTCATTATGAGCAGACAAGTGTCTGAGCTTGTCCTGCGAGAGCTAGGCAGCTTCTGTTTACCTTCCCTGGTCCCCTTTCTGCTTCTCTGCCCTGCCGCCCTCCTTCCTCTCCCACCTGCCCATGGATCCCACCTGCACCTCGGCCCCCGAGCCTGCTCCCTGCGGGGACCTGGGCCAGCTGCACCCAGGCTTGCCTCTGATCCTTTCAACCAACCCCGTGAGGCTGGGCCATCACTCCAGTTTGTCAGCTGAGGAAAGGGAAGCTCAGGGGGTAGGGGGCTCTCCCCAGGAAGCCAGGGGACCTAGAGGTAAGAGCGATGGTGGGTCTGTCTTGGGGGTGTGTCCCTCACATTGGACGCACCACGGCATGTCCACAGAAGCATCATCTGCGGAGACAAGTGCCCTGTATCCTGGCATCTTGAAGAGCCACTGGGAAGTGCGGGTCCCTCTCCTGGGGAGCCAGCCTCAGGGCGGCTGGGCCCCAGGTTGCTCCCAAGCTGAGCTCAGAGCTCTGACCACCCCACCTACACACAGCCTGCTTGCCCCCCCACCCTGGTTTCATAGGCATTGAGCCGCCTCCCCTCTGCAGTCGTGGCCGGAAGCTCCCAAGGAGGACAGCTCTTGGTGAGACAGCCAGGCCCAACACGTGCTTGTCATTGGCCCAGCACATCCTGCGTGGGCTCCGAGGTATGATCTGATCCTGAGTGCTCCCTCCACAGATCTCCCTCCTCCCAGCCTCTTCCCCTCCTTCCCAGGTCCTGAGGACCGATGGAGTCCTGGAAACACCCCACGACGTGCCTAGGCCTTACAGACAAGGACACCGGGCAGCGTGCTGGTCGGAAGGCCACACATGGGTCTCTGACACTACATTCTGGCTGCCGCCCCTTCTGGGGGTCCAGGCTGTGTGTTTTGGGGGGGGGGGGGTGTCTGCAGTCCTATGTCTCCATGATAAGCCTCTTTGTTCTGGAATCCGCCCCTGCCCCAACCCCCGCCCCCACCAAGCCAGCTGTGAGCACCTGCCAGGTGCCCGAAGAGGAGTGGATCAAGAGGCCAGCTCACTCGGATCCCGGATCGTCTCTGGTGCCTTATGAGAACAAAGCGATGTAGCATAGCAAGCTCCCTTCTGAGTCCTGAGCCGACAGGGAACCAGGAGACAGGCCCGAGGGGTGAGTTCGGCCGACTGGTTCAAGTAAACTTCCTATTGTGGTTCAGGCAGAGGACCGAGTTGTGACTTTTTCTCTTGCCACACAATAGTGAGTAGGGACAAGCCCTGGCTGCTGGGACCGTGGATGTCAGATGCAAATGACAAACGAGTCCAAATAGTTACCAGCGAAGCCTGAAGCAGGCTGGGTGGGGGGGGGGGGGGGGGCAGGTCGTAGAGAATGGCCGGACCGCGGCGGCTCTGTGCCCCGGCTGACCGGGCCATGCAGAAGCAGGCTGACGCTGTAGGTCGTCTGCCTTATTATGAAAAGTCGGCAGTTTACATACTTGTGTAGAGTTGGTTGGCATCAGACGAAATAAGCTAAAGCTTACTGAGCCAAGGATAAGCTTGAGCCAAGGAAAAGCTCGCGGGCCGCGCAGAAGCAGAGGACCAGGCCCGTCGTTTAATATCGTTTAATGGAAAGAGAAATTTCTCTCGAGCATCGACAGTTTGACCTCGGTTATTCAGGATTGCGGATTTGTAGGACGAAAGGTCTGAGGGAAATAAATATTCTGTAATACGACTGCACCCTTTGTTTTTCAGCTGGAGATGTGAGTCATGGAAAGAATGGCCCACTCCAGTCAAGCCTGGGTAGTCTTAGCAATGATTCACCCAATATGTGTTTTTCACTATGAACATAGCTCGTGGTGGCCCGTTATGAACAACGCATCCCTCTCAATCTAGAGAGTTCAGGCCCAGAGGCCTACACCTCCCCTCACTCCTGGAATTTTCTGGATTCAAACGGCCCCCACCGCTGCTTCACAGACAGAGGCCAGAAGAAGGTTTAGAATCAGCTGCCCCCGCTTTCCTGGCCTTTGGCTTCCCGCTTTTGAAGATTTTGGATCTTGCCTCTCTGTGCTCATTTTCTGGCATTTGGGAAATCATGAATTTCCTGCCCGAAGAGCAGGTTCGATTCCCTTTGTGTGCACTATTTGGTGACAGGGACGGATTCTCTTTGGGTGTTGACACTGATTTCCCCTCAACAGCTGCAGGCGGCTGTCCCAGGGGCGTGGCCTGGGGAGAACGAGTTAGCACCTCCGAGCCCTTTGGGGACAGCAGCCTGGCATTTTGTTCAGCAGAACTACCTGCATTAGGCCAGAGGAGAAATCTAAACGTTCTCTGGGTTCTGGTTTTTAGAAAATGTGTGTGTGAGCCTCCTGCCATCTCCTCTCCTCCCTTAGCCCAAGAGCCACCTGGGGGCAAGGACATCCTTCCTCCCCAGAGCTCCCGGATCCAGCACGGCCGCCATTATGGCAGGTGCTCGGTCGGCGCTTGACGAATCAATAGACGGCCAGTCACACTGTCCCTTTTCTCCCACCCGTGGTCCCGCTATATCGTCCCCCAAACCCATGCTTCTCTCAACAACATTCCAGGGCCGTTACGAAGGATCTCCATTTTATAGAGGAAAGAGCTAAGACTCAGCTGATGGGGAGGGAGAGAAGGCTGAAAACACAGGCCTGGCTCTGGAGGGCCGATCTGGTGATGGGACATCAGGGGCTACCTCCCGACGGCTGGGGAACATGGCACCTTGCATGAGACCCAAGTGGCCCGATCTGGAAGAAATGGGCAGAGGAGCTACTCAGCCTCTTGCTTCCAGCGGGCTAGACGGCTGGAGGCAGGGCCCAGCAAGGAGCTCCAGGGCAGGGTGGGGGGGTGCCCTTGGAAGAGGGTTAAGGCTTCTGGTGGGGTGGGGGTCGGGGCGGTGATGGCTCTGGAACCAGCAGACAGGAGATGGAGGCTGAGTAGGGAAACTGAGGCCACCCCCTCCCCGCCCCCCGTCAGGGGCCACGAGGGTGGGAGGAAGGCTGTGAATCGATGACGGTAGGCTGGCAAAGGCTGAACCCTGCACGCCAAGTACAAAGCACCGGGTGGCTGGAAGCTTCGAGTCCCTATTTGCTGGGAGGCGGGAGGGGGCTGCCGAGGTTCCCTGAAGCAGAGGACTGTCCTTCACCTGGAAGGCATTTCTCACTGGGCACCTGCTTGGGCGCGGAGCGTGGGGATGAGGGGAGAGCAAACCCTCAGGGGGTCCCCGAGGAGGGGACCTGGTTGGGATGGCTGAGGGCTTTCACAGCAGCAGAGTGGGGACCGGTGGCGTCTACACTGCAAGTGCATGTGCGTGTGCGTGTGTTGGGGTGTCTCCATGACAGTAAACGGCTAATATAGATCCAGTGCTTACAAGGCACCAGGCCTCACTCCGACCACCCTTCTGAGGCAGGCGCTACCTTGTGGGTAAGGACACAAAGGCCCAGAGACGTAACGTGACTTGTGTGGGTGCTGACTGGCTTCCAGGATGGCCCCGAGATCCCCGCCTCCTGGTGTTTGCCCCCTTGTGTGTGTGGTCGCCCCCCCCACCGGTACCGGGGCTGGTGGGTTTGCCCAGTAGCACATGGGATTGGGGGACAAAAGT
This sequence comes from Puma concolor, assembly GCF_028749965.1. Taxonomy (NCBI): domain Eukaryota; kingdom Metazoa; phylum Chordata; class Mammalia; order Carnivora; family Felidae; genus Puma; species Puma concolor. The sequence continues at coordinate 7,039,756 of NC_141684.1, forward strand.
CCGCGGCTTCATTCTGTGCACTCTGTCACCGTGGGCTCTCCCTCTCGGACCACCTGCTCTGGCGGAAGCCGGATGTCACGCTGTGAGGACACTAAGGCATCCTACGTGGCCAGGCACATGGGGACCTCTGGCCCACAGCCCGTGAGTGGCTCTGTGAGGGCCCGGGGACACCTGCAGCTTGTACCCTCGTGAGACGCTCTCAGCCGGAACGCGTCCCAGACTCCGGGCCCTCAGAAAACAGACTGACATCGTCAGTGGTGTTCTTTTGAATTTCCGAATTCTGGGGCAGTTATGCAGGAACTGATAACTAATACACCAAGGCATCCACTCTGCTCAGTGCGGATCTGCTCGCCGAAGCCCAATCAGGGAACGGTGTGGAAGAAGGGGCATCTTGGGTCAAGGGCAGAGAGCCACGAAACTGAGCCATCTGGGGCGGGCGGCCCGGGAAGCGCGGGCACGTACGTTTAGATGCCATCTGGGGCAGGCAGCCCGGCGGGACGCTGAGCTGGGCATCGGGAAAGGGGCCGGAGCCAGGCGTCCGGGGAAGGGTCTGTGGTCTGCAGTGGGTGCCGACCCCATGGGTCACCCCGGGCGGGCCCAGGGGAGGGGCCGTGAGCTTCCACACAAAAGAATCCTTTTCTCCGAGCTCCCAGTGTCTCAGTGCCACAGCACAGGGCCCAGCCACTCTGCAGAGGACCCTGCGGTCACCAGAAAGAGGAAGGTATTTGGGCATGGCAGCGAGCACAGTGGTGACAACTCCAGGAAGGTATCCCTTGAGAGCTGGGCTGCAGGGTCTAATATAAACGTGGAGAAAAGGCCATCGGCTGTGATTTTGAAAACCACAGGAAGTCGCTCAGATCCTCCAGTCAAACGCTAGAATGCAGAATGGTTATTTCGGCCCGCCCTGCCTGGACAGCTGCCGGTGGCACCAGAGTCGCCGAGGAGGAACCCCAGCTGTCTGAGGGGGACCGAGTCGAACTCAGCCAGAGAAAGGTCCAGGAGTTTCGTGTCTAAAGGCTTCCTTTGTTCGGCTGTGCTTCTGTTCTGGGCGGCACGATCCCTCTTAGGCTCTCCCCCAGCCTCGGGGACACTCAAAGAGCCCTTTCAGAGCGGGGCTTCCAAGAGGAAGTCTGTCCTGCGGGGGCCGGGAGACCTGGACCCTCGGGGCCACTGCTGGCCGAGCTGTCCCCCCCTCCCCGCCCGCATCCCCCAGCGCTGTGGGCGCCCGGCCTCCCGCGCTGACGGGTCAGGGGCATCTCTGCACCAGCCGGGCCTCTCCCCACCCCCATCCCCCATCTCGACAGCACCTCCCCCCCCCCCCACCCCCCCCCCCCCCGGCCACTCCTTGAAGAAGCTTCTTGAAGGAGCCGCCGACACTAATTCTTCTCCAATCCGTGCTCGACTCTGCTCCCAGCTCTCACTCGGTGAAGTCAACCCCGGTCACGAAGGCCTCGGTCCTTAACGTATCCCCTGGTTCCTTCTATGGTCATCCAGCCTCAGAGAGGCAGTTTATTTTCTCAGTGGCCCTGGACCAAACTCTTTGCACCGTTCAGTGCCCCTCCCCCGCACTCCACATCGACCCGCGGGCAGTGCCTTCCAGGCACATCTGCAGCTGGGCCCGTCCTCAGTGTTTGTGTGGCTGCTGTTCCCCGGGGCAGGCTGGCCGGCCGGCCCGCTCACCTTCACTGCCCTGGCCTCTCTGGGGTGCCCCCGCCTTTCCCCACCACAGCCCATTCTCAAGACGGTTGCCAAAGTGATCCTGTGAAAACACACATTGTGTCACGCTGCTCTTGGGTTCAAACTCCTCCTCCCACTGAAATAAAGCCCAAAGGTGGCCCCGCATGCTCTGGTCCCCAGCCGCCACCCTGATTTCACTGCAGTCCTCTTTGCCCCTTGGTCATTCTATCACTTCTGCGCTGGCATCCTTGCCGCTCAAGCTCCCAAGCACGTTCCCACCTCAGGATCTTTGCACATGCTGGGTGAGGTCTTGATGTGGCTCACTTGTTTATTTTGCTAGGACTCTGCTAAAAGGTCACCCTGTGATTCCTCTGCCACACAAATTAAAGTCTAACCCCCGCCCCCCATGACTGTGCTCTCAAGTTCCTCAACAGCACTGTCACCACCTGGCATTCTCTCTCTGGGTTTGTGGCTGATGGCCTGTCGCCTCCCACTGAAAAAGGAAGCTTCTGGAGGACGGGCTCCCTGATTTGTTCTCCGCCCGCTCTCGCGTGTAGGGCGGTGCCCAGCATAGGCGAGATTTTTGACGACTATGCGTTTAATGAATTAAGCAACGGAGGCGGGAAAATAAGAGGCCAAGATTATGGTAGCAAGAGCGGGAGCCGGGACAAGGGGACAGGTGGAGGGGGCGTTGGAAAGTTTGAATCCCTGGGATTCTTATTTGCAGGCGTATGGCTGACATCACCGACTCCGCAGGGGAGAGGCTGCAACGAACAAGGAAGCTCAACTTCTTTTCCATTTACAACAATCTGGCTTATGTTCTACGGTTCCTGTTTGTTTGTTTAATTTCAAACAACAGGGTCCCCGGATCCCACCGTCACCGCGCCCCGCCTTCCCGAGCGCGCTGCTGGGTACTCAGCCTCCGGGCCGTGGCGCCCACCCACCGCACCCACCGCACCCTCTCCAGAACAGAACTTTCCCAAGCCTGGCACTCCCGAGCTGCACAAATGTCGATCCGGCAAATGCAACGGCACGACTGCCTACAGGAGTAGAGGAGAATCGTGTTTTTAGGGTGCATCATGAGAGGATCAGGAAATGCGAGCTTATCAGAAGTTATTCTGTGGTTAACACGATGCTCCCCACGTGGAACGCACCGTCAAAGCTAATGCCTTGAGGAAACGTGTCTTCGAGGGAGGAGACGGACACTTTTCACAGCGCACAAGACTCTTCTTGAAATTCCAAGACTGGGAAGCATGTTGCGTGAGCTTCCGGCAGAAGGAATGAAACATTCTCCCGGGGCATATTGAATTAAAATCACGATGCACCAGTAAATGAAGGAAAGAGGACGAGCAGAATAATCCTGTCCACAGGGACTGGGACCTTCACGCTCCGTAACAAACTACAAGAGAGGCATGAAAATCAGCTTTCCTTTCTGTCAGGACACGCCCACGTTTCGTGCTCCATCACGGAGACAGAGACATTGTTTTCGAATCTGGAATATGTGTAGAATCCTGACCTCGGCAGCGAGGGGCAGCCATACAGGGTTCTCTAGTGTGCACAATCTAGACCTTCCTGAAATAACAACACTTTGTTTTTCTAGTTTATTTTCAAGTGGACGAGACTGAAACGGACAGCCTTTATTAAGTGATACACAGATCATTTGTTCGTTGTTGGGAGACCACAAAATAAGACGGGATTTCCCTTCCCTTTTTTAAAACAGGCTTTCCAAATTAAAAAGGCATACCATTTTATAAAAACATTTCACAGGACATAAAATTGTGAAACAAAAAATTAAGACGATTTTCAAGCTCCCAAGCGAATTCATTTACTGACTAGGCACGTTGGTGAGTTGACAATTCGTAAGCAGTCCACAACTTGAAGGAAAGTCCCTGAAAGAGAGGAAAATGAAATATATTTGTGGACATCAAGAAACTAATAATTATCTACGCTCTGCTGGGGGTGGTGGGATTTAGGCAGAGGAAGCAGGCAAGCTGAAACTTGGGAGAAATAAGGATGTTAATGGAAGACGAGGCAAAACAAAATAACAGAAATTTAAGAACATAAAATATTTGTGTTTAGTAAGGCAGATGAATGGTTAACTAGTATGGTGAGAATCAAAATACTCTCCAACGCGACATTTATGGGTCTGATTTCAGAATGGCAATGCCTTGTTTTACATGGAACTCTAATACCAAAATGTGACATGGGTCCCCACAGGAACACACTGACGGGATAGTCCTTGACTTCTTGTCGTCTGAGATGAGACCCAACTTTCAGAAATATTTACAAGTTTTTCATTAACGCCAAAGAATATATTTTGATGTGCTATATATTATACAACCATGATTTCAAACAAACCCAGTGGCAATCGAGAGGGAACGAAAGTCACCCAATCACAACGGAGAAGTGGCCGTCACTCTACTCCACAGCTCTGGTCACACACGTCTGGCCCCAGGGACCCGTCACCACCACACTGTTTGCTCTTGGTGCCCTATGACCTGGTCCTTCCCAGCGCTCCAGCATCCCCCATTGCTCTGCCGGCTCGGGCACCTGCTCACGTGCCCACGTGGGGTCACCAACGTCCGCCTTCCCGCCTGCACCAGCCCGTTAACACCCGACATTCTTCTCCCTGCTTCGAGATCTCAACTGAGCTCTAGAAAGCTCCATGCCGGTGTCCACTTCTCTGTGAAACCTCGGCCTCCTTGCCCTCCCTCACAGAGTTCGCCACCGTTTCCTCTGCATGGCCTCTGCCTTCGCAGAGCCTGTTATTACTGCGTGGGGCCAGGGACGGTGAGCCACACGGGCCACCCGCACGTGCTACGACTGACCAGGGCAAACCGGATTTAAAGGCTAATGCTGCATGCACAAGGTAAACATCGAATGCAGTAGATCTATCGGCTGGGGTGTGGTCTGGTTAATCAGTATTTCCTGAATCGAGTGCCAGCAGCCAGTACTCTCAGAGCGAATGGGAAAAAGGGTTCTTTTGGCAAAAAGGGAGAGGGAAGATCCCGACGTACTGTCAGGATGAACAAGGAAGGGTGGGCGAGGACACTTCAAGGTACCCTCGTGGGCCCCCCAGACCGCGGGCGGCCCTCGGAGCCAATCTGCTCAGGCTGGGCAGGGGGAGGAGGCCCACAGCCTCACTTGTCCGCACAGGGATCCAACCCACGGCGTGCCAGTCGCCATGCTGGGCGTCAGAGACCCTTTCAAACCCGTTTTGAGTAGAGGAGTTTTCCGTGCTAACGGTTGTATACGGTAAGAACGCACGTGGCAGTCGGAGTTCAAGTTTCCCCCAGAAAAGCATAATCAGGGACACCGTTACGTCCGTAGAGAACCACGCAGTAATATTCCTAAAATATGCAAAGACTTAACGAACCTGGCTCAGAAATTCATTCCCGAAGACGTATACAAACGTGCACGATAACAGAGATGCAGGGCTCTGCTTTCTAGCACAGTCTTTAGTGGGCGTAAAATACGGGAGGTGAACTGCATGTCTGTCAATCTTTGTTTAAATTAGAATAGTTAGTTCATATATATAGACCATTCAGCCAATGGAAAGAAAAAGGCAGCTTTACAGTATAAATGACAGAAAATGAATTCTAAGCTATACTCTAAAGTGAGATGAGGGACGTAGAAAACAGCGCACTGTTCTGTATGTAAAAAAGCAACAATTAGAAAAGAAACCTATGCTTTGCTTATGCACAGACTATCTCTGGAAAAATGGACAAATACACAAAAAACCATGCAAACAGGTGGGTGTTTGGGGTACGGGTGGGAAAGAAGATCAACTTTGCATTCTATCCTTCGGAATTTTAGATTTTGTACCAAGCACATGGAGTACCTATTAAATACAGGCCATATTTTGGTTTCCCGACTTCGCATTTCCCACTGAAAAAGCCAGTGGTCACAGAAGTTACTTAATCTCATTTTCACCGAGAAAGCAAACTCGTAAGAGTGCCAAGTGCTCAGTGCTGGTGTTTGAAAAGGCACAGGCTCCCCCCACTCACTCGCTCGCTCCTTGTGGAGCATGTCAGCAGCCCCTGCCGTGTGCCAGGGACCATGCTGGCACCTGGATGAACCAGTCAAACAAGACACGGTTCCGTGTTTGCGGGAAGACAGATGCATCAACAAACAGGACAGAGACCTAGCTCTGGGAGCCCTGCTCACGTCACAAGGGCTTTTGCGCCTGCTCACTTAGTCCGTCTCCCCTTTTAGTGGCCTGTCAGGTACGAGGGACCTTCTGAGGTAGCAGACAGGGGACGTAAGGCCTGGATCTTGCCAGTAGTGGTGGTCAAAAGATACTTTTATGCATCTAGATCTACATCTGAATGATGTAGATGATTAAAACCTGTTTAGGGGCACCTGGGTGGCTCAGTCGGTTAAGCGTCCCACTTCGGCTCGGGTCATGATCTCGCAGTTCATGAGTTCGAGCCCCGCGTCGGGCTCTGGGCTGACAGCTCGGAGCCTGCAGCCTGCTTCGGCTTCTGTGTCTCCCTCTCTCTCTGCCCTTCCTCTGCTTCACTCGGTCTCTCTGTCTCTCTCAAAAGCAAACATTAAACAAAATATATTTTTTAAACCTGTTAAATTCTCTGCAAATGGAAGGGTGACTGACTCCGCCCGGTGAGACCAAGGACGTCCTGTCCCGTCTCCCGTGCTGCAGAGACACCGTGCCGCCTCAATTCATCAGGTTCGCTCGTGTATCTGACTGCTTGTTCACCTGCCGCTTCGTGGGCACAAGACATGGTCCATACATGAAAGATGTTTCTACGCCGGTCGGAGGGTGGGTGTAAAGGAAAGTGAATGGCCCCTCGAGGGACACTGTTTTGCAGAATTCGGGCAGCTACAAGGGTTCTCCACCCCCGGGGATCCCACACCCAGGCCTGATGTGGAGACCGTGTGCCAAGGAGGCTTCCCCGGCAAGGCCAAGCTTCACGGTTCACTTCAAAGTTGGACAGACCCTAACGACTAGCTGTGCCAAGAGCTGGGTGAGAGGGAGGGGCGAGGAAATGTGACTCAGGCAGAGGAGGACAGGAAAGCACTGTGAGGGATGTTCAGTAGCAAGACCGGAGGAGGGCGGGGTGGGGTAGGGTGGGGGGGAGAGCAGTGCTGGAGCAGGGCAGGGAGGGGTAGAGAGCCTGCTGGAGCAGCCGGGAGGCAGGACCAAGATGGGGCCGGGCTTTGTGTTCAGAGCCAGGGATCTGAGCTTTACCCTGAAAGCCAAGGGAGCCACTGAGGGGCTCATCACACAAAGATCTGAAAAACAACTTCAGGACTAGGTGCTCATCACTGAAACAGAATCCCACTGAGAATCTAATCAGTTGGATTAGACAAGAGGAGGATGCAAGTCAGACCGGGAAATGTCCTACAACCCATCTCAGAGATGGAAACAGAATCAAGACAAGGTAGATTTTGTTATTTCAAACACAGTGATGGTTTTATTTTTCCCTTTCTATCTGTATAAGACATTGACGGGTATAAGCAGTAGACACTATCTGCATAGAAAGTAACAAACTTTGTTATTTATATTCATGACCTAAATCGTATCAAGTGGCTTACGTTTTGGTTACTTAGACTTCTGATTACATTTTTATTTTTTTCTCCAAATCATTCGGTTTAGACTCTGGGATTCGTTTCTCTGTACACACTGGCCAGAGCAGAGTCACTGTCTAATTGTGAGTGAAACCAATGAGCTAGACTGTCTGAACTGTAATACTATTGACACGAGCGGGTGTTTTGTTTGCTCTCTGCTAACTCCTCCTACCACCCCTGACACTGTGTGTTAGGAATCCTACTGATCCTCCGACCACTCTTTCCGATTCATGGTCTTCCTGATAAGCCCTTACTCTGTGGAGAGGAGGTCCAGGATGAAAGGTAGGGCCCTGTGTTTAAGACAGTATGTCCGGATATCGGATCGACAGCCCGTGCAAACAGGTTCCTACAAAGTTCTTGCTGGAACGGAGATGCCCAAGGCACTTTCTCTGCCTCGGGGGCTGGAGTAGGGCAAGTTTGGAGATGAGGAGGATATTATTACTGAAAATGGGGTCAGCGCGTCTAAGCTTCTTAGCAGGAACCGCAAGGCCCCTCACCACGCGTCTCGTGCCTACCCAGACGGCATCGCCTGCTGCTTTCTCTGATTGCCCAACATAACTGATTTCCTAGATAATCGTGCTTTTTCATAGCTCCAAGTACTTACATAAGGCAACAAGCAAGAGCAAACACTTATGTTAGTGCCGCGCACGTTTCTTGTCCTTATACAGCGACACTGAGGTGGGTGTCTCATTACTGTGCCATTTTATGGGTGGGGAAACTGCCACTGCAGCTGCAGTCGAGAGAGGTTCAGTAACCTAACCAAGGTCATAAAGCCGGTAGATGACGGAGCTGGGGCCGGAGTGCTTCCAAGAACACCTTCCCCCATGTGGTCAGGTTCTCTGCTACTGGTGCCAATTCCCCTGCTGGTACCCGCCCCACCTCCACCCACCCACCTAACAGGAGCGTCTCTCTTCCACGCGCCTGCCTCTGTCCGACCGACACCCTCCTCGACCACCTCCCCCGCAGGCTGTTGCGTCTTCGGGGACGGGACGACGTCCCACAGCACAGTGTCTGCAGCACAGCAGAGGTTGGGTCAGTGGACCTGAATGAATACTGATAGCGGATCAACAAGGCATCTCCTGAATATAAGAAGATTCAGAGCCTAAACGCAGTCAAGGAAATTTTCCAGGAGGGAATCTGGGGCAGAGGTGGAAGAGAGCCAGAGCGGGGAGTACTTCTCAATCACATCGAACTAATGCTCAGTGTTGTGGGAGTCACTTCCAGGGATACAAGGTAACATAAAGAGTAGCCCTTGCTCTGAAACGGCCTTTAGTCCAACGGGGGAGTCAGTGCTCGTCCAGAGGAGCGACAGTGTGATGGCCACCAACAACACAGACTCTGGACAGGACGCGACGGTTCAACGTTGGCTCTACACGTTGCAGGGTGTGTGAGTTGATGTGAGTGATTTCACCTCTAGAAGCTTAAGTGTCTTCCTTTGTAAGAAGGGGATGACACTCACCTTCTTAAAGCTTTAAGGATTCAGTGAAATCACTTACTGAGAGTGATAAGCTCGTGTGTGGTCGCAACAGCAACTTGTAGCCAATCTAAGTCCTGTGACATCAACGCTGAAACGATGAAGTACCAACCGAATCCAGAGAGGGCCGAGGGATGGTGGCCACAGAAGGGAGGGCACCAGGCCACGTCCTGGAGAACGGGCCTGGTTTTCCGTGGGCGAAGGAGCGGGGGCCAGCACGTATGGTTATAGTCCACCCCTTCCATCGCCCTCCAAATTACTTCAGAGGAACAGGGAGAGAGAAGGCTTGGCAGGTACGTGCCAAGTACAGGAAGCCCTTGAGGCCAAGCAGGAGGCTTCTTGTCTGATAGCATTCCTGGTGGTTCCAGATCTTTCTGGCTCACAATCCCTTTTTACAGGCCAGGGGAGCTATGGGTTCTTTAAAAAAATGAAAATAAACATAAAATTGAACAATAATTCCTAAGACTTAGCTGTGAAGAGGGGGTAAGCCTGGGGGTTTACCTTCTGGGGACCGATCTTTAATCCCTCACTTAATAAACCTACATTTATTATTCAGTGTGCTAATCCCCCCTCCAAAATTACTTAATATGGAAGGAAAGTAGTGACAACCTTCAGTGTAACACTATACATTGAAAAAAAATGTGTTCTGTGTCACATTTTTGTGCAAGAAAAGACTCTCCCCACCCCTCAGAAACCCAAACCCCAAAACTTTATTTTGGTCCTTGAGACTAAAAAGAACTATCCTCTTCCTAACAGTAATTTGATTTCAGGCTAATTTTGGCCAGTGGAGGGGAAAAACGCTCAGCTATTTCCAATACTGATTAAATATTACACAATTCACAATTACACAATTCACAATTACACTTCACGTTACTGTATGACTTTCCAGGTTACAAAACACCCTTTAACATTCGCTCACTTCTTTTTTTTTTTTTTTTTTTTAATTTTTTTTTTTTTCAACATTTATTTATTTTTGGGACAGAGAGAGACAGAGCATGAACGGGGGAGGGGCAGAGAGAGAGGGAGACACAGAATCGGAAACAGGCTCCAGGCTCTGAGCCATCAGCCCAGAGCCTGATGCGGGGCTTGAACTCCCGGACCGTGAGATCGTGACCTGGCTGAAGTCGGACGCTTAACCGACTGCACCACCCAGGCGCCCCTCACTTAATTCTTAGTAACAACTATATGAGATAAGCATCACTCTCATTGAGCTGCTGTCCCAAGGTACACAGGAAGGGCAGAGCTCAGATACAAATACTTTTAAAACCTAAGACTCTCTGGGAATATAAGAGCTTAAGTAGCAGTGTTTCTGATGGTTCAGAAAAACACGAGAATATGGTGAGACCAAAACTAATGATACATTTCCCTCACAGATCCCTACATTTTTAAAAGAATTATGCAATTTCATAAAACACACTTTATAGTACTTATTTATAAAATAGTTTGTTTTGCAACATCAGAAAGGAAAATCACACACACAGAATCATACTTTCAGAAGCCCTAGGATACGTATTGTCAAAAATCTGCAGCCTATCAGTGTAATTTTTTGCCTGTAAATATATAGAGAGAACACAATTTTTTTTTTTTTTTTTTCCTTCAAATCAGGCTCGACACCCAGCATGGAGCCCAATGCAGGGCTTGAACTCACAACCTTGAGATCAAGACCTGAGCTGACAACAAGAGTCGGACGCTGAACCGACTGACCCACCCAGGTGTCCTGCCACACGGTCCGTTTTTAGAAAATAACACTGGGATCATATTATACGTTAGGCTTGATAAACTGCTTTCTTTTCCTTAATAGTTTGGAAATTTTTTCATATGGTTGACTAAACGTATTTTTTTACCGAAGAAAGTAATCCAAATATTAATAAATAGTGGGACGACCGGTGTCTCTGCCTTGTGCATCACAACCAAAGCTGACTGGGTCTGACTTGTTCACGTTCAGGAAGCTTCTTTGCTGACGGGAGGAGTTAATTCGCGGTAATCACTAGTGCTGGTAATAGGAACCAGCATGGGATATTTTCCATGTGACTTTAGATAAGCATGAAATTGTCTTCATCTTCCGCAACACATCAAAATAATTGGAACAAAAGGCACGTACCTTTGTTTGCTCCCCGGGCACAACCAGTTCCTTTGACTTCCCAAGATGGCTGACATTTCCTAACAAACAAACAAACAAACAAAAAAGGCCTTTTTACTCAAAGAGAAGGAAATCTCTTAAGAAATAAAAACTAAACATTTTATATCATCTACAATTAAAAAAAAAAACTTAACCCAAACGATTAAAAGAATAACTTTATTAAATATTTGTCAGTTTTAAGAAGTGCCCTCAATTACTAACCAAATAACGTATTACAAACCACTAGTTATGAGGTTTTACATTTGTTTAATAGGGAATAATTGGCCCCAATTAAACTGACTGAACTAAGGCTTTTTAGATTACTAAAACAAATTAAACTTTTTAAAATGAGAATTTAGGTGATCTTCAAACCTCTCTAAAATGGATAATGAAACTTGCTAAGTTGTAATCTCCCTGGTTTTATTAGTTATATTAAGATAAATTAAGTGAGATTAAAATCTTATTTGATTTATTTACCTTTGACAATGAAGACCGTTTAAGGGTTACACATCCTCAGCCTTGGCGAGTGCGACTCAATTAGTCAAGTCAGTGTCTTTAAAAGCTTTGTGCTTATTGCTTCCAGCATGGAGCGAGGTGTTCATTAAGGTACCAAAATTCTCATAAAAAATCCAAAGTTGCACTAGTGAAAAAACGCTCAACAAGATGAAAACTGATCACAGGTTTTTCAGAAAATCAGTATAGTTCTTTTAAAACCAGTTTTTAAACAAGATTTGGTTGTGCGTAGGTTTAACGTGTCACTCACGCAGCTTGATAACCATTTGGACTCTTTAAACAACATTTAAATCTACGGTGAGTAGAGAATGGTACATTTAATTTTATACCATTTTTTAAGTAAGTTGTACAATGTTTAGTGTGAACCCTTTTATGACAAGCGTTGTTAAATGAACTCTTTCCCTGTTTACAACTATTTATGAAGGCCTTTTTAAATAAGCAAAACATGAAATTGTTAGCTCACACACACGAAATTTCTTTCAAAAGTTTATTTAGTATCAAGCAAGAGGAGACTTTGCTTAACACTACAGAACATTTCAAGACTTGAGTTACAAAAGAATACCACATTATTTGCACTTGTAATTGGCTTCCCTTTTTACGCATGTTGGCAAGAGAAAAAAAAAAACTAGCATATGGCTGAAAGATAAAATAACTAAATTTCTATGGAAACCTTTAAAATGAAAGGTGAGGCTTATGTTAAAAGGATGGATTAACATATTTAGTAAACCTATTTTTTTGTTTAACACTAGTTAATCAAAGTTATTTTTTTTCCTTTTGATGACCTATTTTTTTCATATACAGACTGGAAATAACAAAATTTTACATGTCTTTTTTTTTTTTTTTTTCCTTTTTTCTGCCCAGGTTGATGTTTCAACAAAGTAGTTTTAAAGTTCCATCCATTCAGATTTTAAGCATTTTGATTTATTTAAAAAGGGATTGTTCATAGAAAAAAATTACTTTGAACAGTATACAGGACTGGTGGAGATTGGCTATTTCACAACATCAGACAGTACAATCAGTATCTGCCATATGGCTGGTCTCTGTAGACGCCCTTTGCTGTCCTCGCTGAAGGTGCCTTGTGTCTTGAGTTAGTCCAGTCCTCTTGCCCTAAAATCAGCAAGACGAATCACAATTAGATCACTGCCATGGATCCCGCTGGCTTCATTTTTCAGAATCTAACTTAACCCTTGAACCAACGGTAGCTGTCATATTGAAGACATATATATCCCTGACGCACTAGGAAAAAACCAACGGTATTTACTTAAAAAAAAAAAAAAAATCACAGACACAATGGAAAATGGTTGTCCCCTTAACAAAACCTAACAGCATGGGAAGAAAAATGAGTTTTGTGTCTTCAATGGCAACCGACTTCGCAAGAACTTGCCTTTGGGCCACTCATTTAGCCAAAGCTCACAAGCTCAACCGGCAAAGGGAACTGCCTTTTGCTAAACGTCAAGATGCTTCTGAATGGGAAAGAGAATGGGAAGAGGATCACTTAAACTTCTTTCTTTCTTTCTTTTTAGGGTTTACTTTTGAGACTGAGAGGCAGAGTGCCAGCGGGGGAGGGGCAGAGAGACAGGGAGACACAGAACCCGAAGCGGGCTCCGGGGGCTCCGAGCCGTCCCGTCAGCACAGGGCCCGACGCGGGGCTCCGACCCACGAACCGTGAGATCGTGACCTGAGCCGAGTCGGATGCTCAACGTACCGAGCCACCCAGGGGCCCCCACTCAGATTTCTTTTCACAGCAAAAACATAGAAAACGCAGACAAAAATGTGTGCGGGCAAAAGGAGACAAACACAAAGAGCAACGAGGGGATGGGGAGGGAAAGAGAATCGCCGACGCCATGTCTCCCGGGCCCTTCCACGGAGACTTCGGTGGAGCACAGCTGTGTTGGGTGGAATGCGAACGCCCCGACAATTCTTCCCGGATACGAAATACACCTAGTGACGGAATGTTCGTTGTCAGGCATCATACCACTACCTCCATCCCAGAAACGGGTCTGGAGTAACGAGAGGCATCCGTGATCTAGACCTTCTGAAACTAAACACCTGTTCAACCCCAGCACTGTCACCCAGTCGTCACAAGTCTCTGCCAGCAAATGGTTAACGTCTCTGCGGCAACGTACGGCAAGTGAAAAGCCATGTGTCCACTGAGACCAATTTAAAAAGGCTGTGAAGGAAAAACACTTAAAATGACCTCTTCTTTTGATACAAACATGCAATCAACGTCACTCCCTCAAGCTAACTTGCATCAATTTAAGCGGACCGCATCCAGCAAACCAAGGTATTTCTCTTAAGTGTTTGTTACAAATAACAAAAAAAAAAAAAAAATCCAAGGTGAGGTCATCACAGCTTGGGGGCAGGTGATCTAACAAAACGCACTTCAAAAGGAACACCGGAAAATGGTTTTTCAGTTATGTTCAGAGAAATGTCAGAACATCCATTAACCAGAATCCTGATTCACTTGCGCTGGGTACCAGGCATTTTATCAGAGCTTTGCAACTGATTGAAGCCTCCTGTTCTCTGATCTCTTTGCCCTCCGGCAAAGGAGCTTCTTACTATCATTATGTTGCTGCCGCCAATTCTTTTAATTAAACCTGTCCTCCTTCTGCACACTGAGACTTCGGACGCGGATTCTCCTGCATCTCTACCAGCTCCCACTGAACTCAGACGGGTTTAGCTGTCTCCCCGCAAGCTGGAGAGAGGGCCTGACGTCCTGTCCCTGGCTCAGTGCTTTGGTAACCTTTATGGAAGGACTCCCACAGTGATGTTTTCAGAGCATTTGCGATCGGAGAGGAATTAAAATATGAAGATGGGGGTGGGAGAATCGTTTTAGAGCTGCAGACTCAATGACTTCATTTTCCTTTACTGTCAAGAAGCGAAGACACTTCAAAAAGCGCCACGCTTTCAAGTGTCTGCAGTTTGGCAAATGATTCCATAATTGAGAAAATCAGCACATGGCAATCAACCCAAACAGAAAATCTAAGTTGAGGATGTGAATCTATGCAATTTTCTATGAGTATTTGGTCCTCTTTAAATATTAAATTTAAATCTTAAAGGAGCTTCTGAAAATAGCTAGATATGTACAGACGAACGGAGAGGAAGCTGCTGTTTCGGTCAAAACGTCTTTAGGAGGTACGTTCTCCTCCGTTAAGATCTTGAAGGTGTTTCTGGGACCATCCCCCCGCTCTGCTTCCGGTTCACTCTGGCCAGGTACTCACCGTAGGAATCGTACGTCTCTTCACTGAGTCCATGTCCGTAATCATAGTAATCAGCACCACTGCAATGAACAAAACACGCAAGAAATAAAAACGTAAATAAAGATGAAAACGCAGGAGAAAATGACTTGGCTGTGAGTCTGAATCACATTCAGTGAAGTATTCTAAAACAGTTACCAAAGGTTTCCAACTTTAATGCCTCATAACTGTGTTTGACACCTGAGCCACAGCAAGTGGCCAGTGAGCACGGAGTGAGCGCCTCTTGCGCGTGACGGATACCAAGACCGTCCTGGAGGAAGAGTCTGCAGAGACCGCGGGCGGGTCGCGGACAAGTGCAGCTGCCCCGTGCCAGGCGCCTCGCGGGTGCAGAGGGAGGAAAACCACGGGTTCTGTCCACCAGAAGGCAAGGACCTTCCTTCCTCTCTAGCTCCAACCTCCCAGAAAGCCCGATGCTGTGTGACCTGTGGGCTCTACAACAAGGCCTGAGACTCCACGTTTCGTTTCCCCAGGACTATGCCGTCACTGTCAGGAAGTGGCTACCGGTCAGGAGGCCGGCACGATGACCGTGTCGTGACAGGAGAGCAGGAGGGTTCCCTGCCGTCCGGTGACGGCAGCCTCACCACGCGGGTGAGGATGAGGCCGAGCATCTTTTCAAAGCACAGGCGCGTCTGCGTTCTCACGTACAGTGTCCTTGAGAAAGCGGGGGGTCGGAGGGAGCCCATCACCAGGGCCATTCTGCTGCAGACGATGCAAAGGAGGCTACACGTACACAACATATTTCAATCAGGCGTAATTTTTTATAGGAACAGACCTATGGAAAAATCTAGATTACTAACCCACGGCAGATATAAGCAGTTTATGACGCTATTTTGAGGATCCAAGGGGGAGCTCCCACTCACCCTCTCAGGCTGTCCGCTTTCCCACTCTACTTAATTTTGTAGGGAAACAATCGTCCTGAATTTGTTATCCTGGATTGTCATGGAAATAAACATTCTCATTATTCCAACCCCATGCAATCAAGTAAGAAGTTCTAATCAAAATGGAAAATGATCAGCTCAGCTGCTTAACACCTTAAGAAGTTGCAAGATGAATAATAGACTCCACGCTGTGAGTGTTGCCGAATGCCAGCTGCCGAGATCCCGTGGAGTCCTCACGGCAGCCCCCGAGGTGAGTATGAGTGTCATACCCATTTTATAGCTAAGGATGCTGCAGATCTGAAAGCCAGGGCGCCGGCCTCAAGTCTCACAGAGAACAGACAGGTGACACGCTCGTTGGTCAAACCCACACCTGGCTCTCCTCCCCACGCTTCACTGTCAGGTGAGCACTACCAGAGACTCATCGGCTCCGACGGCCGCAGCACAGCACGGCGATCCTAGGAGGAAGGGGTAAGCACGGGGGGGGGTGGGGGGGTGGGGGGGTGTCCCTTTTTGCCTCAAGTGCGTGGGCAAGGGCCTTCACCTCTGCTCCGCCTTCTGCTAGAAATGTTCTTCTTTCCTCTCCTTCCAAGCTACCTGCTACTCAGTCTTTAGCCACAATGTTACTTCCTTGGGGAACTTTCCCAATCTCCCAGAGTCGGCGTGGCTCCCCAGAGCAGCCCTGTCCTTGCTTTTCCTCCACCCCCGCCCCCCAGCACAGCCCCACTCTACACGGACGGAGTCCACGGAGGAGGTGCGCCCCCACCATTGGCTGCGTCGTGGTGGCTACCTGGACAACGTTAATGCTCAAGCAGCTCTGAGCACCCGAGGGCGGAAGCCAAGGGGTAGGGAGAGGGAACAGAGAGGAGATGGCGGCAAGGGCCTTGCAGGCGGGGGAACGGCACACACGAGGCACGGATGCAAGAAACAGGCTTCAGAATTGGAGTCTACAAGTACTTCCATCAGGGTCAAGAAGCACTGACCAAATGCCGAGCCTAGAATATTCCTCCGTATCAAATGCCTCCTCCATGTGCAAAATATAGGTCAGATCTTGTTCTCCTGGCTTACTCACATCCTCACTAGCCAATTAAACAGCGTCCCATACTGGTGATGACGGGAGCCTGCTGGCATGGAGATGGAACGTACGCTCTCTGGAATGTTCTGTGTTAAGCCCCATGGTTTTCTCAAGCATTGCCCAGGAACAGGGCAGGTCGCTCTTACAGCTGACCTATTATATACCAAGTGGCAATGTGTAATTTTTCTGAGGAATTGCGTGCGGCTACAGAGTTTTAAAAAAATGTCTTCAGATGGAGAACTGGCACTCTGCGAGGGCGTGGGAGAAAGGAAGGGAGTGTGGGAGGAAGGGCCTCTGATGAGTGAGACCCGGGCTGCACTGACCGCCTCTCTGCAGACATGATCTCACTGAACCTCCACAGAGTCGCCATCCTTGAACATGAAGCAGCTGAGGCACAGTGACGCTGAGCCACCAGGTCACACAGCTCAGAAGGGACAGCACCTACACTCGAAGCTCAGGTGCCAACGTCACCACGTGCTGAAGACCTATGCCAGGGGTAGGGGGCGGGCTGTGCGGTTTACCCAGACCTGCCCCGCTCCCTCCCCGAACGTCTCACTTGCCCGTCTGGGGTTTCCATGACCCCTCCTCGCACCCAGAAATGTAAGTCAGGGTCCACGTGAAACTCACTGCCGTGTGATCGTGATGAATTACAACTGCTTTACTTGTCTGTCTGGTCTCAAATTCCCTCCCTCCCTTTCAACAGTTGCAATCTTCCTTCAGGGCAGCACACAGATCTATGGCGAGAGGGAAACAAGAGGGACTGGCTAAAAAAACATCAAAGAAACATTCACATTAAAAAAAAAAAAAATCCAGCAGAAACAAGAATGAAAGAGACAATATTGCTTTCCTCCCTCTTAAGGTTTTACAGCTTTAAATAGGAGAATTGCTTAAGTAGAATGCTCTTTTTCATCTTGAGGACAGAAATTCAGAAAGGAACGCCCTGTTGAAATGTCAGTGTCAACGATGGGTCAAACATCTGCGTGTGAACCTGGGCGTCCACCTGCCGGGCTCCCGGGGTGGGGGGGCATCCTGCTCACTGTCTCAGCACCCCCGTCCATCAAGCCACGGGCCTGGTGTAGGTCCTGTGCGGACCCCGGGCAGCTGTGACATTCTTGATGGCTCATGCACTGCAGTCGGCCACAAAGTAGTCAAAATAACTTCTCATTTTATTGGGAAAAAAAAAAAAAAAAAATTGGCTAATGTTTCGTGGAAAACAGCACTAAATTAAATGAACCTCGGTCCTCTTTCCAAAGGTCAGAAGTTACAGCAGAATGGCTCCTTAGACAAATAAAACCCTGATGTTCTTGAGAATTTTATCAGTCGCACAAAGTGAATTACGTCTTCATAGAACTGCAAGAATTTCCTTTCCTGAGACAGGCCTCCACTGTTTAATGCGATGCTGTCGGTGACAGGCACTGAAGCTAATCAACATAGGAGTCGAGCAAGAGCTTTTTGACCAAACCAAGTCTTTATCAAATGGACTGAGCAGTAATGAACATCAGTGCAGACTCGAAATTTGTCTGTGAAGTGCCCTAACACCATTCAGCATAAAAAAAAAAAAAAAAAAAAAAAAAAAAAAAATGGGGGTGAGGAATGTTTCCCATGAACAGGAGGATAAGAAGTGGCATAATTTGGTCCAGCAATGGTTTGGTGATAAGACAATCTCAGTTTTGACAGGTGAAAACTGGAAACTGACACCTGCTGTCGTTTTGCCCAGTTTCTGATTATTTATTACAAGACTGTCGTCAAGCCAGGAAGCTGGGAGCAGCTGAGCCCCACTCGTACACCTGTCCGCTCCACCGAATTGCTCTGCCAGCGCTTTATCTCGTGCACCTCAAATGTCTATCAGCCAGAGATGTGTCCTAATTCCCAAGGATGAACTAAAAACCCAACATAAGGCAAAAGGGAAAAGACACTAAAAATCTCTTCATTGACGCATACAATAACATTAATAGTAGGTAAGAAAATAGAGTGGGCCAAATACGCATCAACTCCCATCAAAAGGGATCCAGGGAAGCTGCTCCCTGAACAGGTCAAGAGTGGGCTTCCCTTGCTCGTCCTATGGCCACGTCTGCCCAGGCCCTTTATTCCCCGCTGTTCTACCCCGTCTCAGTGGTAGAGGGAAGTGTAGGTATGCAGCAGAATTCCTCGCTTTCCCAGAGGTTCTTGGTTTTACCAACCAGCGTCTAGAACGCCCCCCCCCCCCCCCCCACCAACCCCCTGCCAACACACACACTGGGAGAGAACACGGGGGTCAAGGAGCAAACTGTAGTACTGGCACCAAGTCTACCACTCCTGAGACCTTCTATTCTCCACGGACAGGGGTCCAAGAGGAGGACAGAACCTCTGTCCCCAGATCACCCTGTCTCTGTGGGATCAAGAAGGCAATCCTGACATTGATCTGTCCCCTGTCCTTTTAACCTCTTCAAGACTCTCCACCAATTTCTACTTTAAAGTCTCTGAAACCAACTTCATCAGGCCTCTTGCTGGTTTTTATGTCAGCTCGGGAAGCTCTTGACCACTAGGATGCTCTTATCCCCAGGACTCCTAAAGTCCTGCCCACCTGCTGCTGTCCACCCTCAGCACCGACTCCACTCTGAAATTCTTCCCCCAGGGCCCCCTGGAATTCACAGCCCACCTCTGGCAAAGCTGCCTATATAGTCTCAGCCTCCTCTTGGAACACTCCTTCCTCACTGGAAACTTGATTCTCCTCCGCTGACAGTTATTTCCTGGGTTGTTTCCGGGCAGCCTTCTCCAGTTTTTATCTCCCACAGCTCATGTACCGTTGGGCCCAGAGGAAGGGGGGTGCATCTTCCCTCTCCCAGTACCATCGCGCTCCATGCCTCCATACCCACACCCAACTCGGAATCCCCCAATAGCATCACTGTCCTAAGTCGTGGGGATTTCAGCAGATGGACAGAAGAGCCTTCCAACAAGCTGGTCTCTCAATTCCCTGGACGACTCTTGTCCATCCATCTTGCTCTAGGCTCTTTTAGCCATTAAAGGAGTCACGCCCTAGACTTGCCATTACCAATAACAGAAACCTTCCCCACCTCGCTCAGTGTCCTGTTCCCACTCTATGACGTCCTCTTTCCCGCTTCACCCCGTCCCTCCAGTACATCATCCTTTCACATCCATTGAAACCATCCTCCCCGCCCTGACACCCCTTAAACCTTTCATCAAGGGAACCACCCAGCCGCAAGTGGCTGAAGTCAATACTCAATTCTCAGTCCTTGTGCTTAAATGACTGCTCACCATCTGTTACAAGGGACCTCTTCCTTGACATCCTTTCTTTCCTTGGTTTTCAGGCTGCTGCATTTCCTGGTCTCCTTCCTGTGTCACCGGCTAGACCTCACCAGATGACCTGTCGGTTCCTCCTTTTCCTCAGACCTCTTAAAGCTGGAGAGTTCCAGACTTCAGGCCTTGGTCCTCGTCTTCTTTATTGACCTAAACTCCCTTGTGATTTTGTCCAGTCTCTTTTGTTTTTGTATAGCAAAAACTAGCCCCGATCTAAGAACCTCTCTTAAAGTTCACATTCAAGTGTTAACTGCCTACTCGACACCTCAACTTCAATGTCTAACAGACATCTCAAATTTAACAAGGCCCAGACTCCACTGGACCTCTCATCTTATCCCTAAATCTGCTCCAGCCAAGCTTCCTAGATTTCAGCTGACAGCAGAGTTTCTTGTTTGCTCAGGTCAAAAAAAGTTTGTGGAGTCATTCTTTTCGTGGCTATTCCCTTTGCCTAGAATGCTCTTACCTCTGGACATCTGCATGGCTAACTTCACCTTCCTCAAGTCTCTGCTCAAATGACACTATCTCAACATGGTCCGTTCAGATCACGACTGCAATCTCCCTGTCTGGCAACCCTCATCCGTATCACTCTGCTCTACTTTTTTCTACAGCATTTGCCACTTTCTAACATACTATATACTTACTTATTATTTTTACTGTCTATGTCCTTTTGGTAGAATGGAACTGTGAGCTCTACAAGAGAGGGACTTGGGGCTGGTTTATTCAATGACATACATACCTCAAGCTCCCTGAGAACAACACCTGGTACAAGGTAGGAACTCAGTAAAGTTTGTTAATTGTGCTGACTGAATTGTAAGCAAATCGTTGAAAAATTATGGCCAAGACAATACAAGAAAGACCAAGTGTTATTAGTGGATAAAGATGAACAAGAGGTCACTCCTCTTACCCCACTTCTCAAGGTGCAAGACGGAACGATTCAAAGGCACTTAATATTTTCTGGCTGTTGAATAAACTTGACAAATAAAATTAAAAGGAAACACTAAGCCCAAGTGTGGCTGTACACTTTTGAGCACTTCCTATGTGAAAGACACCATTCTGAAAAATGGAGATCCAGAAATAAGTAAGGTGTGATCTCTGCTCTCAAGAAACTAACAAAGATGAGCATGTGTTTCCACAGAGTAGGGTGTAAGTGTGCATGAACACAGAAGCATGTCCAAGATACCTTGGGGTCAGAGTCTCAGTTTGTTGGGGGGTGAGAGGAAGGTACGAAGGTAACACATGACTGGCTGAGGGACTGAATGAGGAGGAAAGAAGCGACAGGTGAGTGGGGGTCAGACTACAAAGCGGTTCATGAACTCTCAAAAAAGGGGAGTTAACTCTACTAGTTCACCCGGCATACACAGGGCACCGACAATGTGCACCTGTGTGTGTGCATGTATGCGTGTGCGCATATGTATATTCTTTTGCATTTAACCTCATGACAAACCGACGAAGTGGATATTATTGTATCTCCTTTATATACAATAAAATTGGAGGTCTGAGAAGTTAACTCAACTATCCAGGGATGAACAAGAACAAGCGAGGACCAAAGCCCTAAGTCAGGTCTGTCTGATGCCACAGCGGATGTTTATCCTACTCGAGCTGTTGCTCGGAGTGCGGAGGAGATCCTTCCAACAGGAAAGTGGTGGCAGTCTCTTAAATCATGACTCTGCTTCTCTCCCTCATCTCATGTCACACTCACATCTCTCCTGGCACCTAACATGCCCTCCCACGTAAGTAATAACTTGTGTCTTTCTTCAACTTCTGAATTTTCTCTTTTACAAAATTCTCTTTGGCCCTTCATCCTTCTAGCTTTCCCACTCCGGTGACCCCAGTTTTGAAGCTCTGGGTCCCACCTCCCGTCTCCCTTTTTCTCCCATACTTGCTTGCTCTTTATCCTTTGCTGATACTTAATTTTTAAATTCCTGCCTCCCTAACTGGTTTGGCCTTTGTGGATTCCCAGTATTCGTCTCCATATGAAGATTTAATTACTTGCTTTACAACCATCTTCTATTCTTTGGGCTCTGTTCTGTCAAAGTGTGGGTTTGTCAGTTTGTTGAGTCTGTTTTTTAAATGCTTAGTATATGCTGGACGGATAGGTGTTCATTTTCTGATTTGAGATTCTCAGTTTGCCTGTCAGCGGACACTACCTCTCGTTCAAAATAGCTTTCTTCTGGTGGTTGCGGAAAAGGGACAGAGTACGCTACTGGGTGGGATACGCAAGTGATTTGTTTCCCGTCCCTGGACCTCCTGGTTGCCCTAAAGGGTGGTCCCGTCTGAGGTCTGGCTTTGCATGGCTCCCGCTGTAACCTGGGAATGAACACCACGACCGCACTGCTGAGCATCCCTGGTTAGAAAGCAGGGCTAGACCAGCCTGGCTGTTCCAAATGCAGTCTTTGATCAATTCCCTTGGTGCCCCTGTTTACAGCCACTGACATGGTTTTACGTCTTCCTAAACCTCCCCACCATTACAGCACCCTTCTCTTCCATGGCGGGGGGGGGGGGGGAGAGGGGGAGGTGGGAGGGGGTGTTTCATTTGGTTTCCTCAAGGCTCTCGTTTCATCTGCTTTCCCTTCCACAATCTTTCGAAACTTGCTTCTGTCACTTCAGGGGATTCTGAACGGGGGCGGGGCGGGTGGGGGGGGCGACGGTGGAGCAGGTATGTGTTCTTAGTCCATCCTCTTGATTCAATCTTCCTGTCTCGTTTTAAATCCTTTTTGGTTTATAATGCATTATTGATTATCCCTTAATCCTCAAGGCCCTGTCTGAAGCAGACATATTATTTAATTTTACAGGTGAGAAAAATGAGGTCAAAGGATGGGAGCCATGCCTAACTCAACTGCTCCCGACAGTGCTGATCCCTCCCAGATCAGACAGGTAAGAGGAAGACCGATATGAACACGAGGGCTGAAGACCGTCCACGACTCACGCAAGAGTCTATAATACGGACGTTGTGTTGCAGCAGTTGTGGCAATTTTCTGGGGTGGGAGGTGAATGTGGAATTCATCCCAGAATCATCTTCAGTGAATCTCTTCCAAAGTTTAATTAGTAAGTTCTGTGTTGTTTGAATTTAACATGAAAGGGCTGATGTTTTTCTGGATTATGTTGGCCTGTTCTTTTAAGATAAAATTTTATCTATAATCCTTTTGACAAAAATTAAAATTCTAGCAAACGTTTACGAAATGCTTATCATCTGGCAGGAAGAACTACCGGACTGAGCACACGTGGTCCAGACAGTAGCTCCGGACCGGCTGGCCTGGGCTAGTGTTTTCGCTCTACTTGGGAGCTTGTAATCCTTCCGCAACCATTAAGAATTTTTACAGATAAAGCAGAGTAAGTGAAAAGTAACATTTAAAATGAAATTGTGGGACTACTCTTGTTTTCCCAATATCACGGATAACTGAAAGACTTGAAATTCCTTCAGGGTAATTGGCTAAAAAATTTCCAATCTGCTTTCAATAAGAGCCTTACTTCTCTAATAGTTCTTTAATAAGATTTCAGAACATTTCCTCAGGAAGGTGCCGAATAAATAAGTCTCCGCACTGGGCTGCACCGGTCGGATGGCAGAACGGCAGCCAAGGTCTGGTCGTCGGCCCATTGGTTTGCTACATCCGGGCCTCCCCCTTGGTCACGACCGCCCCTCCTGGGGGCTGCTCCCCAAACGGAGCTAGCTTCCTCCAAGACGGGAGAGATGGGGGTAAGGGCACTTCATTCCTGTCTTCCGGGTTTTGCAAAGCGTGTTCAGATGTAAACGCAAGGCTGTTAATCCTTTGTCCCTCTTCCCCTGAGCATCGCAAATCTGGATGAGGCAGCTTTGATGTGGGAGGGAGGCCAGGGCCAGCCCCTCTTCGTAGGCCACCCCTGGCTTCACAGCACCCCACGTGTGATGGGCACGCAGGGAACACACTTCTGCCCTCAGGGAGCTGACGGCGTGAGGACAATTCAGTGGACCAAAGGGCTGCATGAGGGTTAAAGGGCCCTGGATAACTAGCTTCCTACGCTTGCCACTGGGGGCGGCTCTCACCCCTCGCTCTCCCAGAGCCCTAGTATATGCATCCTGTGTGCGCAAACCGGCCTAGAGCGGTGGTGTTCCAAGTGTGGCCTGGGCACTCCTAAGAGCCCCTGCCATCAATCACGGGTCTGAGCCCCACATCGGGCTCTGCGCTGGTGGCGTGGAGTCTGCTTGGGATTCTGTCTCTCCTTCTCTCTGCCTCTCCCCTGCTGGGGCTCTCTCTCAAGATAAATACATAAACTTAAAAAACATTTTTTTTAAAAAGTATGTTCGTTTAAACATGTCCTCGATGAAGCAGTACAGATTACTAATTTTAATAGATCTCGACTATTATTCTGCATGATGAAACAGAAGGGTGCTTACGGGAGGTCGGTGGCTGGCTGGGGCGTGGGGGTGACCTCGGGCTTTCTCGCAGCACAGCTTTCCACTTGAAAGAATCAAGTGCAGACAGACTATGGTTACTCCGACGCACGTATGTGGCAGACACGTTCTCAGAGATGAACGAAGTGAGCCTGTCTCTTCAGGAAAAATTGACAGTATTTGTTACCGATGACTCAATTCGAGCTTTCAGGTATGCGCTGCAATTTTGGAAAGTTAGTACTGACCACTGTAAACGGATAATAAGGCAGTACTTCTACAGACCTCTCTGTTGAGACCGGTGGTGGTGGCAACAGATACGGCTCTTTCATACTGCCCAGGGAAATGCGTCACAGGACCGTGAGAACACGCACGTCCCAGCGAACCAGTGTTTTTCGTGTGACCCAGGTCCCATGTTTCCAAACCCACCAAATGGAAGACGGACCAAGGCGTTTCAGTGAGACAGAGTATGACAAGTTTACTGATGTGGTTTCAGAATCCACGCTGCAGCTAACCTTTCAGAAACTACCACTTGCCAAGTTTCGGTGGAGTCATCAAAGAATACCCACAGTTAGGTGCAAAGCTGTCAAAATTCTTTTCTTCTCCAACTGTGTATTTGTGGTTCCAACTACTTCAACCCAAACAACATGTCCCATCAGACTGAACACAGAGGCAGAGAGAAGAATCTAGCTAGCTCCCATGAAGCTGGACATTAAAGAGATTTGCAAAAATATAAAACAATACTGTTTTTGTTTTGGAAAGTAGTGATTTTTCCATAAAAACAGATTTTTTTTTTATGTTAACATGCAATGAGTTGACTACTGTCATGTATTTGATGATTAATACCTATTTTTAAAGTTTCTGTTTTTAATTCCACATGCGGTAAATGTTGACAGATACAAGCCACACACATCAGACGGCTTCGTGGCCCTTACAATAAAGGACAGAGGAGTTCTGAGACCGAAGGCTTTAAGCCCGGGCACAGGTCACCTGCCTGCAGGAAGTGGGTGAGAGCACAGTGACTCCTACACACTGGCCTGAAGAATGATTCTTTGATCTGGAACAATGTCTCTCCGTCCACCAGGTGACTGGGGAGGAAGAAGGGCTCACTCACAGAACTAGCCTGCGGACAGAGCTCCGTGTCACAGCCGCCCGGCCCCAGGTCTCACACGTACCAGGATCAAAAACCGCCGTTTCTGGCAAGATCGGGAAAAGAGTCAGGGGAAACTTAAACTTCGTGTAAGCAGGACAGATGCGTAGACCTCCCCAGATCCATCAGGCACAGATCTAACGTGGGGACAGTTTCAATTTCCTCACGGTACATGTCACTTTCTAGTGCCCAGAATGCAAGAAAACAGAAGTAAAAAGGTTTGAAATAAAGAGTTCTCTTTAGGAATTAAAAACATTATATCCATTTGCCAATAACTCGACTATTTAAATGCTCAGCTTAAATGGCCAGATATAATTTACGGTTTAACCAGGGAACCTATTTCTCTGAGAGCAAGTTCTAGTAATTCTTTTAGCACGAAAATTTAAGGTCTGATTTTTGGAATTCCAGACCTTTCGGAGTTGATATTGTTAACCTGATGTTAGACGTTCCATCGCTCAGGAGAGGACCCATCGCAAGGGTGATAAGGGAGGGAAAACAAAGGCAGATTTAAGAGGCGGTGTATACATGTGAGTACAATGTATACACACGTGAGTACAATGGAATACTACCCAGTGATGAAAAGTGAAATCTTGCCATTAACTAGAAGGTATTATGCTAAGTGAAATTAGTCAGAGGAAGAAAAATATCCTATGATTTCACTCATATGTGGAATTTGAGAAACTTAACAGGGGAACATAGGGGAAGGGACGGAAAAATAAAATAAAAACACAGAGGGAGGCAAACCATAAGAGACTCTTAGATACAGAGAACAAAGTGAGGGTTGCTGCAGGGGAGGGGGGCCGGGGGATGGGCTAAACGGGTGACGGGCATTAAGGAGGACACTCGGGATGAGCACTGGATGTTCCACGTAAGTGATGAATCACTTGGTTCTACTCCTGAAGCCAAGACTACACTGCATGCTAACGAACTTGAGGATAAAAAAAAATAAAATACATTTGCCATGTTTCCTAAGCTCAGAAATAAGATTTGGTAAATAGAGTAAGTGGAAAAAGGGGTTTAAAAAACCGTGGGGAATTATTCGTGTTCTCTATTCAAATGATTACGAGTTAACAGAAATTTCAATTTACAGTAGAATCCTATTTTAAAAATGGGTCAAAACCATAAACATTTTAGGAACTGTAACTGAAAAGTTTGTCTCCTATTGTTTTCAGAGACAAAAGAGGATTTTAAAATGACAGATGAGAAAACAGAACTTCTTCTTCTTTACGAATAAATTGATAGTGAACTGGTTACCTTTAAGTATGCGTCAGTCATCTGGTTTTGTCGAAGAGAGGCTACCGCAGTCTGAGCTGCGCTGTGACATCACTAATAGCTTACATTTCGATGGGTCCCCTATGAAGGATACATGCACCTAACCCAGTCACTTAGCGCAGACCCTGTCGCTGTTCCAGCCTCCCTCGTGCAAAGCGAGGCCTGGCCGCCGCGAGGGCACAAGCGCGGGGCGCCGCGGGAGGGCCGGGTGGCTTCTGGCTTCGGGGGGGGGGGGGGGGGTCGCGGCTCTGCCACGCGAAGCTATTTGCCGAACCAACTGCTGTGAGCCAAGCATTTCGGGCCTGCATTCGTTCATTCAGTCGTGGAGTCAAGGTTTAAAGAAACAAAACGAATTCACGACCTTCGTAAAGCTTGTATTATAGTGGGAGGGACAGGCCGTACA
This sequence comes from Puma concolor, assembly GCF_028749965.1. NCBI lineage: Eukaryota > Metazoa > Chordata > Mammalia > Carnivora > Felidae > Puma > Puma concolor. The sequence continues at coordinate 7,066,823 of NC_141684.1, forward strand.
CAGTTCGTGTATCAACACGGCGAGAATCAGAAGAGCAGGAAGGCAGAAAGGCCTGGAATCAAGCTGGTATTTCACAGCCTACCCAGAGAACCCCTGCTACCAGGGTGTCCTGTGAGGCCATGAAGCAGGTGCAGGCACCACCCGCGGGAACACGTCCCAGGCAGGGGGACGGTCACGTGAGGGATGTGGGCTCACTCTTGGCACATCTGGGGGGCCGGAAGGGCAGTGTGGGGGGAGCAACGGTCGGGGAGGAGGCTCTGGCGGATCGCACAGAGCCAGAGAGGCCACGGGAAGCCTTCGGTTTCTGTTTTAGATCTCGAGGGAGAGGGAAAGTTACCGGCAGTTTCCCCGGGGTTAGGGAAAACCAGCACTGCCACTGACGGAGTTGGGGCAGGTGCCATCCGGAGGTGAGCCCCGGGCACGCCGGGTCTGACAGGCCTCTGGGAAGGGATATCTACAGGTCAGGAGACAGAGCCGCACCGGGCACATAAATCCGGTCATGGCCACATAAAAGGTACTGAAAACCCTGAGCTCACGAGATCACTTAGGGACTCGGCACACGTGGAGGGAGCACAGGTTCTGGATAAAAAGGTTCACTGGATTTTGAATCCTGTCCTTGCTTTCGGAAGCAGTGTAACCTCAGGCAGGCGGCTTACTCTTTTTGTGTTTCAGCTTCTAGGAGCGTCTCAGAACTAAGAGGTGCTCAATAAAGACACTGAACGAAGGAGTCACCGAGCCGTCTGGCTTGCGGCTTCTTGGGAAGGGGAAGGGACAGCGGCTGGGTCTGCGAGGGGAGGGAGGGAATGGATGAGTAATCCCGACACGAGTTCACGTGCACAAAACACCAGCCTGCCCCTTCGTCAGTGACCAGTAAACGTGACCTGATTCTTAACCCTACTGTTGTAAGTACATTTGCAAAGTCTTATTTCAGATGTAACAATTACTTTGTCAGACGCAAAGACTTTAACCGCTAACGTAGGTTGGCCACAGAATCAGACACACACAGAGCTTGTCGTTTAAGGCTGATCCCCCGCCCCCCACACTCTCTGCTGTGGGGTACTTCTAAATTTGCCCTCACCATAAAGTAAAGGAACTTGCAGGTACTCTGCGGAGTCAGAGGGAAGAAAGCCACCTTGAGAGGTCACGTGGCCCATCCCCTGCCTTCAGGCCAAATTGTCTTAATCATCGGAGAGAAAGGGTTCTCTCTCCACTTCCGAAGACTTCCAGAAACGAAGCCTGAATGACTTGCCACAGTAAGGCGCTTGAACAGGCCTGGCAGAAGATACTTGTTTTATATTTAACCTTAATCTCTCGGGAGCCGCTCAGAATCCTTTTTTCTTTTACTCTGTTCTCCACAGGGCTGGGGAGTACCACCTTCTGGGCAAGACGACTCAGGCAGGCGGGGGGGGGGGGGGGGGGGGGGCAATGAGGGAGCCCGTGGCCTGGAAGTTCCTGGCAAGCCTGACCGAAAGAGGACCTATTTCAACCGCTACTGCCCGATGCCGGTTTTGGGCAGCCAGACGTGCAAAGCTTTAACGTAACAGTAGTAACAGACCACACTTACCAAATGCCTACTGTGAGCCATATACTGTTCTAGGTACTCCCCACGCCCTCCACACACACACTTCATCTTTATTTCTTTCTTTAAATGTCTATTTATTTTGAGAGAGAGAGCAGGGGGGACAGAGAGAGGAAGAGAGGGAGAAACCCAGGCAGGCTCTACCCTGTCAGCACAGACCCTGATGCAGGGCTCAATCCCACGAACCAGGAGATCATGAACTGAGCCACCCAGGCGCCCCTCCTTTAAGACTCCTTGTGAGCCCGAGGGGAGAGGTGCCAGTGACAAGGGATCAATCCCCACAACTCCCTTTCTCAGCCACTTCTGCAGGTGACGCAGAAGCAGTAACTCTTGCGGTGAAACTTCTGGGAAGTATGCTAACAGAAGGCTGACCCAGCCAGGCGGTGCAGCGCTCTCTGCCTCCTCCTTTCTGCCTGAACCCTGCCGGGACGGCTGGAACCACAACAGCCATCTGGAGACGGGGAGGAGCCTCAGGAGACAGGGCAGGGGAAAAAAGGAAGGAAGAGGCCTGGTTTCTTAGTAACTACGAAGACTTGTGCTCAAAGTCTGCAGCTGCTGGTATTCTTACATGAAAGAAAATAAACCTCTCATTTGTTTGAATTTATGGGTAATCCAGATCTCATCCCCGTCCTAAAAGACAGAGCACTGCGTCCTGAAATGAGGGATGTTGAGCATCTCTTTAGTTTTCTGATGCAGACATATGCAACTGTGCTTTCTTATTTGAACAGAAAACTGTTTTCTTTTCTTCTTCCTATCAAAAGCTGCTTAAAAGGTTGCAGATGGTTCTCCATAATTAAAAAAAAAAAAAGATGAATTTTGATTAGATTCCAAGAAAAAGGAAAGAAGAAAAAAAAAAGAATTTGTTTACAGAGTGTCTTCAGTTCACACGGGGCCTTTCTTCTCCCTCCAACACACCTGAGTCGTGCACGCAAACAAGTCACAATGACGCTCAGCGTGTTTCATGGCAACACCACTGACGCTGAGGCTGTGCTAACGTTACTTTCCTTAGACCCTCATCGTTTCATCTTTAAGCAGGCTCCTCATCTTATTGTAATCATTCTGGAAGGCAGCATGTAATTAATAGTTAAGACCTAGGCTCTGGAGGTGGACAAGCAAAAAGCCTAGCATCCGGAGCAAGGCTCCAGCATTTACTGTGTCAACTCAGGCAAAGTTGATCCGATTTTCTCCCCTGGAGAAGGGTTTTGAAACTCAGTCTTTCCTGAGATGTTGTGAGGTTTATATAAGACAATGTGGTACATACACACCTCAAGCTCTTGTTTAAGGACAGTTGTCATTACTGTTATCAAAACAGAGGTTCTTTCTTTTTTTTTTTTTTTTTTTTTTTAATTTTTTTTTTCAAGGTTTATTTATTTTTGGGACAGAGAGAGACAGAGCATGAACGGGGGAGGGGCAGAGAGAGAGGGAGACACAGAATCGGAAACAGGCTCCAGGCTCCAAGCCATCAGCCCAGAGCCCGACGCGGGGCTCGAACTCACGGACCGCGAGATCGTGACCTGGCTGAAGTCGGACGCTTAACCGACTGCGCCACCCAGGCGCCCCGAAACAGAGGTTCTTTCTAAGCGAGAAGTATTTTTCTCAAGAGTTCTTAGTTTGGTGTTACATAACCTTTTTCTCCTTAGCAAGAGAGTCGGGAGCTCACCCTCAGTGACACAAAGCTAACAACAACAACAAAAAAAAAAACAATAGTTTCCTTCTATTTGCAGAGTACTCTGCAATTTCGTAGCCTCATTTAACTTTCCAGAAGGTGGGCACTGTTTTGTCCATTCACTTTATTCATTAAATATAAGGTTTCATAAGCTTCCTGTTGGCTTGCTCACATCTACACAACACGTGACAGCTGGGGATCCAAAGTTTGGTCTCTTGACTCAAGCTTCAGTATTTGTCCTATAGCTGTTAACTGCAACGATGAATTAATTTGTCAGAAACATTAATGTTTAGAACTAAGATCTCTTATGATGAAATACAAGATCAGTTGTTTATAACATTTTTTCTGGCAAAAGAGGATTTAAAAATTGTTATCAATTACATACATCATCACTAGACATCCCAAGAAATTTTTTTTAACATTTATTTATTTTCAGAGAGAAAGAGAGGCAGAGAGAGAGAGAGAGAGAGAGAGAGAGAGAGAGAGAGAGAGGGAGGAGATCCCAAGCAGGCTCTGCACAGCCCCATGTGGGGCCTGATCTCATGAACTGTGAAATCATGGATTGGGCCTAAATCAAGAGTTGACCACTTAACCAACTGAGCCACCCAGGTTGCCCCTGGACATCCCAAGAAGTTTGGACGAGAATTCTCTATCTGAAGCATCAAGACTGCGTGTTGGAATGTGATGGAACGTAACTGTCACCACAGACTGGAGTGTGGCGGCGGTGGGGGGGGGGGGGGGCCTGCGAGGGCAGAGTTAGGATGAGTCCCCAAGTGACAAGGAGGTTGGGAAAGTTGCTGAGAATTAATTTCAAAAGAATGGTTTATGTACATAACGTCCAAAAAATAAAAAAAGGGTATTTTGGACAGGGAACAAAAACGAGGGCTGGGTTTATCAGCCTATTTCCATGCATCTCTGTGAAGCCCCAAGACCGAGTACGGCTTGTGCCAAGGCACATAATCGTTGAGTACTGGTTCCTCTGGCTCTTTCCATTGCATTCAAAATGGTCTATCCACATTTTATGAGCAGTTTACAGTATTTCATGGGACCGTTTGTTAATGCAGTTGTTCACGGTATCTTGAGTTTGTTTTTTCAGCGAGGGCGTCCACCTGCTACACAGAGGTGTCTTTTGGAAAAGATTTCTGGTAGATCCATCTGACAGTGGGATAATCAAAGCCATTATCTATTACTTTTAAAGAAAGCTGACTGTGATCAGCAGTATCTATGCATGTGAAATATTATGTATGTGAGAGTGGAAGGAACTTCATTTGACTTTCTGTGGGCTCGTCAGCAACCCTGTGAGACAACGATGGACTAGCAAATGGTTTTCAGTATTCCTGAAGAATCTGGCAGACAGTAACTGGCATCAGTGTGCATATCAGATTATTCAGTCTCACTCTTTCAAATATGTAGAACGGAGATAATTTCAAGTACGCTCCCCACAGCAATTGTATGTAAATTCAAATCCAACATTAGGAAATTAAAATAGGAATGTCTACTCTGTTTTAAAATTGCTAATGCGGAGTTAAATTCTACCTCCCCATATTTAGTCAATAAGTATTTACTGAGCATTTTCTATGTTTTAGGCACTGTGCTAGGCACTGGGGGGTATGGCAGCAAAAAAACTTAAAGAAGGCAGACACTGATCACAGAATTACTTCAAGATAAAATTGCAGTTATGAAGGAAAACTGTCTAACAGTATGAGAAGCTATAATTACAGTACATTTAAAAAAAAAAAAACAAAAAAAAAACCTCATTCTGCTGCAGTATGGGGAAACGACAGGAAAGGGGTTGTTGCAAGTGGAGGTGGGGCATTCGAACAGCAAGTCTGGTATTCTAGAAGCAAGCAAGACGACATGACCCTGGACCAGCATGGTGGTGGTGGGTGTGGAGAGCATATTGGTCTGTAAGAACCGAAAAATCGTGTAAACTCCAGGAGCCTGGAATTCGGGTCCACCACAACCTGGCCTCCACCGATCTTTCTCTGGACACTCCGCGCACCCCCCGGGGGCGCCGTAGGCATCAGCCTCACCTTGGACTAGTTATTACCAGCATGCTCCAAGTCGTGACCTTCATGGGACCACTGCACGTGTTTGCTCCCTTCTCCCGCTGCTGGTTTGCCTGGTAAGATGGCCATCATCAGTGGCCGTTAAGTAGATGGCTACTAAACTGACAGCTTTGTAGGAAGTACTTTTTAAAAGTTTTCTTAGAGTTTTCACCCACGCTACGGCAGCTACCATGATTTCGTCCATTCCCGCTGCTGGACAACATTCCACTGAGGACATTACAGTTTATTCCTCTGTGGAAGGGCGTCTGGGCCGTCTCCAGGCTCGGCTTCAAAAATAATGTTACTTTGAACACTGTTACATAAAGCTTTTTCTAGATACATATTCTTATTTCTCTGGGATAAAATTATCAGGAGTAGAATTACTGGTTTATAGGGTAGATAGATGTTCAACATCTTTATTGTTCATTTATTTATTTTAAAAAAATGTTTATTTTTGAGAGAGAGCGTGCAAGCGGTGAAGGGGCAGAGAGAGAGGGAGACAGGATCAGAAGGAGACTCTGCCCTGACAGCGGTGAGCCTGATGCGAGGCTTGACCTCACCAACCATAAGATCATGACCCAAGCCCAAGTCTGATGTTCAACCGAGCCACCCAGATGTCCCTATGTTCAACATTTTTGAAGAAACGGCCAAACATCTCATAGTTGTGCCATTTTACACATGTATGAGTTCCAGTTGCCCTGTAACCGTGCCCACACTTGGTGCTGTCCATGATTTTCATGTTAGCCGCTCAAGGGGTGGGCAGGGGGGAGGGCACGTGCAGTGGTGCCCCACTGAGGTTGTAACTTGCATTTGCACCTCCTGGACGACCAATGACTGAGCACTTCTGCATATTCTTCGTGGCCATCTGAACATATACTTTTGTGACACTTCTGGTCTAGGTTGTTGCCTATCATAAAAACTGGATTGTGTTTTTCTTACTGAGTTTCACAGTTTCTTTATAGAGTTCAGATAAAAGTCCTTTGTCAGATATATGTGTTGCAAAGATGTTTTCCCTGACAGTGGCTTGTCTATTTTTTTAATGACGTCCTCTGATTAGGAGATGTTTGAAATTTTGATAGAGTCAAATTTCTAAATCTTTTCTTCATTTCTATTTTTTCAGTATTTTTTCCTATAAGTTTTATAAATTTAACTCCACCCTGAAGTCATGAACCATCTCAGATTACCATTTGTAAACGGAGTGAGTGAGGGGTGGGAGGGGGCAGCGGGGGGGGGGGGGGGAATCAAATCTATCCCTGCTACTCAAATACCTAATTGTTACAGCATTACACTTACTGAAAAGACAATTCTTTACCCACCGAATTGCTCTGGTGCCCTCGAAAGCAGTTGAGTGTGGGGCCATTTCTGGACAGTCACTGGCCCATTACCCACGCTTGCACAGTACCACGGAGTCTCCCTTACTCTGGTTTTGTACATCGGGAAGTCAGTGTTCCAAACGTGTTCTTCATCGTCAAGACTGCTTTGGCTACTCTAGGTCCTCTGAATTTAAATAAACAAATATACAAACCTACCTATAGAGGTTCTGGACTATACCGAATTTATAGATAATTTCGGGGAGAACCAGCATCTTCATCAACATTGAGTTCTCCAGTACGAAAGCATGGGGCACGTGTCTCCATTTAGCTTCGTCTTCGTTACTTCCTATAAGCAGTGTTTTACTAACCGTGGTCAGTATAGAGGTCTTGCACATTTTTTGCTAAAATTACCCCTAAGAATCCTCACACATCACTGGTGGAAATTTAAAATGGTGGAGCTGCTTTCAAAAAGCAGTTGGGCAGTTTCTTAAAAAGTCAGCCATAAAATTACCACTGGACTCAGCAACTCTGCTCCTAGATATCTACTCGAGGGAAGTGAAAACACAAGCTCACACAGACTTGCACACCAGTGTGCACAGCAGTGCCATTCGTAAGAGCTAAGAAGTGAAAACAACCCCGTATGAATCACCTGGGCAATGTATACACAGAGTGGAGTCTACCCATAAATGGACCACCATTCGGTAAGAAAAGAAGACCACAGATAAATGTTATAATGGGGGTGAACCTCAAAAACACAATGCCAAGTGAAAAATACTGATGCAGAAGAGCAGACAGTTTGAGTCTATCTATCTAACGTGCCTAGAAAAGGGAAATCTGGAAAGATAAAAATGATGCTGGTGGGGGCCTGGGGTTGGAGCTAGGAAAGGGATTCACCGTAACAGGGAGGAGGGACTGGATGGCAATGAGAAAGACGTGCTCAGATGGGATTATGGGGACGGCACGGTGCGCAACTCTGCAAATTTACTAAAAGTAATTACATTTTTTAATTTCAATGGTGAATTGTACAGCATGTAAAATATGTGTCAATAAAGCTGTTTAAAAATGGTCCTATGTATTTTATGTTTTCCAATGCTATAGCACATGGTCTCTCTGGGGGACTGTCTTCCACTTGTTAATTGCTAGTGCATGGAAACACAGGACTTGTATACTGACTGCGTTACAATTGATAAACTAACTGATTCGTCTGAATAGTCTTTTCGTGGGTCCCTTAGGACTTGCAACCACCTGATCAAGTTATCAGTGAATAAAGACAGTCAACTTCTTCTTTTTCAGTCTGTATGCCTATCATTCCTTTTTACTCACCTTCCTGCACAGATCGGGCCTCTCAGCACAACACGAGTGCAAGCGGGGGCTCTCAAAGCTGCTGTGCCCCTAGCCTTGGCAGGAAAGCAGGGACTGTTTCAGTTAAGTCTGATGTCAGCTTGAGGGTGTGTATCTGTGTGTGTGTGTGTGTGTGTGTGTGTGTGTGTGTGTGTTCTGGCAGATGTCTTTTATCAACTTGGGAAAAACTGCCCTGCATTTCCAGTTTGCCCACATCTCTGTTTGTTAAATTCTGTCAAACATCTTTCCCAAATTTGTGGAAACGATCACATGATTCTTCTCCATTACTTAGTTAATGTGGCGAATTACACTGATTGACTTTCATGTACGATAGAAATCTTGCGTTGCTGAGATAAACTCTACTTGGTTGTGGAAAGTAACCGAGTTTTGATGTGCTAATATATTTTGGTAAAAGAATTTTCAGTTATGATCATGAGGGATAGTCTCCCCTCCTCAAGATCCTTGACCATATCTGCAAAGTCAAAGTCCCTGCTGCCCCGTAAGGAAACATGGATCCTGGGGATTGGGATGTGGGCATTTTTGAGAGCCATTATCCTGCCAACCAAAGCTGCCACAGGCCAGGGAGTCAGTGAGTGTAGGCAACAGTCTCTTCCTGTAACTTCAGAGATTTAAGTCTGCAAGCCCCTTCAACCACACTGAGATAGAAGGATAGGAAGCCATTACAGCATGTTCTTGGACAGTGAAAACATTTTGTCCCAAATCATTCAAAAATATCTTATTCCAAAGGGAAATTTGAAGTTTTCTACCCAAAGAACTTAAAATTATAAGTTCAAAGGGCAGAACACGGCCCTTAAAGATGCCAGAATACATGAGATGGACCCCCAGGATCTTTTCCACAGGCCTCTGCTCCTGCAGATGTCCCCGGGGCAAACTGTCACCTCGTTCAAGTCTTAGATCACCTCCTCCATGAAGCTAAGCATGACTGTCATATTTAGACATGAGTAGCACCAGATTTGAGCTCTCTAAGGGCACAACCTTTATCCTTTTTGTTCACTGACACTTGTCAGGCATCTAGGAGAGTTCTTGGCACACAGTAGGTACTCAACAATCATTCGCTGAACGAAAGAATGGAAGACGTTACAGAAATGCCAATAACTTATTTCTTTGGGAAACAAACATTTACTTAGCAACTAGCTGCCAGGCACTAGGAAGGTATAAATAATACCTCATTACATAATGCTTATTAGTCAAGAAGGGTAGTCCTCAACGTTGGCATCGTTGGCCCATCGAAGTTACCTGTAGAGTCTAAAAACTTCCAGATAGCTGTGCTACACCAAGACCCAGATTTAAAAAAATAAACAGAAGACTGGTCGGGGCACCTGCTTTTTCTTTATTTACGACTGTTATCAGGGATGCTCCTACACAGCCGGAGGAGGGAGGACTGCATGCATTTTCACAGGAGATGTTCAATGCTATCAGACTTCTTACTGTGTTTCCAGTAAAGGAACTTTTGAAACAGATGCTGACTTCTTGAATGTTATTAGTTTAACTGAAAACACAGGTAGATCACTTGTCTGACCAGACTGCACTAGGTACTGAGAACAGACAGATGAATACAAAGGGTCTCTCGAGGGCCTCTCTGTATAAAAAGCAGACAGAGTCTCAACAGTCTAGAAGGCACACTGGAGAGGAGGGGCAAGGAGAGCATTTTGAACACACAGAAGGTCGGCTTAGTGCGTAACAGGACACGGAAGGAAGGGGATGTGCCACGAAGACAGGGTCAGGGACACGTGCCGGATGAGAAAACCACGGATTCAGGGAGCCCGCTGCTCATGCAAGCGATGTGGCAAGGACTAAAATGTATAGAAAAGCAAATCATCCTGTTTGTGCCATTCTGGAAAAGTCTAAAAGAAATCACATCTAATTTTTATACAAATATGCCAAACAACCACAACGTCCTTAAAAGGTCTATGTAGGGAAAACAACTGAAGGAGCCATGAAGGAATTAAATTTACTCTCATAACTTACGCTCTGACACCTACTGAATGTGTGATCGAGCAAATTACTCACAAGCCGAGACTGAACAATTCAACGTAAGGTTGGACTGTATCGGTGGGTGACCTGAATGAGGCTGCAGACAAAATCGGGGCCGAATCGAGAGAGTCCTTGCCACCGCGATGACTTCTAATGGATGGGATGGTCCTTCACTAATCCTTTAATCCATCCTATTTAACAGTCAGTTGCTAGCACGAACAATCTTGTTATATTGGTAACCGCCAAGGCTGAGCACCACGTCCCTCTTCAGAAATCTCTTCGCTTTTCAATTTGCCATACATGCTTTTCATCTCTCTGTAATCACATTTTCCTTGATCTTAAACTTCAAATAATCCAAGGGGTAACCGCTCTCCTGGAGAAGCATAAGCCTCCACCAGAGTTGAGTAACAGATGGTCTGTAACCATATTGTCTTTCCAAAATTCAAAAATTCTGAATCTCAGACTCTTAGCCCCAAGGATTTTTAGATAATTACAGTGATGACAGCTGATGATAGCATTTACAATGTGCCAGGAACTGTTCAAAGTGCTTTCCGTATACTTAAGCTCATCAACTCTAGAAGAGTCCTATAAGGTAGTTACTGTTAGCATCACCCGCGTTTTACGGACAAGGAACCTGAGCGTAGGTTAGGTCAGGTGGCCTCAGCTGCACTGTTGGCCGACACAGAGCTGTGACTCATATCCAGGAGCTAGCTCTCCATCCTCATGAACCAAGTCTTGACTCAGCCTTCCTTAAGGCACTGTTTTATCGGTGTTACTTCGGCCAAGGTGATACGTATAGGTTTTTTCCCCACATCTAAAATGTCGTATCTCCTTCCCTGAACTCTGCCAGGAGCTGCTTATTCGCGTTAAAGTGCTGGTAAGCATACTTCCACTGTCAGACACTCACCGAAAAATAAGTTCAGACACTTACTGTGCAAATATGGAGTCAAAGGTTATGGACACTTAAGGTTCTTGATGAACACTTGTAAATTACTTTCCAAAAGGAACATGTCCCTCCGTGGTGACAAACAGAAGGGCAAATACAATCTGTACTATGTCTGAATTATTTCAGCCTCTCAAGTTGTGAGTCCGGTAAATGAGGTTTGACTAGATTCTGAGAAATTCAAGCGCCCTGACGTTCTCTATTATAAATCATTCTTCACAGGTAACTTCAAGCTCTGACCTCACGTCTGTGCCTCCAAACATTTTAGGACTCCAATCATCCAAATTAAATGATGCCTTCAATACTTTTCCGTCTCACAAATAGGCAATCAAAACGGCATGCATAATTTTATTCAGATTATTTGTTGGGATTTTACCGACTGGAGTCTTCCTCGGAAAAAGTCTGTACAAGTTTCTAGATGCGGTAACCGAGCACTCCTAACAGCAGCCGGTGCACGGCAGACAGTACAGAAGAACGCTCCGACTGTCTGCGCTCACAGGCCACCTCTAGCTAGCACTTACTCTCCAGGAGCCTCAGGGAAGTTCCACGGCCTCCGTGCCGCAATTTCCTCATTTCTGTACAATGGGATGGTAACAGGGACCTACCGCCACCAGGCTGCGAAATGCACAATGTGTGGCAGCCAGTACGTGCCACGTGAGCGAGTTTACCGAACCTCTGCTCTGTACGTCATGCCTACCGTCCCAGCCAATCACCATCTTACGAGTCAAATACTGTCTTCGTTTGACCGATGAGAGAAGAAGACTGAACAAGTGACCAGGCCCAAACCACGCAGCAAGGGAAGCGATGGACGGAGCCGGGATTCAAATCCTGGTTTGCTTTGAACGGGGGTGTTATAGCCCCCCCGCCCCCCACCCCCCCCCCCCCCGTCTTTGAGACTAAATCATGCCACAATTTAACTAAATCATAGAGGATTTGTTAGGGAAAGTCTACAAATCCACAAAAATACACTTTAAGGATGTGTGGGACAAGGCGGAAGGAAACACAGGGGGAGCCCCCGAGGAGATCGCAATTTTATAGCGAAGGTGTAAAGCTGGGGTTTGCTCACCAGCACGCCAACTTTTTGGAAACCCTGTCACACAGCCTACATTTCAGCAGCGACGCTCCTGGCCTGTGCGCGGGCTCGCAGCATCTGTCGCGGCTCTGAATGGCTGATCATAAGCACCGTTTCAGCCTTCTCAACGCTATTAAGCAGATGGCAGCGCGAAATCCAAATGATGTAGTACATCTCCCCGGTGGACTTTGTTTCCACATACCGCCATTATTTCGCAATTCCTCAGCGATAAATCTCGTGTATTCTCAAGAACACGAAAGAGTGCACTGACAGTGGCAGTTGATTTACTACCACTAGCCTGTGTCCGCCCCTCGCCTATGTTTGCACGTGCTTGTAAAGATCGCCGTGAAGATGCCACGTGGAGCGGAGGGGAGGACAGGACTTGGGTATTCTCCACACTTACAGGGCCAGGTTTTGCCACTTGTTGCCTTCAAGTTAAGCAAAAGAACACGGGCTCGAGCTTTAAGAGAGCTGCGTGGGAGGCCTGACTTGTCAACTAGGTGACTTTGGTCAAGTTCACATTCCCTGAGCGTCAGTCTCCTTCTTTGTAAAAGTAAAGCCTGACGCTCCTCTGGAGGTTCTTGGGGATAAAACGAAATGGCGGGCACAAGGACATCTGGTACAGTAACAAATGCTCCTAAGTATTTAATTGATACTTGATTGCTTCAATGTGTGCCGAATTAATGAATCTGGAAGATTTCCCTATTTCCTTTTTTGTTAATTCTAAGGAATTTCCTGTTGAAGCTATAAAACTTCTTGGCTTGCTTTTAGTACAAAGTATCGAGAGTTCAGTAACTCACAGGGAGACCTAAACACGGCCCTCGGACCCACTGGCCACCCTTCCCATGGCAGCAGTGGCGCTCCCTAGCTGGCCATTCATTACCCAGGGAGACAAACACTGACTGTGGTGTCGGCCACCCTGCGGCACCTCCGGACCTGTGGCAGGACGTCCGCCATCATGGGCACCACCCACCCACCTAGTGACCTAACATCACTTTCTATACAGACTTTGTTTCCGCTTTAATGTATCGTAATCGAATTACAGCAACGTTCATAAAATCATGTGCCTGACATGACGTGCTGATTATTTTCCCAGTAACTTTAAACTCATCAGACCTTTATCTAAAAAAAAAGGTCTGGCCGTGTGCCACCTGCAAGCATGTTGCGAAACATTAATGATACGTGTACTACTCTTGGGAGGACATTCCTGTAACGGAAAGAGAAAGGACTGAAATCAATAGTCACCAAATGGGTAACTCAGGTCACTTATTAAGTCTTTCTCTGGGTCTCAGTTTTCTCAAGACTAAAATGGGGATTATCATATCCACCTTCTAAGGTTAAAGTGAACACAGAGGAGAAAGACCTCACACTCACACGGATGTGCCTTAGTGAAACCGATATTGTGCAGTGTGTGCCTTTGTGCTACTTTGTGATCACAGGAGGGATCAAATATTCCTTTGCGAATTTACAATTACGAGACACACCAACTACAACACTGGGATAGTTTTTAAAGCTCTTGACCTATTTTGGCCTCGCCAAGTTACCGTTTTGTGTGTGACCGCACCTGGCATCTACTCTCCCGGCAAACTCACCGAGTCTAACGCAGTGTTATCAGCTACGGTCACCGTGCTGTGCAACGGCAAGTGTCAGTAGGATTATAAATAAAACATCCGCTGAAGAACTAATCCCATCTAATTGAGAACGAAACGGATATATTTACAAAGGGTTTCCAAGAGTCAAAACTAGGACTTCTGTGAAGACTCCAGTCCTGTCAGAGCAGGGGCAGGCAGGTCCCTGAGGGCTGAGGCCATTCAACACCTGCTCTTTTTAATTCACCAGAGCTATTCGGGAGGTGTGTCCAAAATCAATCAATAACTAGTTCTGAACCAGCGTGTATTAGAACAATTCCAATATCATAAAGAACGGTTCCCATTTCTCTTCACAGTAACTGTCTTGACAGCTTGGTACTCATTAAATGTGTGGAGTTAGATAAACAATGCTTTGTTTTACACCACAACATCAGCACTACCAAGGTCATTACAAAAATCAATGGGGAAATGTAGCTGAACTACACCGAATTTTCTCTCACTCTGCAGGGAGTCTCATTTGTACTCTAATTTTAATACAAGGTATTTGAAAATTGGGAGAAAAAAATCCTAACTTGTAAAACCTCCTGAGAGAAACCGGTATTTGTGCAACAAAACAGCGTCCTAAAATGATTCCAGCTCATGAAGTTTAAACGTCATTACTGAAAGGGACCCTTTCCCACAGCAGGTAATAATACCCAATGGCCAGCCATAGAGGCCTGCTGTTTTGCTCTGTTGTGTTTTCAAGTGGGTTACGGCTGCTCAGTTTGCTAATCTGTTTACGGTAAATACCGACACTGGCCATGCCCTCCGCAAGGTCCCTCTCTTCTCACTCTCCCTGTAAATCGTTTACTCACACACACTCTTTCCGGATTTGCTGGTGCCTTCCCTGTGTGAAATGAGAAGCCGAGTGATTTCGAACTGGGGAAGGAGAGCGGGTGTTTACTCAGCTCAGCGGTGCTAACTGCCTCCCACACTTCCCCGGGTGACTCCCACACGGCCCCAACTGCCTGGCACGCCAACTGCCCTGGGTGCCTCCCATAAGTTATTGTGTTTGACATGCCTCCCTCTCCATGGTTCCCAGAGACTGTGGGCTTTCCTGACTGATGCAACTTTCAGGCTGGCCGTCTAAAGAAGCAGCAAAGTTGCACACGTTACAAACTGAGGCTGAGAGAGGTCAAACATCTTGCCCAAAGCCACATAACCAGCAAATATTAACGTGGGGTCTAAATACAGGTAGACCAGTCTCTTAACCACCGTGGCCCGGATCTCCAAAAGTCTTCCGTATCACATCCGTATCAGGAGAACCATTTTTGATCTCGTAACTGTGACCGTTTACATGCACGTGTAGCACGTGTACCACAGTATTAAGAAGTTATGTTTCCACGCGACACAAAACATCAGAAGTTTACGAGGATGACCATGTGTTGGCCCTCTCTGTACCTGGTGTGTTGGTTTGCTTACCCCAGGGGTGCGCGCCCTCATCCAGAGACACCACACTGTGCTGTCTCAGCAGAGACAGAGCAAGCCGCGGTCTTACTTAAGGCTGCATTATCTACGAGAAATTTGTAGTTTAAAGTTCGCTAGTAGCCACGTTAAAAAGAACAAAAGGGGCGCCCAGCTGGCTCGGGAGGTCAAGGGCCATCTCACAGCTCGTGAGTTCAAGCCCTGCGTCGGGCTCTGTGCTCACAGCGTGGAACCTGTTCGGTATTCTCTCTCTCTCCCTCTCTCCCTGTCCCTCCCCCACCTACCACTCTTTCTTTCCAATTAATAAACATTTTAAAAAAGCTTAAAAAAAAAGCTTTCTTAAAAAGAAACAGGTAAAATTAATTTTAGCAAGGTGTTTATTTCATCGTCTATCTCCTACGAAGTCTTCGGACGCTGCCGCATGGCCTACACGCCCAGCACACCCACCACGCCAGCCACACTGCAAGCACTTGGCGGGCACGTGTGCGGGCTGCCACGGTGGACAGTGCGGTCGAACCTGTGCTTGTGCTCTTTCTTCCACACCATGCGTCAAAGAACGTCTTCAGAACAGCTCTGCGATCTAAGAGGAGACCAACCAAGTAAAGAATTCGGCAGTAACACTGAACTATACGCACACGTGAGAGGACTACTGAAGTCCGAAGTTGATTTTACAGGACCTGAAGTGGCAAAGTCCAGGACTTTCAGACCACGGATCAAGTGTTCTGGGGCATTCTCTGTTAGTGAACACTAAGGCTGTGTGCTCCTTGAGAGGGGTGGCGGTGAATGCTATTTGCCGAAAGGAACTAACGTAAAATCAGAAAAATAAGGCCCCTAATTCCATCAGTCCGGTCCCACAATAATACGCAGCAGAAATGAAATTCTAGGTTTGAGAGAGGTAGTCCACGTCTGATAAGGCAATGCTTCCTGATCAGATGGGAGGCCTAATTCTTAGGGGATTCAAAAGCATCACAAAGTATTAGATTTTTGAAGACCGTTTACGGGACATACTGATTGGAATTAATTCCAGCCACTGAGATCAAAGCAGACTGGAAAGGCAATGCAACAAAGTACAAAGAGAACGCTTTGGGGCCAAGGTGGGTTTGTACCACTGCTCAGCCTTTCGAGTGTGGATGATGAGCCATTTAACCTCTCTGAACCTGTATGCAAGGGAATGGCATGTTTAGACTTGAATTTTGCACTATTTCGGGGCACGCTGAGAGGGGACAGAGACTTGATGTGAAGCCCACGAAACAGTACCAAGCACAGAGTAAACACTCAAGTCGCTGAAGAGGACGGTGGTAGCGATTTCCTTTTCTTTTTAAGTTTATTTATTTACTTTGAGAAAGGGGGCAGGGGCAGGGGCAGGGGCAGAGAGAGGGAGAGAAAAAGAATCGGTGGTGATTTCCTTGTTAGTACTCACTTTTTGGTCCTGGGGATGATTTGAACGTTTGGTATCCTAACTGGTTTATACCAGATTTCCAATTCTGAGACATTCAGTGTTGTGCTTAAACCAAGTGTTACAGTCTGTGCATATGATGGGCTGGACTGTGCCCCCACCCCAAATCGTATGTTGAAGCCCCACCCCCCAGTACCTCAGAATGGGAGCATATTTGGAGATGGGGCCCTTAAAGAGGTGATTAAATTAAAATGAGGCTGTGCATGGGTCCTCATCCAATCTGACTGGTGCCATTGGAAGAGAGGAAACGTGGACATGCACAGAGACCAGAGATGCACATGCACAGAGAAAGACCCCGTGAGGACACAGCAAGAAGGCAGCCATGTGCACGTCAAGGGAAGAAGCCTCAGGAAAGACCAAATCCCCCAAGACCTTGACCTTGGGCTTCTAGCCTCTGTAACTGTGGGAAAATAAAATTCTATTGCCTCAGCCGCCTAGACTGTGGTTATTTTGTTACGGTAACTCTAGCAAACTAATACAGTGCATAAAACCATCTTGTCAACCTCCATCGTATAGCTGCTTAGTTTCCAGGAGTTTCCAGTAGAGCAGCTGCTTAGTCACACCCAGTAACGCTGTGTGTGTGTGGGGGGGGGGGGGACATGGCTGTGGGGGGGACAGCTGTTGGGGGGGCACATGGCGTGAGGGGACACGTGTAGGCAGGACCCAGGTTCAAAGTCTGCTCCTCTGCCGGTAAGCTGTGTGATCTTAGGCAAGTTGTCTAATTCTGATAAATCACAGTTTCCTTCTTCTTTGAAAGGACTGACGTTTATGTCACAGGTCATGAGGATTAGACGAACACTCAGAACACCTAACCAAGAGTGGCTTCTCAATTTGTCAACGTGTGCCACCCTCACACAATCCTCCATCCTCCTCCAGGTATGATGAGTTGCAACACTGCAAAGATCACTTCAAAGACGGCAGACGGGGGGCGCCTGGGTGGCGCAGTCGGTTAAGCGTCCGACTTCAGCCAGGTCACGATCTCGCGGTCCGTGAGTTCGAGCCCCGCGTCGGGCTCTGGGCTGATGGCTCAGAGCCTGGAGCCTGTTTCCGATTCTGTGTCTCCCTCTCTCTCTGCCCCTCCCCCGTTCATGCTCTGTCTCTCTCTGTCCCAAAAATAAATAAACGTTGAAAAAAAAAAAAAAAAAGACGGCAGACGGGGGGGGGGGGTTGTCAGGCAAGATGCCTCTTTAAGTGAGTCTTCCCTGACATTTAAAGGCCTCATGATGTACCAGCCTCTTAACTGGCCCCTGCCTCGAGGCTTTCCCACCTGTCAGTCCAGCCCCTCCATGGCCGTGGAATGACTCTCTGAATCTAAGTCGAAACTCACCGCGCCTCGCGTGTAACTCTCTGGGGCTCCGGGCCACCCGCTGCCCATGGCACCGAGTCTCAGCACGCGCAGGGGGGAGAGTGCGGCCGCTCCTCCCCCCACCTCCCTGCCGCGCCTCACACCTTCTAGCTCTGCCCATGAACTGGAGTTGCAGATGGCACGTGCTGCCCCCACCGGGCCCCGCTCTTCCAGCTCGGTGAAATGCCCTTCCCTGTCTGTACCCTGGTGACTCCCACTCACCCTTCCCTTTCTCAGTGAAAGGTCCTCAGGGTTCTCAACCAGACTTTAGCGCTGCCTTCTTCGGGAAATCCCGAAGTGTTCCTCAGACCTCTCATAACGATTACCGTATTACATTACTCTTAAGTATTTTTTTTTTTTTTTTCCTTCTGGCCTGTGAGCTTTTCAAAGGGTCTTTGCCTCCATAATCTTTGTATCCCAAGCATCGAGCATCCCCGACGCACACGGACATTCAACAAATTTTGGCTACATAAATGACCAAAGGGATGAACACTCGTGATCCATCATATTAACAATGCTATCACTCTAACATTAAGACTCCGAGCTCCCTAGGTCGAGGCTCACGTTCCGGATTGCTCCTTTACTTCTCTGAGCCCTCAGTTCGCCATTTGTAAAACAGATACGTCAGCTCCTGCTGTAACCATTCAGACTCAACGAGACACAAGTAAGAGGTTTACACTCCACAGGGGATTTCTGGCAAATGGCTTCGTCTTGTGCTCTGTGCTCCTTTTCTTCATCTATATAGTGAGAACGGTGCCCCATACTTGATACAGTTGCCAGGACACTTAAATGAGATACTATGTGACGTCGTGGCTAGCATCTACCAGTGCCGGTCCCCCCAGGCTGCGCCAACACCCTCAAGGATACCAGTGTGAGGTTTCCACTCACAGAGACCAAGACCAAGTTGGGAGTCCAAGACTGAAGGGTCTCAACTGTTACAAGTTATAGGAGAAAAAAAATGTGACCTGAGCCTGAAAGGAAAAAGAATTTTATATCCTTGTCAACCTGGGTACCAGAGCTCACGAGTAACAGCAGCTGCCTGTTCAAAGTTGCCTGGTGCCACGTGAGCTCAGAAGTGGTTTATACTTCATCAAAACAACCACGCAATTTGTATTTTTTTATGCTTCATAAAGCCGCTATTTTGTTTTGTACATGTGTCTATCATTGTCCCCCACTTAGAATTTTAAACATAAAGCAAGAGGTTTCTAGGCATTTAGGAAAACATTCTGAACAGAATAAACACTGATTTCATATATCAATGAACATCAAGGTATATTATCACAAGAGGTAACTATAAAGCTCTGTTTTGCCTCTGATAACACTTAGTTATTTCTGGGTAAATACTTCTTTAGAAAATGAAGCGGAGCTAACTCATTATTCACAAATATGACTTTGAAGTTGTTAGAAAACAGGATCACTGCTGCTGAGAAATGGAAACCTTCTCGGAATGCCAAGCTAAACTTCTGGGGCTTTCCTCCTCAGGCACTGACAACGTAGGGTATTTCCACATTGTTCATATGATTTGGGGCACTTGAAGAGCCACAGACTTTGAAGACATTGTTTTTCCTTAGAATACACTGAACACTGAGTTAAAACTTTAGAGTAAATAAAACTTCAATTTTTATTTTTCAAGCTTCATTGCTTTAACACTACAATAAGTTCCGGAGGGGTGATGCATGCTAGCTGCTAAGACGGAGAGGGCCTCTCCAATTAAAACAAACAAGAAACAAAGCAAGCCAAGTCAAATTACCCTCATTGTCTGATCACCATCCGGTTCCCAGAGTGCATAAACGTGGAAGGGCACAAGTGTCTGTTAACAGAGTCCAGTCAGAGATGGTCTCTTACCTTTGGGCAGGGGTGCTATAGCTGTTATCATAGGAATCATAACTCTGTTCGTCATAAGCAGTGCCATAACCATCATCATAGTCCTACAATAAAACAGGAGAAGTATAAAAAAGTTCAGAAAAGTTTCTGGACAAAAAGAACCACTCTGCTTTTAGTGACTCTTTATTAATTCAGCTAACATTTAACTCCACATCTAATTATAGTGTAAAGAAAAATATTAAGAGTGACATCAGTAAAAATGACAAGAACTTCCAAAAATTCTCTCTGTAAAAGCAAAAAGAAACTGGCAAAAATTGTTAGAATCAACAGTGTCAAAACTCTGGAAATTAACAAAAGGTTTGCAGAGATCTAAGGAGCATTTATTTTTAAAAATTTGGCTGAACCTTGGTAGGAGCAGTGAGCTCTGTGATGTTTTAATGAGCCCTATTCCCACCCTTCACTCCCTGCTCTGCAGGAGCCTTGAAAACCCACAGCCTTGACCACAGTGGACTCCAGCAGGCTGAGAGCCACTGCAGGAGGAGAACAGGGAGGGGCTCTTTCAACCTCATTCCCTGAGGACTGCATTTGACCTGGCTTGGACTCATCCAGTGCAAAAAGCCTTTTCCCTGAGGGTATTTAAGGAAAATAAATAGAGGCAATTACATAAGATTTCAGCTACTTGAGGTGGTTGGAGCAAACAACAGTCTAATCAAAAGCCACCTAGAAAAGGGCCA
Source organism: Puma concolor (assembly GCF_028749965.1). Taxonomy (NCBI): domain Eukaryota; kingdom Metazoa; phylum Chordata; class Mammalia; order Carnivora; family Felidae; genus Puma; species Puma concolor. Next base: position 7,087,192 of record NC_141684.1, read on the forward strand.
GGATGAGATATCCATTCTCCCTTTGAAAAGCTCTGACATACTCCTGGGAATCTAGAAGGCTACATAGCTGCACAGTGCCATGTACAGGCCCAGGAAAGACCTGGGAGGACCCTAGGCTCTCTCCTCAGGATGACCCTGCGGTTCTCACAAGAAGGAAAGGCAAGGTCAAGGAAAGAGTTAGTTGTAAACCAACTGGCTGAGTTTTAAAGACCTGTTATTCCAACCTGCTTGGTACTCAGTCTCCAGGCATTCAATAAAATCGCCGTCCGATCATTAGCTGACCACTAAGGTAACAGATAGGAAACACTTCAGTGATAACACATAATAAATATAAACTTTACAAAATGAGTTTGGAAAAGTCACTAAATAAAAAAAGGAAAACAGAAAATACTGGGAGGAAGGAGAATTTGATTTCCATAGCTGACACACTAAATGTCCAGTCTTAGTAAAAAAGATTAGGTGATATGAAAAGGAACACAAAAGTATGGTTCATACAACGAGAAAAAAGTAATCACCAGAAATGGTCCCTGAGGAAGACAAGACACTGGACTTACTAGACAAAGACTTTAAATCAGTTATTTTAAATATATTTTAAAAACTAAAGGATACTCTGTGTCTACAGAACTAAAGGGTAATAACAATGCCTCACTAAATATAGATATAAAAATAGTAAAGAATCCAAAGTAATTCTTGAGTGGCAAAGTATAACTGGAAGGGAAAATTCACCAGAGAGGTTCAACAGCAGATATAACCATGCAGAAGACAGAGTAAGTAAACCTGAAGGTAGATCAATTGAGATTATCCATTCTGAGGAAGAAGATACAAAAGGATAAGGAAAAGTGAACAGGGTCCCAGAGACCTGTGAAACACCATCAGACAGGAACATATGCATAATGAGATACCCAGAAGGAGAGGAAAATAAGAAGCAAAAAGATTAGAAAGAGAAATAATGGCTAAACACTTGCCAAATTTGATGAAAAACCTTATCTACACAACCAAGAAGCTCAAAACACTGATAGTAAGGTAAGCTCAAAGAGACCCACACCTAGAAACATCATCAAAATGTTGAAAGACAACGACAAAAAGAAGATCTTAAAGCAGCAAGACAGAAGCCGCTCATCATGTGAAAGAGAGTATCAATAATATCAAAAGCTGATTTCTCAAGAAAAACCATGGAGGCCAGAAGACAATGGGATTCCACTTTTCAAGTACTAGAAGCAAGAGACTGTCAACTAAGAATTCTATAACCAGCAGAACTATCCTTCAAAAACGGAAAAATTTGGGGCTCCTGGGTGGCTCAGTTGGTTAAGCGTTCAACTTCAGCTCAGGTCACGATCTCACGGTTCGTGGGTTGGAGCCCCGCGTCGGACTCTGTGCTGACAACTCAGAGCCTGGAGCCTGCTTTCGATTCTGTGTCTCCCTCTCTCTCTGCCCCTCCCTGTCTCTCTCTCAAAAATAAATAAAATGTTAAAAAAATTTTTTTAAGTCGAAAAATTAATATATTCTCGAGTAAGCAAAAACAGAATTCAACAGCAGACATGTTCTACACAAAAGAGTAAAAGAAGTCTTTAATGTAAAGTGAGAAGTCATTAGATAGTAACTTGAGTCCACATGAAAAAATAAGTAACACTGATACAGATAGCTACTTAGGGAAATACAAAACTATAGATGTGTTTTTGTAGTAACTTTTTTTTCTCCTATTTGATTTAAAAACCAACTGAATGAAGAACTAATTATAATTGTGTTGATGGACACACAATGTATGGAAGCTGCAATCTTCATGACAGTGACAATACAAAGGTGGGCAGGAGAGGACGGAGCTAAAGAGAAGCAAAGTTTTTGTGTCCTGTTAAAATTAAGTTGGTATAATTCTGAGAAAGACTGATATAAATTAGAAAATAAATTGTAGTCTGCAGGGCAGGCTAAGAAAATAATTTAAAAAAAACATAAAAAATAGAAAAAGAAATGGTAATGGGTTAAAGTGATACAATAAACAAATACCTAACCACAAAAGGGGAGAGTAAGATACCAAAAAGACATAAGACATAGGGTAAAACAAAAAAGCAAAGTGAGAGATGTAAATCCTACCTTATCAGTAATTACACTAAATGTAAATGGATTAAACTAAGTGGAATAAATTAAAAGGCAGAAAATGGCATTCTGCTTAAAAAGAAAGATCCAACCATATGCTGTCTACGAGAGACACACTTTAGATTCAAAGATAAAAATAAATTGAAAAGGAGGAAAGAAGATATACCAAACCATGGAAATATGAATCAAAAGAGAACTACCGTAGCTGCACTAATATCAGACAAAACAGACTTTAAGACAAAAACTGTTACCAGAGAAAAAGGACATTTACTTATAATGATAAAAGAGTCAAGTCTATCAAGATGATAATTCGAAAAATGTATGCAAATATATACACACATAAGTAATAATAGAGCTCAAAGTACATGAAGTAAAAAATGACAGAATTACCAGGAGAAATAGACAATTTAACCATAATAATTGGGAACTTCAATATCACACTCTCCATAATAAAAATAATGCCTGAAAAAAGGATCAAAGAAGAAATAGAAGATTTGAACAATACAAATCAATTATACCTAACAGACAATTATAGAACTAACATACATCTATAGAACACTCTACCCAGTAAGGGTAAAATGCACATTCTTTTTCATTACATAGGGAACATTCCAGAGGAGAGACCCTACATTTCCCCAATTCAAAATTTACTACAAAGCTAAGTAATCACAACAGTGAGGTACTGGTAGAGACAAAGATCAACAGAATGAGACTGAGAGCACAGAAATAAAACCCTCACGTCTATGGTCAATTCATTTCCAACAGGGTGCCAAGACAACTGAATGGTGAATAGTACAGTCTTTTCAGTATATGGTGTGAGAACAAATGGATATCCACATGCAAATGAATGAAGCTGGACTGTTACCTCACACCATATACAAAAATTAATGCAAAATGCAACATGCATCTAAGTATTCAAGATAAAACTACAAAACTCTTAGAAGAAAACATAGATGTAGATCTTTGTGATTTTGGATCAGTCATTAGTTTCTTAGATATGCCAGCAAAAGCACAAACAACCGAAGAAAATATAGATAACAGATACCTAATAGATAATATAGATATATCTAATAGAAAATATAGACCATCAAAATTAAAAACTTATGCATCAAAGGATGCTAGCAAGAAAATGAAAAGACTATCCATGGGACAGGAGAAAAATATTTCCAAATCACGTATCTGATTATGGTCTAATATTCAGAATATAAAAAGAGCTCTTACAACTCAACAATAAAAAGAAAACCCAGCAAGGGCAAAAGCCATCTTCCTTAGTTCTATGGAGACAGACTTCAAACCGAGGACATTCTGCAGATAAAATAACAAGCACACAATGGTTATTTTAAAAGCACTGTGGAATTCAAAAAGGTCTAGAGAAATGGTCATTTTGTAAGATAAAATTGGATATATTACAATGACATCTATGTCCATGAACATGCGAATCCTACCCTAAAACTGATTACTAAGTTTCTGGTGTTAGTCAATTACATAATGACTTTGGACTTCATTGGTATTTATTTAATATTTAAATGAGCCTGAAAATAACATCTAAGTATTTTGGAACATCGGTATTATCAATGCTAATCAATTTAACGATCACCACCGGATCTGTGGAAGCAGAGAAATGTGGCCAAGGGGTAAGAGAAAGGACCTGGAGTTAGATGGGCTTCCATAATTTACTATCGATGATTTTACTCAGGCTCATTCACATCTCAGAATCTGTTTCTTTACCTGTCACCTGTGAATCCCTTAAGTATTTTGAAAGGATGAGAAATTATACATACACATATATGTACATATTCCAGCAAAATGCCTGACCTATATTAAGAACTTTATGAAGGATAGCATATATTTACTATCCTTATATAGCATATATTTACTATTTTACTAAAGCATTACTCATGGAGACCTCTGTCCTGTATTTCTAAAATTACACAACAGAGGAAGAACACCAGAAGCCACTGTATGAGAGGGTATGAGCCAAACAATTGATTTTAAAGTGATTGCCTTAGTTATTCTATCTTCATAAGCATCTATTAAATACTAAACCTCAATTTACTTGGCTTAGGAAAACATAAATATCTAAATAGGAAGTTATAATGTGTTCCATCTTGTAACATGAGTATCAATACTAAGAGATCGTACTGTCTTTGCAGGAATAAGGCATATACATTTTCTACATGATCACGTAATTTTTTAATATTTTTTCACAAAAGAGGAACTTAATATTTGTTGAACAGCTATGTGTCCGGTACTTCTCACAGAAGATAGAACAGAATATTCTACAGGGGCAGAGGAAGAATAAAAGTGAAGGACAGTTAGCACACAATATACAAACCATCGTGTTCCCCATAGTACCTAAAGGCGGATTAGTAATTTGGTGATCTTCCAAAGACCAACGCAAGAAGGAGAAAGCTATCAGACAAGATACACACAAAACAAAAACAAAATTGATATGATTTTAATAATGAGGTAAGTCGTATGAGGCAGGTATTACTGATAATTCTGGTGAATTAATCAATTAAAAGAAGCCAGTGTTCCTAAAGGAAAGAGTAAGATTTTTAATTTTTTTAACGTTTGTTTAACTTTTGAGAGAAAGAGACAGAGTGTGAGCGGGACAGGGGCAGAGTGAGAGGGAGACACAGAATCCAAAGCAGGCCCCAGGCTCTGAGCTGGCAGCACAGAGCCTGCTGCGGGGCTTGACCTCACTAGCGGTGAGATCATGACCTGAGCTCAAGTCAGACGCTTAACCAACTGAGCCACCCATGCGCCCCAGGAGTATTATTGTTAAATTAAAAACCCAAACCTTCGGGTGCCTGGGTGGCGCAGTCGGTTAAGCGTCCGACTTCAGCCAGGTCATGATCTCACGGTCCATGAGTTCGAGCCCCGCGTCGGGCTCTGGGCTGACGGCTCAGAGCCTGGAGCCTGTTTCCGATTCTGTGTCTCCCTCGCTCTCTGCCCCTCCCCCGTTCATGCTCTGTCTCTCTCTGTCCCAAAAATAAATAAACGTTGAAAAAAAAGATTAAAAAAACAAAAAACAAAAAACAACCCAAACCTCCACTTGGCGCCTACCCTGTTCCTGGCACTCTGTCAGCACCATGAACTGAAAAGGAGCGCCACTGTCTAGTGAGTAGTCTGGCATGAGGTGGCGCGAGAGAGGGGACAGGCCACTAAAGAGATACTGATAATGCAACGTGTCAAATGCCGTGGCAAAGGCGAGGTGGCGCTGTGCACTGAGGTGGCACAGAACTGCCCAGCGGGGAGCGGGAAGGGACAGGGAAAACTGTCAGAAATGCCAACGCCAGCATTTAGTTTCAAAAGCAGGGGAAAGCAAAAGTCCTGGAAACATGCACGAAAAATAAGAATTCGGCAGAATGGACAGCAGGTGCAGAACAGTGGAGGTACAGACACCTGAGAACCTTCCTCGTCCAGGAAAGCCAACGGCTTGTTGTGGGTACACTGCAGGATGCCAATGGAAGAATGGAGAGCAAGGAAACAGAGAATACCATGAAGCGGTGAGTGAATGGCCCAGTCACGGTGCGTGGGTTGGGGTTCTGAGTGACATGATCCACCTTATGGTTTAGAACTCGTTCTCGGGTACCGGGGTGGGGGAATGGAATGGCAAGGGTGGATCTGGAGGGCTTGTTACCTAGGTCACTGCACTGGGCAGTTTGGCAATGTGGAGCTCACGGTTTCGTCAGTAATTTGGTCGTAGCTCGGGAAGAATATGGCTTCGCCAAGTTAGGAATTCTACTTCTAAGCTAATTTAAAGAATCGAGATTGTAAGTGACTGGAACTTTCTTCAAAAACTAAAATGTGAAGTGCTATACTACACTTTTAGCCTTACAGACTCATTCCTTGTCCAATTATTCCATCAGATATTACAATGCTAGAAATTTATTTGAATTTTCAAATGGTTTAGGTCATTGAATTAATTGCCTTTCATGTTTTTACACTGAAGATTTTAAAAGATTAAATTTGCAGTCCTCACATGATTTCTTTCATGATGATTTCACAGGTGGATTTGGCCAGAGGGACGCACTTCCGCTCTCTATTCAATGGACAACACTTGAAAGCTGTGGCAAGTGTGAAGGAGAATTGACAGGAGAGAAGGAGGAAACGCTGAGTGCAGGTACAAATACATTCGGAAGTTTCTAGGAGGGGGTAGAGGGGATTCTTGGGGATCATCTGCCACCTTGCTGCAGGCAACAGATGAAGTTGCTGGCAGACAACAATTGGGGGGCTTAATCGGAAAGGACTCCGTGTTGGTTACCATAATGAAGCAAGGCAGGGCGGGGGGATGGGTAAGAGTCCCTTAACATTAGGCTTCTTTGTCTGAGGACTGATCTGGGGGTCAGCAGCCCCCCTTTTTTTCTGAATGCTCTTACTGTTTCCAACTACTTGTTGCTTGTTTTCTTACTCATATCATTTGAATATTAAGAAATTCCTCTTGGGGGGGGGGCAAGATGGCAGAACAGCATGGAAGCTTTTTGTGTGTCTCGCGTCCATGAAATACAGCCAGACCAACACTAACCCATCCCACACACCTGGAAGAAATTCCTCTTTAGATTTTTCTGAGGCCAAGGCAGGAATTTTAAAAAACAGTGAATGCGTTGTCCATTACAAGTTAACATGCGATCGGGTAGAACCATAAATCTAGTATAGAGGGGATACACGGATTTAGTTCAATCATCCAGCTAACCTCAGACTCTACAAAGCCTGCCAGGACCTGGGAGGGGGAACTCACTAGGTCCCTGGGGGCAGCGCTCAGACATGTCAAACAACTGTCTTTACACCTGAAATCTCTGTGTAATTTCTCACATGTGTATATTTTCTCCTAGAGAACACTGGCCCTTGTGACATGGCCCTAGGCAACACGTTGTCCTCATTTTCTGCCATGTGTCCTGAGCCCAAGGGCAATAATTACAACCGGTTTGTGTGCTGCTCCCTACAAGTCTGTGACCACCCATCTCTGAAGAAATTTCTCACGGTGAGGCTCAAAGGACTCTCCTCTCCTACTGTATCTTCTCAGTCCCATGAAACCAGCGTCTGTCACACCCGTGTGACGCCCAGGTCGGATCGGACACACACACCTCCGCTGAGTGTGTGGCAATGACTGGCTCCCGGCCTCCCCCGCTGTTGTGAACACGGATCGTGTCTTGCTTATTCTTTCACACAGGGTGGGGGCAGGGCCTGGAGCGCAAGAAGGACAGCTCGATAAATCAATGCTCATTCGATTGCCGGACGGAGTGCTTGCAGAGGAAAAAGCGTGCCAGACCCACCCCCCACCCGGTCCCGTCTCCTGCCCGAGCGTGCCTTCACCTATGCCCTCCCAGGGCCACTCCTCCGTGACCCCACGCGAAGACAGCGGGCGTTTACGAACTTGTTTATGCTAAGAACCTAATGCATTTGCTCTGGGAGAAGCTTAAGAGAGCTCCCGGACATCATTAAAATGCAAGCACAGATGTTTCATCTCCTTCGCTGCACTTTTCAAAGAGGGCTCTGGACCTGCAAATGGGCAGCACAGGAGACACCGCCCTAATGAGATGCTAACAAACCGCTGGTCTGCACGAGGCTCTGAAGGCACCTTCACCTGGACAGAGCCCGTGCCTCTCGCCTTCCCATCCCACCGACCATTCTGCCTGGCAGGAAACCTTGATCTCCTCAGCCTCCCTCGTACATACCACCCCCCCCCCCCGCCCCCGACTCTATTCCTAAGGTAACTAACTGCGTTAGAATCATCCAGAAGTTCTCAGCTGGACTAGTACAATATTCTAACTCATCTGCCTGGAAGAGCTTCCTTATCTAAACCCTAAACCTTCCTCCAGAATTATCCACCAAAATGCTCATCTGAGTGGGCTGCTTCCCTGCATACAAATCTCCAATTTCCACCCCTCCTGTTCCTACAAAATAAGGAACAAATTCCTAAGCCTCTCACCGTCTTGCCTCAGCAACTTACCCGAGACAGCACAGGACGAGCTTCCACACCTCCCTGAGGACCCAGAAGCAGCCTTGCCCTTTCATGCTGCGAATTCTATGTACCTGCGGTTCTTTCTGACCTCCCCTTTTTTAGGCTTTCCAACAGAAGACATCAGGCTGAAATTTCACCCCTCTGTGCTTCCACGATCACTGATAACTTGCTTACACGAGGGACCTCGAATTACCCCTCTGCCTCCCTTCTTCCCTATGAGTCTGCGAGGTCCTTAAGGGTACGGCCAAGGCCTTGCTCGTTCCCTTGTACTGTCAACGCCTGGCACATAGGAGGCTTACAGTGACCGTATTGAATGAACGAATGAATGACAGCAAAAATTAACTACAGGCCAAGTGGCAGGAAACAGAGCTTCTTTAGGATAAACGCAAATAAAAGAGACAGCGTAGGATAAAATGCAATACTGATTAAAATATGATGGATTTTGACGAGACCTCACCTGAATTCTTCTGTCAAATATTACCACCACTCTTGCATTCCCTATCCTCAGGGAAAAAATTCCCTTTTAAAACCCTGTGTTCTATTTCTTAAAGTCAGAACAACATTATTCAAAACAGCAAACTTGGACAAGAGGTAAATGTGTATCAATATAAATTCTTGCCTCAATAAAGAAAACCTATTTATTCAATAAGCTGTGCCTCTGAGTTTTTTATCTTTGATGATGAAGATGTCTACGTGGAGTTTAACTGACCGGGTGACCTGGACATTTGGTAGACGCCAGAGCTACGGGAGGAGAGACATGTTCTCCCACAGGTAGAAATTCTTCGTTTGCGTACCCGACCTATAAAACTCCAACTGACACATGGCCAAATACCAAAGAAATCTTGCTTTTGAAAAGAAGAGATTTTCCAGGATGAAGGAAACGGCATGGCCTATTTTTAATTCTATTTCTGTCACAAGCAAAATCAAGCATAACATTTAAGCTGGGAAAAGCCATCTTAAACAGAAGAATTCACAAAAGACAGTGAGTGATTTTAAAAGTAATGTTTTGGTTTTGAGCCCTTTTAAAAGGAAACAATTACCCTATATAACACCTCACTCCAATTAGGGTGATATCTGGTCATTTCCAAATGCAGAAAGTTTTCATTCATAATACAGTACTAAAGCTTATTAAAATCTATAGTCTTATAATGATTGAGTTTATTAAACAAACATTAAGCTAAAAACAGTCTTTTGAGAACTGCATTTTCCCTGCGTTCTGAGTACTAATATTCTTGTCAAGTATCACCAACGACCACGAACATATCACCAAAACAGGTTATCATTAAGGACAAAAATCACAGTATTAATAACAATTCTATATAAGAATCTTTTCCATAATCATTTAAATAAAACACCATTAACTCAACAATCCAATCACGTCCTTAGGTGTTCGTTTATGGCTATGAGGAAAATACTATGCAGCTTCTAAGGGAATCTTACAAATTCTCCCTATTGGTCTTTGGAGTCTGATGCCTGTGTTCAAGTTCCAGCTCTGCCTCTTACCAGCTGTGTGGCTTTGGGAAAATCACCTATCCTCCTCAACCTCAATTTTATAATTTGCCAAATGGCATCACAATCCATGTTCTGGCTATTCCTGATGGTTGTGGATAGATTAACCAAAAAGCACATATGAAGCTGGCTGGCACAGGGCCTGCCCGATAAAGGCAGTTTTATTTAAAGATCTATCCCTTTTAACAGTTTCAAGCTATTAGGCCAGAGAAACATCAGAGCTCTCCAGGTATTTGTCTCTTGTAGAATGTGATAAATTCTTAACACTTTGTCTAAAACTGCAGCGTGTGCATATGCGTTCAGCAAATGCTCGTAGGAGCTGCGTGGTTCTGGACGGAGAAGGGGCTCCCCGCGATCTGAGGTGCTTCTAGCCGTACTTGAACGCAGCCTGTGAGAACAGAGCCAGGTCAGCGACTCTCAGAAAGACTCTCCAGCTCTCTGGCCACCGAACCGAGACAGAATCATGTTCATTTGGAATTGACAAGGTGCTCGAAAATACAATAAAGGAAAATAAGATAACAAAGAGGTTAACCCAGGAATTCCACAAACAAGGGAAGGCTGTATATCGAAAATCAAAGAAAACGAAAAATCCCATGAAGCTGGAAGAAAGGGGAATTACTATATTTTATTAACGCCACACCACACACATCATGCTGAAGATTTTCATGTCAATTCGTCTGCTCTCCCGGGGCGGGGGGGGGGGGGGGGGGGCGTTTGTTGAATGCCTACTGTGTGCCAGGCACTGCTGTGTAAGCATTGGGGATACGGTACTGAACAAACAAAACAAAGTCTCTGTCCCCTTGGGGCCTCCATTCCCAGGGGGAAGCAGACAAACAAAACCAGTCATCACAAGGACAGTAGGTTAGCACAGTGAGAGGTGCGGGAGGCTTGAGACCTGGGGGCAGCTGGAGGGGCTGTGGGCAAGGACTCAGCAGGGACTGAGGAGGACACGGGAAGGAAGTGAGAAGCTGTTTAAACAGATGTGTTTGAGGGGGAGAGGGATATTTCAGGCGGAATTAAAAACAAGCACAAAGGTCCTGAGGTAGAGACAGCAAGGTGGAGAGAGTCGGAGGGAGGACGGGCGCCAGGTCACCTGGGGCCCGTGTGGCTTGAAGCGAAGGAGGTGCCGCCAGAGGCTTCTGGGCCTCGGGGGAGAGTTTCCGTGGCGACCAAGGTCTGTCTTTCTGCTCCACTGACCTGACTTCCATGACGGTATTTCTTCCTTCATCTGCGTCTAATTTGCTGAAAACCATTCACTTAGTTCTTTTCTGAATTTTACAGCTTTAGAGTATCTGTTGTCTGTATTTTCCAGTTGTCTGCTTCAGCAACCAATCTTACCTTTTAACTCCTTGATTTTAAAGAACAGAGTTACTTTAAAATTTGTATCTGCTATCTGAATCTACTTTCTCTCTCTCGTTTTTTTCCTTAGCTTTTTATTTTGTCAATTTGTAATTATATATGAAAAGTTACAGAAATAATTTATCAAAGCCTATACTACGCATTTCTCCAGAGACAATTTATATTTGCTTTGGGTGGGAGGACAGGATAATTAGCGATTCCGGCTTAACCTTAACCCACAAGGGACTGGGACGATCAGAAAGCGTCCCGTGGGACTGCTCTTCTGAGCTCCAAGGCAAAGCCTAGGGCTTACCAACCCTCTGCATCCAAATCCGGGGGGCCTAAACTCCAATTTTTTTTAGCCTTCCCAAACTCCAGTTCAGTTCAGCTTCTCGGCCGCCTCTTAGGGAACTGGCAGAAGCCATCACAGGCCCTCTCAACCAGGGTCTCCCAGAGAATGGAGCCCGGTGCCCTAAGGCGTCTGCTGTGTGTAAGTGACCCCACTTCCCTCCTGTGTATCTGGAATGCCAGCACTTCCGGGCCATCAATTTCTCTGTTCCGAGACTCAGATGAGGAACCCCAGTTGAGGAAGGCTGCCTCACGGGCAAAACCAGTCAGAAATGCTGAGCTGGCTGCTTTGCCTTTCATTTTCGTCAAGAGGTTGGCCAGTATTTTTTGTTTGTGCTGTGTCTGCTTTTACAAACCTTCAAAGATGTTTTCTGTTTCCTGCTTTTGTTTCACCTTTCCTGGTCATTCTTAGCAAGAGGGTCTGGGGTGGATTCTCACCAATACTCAGGATTTATTTGATTATGACCCCCCCCCAGCCCCCCCATCCCCCCCCCCCCGAAATGTAGTCTCCCTGAGAACAGGGCACCTGCCCTCTTTTCCTACCATGTCCTGCAGGAGGTAACAGTCAATAGATGCTTTCTGAACGAATGGATAAGTGAATGAATAATTGACAGTTACGGATCTAGTCACGTGCTCTTCTCAGTGAGAAGATGGCCCCTGTGTGAGCGACAACTGGCCAGGAGAGAGGCATCAGGTGACTCTAGGGTCACCGTGAAGAAGAAAGGACCCCCCGGTCCACAGAAAGGCACACTTAACACACAATGCACGGCTTCCCCACAATGAAAATATAAGCCCCATGCTATCGGAGTTGTATAACGTCAGCACTAAGATTTCTCCTTGCTTAGATTTCTGGGAAATCCTCAAATTATCACCTGGCCTAATAGCAGGTATGCTTCCAGGAGGAGCTACTGTTCTGTTATACACAAGAGTATCTGCTCTGTCTACCATAGCATTCCTCATACACAAACTGGTCATATTTTAAAAACCTTTTATTCAAGCATAAAACCAAGGCATCAAAAGCTGCAAACCCTAAGCGTGCACCTCGGTGAACTGTCACCAAGTAACCACAGCCATGTAACCGGCACCAGGATCAAGAACCGGAACATCAACATCCCCCCAGACACACCCCCTGCACACGTCCTCAGTCACGACAGCGTCTCCCCCCACAGGAACCACCATCCTGGATTTCAACACCAACCCTGGGGTTTGCCTGCCGTTGAGCTTTATAGAAACAGAACCAGACTCACTACTACCTTGCGCCACGTTTCTCTCACCCACCGTTACGTGTGCGACGTGTCCACGCTGCCGGACGTGGCCACAGTTGGTTCCGTTTCGCTGCTTGAAAATTCTGGTCTGTTTCATCACACCACCCTGTGCTCACCCACCCTTGTGTGGGTGGGTATTTCGCTTCTTTCTAGTTTTTGCCTGCGCGGCTCTTTCACGCGTCCTGTGGCGCATCTCTGCACACACCTCTGTTGAGCAGCTCCCGGGAGCAGTGTCGCTGGGTCTTAGGGAAGCGTGTGTTCGGTTCTAACGGGGGGTGCCGAATATTTTTCCGAAGTCGTTGTATCAATTTACCTTCCTACAGTGGCAGATGAGAATTCCCACCGCACCCCATTCTGGTTAGCACTTGTGATTATCTTTTTAGTTATTCTGGACGGTGTGAAGAGTACCAGATCTTGTGTTTATCATACACAGCAATCCCCACCTATCCAAGGTTTCCGTCTCCGTGGCCATGGTTTCCTACGTCCACTACAGTCCGGAAGCAGCTCGTCCACCTCGTGACCCGTCGTCACGTCAACAGCAAGCTCGCGCTGCGTCCCAACACCTGTCTCATGCCCCTTGCTCTACTCCACCTCCTGGCGCAGGCCTGTCATCATCTCCTGTCCTCACAGGAAGAAGGCCGAGGACAGCGCGGTAAGATATTTTGAGAGAAAGACCACATTCACATACTTTTATTACAGCGTACTGCAATAACTTTATCTTATTATAGTTATTGGTGTTCATCTCTTACTGTGCCTAATTCCTACATTAAACTTAATCATGGATACATATGTATGGAAAAAAACATAGGAACCGTATCGTTTTATACCATCGGAGGTCTCAGGCATCCCCTGGGGGTCTTGGAACATAACCCCCAGAGATAAAGAACAACTACTGTATTAATGTCCGGGGCACATTTAGCAAGGGTCTGCCCTGCAAGACAGAGCTACTTGGTCAGCTGAAGAATTACATTTCTGAGCGAACAACAAAATTACTCACATACCAGTTTTTATGTACCAGGCACCACTTGAAATACTTTCCATATGTTAATTTGTCTAATCTTCAATAACAGCCCATGTGAGAAGCACTGACGTTCCCATTTAGGAATCAGGGACTGAGGCACAGAGCAGAGAAGCGACTCACCCAAGATTACACAGCAATTGAAGACACAGCAAAGATCTGAATCTATTCAGCTTGAGTCCTGCCTCTATTTGTAGCTATGATACACATATCGCTTGTCCCTATAAACAGCAAGGGTTGGACCGTATATGTAATCAACTCGCCAGGATGGTGTCACACCATGAGGCCGTATCTGGATGGCCAGCTGGCTGTCCACTTGTGTTACCCAACCTGACAATGTGTTTTATTTTAAACTGCTTTAGCCCTGAAATATCTTCCAACATTCCATGTCCTGTTATGTACCTCACACTCTGTCAACTGAATACAAACAAAGGTATAAAGATGATAATAAACCTCATCAATAACCCAGCACTGCCGCCGCCCCTCTGCTGGCTGTCCCTGCACACACCGCCTCCCGTACGTGTATGGATGTGAACAGCACGTCCAGTCCTCGTGGAAATCCTGCTAGCTCTCCCTGCCTGAATGCTGTGAGCACCCGTCCCTGCTTGGTTTGCCGTCTCCTCTAGAAAGTCCTTCCACATTCCATCAAGCACATCGTATCCCTTCACTGGTCCTCTTGAAATATTCTGTATGTAAGTCAATTATAGGTGTCATATCCTATGATCTTTTTTTTCCCCCCTGTATCAAGCAAGCGAATATTGATTACTTACTACATGCTGGGCCCTGTGGATAAAAAGGCATGCACCTATCATCCATAACTTAAAATGTAATGGGAGTAATTATATGAATAAAAGAGTGATCACATTGCTCTAAGAAAAGTATTTTAAATAGGGTGTACACACAGGGATCCACAGGGTGTATACACAGAAAACCACCACCTGAAACAGGTAGGGGATTATGGGAAGATTCAAAGTCAGGGGTGATAATGGTGTTCCTTCCTAGACCTTGATCTGCTTGATGGCAAGGAATGAGGTCAATGGATGCAGCTCAGTGAACGTTTATGCGTGAGGAGAACGATACAACCAAGACGGTAGGTTCTTGTAGGTGATCCCTGGTAAGAGAGGTCCATTCCAATGCTTCTAAAGTCCCCTCCCCGCCTCAGCCCTGATTCCCCTGAGGGACAGGACACCTCTATCACAGTAGCACAGATACAACCGTCATCGCTCACGCACTCGGATGGGCGAGCCTAGTTACAGAGGCAAAATGTGCTCCCACGCCATTGTGACGCTGTCACTCCAGAGCCCAGGCTCTTACATAAAATACTTTTGGTTGTTTTGTTTAAAGTACAGAGAAAAAGGGGGAAAAAAAAAACAAAAAAACAAAAAAGCCCTCTAAATACATAAGTTTAAAATCTGAAATCACTTCCCAAAGTTTTACATTTCCAAAATAGGTCACCGTTTCAAGCAACTTAGGGAAGAGATCGGGTTGTGAAGTTCCTGATAGACATTTCAAGTAAATTGCATGTGGCTCTTATTCTTGCTTCTGGTAAAATGGATGTAAAAAATTATAGAACCTTCATCTTTTCATCTAAAATAAAAAGGTGTCCCTAGGCTTTTCAATTCACATTTAAAATGCATTTTCATAAATAACCTTTTCGCAATCTGTACTCTGTTTTAATTAAATTTCTCACTATGGAAAACAAGATAATTGAAACAATTTAGAGATTAGTTAACTGTCACAAAATTATGCCAGTCGTCACTGCATTGGGAAAATCTGCCATTATACAACCGTCTTCTGTAACTGAAGTCCCCAAACTAGTCATGTAATCAAAACTTCAGGTGAGCTCTCCAAAGAACGAGGGGTATGACTTCACGGAGTCTTTAAAACAAAATCTACCCTCAAGAATTACATGTACCTTTAACAAATATACTGTATTTGATTTTCCCCAAAGGCCTTTACTGATGTTTCCGGTCACCAAAAATTTAGAAGAGTTGATTCTTCCAGCAGCCCTGTGCCGCCATGTTATGGAGGAAGACACCGACTATGGTAGTAGTAGGGTTTCTCTCTCTTTTTTTTAATAATCTTTTTTAATGTTTATTTATTTTTGAGAGAGCAACAGAGAGACAGAGCACGAGCGGGGGAGGGACAGAGAGAGAGGGAGACGCAGAATCCGAAGCAGGCTCCAGGCTCCGAGCTGTCTGCACAGGTTCCGACACGGGGCTCGAACCCCCAGACCGCGAGATCGTGACCTAAGCCGAAGTGGGAAGCCCGACCGACTGACCCACCCGGGCACCCCAGACGCGTTTCCCTTAAAGCAAGTTTCATCTTCCACAGCTCTGATGAGTCGCGGTGCCAGAGAATGGGCAGAAAAGACATGCGTGCTTGCAAAACATGAGGTTTAGATTCCTGCTCCCATTCAAAACTGTCTCTGACTTTTTAAACCTGGATTAAGTTAACTATTGGCAGATGGCCTATGAGGAAGCACCCGACAGCAGCTGCAGTAAGACAGGATCGAGAAGCTCTATCTCCTCATTTCAAGGCCTGTCTCCAGGGCAGAGCACAGGCTCCCTGAGAGCCCTTGGTCTGCCAGGCCTCCCCTTGCCTCTCTCAAAGAGGCACTGCCGCATCACAGGGGCAATGCTGGACAATTCCACATTCTGTTCAGTCCACAGCTCAGCTGGATAATCCGAGCATATCAAGTGCCTGCGGAGAGCTTCCGTATTCTGGTAAAGTTGTAGGACTTCATCTAGAGTGTCCTCCCAGGTTTACCTTTAAAGGTGATCGAGCCATCAACTAAGCCTCCAAGACTTAGAATGATTACACATGAGGACACTGGGATATCACCGAATGGCACATAGTTCCTATGAATAAATAGATGGCAGACACAGCCATAATTCACTGAGTTGGAAAATAATATGATTAAAATTTCTAAGACAATTTGAGTTTATACATCTTGAATAGTGAGTATGCCTTTGGAAAAAGAAATCTCATTTTTTAAAACATTTTCCAAAACGTCCGTTCTAGAATTCAAATGACTCAGAGCCACTCACTTTCACTTTTAGCTTCTCTCATTAAAATTTAGTTTGCTTTGTTTATTCTGTTTATTTCTTTTTAGTATCAAGATTTCTATTTTATGAAAATGTAATTCCTCCTTAGAAAAAGCTTCTCTAGGGTGACACTGGGAACCAAGTAAGTTTCAGAAAACAATCAATTACAGAATTCTGAAGTTGGAAAGGAAGTCAGGCCAGTGTCTGACCTAACCTGCTCATTTGTTCGGTCAAGTACCCTCACCTGTACTTAGCAGTTACAGACACTAAAGCCCAAAAGGATTAAACACTTTGCATAAGAAGGAAACAATGGTGATACTGATAAGAAGGGGGATAAGAAACCAAGTATGTATTGCATCTGTCAGAATAACATTCTCTTTATCAAACTGTATTCTTTCACATTAGTTCACTAAATGAGCCATGTTATGTTTGCTAAAATTGGCTTGAGATACTTAATTTTACTTCACTAAGTATGTGTAACAGTGCATGGGACACATGAAATGACACAATTAGTTGGCAGTAATAAAGGCCAGCCTCTGCATGTTTATTTATTATCTCTAAAATGTCAGGCCCTGTGACAGGCTCTGCGCAAACAAAGATGGAAGGGGAAGGGGAGGGAAGTAAAAGAAAAGACAGTTCCTGCCCTCAAGAAATCCACAGTCTACTGGAGACAAAACGAGCAAGCAGACACAGAGGTAGGTCTAAAGAGCACCAAAGATGCCACTAACAGTGTCTGATCAGGACCAGGAAGGCTTCACAACAGGAGAATAAACAGTCAAAAGAGTGTGTGTGGACAAAACAAGAAAGGCATTCGAAGAGAATCAACAGCACATGCAAAGCGTTCAAGTCCCTGCTGTGCTGAGGGAACCACAACAGATACCCACAGAACGTAAAATGGTCACGTGGGGACAGCAGAGGGTTAGCAGGCTGAACAGTCAGGCAGGACACTCGAGAAGGCCTTCGGAGGTCACTGAGCAGAATCTCACACTTATCCTTTTAAAATTCTAAACTAGTTTTTACGTCTGGAGCTGGCAGGCAGTAGCATTATCAGACTACAGATACTAGAACGTACTCTAGAAGGAGTATGAATAATACGTCATTTAAGGGAAAGAACCAGAACTAGGACAAGGCTTTGGGCAAAGGTGCGACTAAGCAGGCTACGGCAATCGTCAACAGGTCTGTCTGTACGTGCATTCATGTGTCCATCTGAACAACCAGCATTTACTGAAAGAGGACTATGTGCTGGGCGGAAGGAAACACAGGAGTGGACAGAGATTTAAAGGGAGTGCCCAGGGCGACATGAAGACCAAGGGCGGCACCGCAGACGGATGGCGGCAGGTTGGGGAAGTGGGTGCGGTCACCCACTGGGGTGACCCGGAGGCTGGGAGGGACGGAGATCTCCTAAGGAGGGCCAGCACCTTCACTAAAGCCGCCGTCACGGGAGGAGCTGGAGACCGAACAGCTACGCAGCCGTGAGAAGACCTGGCTCCCTGTATGATTACAGGGAACTACGAAGAGGCGCGGACGACAGCCCGGAGCCTGGGGGTGTGGCGGCGCCTCCACCACGACCCGCCTCCGTGAGCCTCCGGGCTGGCCCAGACCACAGCTGTGACAGCGCCTTGGGCACGCACGCAGGAAGAGAGGACACAGGAAGCGGACACCGCGGGGCAGGGCGTGCAAGGGAGAGGCCTGGCTTGGAGATTTAGATCCAGTCGCTGTTAACATACAAATGTTGGGGGAGATCACGGCAACGGACGACAGTGTTCAGAGACGGTAAAAGGCGCTGAGTGTTTACGGAACACGCACCTACTTGGATTGTGTGTTTGCTTGGCACGCGGAGCCTGAAGTAATTTATCAAAAACAGTTTCATTCTAGAAATTCATATGTAACTTGGGCTCTGCCAGGACGCATCACACATCCTTGCACATAATTATACCAACATTTTGAATCGTTACAGTGCTCTCTTTGAATATATTCTGGGTTATACTAATTACCAGTTATTTAATTATTTGGACACAACTAATGAATCAATGTCATTTTGGGGAAGAGGTGCTTCTTGTTCTCAAAAAAGAGCTGAGAAGTTACAGACAGTAATGATGTCTGATTTTATGAAGTTAAAAGTGGAGAAGGTCCCAATTGATACTCAAATGGTTGAAAACATATCCATTATCTGTTTTCTTCTTTTCTGGGGAAAAAAAAAAAAAAAGCAGCTAATCATGTTAAATTGTCTTGTTTTCTTAAGAGACCAGCACTCGGGGACAGAAGGATCTGGTCTCACCGATGGTGAGCTGGCCCATTCTACACAAGCGGCTACCGTGTGTCACCTGCACTCCTGTCACAAAAATCTTCCCCGGCCCAACAAACCTACTTGCTGATGGATGTTCTTCTCAAGGACGCATACTCAGGGAATATTTGGTGATAGGGATTGTGATGAAGAAGAGTCGGCTCAGATGATATTACAAATGATTAAGTATCTTCACAAACACACCGTGAGAAAAATCAAATTTCAATAGGCACATTTTGACAAGGAAATACCTTCAAATTATCAGGCTTTCTCACTGGGGCTAATCAGGCATATTCTTTTTTTTTTTTAATGTTTATTTATTTTTGACAGAGAGAGAGTGAGAGAGAGAGAGAGAGACAGAGCATGAGCGGGGGAGGGGCAGAGAGAGAGGGAGACACAAAATCCGAAGCAGGCTCCAGGTTCCAAGCAGTCAGCACAGAGCCCGACGCGGGGCTCGAACTCACAGACCGCGAGATCATGATCTGAGCCGAAGTCAGACGCTCAACCGACTCAGCCACCCAGGCGCCCCTTATCAGGCATATTCTTACAACCAGCATACTGCAACCACTCACTAAAAATTGTAACATACATCATTCACGGAGTTTTGAGCCTAACACAAAGTTGGAATCTTTCACTGCAGGGCACGTACTCTGAAGAACACGGCGGGTTTTCGGGACTGACATGTGTGTTTTCTCAAAACAGCAGCAGCTGTGGCAGGATCCTACCCCCTTTTTTGTTTAAATAAGCAACGTTTTTGCCTTTTATTCTGGACACGACGGCCTCCAATACTAATGTTAAATGGAAGTTAAAACGAAAAGCAAATTGAATTGGTTAGATATAACCAAACAAATTGACGGAAATAAAGCATTTATCACGAAGAATGTATTGCAAGGAAGACTTTAGAACTTGCACTTCTGAGTCCCCAAGGAATGACAAGTCTTTTTTCAAGAGTTACAGATGCTCTGAAACTCTTAACAAAAAATACTACTTTTCTTTTTGCCAATAAATAGGATAATATTGCTGTTGATTATTTTTAAAAATCCTAAGCCCATCCTGTTCTTCCTAATTATTCTCAATTTCCATTCATCTACCTACGGTAGCTTAAGACCAGGGGCTGATTACCCTGAAAGGGGTCACAGGGGTCACCCATCACCCCCACACTCCTAAGGAGGGTAACATGCCACATTCTTCTCCAAAGATGAGAACAGCCTATAATCCCAGCTGGTAGAGTTTTTAATGAAACACTGACTGTTGGGGAGAGAAGACAGGCCTTGAATTTGGAATCCCGCCTCTGTGCCTCCTTTATCACCCACGTGACTTTGGGCAAGACATTTAACTTCCCCAACCCTAAATTCTCATTTGTACAATAGGATCCTAATATCTCACTGAGTGGCCACGAGAACATGACATGACATATAGGAAAGTGCCCTGTGGAGAGTGGTTTCTCGTTAAATATCCTATCCCATCACTCTGGAAAGTTCGTTCTTCTACTGAGAGGAGATCTTTAGCATGTGACTCAGGAGCTACACACAGAACCAGTCTTCTCTCGTTGTTACCTGTAACTGCCTTTTGAACACCAGAAGACAAGGATAACTGAGGCAAGATGTTTTTTCAAATGCCAACTATCATACTTCTTCCCACCGGAAGGTTACAGTAATGACTTGGAAAAGATCAATGGTCACCCTCATTAGGAAAATTTACCAGGTCTCTAATCCAGTAAAGATTTACTTAGTGTGTACAATGTGCCAAAAACTATGCTAGTGTCTAGACATCAGTTAAGAGACACGGTGTTTTCCCTAGAAGTTTATAATCTTCTGAGAAACAGATGTATACTAACTAATGACTGCATTATAGAGCTGTCTGCTAATAATTAAGTTCTCTATAAATTGCTAAATGAGTAAAAACGAAAACCACACAGGAGGTATCTTGGGTGGGTTCTCCACACCATGGCAATTTTTAAAAACTCAGTCTTGAGAACATTCATTCATTCATTCATTCATTCAGCAAACATTTATTAAAGACCTCCTATGTGCCAGATACACATCAGGTGCTGGGAATATAAAGGTGAATGCAAGTGAGGGATCCATACTCTCGGAGGTTAGAAGCTAATTTATGATCATTCTAGTTCAATGGGATAATTGTCTTAAAGATTAACTTCAACTTTCTCACTTGCCACATGAATGAATTAACTATTTTTTTTTTTTTTAATTTTTTTTTCAACGTTTATTTATTTTTGGGACAGAGAGAGACAGAGCATGAACGGGGGAGGGGCAGAGAGAGAGGGAGACACAGAATCGGAAACAGGCTCCAGGCTCTGAGCCATCAGCCCAGAGCCCGACGCGGGGCTCGAACTCACGGACCGCGAGATCGTGACCTGGCTGAAGTCGGACGCTTAACCGACTGCGCCACCTAGGCGCCCCTGAATTAACTATTTGAGGCGGTTACAGGATCCTACGCTTTCTAAGTCGGGTATCTTTCGGTGCACCCACTTAATCTAAAATCCTACAAGCAAACAAATTTCCTCGTTTAAAATTATGATTGCTTTCCCCTTCTCATGCTCCAAAGCTAAGCATGTTGTGATTAATCTTCAGGATTTCAAACGGGACCAACGGCCAATGTCTGGGAATACGCCAGATGCTGCAAGGCTGTATTTAGAGGGAGTGGAAGTAAGAAATTAAATTCAAGTCAGGTGAGGAAACGAAGAGGGGTCAAAAGCACACGCCGTGAGGCAAGGAGGCTATCTCCTCCTCACACCAGACCCCAACACTGTTGGCTGTGCACAGCATCCAGCTACTGAAGCTTTCACTGTACCACCGTGGAGGGCTTGTAAAATGCTAGGGGAGACATGGAAAATCCTTGTTCTTGGCTATGAACTTCAATAAGTATTCCCAAGAGCAACAGATACAAATTAAGAGAGAAAGGTATAGTACATAAACTCTTCATGGAAGTAATTCAATTCGAGGAAGCAAGTGCACTCAGGATAGTGCAGCTGACCCCTGAGCAATGTGAGGTAAGCAGCATTGACCCCATGCAGTTGAAAATATGTGTGTGTAACATCTGACCACCCAAAAACCTAACTAATGGGGGCGCCTGGGTGGCTTGGTCGGTTAAGCGTTTGACTTCAGCTCAGGTCATGATCTCGCAATTCATGGGTTCGAGCCCCGTGTCGGGTCCTGTGCTGACAGCTCAGAGCCTGGAGCCTGCTTCAGATTCTGTGTCTCCTTCTCCCTCTTTCCCTCCCCTGCTTGCACTCTCTCTCTCTCAAAAATAAACATTACAAAAAATTCAAAACTCTAACTACTAATAAATAGCCTACTGCTGACCAGAAGTCTTACCAGTAACAGAAAGAGTTGATTAGCACATACTTTGTATGCTGTGTGTATTATATACTGTACTCTTACGATAAAGTAACCCAGAGAAAAGAAGGTATCATTAAGAAAATCATAAGGAAGAGAAAATACACTTATAGTAATGTACTGTAATTATCAGGAAAATCCACACATGGCTGGACCCATGCAGTCCAAACCTGTGTTGGTCGAGCATCAGCAGTATTTCTTTTGTGCGTGTGTCCTACTCCACTACCTACAGCACACTCTCAAAGCAGTCACGTGTGCAAGAGTTACTGCATGAACTTGATGAAACCGCCAGGGCCACACTCCAGGTAAATTCAAACCAAGACAGCAAACGTGGTCATCGGTTATTTGAAGGCAACACTGTCGCGTGGCAGAAAGGCAACCATGTTGGAACCGCGGCCGCGGCGACAGTTAGTGCCTGGACGAGGGCCAGGCGAGGGGGGGCAGCCGAACAGTGAAGGCCACCTTTCTCCTACAAGCTCTCCAGCCCTGTCTGCTCCTGAAAGCATACAAGTGTCCTTCTGCACGGCCCCTGTCCCATCATCCACTGCAGTGAATGGAAAGGGGGGCGAATTAACGCAAGACGGTACTTTTCAGAACAATCGTTACAATGCCTTTCCCATTTGTTCATTTATCAATAAAAATCAGAGCTACAAATAGAAAAAGAAACAAGTGCCTTAAATTTCTCCCTCCCTTTCCTCCCCTGGACTTGAGCCTTTCGAGAAATATTTATCTGTATTCATCTAATTTCATCCTAGAAATCATTTTTTTAAAAAATTATTTATTTTGAGTGAGAGAGAGAGCTTGTGTGAACACAAGCAGGGAAGGGGCAGAGAGCAAGGGGGAGAGAGACTCTCCAACAGGCTCCCCGCTGCCAACACAGAGCCTGATGCGGGACCCAGTCTCACGAACTGGGAGATCGTGACCTGAACCCAAATGGAGAGTCAGATACTTAACAGACTGAGCCACCCAGTCGCTCCTAATTTCATTCCAGACTGACTGGGGTGTACACACCGAGAGAGAGGACATGCGTCTCGTTCACACAGCAGGAATTCAGTAGATCTTCTTGAGCGGAAAGGTGAAGTAATGAGTGGGAAGAAGGCAACAGCTCTTTCTGAAATGTGATTATGAAGCCACACAAGGACCTTGCCTGACTCATACCACATGGATGGTGCAGTGGGCCCAGGATCCGGGTTTTCCACACCCTCTGCCTGACAATTACGGCAGCACCATCCAGCCAGAACCCCATTAATCCAGACCTGAGAGAACTCAACGTAAGCTGAGCTGGAAAACCAAAGACACAGGCCCTACTAAGAGAAACTGAATAGCACTTTCTTCCCTTTGTAGTCTCTGCTATTTGCAAGGCACTCTGCATTTGTGGGAGAGCTTGAGGCATGATGATTACTGTCATTTGGTGGGAATACTGGGAAACAGGAACATGTCAAACTGTAAGGAAAACAAGGAGAAGAAGTGGAGGCCACGTCCTTCTCCAACTGAACAGCAAAATGGCGAAAGTACCGTGGGATTTATTTGTTGAGTATAATTCGCTGAGTTCCCAGGAGCCACTCTCTGCCAGGTATGGGGAGACAGAAGCTAACAGTCCCTGCCCCTCCAGAAGTCGTTGTGTAGGTGGGAAAGAGACACGTGCCTGAGACACATGACCTCAGCAGTAACACTCAATACATCAGCTCCCACCTCCTCTGAATTCCCCTCATGAGAGCTGAGCTAGGTCTAGCAAGACAGACAGGAAGTACGAGATGAGATTCTAGGCAGAGAAAGCAGCACGAGGAAAGCTCTGGAAGCTTGAGGGGACACAGCATATTCAGGGAATTACAAAAAGTTCAGTTCGCCCAGGGCAAAGACTGCTCTTTCCAGTGGCTGTGGACCAAGCTGCAGATGTTGTCTGCGGCCCAGAGAGTTAATGCAGACTTTTAGACACCGTGCAAAGGGGTGCCGAGCACCCAGCAAGAAATTTCCCTGACTTAAAACATGAGAGCCCATCGGCTCTTGCTTTTAGCCTCGTCACCGCTTCTCCTTCCTTGACAACAGCTCATGCATTTTTTCTTTAATACTTTCAGCCAGTAATAAGAAACATCTATCCACTACTTATTTTCCTTATTTATGTTAAACTCAGAGGTCAGAGGAAGAATCCCAGGCGGGTTGTATTCTTATTAAAAAACTCCTCTGCCCTTCCCCTCCACCCAGTTTTCACGGATATATTTTCTTTCTTTTATGTTAAGTCTATGAACCATATCAAAGAATTATTGAATGGTAAGTGGAAAAACTAATTTGCATTAATATAAAAAAATTGGGAACTTTTGTTTTCTTTGCTGAAAAACATTTCAACTATGAACCCATATTCAGCAGCAGCCCTTCAGAGGAAACACTTGAGGGTGAAAACAACTTGGTATGTGGAAGTGATTATTTTTTAAATGATTGGGTTACTCAGAGGCAATCTGGAGTGGACTATGAATAAATGTTACTTTAAAGTCCTGTAAGAGCTCGATAGCGTGTCTCCTTGATCCTGGTCTTGAACCTTCCCACTGGCCCCAATTCATCTTCCCTATCTTAGTTGTAAGCTACCTGATCTAAGAGATTATTTCTTTTTCATTTCTTACACTTCAAGTACCACATCTTATTTAGCACTTGATAAATGTTTGCTGAACTGAGGTGGAATGTTCAAGAACCACAACAAGGTAAGGGGGGCCGCTGGTTACAACATGCAATGCTATGTGAGGATTGCGTCAATCACATGACACCTTTACTTACATAATCTCCGTAGGTCTCTTGTGTTGGGGGTGGCGGCAGAGGTCTGTACCCAGTTGGGGGCACTCCTCTTGCTCTGGGAGTGAGAAGCCCTCTTCCCCGACTCACTGGCCCTCGGGTGGAAAGGACTCCTCTGGAAGCCGGCGTCCCTCGTGGTACACCAACTCCAACTGGCCGGGCTGTGACTCCTCCCCTTCCCCTGTAAGCAAGAGGGTCAAGTTAGCAATCTTCATCATAGTCTCTACCATTCCATGGTTCACATGCATTTATACCTCAGAAAAATCAATGTCCCATATTTCTGTAAAAAGAAACAAGGAAACCACACACAAAGTAAAAACTAAAGCAAATGAGAAACAGCTATCTACCAAAAGGAAGCCAAGTCACTTAGGCAGCTTATCCAGCAGCGATAAATATAATAACATCAAAGCATCCCCAAGACTCAATTTCTGGCTAAAATACAGAGTAGGAAGCTATGGACATCTGGGAAGGCTGCATCCACTCGGGACCCAGGCCGGGGTCACATCCAACCTCCATGCCAACACTATGAGCTGGGCTGCATTCTACTTATCTATCAACAAGGAAACTGAGGCTGGAGAGATCTTCAAACTGAGAATACATAACTAGCAAAGCTAGGGACCAAAATATACATCAGAGTGCCATGAAAGAGAAAATTAAATGTACCTTCCCAAATAATGTATCTACCACAGAGTAATTTAAAATACCATTCTTTTTTTGTTAAACACCCTTCTCAAGCTGAATAAACAGATACTTTCTGAAGTAGAATTCAACATGTGTATTTATGTATTTCTAACATAAAATATGAGATTTCAAGTCAGAGAGCAAGGAAGGAGGCTGTACCAAGAATAGCCCAAAAAAGCAAAAACCTGAGAAAATGTGCAAGGTCTATGAAGAAATGAGAGAAAAATGAGGCTAAGACAGAGAATAAAAGATTTGGCCTCATCCATCTCCCACAGACAACATCCCCCAAATAAAGAGAACTGTCATAAATAACATGGCTGCCTGCGCATCTCCTATCTCCTTCTTTAGTTTCATTGGGATAGCAAATACACTGCTAAAGACTTAACAGAGAAAATTAACAAAACCAAAAGCTGGTTCTTTGAAAGGTTCAATAAAATTGATAAACCTCTAGATGTGCTAAACAAGAAAAATAAACAGTATCAGAAATGAAAGAGGGTCATCACTACTGACCCCAAGGACATTAAAGGATACGAAAAGAAGATTAGAAACAATTTTAGGCTCAAGAGATGTGTTAACTTAGATGAAATGCACCAGTTCCTTGAAATATACAAATAACTAAATCCCACAAGTAGATAATTAAATAATCTGAAATATCTATTAAAGAACTTTAATAAAAGAGTAATAATCTTAAAGAAAAAAAAGCACCAGACTCCAATGGAATTCACTGAATGAATTCTTTCATATATTAAAGAAAGAAAGAATATCAGTTCTCTACAATCTCTTCCAGAAAATAAAAATCAGAGGGAATACCTCCTTAACTCCTTCTATGAAGCTGGTCATTGCAAGTGCCTCCTGAAATTACTCCTGCATTACTACTCAGACACTGGGCCAATGGGGAGGACAGAAGTAACTGGTCTCTGCTTAGTCCTGAACCCTGGTGGGGACCTAGCAGAGGAGGCACCTCTCAAGATCTTTTTTCTAAGTCCCCTTCTGGGAGCCACAACTGGCCAGAGGGTTGGGTGGAGGGAACATGGGGGTCTAGAGAGGATGCCACAGAACTGGCCTAGCTGATATCTGACCTCCCCAAGAAGAGATATGTCATCCAAGGGGGAACAAGGATAAGGCTCTCTGATAACCAAAGCCATTAAAGACTTTAAGAAATGGGGGGAAGAAAAACAACAACAACCCATAAATCATGATCTTTTTAAGAACAAAGGTGTACAATTCCTCAAAAATAGTAGCAAATTAAATCCAACAATATATCAAAAAATTATATACCATGACCAAATGGGATTTATTCCAGGTATGTAAGGCGAGTTCAACACTAGGAAACCAATGTGATCGACCACATCAACAAGGCTTAAAGAAAAAAAAAAAAAAAAAATCATATAATCATAAAGAGCAGAAAAAGCATCTAACAAAATGCAATACCAATTCATGAAAAAAATCAGCAAAGTAGGAAGAAGAAAATTTCCTCAAGTTGAAAAAAAATCTACAAAAACCTACAGCTACTATCATCCTGAATGGTGACAAACTGAATACTTTCCCCTTAGGACTGGGAACAAGGCAAGGGTGGCCACCCTTACTACTCCTATTCAACGTGTACTGGAAGTCCTAATTCAATAAAAAGGAATAAAACTTGTAAGATTGTGGAAGAAGAAATAAAATTTTATTTACAGGTGACATAATTTCTATGTGAAAATCCCCAAAGAATCAACCATAACAAA
This sequence comes from Puma concolor, assembly GCF_028749965.1. NCBI lineage: Eukaryota > Metazoa > Chordata > Mammalia > Carnivora > Felidae > Puma > Puma concolor. Next base: position 7,114,605 of record NC_141684.1, read on the forward strand.
ATAAAACAAAGCAGCCAAAAACTCCTAGAGTTTATTTTTTTTATGTTTATTTATTTATTTTTGGGAAAGAGTGAGTGCGTGCACACACATGTGAGCAGGGGAGAGGCAGAGAGAGGCAGAGAGAGAGAAAGAGACAGAGACAGAGAATGAATGAATGAATGAATGAATGAATGAATCCGGGGCTTGATTCCATGACTGCGAGATCATGACCTGGGCTGAAATCAAGAGTCAGATGCTTAAATGACTGAGTCACTCAGGTGCCCCCTCCTAGAGCTTATTAATAAGCATAAAAACAAGGTCTTGGAATACAAAGCTAGTAAGGCAACAATATATACTCATATATATCTTACAGTACTCATTTTTGCAAGGTATATCCTAAAATTGGAACAATACAGAGAAGATTAGCCCAGTCCCTGCTAGAGAATGACATACCAATTTGTGAAGTGTTTCAGATTTTCCTATGCACGTGTGTGGGCAAGGGGCCTATGGGAAATATCTATATACCTTCCTATCAATTTTGCTGTGGACCCAAAATTGCTCTAAAACAGTAAAGTCTTTAAAAAAATACATAATAACATTTATTAAAGCAACAAAAGAAATGGTTTAGTACATATCTAACAAAATATGTACAAGTGTTCTATGTAGAAAACCATAAAACTGTGATGAAATAAATCAAAGGAGAATAATCCCATGAGTAATCGTTGTTAGAGTCAATTCTTGCCAATTCTTCCCAGCTCGACCTACAGACTCAGTGTAATCCCAATCAAAATCCCAGAGAGCCACGCTGTAGACTGACAAACGTATTCTAGAGAAGACACAGAAAGGCAAGACCCAGAACAGACAACAAAATACCGAAGAAGAACATGCTGGAGGACTCACAGTATCTGATTTTAAGACTTATCATCATAAAGCTACGGTAATCAAGATAGTTAAGTATTGATGGAAAAACAGACACACAGAACAACGGAACCAAAGACAGCCCTGACACTGATCCAAAGAAATGTAGTCAAGTGACTACTGACCAAGGAGCAGAGACAATTCAATGGAGAAACAAGTCTTTTCACCAAATGGTGCTAAAACAAACGGATATCCATAGGCCTCAAAAAAAAAAAAAAAAAAAAAAAAAAAAAAGAAAAAAAATAAAAGAACCCAGACATATCCTTCACAAAAATTACCTCAAAATGGATTTTGCTTATTGTTTTAAATATAGTGTATTGTCAAGTTAGCTGACATACAGTGTGTCAAGCATGCTCTTGGTAGATTCCTGTGATTCATCGCTTACATATGACACCCAGTGCTCATCTCAACAAGTGCCCTCCTCAATGCCCATCACCCACTTTCCACTCCCCCTTTCCTCCCCCCCCATCAACCCTCAGTTTGTTCTCTGTATTTAAGAGTCTCTTATGGTTTGCCTTCCTCTCTGTTCAAAATGGATTTTACACCTCAATGTAAAATATAAAACTTGTAGAAGAAAATTCAGAAGAAATCAATGTGGGTTTGGTTTGATGAGTTTTTGGATACCATATGAAAAGCAGAATCTATGATATAATCTATGGTAAATTGGACTTTCTTAAAATTAAAAACTTCTGTTCTGAGAAAGACACTGTTAGGAGATGAAGAGACAAATCACAGAAAGGGAGAAAATATTTGCAAAACATATATCTGATAAAAAAAAACAACAACAACAAAACAAACCTGTATACAAAATATATAAAGAACTTTTAAAGCTCAGTAAGAAAACCCAATTTAAAAATGGGTAAAAGAACAGACAGACCACTGAAGAAGTTATACAGATGGCAAATAGACAAATGTTCTGTATCATTTGTCATTAGGGAACTGAAAATTAAAACATATCTATTTGAATAATAAAATCAAAAAACTGAATACACCAACTGATGGTGAGGATGTGAAGGAAAGGTGCTCTCATGCATTGCTCATGGGCACACAGAAGAGGAAGACAGTTTGGCACTTTCTTACAAAGCTAAATGAGATCTTACCACGTAATCTGGCAACTGTATTCCTAGGTACTTACCCACCTGATTTGAAAATTTACTTCCACACAAAAACCTGCACAGGAATGTTTATTGCAGCTTTATGCCCTTTAAGAGGACAATCTACATTCATCAGTTAATGGACATTTGAGCTCTTTTCATAATTTGGCTATTGCTGATAGTGCTGCTATAAACGTTGGGGTACATGTGCCATTATGAATCAGCACTCCTTGTATCCCTTGGGTAAATTCCTAGCAGTGCTATTGCTGGGTCGTAGGGTAAAAATTATAAACAGAGAGGGAGGCAAACCATAAGAGACTCGTAAATACACAGAACAAACTAGGGGTTGATGCAGGTGGGGAGGGCAGGGAAAATGGGTGATGGACATTGAGGGCACTTGGGATGAGCACTGGGTGTCGCATGTAAGTGATGAATCACGGGACTCCAAAAGCCAAGAGCACACTGTATATACACTGTATGTTAGCTAACTTGACAATAAATTATATACTAAAAAAAAGTTTGATATTTTATAATTTATTTTGATGGAAAAAGTACTAAAAAGAAAAATAAGAATTTTCTGGAGGAAAGCTCCTCTCTAGGAATTTTGCTTAACTTGTATGAACTCAAGTGAATCAATTAAAGGTTTTCCCTGACCCCCCCCTCCAAAAAAAAGGGGTGAATGGATAAGCAAGCTAGGGTGCATGTGTACAATGGGAATATTATTTGCAATAAAGAGAAATGAGCTCACAAACCAGGAAACAATATGGATGAATCTAAAATGTTTCTACATGAAAGAATCCAATCTCAAAAGGCTACATATCGTATGATTCCAATTATATGACATACTGGGAAAGAAAAAAACTACACTGATGAGTTAAAACAAATAATCAGTGGCAGACAGGTTCAGGGGAAGAGGGAAGGTTGAACAGGTAAAGCAGTAGGAACACTTTACGGGGATGAAACTATTTTGTAGGATGCTGAAATGGTGGATAGGTGACAAAGAATTTGTCAAAACCCACAAAACTTTGTATCACAAAGAGTGAACTTTAATGTATGCAAACTAAAAAAATATATATATATATACATATATATATATATATATATAATTTAGGAAATTGAGGGTTTAGGATGGAATGCTAAATGTGACAAAACATGTGAACTATATTAAAAACATATAAAACACCCTCATGGGGGTGTCTGGTTGCTCAGTTGAGCATCAGATTCTTGATTTTGGCTCAGGTCATGATCTCACGGTTTATGAGATCAAGCCCTGTGTCAGGCTACTCATGGAGCCTGCTTGGAATTCTCTCTCTCTCTCTCTCTCTCTCTCTCTGCCTCTTCCCTGTTCACTTGCTCTCTCTCTCTAAATAAACAAACAAAAAAAAACATAAAAAAAACCACCGTTCTGAAGTTGAGAGGAAAAATGAATTTAGAAACGAGTGAAGTTTCTAAGTTAAAGGCAAAAAAAGCTGTATGCAAGCACTGCTCTAGGTGACAGAGTTATTTCCCACGAGAAGGGGTGCAGGTGCACGTACGATTCTGAGACACTATGCATGTGCACTGGATGGACGATGATGGAAGCCACGCCGTGTTGGAGTGAAGGTTATAGATAAGCAAGGGACAGAGGCTAGAGTGGGCAATAAAGGCAATGGATTAGAAGTGGACACGTTAGTATGAACTCTTGATTCATCTACTATAGATACAGACAGTGAATCGCAGAAATATGCACGGATGTGTATATACACGTGGCCTCGTAGCATACACGTTTCCTCGCTCTGACAGCTAAGAGGGCTTGGACTCAAGGACATCTCAGCAGCAGCAAGCAGAACCAGCACCCAGCTCTGGTCTCTGACACCGATCTCCAACAAAAGGAACCACGGCTCCTTGGAGAAATGGCCGATCCCGGTATGCAAGATGCTGCGGCAGCAACTTGCAGAGCAGAAAGTAAGGGTACTCGGGGCACCTGGGTGGGTCCCTCAGGTAAGCGTCTGATTCTTGATTGTGGCTCAGGTGATGATGTCACAGTTCCTGAGTTCAAGCCCTGCACTGGGCTCTGCGCTGACTGACAGTGTGAAGCCTGCCTGGGACTGTCTCCCTCCCTCCCTCTCTCTCCCCCCCGCTCCCGCCTGTGATGCGCACTCTCTCTCTCTCCCTCTCTCAAAATAAATAAATTTTAAGAAACTGTTAAAAACCAGTAAGCAAGTACTTGAAAATAAGTAAATAAACAAATGCATAAATAACCAACAAAAAGAATGAGTGTATGTGAAAGGAGCAGGGAGGAGCCAACTGAAAGAGCTCTCGATGGCCAAAGCTGAAACAATCCGAGTAAAAAAAAAAAAAAAAAAAAAAGCAGTACTGGATTTTAACCGGATGTATAAAATGTAGAAACATGCAAAAGTCTACACTGACATAAACAAATGACTGAAATAATAATGGGAGAGAAGAGAAACATCTTCCGATAACTTATGTAGATATCCCACCCTTCAAAGGGGGGCGGGGGAGGAGTAACTGTAAATGGGAAACCCTTCAAGTATGACCTCAGCCAGGTTACCAAGGCAACGTCAGCAGTACTATGTCATGTGGACAGTATGAACCCTCAACATGTGATGAAAATGACACTTCACCTTTGTGGTTTTTGTTCCCTGAAACCGTAAGGCCAAGCTGATCTGGAGAAAAAATATTAAACCAATCCCGAACGAGGGACATCTTACAAAAAACCTGGCCAGTACTTCTCAAAACTTTAAGGTCATCGAAAAGATGCAAAATCTAAAAGACTTTTTCACTCTTAGGTAACTTGTATTATTCCTTTTATACATATTATAAATTAGGTCTTTTTGTTCGTCCTAGGCCATAAAAATTGGTACACCAAAAGTGGTGGTGAAGAGAAAGGACACTGAAGTCAGATCTGAATTCAATTTCTGACTGCACCTACTGGCTCAACTTCTGTCTTCCAGCTAATATTCAAACTAATCAACAGTCTAGACTTTCCAAGCCAGTTTCCTCCACTGCCAAGTGAGTTACACAACCCATTTCTTAGTGGTACAGTGCAGGAAAATGACACAAGACACAGAAAGTACCTAGTACATCCCCTACTCAATCAAGATCAACAATGTATATAAATTTCAATCACTCTGAACAATGATGATGACACTATAATTTCTATAGTCTTACTCATCTTTTTATATGCAGTGTATATCTAGAAAACGCTTCAATGTGATTAGAGAAAAGAATAATTTCTACGTATAGCACATAATTCCTGTGTGATATTTCATTTAATCTGAGTATATTCAAACTAATTAAGCCTCCTGCTTCCTTAGCTAATACCCCATCCCTGCCATCCAAGTTAGCATATGGACCACAAAATATTCAGCATGTTTTCTGAATCTATGAATTTATGTTTCCCATCAAATGAAAGACACAAATTTATATATTCAAGAAGCTCACAATTCTTTCCCAGCATCATCAACAGTGTTTGTTTATGTGCCCTCGGAGTATACGGAATCATACTAAAATATCTGTAGCAGAATTTCAGACAAGTCATTTGATGTATGTAGCTCTTGACACTTATCTATGGAAGATCCTTTGAAGATTCCTTTTTTTAAATATTTATTTATTTATTTATCTATTTAAGTAATCTCTATACTCAACGTGGGGCTTGAACTCATGACCCCAAGATCAAGAGTGGCATATGCACTCCACTGATTGAGCCAGCCAGGTGCCCCTGAAGATTAGTTCTTAAGTATGACATTCCATGAGAATTGTGTGGTTTTAAGCCCTCACCCCCCCCACCCCCCCAGCGAGAGGAAGGCGTGAGGGAAAGAAGCGTACAAACCTAAGAGTCTGACCACGCTGCGGAGGACGCACAAATGTTACAAACGAAGCTCCGGGGACAGATTAATAACAGGACTGCTGACATGGGGACAAGGATGAGATCCTGATAATCAGTGGGGGCTTATTAATTTTCTACTAGAAAACTTGGTTCAAATTGATAAAATCAGGTTGCTACACTGATCAGAATGAGGCTAACAAGAAAGCAGAAGATCACACATCTGAACAGAAAGTTTCATGAGCACAGGAACAGGTGCGATTGCCAACGGTTCTTTCTGTTTGCCCTCTTCAGCAGCGTGGCCCTGGTTTCTGGCTTGAAACTCGGATATGGAAGTCTAGAAAGGTTTGTCAACAGGTACCTTTGCGGGAAGAGTGCTTTGAAGGACTGAATACAAAGGTATGGATGAATGAGGAACTAATTATTTATAGATTCATAATCTATAGATGAACCTATAGATTGTTGATAGGTTTTAGGATGTGATGAAAAAGCACAGGCTTTGAGTTCCAACATATCTATGCTCTCAAATCTACTGTCAGTTAGTTGCTGAGCCCAGCTTTCTACCCATAAAGCGGCGTCAACGGCATCTAGCTCTTGCAGATGGTCGTGAGGTTTACCCACGCGATATATAAAGTGCCTAGCTTAACATAGGCACGGAGTAAGCGGTAATTATTACACAGACTTCCACTTGGATTCTGAATTGGGAGTCCCGACACCTTCCTTCGGCTGCGCACCAGAGGACGAGAACAGACGAAGGTACAGCTCATCACCCAGTGAGCACCAGTGAGCACCTTTATGTACCCTCCATGCATTTAGCAGAGATGATGCAGACTGGGAGAGAAAGAGCATAACCATACACTATCGTCCTGTTTGGCTTCTGTCTAGGAATCTTATGGGGAGCAAAAAGTAGAGGGTGAAATGGTGTATTTGGTGGCAGGAGCCCTGGATGATGAGGCTGGCCCCGGCTGACCACAGGCTGGGTGCCCGAGGGAGCCAACGGCAGCGTCCTACTTTGGTACCACGGGTATCACAGTGGGAAGCAGACCTGCCCAGAGAGCTGTCATCTGAGGCCAACGCCCTGATGCACCAGCGACCGCAGGGATAATTTATTTCTCCGAGAGACTCCTTAACAAACACATTGACAACTTTTCTTCATCCCTGGGGTTTTCTGAGAGTGAAGCTTAATCATTCCGAGACTTTTCTTTCTTGCCGGGGGTTGACAAGTGAGTGAGAGGCTAGATAAAAGGAAACACGGAGCAGAGCCTGCAGTTAGGATCCCTCAGAATGTGCAAGAGAAATCGTCAGAGCCAATGAAGACTGACGCTTCCAGAAGCCTCTGGCAGCCCTTATTCTTTGCACGTTTAGTGATGATCTGAAATGTGTTTCTAGGGCACTTCACACACTTCTTGAGCGTCCTCGTCACCCAGGACTTGTGTCAGGGCAGAGTCGGAGTCGGTAGTTCTAGGCTGGGGACTCTTATCCTGCATTTCCGAGAAGCTCTCAAGTGCTGTTGCTCCTGGTTTGAACCCAGAAGTGACAGACCTGTTACTAAACCCAACGGTTACCACTTTATTCTGCGATCCATCCAATCTCCAATCTGTTTTACTGTCCTACATTGTACAGAGTATAAAATAAATCTAAGGCAATTTGTGTCTTCTCCAAGAAGTTACCAACCGGTTATTATTGACAACGTAAGACAGTGTGTGAGAAGCAAAATCTCTCATAAAGTGCAAGAAATGTGTCCATCTTCCCTTCCATTCCTGAAGACAGAGAGCTCACTCCTTACTCTGAAGCCTGTCACTGTCTTCCAGTTCTGTTGGCGTGTTTTTACTTTTTGTCCTTATTTAAAAATAAAAACAGTGAAAGTCTCTATCATTTCTAACTAACAGCCCTATTTCTTTCGGCCTCTGGCACTATCCAGGGCAAGTCTTCTTCCTGTCTGATGACAATGAATTGATAATGAAGGAGCTTCAGGGAGATGTGTACTTTGCCCAAGGTCCTCCAGAAGAATTCAACTTGTAGTGCGGGATCATTGTGAGTAATCAGAAAAGAACATATGGCACGGTTCGGGCTTGAACGGGACATGAAAAAAATCAAGCAGGGTTTGGATTAGCGTGTGCTCGGTGTTCTAGCTCCATTTTACAGCCGAGGAAACGAGGGCGTAGCCCGGGAGAAACGCCCTGGCTTGAAAGAGCCATGAAGCCACACTCTAACTCCAAGCCAACTGTCCCCATCTTTTCTGCTTTCCAGTCTTGGTCCCTCTGCCTGGAATGACTTCCTCTGATACTCTCCTGTCTTATTCCTTTACCTCCACCCTAAGTTGTTCACACCCACATTCCCCATTTAAAATTCCTTGCACCCTCATTTCTATTTCCATCGCACTTGCTTTCACACCCCCTACCCCTATTGACGCCACTCTGTCTTAATTACCTATTTCTCTGACTTACACTTGTTAACTTTCTGGACGTCAAAATGATGACTTCGCCACCCCTGTGACGTCAACCCCTGTCACAGAAACTGCTCCAAGAAAACCTGTGACGTTGAACGACCTGACAGCAGGAAGGGACTGACTGATTTTCAAAGAGGAAGGCAGATGTTCAAACCTCTGGAACCCCGGGCGTGTGGGAGTATGTTCCACGGCTCAGGAACATACTCGCCAGATGCCGTCCGCCCGAAATGGCCTCTGCTTCTCAGGATATCTTGTCCAACGTTATGGTCAGAAAAACTCTGCTGGCAAACTGGGGGGTCAGAACCCTTCCTCCAGCGGGCCCCGCAGCCTACAGGAAGGCCCAGAATGTTTATCGGGCCTTAGGCTGCACCTGACACGTACGCGGTCGGCCACGCCGTAACCAGGAGAACCGCGCGCGGTTGCTCTTCTCTGCCCGTCCCTGGCTGGCTGCAGAGTTTACAAGCTCTTGTGGGGAAGTTCTCACACTACTTGCAACGTTATTTGCCTTGCTCGTTGTCTTCCCAAAGCCTATTAAAAGGATCTGAAAAGAAACCACCCATTTTCTCCTTTTGTTTCCCCTGAATCAGCTCCATTATGGCCACGCACTAATACACCATCAGGGACCCCTGGAAGAAAAAGCCAGTGAGTGGATGCGGACAACGGAGGGAGCAGCTCAGCGGGAGAAAGGTGGTGGAGCTTATGGCCACGAAAGCAGAGAGACTCATTTCCCAGCAAAGTCCCCTAGGATCCTCTGCCCGGGAAGTGGGGTACATGTGTCACGTACCAATGCCCGGGTTCTTATTACACCAGAAGGAAGGAAGGGAAGGTGACTTCTGTTCTGACAGTTTGGTGGTAGAATGTCCTGAGAAGGCAAGGGCCTTCTACTGAAATTTAATCCCAAGAAAGTTTTGTTTTGTTTTTTTAAATTGAAAATGTCTATAATTTGGACCAGTAGGAAAATAAATATGCTGTCAATTTCCTATACTCACCCTTTCCTTAATCAAAAAAAAAAAAGACTTCTTGGGGCACCTGGGTGGCTTAGTCGGTTGAGCGTCCAACTTCAACTCAAGTCATGATCTTGCGGTCCGTAAGTTTGAGCCCCGCATGGGGCTCGTTTGCTGTCTGCCTGTCAGCACAGAGCCCATTTTGGATCCTGTCCCCCTCTCTCTGCTCCTCCCCCACTTGCACTCTCTCAAAAATAAATATTTAAAAAGAGAACTTTTTAATTAGTAGATTAAATTAGTAGTAGATTAGTAGATTAATTAACCATATCATACACTGGGGAAATGTTTAAGACCCTTATATTAACTATTCAGTTTTCCTAATAACGATTCTCATAACTCTACATACTATGAGGGAAAATACATCATTTTCAATCACTGAAACAGTCTTTAGTATCCGTGACATCATTCATGATAGGTTTTAAAGAAGAGTGAAATCATGTGAAAATCAACGTGGACAAGGAAACACAAGTGCCCGTGTCCCACCCGATCCCGCGTGTGGAGGTTATGTAGCGACCTATGCACCTGTGGCTACTTACTGTTCAACACAGCAACTGCTAAAATACGGGCCTTACGAAGACAAGACATCCGTGGAGAACAATCTAACACTGAAACTACAAATAATGCCCCGAAGCTGAGAGCTCAGACAGTGTCTGACAGATGCTGAAGGCTGCGTGGGGGTCCCTGGAAACGTTCAAGTCCCATGGCCAACCTGGGAGCTTGCCGCAGCTCCCAGCACCTCAGCATATAGTCTGCAAAGCGCAATCGTAAGATTTAACATGGGACTTCAGTCCACGAAAGGGAAGAGAGAAAGGGGCAGGTAAACCATTTACAGAAACCAGAGCTGAAAATTTTCCCAATTTGACGAAAGCTTACAAAAGGCCCCGAGGGACTGCGTTGGCTTTGCGCGTGCGCACGCGCAGTCAAAGCCACCACGTTCAGCGCCCAGTACGGAGGCACGTGTATTCACTACTCAGAAAGGCAGCTTCATCTGCTTGTTCCGCTCTTCTTCCTGCTGTTTGTGGCATCGAAGGCGGGGAGATAAGTCTGCCTGCTCCTTGGGAGCAAGGGCCAGATGGCCAGACTAAAGGTCAGTGCGAAAGCAGCACAGAGTAAGCCAGCTGTCGTGAAGAAGGGATAAAAGGGAGCATCCCCGAGGTCAGGGCTGCTCAGCTCAGACCGCCGGCGGCGGCAGGCCAGGGTGGAGAAGACCGGCCCAAAAGCGTGCTGCCCAGAGCGGCCTCAACTCTCCAGCCTCCTTCTGTGCTGGGGTCCGTGCAAAGAGCTAGGGAGGAGGCATCTCACGGCAGGGTTTCTGGAGGCCCTGGACAGGATGGACTGGAAGTAGAGAAGCTTCCTTACCTCCTAAGTTAAAAAAGGTATAAGTTTAGTTCTCTCATTTGAAACTGAAAGGAAAGGTTTTATTAAAACACATATCACTTCCCACTGCAGGATTTAATTTTAGATCATTTACATCTTTCAGCAGAAAAGCATCCTGAAGTGGTAACAGTGGGGAACATTCATGAAGACTCTCGTAATAACTTGTTCCACTCTGAAATACCAAAATGGTGATAACCACATGACCACCCCTGCGAAGCTAATCCCCTAGTACATTCAGTCAGGTGGCAGCGAATTATATTAACACAAAATACTCTGAATGATCAACACTTGACCAGAATGAGCCTAAAGGACCTGCTATTGTACTGTATTCACCTAACAGCTTTTTACTGAGTGACTACTTTAGGCCAGGTCCTAGGACACAAGAGCCCTTGCAGGTTTACATTATAATGAGGAGTAACCAATGAAAAAGGGAACAAACAAGAAAGGTGGAATTCAGTTTAGTAAATGCTACTAAGGAACCCAGACAGGATGCTGTAGACCAGCTCTGGGACTGGGGGATGGTGACTTTGAACAAGGTGATCAGCAAGGCTTCTCGGATACCATGCCTGTGTCTGCCTACCACCGGGTGGCCCAGGGACGAGGTGAGAGCCGGGGTAGTGAATGTAAAGGGCGTGAGAGGGAAATAAGCTTGGCCAGTTTGCCAGACAGGAAGGAGGGCAGCCTGGCCACAGTACAGGAAAACCACAAGGTCAGAAAGGGCGGGGAGAGTGCCAGATGATGATGCGCCTGTCATCGAGCCCGGCAGGAGGTTCGGGTGTTCCTGTAACAGCACAGAGAGCCACCGAGGAAACTGAAGCAGGGAGAAGACAAAAACCAACTTGGATTTTAACCAGTCATTAAGACTGTAAATGAAAACCGGACGAGCAGTGTGGCCAGATTAGGGAGGATGGAAGAGGTGATTAAGGAAAACCAGACTTATTTTAGAGGGAGAATCCAAATGGCATTATGGAGGGACTGGCTGTGGCAGAGATCTACTGGGGACTGTGCACTGCGGACACTTCTCACAAGTTTCAGGACTAGGAAGCACTGGCTTTAATGAGCATGTTTGTCTTTTATTACTTTTTTAGATATTCAGACCCAGTGAATTCCATAGCCTTGTCTTCCTCAGCTTTGGTTACAAGGAAGCTCAAAGCACAATTCGAAGACCATCTCTGCGACTGTCCGGAATAACACGTACTCTTGTGTACTAACTTTACCCCTGGAATTTTCGTAATTTTTTATCCTGGTTTCCACATCCATTTATTTTTATTCTGGGAGATGCACAAGTTATGATGTGTGATTTAATGAGGAAAAGTAGTAGAATATATATACATATATAGATGTACTTTCATCACATCTTGTATTAAAAGTACCATCACGGGGGCGCCTGGTGACTCCGCTGGTGCAGTGTCCGTCTTCAGCCCGGGTCATGTTCTCACCCATCCTGAGTTCGAGCCCCATGTGGGGCTGTGCACTGACAGCTCAGAGTCTGGAGCCTGTTTTGGATTCTGGGTCTCCCTCTGTCTCTCTGTCCCTTCCCCACTCACACTCTGGCTCTTTCTCCAAAATCAATAAACATTAAAAAAATAATAAAATAAAATAAAATAAAATAAAATAAAATAAAATAAAATAAAAGTAACTCTATTAAAAAAAATGCCGCCATGTGTCGCAGTAAGAATACAATGTAAGTGACAGAATCAAAGTTGTGTGGAAGAGATGCAGTGGGAGAATGGATGGAAGAAGAAACAGATTGTAGATGAAAATGCAAAGGAAGGATTAAAGAGAGGGGAGGGGCATGGACTTGGAACCCGGCTGCCAGCGCCCCAGGCCGGCTGGCTTTGGGCAAGTAGTCACTTCCCTGTTTGTAAAATGGTGAGTTAATATAACAGCACCCACCTCACAGGGTTGTTATGAGGCTTGACCTAGTTATTGCCTGTAAAGTGCTGAGAACAGTCCTCAGTAGTAGATGCAAGGCGTTTGTTAAAATGAGTTTCGGTTTGAGACACGAAGATAAGTAGGCTATAAACAAGTGAGGGGCTGAGAGAAGACACAGAACTCTGGGCAGAGAACAGTGAACAATGTGGGCAAAGGCAGGAAAGGGCGTGAGCTCCAACTTCATGCAACAAGCCGTTTCCAGCCCAGGGTTGAACACACAGGAAACAGGGCAGAGCAATCAATACAGACATGTGGAGCGAGGTCTTCAGAAAAAATACAGAAGGGTTTCGAGTACCTCTTCTAGGAACAGGGGTTTTACACTGAAAAAAGCAGGGTATTTGAAAGATGTGGTACCGAGGAAGCCCATAATCAAATGCAGGAGAGAAAGCTCTGCCCAGAGCCACGCACTGACCAGCCATTACCCCGCCACAAACTACCGCAGGGTTGCATCAGAGAACATTACCTGTCAAGACAATGGAGAGCCTCAGGCAACCGGCCTATATGCTGTCATCAAGAGGGACAGTTTTTCATCTGGGCGGCCTGTGGTGTTTCTCCAGACACCATACGCCACAAAACAGAGAGCTTCTGCCCTCCTCATCTGTTCCTAACATTTTCAACTTAATTCAACACCTGACAACTAAATTAGAAATTATCTTCTGTAAAAACGGTAGATGTGGTTTAAGGAACACAGCATCCCTAAGAAGTGTCATGAACAGTGGCACTGGGTGTGCGCTCTTCTCTACGCTCTCTATTCTGGACACCCGTTCTGCAACTGTCGCCTTCTTTAGAAAAAGGGCCTTTGCAGATGTGATTATCGGGCAATCTTGAGATGGGAAGAGTACCCTGGATCATCCAGATAGGCCCTAAATACCATCACAGGGAAGAGGGAAGCCCACGGGGATCAAAGACAGATGTGACAGAAATCAACACGCAGGTGGAGGGAGACACCAGAGGCACGCGGCCATGAGTCAAGAAAGATCAGCAGGCACGAGACACTGGAAGGGACGAGGAAAGGATTCTCTTCTAGAGGGGGGACACTAACACCTTGACTGTGGTCCGACAATACTGATTTTGGACATGTGGCCCCCACAACTGTGATCAATCTCTACTGTTTAAAGCCACCATGTCTGGAGTAATTCATCACAGCTACCACAGGAAGCTAATACAGCAAGGACAGACAGTTGCCCCTTGAACATGGGTTCCAACTGTGTGGATCCACTGACGTGTGGATTTTTTCAAGAAATAATACATTTACACTACTACTGTTGTCTCTTCCTCATGAATTTCTTAACAACGTTTGCTTTTATCTAGCTTATTTTATTGTAAGAATACAGTATTTAATACATATACAAAATACGTGTTAATCAACTGTGCTGTCGTTACGGCTTCGCAGCCAACAGTGAGCTATTAGGAGTGAAGTTTTCAGGGAGTCAAAAGTTATACATGGAGTTTTGACTATGCGAGGGATCAGTGCCCTTATCCCCCACATTGGTCAAGGGTCAACTGTAATTTCTTATGATTTGAAGTAAATTTAATGACAGAAGAAATGAAAACGAAAGGGATTTACCACTTACTGAACACTCACATAAATTATCTCTTTAAACCATCAACAGCAATCCCATTATTATTAGCCTTTTCTTATAGAGAAAACCCACTTGGCACCGTGAACAGATCTGTTTATTTCACACTGCAATAACGTCTATTTGTAATTGCGCTCGTTGACCAGGGCCTGATCAACAACACTCAAATAAAAAGACTGATTTTTTTATTGTCTCAAATTAACTTGGAGACATAAAAGAATGCTACTTTAAATTATTTCATGCATAATTCTATCTGAAAAAAATATATAATATATATATATATATATATATATATATATATATATATATATAGTCACCAGTGAAAAATCTGTGTCACTTCTTCTTTTGGGTAAAAAATTAAAAATAATTCTCAAATAAATCTGAGACAGCCATTTCTCAATACATGGTTATGTTTAAATTGTTTCATGAATTCACTAGGCATTTTCATATTAAAAAGTCATCAATCCAGAGACAAAAAAAAAAAAAAAAAAATTCTGTGTGTGTGGACCAACTCGGGAGTTTTCAGATACCACAGGGCATTCCCAGTGAATAAAATGACAAGCTCATGGACACCCCACTTCGTGCCTGACATCGTGCTCCACACTGGAGATGTGGCAATGAACCAGCCTAATCTTGTATTCCATGGGGAAAGCCCTTGCTTCCATTATCTCAATTTGCATTATCAGTGCTATTACTTTAAAATAAGATTCATTTTGGGGCGCCTGGGTGGCGCAGTCGGTTAAGCGTCCGACTTCAGCCAGGTCACGATCTCGCCGTCCGTGAGTTTGAGCCCCGCGTAGGGCTCTGGGCTGATGGCTCAGAGCCTGGAGCCTGTTTCCGATTCTGTGTCTCCCTCTCTCCCTGCCCCTCCCCCGTTCATGCTCTGTCTCTCTCTGTCCCAAAAATAAATAAACGTTGAAAATTTAAAAAAAATAAATAAATAAAATAAAATAAAATAAGATTCATTTTAAACAATCAAAAACTTAATGTTAGAGTGATAAATAAACTTGTCTATAGTCATCAGCTGGTAAGTAGTAGAGGTTATGTTTAAACCCAGGAATATCTCAGTTCAAACAAAGGGAATCCCCTCAATATGACATCATAATGTCTGAATATATCCTTAAAGGCTCTGTACTGATACACTGATAGAGCTGTTTGACTATTAATTAAAAAAAAAAAAAAAAAGGTTAAAACGGTTGCCATGGTACCCAATTCTAACAACGACAAAAGTAAAGTCAATTAATTGCACCGACCTGGT
The DNA here is from genome assembly GCF_028749965.1 of Puma concolor. Taxonomy (NCBI): domain Eukaryota; kingdom Metazoa; phylum Chordata; class Mammalia; order Carnivora; family Felidae; genus Puma; species Puma concolor. Next base: position 7,130,025 of record NC_141684.1, read on the forward strand.
TACTGCTGGGGCTGGTACACCTCTTGTACGCAAGGTGGGTTTTCCTCGAACAACTGGGACGTCCGTGTTTTCTGAACCACCATTCAAATACGTCAACTCTTGGAGCTGTGCTTGCCTGATTTCATCATTATAGTCCTACACAGAAGACAGAAGACAACATGATTCACCTCATGTGAAAAATACAAACGTACCTAGGACCAGAAAAATAACAATATTTAATAGAAAAAAAAAAAAGGCAAGGAAAATAGCTGACTTCGTAAGATTTGAGTTTGTGGAAATGAAAACGCATCAATCAATTGTAAAAAAGGAAAAAAAAAAAACAGAAAACAAAAAACCCCAGTAATTTCCCCAAGCTAAAATTTTCTACAGTCAGCCATTACTCCTTGTGTGGGGCATACTTTCCAAGTGAGATATTTATAATAAAATTAAGATACCATATACAGACAGACACGTGGCACTGTTATTTACAACTCAATTCAACTCATAGTTACTGAGCATCTGTGAAGTGCAAACTAACAAAACCAGAGAAGCAAGCCAGGGTCTCTGCAGCCAATGAGCTTACACTCTAACAAAGGAGGAAGGCATACATACAACATGATGGCTTTACTAAAATTAAGAGCCACATGTACACATTCTTTTTGTACAATTCCATTTGGATATTATACTAGAAAAAGGCACCATTTTCAAAACTGAATACATTTTATACTTGGAGGCTTGCTCTTCTTTGTCTTACATTATTCTCTAAATATTCATCTGAGGAACCCTGGGAGCGATCCCTGATTCCTCCTTTCCTTAATACCTCCAACGCCATTCAACAATCATCAGGAAAGACATGTAATAAATAAACAAAAGTCATCTGCTTCCCAATAGAAAGGAAGTTCGGTCTAAATGGTCAAAAAGGAAAGGCATCTAACTTAAGCTGTGGTAGTAAGAGTAGGTTCTCTCTAAGATGTGTCATGTAAGTATGAGTGGGAACTAATTGCCAGAGGAGGGGCTATAAAATACTCTAGATGGGAGGAAAAAATCGTATTTTAAGACCCTAAGAAATGGTGTGTAGGGAACTGGAAGAAGTGCTACATGGCTGAAATAAAGAAACAACTTGGGGGGGGGGGTAGTGTACAGGGAGGCTGGTCTCAACATGGAGTAGAAAGCAGAAACCAAATTCAACAAAGCCCCAAGTCATTTTAAGTATAACTTTAAAGGTTTAGAACTAAGGGTACTAAAAAGCATTTAACAGTTTTAAGGAGGAGAGCTGCATACCTAGATTTGTGTTTTAGAAATAATTATGATCATGTATGCCAACAAATTAGGTAACGAAGATGACACCGTGACATGGATGGATCCTAAAAAGTCACAAATTACCAAAACTGACTCAAGAAGAAACAGAAAATTGGAACAGATAAGCAAAGAGACTAAATTAGTACCGGATAAATAAATGTCTTGCAAATGTGAAGGCCCACAAGACTTCAAGGGTGAATTCCACAAACAATTAACGCTAATACTTTACAAACTTCCAAAAAAAATTAAAGAGGAGGGAGCACTCCCTCACTCTTCCTACAAAGCCAGTATTGTCCGGGTATCAACACAGACAAAGACGTTACAAAAAAAGAAACCTATAGATGAATATTCTGATGAATATAGATGCGGAGGCTCTCAAAAAATTACAAAGCCAAATCCAGCAGTATAAACAAGATAAAAGGGAGGACTATACATAAGAACCAAGTAAAACATACTAGAATTGCTATTTTGGTTTAATACCTAAAAATCAGCTAATGTAATACCATAAGAAGAGAATGAAACAAACAAACAAAAAAAAACCGATCATTTTAATACAGAGAAAAAACATTTGAGAGAAGAATCCAATACATTTCAATGATAGAAACACTCAACAAACTATAAAAAAAACCCACAGTTAACATTATACTTAATAATAAAAAACTAAAAGAATCATCCAAAAATGAAGACCAAGACAAAGATGTCTACTGTCACCACATCTATCCAACATTGTACTCGAGATTCTAGACAGGACAACTATGTAAGAAAAAAAAAAGTAATAGTGCTCAGATTGAAAGGGAAGAACTAAAACCACCTTTGTTCATATATGGTATGGCATAATCCTATGCAAAGAAAATCACAAATAATCCACAAAAGCATTATTAGAGTCGATAATTGTGTTTCACAAGGCTGCAGGATATAAGATCAATATACAAAATCGATTTTATTTCTTTCCACTAACAATGAACAACACAAAAGTAAAATTAAGAAAATTCCATTTAGAGTAGCATCATAAAGAATAACATACTCGGGAATAAATTAACAAAATAAGAGCAACATTTATATACTGAAAACTACAAAATATTGTTGGGAGAAAATTTTTAAAATCTAAGTAAATGGAAAGATATCCAGTATTCATGGCTAGATGGACAATATTCCTACTCTGCTTTCCCACCTCCCAAATTGATCTACAGAATCAAGGAAAACCCTCTCAAAAATCCCAGCTGGTTTCTTTGCTAAAACTTATATACGAAAATCCAAGGGACCTAGTATATCCAAAACAATTATAAGAAAGAATAACAAAGTTGGAAGACTGATTATGTTCCCACATCAAAACTTCCTACAAAGCTACAGAAATAAAGACTGTGTAGGGGCGCCTGGGTGGCTCAGTCGGTTAAGCGTCCGACTTCGGCTCAGGTCATGATCTCATGGTTTGTGAGTTCGAGCCCCGCATCAGGCTCTGTGCGGACGGCTCAGAGCCTGAAGCCTGCTTTGGATTCTGTGTTTCCCTCTCTCTCTACCCCTCCCCTCTTGTTCATGCTCTGTCTCTCAATAATAAATAAAACATTTAAAAAAAAGACTGTGTAGTACTTACTGGATCAAAGGGTAGACATAAAGATCAATAAAATAGAATTGAGAGCCCAGACATAAATTACTGTAGATTGATGTTCAAATAGTTTCTTTAAACAAAGGGTATTGTAGTGACTGAGAGAACACTGAAGAAAATGGAAGCCTTACACCTTGTTGGTGGCAGTGAAAATGGTCCAGCCACTTGGGAAAACCAGTCATCAGTGCCTCAAAACTGTTAAACACAGTTACCAAGTGACCCAACAACTCCACTCCTAGGTAATACCCAAGAAAGTGAGACTATACATCCACCCAAAAATGTGTACGTGAATGTTCACATCAGCATTATTTATAATAGCCAAGAAACAGAAATAACCCCAAAGTCCTTGACTAATAAACGGACATATAACACACAAATAAAACACAGTACATCCATACAATGGAATATCATCCAGCAATGACAAATCAACCGAATGAACCTTAAAAACAGTATGCTAAATGAAAGAAGGCAGGACAAAAGACCATACATTTTGTGCTATTGTACACAAAATGTCCAAACCTGGCAAACCCACAGAGGTGGATTCATGGTGGCACGTGACAGAATGAGGAATGGCAGGGGACAGGAATGGGGAGTGCTTGTTCATGGGGACGCGCTTGCTCTGGGGGATGATGAAAATCTAAAACAGATAGTGGTGATGGCTGTGTAACTATGGATGCGCTATAATCCAGTCAACTGTATACCTTAGACGGGTGAATTGTATGGGATGTGAATTATATCTCCATAAAGGCTGTGTGAAAAAGCAAAAAGTAAATTAGTGGTTGCCCAGAGAGGGAGGAGGATGGGGCGTCACTGCTGCTCATTACAAGGTTTGCTTGGGGGGGTAATAAAAATGGTCTTAGGTTAAAGTGACAGTTGCAGAACTCTGTGAATATACTAAAAGCTCCTGAATTGTTTATAGGAGTGAGTTTTATGCTATGTGATTTATACCTCCATAAAGATATTAAATGGAAAAAAAAAACAAAACAAAACACCACACACTAGAGGCAGAAATTCCAGATGGAAGCTCATAATTCCAGTACGTGGTATAGACAACCTGGAGTAGGGAAGCGGCAGAAAGAATGAGGAGAAGTAGATCTGGTGTTATTTATAATGGTTTATTTTATTAGAAATGGTAACATCCTAGATGAGGGGGGATATAAGCAAAGTCAAGACCGTCTATGGGCATCTGGAAAATAAGGATAAGTAACAGTGGAACATGCTGTAATCAGTTTTGCACAGGCTGAATCTGCAATGGCCCACGACACACTAAAACTGAGATGTCCCATAGCAATCAGACATAAAAACGAGAAATTTAAAAGTTAAAGATACGGATATAGATGTGAACAAGAGAGGGTTACTCAGGCCCTACACAGCACCGAGAAGGGCCTGTCGTCAAGGCGGGCTCTTGGCAGGCCCCTGGCAGGTGACCTCTACGCCCACAGAGGGGGCTGCCTGCGAAGAAGGCTTCTGTATGCCTAAGGCTTGATGCCGTGCTGTACCAGTCTGGCCAGATATGCCTGCCCTGGCAGTGTGGTTAGTGGGGAACCTTCGTCTTGGCTCAGGAAGTGGGGTGGTGAGCAGCCGAGGTCAGGTGCATAGGTACGGTACGTGCACGTGACTGATCTCCGGTAAAAGCCCTGCACGCTGTGGCTCAGGAGAGCCTCACTGGAGAGCAACACTTCACAGGTGTTGTCACACATCACTGCTGGGAATGTTAAACGTGTCCTTGTGTCCCTTTGCACTGCACAGGGACACCTGGAAACCGGGGCCATACTCTTCTTGGTCTTTGCCCTGTGCTCCTCTTCTTCGTTGCTGATTTTGATCTGTATCTTTTGGTTGAAATAAACCATACTCACAGTATATAACACATTGTCTGAGTCCTCTGAGTCCTTCTAGAGAATTACTGAGTTTGAAGGTGGTAGTGGGGACCTCTAGCACAAGAATTCCTCTGTATACAAATGTCAGCCATAGGCAGGATTGCTTGGGGCACATTCCTGGAGCGAGAGAAGGGCTCTGGGCATCAACATAAACTAATAGAAGAAAACCTGCACAGGGGAGACCGAAAAGGGGTGGCAGGAATTTGAGAAGGAAACGGAGGTGATCGGAGCATGAAAGCCCCAGGATTCAGTGCTGCATTCACATTCTGTCAAGCAGCCAAGTACTGATTCCATGGGATTCACTAACAATAAAGGCAACACAGACTTCAGAAATAGTACTTCTGGTGAAGGGTAGAGCCGGAATCCATCTCGGGGGAATGAAGAGTGGGAGTAAGCAAGTCACAGCTACAGTGCAGGCAGGCGGGTTTTCCAGCTGTGTGGCTCCACAAAGAGGAAGAGAAAGGACTGCAGTCTGAACGAGGAAGGGAGGATCTTATGATAGAAGAAACCAGCATTTCTGAGCGTGAATAAAAGATTCAGGTGCAACAGTTTCCTGAATTATTTAGAATTAAAAACATGAAATATACTTAGTACGTTTGTAAAAAATATGCTATCTTCTCCTTACTTTTCAAAAGCAGAAATGACTTGAAACTTGAGGTAGAAGGCATTGTGCAATAAGAAAAATAGCATGAACAACAATCAAAAAAGGAAGTCAAAAGGAAGCTGAAGCAATAATAAGCAAACACTTGCAGAGGAGGAGGAAGGGAAGAAAAATGACAAATTCAACTTGCCGAGCTGCGGGAATGACTAAGATCAGGAGTCTAGATTTTACTGTACCTATGGATTCTTTCTCTAACTTATTTAGGGTACTAGGATCTCAAAAGAGTCATTCGAATCTATCATTATTGCAACCTCTCTATAACAAGCCTATTAATATGTTCCTTACCATTTTACTAAAAATGTGTGAAGATTAATAAATTATTTGTAAAGCACATTCTAAATAAAATGTGCTACATAAATGCTAAATATCTGCCCTGTTGAAAAGTGCTAGGAGGTGTGACACAAAATTGTCTGTGGCTCAAAAACAGATTCATGGGAAAGAACATAAAATCCAAAAATACCATTAAAAATTTAAAAAGGAAACAAAATTACTCTAAGCGAAGTTAGGTGATTACAATGGTGCCACAAAAATTAGAATGAAAGCCCATTTTAAACATGATCTTTGTAGGGGCGCCTGGGTGGCTCAGGCAGCGTCTCCAATAAGCGTCTGACTTTGGCTCAGGTCATGATCTCGCAATTCGTGGGTTGGAGCCCCACATCAGGCTCTGTGCTGACAACTCAGATCCCGGAGCCTGCTTCGAGTTCTGTGTCTCCCTCTCTCTCCGCTCACACTCTGTCTCTCTCTCTCTCTCTCTCTCTCTCTCTCTCTCTAACATTAAAAAAAAAAAACCATAATCTTTGTAAAACTACATTTTCAAGAAGACAAACAGTATAGTTGGAAAAAAATGATGGAGTCTGAGTCAACACACCTGCGTTAAGTCTGAATTTCACCAACTGGACTCACCAGCTTCGTGATTTTAGACAACTTTTAAAAACTTTAGGGGACTGCTTCTTTCAGACAGAACTACTGATAAAGTCACTGTAGTTATAATTTTCTTGGTCTTTAAAATAATGATTTAAAAAAATGATTAAAAAAATTTTTTTAATTGTTATTTATTTTTGAGAGAGAAACAGAGTGTGAGCAGGGGAGGGGCAGAGAGAGAGGGAGACACAGAAGCAGAAGCAGGCTCCAGGCTCCGAGCTATCAGCACAGAGCCCGACGCGGGGCTCGAACTCACGAACCGCAAGATGATGACCTGAGCCGAAGTCGGACGCTCAACCGACTCAGCCACCCGGGCGCCCCCCAAAAATGATGATTTTAAATCAGGAGGGAAACCAAGTCACATGTGCCAGCTTACAGACTAAGTAACTCTACATTTTAAACTAGTCATTAGTAAATTATCATTTTAACTCCCTATCAAGAAAGTGACACTACTGTAGCATTAATTCAAACATGGGCATCAATTGTGAAGAGTGGAAAAGTGATTAGAATTCTAATTACATAGGTGTAAATGGGATTTTTCTGTCCAGTAAGTTTAGAACATATTTAAACATGTTAGCCTAGAGAATGAGAACAAAGGTTTTAAATGTAATTATTAAAAATAATTTACTGCAATTTAGTGGATTCTCGGTCAGGAATGTTCTCTTCAGATATATTTGCCCCAAATATGCCAATGATTATGCCAAAGAGTAATCCTAGGATCAGTGTTTGTATTATACTCTACAAGAAATAGCATAAATGTTCATTATTTGAGGACTGACTAAATAAATTTTAGAACATGCGTATGATGAAATATTATGCAGACGTTAAAAAGAATGGAGGGAAATGTTGCACATGCTCATATGGTCAGAGGTCCAAAATAATATAAGATTAAAAAAATAAATAAGAGAGGAGGGACTTTTAGTACAGCCAAAGAGCGTGGCAAAGCCATTCCATAAAAAGCAACAACAAAAGCTGACCACACATGTATAAGCAACCATTTCAGAACAGTGGGAACTGACTGAAGTTATATAATAAATTAAAAATACAAGAAATGTATTCGTGTCAGGCACGAAGAGTGGGAGTCTGTGGCATTTTGTGTGGGGATGCTACCCGCCCCCCTCCCCAGCCCAGATGACGTGTCGGTACCACTGTGGGGAAAGACATGAAGACCAACAGTTTGCTGCAGGGGAAGCTCCCTTAATTTGGAAGAAGGTATGAAAAACTCCCATGCCCAGGAGCACTGTCAGTATCAGTAGCCATTTTGGTAGCAAATAAATAGAAGCCCAGTGAATCAGCAAGCCTAATACTCAGGTTCTGGGTGGGGCAAGTGACAGCCTGGCAGACTAGCCAGAAACGTAGCAGCCTTGGAGAGCCTGGATACGCTCCCCGCACTTCTCTGCTGAATGGAAGGTTAAGCACATGTACAGCAGAGAATGGAGAGAGCTTAACACTCTCCACACATCCTTCCCTGACAGTGAGTCTGTACACCTGGCAAAGGAAGTAGAGGGATTAACACCTCGGTCACAAGTGAAGTACAGACCAGGGAAGATACGACGATGGACCAACCTGTGGGTGCACCCCCACAATTTTATCAGCAGGGGGCAGAGGCCTTACTAACACAGGTGTGTGAGCACAGCCTCTAAGTAATCACTGGCTGATGTCCGAGAGATGTGGCCATACAGGACACGCCCAGCAGGCCAGGCTTAAAAATAAAAGTGAGAGGTAAAAAAATTAACAAAGCTGTAAACCATGAAGTAGACAGACTCTGCAGATTTAGTCCAACTAAATTACTAAAGAAACAAACAAACAACAACTTGCGACAACAGAGCTTGAAGAATAAAATGAGTTGGAATGTAAATGTGCTATAATATGCTACCTGAAATGTGGAGTTTTCAACAAAAAAGCTGGGAGACATGCAAAGAAACATGAAAACATGACAGGAAGGAAGGAAGGAAGGAAGGAAGGAAGGAAGGAAGGAAGGAAGGAAGGACGGACGGACAGGCAGTCAAGTAATAGTAAGAAACTATCTTGGAGAGGGCCCAGATGTTGGACAAAAAAAAAAAAAAAAGATTTAGAAAAAAAGAAAAAGAAAAGAAAGTACAACAACAACAACGATAATGAAAAATTAACCAAAGGAGCGCAACAATAGAGTTGAGATGACAAAAGAATGGGTCAGCCAACTTGAAGATAAGCCAATTAAACTGATCCAGTTAGGAACACAGAGAAGAAAGGATGAAGGGAAAGGAGACTCAGAGAAATGCGGGGCACCATCAAGTGGACCAACATACAACGAATGGGAGCCCAGGGCCTGAGGGGAGCAGAGGAGAAAGAAAAAAGAGAAAAAAATTCTCAAGAAACAATGGCTGAAAATGTCCCACATTTGAAGAAAAACATGTACCTATGGCTTCACAAAGCTTAACAAGCAAGGAAGATAAGCACACACAACCATTGTCAAATTAATGGAAATGAAAAGACAAAGCCTTGGCAGCAGCAAGAGAAAAACAACAGATCACATACATTAGCAACAAAATCATGAATGAATGCCCTTCTCACCAAAAATGATGAAGGCCAGAAAGCAGCAGACTGGCCTTCTATGACTGGAAAGAAAAAACTGTCAACCAGGAATTATACACACTATCTTTCAGAGGGTGGGCGAAATAAGGACATTCTGAGAAAAACAAAACCAGTTTTTTGGTTAGCAGCTCTCAGTTACAAGAAAGGCTAAAGGCAGTCCTTTGGGCTGAAAAGAGGTAGCACCATATGGTAACTCTACCCACAGAAAGAAAAAGGAAGCCAAAATGGTAAATGTGTGGGTTAATACAAAGATTATAAGAACACGGCACTACAAGCCAATATCCGCCATGATTATAGATGTCAAGATCCTTAACAAGCGATTGTAAATCAATTCTAGCAACGTGTAATTTCAGTGGGATCTCACCTAGTAATGCAAGGTTGGCATAACATCTGGATATCAACTAATGCAATACACTAGTATTAACAACAACAACAACAACAAACACTCATTCAGGATAAAGCCTCTCAACACCTAGGGACAGAAGAGAACGTCTTCAACAAGATACAGGGCAGCAATGAAATCTACAGCTAACATCAGACTTAATGGTGAAAACTCAAAGCACCAAGAAAGAGGTCTATCTTCACGACTCCTACTCAACAAAGCACTCAAAGTTCTAGTCAGCGTAACAAGGGAAAAATAAAATAAAAAACTGAATTTTAATTTCCTTAAAATCCGAAAAGAAGAGGTAAAACTTATTACAGATAACAGGACCCTGCATATAGAAAATCCTAATGATTCCATAAAAATGAAACAACACACTGGAACTAATGGTTCGGCAAAGTTACAAGACCCAAGATCAGTGTATATAAGTCAACTGCATTTCTATAACCTAGGATCACGGAAAATGAAATTTTAAAAACTGCATTCACAACAGCATCAAAAGGTGTACAATACTTAGGAGTAAATTTAATCAAAGTATATATATGACTAGTACCTTGAAAACTATGAAACACTGCTGAAAGAAATGAAAAAAAATATCTGTTAAGTAGAGACACTTCATATTTGTGGATTGGAAAACTAAATATTGTTAAGATGGAAATAATCCCCAAATTGAGCTACAGATTCAATCCTCTATCAAAACCCCAGGAGGCTTCTGTGTGGAAATTGATAAGCTGATTCTGAAATAGATGTTGAAATGCACAGGAGCCAAAATAACCAAAACAATTTTGAAGTAGAACTTCTTCTTTGTAAAAGAATCAACAACCTGGATTTCAAATCAAAGTACTAGAAGTCTAAAGTAATTAAGGGCATGACACCGGCATTAGGACAGGCATATACATCAATGGAACAGAACTGAGAATCCAGAAACAAATCCACACATTTATGTTCAATCGATTTTCAACAATGGTGTTGCTGTTCAACGGGAAAAGAATTGTCTTTTCATCGTATGGTGCTGGGACAACTGGCCATCTATATAAAAAACGATAAACCTACATTCTACCTTCCCACCACACAAAACTTAAAATCGATCGCAGACTTGGGGCACCTGTGTGGTTCAGCAGGTTAAGCATCTGACTTTAGGTTTTCACTCAGTTCATGATCTCATGGTTTACGGGCTCGAGCCCCACATCATGCTCTGCACTGACAGCATGGAGCCTGCTTGGGATTCTCTCTCTCTCTCTCTCTCTCTCTCCCTCTCCCCCCCCCACTTCTCCCCCTCTCTGCCCCTCCCCCACTTGCATGTGCATTCACTCCTTTTCTCTAAAAAAGAAATAAACTTAACGATAATAGACTTAAATGACACATACTATATACTAATACTATACTATGCTAATACTAATACTGTAAAAGCTAATACTATAAAAGATTAGGAAGAAAACAGCAGAAAATCTTTGTAACTGGGGGTTAGGCAAAGAGTTCTCCTGGCCAGCCTAGATTCAAGGACAGAGAAACCATGTCTTGGTGGAGGAGTGCAAAGGGGACAGGGTGGGAGGCCCTGTGGCAGCCCACGTGGCTAGGTCAACACCCCCTAAGACTGATCACTAAGACATTAAATTTACCTCTCCTTAGTCAGTCTTGTCAGAGTGCCAATGTTTATATGGGTATCTGATTCTTATCAAACTCCCCCATTAGACAGACTCCACAGGGGAAGAGAAAAGAATGTCTTTTATTAGTTTCCATGTATCTACCACATAGAAAGCACTCAAAATCTTTGTTTTTAAACTACATGAATAAATGTATCATCATATTGGCTTGAGGGAACAAAGGGAAGCTTAAACATTTTCAGCTCCCAAGTAAAATGACTTAATACAATCCCATGTCTTGGCTTTTCCAAGCCAATCATGATTGACAATATCCTTTCCTTGTAAATTCAACAGTTTTCTTCACAGATAATATAGTCATGATACACATGCTACAGTATGTAAAGTCAATCTACTAGACCAACCTGGGATTGCTGAAGACAGTCTTACCCCAGGCAGCTGTTTGGCAGATGTGACAGCTTCTCTAAATAAATTGTCTAAAGAGGCAAAATGTTCAATGTTTTAGTTTTTTAATCTAGAACATGCAAGTTATACAGAAGACCTAAATTAACTTTCATAATGGAAGTAGGGATACACTCTCTTTAAATAATCCCATTCTTAGCAACGTCAAAGTGTCTGGAAAGGGTTAAAAAGAGACAAGCAATTGTTCCATCAACAAAGCACAAAACACCTGGCAGAAACCAGCCAACTACCTCCGCGGTGTCCTTCTTCTCTGGGCTTCTGACACTTTGGTCTGTCGTTACGTGTACCTCGTGGTACTGAAATCCTCGGCTTACGTTTCTCTCTTCTACGCTACGTGTTCCTGGAGGGTAGGGACTGCTTTTATTCATGCCTCTGGCCCGAACCCACACACAGTGCTTGGTGCCATGGAAGGCACTAACGCATCCGTGTGGGAGAACAGTGGATCTGGAGGTGATTTTAACACCACGAGGAAGCTTAGGACGTGGGAGCCCCCAAACGTGAACTGGCAAGGGTGCTCTTCACCCTTCTTGGCCGTGCAGCCTTCCCGGAACGACCTAATCTCTTTAAAAACCCCTCGCCTCGATATAAAGAAAGAAAACTGCCGACCGATTCACAGGGACCCTTTCGACAAGTGAAGTGCTGTGCAAATAACAATCACTAGAAGAGTTACCAGGGGTGAAAAGAAAGAAAGGACTTCAAAGGACAGATTAACTGTCAGGGTGAACCGTACTAACAGGAATGAGGAACTTTTTGATTTCTTCCAGTGCGTGTCCCATCCGGGCATATGCTTCTGCTGGTGGAGCGAACACTTCAATGAGAACGTGGAGGTCGTCGTTGAGGTGAAAGTATTTTGCTTCCCCACTCTTCCTCAACTCTTCTTCCTGAAGAAAGGAAAACCATGCTTAAAAGCGTGTCTGTATAAGAAAAGGAAAAGAAACACTATGCAGAGCTTATCTGGCATGAGGCTGTCACAGAAGAGTCACTGAACAGCAAGCGGCACTACCCAAGGATGGAGGTTTGAGATACAAACCTGACCCTGCCATTCCCGCAGGGAATGCTACGAAAACACCCGGGCTTCCTGCTGCTGCTGGAGAAGTCTCAGCTCCTGCCTCTGCCGGGAAGGACACCTGTGTCCCCCCAGCTCGACGCCCTCCAGGCGCCCTCAGACCCCTGGCCGGACTGGCTGATCTCCTCCGTTCCCTCTACGCTGGTTACGCCCAGTGCCCGTAGTGTGGCCACAAAGCACTTCCGCCATCAAAGTGTCTGACATAACCTATTCTTTACTTGACTCTTTTCTAATTTCCCTCACGGAAGGTGGTCACAGTGGAGCAAACACCGTGACCGTCTTCTCTGGTGCTCGTCCCTGGTCTAGAAAAGTACTCAGGACATAGTAGACACTCAGCGAGTATTTTCAGTGACGAGGTAAACACTATCTCATTTCTATGTTCGCTTGTGACCGTCTTCTCTGGTGCTCACCCCCTGGTCTAGAAAAGTGCCTGGCACACGGTAGACATTCAGCAAGTCTTTTCAATGAAGAGGTAAACATTATTTCATTTCTATGTCCATTTGTTCATTCACATATTCATTCAAAAAAGCATTTCTACATGCCAGGCACTATATCTGAAGATAAAAACGAATAAAATAAATGAAAGATCTTATTACATGATTTTATGATACGCGTTAAAAAAAAACTTTGTTTTTATTTGTTTACATAACGAAACTCAGGGGGGAAATTAGGAGGAAAAAAACCCCAGATCAGAATGGGACAAGTGATTTTCGCCCATGATCTCCTAACTAGCATTCATTAGAGTGGCAAAGGACAGAATCTGGGACTTTTAAAAGTCTTTGTTTCCAACATTCAAATGAGACAGATTGAGATGAGTACGTACCTACATCTAGAGTGATTTCCCAAACGGGGGAAACCTTGCTAGCACCTCCAAAACACCAGCCCCACATGAAAGGGAACCCTAGAACTCCTGGCAACAACACCTTTTAATTCCACCATGAGCTAAGAGGTCAAAGAGGCACAAACACCCTTGACCTCACCACTTAAGGCTTCAACTTCTGTTACTTAACTAATTTGCTCTCTTATAAAGAAAAGAGAGATCCACATATGTAATATGAAAAGGGCACGGGGTTTTGAGTCAGATACACCGCAATCCTAGCCGTGCCAGCCACAGCCCAACGGTAGGCCATCTGTTCTAATCAGAACATTGGCCATCACTTCATCTCATACTCTGCCTTTCACAGCTGAAGGTTTAAACATCGAATTATATGTTCAACAGTTCACTTTTGGAAGCATAAACTAGAGAATTAAACATTTCTTACCCATTCTACGATGGGCTCCAATTAATGATGATAATGACAGGCCGTCACTGTGACTCACGGTGAAGCACTGTCATCACTACAGCAGAAGTAAACTGGAACAGCAGAGCTTTCTTATCCTAACCCGCCGTCGCACATCTCCACAGAGCGAGAAGCTTTACCACATTCTTCCCTGGGTTCATAAGGACTGGCAACATGGTGTGCGGGGAAGAACACAGACTTCGTTTGGACTCCTACATTCGAATCTCAAATCCAACATTTACCCTGTAACTTTGGGCAGGTTACTTTATCATCGCGAAGCGGTGATTTTAAGCGGGGAATAAGAGTATAGTATCAACAGATCGTAGGGTTGTTGTGGTAAGAAAGGAGTTATTAGAATAGTGATGAGGAGTTACTAGCAGTATGATGGAGTGGTAATAAAAAAAGGAGTCTCATGTTTAAGGACACAAAAAGTCCTTACAATGAAGCGTAGTACATCAGAAAGACTCAAAAAATGAACATAGCATCAATTATTCTATCATTCTATAATGCGGATGGGAAGGGCAAAACGGCCGGCATGTCTGGCACAAACTGAAGGCTCCACAGACCACACGTTATAGTGATTGTTATGCTACAAACCCAGCTGATACAGGGCGGTAATGACTCCCATAATTTCATCCATGTAGAAAACACAAGAATAAAATGAATTACGGTCTCGTTAGAATTTAGACAGTGAACACTTTGAAAAGCTACAAGATTTTAACATTAAGTAATGGAAATCTCTGCAGCAATCCACATTATTTATTAACTGAGAATTTCTACAGGCTGAGAGGCTCAACAGAAGCCAGCGCTCGAGTTCAGGCCGTGAGGACCGACTGCAGGACGGCAGGCGGGACCCCAGTAAGTCCCCATCTGTGTAGAAATCATCACTCGTGGTCACGTCAGTGAAACGCCTTGAAGGTGTAACCGATGGCCGTGCGTGTGCACGGCAGGACGAGCAAGGCGGTGGGGTGGGGCGCAACAGGCTATTGTTCACTGTATTGAAGAATTTTAAAAAGAGAGTGACAGACTCCAGACTTGACATTAGGAGTTCGAGGCTCAAAGAGCCAGCGGCAGCCTGGAGGGTGTCACCGCTCACGGCCGAAGGCCGGCGGAGGCCCCAGACGGAAGCACAGTCGAGGCCCGTGTGCCGCGGAAGGACGACGCACACGGCCCGGCCATCTCTTGTGTGGGATTTAGGAAAAGGTCTGGAGAGCAGTGAAGACCTGAGAATTGGACCGGCAACATCAGAGAGGATCCAGACAACCCCGGGTTTTCGAGGGTCACAGCCCTGCTGAACCTTCGGCACTGGCGGGAGCCAGTCTGCTGGAGCTCTTCCTACCCTGTTTCGAGTAGCCGAGGTCATTCCGTGAAAGGAGAGGACAATCCTCAGGCTTTGTCACTGTTCCTCAGGATGACCTCCTGGCCCATGATCCCTGCCCGGCCCGGGGATGCAGAGAACAAGAGAGCTCGCGGTAAATGGCAACATCCCCTTGCGTGCACACGACACTCCCTCCCCGTCTTGCCAACGAGGATCAGGGGCCTTTTACTAGAGTGACTGCACACCGAGAAGAGGTACTCGGCGGCCCGAGGATTAACGAACCTGACTCTGAGCCAATGCTGCTCAACTGAAGGCTGCTGATGAGGGTGGAGAGTGGGGTCCATGGGGTCAAGAGATAAAGGACTTCTGAGCCCGCCGCTTGACAGCAGGCTTAATGGACTGTGAACCTACAATGTACTCTACTTCCCCAGTTCCGGGGTGTCCTGAGGGAATGGAAATGACCAGCCACTTACAGAATCTCTATATTGATTCTCAGACCCATGTGGTCAAGGACAGAGAAAGGAGAGGATTAGTGAAGGGCTGGTAAGTGGTCTAGGAAAGAAGCCTCAACAGGTAAGAGAACCGAGTGCCCCATGCAATGCAGAGCAGACACTCAGTGACCAGGGAGCCAAAGGGACTAACTGTAGATGTCAAAGCACCTCATTCCCCGCCCACCTCAGTGCTACTCAAGGGACTCCAATAAGGGGTCTGCGGTGAGAGAGAGGGAGAGATTAGATATTACTTCACAACACAGACTCCTCTGGAAAAGATTCCTGGCTACTGCACTGCCGAGTGTCCGCTGTGCCAACGGCAGAGAGAGCCCTTAAAATGATACCATAATCTGGACAGACCACCAAGCCCAGATAGCAAGCTGATAGTATTTAGGACCCCTTTCATTAAACGGATAGCCAGTCACTTGCTATTACTTGGACATATGATCTAACCAAAGACTTGCCTTCCCTGCTTCCCTTCTACCTGTAAAACTGTCCGTGGACGCCATGATCACGGCCACCGTAAGCCATAAAATGTTACTTCTGACCAAAAAAACCCTCCCTTAATAGCAAACAAAATAAGCAGTACAATGTAGATGAATTTCCCTGGGCATATCACGTACCTCATGACCGGATGGCCTTACTGAAGACCTCATTAACGTATCAGCAAGGATTGGGTATTTTCGTACAAGATACACAGAATTTCTAACCAACTGACCAAAATATGGTTCCCTTTCCTCCATCCAGAACAGACGAGTCAGGGAATCAAAGGAACATCATCTGAGACAGCAATGCTTAGTGAGCAGTTAACCTAATCTGGCCCACACCAGAATCATTTCAAACCCCACCCCCTGAAAATTCATTTTGAGATTCTACCCTCAAAAGAGGCTGTATGGGAATCTTTATATTTAACAGCATCCCATGTGTGTCTGATACACACCCATGTTTTAATCAAATAATTTCATAAGCTTCCTTGATTAACTCAGATATACATATACACTCAGGTTCCCTAAATCTCAGGTTTTCTACACATAAAACAAGAAAAATATTATGTACCTTCCCTCATTTTTGCAGGGAGAACACGGAGTAATGCCTGTAACATGTTTCACAGAGTGCCTGACTCACAAGCAGATGGCAACTATTTTTTCTTATAAAAGCCTTTGTTTCAATGGACTTTTGTGTGGGGAGGCTGGATTTTGTGTAAATAATTTTCTTGTCGGACACAATCATCGTCTGACCTTTTATGGTAAGTGACCACTAAATGCGGACTCGGTTTTCAGGAATGTCAATCTTTTCACCACGACAGAACAACAAAATGGTAACAGAGAACACTGTCAGGGATAGCACGGCACGAAACGTGAATGCTTCTTTCAAAGGTGGTATATTTGAGAAAGTGATCGATAAAAACAACTCCATTAACTTTAACTTCTTAAAAAAGGAGGAGGTTAGCGTGAATACATCCAAGGAGAACAACTGTGTGTTGGAACGCTAAGCCATTATTAAGGCATCTAAAATCGACTTGAACCTGGTAAAACATAAAGGGTATCAAATGAAGGGCAAAAAGGGCAAATAAAGGTGTATACTTTATGAACTCAACCATGTGAAATACAAGCTTACAAAAAAGGCCCAAAGGGACTCCTCTAAAATGCCAACAGTGGCCCCGAGACCACAGATAACTTTGATTTCTCTTCATGGGAATTTCAGTCTCATTGATCTGTCTACCAGGTGTTGTATCTACAATCAAAACCACAGGTATTGCTACTTCATTTTACAAATGAATGTGATAGTTACAGACGTACGTGTAAGACACTGCATGTTCTGAAACTGGCCCGAGTGACTCCATTTTTGGCCATATCCCAGACTCACCGCCTTCTACAACGTTTCCATATAACTTCATTTAAGATCCTAGCTAGCTCTTATATAATTTGTATTAATACGATGGATACTCTAAAGGTGGATTATACAACCTGTCTCCAAAAGCAGCCATTGTCTACAACGAATGTTACCTTTGCCTTGTCTCGCATGGAACCTTTTCCAAGGATGGACATTTTTGTCAAGGTTTCTTCTTGTAAGCGCTTCAGAGAATTGCCACGGGGACCCAAAAGTTTCCCCACAAAGTTGAACTAGGAGAAAACAAACAAACCAAATTGGTAAGTCATATCTGAAAGTAATTTATTAATCTTGAACGTCAGGAAACACGACAGTACACTGCACATTACTAATTAACGTCAGATATTTAAGTTCCTACTATATGCATCACACTGTAATGTTTTTCACAAACCCCATAAAATGGGGTTAAAAATTGTAAACTAAAAAAACCAACCATTTCAATGATGGCTAGATTTCACAAATTATAAATGAAGCTATTCCCAGAATTCCTAAGTTGTTGTCCTGACACTTTCAGTAGGCATCTGACATGAAGCACAAACAGTGCTAGCATGAGGATGTGGGTGGGGAAGAGGTAATGTGCACTGGGCTGGTCATTATGGAGCATCTGGGTCCTTCCACCTGGTCAGTCAACCAGGGAGTGCACTGGCCTAGATGAGTTCTCAAGCAGTCAGTGGCTCACAAAGCTTTATGACAAAATTCATCTACCTCTTCTATTTTTTTAACATTTATTTATTTTTGAGAGACAGAGAGAGACAGAGCGTGACCAGGGGAGGGACAGAGAGACGGAGACACAGAATCAGAAGCGGGCTCCAGGCTCCAAGCTGTCAGCACAGAGCCCGATGCGGGGCTCAAACCCACGAACTGTGAGATCATGACCTGAGCAAAAGTTGGATGCTTACCAACGAAGCCACCCAAGTGCCCCAACATCTAACTCTTCTAAAACAACAAGCTTTGGAAATGTTGACAAAATATTTAGTCTAGATTCTACAGGGTTCTTTATTTAACAGGCAGCGTAGAAGTGAATTCATTAATGGCATAGATTCTGAGGCTACACTGCCGTGGTTTTAAGACATGGTTTTTCCATTTACCAGCTGAGTAACCCGGCTAGTAACTGTGTTACCTAATCTCTCTGTACCTTGGATTCCTCATCTACAAAATGAGAATGGCAAATGACAACACAACCCACCCTCATAACGCCGTTAGGAGGATTAAATGGGTCCATATAAAAAAACCAGAACAATGCTTAGCACATAATAGATAATAAATATATCTTGAATGAAAGGGTATTTCATGAATGAAAGGATATTATTAGGAATTTCACACAACTGTTAAAAGCGTTACTATAATTAAGTTGTGAATATTTCTTGTTCCCAAAAGGAAAAGTCAGCCCTACTGACTAGGCAATCTTTGGCAAGATTGCGGATTACAAATTTACGCAGCTGCTGCTTTGGTATCAGCTCTCGTCCACAATCTATGCCACTGCTGTGCTGTTGCTGTTTTTAAAAGACAATTGTTCCTCAATTTCTCTATGGAAAGTGAAGTAATATTCTTAAAATACGAGCTTTTAAAAAATCAAAATGGTATTTTTTCCTTGCTCACTTTTAATTTTATTAGTCTTCAATGAAAACTCAAATAACTACAGTATTTTTAACCTTCAAATTAAATACTTTTTTTTAATTTAAAGTCAATTACTTTTTAAAAAATAGAAATGATACAGAGTTAAAAATATCAAATAATACAACGTAGGAAAAAATCAGTGTCTCCACCCACGGATCCCTGCCTTATTTCTTGGTTCCCCATTTGCTCTGCTTTATCTTTCTGGAAATTCTTATGTGTCTATCAGGATCTCCTGGTTTGGAACTCTAAATTTCTCTCTTATTCTTCCTCTTTCTCTTTCACCTTCTCTCTCTCTCTTTTACTTTCTGGGAGATTTAAGTATATTTCCTACATATCTTTTGATTTTTTCATTTTTGCTATCAAACGTTTAACTACTAATAGCATTTTCTTATATTTGTTCCTTTTTTACAGCATCTTAAAAATATTTTATGTAATTGATACAAATTCTTATCTTTCTGAGGATTTTAATGCAGTGCCCCCTTCCCCCAACTTGGAGCTTATAGCATCTGCTGCTTCCAACAGATTCATGTTGTGCGAATTGGTCTCTTCCTACATTATCGGCTTTCCTCAAGTGACCAGTAATCCCCCCTGCTGCCTGCTCTTAAAAATTTAAGGTTGCAGCTCAAAAACATTACCTGGACACCCTGGAACTCCCTGATCTCCCAGGAGGAGGTATCAGCCTGGCTGCTGGAATGTTGGGATTCCCACTATGAGCTACGTACACTTTTATTTAAGGGAAATAATGCCCTCATTTTCCAGTGTGGCATCTCTAGCCCTCAGTTGAATCCATCTGGGTCTCAGAGCCCAGAGTTTCTTTATTCAACCCCTTCAGGAAATCTCTAGTCTGCTGTAGGTGCCTGGCTTCATAAGCTGGGAGGAGCATCCAGTGGTCTAACTATTACTTCTTTTTTTAAATTTTATTTCTAGAGAAAGAGCATGTGCTAGCAGGGGAGGGTGCGGAGAGAGAGAGAAAGAGAGAATCTCCAGCAAGCCCCACCTCGGCACGGAGCCTGATGTGGGGCTCAATCCCATAACCCTGGGATCGTGACATGAGCCGAAATCGAGAATCAGATGCCCAACCAGACTGAGCCCCCCAAGGGCCCCTAACCACTTCTCACATAAGCTCTGAACCAAGTCTCCACTTCAGTTCTGCCCCTAAATCCACCTTCTCAGTAACTGGCATCTAGGATTCCGGAGTTTTCTCAAGGTGTTCCCACACTACTGACCAAATTTCTGGGATACTTTCTCTGGCCCTGTGAGTTTGGATTCTTCTTTCTCTGCTCTCCTAAGTCATTACCATTTGTCCATTTATTTTGCAGCCACTGAAATCTCACTCCAGTCATTGGCCTATTGTTGCCTCGCCCTTCCATTCTTGTCTTTGAGGATCTGTGCCTTTTTACTTCATTTACATTCATTTTGGCAGGTTTCAAGGATGGCATGAGAATACATTTGTTGTCAAACAGCCATATTTGCATCACGTCTTTAGTAGTTAAATATTTCCCCATTAATAAAAACTAAGAGGCCTTAGAAATCATCCAGTCCAAACATCTAATTTTATACTGAGAAAACTGAAGCCCACAGAATGGTAGGATTTATTCAAGGTCACTTGTAAAACATAAAGACACAGGCCTCTACATACAGAGGAAAAAACATTTTTATGATTTTATATGCCTTCAGGAGTTTCTTTCTCCATTTAACTTCTATTAGTCTTTCCTTCACAAAAAGTACATAAATGAGTACTTTGGCAAGCAGAAGATTTTCACCGACTTCTCTGTTCAAGCATGTATTGTGCAGGAGTCATGTGTCCCAGGTCAAGTCCCTCTCACGGGTGTCGGACTTCATCCACAACACAGGGACCTTAGGACCCACCGGCGGTGCTGGTCATATGAATTAAATACGGAAATGTATAAAAAATCACCTAACAGAGCAACCAATAGATGGTGCGTATCCTATGCCAAATGGGTAAGGAATAAATTGATGAATTCAGCTATTAAGAACATACATAATTTTACGTGAACAACACCCACCGGTTACTACACACCGACTACCCTCCGACGGCAGTGCATACTGAACCGGCACGGCCGTGCCCAGGTCTGCGGCTGAGAACTGAGAGCGCGGACCCTCAGCGTCCTTAATGCTGACTCACAACGACGGCAGTACGCTCGGTTGCTTGGTTGGGTTCTCAACCCCTGATTGCATCACCTTCCCGGGAGAATCTGGAAATACTTAGCATGTTTGCTTGTCACGCTGACTGTAGGTCACTCCTGGCACTTAGTGGGCAAAAGCCAAGACTATCACACATCAGAAACGGAGGGGACTGCCCCTCACAATGAAGGAGTGTCCTGTGTAAAATGTCAACCGTGTCCCTACTGAGAAACACTGCTGGGGAGAGGAGCCACCGACTCCGGTCCCTCTCTACATCTTGGGCTTATAGCCCTTGCTGCTCCTTCTTGCGATTACACGATCGGTTCCTCCGTGGATTCTCTAAGGTGCCATCATGTACTTGAACAAACCAAACCAACAAACCATAAGCCGCCCAGGTGGGTACCTACAACAAGACGAGGCCTAAGTGATGCATGGGCTGTGAAAGCCTCTTGCATCCTTCAGACAACACGAATGGTACAGGAGTTGGGGAGCACGGCTGTCTCAAGTGCCCAAGTTCTAGGACATGCTGGTGCTCCTAGGCCACAGCCTTCTGAAGCAGCGGGGCGCCCTCTTACCGGCAGTGTGGCCACGGCAGTTCCTTAGCCCTCCCAGTCCCCAGTGTCACCATATTTGCCCCAGTGGAGGCTGCAGCACTGAAGGGTTATCAGGAAGATTAAAGCACATCAGATAAGTGTGCCCCGAGGATGCCGAATTGAACCAGCCCCAGTGCTCCTAAAACAGTGATGATGAGGACAGCCTGGGGCCCTTTCCCATTCCTGGGAATGGCTCCCTGCAGAGTTCCTCCTCCTCAGGGGATTTAGATAAGGCCTGTAGATGATTCCCTGTTCACCTAAGAGCAGACCGACCCAGACCCTGGACCTTCCCATTCTTTGCCTCACAAAAGATTGGCCAACCTGTCTGTCCCCATTGACCAGTCAGAAAACGTCCTCTCACCTCACCTGATCAAACTTCAAAGAAGTTCTCGTTTTCCTCACGCCCCTAAATGTGACCCACAGGCAACCTGGGCCAGCACACAATCCCTGAAGGTCCCCCCACTTCCAGGCACCAGCCTCAGGGTGACCGTTCTCTGACCTAGTGTCCCATCATGCTGTCGCCACACCCTCCTGGCCTTGGGCCCGGCTCCCCTTGTGCCCGCTGACTGCTAGGTCAATGACAGATCTCAGGAGGCTCAGAGCCCCTGCTATTACAAGTCCCCCTTCCTGTTCTTCTAACAATAATTTTTTAATGTTTATTTATTTTTGAGAGAGAGAGAGAGAGATCATGAGTGGGAGAGGGGTAGAGAGGGGGAGACAGAGGATCCAAAGCAGGCTCTGCACAGACAGCACTGAGCCCGATGGGGGGCTCAAACTCATGAACTGCAAGATCATGACTTAAAAGCCAAAGTTGGACACTCACCCGAATGAGTCACCCAGGTGCTCCATAACAATACTTTCATTTTGTTTAATGTTTATTTATTTTTGAGAGAGAGCAAATGGAGAAGGGGCAGAGAGAGAGGGAGACACAGAATCCGAAGCAGGCTTCAGGCTCCGAGCTGTCAGCACAGAGCCCAACATGGGGCTTGAACCCACGAAGTGCGAGATCATGGCCTGAGCCGAAGTCAGACACTCAACTGACCGAGCCACCCAGGCACCCCCCAATAATGCTTTCAAATAAAATCTTTCCTTGACCTAAGTCAGGATTTGTTTTCTGATAACTGGATTTGTAAATGAGAACTTAATACATTTTAACTTTCATTTTTTATTAATAATTTCATCTGTCCACAGATTTGAATAAGAGGTGAAAGTATTATTTCCAAGATCAATGATATTTTTCCAGATGCCAATTAGTACAGAACTATATTATACTACAAATTTTATAACTGTAAATAGGAAACTTTGTGCAAACGATTACAAAGGATAAACCAACACAGAATAAGTATATTTGAGTTTCACTGCATAACGTGTAAGATCCCGTAATTATGTTCTTTGTTGGAAAAGACCAAATGTTTTTCTGAACTAGCTTTAATTGACTTAAACTATATTTGTGACAGGACACTGCTCCTTGGGGAACAATTACACATAAGCTGTCATTTCATAAACAACTAAGCCTCAAGAACATGTCACGGTCTCCATTAAAAGGTTCCCTTAATTGGGTGCTCATCAAAAAGTTGGTTAGTCCAACGAAGGGATGTTTTATTGACCTCCAACTGCACACTAAAACTGAACTTGTAACCTCTGCC
The DNA here is from genome assembly GCF_028749965.1 of Puma concolor. Classification (NCBI taxonomy): domain Eukaryota; kingdom Metazoa; phylum Chordata; class Mammalia; order Carnivora; family Felidae; genus Puma; species Puma concolor. The sequence goes on from NC_141684.1 coordinate 7,153,430, forward strand.
AACATAGCTTCAACCGTTATCTTCCAGAGCTCCCCAGCCCAGTAAACGGCCCTGCCGTCAGCGCCCTGACTTAAGCCAGAAACTTCCGCGAGGGCAATGAGGAGACCTTTTGTGTTCACTGGTCTACCACCTGTGCAGAGGGAGCATTTAATAAATGGATTCATTATATCTAACTGGGTCCCTTACACCTGTCTATTTTTCTGCAGATGCCACAAACTCCCAGCCGAGGCCACCGTCATTGCCCACTGTGCCCGCTACGGAAGCCTTTCTCCGTGTCAACCTCGATATCCTAAATCAGCACAGCACTCTTCACACAAAGGTCACTTTGGGACATTCTGAGTAAAACACAACTCCCAACAACCTTCTGAATGAAGCCCTGATGTCCTGACGCTGCTGAGAAAAGCCCCTCCTGACCCAGCTCTTGCCTACCTCTCTGGCTTCTCCACTTCCCTGCTCTTGACTTCTGCCAGTCTGGATTTTGTGCGGTTTCTTGAAACTACCACATCCCAAGAACTACCCATTTCGGCTCAGACGGGAGAGCTGGAAAGAACGAACATCACTCTTGCCCTTAAAACCCGAAGAAAGCTGGACAGAATGCAAGTTAATGCTGAAGTCCCAGGGCAAACACCAACCGCACCCAGGGCAGGGTACAGGCACCTGCTGGGAGAAACGAGACTAGAGAGCCTGCTTATCTGGGGTGGGCTCGCACCAGAGCAGGAAGCCCTGAAGGCCACAGAATTAGAGGAGCTGACACTTTGTTAAAGGTCTTCCGGGCAGGAACTCAACACTCACACCCCCAGCCTCCATGGGCCCACAGGGGGATCAGGGAAAGACTCAGCAGCCACTGCTGAGATCTGCTCAGACCCACACCCTCATCTGCAGGAGCAAAGACAACAAAACCACTCACCCCCCCCCTTTTTTTTTAATACTTAAAGATCAACAAAACACGCAGTTAGGTCGGCGTCTGCCCTCTGTACTGTCATTACTGCTGCAACACTGGTGAAGTGGCCAACTTGCTCTAGGTGGAGAGTGGAAAACACAGGAGATGACGAGCCCGTCCATGCTGAGTTTCAGGTTTCAGCAGCGGCAGCCGGGTGACAGACAAGTGCAACTTACATGCAGACCACCGCATCTACTAACTGCCAGGAAGCATCCACGGAGCCCCTGGTGTTCACGGTGGGGTGGTCTGTGATGGTTACAGGGAAGTGGTGTCCTGTGCAAGGACACGGGGACAGAGGACTCCCTGCAACGTGAACAGTAAGTGCAAAGGCCCTTGAATTCGAAGGCGCTTCCAAGAACAAGGAGCTGGGAGCCTGGGGGGAGCAGAGCTAGTCTGGGCTGGGAAGTCAGACACAGGGTAAAAGAGACGGGCATCCAGCAGGCCTTGGAGGCCCTAAGAGTCTGGATTTAATTTTAAGTTCAGAATGTAAATGCAATCTGGGTGGTTTCATTTTCGCTCTGTATTCTGGTCACTGCTTAACTGTTCCCTATTGATATGAACCCCCTCTCTCAACAATGGCAAACTTTACCTGGTGGGAAGAAGGGTGTGAAGTGAGCGTACTGGCAGTCCCTGCTCTTGGCCTGCTGTCTCCTGGGGCCACAGGGCTTGTGCGGCAGGTGCCTCAAGCACCCAGAGCCCACACTCTCCTCCTCCTGCTTCCCCACATGACACTTAGCATATCGCCTTTCGTGTTAGATTCCCGAGAAGAGGGAATGTGTCATACTCAACTCTGAAAGCAACACCTTAATTCCGGTCTCCATTCTCAACAGTCTGCTACACGCGTAGTCAGGCATTTATATATAAAGGGCACTGAATCAGCAAAATCAACAGAATACACTAATGAGCCCTGGGTCAGGGAATCTGGTCTCCTGGCTACTACTGCCTGAGAAAGCCATAGCTGTATCAGCAGTATCACAAAATATAAAACTCTTTGGCACAACAGGAAAAGAATTTCATAGCGTCAAGTGCTTTCAGTGGCAGAGTCCCTCCTGCCAACCACGCCAAACACGTGCATAAGTGTTACGGGATCTTCCCCAATAGTAACCGAACTCTTCCACACTCCTTCGCATCGGCTGTTCTTAAATGCACTTGACCAGCCAAAATGAAATCCTGGGATGAACCTGACACCTGCTAAAAGCAAGCCCTTTGTCCATTATGGCTTTCTCCCCTCCCGACCCCCTAACCTGAACCCTGCAGCCCTAGACTGTGGCCAGCATGTGCCTGCGCAGGTCACTTCACCAGCCCTGCCCAGCCCGGCAGCGAGAAAGCAAGACTCAACAGTTACACTTTAATGCTACCTTGGTTATCTGTAGCTACACAGCAGACTAACCCAAAACTTAACAGCTTTAAACAATAACCATTTATTTATTTGCTCATAATTCAGCAACCTGAGCACCGTGGGGGAGCGCTGGCAGGCAGGCAGACCAACAGGGACTGACCAACCGGGGCCGGAGCACCAACAGGCAGACCAACCGGGGCTGGAGGACCGAGGCCCAAGACGGCTCACCCCCACCTCTGTTCTGCAGGAGGAGGCGGTCAACTGGGGTCCGCAGTTCTTGCTTTCAGTGATTCTCCCCCACCTGGGTATCCTGGGCTCCCGCTTATCAGGGTGACCTCCAGGGGGCAGACCTTTTACACCGATACACGGTTTCGAAGGTCAGAAAGGCAGAAGCTGGCGCCCGTTAGCTGGCGTACATCAGCTCTGCTGCAAGCTCCGAGGGGAACGAGCCGTATGGTCAGGAGACACTCAGGAAGGGCACCGTGCAGGGTGTGGGTACAGGGAGCAGTCCCGGGGGCAGAGTACCACCACACCTAACAGTGACAGAGCAGTCCTTTAGCAAAACGTTACGTTTTCAAAGCCTCACATCAGTCTTTTCGAGACCTACCTTATTTTCTCTGAGCGTCGGGGAGGGCATGGGCAGAGGCTGTGACCCCCTGAGCGCTGAGACCCTGCCTCATTCATGCATGCGATAACCCAACAACTGCCCACAACAGCACCTCGCTTCCTGCAGGCCAGCAGTGCTCCACGCACTCGTAGAAAATGGTGACTGTCAATCAGAATTAATGTCCAGAGAACACTAATCACTAACCACAATGTCACCTAAAAAAAGCCTAGAGTGTGTCACAGCAGCACGACGGAGGGTGGCAGACCTCCGGTATATGGGTCCTAACTGGCCACCAGCATCTTGTGATTAAGTGTCTTATAAAATCTAAATGTTCATTAAAATGCTTAAAAAGACATCTGAAAACAACCACAAATTAAAAGGGTGCTAGGGCTCCTGGGTGGCTCAGTCCGACTGAGCATCCGACATCAGCTCAGGTGATGATCTCATAGTTCGTGAGTTCTAGCTGCACATCGGGCTCGCTGCTGACAGCTCAGAGCCTGCTTGAGATTCTCTCTGTCTCTCCCTCTCTTTGCCCCCCCCACTCTCTCTCTCAAAAATAAATAAACCTTAAAAAGTAATAGGGTGCTGTCTGAGATAAACAAGATAGTTTAGTTCTACAGAGATGGGTCTGAAGTAGGATATGAGACACAAAAGGGAGAATATAAGAATTTCTAAAAAATGCTTGGATACAGCATGAAGTATACAGCTTATTAATTTAAGAACTAAGAAGATGTGGGGCACCTGGCTGTCTTAGTTGGTTAAGCATCTGATTCTAGGTTTCGGCTCAGGTCATGATCTCATGGTTTGTGGGATGGAGTCCCACATCAGGCTCTGTGCTGACAGTGCAGAGCCTGCTTGGGATGCTCTCAATCTCTCTCTCTCTCTCTCTCTCTCTCTCTCTCTCTCTCTCTCTCTCTGCCCCTCCCCTGCATGAGCACGCTGTCTCTCTCAATAAATAAACTTTAAAAAATTTAAAAAAAAAAAGAGCTAAGAAGATGTAACAAAGGAAGGAGGGCCAAAAGGGAGCAAGCAAGTCACCAGTGACAGCAAATGTGGATGCACCCTTGGCTATTTCTCACATCAGGCAGCAAAGAATTATCCCCACCACTGGTCCTCACACATCACATGGAGACACACATGTACACACACACGCACTCATATGTGTGTACATATGTGTATTAGCGTATGTATGTATAAACCCGTTTAAAAATTCTGCATCTGTTCCATTACTACTACAATACTTAGGGCAACAGATTCAGCATTAACGATAGATGAAATAGTTCCAGTATGAGAAGACTCTTCTTGTCATATCCAACTGGATCACAGTTGCTTTTACTTTGTTGTAAGGCTGAGCTTGTACTAAGCACAGGGGAAGGATCAACACTGCCATTTTTCTTGCTCATTTCAAATGTATTTTTAGACCTTCAATTCAGTTTCTTCTGCAATAATCTTTGCCCATTTAAAGTAAGTTTACCTATCAGCAAAACTAAAAGGGAACCGATGGAATGGGAGAAGATATTTGCAAATGACCTACCAGATAAAGGGTTAGTATCCAAAATCTATAGAGAACTTATCAAATTCAACACCCCAAAACAAATAATCCAGTGTAAGAAATGGGTAAAAGACATGAATAGACACTTCTCCAAAGACATCCAGATGGCAAACCGACACATGAAAAAATGCTCAACATCACTCATCATCAAGGAAATACAAATCAAAACCACAATGAGATACCACCTCACACCTGTCAGAATGGCTAAAATTAACAACTCAGGCAACAAGAGATGTTGGCGAGGATGTGGAAAAAGAGGATCTCTTTTGCACTGTTGGTGGGAATGCAAGCTGGTACAGCCACTCTGGAAAACAGTATGGAGTTTCCTCAAAAAATTAAAAATAGAACTACCCTACAACCCAGCAATTTATCCAAGGGATACAGGTGTGCTGTTTCAAAGGGGCACATGCATCCCAATGTTTCTAGCAGCACTATCAACAATAGCCGAAGTATGGAAAGAGCCCAAATGTCCATCGATGGATGAATGGATAAAGATGATGTTGTGTGTGTAATCCACACAATGGATTATTATTCGGCAATCAAAAAGAATGAAACCTTGCCATTTGCAACTACGTGGATGGAACTAGAGGGTATTATGCTAAGCAAAATTAGTCAGAGAAAGACAAATATCATATAACTTCACTCATGAGAACTTTAAGATACAAAACAGATGAACACAAGGGAAGAGAAGCAAAGAAAAAAATATAAAAACAGGGAGGAGGACAAAACATAAGAGACTCTTAAATATGGAGAACAAACAGAGGGTTGCTGGAGGGGTTGTGAGGGGGGGATGGGCTAAATGGGGAAGCGGCATTAAGGAATCTACTCCTGAAATCATTGTTGCACTGTATGGTCATTAACTTGGATGTAAATTAAGAAATAAATTATTAGAAAGAAAGAAAGAAAGAAAGAAAGAAAGAAAGAAAGAAAGAAAGAAAGAAAGAAAGAGAAGAGAAAGAAAAGAAAAAAGAAAAGAAAAGAAAAAAGAAAAGTTGAACTAAAACTAGGTAATGCCATCCATGAATCCCTAACAAGGCACATACAACAGCTATACACCCTAACATAGTGCGAGCAAATTAAGACTACCTTTTGCACTGTGGGATTCCCCCTTTACCAGAGGGTACTGTCTCAGGGTGCACACAACTGCATGGCACTTATAGGAACCACATAATGGATCTAGCATTAATCTATGTACTAAATATGAAGTTTACTTTCTCAAGTGGAGCATGGGCTCTGGAGGCAGATTTCTGGGATTCAAATGCCTGTTACTTAGTAACTGTGAACCTGTAGCAAATTACTTCTCTATTCTTTAGCTGTTTCAAATGTGAACAGGAGATAATCATTTCCTTTGAAAGTCGTAAAGATTAAGTAAATTAATAATGTAGGATGCTGGAACAGTGTCTGACACATAGGAAACCATAAGCTACCTACACACTAAAACAGAAGTTCCAGCACCAAATATATTGTGCACACATCCGTCTTTGGAAAACATCACCCACGCATTTGCTTTCTTTACAGGGGAAAGAAAAACCCTCAAGAAACGCATTTTGTTTAAGATCTCGCATTCCTCTGACTCCTGCCCAAAGGCAAGAACAAAAAGGAAAGAGTAAATGAGGTCTGTCTGACCTGCCTGCACTTGAAAAGAAAGACCAGATCCCTGCTTGTATTAGCTCTATGGGCCACTTTGGATTCCAATGATTTAACTACTAACCCAATGGTTAAATAAATCCACATTTTCGTTGGTATCCAGAATACTGATCTTATTTGAATTAAACCAATGTCATAAATGCCAAATTCCAAACAATAGTTAAAATCTAATAACAGACTTGAGACCATGGCATCCACACGAAACGGAGTGGTCTCTTCAGAGGTAACACATTTATTCCTTGGCATAGCTAGTAACTGAGTCAAGCTGTGGATCACTGACAATAACTTTCATGATTCTCCTAATCGCCTCTAAGAATAACAATTGCTTTTACAGAGATGAATTTCCTAAGAATGAAAGTCATTCCAAACTTGTGTTTTTATCAATCATTCCTAAATTTTAAGAGGAATTTAACAACGGAAGACTTTTTATAATGCAGAACACCTTCCACTGTATATTCTAGTTGTTTCTTTACCTCTATGTTAGAAGTCTTTCAAGGCTCCCTCCTGGCTATACAAAATCCTAATGCCCACGGTACAGCGCTAAAGGCTTCCCAGACTACCTACTCCTCACCATTCCAACGACTGCTATGATCTACTATTCCCCATAACTATACCATTCTGGCCCAACAGTTTACTCTGCCCTCCCCAGATCTCTGCTTGCTAACATCCTGAGCTTACACTTAAGGACTAAATTTAATTCCATCTGTAATTCTTCCTCTAAAAATAGCAATTTTTTACATCTTGAAATTCTTATAGTGTCTGACTACCTCTCTTATGTTAATTCAGTATTTACCCTATATTATTTAGTGAAATGTACTCTGTTTCTTCTGTTAGAGTATAAATCCTCTGAGAATAATTAGGACCCATATTGGATTCATCATTTTTCCTACATAACAGTTTCTTAAGAAATACTTGTGGAATTCAGTTTATTTTATCCCAAACAAAAGGGCACTAATCAACCCAGTTTTTATCAATTTTCTTTGCTAAAGAAATTACTGTGACCTATTAAAGCTAGGGGAAAATATTATTACTTAAGTTGATTAATTTGCCAACCACAAATCAGTAAGTATTACTGGTAGCAGTTGAGATTATTTGGTGTTGCCACATTGACTATGATTTTAACATCGTGTTTACTTCCACATGGCAAAGAGCCCAACTAATTTAAACCTCAGCAACTCTAAAAATCAATGAAGTGTACAAGGAACTTCTCCAGGAGATGATATAGGCAAAATCCATACACGCAGGCATACACAAATAATGGACAATGTGAAATAATCTACGTACCTCCTACTCTATCGGCTCGGGCTGAATTATAGTCTTTGGGTGAGTAGATGACAAAACAAATACAAGAAGCAAAGTATCTGGTATATTAATGAGTTTGAAGTTGTTAGCGAGAAACTCCGAGACCACACCGGTCTGGCTGCCAGGGTGGGGAATGAAACGGAGGGTGTGAAACTGCAGGCAAGAAACCAATCTGGACGAGAACCTGTTACAGAAGATGGGTTAGGGAAGCCAGTTAAGGAGTGGTAACGGAATGCAGACATAGAGACGGATGGTGATTAACTGAGGAAGTAGAAATAATAAATGTGTAAGTCACAGTATCTCAAGAATGGAGGGGAAGGAGGTAAATGAAGGAGGAGCCGGTAGACAAAAAGCACACACTCATTTCAGGCGCGGGCACTGAGGTACACGTGGTCTGTCATTCAGCGAAATAAGGAACACAGGAAAAGGTCTACGTTTGCCAAGAAGGGGAGGAAAGAAGGTCATTTAAGGGCCCACCAAATCTAAGCGGAGGTGTCCAGGAGGTGCCTGGTCTGATGGGCAGGGGGGAAGAGAGGGAGGGAAAGAGAGAGACACAGAGGGGACACATCAGATGTCAGCAAGCTAGAATATGACTTACTATATGGCATAACACAAGAGGGACCGGCTCCTAAACCCGAGTTCTTACCTCTCCCTAATGGCTTCTCAGTATCAATGTGTCCCTTGTTTCATGTGATTATGTGTCAATTACTTGCCGTGATAAGATAAAATGTCATTGTTTGGTCCGTGGTATGAATTTCTGCCATTTTACCCCCCTGGGCAGGGAATCCTCGAAGTGAGGGCCTATGCTTGTTCACGTTGCCTGTAAACAATGCCACCACAGTCCAGGGATTTTCAGTCGATCCGACTTGGTGGGGCCCAGAGCCGAAAGAGTCAGTACAATACTATTATTTAAGACCTGTAACTCAGTAGTAACACCCTGCCAAGCACTAAAGAGGATTTTACCTTTTGGCTCAGCAACACACAGACCTATCTATCGCTCCTCAGAAAGTAAGTGGTGGCAGGATCCAAGATTCGCATGTAACGATACTTATCACAGACTCTGATTTCTAAATGTGCTGTGTTGTGACCAAAGTACACACATGGTAGCATTTCCAGTCTTTCGCTGCAATGCAATTTTGGGGACCTACATATGACCACATTTTAGGATTATTTATTTGGCTCAACAAAACAGTTGTAGTAATAATAATAACCCCCCAAAACAACATGAGTCAATTCTTTCAAGAACCCTTCAATTTGTGCCTGGCCGTTTTTGGAGTCCACTCAGCAAATCTAAATCTAAGTTCAAGGGCTGCTTTCCAGGTCAATAAACAAGAACTTCAAAGAGAGTAAGGGAAAAGTTACTACATCAGATTTGAAATTCCCTCATAACGGTTTCTGAATGCTATCTTATTTGCAAATACCAATTTAAGTAACTAATTGTCATGACACCAGCACGTGTCACAAGATCCCCAGGGTCTGGCCGGGACCTCTGGGAAAGAAAGAAAATAGCCTCTACAGGTGCATCCCACCCTCTCTACTTACGACCACACAGCCCTCGGCTCCCTGTGAGGTGTGGGCTGTTAAGGTGGCAGGAGAAGTTTGGCAGAGAAGGCAGTGTGCGGTCAAACAATGGCCTGATGGGCCAGTGTGTTCCCTGAGGTTCTGGAGTCCAGAGTCGCCTTCCTACTTTCTCATGGGGTCCCGAAAGTTAACGCCTACCGGGAGGGACAATAACAGTGACATCACAAATACGTGTCTTTGAGCCATTTGTTTCAGTATCGGGCTTCCTTCCTGTCAACAAGTTTCAAAATCCCCCACTAGCCAGCCATGTTAATTTTGGCAATGGCACTTATACAGCGAGAACTAACGTACAAGTACATCACCACTTTATTTCTACAGGTAAACTAGCAACTGGACACCAAAAACAGACATTATTTTCACATAAATCCTCTGGAAAAATATATCATACATGCCTCTGAAAATCAATTAGGAGTCACAGAAAAGGCAAGTTTTAACATACCAATACGACTGTCAAAATATTCATTACTGTGAGAAATTTTTAAACCCATGGAGACTTCTATGGAACAGAAAATTCATGGATTTTTCCTTGTCTGTAACATGCTATGAGGGAAAAATGCAAACCAGTTTCAACCAACTTCAAACAGAGAGTTTCCCTGCACTTTAATTCAAACTCCAGGAGGGAACGTGTTTCTAGAACTTACTTCTCTCTTCTCTCTCTCAAAGATCCATAACCTAAGTGCTTCTGTGAAAGAGCAAATGTATCGAATTTAAAATAGGCACGTAATTAGGAAAACATTCAATGTAACCAACCATGTTGATTAATATAAGGTTGCCTGAAAACAGAACGTATGCATTAGAATGCTTCTGGGTGAAACCACAGCTACCAAATTCAGCAAATTAATAAACCTGTCTTAAACATGTAACTGAAACGGACAGAATCGAACTCGGTTCACTAAATCTTAATCATAGGGCAAAGGTATCCTCCAGACTGACAGTCTCAGGACCATTTCTTCCCTCAAATGGAAGTATTTTTTATCCCAATTATAAAAGCTGCACCAAATCGCTGACCATTAAAATACGGAAACACATAAAGCAGAAAACACACATATCCTAGCCTCTGGAGAACAACTGCTGTTGAGTCAAGTCATTGTTTTTTTCCAAATAAGTGTCCAAACGGGTTACCGTCAGCTTTCTAGGTCGCTCTTTTTTTTTTTTTTTTTTTTTTTCACTCAACACGGTCACAGACCGCTTACCACAGCAGGAGGGTGTGTATGCGTGTGTCGTGCCACACGGAGGTGGATTTCATCTCAGCTCGAGGCTCATTCTCCAAGTGGTTCTTCTATCCCAGCACCACTCTGCCCGCGCCATGCCCTCTGCTCAAAGGAGCCCACCTCATCCTCGTCACTTCCTGTTCGAGCTCCGCAGCCCTCACGGGCCCACCTCACCCCACGCTCCCCTCCCCTCTCACTTTATCGCTAAATCTTCCGGAAGATCCGCACCTCTTCCTGAAAGTAACCTGTTGAGCCAAATAAAGCGGCTTCCGGTTTCGCACCTGCCCTCCGCCCTGTGTTTCCCGGTCACGGCCACCCCTCTACCTCGGCCCTGATTCTGATTCTAGCTTCTGATTCTAGCCAGCTCGGCCAGCCCCCCCCCAAGAGAGGCCACCTTAGGGAAGGCTTCTCTGAGGGTGTCAACATGACCCTCCCGGGGCACCCCAACACTGAACCTTGCACGCTGCGTTACAAACGTTGAGCTGTGCGCCTGTGCTCCCCACCAAACAGAAGGCCCCGTGACAAAGAAACGTGTCTTAGTCACTTCTGTTTTCCCGGTACAGTAACTGGCTCACAGAAGACCCTCGATAAATATTAGATATGTGAATGGATGCACGGACCGAACGATGAATGAAACAGAGTAACAACAACAACAAAGGAACGTAAATCTAAAACGCAAAGCGTCTGTCGGTTCTTAAAGGCAGGGCACCCTGTTCCGATGGTGATTTGGCACTCACACCGCCTCTGGTCGCTGCTCAGCACCAAGGGTAAGGGTTTATCCACCGAAAGACCCTGGACAACAGTTTCTACAGCTTTAAGTCTTAAAAAAAAAAACAAAAAAAAAAAACAAAAAAAACAAAAACATAAAACACTGTTTACTCTGAGTTTCACACTGCACAAGCTCTGCCATACGATGCAAGAGGGAAGGTGCTTCGGCTCTGAGTGCCAAAGACTCGCGTTCAGGGCTGTCCAGTGAAGCAGGAGCAGAAGTGGTTCATTAAGAGAAAATGTTCAGCTGACGGAAATCCTTTGATTAGATGGAGTTTCACAAGTAGCACTTCCGTCCTACCCGGAGGCTGAAGGTGAGGCTGAAGGTGTTCGGTCACCGGGGCCGCGCGTCAAGCTGGGCTGCCCCCAGAAGGCCAGACGGCCGGCCTCCTCCAGCCCAGTCTACTCGCTGACACCAGCGAGAAAGCCTTTTCTTAGAGCTGGTGCAAGTGCCACACTAGCCATAAACGGAGGCCTGGCTTGAAACTCCTGTGCTCAGCTATGCTAAGCAGAAATCTCCTCCCTCGGCACTCTGAAAGCGGCGGGCTGCTAAGCAGCCAAGTCCGATAGCGGAAGTACTCGAAACAGTCTCTGCTCTGCGTCACATGCAGAAATCCTCATTTGTCTTCCCCCACTCTCATCCAAGCTGACAGCGAGATCTTATTTCATATACTTTTATTCAACTCGCTCGTGTACAGCAAAGAATTAATTCCAGATTAATCATCTACTGGGCTATGAACTATTTAAAGACAGGGAGAGTCTGCTCATCGTTCTATCTACTGCGTATTGAGCACCTCGGGTATTGAGCACAATGATCAATTTATAAAGGCTTCCATGAGCCATGTTTTGTTTAGTAATGAGTCTGCCTATGAAATGTCCGCAGCGTAGATTTCTCTTTACCAAAAATGTACATCCTCAGTCCTGCGGGTATGGCTGTGTAGGTTCCTAACAGGCTGACCGTCTATACAGTTACATATGTCATATATATACATAATATATATGATATATATAAGTGTATAGTATATATAATATAATATAATATAATATAATATAATATAATATAATATAATATATAATATTAGTTAACTATAAATTCTTCAACTCTAAACAAAGTACAAAAACCAATTATCTGACGCCTCTGGAGAATAACCAAAACAAGGGGATTCTGAAAGGGAGTCAAAGCTCGGAAGAAGGGAACAGCCTGGGCACATTTACTGATGTTAGAGTTTTTAGCCTGAATGGCAGAGTCTGAGGCAAGCACAGTGAGGAAATGTGAGGGAGGGATATGAGGAAAGACAGCCGGAGACGAGGAGCCTCCAAGTTTGTACAAAAATGCACCCAAATCTCTGGTAACCCGAGGACCATGTATGCCAAAAACAAACACAAAAGTCAAACTAAGGAAAGAACAGAACTGAGATCTGTATGCCACCCAACAAGTCTGCGGTCTTGGATCCAAAATTACCAACATTCCTCAAGAAAGAGAATAGAATCCAGTGTTTTGACAAGATAACACTCAAAACACCCAGGATACAATCCAAAGTCACTCACATGCAAAAAGTTGTAACAATATGACTCATTATCAAGATTAAAGCTTATCAATTCAGGTCAAATACAAGATGACTAAGATTTTAGAACTGGAGACTTTAAAGCACCTATGTTAACTGTGCTCAATAACACAAAATAACGTTAACACCTCTAACAAATAAAAAGCAGAAAATCCCAGCAGAGAAATTTTTTTTACACACACATTTATATATGAATCAAATAATAAATTCTGAAACAGATCATTACAATACTTGATATAAAAAATTTATCTGATGGGCTTACCAGAAAAATAAAGATAACATAGGAGATAATCCATGAGTTTAAGATAAGGCAGTAGAAATCCAATCTGAAGAGTGGGGGATGGGATGGGGGAAACTATAATAAAAGAGGAAAACGCCACAGGAACCGTTTTGAGAATATCAAAAGGTTAAATACATATGTAACTGCTCTCCAAAGGTGAGGAGAGAAAGGGTCATAAAAAAAGCATTTAAAAAAATTATAGCTAAAATATTATGATGAAATGGACAAATCCCTTTGGGGGGGAAGAGAAAGATCACAAAAGATTAAAAAATTCTCATTAATGCCATAATTAACTATGAACTGAATTATGGGGTGCCTAGGTGGCTGACTTGAGCTCAGGTCATGATCTAACGGTTTGTGCGTTTGAGCTCCGCATTGGGCTCTGTGCTGACAGCTCAGAGCCTGGAGCCTGCCTCAGATTCTGTGTCTCCCTCTCTCTCTGCCACTCCCCTGCTCACACTGTTTCTCTCTCAAAAATATATAAACAATAAAAAAAAAAAAAAGACCCTGAATTCACCATCAAACTTCAGGCCCATATGGTTTCACTGCTGAATTCTATCAAATACTGAGGACAAAACAGCACCAAACTTATATTCTTTGGGAGTAGGAAGAGGAGGGGAGAGGAGGGGAGGGGAGGGGAGGGGAGGGGAGGGGAGGGGAGGGGAGGGGAGGGGAGGGGAGGAAGGGGAGGAAGGGGAGGAAGGGGAGGAAGGGGAGGAAGGGGAGGAAGGGGAGGAAGGGGAGGAAGGGAAGGAAGGGAAGGAAGGGAAGGAAGCGAAGGAAGCGAAGGAAGCGAAGGAAGCGAAGGAAGCGAAGGGAGAAAAATGAAAAGAAAGGAAAAGAACAAAAAGAAACAGAAAAAGAAAAAGAAAAAGAAAGGAGTACTTCTCACTTTATCAATCTGGCATAACACTAAGATCAAAATCTGATAAAGATGTTATATGTGAAAAAAATATATATAGGCCAGTATTGCTCATGAACACAGATGCACTTGAATCCAACAATATATAAAAGGGATAATAATAAGTAGGGTTTAACTCAGGAATGTAAAGGTGGTTTAATTTAGACGATCAATCAGTAAGATTCACTACATTAACAGTGTAATGGAATAACATTCTGTGTTCATTTCAATAGACATAGAAAAGGCATTTAACAGAATTCATCACCTACTCAGGATCAAATCTCTCAGCAAAACTAGCTAGAAGGGGACTCCCCCGACCTAACAAAAGGCATCTACAAAAACCCATGGCTGTTACCACTCTTAATGCTTTCTACTTTGGGAAAAAGGGAAGAAGGTCTAATCACACTACTTGTACTCAAGCATTAGACAGAGATACTAGCCAATACAATAATGCAAGCTAAATAAATACAAGCGTAAAAACTGGAAGGAAGGAAGGAAGGAAGGAAGGAAGGAAAGAAGGAAGGAAGGAAGGAAGGAAAGAAGGTAGGAAAGAAGGAAGGAAAGAAGTAAACTTTATGTAGGTGATAAGATTACACACACAGCATATCCTAAGGAATCTGTGAAACAACTCACTAAAACAAGTGAATTCAGCAAGGTAGCAGAATACAAGGTCAACTTACAAAGTTTTATACTAGAAGGTTAAAAATTAGAAAACAAAATTTTAAAATATTCATTTTACAATAGTATCAAAAAACATATTTAAGAATAAATTAAAAAACAAGACCTTTATCTTGAAAGGTACAAAATGCTGCTGATAGAAATTAAAAATCTACAAATGGAAAGATATACCATCTCAAGGAAGAGAAGATTCAATGTTGCTAACATGTCATATCTCCATAAATTAATCCACAGATACCATGCAGCTGCAATCATTATCCCAGCAGAGTCTTTTGTGAAAATTAATGAAATAATTCTTAACCTTACGTGGAATTGCAAAGGACCTATATCGGAGCTATCCTGAAAAAAGAAGGATGAAGTTGAACAGGCCACATCACTTAACTTCGCGTCTTATTACAAAAAGCTACAGTGACGGAGACAGTATGGAAGTGGTGTAAGGATCCATGAACAGATGATCGACGTGAAAAAGACACTGCACACAAAGGACTCTCGCTTACGTAGTCCTATGGTTTTCATCAAAGGTCCCAACACAGTCAGTGGGAGGACAGCATCTCTCAAACAACAATACTGGAAAACCAGATATCCGTATGGAGAGAACTTCTGACCTTTTAGTATCACAGCATACACATAATTTCCGATGTACCACAGACCTAAAACCAAAAGCTATAATGGTAAAGCTTTTAGAGGAAACACAGGAGACGAGATTTATAGCTTCAAGACAACGCTAACATTCCTTTGAGGTCGCCAATTTGTTAGTTCACAGAAGGTAATAATCATGAAAGAAAAGAAAAACCCTGATATACTAGACATCATCAAATTAATAACTTCTGCTGCTCACAAGACACTAGGAAGACTGTAACAGGAAAGCCACAGACTGAGCCAAATACTCACAAAACATGTCTAACAAAAGGCTTATATCCAGGACATATAAGAAAGCTCCTACAACTCAATGATGAGAACACGTGCATCCCATTTACAAACAGGCAAAGGACTCAAAAAGACACTTCAAAACAGAAGATGCGTGGGGGTGCCAGGGTGGCTCAGTCAATTAAGTGTCCCACTCTTGATCTCAGCTCAGGTCATGATCTTACGGTTCGTGGGATCTGCACTGACAGCGGGGAGGGAGCCTGCTTGGGATTCTCTCTCTCCCTCTCTCTCTGCCCCTCCCCTGCTCACACGTTCTCTCTCTCAAAATAAATAAACATGAAGAAAACAAAAAGACACGTGAATGGACAGTAGGTACGTGAAATGCACACATCATCATTAATCATCAGGGAAATGCATATTAACACAAGAAAATACCAATATACAATGAGGAGGGTTAAAATTCAACAGATTGAGAACATCAGACACTGATGACGACACAGAGCCACCACACCTGGCTGGCACTGTTCCTGGAAATGTAACAAGGTACAATCACTTTGGGAAAAAGTATGGCAATTTCTTGTAAAATTAAGTGCATAGTAATTTAAATCTTAAGTATTTCCTTGAAATAAAAACATATCGTCACAAAATGTATGAAAACCTGTATGAAAATGTTCACAGCAATTTAATCTATAATTCATTTGCAACGAATAAGTAAATTGTGGCATATTCAAGTAATGGGACTACTATTCGGCAATCAGAAGAAATGAACTACTGATGTATACAAACAGTAGGCATAAATCATGTAGTACATGAACTCTCAAAAGAAAGAAAAACAGGATGAAAAGCGTACCAACGTTATCAAGTCATGCCCAATCTAAAATGATCAAGATTTCAGAATCAAAGAGAGACTTTAAAGCACCTATCATAGGGGCGCCTGGGTGGCGCAGTCGGTTAAGCGTCCGACTTCAGCCAGGTCACGATCTCGCGGTCCGTGAGTTCGAGCCCTGCGTCGGGCTCTGGGCTGATGGCTCAGAGCCTGGAGCCTGCTTCCCATTCTGTGTCTCCCTCTCTCTCTGCCCCTTCCCCATTCATGCTCTGTCTCTCTCTGTCCCCAAAATAAATAAACGTTGAAAAAAAAAAAAAAAAAAGCACCTATCATAATCATGCTGAATAACACAACATTTGCAATACACGAAAAATAGAATATTTTTCTAGAATAGAGTAGAGTAGATAATATTTTGAACATTTATGTGTTTAAACCCTATGCTAAGCATTTACTATGGATAATCTTATTTAATTCTTAGCAATCCAGCCTCTTACAAATGAAGAAGCTAAAGTCGAAAAATTAGTTCTGTAGGTCATCCAAAGTCACATCACTAGTATGACTCAGAAACACGCCTTAGGGCTCCTTAACTCACACTAAAGTCAAACAGAAAAGATAAGATCACTAAATAAGTTTCTCATTAACTTTACAAGTACCTCTGTGCTGGTGTGAGGTGAAGGAGGGCTATGCTAAGGGAAGACACCTCAAGAAAATATCAAACAATACAAATTAAACACCTGCTCCCTTGGGATTAGGCATACCACACCTGCAGACCTCACTGTCTTACCTTAGGGAACTGCTTTACAGGAATTAACACTTTCTGTCCCAGCTTCATGTTCTTATTAATCACCACATCGATGTACTTTTCTTCGTCCTTGCCTTCTCCTTTCTGAAACTTTTCTATTTCTGTGGAGGAAAAAAGATAACAATGAAGTATGTGACTTAAACCCCAGAGGTTGGGAGTTCTCACTAGCTCTACTGCGGCGTGAAATCAAAGACAGAAATACGGGCCATCAGATCAATATGAGTTTTTCAAGTGACGACACGTTCCCCATTTTACCAATCGTCCCTCACCAGTACAGCAGGAAAAAGGCATAAACCATCGCTCTGACAAGTCCAATCTCAACAGCCCATGCTAATGAAGGAAGCAAAACGAACCAGTTATAAAACAGACACAAACAAAACGAAATTTCTTGAGGCCTTCTGGAATCCTAGACAGAGGCTGCTCAAATAGCTAAGAAAAGCCAGAGAGTATTCTCCGTTCAGTGTTACAAGGATATGACTCCCTATTTATCAGCTCCTCCTGGCTCTCCAAGGCTCACACCAGCAGGAACTGATTCTTTCAGATGGCATTAAAAGCCCTAGACAGCTTCTGTCAGTTGACGTCCCCAACCAAATCTACCCTCCTCATAAGAGACACGGATCAACTATACACTCAGGTCTTCCCTAATGTTCCTTTCTCTACCTATAATGTTATTATTTCAATTTCATACATCTCCTTCAAGATTCAGCCACATCAAACACTATTTTTTATGTGTGACTATCCCTTTCACCAATGGGGCAGGAGGGGAAGAACCAGTCACTTCCACCTCGATACTCACACAACACTTTACGTACAACTCTACTGTAACTCCTAGATGACAAGAAAATGTGGTTCCTCCATACTGTATCTCTGTTACAGACGATGTTTGTGCCCCCCATTCATATGTTGCAATCCTCACCCCGGATGTGATGGTCTTAGGAGATGGGGCTCTAGGGAAGTGATCAAATCAGGAGGGTGGTGCCCTCATGAAAAGGATTAGTGCCTTGTAAAAAAGAGCCCCCACACCTCTTTCACCCCCACCGCCACATGAGGACACGGCAAGAAAACTGCCATCTATGAATCAGGAAGTGAGCCCTCACATGACACTGAAAATGCAGGCATGTTGATCTTGGACTTCCAGCTTCTAGAACTGTGAGAAAGAAACTTGTGCTGTGTCCACACTCCCCAGCCTACGGTATTCTGCTATACATCCCAAGTGGACCAAGACATTCTCCCACTGGAACATAAATTTTACATAAAAGTCTGTTTCTTCCTTCAACGAATGTCTACCACTAAGCACACACTCTGCGTACCTTCCAGATCTTGGAAAATATCAGTATGCGGTTTCCGCTCACTGCTGCCTGTAGCGTTTGGCTGCTTCAGAAGAACACCAACAGGTGCTTGAATGAGCGCTGGCTGAGTGGGTACGCGCACCGTTCCCCCCACAGGCCGGGCACAACCTATCCAGCACGGAGAAGGTCCAAAGACGGCGTTGGTTGCACAAAGGGCACACACCTTCGTTCGTTTTGCTTGCGGGGCTAGGAATACCAGTATTTAAAATAGGCCACAGTCAAGACATGATTCAAGCCTCAGGCAAACAGGAAGCTCAGAAAGGTTACTTTGCTAATAACAAACGATAAAGGTAGGATTTCTCTCCAGGTTTGTCTAACTAGAAAGACAGTGTGCCACTGCAGGCTCGCCCACCACGTTTTCTGTCATTTGAGACAGAAAATAAGATTTTCATGGCACCTCAGGAGAAAAGGAGGATCTGCTTACAGCTGGAGGCTGCCGTCACCACTGAGGAGCCGGGTGGCAGGGACGCCTCCTCGCGGTAATTGTCCATCCACCTACCCCTTCATTCCGTTCATTAGCACTAACCCCCCAGCTGTCTTACTTGTATTCAGAGCTAGACCTGATCTCTCACCTCCACGGTGACAGTCTTGACACCTATCACGACAGTTCTGAATAAGGTCCTCCTCACCATTTTAACAAGTGTCAGAATAAATTGTTCCTTAACAATGCACGGTAGAAAGTCAGTATATATGTGGGACGCAATGAAAAATATATATCTGCCCTTTGCCCCAAGTTCCTGGCACAGACCTCCTAAAACCCTACAAACTTCCTGAGTGATAGGAGTGCATTTTATCATTCCTAACAAGCCCCTTTCAGCCATACCTGCCTTTATGCTAACGAGATGACTCTTGGAGGAAAAGGGGGCTGCTTGCCAGAAAAGCCAACCATGTGGAAAAACAAGCAAGGGCCAAGCTGGCACATTCAGCACTCCCACCTGTGGGGGCAGAAGAGGAGCTAGAAACGGAGTTCGATCACCAATGACCAATGATTTAATCAACTGTGTCCGCATCACGAAAACTGTAAAACCCCCTCAACAACAGAATCTGGGGAGCTTCCGGGCTGGTGAACACAACCACGTGCTGGGAGGGTGGTGTGCCTACAGAGGGCATGGGAGCTCCAAGCGCTTCCCCCAACACCTGGCCCTGGATCCCCTCCTTCTGTTTGGCTGTTCCCGACTTGTAGCCTTTAGAGCAAACCATAACGGTGAGTAAAATGCTTTCTTGAGAATCCTGTGACTCACTCTAGCGAATTACCCGACCTGAAGACAGGTCACGGAACCCCCAAACTTGCGGCTAGTCAGACGGCAGTGTGGGTGGCCCGGGCACCCCACCTGCAGCTGACCTCTGAAGTGGGGTGGCCTCGTGGGATGCGGGCCTCACTCTGCGGGGTCTGCCCTACCTCCAGGAGTCGGTGTCAGCACTGAATTGGATCGAATTGCTGCACACGCAGCTGGTGCTGGAGAATTGACTGGTGTCAGGAAACCCCATACGACAGGGATTAATAAGGTGGTGGGGAGGAAGATGGGGGCAAGCAGGAAAAGTCCTGAAGACAAAAAGAATGACTGAGAGAAAGGAAAAGACATCAGCTCTGCAGCTTCTGACCAAGGCGTCCAAGAATCAAGATTAATACAAAGCCTCCAAATAAACTAATGGATTATTTTGTCTTTCTTGTGTTATCCTATGTTTTGATCCTGGAAACTGACTCAAAACAGAATCTGTATGGGAACAATGTGCATGAAAATAGACGGGCGTGAAATGCAAAGACGCACTTAGATAATCCTTGTTAACTGCTGTTGAGAAAACCTTTTAAGAGTACTTTTGACTTTCTTCTCTAAAAGTACAATATATACATTGGTAAAAATTTAAAACGGTGCAACAGGATATAAACTTAAAAGAAAAGGTTTCTCCTATACCAATACTCCAGAAGTAACGATTATAACAATTTTATATACTCTTCCAGAAGTTTTCCACAAATAAACACATATGCATATGCCCATATGCACACACACGCGCACACATATGCACACGCACATGGGGTTTGGAAACTAGAACTACTGGTGGAAATAAGCTAGCCTAGTTTTGTTTTCCTCAGTAAAGAATAAGTCACACTTTATCTGCTCCATCGAGTATAACAATTCAAGACTTCAGCTTTAATTAGAAGAAAATTCATTCCACATTTTTACTTATGCATTTATGGTATAATTGGAAATGCCTTTAGCATAAAAGATTCAACAAAATTAGATATACTGAAACTTTGTAGAAAGAAAACAAAAAACATTTAATGAACATAAATGTTCATTAATATAAGTGTAATTACCTGTTTTTTTTAATATCTATTTTTGAAAGGGAGATAAAGAGGGAGAGGGAGACAGAGCATGAGTGGGGGAGGGGCAGGGAGAGATGGGGAAACAGAATCTTAAGCAGACTCCGCACTGTCAGCACAGAGCCGGACACAGGGCTCAAACTCAACGAACGCTAAGATCATGACCTGAGCTGAAGTCAGACGTTTAACCGGCTGAGCCACCCAGGCGCCCCATAATTACCTATTTTCAAATAACACTGTATTTTTATGATTTGTGAAAACTTATAAGCATAATATATAATTCCATAATCAACATTCAAATGTCATTCCTTGCATCAATGATATGAAACAATTTAAGTACCACGTAAAATCATAAAGGTTAAAAAATTAGAAAAAAATTATTTGAGATACACCTATGACTTTGAAAAGGCAAATAAAAATTTTAAAAATATATGCTACGTAATTTCCTTCTCTAGACAGTCAACTCTGAAAATCTTATGTTGCTAAAATATCTTGCTACCTTAAGTAAGCTTTGAATTATGTTAATATATAATATTTCACTGTTTAAGACTTATCTGAAAATTGTTGAAGCCTGATGCCACACCACATGCATGCAGGTCTCCAGGTAGTGGAACTAAAACACCACACAGCAATAGAAGCAGCCAAATCCCGTGCCTGGGGTCAAACACACCTCACTAAAATCATGGCCACTATACTTGTCCAAAGCCCTCCAGCTACCAAATTCAAATTGCGCGCGCACATGTGTGTGTGTGTGTGTGTGTGTGTGTGTGTGTGTGTGTTTTCTAGGCACTATTCATTCAATCAACAAGTCTCGGTTTTCCAGCTGATTGAGGATTATGATAAGTAGTTTGATGTTTTCATGAAAAATCATGAAATTACATTTAATAAACAATGCAAAAAAAAAAAAAAGGCAGGGGTATTGTACGTGGTCTATGAAATCATGGAACAGCTTTCTGGTATTTATGCCTGTCCCTAACTGGGAGTTTTATTTTCCAAAACCCAAGTGACCACCTCACTGATCTTCTCTAGGGAAGGGAAGAGAACATAGCTGACACCACCAAGGGGGACACAACCTTTTAGTTAATTGTAGCCAGTGAAGACCAACCATAGAGAAAATCTAATCAGGTTTCTGAGGTGGAATGCATGGGGGACTTGACTTTCACTAATCCTCAGATTACATTTGTTACCACACAGTTCGATGTACCAATGCCATCTCCCAGCTCAGAAACAATAGGCAAATGTGTGATTAGGTTTTCGATGATGTCGGGGATTAAAATGTTATCTTTTCAAATGCTTGACATCAAATTTCTGTCAGCCCAGAAATCTAGTGTCAGAATGTCTTTTTTATTTGTTCATTTCTCTTTTTGTGTGTTTTTGCCTTGGGCTAATACAGAGCTTCCTAAGCAATGGCCACTTACCTTTCTATTTTTTTTTTTTTTTTTTTAAAGTTTATTTATTTTTGGGACAGAGAGAGACAGAGCATGAACGGGGGAGGGGCAGAGAGAGAGGGAGACACAGAATCGGAAACAGGCTCCAGGCTCTGAGCCATCAGCCCAGAGCCCGACGCGGGGCTCGAACTCACGGACCGCGAGATCGTGACCTGGCTGAAGTCGGACGCTTAACCGACTGCGCCACCCAGGCGCCCCTTACCTTTCTATTTTAACCCACCAAATACAGTAAAATCTACTAATCCTCTAAAAAACAGCCAAATAATCTTTGGATTTACATAAGTTACATTTTCAATATTTATTTAAAACATTAAAAATGTTGAGCACTGTAAATTTTCATTAAAAAATGCTTAAATTCTCTCATAGAATCAAGCACATCTAAATTGATACTTTCCTTCTTCTGAGCAACTCCATTTCTGTGAATTCACCCTACAGATATACTTAGATAAGTGTAAAATATTATGTGCGAAGCTATCCATTTTGGCATCGTCTCTAACAGCAAAGCACTGATGATCACCTAACTGTGTATCAATGGGAGAAGCCTGGTTTCAGAAGCTAGGATAAACCCACAGTGTGAAACAGCGTACAGCTACTTTACAAGAGCAACAGAAAAAGATCTCCACCAGATACACTGTTCAGTGTGGTTGCGCGCACACGTGCGTGCACACACACACACACACACACACACGGGATCAAACAGTCTAAGAGTATATGTTCATATTCACAGAAAATGTCTCCCTACTTATACATAAGAAACTAGCAACAGTGGTAGCCTAGCGGACATGAGAGAATGCACTGGACAGTAAATAGGGAACAGGATACTTTTCACTGTATCTTTTACGTTATTTAAAATTTTTGAAAAATGAGGGGTGCCTGGGTGGCTCAGTCAGTTAAGCGTCCGACTTCAGCTCAGGTCACGATCTCGCGGTCCGTGAGTTCGAGCCCCGCGTCAGGCTCTGGGCTGATGGCTCAGAGCCTGGAGTCTGTTTCCGATTCTGTGTCTCCCTCTCTCTCTGCCCCTCCCCCGTTCATGCTCTGTCTCTCTCTGTCTCAAAAATAAATAAACATTTAAAAAATAAATAAATAAATAAAATAAAATTTTTGAAAAATGAATTTTTCACCAATTCAATTTTACAAAGAATTAAATTTTTAAACGTTTAAAAAATGTTAAAGACTTTAACAGAATAGAACAAAAATGTATACAGAAATGGCCATGCTTGTATTCTGCATCTTGGCTAGTAATCCAGAGTTTTACTCTCTCTTGACCATTCACTTTAGGTTCTTGATTCAAGAATTATTTTACTGAAACTAATGGGGAATTTACCCGGGCTGCTTATCTCACTTGAAGCAACAGATAGATTTCTGAAAATTACATGTAAAACATTTTAGTTTGAGAATCTAGTAATATTTTAGAAGCAATGAGGTTCACTTGGGTGGGCAATGAAGACTGGTATCTACCCAAAAACTCCTGACTGAGTTCTGACACATTGAGGAAATTGTAGGAGGTGCTAGGAACAGAGTAGAGAGAATGTGTGGCCCGGGAACGGACACATTTAATATCACGTACACAGTGCTGCAGAGAAGGGACTAATAGCTGCGGAATTTGGAAGATCACTCGAAAAGCGAACAAATATGTGCTAAAGGATAAGGAATGGAGTTTGTCAGACAAAGAAATGATGAATTGCTCAGTGAAGGTAAGTAACCCTGTGTAACACCAGTTCACATTCACCCATTCAATTAGTCAGACTGTACAGTTGATAGATGGAGTTTACCACAACAGAATAACGTATTTTTCCCCTTTCTCTTCTAACGGTACAAAATGGAATAGTTCAGGCGAGTAATGATGACAAGATCCTGCAATCACAGAGCCCATTAGGGAACAAGCTTAGGCATGAACTCAATTTCCTGACCCCACGTCCTGGGTTCCTGCAGAAAGACTGAACAGGTGCAGGGTGAGAAAAGGGGTCATTCTCTTGGACCAACACAGAGAAGAAGTGAGGACAAAAGCATGAAAAGGCAGGCCAGGCTCTTAAGGTCAAAACTGAGATTCTAACAGTTCGGCAACAACAGGCAGCTACTCAAAGTTGTTAGCTGGGAGTGGTGTGAAGGGAGACATCCTTAGGGAAAGGTGATCTGGCAGCTCAGGACCAAATGAAATGGATGTGATACAGGGAGGGAGAGGGAGAGGGAGAGGGAGAGAGGGGGAGGGGGAGGGAGAGGGAGAGTGGGGGAGAGGGAAAGAGGGAGAGAGAGAAAGTCTAAAACATAGCTAGATAATAAAACAGTCTGTCGGGATGAACAAACGTGGGACTGCACCAGACAGTTTATTTTTAGTTGATGTGGACCTAAGAGGGCTGAGAAAGCCATCAGAGGCAAGGCGAAGCCTTCCTATTTAGAGAAAGCGTTAAGCCTACTGAATACCCAATCAGAGAAAACACACAGGGACATATCCATGCTCCTGACCCTTCTGTATTCTTCATCCCATGACACCTACCTCTGGCCACAGATCCTAAAGCACCATGCCCACCCTGCCATATGGAGGTTTCTGAACTTGCTCTCCCGAGACTGGAACACGCTGTTTGCCCTGCAGTGTCTTCTCTCTGGTGTCTCTACTTGGACTCTACTTCCTAGAAAGGCTGTCCTTGAATTCCGACTCTAGTTCACCAAGAAAACACGGCGCTCTGGCATGATGTTCACCATGGCTCTAACCTCCCGCTCAATGTCTGTCTTCTCCAGTAGACTGTCAGCCTCCCCCCCCCCTTTTGGTCCCTTTCATAGTGCCGGCCATGTGGCGAGGCCCCCAGGTACACGCTGTAAGAATAGAAGCTGAAAAGGACGCATCATTACAAACATACATGCTTATAGCCTGACTCTCACTTAGTCTTTTCACTGCTTTATCTCACGTGATCCTGACACTATTCCAGAATTGGTGAGCGTTATTCACATTTCACATGAGACAACTTTGAAAATATGTTTCTGAAAGTCACCGAGTTTGCAAGCAACATTACTGAGACTCAAACCCAGGATTTTGAATGTGGGACCCTTTCCCAATATATTCCACCAACAGGTCATTAAAACGTTTTGTCTAGCTAACAACCCTATCAAGCCTGTAGTACTCCGTGCTTCTACAAAGGAAAAAACGCATTCTCTACAAAACAGGTCAATGAAAGACTGTGTTAATGAGTCCATCCGTCCCTATGCTGAGCCCGTGCGGAATTTCTTCTAGTGTCAGAAACTGTCAGCTAGAAACCCTGAGACTCTGCAACTGTGCCTATTCCTAGAGCCTCTGTTCTTTTCCTGGGTGAATGATCCAAGAAACAGGATTGCAAAGGGAAACATCTGGCATTCAAACTAAGTAATCTGAAGAGGGTTTAACTAAAGGCCTATACATACAGGTGCAGAGAACCTAAAATAATAGCAACAAAGAATGGCATAGTATTCTGGGGTTAGTTAGGAAGGGAGCTGTTATTGCCCTAAGACATGAAGCACAAAGGGGCAAAGAGAGGCAGAGAGAGAGAGACTAGAGGGTGAGGACAGCCTGATGGGTCACAGAGGGAAGCAGGTGGTAACCTAACAGGGAGGAAGCCACAGGCAACAAGCACTCTGACCTCACTTCTCCCTCCTGACAATCTGCTGCTGGAAACCTTCTGGGCAGGCACTGACCTGGGGGTGGATGGGGATGCTCAGACAACCCTCCCATCATCCGTCCGTCTGTCGTATCAGCCTCCTGGGCACAGGGCAGGGCGGAGAGGGTGGAAAGAGACCTGGTAAGGCGAAAGGCAGTGCTCCAGCTCTAGATCTTTGGTAAACCAAAGGAGTCTTTAAAGAGTTTCTGGCACCTCCTCTACATGCAATGCTTTCCACGTGAGCTCACCACACGTGATACTATGCAAGAAAATACTGGAAAAGTAATGAAAGCTGTTTTAGAGGTCACTTATACCAGTACTAATTAATTATTATTACTTTGGTGACAATGATTCGGCAAGTACAGGGCACTGTGTGTGACTTACAGTCTCTCTCTAATCTGCCATATCTATGGTCTATCACGTCCATTTTACAGAAGAAGACCCTGAATATTCAAATGCTTAACAAGCTTGGGGCGCCTAGGTGGCTCAGTGGGTTGAGCATCCGGCTTCGGCTCAGGTCATGATCTCACAGCTCGTGAGTTCAAGCCCCGCGTCAGGCTCTGTGCTGACAGCTCAGAGCCTGGAGCCTGCTTCGGATTCTGTGTCTCCCTCTCTCTCTGCCCCAACCCACTCTCATTCTGTCTCTGTCCCTCTCAAAAATAAGTAAACATTAAAACAAATAAATAAATAAACAAATGCTTAACAAGCTTGACAAAAGTTAGTTAATAAGTAGTTAAGGATCAACATCAAAATCTCTCTAATGTCAAACCCCATCTTACTAGTTGTTTAAAAGCTACTTACTAAAAACTCATTTCAAAGGTTCATGAAAGTCATAGGTCAATAGCACCAATCAGCCTGCACAACAAAGTACTAGTGGGGACAGAAGTTCAGTCAGTAGATGCCCCCTTCCAAGCACCTTGACCCTGAATGAACTGATCAGAGGACAGGGCTCTGCCTGGATCGGTAGTAATGAGAAGCCCCCACATGGGAGAGTAACTACATGCTCAACATTCAGAAATCTATTTCAAAATAATACAACCTCCCAGCTGGAGGATTTAAATTGATCTTAAAAGATATATAAATGGTGTTCAAAGCCACTGTAAATTCTATCTGACAGATTACTAAAACGTTAACTGTGGCTGCCGGTCTGAAAAGAAATTTTTTAACCTCCACCGTGACAAATGTTTTCACTAAGGAATTATTTTATTTAAGCAATCCAAACCTAACTGAATACCTATTAGATTCAAACAAGAGTTGAATACACTAAAACCTGCCCAGGCTAGACTGATTCACACAGCTCGCGATCTTGCAAACAATCTTCCACAAACAGAAATAAATGGCGTAACAGGGCAGAGATGCATATCGCTACCTAATAAGGATGAATAGACCCATCAGAAATACACATACATATACCATCCAGGAGGTGGGACACAGTTGATACCCTACATATTAAGAATGCGTGGACGTACATAAACTTTTATAAAGACAGAGCAAACACTTACACACAACACTCCTTAAATATACGCACAACACATAGGATTAAAACACACACACAAAGAAAGGAAAGTCAAATTCCTCCAGGAAGGAGGAAAGGTTGATAAAGAGGGAGGAGGGAAGGCATTAATTCCACCCATCATGGATAATTTAACAAAAATGTAACGATAATATCGGCAGCGGGGAATGTACTTACTGTCCTCCAGATATTTAATTAATCTTTGTAACACTGCAGCAAAGTAGCTCTCCTCTTCACTGTACAGAAAGGGAGCTGCTTGGAGACATCCAGGGACTCAACTGAGGCCCCACAGTCAGCCCAGATCCAGGACCCCAACAGCGGTTCTCTATTCCTAAAGCTATGCTCCCTCCAGCTTCTCGGTACTACTGTCACACGGGGATCTTGATTTGGAGTGATAAAAAAAAATGTTTCGGATTATTTCATTTTTGCAGAAACTCAACAAGCTACTGAAGTATCAAAAGAAATAGTGTTTATCACGCTGCTTTAAAAACTGTAACACACAGAACAGAGGCCAGTCCCACTCACTTCATAACGGTGTTTAATTTGTAATGATTTATTAACACGTATCTCATTACAGAGGGATTTCGAAAAGAATTTATGAAGGCTATAGGATTCTAAAGAGTCAAACCCACATAACTAAAAAATTCTGAGCACTACTCAGAATTATTACAAAAATTTTGTCAATTTTTTTTTTTTTTTTTTTTTTTTTAAGGAAAAGAAATGATCATTCAATGCCTCGAGGGGAAAGGCTCAAAGCCCTCCAGAAATAAGTAGGTTAACTGGATTCTGGTACTAAATTCTAACAATTTTCAAAATAAACTTCTAACTGCCAAAGGTTTTTTTGCCCCACAATTTTAAAACAATAAAGACCACAGAATGAAAACTGGAGACGAGACATTCCCTAAAACTGGTAGGAGGTGTCTACCAAGTTGGAGAGCTACTTCTCTTAGACGCTACGCTGGAGGCTTTACACTCGTCTTGTCCTCATGACTCCTCAGAGTGGTGCAGCAGAAATCAGTATCCCCTTTCCTCTTGTACCTAGTAAGTGGCAGAGCCGACACCAGACTTCAGGATTACGGGCTCTCGAAGGTTTTGTTTCTTCTCAAGTCACCACACGACTTTGGCTTCCAAACCGAACAGAATCTCCCAAGCCCACAGGTGAACACATAACTTCCACCTTCACCAACTCAACAGAATTCTACAGGAAGAGTCGGTCGACTGCATTTATTGAATATCCACTATTTATTAAGAAATGTAACGGAAGCGACAGAGGAAGTTAAAGACGTAACAAACGTATAACAGTGCAAACTAATTCCCAGGGGGCTGTCATGCGGAGGGGTGGGGACCACCAAGGCCGGGGCTCAGCTTCGCCCAGAGTCTCGCCGGTTCTGATGGTGATATTGGCAAAGGTCTCTTCTACTGACCCGTTTTCGTATCTGGTAGTAAGGAGAGTTCAGAAGTAAGTATTTATTGGCTCTGGCTGCAAGGAATGGTTCAGCTTCCACTTAAATCATCCAAATAAGGCAGGCGGGTAGATGGACCCGGAAGGTGCCGAGAGAAAGCGGCGAGGAGCTCCCACCTTCCCAGACACACCGACCCCGTGGCCATTCCAAATGCTTCAGTGCCACCCTCCCTACAACCCAACACGCCCGTCAAATCAAGATCCGATAAACCCACAGACTAAAGGAAGAAAACACTGCATGAAGTTAATTCACGGTTTAAGTTGGTAACTACTGAAAGGAGGGATGGGAATAACTACCAAAGGTTGAAAAAAGGAATATCTACTTTTTAGTTATACCTGCCTGGGGGTTACACCACATTTCTCACTTTTAATTGCAAACATCATTAAGTATACTGCAAAAGACCAGCCATCTTAAACAATTATCAGGCTCCAGAGGTCAACAATTAGAACCCTGCAAGGATTTGAATTAAAAAAGGTTTTATGATTAGGTGAAGTAATGATCCAAGAAAGAGATTAGTTCTGTTCCGACTGTACTCATTATAAAACCCATTTCCTTTGTGTGAAGATTCAGTGTCTTTCTCATTTATCCTGCTGGCATTACCACACTTGGAGATAGAAATATGACTGCACTAATGATATCCTATAACAACCATATAACGCAAGCATTTTGCTCTCTATTACCTTCATATCTAATAAGATTACCAATGAATATTTTCTATTGGTTAGATACCCAAAATACAGACGCTAGGGCTATGACAGACTACCTGAAATAAATTCAAAGTAGGATATAATCATGCAATGGCTGTAGATAACATTGTTAGGTCAGTCTCATAATCATCCTCAGTCCCTATTGGTGCAGCAAAAAGATCAGAGTAGTGGGGGAAAATAATCCTTAAGGCTTTAAATCATATTTTTCATATGCTGATACAGGGTCACTTTTATAAAAAGAACACTAAAAATAAACAGCACGATCAAGGGTGGCAACTAGATCCCAAGAACACATCTGCTCTGATGTAAAAGGCATTTCAACAAAACTACAAGGGATCTGCTACAATAATGAGCGTGGCTACAATAAACAAACACAAAACCAAAACAAAACCCCACAGCTTAATATAATACAAAACATACAAGATGCCTAAAAATGCCATACTTCCCTCATAACTCAATGTTCTTCTAAGCTACCTGAAAAGTGCCAAACAGGCATAAAACACTTTTTAAGAGTGCAATTTGTTTTAAACAAAATACAATTATAACAGAGATAAAAATTTTGTCACTCAGATTTAATCATCCCAGGAAGGAGGGACATTGATAAAAAATCAATTTGTAAACACTTTAACAGCCACAGCTTCTGAGGACAGGAAAAGCCAACACAGATACACACAGTTACTGAAAACGAGGACAACGTTCCCACGCCAACTTAAAGCTGGGAGAGTGACCCTCTTACACTGTGTACGTGGCTTCTCCTTATGAGTCGGGGGCCCTCTCTTCACAGTGGACGTTCTCACTAGGAGTTTTCTTACAAGTATTTGTCAAGCTGGGAACAGACCCCCACATTCTAAACCAAAATGTGCATTAAAATCATCTAGGGATCTTCCAAAAACCAACTACACTACGGCCAGTCAATAGTATTTGTCTGTTTTCACTCTGACCTTCAACCATAAAGAATATAGTTAAGCAATTATGCAGGCTAGTGGGTTCTACCTGTCAAATCTCCCGACAACTGGCTGATTTACTTTAAGGCTGAGTATACGGATTACTTGTTACTTGACAGAACCGCCCCACGTGGCCCGTCTGGGCAAATGAGGCAGAACCCCAGGATACGGACAGGGCTTTACTTGGACGAAAAGTCCGGCAATAAGTATCTTAGGTTGACGTCTGACTGTCTTCTTTCCTCTTTTCCTCAACACAGGAGGAGGGACAATTTGTTGCTCTATTCGACGAACGAGCAAGAAACCAAGATGAGAACACAAAGGCCAACAGCATAGCTACGAGTCCAGAGAAGTGTTCTCTTCGACCAGTTTCGAGAATCCACCAGTCTATATGGCAACTATGGGCCACAATACATAAACAGATAATGCAGTGTGACTGACGTACCACTATTTCCTAGGATAGGGAGGAGGAACCATTAGGGAAAAAGTCTAAGAAGACTCTGTACGGGAGGAAATCATGGGAAAAAGTTGAAAAGCACTGTCTAGGAAAACCAGCTAAGTAACTGAAAACACTTATCCCAAAGGAGAAACGATTCCGGAGAGAATAATAATACATATACAAATATTTCTCTGTGTCATATGAGAGGGATTAGATTTGGTCAGTAAAAAGGCCAGCAGCACCATTATGACTAAAAGGCAGAAATTAGAGAGAAAGGAGCTACCAGTCCGATTCTAGAGATGAAGATTCTTGTAACAGCATGCTTCCAAGATGGAACTTAGCGATCTTAAGGAGATTTTGAGTTCCCTCACAGAGCCCTGTCCGGCACACGCTGGGCCCACGTGACTGGAATGTTCACAGACAGGAGCCAACCATCCGAAGGCAAGATGAACTCAGACGTTCTTTCCAACCCTGGGATTTACACACGTCCTTATCATCTGTCTCCCTGACTAGCTCCTGCACACACGGAACTCTATTATTCATCATCATACTCCTGGTACCTGGTTATGCACCATAAATATACCACTCATCCAAAATATATTTATTGAGTGAATGACAGAGAATGACGGTGTTCTCCATGGACAGCATAGTTAGACTTGATGAACTTCTAAGAATCCCCAAGGTGTGAATTAACCAAAACGAAGAGGACCCATCTATCTCTCACTTCTATAAACAAACCGTCTATGCCACTTCCTAAGCTACGGTCTCTCCGTGGGCACTGGGGGCTGCCAGAGGAGGGAGACTGATGGGGCCTGACTCTTCCCATTCTGCTTCCAGTTCCTGGCAGCATGCCGCACGCGGTTTCCAGATTCCACCAGTGACAGTGATCCCCCCACCTTCCCAGAACCGCCCTCACCGCACCTCCTCAGCAGGCCAGGGCCCTCTGCTCAGAGCCCCGGCCCTGGAGCTCCCTCCTCAAGCTTCCTGAGCAACCACACTGACTGGGCCTTGGAGCTTCCCCCAAGTTTTGTCCTTTGCTTCCCGGGCCCTGAGGGGGAGGGCCTGTGGCAGTGCTTGCATGACCCCATCAGTGTCCTGTCTGTATCTACACTTGCTTTCTTGCTTTTCCAGCCGGCACCTGCCCAACCAATTCTTTATGGTAAATCCTCTCTGTGAAAATACCTGGTGTGATCTCTGTGTCCCTGACTGGTTCACCATCCTGGTAAATTCCTGGAAGTACAGTGGAAAGCACCTGGGAATCAACAGGCTGGGAGTGTAAGTACCAAGTGCCAGATCCCAAGCTGGGCCTGCAGGTGGGCCCTTAAGGGTCCCGATCGAGCCCGAACAGGGCAGAGAAGTGGCAGAGGAAGGGAGTCAGAGGGGTGGCCTGAGCCTGAGGCCTACCAAGGATCTCTAGCAAGGATCCTAGAGGATCTCTAGCAAGTCAAGTCCCTTAGCATCAATGAGCCCTCACTTCTTCATGTATAAAAATGGGGAGAACCCAGGTCTGTGTGAGCCGTCCCCAACACCTGGGGTTGGGGGTCACTAATCTAATGGCACTGAGCCTCTTCTGATTTGATTCTTCTAGTTCCGTGTTGCTTGGAAACTCAGATAATTAAATGTTAGACCAGTGATTTATTAATGGTAGGTAATAAGGCCCTGAAGAAAAGGCCGCACAGCCTTCCTGGGCAGACAGCACACTTGAACAGCATCTCCTTTACCCACTGAGAGCACAGTCTGGCTTACTGCCTTGGCCCCTAAGAGGTCCTGGCCAGTGGACAGCAGAGGTGCTGAGCCAGGCTGTGGTGTGCCTGTCCGCTCCCCCCTGCACCCCCAGTCCTCACGACAACGATCACCTCTGTTTGGAGAAACAGCATGTACGTAGCGGCATTCGCAGAGATGTTCTCTATACAGTGGAATCATAATGAATATCCTGGAGGCTGAATTATCTGAGCTAAATGTCTGATTTCCCCTGTGCAAAGCAGAGGAGCACAATATAATCTGGGAATATGCAACCGCAGGTGATGTTTACCTTGAGAAACATACCTATCAGCATTCTGATTCGAGTTAACACCGAGTAAATTTCTATGAATATATAACCATTCAACACATTATTCAGAGGGAAAGTGTTTATCATCTTCAAAACATTTGCTATTCCAAGAACTAATTAAGTTTACAAACTGTGTTGTGAATACCAGAAGGCAGTAGATGTACAAATCATACTGTTAATTATGCCTCTGACAAAGAAACCGTATCACAGGTATTACATACAAATGCTACAACTAGCCAAGCCCCTGGAATCCCATGATCTCAAGTTTGGGAACAAATGAAGCCAAAACATAGCATAAAATGACTATAAAATTAAGTTGCTTAGAGGAAAATTCAAAAAGAGCCCTAAGTGAATGCTTAATCGAGTTACGTGTCACCTGCTTTTGCTTATGGCACTCCCAGAACAGCATATTAACCTACAGCCTCCAGACAACCGCCATGTCTAGCTTCTTGACACCTGCAATAAGAGATTATAAATTAATGATGATATGGAAAGTAGAGCTTAATTTAGTGAGATCTGAAGTGATAGGAAACTAATAAAAACACAGGTTCAAATCACAGACCAGCACTTGCATACAGTATGACCCTGGGAAAAAGAAAGTGGGGGGAAAAAAGCTAGTCAGGGGGCTCTCGGGCCCCTCGACTACCAATTAGGGATAGTGGAGCTATGAGGACTGATGACGGACATCAAGAGTCATGCCTCGGGGCGCCTGGGTGGCGCAGTCGGTTGAGCGTCCGACTTCAGCCAGGTCACGATCTCGCGGTCTGGGAGTTTGAGCCCCGCGTCAGGCTCTGGGCTGATGGCTCAGAGCCTGGAGCCTGTTTCCAATTCTGTGTCTCCCTCTCTCTCTGCCCCTCCCCCATTCGTGCTCTGTCTCTCTCTGTCCCAAAAATAAATAAACGTTGAAAAAAAAAATTAAAAAAAAAAAAAAAGAGTCATGCCTCAACACCACGCGTAACAGATTCTAACCTCCTGCACATTCCATATTTCTGCATAGTAATATGAGCAGAGGTATGTAAGACAAGGCTAATAGAACTTCAATGAGAAGTTTAAGTATGAATATAATCAGAATTCGAGATAAAGATTTCCAAGAGAGACCAGAGTTCTAGCAACTCCTGATCTCTTGCAGTCAGCAAACCAAGCACCGGGGAGGACACGGGCGTGGTAAAGCCAGGACAGCTTGATCACGAAGCTGGAGAAGCTTGAACACTTCATAACGCACCTCATAACGCACCTGCCACTAAAGGTCTAGTTGGGTGAATCACTTCTCCCCCTGGAGACTCTGTCTCCTTACCTTAAAATGGGGATCACCTATCCTCTCACAAGGTTGAGGTGGAAATGAAAAGAGACCGTGCAGAAGACGACGATGTACAACCCGCAAGAGCTATGCAAGCATCACCGGGAGGGCAGCAAGGTCAAGGCAATTCCCGTCCAGGAGGCTACCTCGAAGCTGCGAGAGTAAGCCGCAGACCACACGTCGTAACAGGGAACCTTTCCAGCTGCAGTTAAACGAGGGCAACCAGGTTAGGCTTTTCATTTCCTACTTATGACCTGGCCAGCTCTCCGAGCTCAGACCTGAGCAAAAGCAGGTATGCGTCCCTCCAAAGAGCAGGGAAGGTGGCATGCTGGCTGAAGGAGCAGTTCCCGAGAACAGTTCAGAGAACAGCATATGCACAGTATCGACAGAAAACTGTGCCTCTAGGATTATCGAAAAAGGAAACAGCAAATTGCAAAGTGTTCCATAACAGTATAGACAGGTGTATTTCCACACGACGCCATCTACTGCCTTATTCCTATCCTGGAAGCATGTCACACGCTCATAGCACATGTGCGCGAGGGACTATCTAGAAGGCGGTCGAAACCACACAGACCAGCGCCAAGAGGGCTTTCTGTGATGGTGGACACATCTATCCATGCAGAGTCCAGTAACTAGTCACAGGCCACATGTGGCTACCGAGCACCTGAAGTGTGGCTAGTTTGACTGAATTTTTAGTTTTATTTCATTTTAATTAAGACGTGAGTAGCTTCAAGTGGCTAGAAGTTACCACAGCACAGACCCACAATACATCTAAAAACTAGAAAGGAAGTGAAAAGGCATTGATCAGCAGAAACAGATGTCATGAAGTTCAAACTTTGGTTTTTTATTCAGCAATTTACTGAGAGCCTACAGCATGCTACGGGCGCTCCCTAACAAATACCCGATGACTAGACAGCAGCTGTGTGGGACAGACACGTTCATGTGGACTCGAGTCAGGCAACCCTGGGCTCAACAAACAGCGGCTATGTTACTATACAGTATCATCATATTGACCCTGTTCTCAACAAGGATATTCATGTGGACACTCACCACCCAAAGTATAAAGTTTAAGCATTTTAAGAAAAGTCCAAGGGAAACATTACAAAAAATTGTTTTAAAGTACAGGATTTTTAAAACTTAACTATTATTTTTTAATGTGTTATTATTTATTTTTGAGAGAGAGACAGAGACAGTGTGAGTGGGGGAGGAGCAGAGAGCGAGGGAGACACAGAATCCGAAGCGGGCTCCAGGCTCTGAGCTGTCAGCACAGAGCCCGACTCGGGGCCCGAAGTCACAAACCGTGAGATCATGACTGAGCTGAAGTCGGACGCTTAACTGACGGAGCCACTCAGGCGCCCCGAAACATTACAAAATTTAAAGGACGCAGTAGACACTTCCAGGTCCAAGATCAAGAGCACCTTCAGAATATGTAATATGTTAGCGGAGCCTAAATGAATAGGCTTGGATACGTGGAGGGGCACCCATCCTGTGCATGGGGGCAGCAGGAGTAAAACTCAGTAGATGTATCCACGGTAATGTCTGCAAAGACTGTGAAAGAACAGAGCCACAAGAGCATAAGGTACAAAGGGGATGTGGCTGGTGACAGAGCTGGGAGGTAGGCAGAAGGCAGACAGGTCAGGAAGGGCTTGGGGCGCAGCCTTGCTGAGTCGCAGTCCCTTCAGGACGGGCCGCGAAGCCTGGCACTCGCCCAGGGCAGGAGTCACAAGAGATTCACGGTTCAGAAAAAGAGAGACACCATCCCGCAGCGGTGCCCGATGGCTGTTCTGCTCTGACGACTCCACGTCTACCGCTGTCTGTGTTAAGGCTACACTACCCTAGTAAACAAAGATGCCATAAAAAAGCTGCACAGGAATGAAAATCTATGATAAAGGAAAAGTGGTTTTTGAGACCCTCTACAGGCCTGGTAACTACCCACATCAGAAGAGGGAAGCAAATTAAAAACTTCAACAATTCATGCAAAAATTACAAGATGTGCTAGTATGATCTTTAATGGAAAAAAAAACAAACTCACATATTCTACATAAAACTTCAGGCCAGTGAGAAGCACCACACGGCAGCACCCCAAAATGTCTTCTTGGGACTACAAGGTCATGTTACTCTGAGACTAAATATTAAACAAAATTCTGTCACACGGTACTTATGAACGAAGAAACAAACAAACAAAAAAGAAATTCCTACGTGACGACTTTTCTACAAGACATGATAAAAAGGATTGAGAAGCGACATTTCTGGACATCTGGTAAAGAGATAAAAATCTGTCTGAAGGATGGATAGAAATGTGTGATTTCAAATCTCCTTTCCTCTAACGCACTTTCAGCTCAACTCTGCTGAATTCATTCCTATCCCCTCAAATGCATTCAGATCGCTTAAACATTCTTTGATGTCCTTTGTTTCTTACTCAATAGCTATCTTACTCAATAGCTACAGGTGCTTCTTCCCAGAGTGACTTTTACAACTCATAGAAATAATACGTCAACAGAGAAAAGTATTGCCCGACACAAGAAACGTGTCATGACTAACATTTTACGTGGACTTATAAGTCTTAATGCCGGGGGCATCACACCTTTTACATATGTTCATGAGTCACCAATCAAACATGTTCAAAGGCTCTAAATCCTAAGAAAGAAAATGTTACAAAATAAAGGGAACAAGGCTCAAAATTCAGTCAGTGCTGTTTTTGTTTGTGTCTACTTTACACATTAAATGTCTGTTCTGTCATAAACTATGATGCATGCAGTGTAAGCAGAGAAAGAGATGAGGGTCAGAGTTTTTTGAGAGGTTCCTGAATATCAGACAAGAATATTGTAGGTACTTTTAAATACCTTGTCTTAGTTAATCTTTGAGGGAGGTTCACAAACACAGGAAGGTCTTTCCTGGCCTAGTGAGCTAAGTGGAAGTTATAGGTACCGAATCCACATCTGAGTAAAGGGCCACGTTTTGGGCAACGGCAATGGTGTTACATTCTTCACAGAGAATATTTAATCCAAGCGCAATATACTTAATACAAGCTTCCGCTCTACTCATCGTCCCAAAGCACCCACGCCATGCTACTCTGTAGCATTTACTCTAAATGTTTAGATCTGTCTTAATCATGGCTAACTTGCACCACTCAGGACAGTGCCTTGCACATAGTTAAGTACTGAATGAACAAACGAATACATAAAAGTTTTCAATGATGTTAAGATGTGAGTTCTGTGTTGATTTTTGCCATGAAGTAGTTAAGTGACCTTTAGCAAACTACAGATTTTTTGAGGTTTATTTTCTGTTTCTTCTAGGAAATATGTGATGAGCTTTGTACCTCATCCTTCCCTGAATACAGGCAATACCTACAACTGGGACTGACGGCCTCTGAGACAAGGGTAGGGTGACATCTGCTTCCTTTCCAGACAACTGCTCATCTGAGTGGCCTTAGTTCCTGCCTACTTCAAAGGCCACTCCTGTCACCTTCCGTTGGCCCTAGGAGCTCTGGCATTCAACTTTTGTTGGGTTGGTCAGGGTCAGTTTCTTTGGAAACAGAACTGTGAGTGACACCAGGTGAAGCATGGCCTCTTCCACACAGAAAAGTTTCAATAATATCACCTCTTTAGCTAATCACTTTATTAAAAGAAAAAAAAAAAAAAACCCGAAAAACAAAAACAGATTCCCACGGGTCCTCAAAATGAATCGCATTTCCCTCACTGGCCACTATACCACTCCCAAACTGAACTTCGACCTCTTCTTGAAATTCTCTTGTTCTTGTTTTTAGGCCTAAGTCCGACCTACCTTAGCAGTAGCGGGTGATTTTTCTGAGATCAGTGATATACTCGTCAATGAAGAGACACAGTATCATCTGCATCGATATGACAACATGATGTTCTGGGACAAAATCCTGAAGGTAATTGTAGCCAACTCCATCATACAACGAAGGCAAACTCTACTTTAAATGTAAAAAATATTTGCTGTTTCATTTTAACTCTGTGGAAGTTAAGTGGGATAAGAGCTCTAGCAAGCAAGGAAGACCAGATAAAAGGAAACTGCTTAAAAATTTGTTTAATTGCCACCTAATACAGAAAGAGTCTTTGATCAAACAAAACTCCAGAGTAAATCTCCTCCTCCAGGCAAGGCTAAAAACTCAGGAAGAAAAAGTAAGATAAATGGGCTTAAGACACTCCAATGTGCTTCTAGAATAAAAACTTAATAGTTTTAAAACATATGATGAAAGTAGAAACTAAGATGTATAGATACTGTGCCCATAACAGAAACACGACCTGCTGGCTATATTCTGCAGCTAAGATTGTATATCTTCAAAAAGAAGAAATTATAATGAAGGACAAAGTTACAGATAAGAGTTGAAATTTTCATTTTGTATAAAGGGACACTCGCACACATAGCCAAGTGCTTTAGGAGTTTTAATAATCAAGGTGGATTCATAGAAACACTCATTTAAAAATAGGCAGAAATGAATTTAAATGACATCTCCAACACTTAGAAGCTGCATGACTTTGGTCAAATTGCTTACTCTTTGACATTCTCTTTCTTTATGGGCAAAATACAATGATGCCTACCATACAGCACTGACTGCTATAAGCAACGAAACCAGAAAACAAATATAAATAATTCCTGAAAGTCAGTAGGTACTGACATTACATATTAATTACCTTACATTACCTATTATAATTACCTATATTATATTTAGTTTTTTTAGTTTATTTATTTATTTTTGAGAGAGACAGAGAAAGTGCAAACAGGGGAGGGGCAGAGCAAGAGAGGGAGAGAGCAATGCCCCAGCAGGCTCCACACTGTCAACACAGAGCATGACGTGGGGCCCGAACCCACGAAACTGTGAGATCATCACCTGAGCAGAAACAAAAGCCAGCCACTCAAGCAACTGAGCCACCCAGGGGCCCCTAATTTATGTACTTCCAGGAGACATACCCCCCGCCAAAAAAAACAAAACAAAAAAAAACACCCCACACTGAAAATATCAGTTTCCCTCCACAACTGACATCTCCAGTGTCTTGCTACCTTGCTCATCTCCTACCTGCACAGTCAGATGCCTGCCCACTAGACGAGGCACCAAACTGAACTGTGGTTGCAGAAAGAGAATTATGAAAAGCAAGGCAGTTCTAAGAGTAAGC
This sequence comes from Puma concolor, assembly GCF_028749965.1. Classification (NCBI taxonomy): domain Eukaryota; kingdom Metazoa; phylum Chordata; class Mammalia; order Carnivora; family Felidae; genus Puma; species Puma concolor. Next base: position 7,192,590 of record NC_141684.1, read on the forward strand.
ACAATGAACAGAACCAGTCTGAACCAGCTCTCACTCATATTTACACTAACGGGGATTCTTTCAGAGGAAAATACCCAGTACTGATCAGGACAGAGGAAGACAGGTGCATAAGAGCAGGCTGTGCACACAGCGGTCACCACCGGTACCACCTCACGTCTCCTCCCCACTCCAGCCTGTGAGCCTCAGGGTAGGTTAATATCTTCCCTTCCACTGTATCCTCCACAACTCTTAGTAAATGCTCAATATATTTCAGATGACTCAATGAATAAATGATTAACATACATGTACTCATTATATTCGAAAAGAAGAAGAAAACCAACCCTTTGCTCATTACTTCAAAATCATTCCATTCACCTATTTACCGAATGCCTTTCACACGCCAGGGGACACGCTGGCTGTGGGGCTCTTTCAAAAATAAGACAGAAACTTATTTCTGTGACCAAAAACTTTAAGAGCAAAGAAGACAGTCATTAGGGAGATAATTACAGCAAAGGGTGCCGGGTGTCCCGACAGGCGGGTGCACAGGCTAAGAAAGACGTTACCAGAAGAGCTCGATCCAGTCTACTTCAGGGTCAAATAAGGCACGTGGAACCTACAGCTTGCTGAAAGATTGTCAACCAAGAATGACGTGCTCAGCTCTGGCTGGTACAAGAGCAATCTGGCCGCCTGAAAGAAGGTGGTCTCCCAGGTGAGGGGCAATCCAGCAAGGCAGGTGATCCACCTAGGACGACACAGCTGCAGAGACATTTCTTAACTGTGACCAAAAGCTCTGCTCCCACAACCCCCAAAGCCCCAAACAAAGTGTTTTACGAACTAAGGCTTCAATCCCTCCAAGCAACGCAATATGGATGGACCGTAACCGGGTCGTTTTCATCTTTGAGTCTGTGAACATCTGGAAACCCACTCATTGCCTTCATACGGAGCCACGCCATGTCCTTAAATGAACGCATCGGCATAAGAATTGGGCCACGAACCGCAGGGCAGCGAAAAGAAAAGGAAGTTATGTGCCGCCGTGATTTAGTACAAAAGGACAGGCCCGCTTCGTATTTTGTCCTCACATATAAATCATCTCATAGTGATCCAATTATTCACAGAATAATAATATATTTTTGAGAAGTCAGATGGAATAATGCAAAAAGAATGGCTGACTTCTAGCCTTATGACCTCAGATAAGTTCCTCATTCACTTGGTTACACTCTCCGCACTTGTAAAACTGGGGGAAATACTACACGCTTTTCATGGGTTACTCTAAAAAAGTAGGTTTAGTGCATCAAGAAAACCTACTAAGCACAGCACGGGACACACAGCAGATGTTAACAAATGACTGCTGCTTTAGATACATCTACTTTAAAACGTAATGTCGATTTCTTCACTTGTACAGACCCAGCCTGATGCCCTTACAAATCGCCACCTTCCACGCACTGTCCCAGCCCAAGAAAAGGCCTTTCAGGTACTCTGCTTCCTATCAATAACAGGCCACAAGAGATGCTGATGTTAAAGGTAATAAGGTTGAGTTCGTGCAGAAAGGAAACGTTTACAAACTTCGAAAGCCTTCAAAAGAGCCAAAATGAAGCGTGAAGATGAGAAAAAGGCACGCAGGAGGGTGGCTCCGGTCATGAGATAACACCTCCCTTTCAGAAAGACCCCTACAAGCCTACCGTCAGGACACATGGAGTATTTCCAGCACGTCCGCTGGTGGCGACACCGGTGATTTCCCGCCGCCCCCGCGGGGCACTCACAGAGCCCGGCCTCGGGGACAGGAGGCACTGCACAGCTGGAGGCAGCCGCACTGCTCCGAGGACCACTACACCCCATGAAATTATGAAACCGCGCTCCTGCCCATGGCTAGTCAAATCATGCAGATGGTGGCAAATTCTGCGCTGGTCCCCCAGGGAGGCAGGAGGCCTAATCTCCCCTTCTACCTGGACTCATTTTTGGGACTTAACCAAAAGTAAGCGGCGGAGGTGGCCCCGTGGGACCTCAGGGGCGAGGTCCTAAGAAGTATTCCGGGTCCTTGCCTGAGCCTCTGGAACCGCTCGCTCTAGGGACACTCCCTCTGGGAGCCCCGCCCCTGTGCGCTAAGCAGCCCAGGCCTCGACCAGGCCACGGGAAGGCTGGCGGTCACCTGCCGCCCGAGCTCCCGGCGACCGGCACCGAGCAGCACCTGCTGGAGGGGCAAGCTGGATGTCGGCCCGGCCAGGCCTTTGGGTAACCGCAACCCTGGCCGCCATCTCGCTGCCACCACAGGAGAGCCTCCCAGAGAGAGCTGCACCCAGTCACCCACGGAACCGTGCACGCGAACACGACCCTTCAGTGTTCTGCGCCACTGAAGTCTGGGTGGTTTATTGCACAGCAGGAGAGAACATGAGTACACCAGGGCGTGCGCATTTCAAGTTAAGGAGTGTCACCAGGGTAGCGACCCGCCTCAGTGTTAAGTAGCCTGCCCCAGGTTCAACCTGGCAGATTGTGTGGTTTCTTTTAACCCTGGTACTGCTTTAAAAAGACAAATTGCTTCTGAAGAGTTTCTCCAATTCACTGTTGTGTCTTCTGCATAAGCTTTCTCTTTGTTTGCATGACCTTTCCGTTCCCCGCAGTTTTCCTCCCATTTCGGCATCCACGCGCACATCCATCCAGGTCTACAGCTCACGTGCCCTCGGCTCCATCCCCAACCTGGCCCTTAGCTCATCTGCAGGGCCTTCACGGACTTCCCAGGAAAGGAATACCTTCTCAAGCGCTCGTATTTACATTTCGAAAGGAATGCTTAGGCCGTGCTTCGTAAAATATCTAGCTTAAAGCGAAACTACTTCCGTGTAGTTCAGTGATTCAATTCCCAGATTCTCTGATCAGCTCCCTGAAGCAAAAACAGGCTGTTCATCCACCACTCTTGGCCCGACATTCAGTCACCCGCCCAGTGATCCATCCATCCATCCATCCTGCCCGGGTGCCGTGGCCTGTGCCCGTGCGTCTGCTGGGGAACAACACCGATCCACCAGCTTGAAGGCGCTCAGCCCCGGTAGAACACGTGGACTTATAATGACAAGATCACCATACAACCCCTGATCAGGGAAGCGTGAAACCACAAAGGACCCACAAACACGATGGGGCTATAACTGTCTGTTGGACAGATGCGGGAAGGAGGCGCGATCACCTTTCTGACTGCCGTTAACACACTAATCCAGGCTAAACTCACGCCGTACTTCCTCTAGTTGGAGTTCAGCTATTTGCTGGGGTCCTAAAGGTAGTTCACCGCTCACATTTCACAGCCCAGCAGGCCGAGGCACAGCTTACACCCCGAGGCACACAGCAGCAGGACACCGCGGCTTGGTCCTGAACATTGACGAAGGATGAGGGATCCGCACAGTAACGTCTGAGCCCAACAGGAGGAGGGGGCACAGAACCAGGTGAACTGAATCCTCAAGGGTGGCAAGCCTCTGCAAAGGCTGACGGGGCCAAATAAACGATGAGCTAATTTTAAAAAATGTACGTGCATGACTTCTGACAAAGATTCAAAGGCAATTCAGTAGAGAAAGGACAGTCACTTAAACAAAGTGTACTAGAACAATCAGATATACTTATATTATGTATACAACATACCAATTAATCTCCAGCCTGGCCATATACAAAAAACTAACCGGAAATAGACCGTAGGCCTATATATTCCATTTCTGTTTCCCATTTTCTTTGAAACGTCTTAACTGTTTCTCCATACATGGAGCTTTCTCTAAGTGGGTTAGCCCAACAAATATACAAGTATTTTTTTAAGTTTATTTATTTTGAAAGAGGAAGAGAGTGTGAGCCTGTGCGCAAGCAGGGGAAAAGCAGAGAGGGAGAGAGAGAATCCCAAGCAGGCTCTGTGCTTTCAGCACTGAGCCCAACACAGGGCTCGATCTCACGAACCCGAGCCATGAGATCATTAAGAGTCGGACACTCGGCCGACTGAGCCACCCAGGTGCCCCAACAAATATACAAGTATTTTTAATTACTGTCAGGAAGTAGATGAAAAATTCATTTTAACAGACACAAAATTCAGATAAAAAAATATAAGTTAGGGCAAAGTAGTACAACCCACATGTCATGTGCCTATAATCCTCTGTATTTGTTCAAAGACTCAGCTACTCAAAATGTTTCTGTATCCACTATGTCATATTAAGGCAACACAGCAGCCCTGGTTTTCAACAAATGTCAGCATTCCATTTGGTACTTGCAGTCTTGAGACTTATTTGTCAGGTTACCAACCTATAGGTTTGTCAAATAACCATTGAAGGGTGATTGTAGTTCAGGAGAGTATACAGTTGATTATTAAAAGCTATCTTTATAAAATTAATGTGACTTTTCCTGTTACCAAAATATTCTTAAATGTACAAAAGAGTTAATTTTAAAACACCCTACTTTATTATATTATGATAGTAGTTTATAGAGTAAGCAATTACTAAAACAACAACCAGAACACCTAGCAATGTGTTAATAGCCACTGGCCAAGAAATTTAACTCATTCATGGAACAAGCTTTACTATAGTTCCCACTAAGCATTATCCTAGATGTGAAACATGGTCTCACAAATCCAAGAGTTTCCCATCTGTTTAATCTTAGGACCCCTTTATTTTTTTTTTAAGTTTATTTATTTTAAGAGAGAGACAGAGCATGTAAGCAGGGGAGGGGCAGAGAGAGTGGGGGAGAGAGAGGGGGAGAGGGGGGGAGAGGGGGAGAGGGGGGGAGGGGGGGAGAGGGGGAGAGAGAGAGAGAGAGAGAGAGAGAGAGAGAGAGAGAGACAGAGAGAGAGAATCCCAAGCAGAATCTGCACTGTCAGTGCGGAGCCCTCCTCAGGACTGGAACCCACAAACTGGGAGATCATGACCTGAGCCGAAATCAAGAGTTGGATGCTTAACCAACTGAGCCATCCAGGCGCCCCAGGACCTCTTCAGACTTAGACTCCTACAAATATTTAAGAACCTCAGAGAGCTTTCTGTCTGTGTTATAACCTATTAATATTTACTACATTCTAAAAAAAATTTTTTTTTCAACGTTTTTTATTTATTTTTGGGACAGAGAGAGACAGAGCATGAATGGGGGAGGGGCAGAGAGAGAGGGAGACACAGAATCGGAAACAGGCTCCAGGCTCCGAGCCATCAGCCCAGAGCCCGACGCGGGGCTCGAACTCACGGACCGCGAGATCGTGACCTGGCTGAAGTCGGACGCTTAACCGACTGCGCCACCCAGGCGCCCCTACTACATTCTAAATTAAAACTGAAAAACTTGAAAACGTTTGTTAATTTAAGAATAATAACAGTTAATGGTTACATTTTAATATAAAATCATATTTTCATGGAAATAACTGCAATTTCCAAAAAAAGGGAAAAAAATAAACAAGAATGGCAGTGTTACTTCTGTACACGTCTTTAATGTCTGTCTTAAAAAAGAGTGTTGAATTCTCTTGTTTCTTCTGTGTTTCAAATATTCCAACAGGTTGCTGTGAAAGTATGTGGAAAAAGTCCACACAAGCGCGCATTTGGGAAAAGGAGGGGTCTTTCCAGATGATTGCGGATGGTCTTTGTACACCAGAACTCAACAAGCACTAGTTTCTTAAAGGTGAGTGGCAACGAGGCATCTGAAACTTATCAGTGAACTTTTCATACTCTGTTAAATTATAACCCTTTAGATTCTCTTGTACTTGGAGTGAATTTTTACTCATGTGCACCTTTATAACATCACACGTGATCATTTGTAAAATGCCAGCTTTTCGTGCACATCTTCCAAACGCAAACACATTTCCTTGACAATATTTAAAAAAGCACATTTGTTTATGTCACTACTCTCATCAGAATCTTTAAGTATTAGGAATTGGTTAAGCATGTGCTCAGAATTTCCAAAAATCTAATTTTCATTTGAAAACTCAAATTTTATCACTGGTAACAAATACTGTGAGCTACTTAATCTGAAGTAAAGATTCACTTCACTCACTTCTGTAAAATACCCACATGTGAATAACCTTAACTCACCTGTCAATGTCAGCCTTTCTTTTGAGTAAAAATGAATTTTTATGAAAAAAGTGACTAGTTCAGCTAATGGCTCAAACAATCACATGGTTTTTCCTTGAGACAACTACGATTTACTGCTCAGCATCCAGAAGACGTACTATACACAGGCTTCCCTTTTTGACACAAAGAATATTAAAAACAAATGTATCCAAAGAGTGACATTCAATCGCACGAACAATTTTCTACTGTTCCAACAAGAGCATTCTCAATTGAAACTGGCTTTTTTTTTTTTCCTGCCAGCACCTGGTAGTGAAGAATAAAATTACCATCAAATACAGTTTGGTGCCACTGTCCTGATCTGTGCTAAAGGACCAGAAATTTTACCCGCATTACTTCTGCATTACCAGTAAAAAATGTTAACATAGTGAAAAAGGCAAGAAACATCATGTTATTGAAAAAGATTGTTGTGACCTCACAGACCCCCTCCAGGATTCACAGACCACACTTTTGAGAACTAGTGCGTTGATCTACTGATGAAACTATGTCAACTCTCTCCTGAGTCTCCAACCAATAGGACCACTGCCCCTTATCTCTTGGGCTCTCCGGTCCTTAGCTTTCTAACCAAACCAATATTCTTATATCCTAAGTTAAAAATGAAATACACATACACACACAGACACACACACACACACACACACACACACACAATGTGTATCTTTACCCAGACTAAATATTAACCTGCATGAATATAAAACTTAGCTAACTGTTGGGGCACCTGGGTGGCTCAGTCCATTTAAGTGTCCAACCCTTGATCTCAACTCAGGCCTTGGTCTCCTGGTTGCGAGTTTAAGCCCTGCACTGGGCTCCACACTGGGCATAGAGCCTACTTAAAAAAAAAAGAAAATAATAATAATAATAAAATAAAATAATTTTTAAAAAGAAGTGGTTATACTATTAAAACAAAAAACTTGTCTAACAGAATGCATGAATTCCAAAACATTTTGTTCATCCTGGGTTTTTTCTCTCTCTCTCTCTTTTTTTTTTTAGAGGGAATGTTTTTAATTTTTTCTAAAACCCAAAGAATTCTCTCTAGAGAATAATTCTAGAGAATTATGTTGGAGACAACATAAGGAGCTTGTCCCTGCCAGGGAGAAGATAGGTGGGTTCTTAGATTTACCAAGAACTGGGGAGAATGCACTCTCACTCCTAGGGCAATGTGCAAAGGAAGGGATTCTATGCAAATGAGGGAGAGGAGGCAAGGTAAGTCCATGATAGTAACATTAGTTCATTTACATTACTGGGTTAACTAGAAAACCACAGGTCAGCTTGGAAGCTAAGGGAAAGTGGGGAAGACAATTAAAATATATTAATATATTAACATATACTGAACACTTACCGGGACTCACACATATTGGTTTCATGATCATATTTAAAGCTCACAACCCCTATTTCACAAAGCTGATGAGTCACAGGCTGTCAAAAGACAACTGGATATGTCAAATCCAAAGTCCCTGGTGACTCACACCTCTAGTAATATGATTTATACATTGAAAGATGTGTCAAATTCCCAATAACAGTTTGATTTACAACAGGGTCAGAAAATTTTCTGTGAACGGTCAGATCGTAAATATTTAGGCTTTGCAAGCAGTTAAGTCCATTACAGCTCTTCAATTCTGTTGCAGCACAAAAGCTACGGGGAAATTACAGGCTATAGGTAAACAAATGAAGTGTGGCTGTATTCTAATAAAACTTTATTTATGGACACTGAAATTTGAATTTCATAAAACTTTTACATGTTAGGATGTATATTTTTTCAACCGTTCTTAGCTTGCAAGCCTTAAAAAAAAAGCAGACTTGGCTGATGAGCCAAATTTAGAATATATCCTACACACAGCCTGGAGACTGCTGTTAAGTATTTTATAAAATTCAAGAATATGCTTATATATTCTTCATATCTTCAGAACATTTTTTTAACTTTCTTCATATTTTAAACTCATGACAGACATAAAACTCAGAAGCCAGAATAAAGAAACTTTATTTCTAGTTGTGATAATGACTTATTCATTAAGATTCATTAAGAAGATGCTTTTGTATTAAACCCATTCACTATTGTGATCAGTTTCTGCGCAGGAGAATATTTATATTAAATGTTTATATTTAAAAGAAACAAAATTGAACAAATTTTCAGAAATATCTGGAAAAATTACAATCCATTCTTCAGTTTTGATATAACAACTTCTTAGCTACTTGGTTAAAGATGCTCCTAATCAAAAACTCTTCAGGGGTGCCTGGGTGGCTCATTTGGTTAAGTATCCAACTTCGGCTGAGGTCATGATCTTGTGGTTCATGAGTTTGAGCCTCGGGTCCGGGTCTGTGTGGACAGATTAGAGCCTGGAACCTGCTTCAGATTCTGTGCCTGCCTCTCTCTCTCTGCCCCTCCCCTACTTGCACTCTGTCTCTCTCTCTCTCCCTCTGAAAAATAAACATTAAAAAAATTAAAAACTCTTTAACAACAAAGAGGAGTATTTATTCCACTGAAGTATTTTAAGAATTACATGAGCTAGGGGCGTCTGGGTGGCTCAGTTGGTTAAGTGTCCGACTTCGGCTCAGGTCATGATCTCACAGTTCATGGTTCCAGCCCCCGCGTCAGGCTCTGTGCTGACAGCTCAGAGCCTGGAGCCTGCTTCGGATTCTGTGTCTCCCTCTCTCTCTCTTTCTGCCCCTCCCCCACTCATGCTCTGTCTCTGTCTCTCAAGAATGAATAAATGTTAAAAAAAAAAAAAAAAAAAAAGAATTACATGAGCTAATGCACTAAGCACAGTGCCTAGTACACAGCATATATAATATTATCTGATATTATGCTTAAATAATAGCAAAAACAAAGAGAATATTCAAAAGGAATAATCTGAACTAGGTTCAATTTTTTTAATGCACAAAGTTTACTGCAGTGTTATTTATAATAGGAAAAATTGGAAATCATTTCTATAAAATGAAATTCATTAACTACACTGGAAATCATTTCTGTAAAATGAAAATCATTAACTACTACATATCTACAAAATGAGTTTATGCGACTACTTTAAAAAATTTGAGAAAAGTTCAAAATTTACATTTTAAAAGAAGCTTCCAATTCTGGCTTCAGTTAAAGCAGAAGCAAGCACAGGCTACCAGGAATGCAGGAATCTCCCAGGAATGCGGCCGAAACCTGGGCAGAGCGCAGTGTGGTCAGGGCCATGGGCAGCAGAGGACTGGGGAAGGAAGGAAGAAAGCCAGCCACGGAAGTGATGGGCTGAGGGGTCTCTCGTCTTCCTCCTATTTTCCCCATCCTGGACTTCAAGGTAGCCCCAAACCCAGAACTCTGCGCCGGTGATCAACAGCCTCCTTCTGGTCTCAGGAACAGGAAAGGGAGCTCTCAAGGTTGGGAAAACCCTCCAGAGAAGTCTGTTTTGTCTTTTCTCTCTGCCCCTGCGCCCAGGCAATCCCAGGGCAGTGAAGGCAAGAGCAGGAGAGGCCTTCTTCTTGTTTCCTGGCCTCGCTAATTCTCAACCCGAAAGCCTCCGCTCAGGCTTCACAGTCTCCCGGAAAGCCGTTTCTCACACCGCAGTCTGGACTGCACGCGCGTCTCTGTGCTCCTATGAAGCCCCCGACGGTAGATCCATCGACGGGGCGGTCCCTTTGACCCCCTCACACTGAAATGCCCTGGTTTGGGCCTCCGACAACGAACCCTTCTCTGTGCTTCCTTTTATGTGCTGATCCGCCTGCTAACACTCAAATTCGGCTAGAGGAGGGTCCTGGCCACGCCGCTCATGACCGTGCACCTGGTGCCAAGAACGAGGCCAGTATACAGATGGCAAGAAACACAGACTGAGCGAATAAACGGGCATTCCCAAACTGTCTTCCTTCCTGATTACAAAGCATTGCCACAGAGCGACCTTTTCGAACCCCGAGTAATTCACGGGTGCGCACAAGGTTCTAAGACGTGGTATTTAAGGACTCTTCCATACTGGTCAACGTGATTACCTCCTGTACAAGCCACCAACTAGGCTCCCAGTAAAAACAATCTTATTTTGAACAATTATTTCTTAATTTGAATAAAGCTTTAAGAAACATGAGGCATGGTGGCCCATGCAAATTATCATCACATTGTGTTTAGTTTTCTTGCCAGTTACTTCAAGTATATTTATTACTGTTTTATGAAAAGTCTGTATGTGCCACTCCGATTTTTCTGTCAGACATCTGCTTTCTCACGTGGGCCTACATAGTTTGCTTTCGGATTCCATCTACTCTCGTGACTTTATCTGCCGCTCAAGGGCTGGCGGCCCCACACCATCTTCACTGCATCCAAACTCTTTTGTGGGCGTCAGAACGAAGTATGGTCTCACCAGCCAACAAGGATTGAGTACTTCCTGTGCCTAAGACCTGACAGTAATTATCTTATTTCATCTTTGCAACAACCCAAAGAGGGAAGTTTTGACATTCCCACTGTAAGACGGGGGTCCGCAACCTAGCAGAGTGGAGGCTTCCGTAGCCATGGACGCCCACCACTGCCCTGCCGGACCACCAGCCTCCCTACTGGGATGTACCCACTTGACTGACTCCCCACCCCATCCCCCGGCCAACACTCCTGAACTCTGAAAGTGGTGCTAGTGTATACTTCAGTTCTCTTTGGGAACTGATAGAGATAAAATGTTAAAAATTATTTATTTTGTTCTAAAATATCATTCAAAATAAGTATGCCTACCAAGTGGCACACAGCATACATTACATAAATCATAGATACATAAATAAAATCAAATGCTTAATGCCATGTTTCCAATGCCATTACTGTCACCACCTATTTTAATGATTTGTGCTTAAACCTAAAGATATTACACAAAGAAGTAGTTTTACAAATTCCAATACAAAAACAAACAAAAAACAGAGAACATTTACCCATTACTCACCATCAGCACTGGCAGATACTGAAGTTTAGAATTTCTACACCCAGTGACACTTCCTTTTCTAAATAATATGCCCTCAGTCTGCTCCTTGGCTTTCCTCTTAACACCTGATTACACATTACCCTGTATTCGTTACTCACTTTCATATTATTAAACTTTTCAAACCCAATTATAAAAAAATGTTGAATCCCACACCTGTGTTTCAATAACCCTGAAAATAACAATGGTGATGATGATAGCACTTGGGCTTTGTGTTACAGTTCACAAACTAAGAAGTCTTTCTCATTCTTCCATTTTATCTATGTTATCTCCATTTTAAATTTGAGGAAGTAGAAGCTCAGAGCAGAGCAGAGAAGCAATTTATCCGAGGTCACAAGGTTCAAAGATGGGCTCTATACTATCAGACATTTATGAAGGCATGGAGGCTAGGAGGGTGGGTGCTTTGTTCCATATAACATTTCTGGAACCAGAACACTGCACTTAATTAACAAAGAGTAGTCAATTTCCTAGAGCAAAAAGCTACAAATCTAAATTATAGACAACAAGTCAAAAAATAAGGGACACTGGGTAGAACATGGGTAGACATGTTCTTTTTCAGAGCTGGAGAGCTCATCAAAACCAACAGTCATTGATTGGCCTTAGATTATAAGGTATTCCTCCGTGTGTAGATATAATCGTTGGCTTCTTTCCCCCAAGTAAGAATCCCAATCTTCCTGGGATATGAGGGGTCACTCCCGATACACTGGGGGGGGGGGCTGGAACCATGCTAAGTGCTCTACAAATATGAAATGTTACAACAGTTCTGCATCTATATCACACACGTCTATGATTTAAAAAATGAACCCTTGGGCGCCTGGGTGGCGCAGTCGGTTGAGCGTCCGACTTCAGCCAGGTCATGATCTCGCGGTCCGGGAGTTCGAGCCCCGCGTCAGGCTCTGGGCTGATGGCTCAGAGCCTGGAGCCTGTTTCCGATTCTGTGTCTCCCTCTCTCTCTGCCCCTCCCCCGTTCATGCTCTGTCTCTCTCTGTCGCAAAAATAAATAAAAATGTTGAAAAAAAAATTTTTTTTTTTAAATAAAAAAAAAAAATAAAAAATGAACCCTTATAACAAACCTTTGTCAGCCTCATTTTGCCCAAAGTCATGCAACAGGTAAGTGGCACAGTCAGAAAAGAGCTTCCATAAACACGTAGAGACTACATGGGGCACTCTAAGCCTACGTGGCTAGGAAAACCACAAGAAGCACGCAACCTTTTAATGGAGGCAGTGACATGCAGGGGACTTCAGATTAGAGCTGAGGCCTTCAATACAGGCGATATGAAACCGGAAAGTCCGGAGCAAGGGAAGGCAAACGTGTTGATACTACACGCCAAAAGAACAGGGCGCCATGACAGATATCCAGTGTGCCCATCGATCACTGAGTGGACCGGAATCCTGCCGTCTGCCCAGCACCGTGAGACACAGAGGTGAACGAAACAGAAACAGTCCCCAGGCCTGTGGGGGACGACAGCCTGATAAGGGAGGCCGACTTTGTAAAGAAGAAGGAGACAAGGGGTTGGACATAACTACCAAAGAAAATAAGAAGTCCCTTAAAAATATTACCAACTATAGTGTGATAATTTAAAATATTAATCACCATCGTTAATAGCTGCTTCTATATTCTGGCCAGTCATCCGCTGCCTACAGGTACCTTATTGGGCCTCCACACATGACATCTCCACTCATTTTCAGAACAGAGAACACTCCCAACAGTTAACTTCTCTAATGCACAGATAATAGTCAACATTGCCGGGACCTGAACCCAGGATTAGCTGAGCACACTCAACAACTCCACTTGGAAACATTCATTAAGCCTCAAGTAGGAGTAGGAACCAACAGTACACTGAGTCTATAGTAATGATCAAGACATGTCCTATTTCCATATAAGTTATACTGCTGTTCAATGCAAATCATGATGCTGTTTAGTCTCTAACTGAACATGGGCTCTTTCTGTTCTTTTAAAAACAGCCAGACTCCTAATCAAATACAAAACTCACATCACGAGCACTGCTTTCTCATCTTGCTTTTTTCTCTCAACTCTATTGTTGAGGATGACATAATTTTTCGAAAAGATGCTTAGTACTAGGGCTGACACTTGCTGCCCTTAACTTTCTCTAATCTCTGGATGTTGAATCTAAATAAATAGCAGTACAAATAAGGGCATAATTTTATCTTTTTAAGTGTTTTTTTGTAATAAGCTGAATTTGGAGTAGGTCTCCAGACTTCTTACCTCTGCCAGGCTGCAGGATCAAGTCACAATAAGAAGGATAGTTTCACAGCTTAATAATTGAAAGAAACATGATCTCTCCTGCAACCCATCATGTTACCTAATAAAGCTGATTATTCAATCATTTGGCAATAACAATAATTTGGCACTTCCCTCTTAGTTCTTTTCTGAGACCAATATGGTAATAATCTGCCCTAAGCAAAGCACGATCAGTATGAGCAAGTGTACAAGTTAAAATTAAATACGTGAAACTACTCAACTTTATGTAGAATTATATATGCTATTTTCTACAACTGTATTTATATACTTTATGTATTTATTTTTCTCAAGATTAGTATCTGACATACATACACTTATGTGTATACACATGTAAATACACAAACACATATACACAGCTATTCATGTGCACACACAGTAACCATTTCTGAAAATAAAACATTCAAACTGAAATTTTTAGCACTGATTTTTTAAAAGATCTCATTTTTGAAGCACTTCTATGGCACAAGGTTCAACAATGTTAAAACAACCCTTTAAGCCTAAGAGTTACAACGATTCCTCCGTTACTTTGAGGGCAACGTCCATGTTTCTATCCGTTAGCACAGATTCTGAAATGGAATTAAGACAAGTTAATCCTTCTTTTCCTTCCTTACAGCAACCATCCACCCAGAATTCCTCACCAACCCAGAACCTACCGTGGTCTCCCAGGGTTCCATGAGTTTGTGCTGTTATCCACTCCCCCTCTCCTCCTTCAATCCCATTTAAGCTTTAAATTCAATCTCAAACGTGCCACTCCTGTGACTAACCCATGACTTACACCCCCCAAGTGCTCCTCGAGCAGCTGGGTCACACTTCCTTCAGGCACCCCCTTCCCAGCTGCACCCAGCTCCTTCAGAGTGTCTAATACAACAAGTATTTAATAAATTCATTTATTCCACAAACATCTGAAGTCCACTATGTGCTAGGAAATCAACAATGAGCAGACACACTTGACCTCTTGGACCTTAAATGTTAATATTAAATATACTAACAACCACTGACAAAAGATGTCAAATCGTTAATATCCTTAAACATTACATGTAAAATATTTAAATGATCTAAAATGCTGGAAAAAAATAAGGAGAATCATAAAGGAAAGAATAGAGGAAGAAAATGTGTTTTACATAGGTCTAAAGGTTCAAGATCAAAATACCAGATAGAAGAGAAAAATCATTTCATACAGATTAGCTACAACCATCCTCTTCTAGAAAGAGAGAGAACAAAAGAGAAAAACCAACTTGCTTTTTTTTCTTTCCTCGGAGATGTTTTTGAAAAAAAAGTATTTGTGTGCAGTATGATTCATGTTTGATCAGATCTGATAACAGTATTTCTGCAAATCAATTTCTGTCACAATTAATCATGTCAATTTATAATAAATATACACCACATAAGAATGGGTTCTGCTACACAGGGAAACATCACTGTTATTATGCAAAGTGTGTTCATAATACTGAAAACGTCTGGGCGGCAAAGCACAAGATATACATACCTAACTATGCACAGATTACCTGTAAACGACTATTGATATGCCTCTCTGACGCAGCTGAGAAAGCCATTCATTTGCACTGCAGACCCAGCTAACTCGTCTCTCTTAGACAGTGGAGACGACACGTGCCCTGCCTACTAGCAAACCTAATTTCTGGGAGGAGTCTACACCTCCAGTCACACCTCTACCAGAAACAGGAGCTCAGATAAGAACCTAAGAACCTAGGGCAAGGGAACTTCTCGCAGACTTGCTGTGAGGCTACCGTCTATTTCTTCCTCCTTCATCCGAAATTTCGCTTCACATTTTCTACGTGCCGAGCACTGCTTTGACTGCATGGTATCAGCACTAAATACTACAAAACCCCGCCCTCGCGGAACTTAGGACCTGCAAAGGAGTGATGAATTTAGAGAGAAAAATGAAGCATTATAAATGGTACAGGACAGGGACTTGACTCTCACTGACCTCTTCATTTGCTTCTCTAACCATGAGGTTGGCAGGCTGACCATGAGCCAGGGCAGCCTGTGGACTGTGAGTGTCACCATCCTTCAGAAAGCCCAGTGGGAAGCAAAATGGAGTGCACGAACCACATTTCTCAAGCATGTTACTCGTCACTCTCCCCGCCCAGGGCCCAGGTCAGTAACAAAGACACCAGGTAGAACTCGGGAGCTCAGGCCTTTTGTAATAATCCAAGGATCCCTGCCTGGTGCATCTCCGTAAGCTATTCCTTTCAAGGCCCTAGGCAAACGCAAAAAATATATACAGACTCCAGGGATGCCCACCAATCCTATATACCTATCAAGAGAGTCCCGTTACGTAACAGGTGAAAATCTTTGGAAAAAGCCCTGTAAAGTGATTGTGAATGCCATCGTCATCCTCCTCCTCACCATTTCCTCTACCATCACCATTTAGTCCTATGTGTGCTTGATTATATCACTGAGGAATAGCTGATCCTCTAGAAATGAACTTCCACCAAAAAGATAAAGCTACCACATCAAACTCTCCATGAAAACACTTCCTGCAACAAGCAGAGCAGGAGTCTGGACGGAAATGGTCCTGGCAGCTCGGTAAATGACCCACACAGAAAACAAACCCCTACAAACCCCTTACGAACTGGCCATCAGGTGATGCGACACCGGGTGTGACCCATCCCCCTCATTCACACGGCGCCTGCGTACCTCTAACCCTCCACCTTTCTGGCTGGCATGCTCTCCTCCAACCCTGTACACGCATGGCAAACTCTTCCTCATCCTTCAAGGTCCAGCGTAAAACCAGTCACCTGGGTGGTTTTCCTCGTCTAGACCCCGGCAACTCTGTTTTCCCATCCGCATCCGCCCAGGTTCTCTGCCTGAACACCTGCTACGTGTCGGTCACCGCCGGGGCGCCGGAGCTGTGCAAGTTCCACGCTGGCGGGAGGGACGCGCGACACGCGGGTCGCCCGGGGGCCGGTGCAGGGGTGCTCTGAAGACCACCGGACTGAGTCAGGTGGATAACCGACTTGGGGCGAGAAAGCGGTTGGCGCACAGCACTCCCCCCGCCCTGTGCAGTTCTGCCTCTGCGGGCCGGAAGTACAGCCGCCTACCGGGACGCAGCACTTGGCACGTGGGCCGTGGCGCTGACATGTTGCGTCCGAGGTAGCGTTTTTACCCAATGCCGCGTTCGACCTCAGCCGAGAAAATGCAGGAGGGGCGGAGTTAAGTCACCTACCAGGACTTTGTCAGCAGGTCGGGTCGGAGTGACAAGACAGACACATCTCAGCATCCGACTCCAGGGGCTCATTCTGAGTCATCATCCAGTACTGTCTTCCCGAGAAGTGGACATGAGAGGTCATCTTAGGTCAATGCAAATCGGAATTGTGTATTTGTGCTCTCCTAGATGTCTAGAAACGGCCTGTACTGGCCCCAGCACAGAGAGGGAGAAGGAGCAGGTCCCGCCTGGCCTCCCACGCGCCACGGTCTCGGGGATGCGCAAGAGCAGGCTCGGCCCCGCAAGAGACAGCAGGTGAGCACGAGGAAACCCAGCAAGTGGCCGAATCAGGCACCGGAACAGGATCCCTTCGTCGCACACTTCTAAAATCAGATTCGGAGTATGAACCTCGTTCGTATACTGTATAGTATCTAGTTCCAAAAACCAATTCGCTTCAAAGACTGTCAAGTACAGGCAATGGCATCCACCTTCCGGCACAGCCGCCACAAAGGCCGCGCACCCCAGTCTGACAGCACTTCCAAGGCGGCGCGGGCAGCCAGCTGCAAACCACAGCACGGCCGCCGAGTGCGTCTACTTGCCACAATCCATCATGCTTTCGGCTTGGGGCCACACAACAACGCAATGATAATAACCACTGGTTCGAGAGCGTGTCTTCCGACCGTTGTGCCACGTGTTTGAAAGAAAAGGGTTCATAAAATGTGATCAGCAACTTTCAAACATAAGCCAGGTACAAAGAGGACTTACTTAGTAAATGTAACATTTTAAACATTTTTTTTTTAATATTGAGATGGCTTTTTTTTTTTTAATTTTTTTTTTCAACATTTATTTATTTTTGGGACAGAGAGAGACAGAGCATGAACGGGGGAGGGGCAGAGAGAGAGGGAGACACAGAATTGGAAACAGGCTCCAGGCTCTGGGCCATCAGCCCAGAGCCCGACGCGGGGCTCGAACTCACAGAGCGCGAGATCGTGACCTGGCTGAAGTCGGACGCTTAACCGACTGCGCCACCCAGGCGCCCCTGTAAATGTAACATTTTAATAGAGAAAACCATCAGTTCTGACCTTTCTTTTCAACGGAAAGGGGGTACAGAGAGAGAGAGAGAGGCGAGGAGGAGGGAGACGGTGTCTACAAATGCTGGGGAACAGAAGAAAGGATCTGGTCCCAGGAACAAGCACAAGAACAGTGACAAAGCAACCACTATTATTTAATGCCATTCTCTTCTAGCGACCTGATGGCTTTATGATCAAGTACAAACACTGGCTGGGCGCCTGCTACCTGCCAGGCACTAGTCCGACTCTTGACAAATACTCGGTGTACTGCCCTGGCCCTCTCACGTCCCAACAGTGCCGCTTAGCGAGGTGGTGCCATCCCGCTCTGCAGATGATGACAGGGCCACAGAGGTGGGGTAACTTGTGGCCTCACGGCCACATGGGGACCAGAGCACATTTGATATCTTCTCTCCCAGACCATCACTTGCCTGAACAATGAAATCAGAATCTCAACTTTTCCCAGCTTCCAGTACCACTCCTCACCCATCCCAAAACACACTCATACCCAATAAACTAAGACGGAAAAAAAAAAAGACAGACAAAAACGGGGCACACTATGGAGATATAAGGACACGGGGCATATAACTGATAGAGAGCTAGCTCAGCCAGGAACACAAGGTTTCTCCCAGAAACTGCTCTGGGAAGCAAGAGCCCCGTTCTGCTCTCCCTCTTCGTCAGTATTGAGCCTTATAAACCTAACAACTTCCTGTTTGCCAGGGCAGCCCTGTACATTGCTTATAATTCTACTGCAGAGTTTATCAGATGCAAATCCAAACACTGGATACATCATTGCTAATTATTTTTCCTCTGTCCTGTGGACAACGTTAAGTTCATCAGCCCAACAAGTAACTCAGAACTTACACGCTAATGTAATGTTCAGTGACATTATAACACCTTTGCTTCTTAACTTTGCAAAACCATAGGGGAATCAGATGGAAGTGCTTCTCGAAGAGCTTCACCAAGTTCTGCAGAAGCATTTATTCTGACAGTGTGCCTATTACTGTTTTGATCATTATACTGTCAAAAAGGGCTCTCTGCCCATCTATAATATAAAGGAACAACAAATTCTATTTGAAAAGCAACCATACAGAGTGGAAAATGGAAAACCAAATATCCAGGTTTCTAGTTTACTAAAGTATGCTCCCATGACCAACTAATCATAAAAGGTGACAGGCTGAGAGCCTCCAAATACATGCTTTCTACTTAGTAGCTCCCTAAATAACCGTGGCCTTGGCAGAAACAACACAAATTATCCTGGCAGTTGAACCACTGTATTGTACACCTGACACTAATATAATACTGTATGTTAACTATTCTAGAATTTAAAAATTGACTAATTAAAAAAAAAAGGAATGTGTTAAGAATAAAAGTTTTTTAAAAACAGGAGCTAGAGGGCCTCATCTACATATATTCACATACATTACTGACAGGCAGAAAGTTTAACCGGCACAACTCCTCTATAAATCAATTTGACAATGTAGGTCAAGAACCTTTAAAATGTTGTTTGCTTATTCAACTTCTGGGAAACTGTCCTCAAGAAACTACCTGAATGACCACTGCAGACTTATGTGCAAAGAGGTTCAGTGAAGCATTCACTGAACAAGCATTTACTGAAGGCCTACTGTGTTCCAGGCACAGTGGATACACAGTCCTTGCCTTCAAGGAGCTGACCCTAGTAGGGAAGATGTAATAGGAAGGAAATTACAATCCAGTGTGATTAAGGCTACGATGGAGGAAGACAGAAATGGGCAGATGAGGCAACCAAGCCAGAGCTGAGAGTGGATGGCAAACTGGTTTCCTCTAGATGGGGATACCCCAGCTGAATCCCTAAGAATACAAGTGAGCGAGGCACGTAAGAGGGAAAAGGTCATTTCCGTTAAAAAACAAAACACAACACACAGAGGACCTTACACAAGAGCATGTGGCTTTCGTGAACCAGACAAGAAATCCGGTGTGCTAGTAACACCCAAGAGAGGGTGACAGAAATGAGACTGGAGACTAAAGTAGAACAGTGAATGCCATCCTGAGAAATTTTAAGATTTTATCTTGAAGATATGAGCTAGAGTGAAAACGGTTAAATGAAGGAATGATTTGACTGGACTTGCATGTCTAAAAAGATTTGCAGTTTCACTGCTTCCTTTTAAGTACAAATCTTGATAGAGAACAGCACTAGCAGTAAGGAAGCAGATTCAGGCTATCGCAGTAATATTGGCAGGGGCAGAAATGGACAGACATCGAGGAAATGGGACAGACAATCCCGAATTATTAATTCCAAAAACTGGAAATGATCATTAGTGAAGAATCAGCTAAGTATATAACATGGAGTACTACATAGCCATGAAAAACAGTATTTCCAACTTTCCAATGACCTAGGAAAATGACTGTGGTACAATATTGAACTAAGAACCCAATCTAAAATTTTACACGGAAAAGGAAACTATCTAAAATATGAACAACTACCTCCAAATGATTGCGTTATGGATAGCGCAACTTTTAAAAATTGTTTATATTTTCTATTTTTTTTTTCCAAAATAATCATTTATCAAGCACGTAAAGAGCGCTTTCCACGCACCCAGCATGTGTGCAGGAGCTAGTTATTCAGTGGTCTACAAAAGAGATGTGAGCCCTGGCTTCATGAAACTTGTAATCCAGTGAGGTACATATTATAGTTATTATTAGAAGAAATATTCAACTTTAAAAAAATTTTTAATGTTTATTTTTGAGAACAACAGAGAGACAGAGCATGAGCAGGGGAGGGAGAGGGGCAGAGAGAGAGACACAGATCCGAAGCAGACCCCAGGCTCTGAGCCATCGGCACAGCACCTGACACAGGGCTCAAACCCATGAACCGCGAGATCATAACCTGAGCCGAAGTCGGATGCTTAACCGACTGAGCCACCCAAGCGCCCCTGCTTTAAATTGTATTTTTTTTAAGTTTATTTATTTATTTTGAGAGGGAGAGAAACAGTGAGTGAGCATGGGAAGGGCAGAGAGAGAGAAAGGGAAACACAGAATCCAAAGCAGACTCCAGGCTCTGAGCTGTCAGCACAGAACTCACAAACTGTGAGATCATGACCTGAGCCGAGGTCAGACACTTCACTGACTAAGCCACCCAGGTGCCCCGAAATATTCAATTTTAAAGTAACTAAAAGGAATATCCCAAACTCACTTATTAGTTTTAACAGATTTTTAGTAGATTCCTTATGATTTTCTATAAATAAGACCATGTCATCTATAGAATAAAGTTAATGATACTTCTTCCTTTCCCAACTGGATACCTTTTATTTCATTTTCTTGCCCAGCTGCCCTGGCTAGAACCTCCAGGACAATGCTGAATAGTAGGAGTGAAGGCAAAGATGAAGACATCTTTGCTCCTTCCTGGTCTTAAGGGAAAAGTCTTTGACTATTATGTTACTTGTGGGTTTTCATAGATATCCCTTTTTCAGATTTTGGAAGTTCCCTTCAATTCCTAGTTTGTTGAGTATTCTTATCATGAAAGGGTTAGAATTTGTCAAATGTTTTCCTGTGCCTATTGAGATGATTATATGTTTTTTGTCCTATATTCCAATGATGGTATATTAAGTGATTTTTCAATGCTAAACCAGCCTTTTGTTCCTAGGATAAATCCTATATGATCACAGTGCATAATCCTTTTTATATGTTGCTGGATTTGGTTTGCTAGTGTTTTAAGGATCTTTGTGTCTGTATTCGTAAGAGATGCTGGTCTGTAGTTTTGTTTTTTTGTGTGTGTGTGAGGACTTTGTCTGATTTTGGAATAAAGGTAATTCTGGTCTCCTAGAATGAGTTGGGAAGTATTCCTTCTGCTTTTGTTTTTTTGGAAGAGTTAGTCAAGAATTGGTATTAATTATTTTTTAAATGTTTGGTAGAATTCACCAGTAAAGCCATCTGGACCTGGGCTTTTTTTAGTGAGTATTTTTTATTTACCAATTCATCTCTTCACCACTCTGTTCACATTTTCTATTTCTTCTTGAGTCGGTTTTGGCAGTTTCTGTCCCTCTAAGAATCTTCCCATTTAAACCAAGTTACCTAATTTACGGACATACGATTGTTCATAGTATTTCCTTACAATCCTTTCGATTTCTATAAAGTCAGTAGAGGGTCTCCCTTTTCATTCCTGAATTTAGTCATTTGAATCTTCTCCCATTTATTTTAGTCAGTGTAGCTAAAGTTAAATTTTGTTGGTCTTTTCAAAAAACCAACTTTCAGTTTGTTGATTTTCTGTATTGCTTTTCTATTCTCTTTTTGATAATTTCCATTCTAATATGTATTACCAGCAGACATCTAAGAACGTGTTCCCTTGACAAGAGCAGAAACTACATTCTTCTTAAGTCACATGGAACATTCTCCAGGACAGATCAATCTATATTATTTTCAACATTCTGCTTAATGTAGATTTAATTTGTTTTCACACAGTCTTCACATGGAAGGTTAAGTAACTGATTTGAGAATTACCTTCATTTTTAATATACGTATTTATAGCTGTAAGTTTGCCTCTAAGTGCCGCTTTAGCTGCATCCCATAAATTTGGGTATGTTATATCTTCATTTTCATTCATCTCAAAACATTTTCTAATTCCCCCTGTGATTTGTTTGGCTCCTCCGTTACTAAGAAGTCTGCTAACTTCCACATACTTGTGAATTCCCCAAGTTTTTTTCTATCATTAATTTCTAATCTCATTTCATTATAGCCAGAGAACATCCTTTGCATAATTTCAATCCTTTAAAATTTACTGAGGCTTGTTTTATGGACTAGCTTATGATCTGCCCTAGAGGATGTTCCATGTGACTTAAGAGATATGTAGTTTCTGCTCTTGTCAAGAGAACATGTTCTACAGATGTCTACTCAGTCTAGTCGGCTTATGATGCCGTTTTAGTCCTTTATTTCCTTACTTATCTTCTACCTGGTTGTTGTATCCATTATTTAAAAAGGGTACTGAAGTCTCCAACTATCATTGTTAAGCAGTTCATAATTATTTAAGGACACTGTATTAGTTTCCCATCGTCACTGTAATAAATTACCACAAATTTAGTGCCTTGAAACAACAATGTGAACATTCTCTTACATTTCTAGAAGTTAGAATTCTAAGATGAAAGCATGTCTTTTAGAGGCTCCAGTTAAGAGTTCCTTCCCATGTCCTTCCCATCTTCTTGAGGCTGCCAACATTCCAATGGCTTGTGGCCACATCACTACAATCACTGCTTCCACTGTCACACTGCCTTCTGTCTGACTCCGTCTCCTCCTCCACATCCCTCTTATAAGGACCAGTGCTTGCTGATTATATTGGGTCCACCCAGATGATCCATGATAATACATCTCAAGATCTTTAACCTAATAATATTTGCCAAGTTCCTTTTGCCACATACACTAGTATTCACAACTTCCGGGGCTCAGGATGCAGACCTATCTGGGGAATGCTGTTCAGCCCACGACGAACGTTAACTGAAACCGCTGATTCAAATTAGACACAAATCGTCAAAGCAAGTCCTAGTTTGTTCCATGTCGCTGAGCTCATCAGGGTCGACATAAACCAAGTACTTTTTAGCTTTTCTTTTGAATATATCAACATGTGTTCCTTAGGCATTCAGTTTAATTACTACATCAGTCATGTTTAGTTTCTTTTGTCTGTATTTTCTAAATATTTTATGGAATTATCTCAAGCGATCATGCTGAATATGTAGGATTGAAGTAAAACTCTGTAAATAAGATACACCTTTTATATAGCATAGCAAAAAAGAACACAGGTTTTGAGTCAAAACGGAGCTTGGTTCCAATCTTGCCCTTCTACCTTTCTTAGGCCAAGTTTCATTATCAAATGGGAGTGCCAGTACCTGTCTGTGTAAGCCTGTGGCACAGATTAAGGAAAGTGATGCCTGAAAAAATATGGAAAATAGATGGGAAGCAGTGACTAAAGAGGAGCTCAATAAACATGGTCTACAAACAGGTAAAAAGTAGAAGTGCAGAGGGAAGGAAAAAGCAGCTGTCAAATCAGTCGATTAACTGCCTGGTCATTGTGACACGTGAACCAAATGACCTCTGACAAATACCCTGACAGGTACTCTGAACATTACCCGGATGACAACTTCAATATGACGATCAGCTCTGTGAGGCCCCTACACCCTAATCCACGGTAACTTTAGGGAAGCAGATGGACAAAGTCCAAAGCACTCAGTCACAAGCCAGCCATGTGACATCAGGCCAGTCACAACTTCCACGAAAGCCTGTTTTCTCCCCTGTGAAGTGGAATATATTTCTCTTATCTCAGAGGCATGTACCAAGTACTGAGAAAAATATGGTCTGTAAATTGGCTGGCATTTAACAAGAACTCAACAAATACCAGCGCATCATTATTAACAATTATGTGACACTGACAAGTTCTTTCATATCTCCAGAGCCCCTGATGAATCATTCGAGAGAACATCCTAAACACATGAAAATCCCTAAAACCAGAACTGAAGATATACTCGGGACCTGGTAAATATCAGTTTTCTGCAGTCCTCCTTAATCGCTCTGTGGTAGAAAAAGCAATGGCTCCGCCAAGACCCCCACATCCTCATCTCCAGAACCTGTAAATGTTTAAGTTGCACGGAGAAGGAAAACTACAAGTTGCAGACAGAACTAAGGTTGTTAATCGGCTAATCTTAAAATGGGAAGATTCTCCTGGACTATCCAGGTAACTCCAGGCAATTACAAAGAGTCTCACAAATGGAGGAGAAAAGCAAGAGAGGCCTGCAGGAGAGGCCTATGGGAGAGGTAGCGTGGAAGTTGCTGGCTTCAGAGACGGAGGAAGGGGCCAGGCGCCCAGGGCTGTGCGCAGCCTCCTGCAGCCAGAAAAGTTAGGGAACAATTTCTCTCCCTGAATCTCCAGAAAGGGACTTAGTGTCCCAGACACGTGACTCTGGCCCAGTGAGAACCATTACAGACTTCTGCCCTCTAGAACCCCAAGATAATAAAGCCACTAAATTCACGGCTATGTGTTACAGCAGCCGTAGAACACGGATATACTCTCTCTTCCGGTTTTTCAGTTTTATTGTAAATAAGTCACAAACAACATCTGAATCTGAAAACTAAAAAAGGAAAGAAAATTATTTTTGTTTTCTCTACACAGACGAACCTCATCTTAAACGTCCTAAGAAAATCACTTCTTTCTGAACTGTATCCATGAGAGATGGGAACAGTGCTTGATTCTTGGCCCTTGCCATAAAGAACTTAAGATACCAAACAATATAAACTGACTCATTACTGTTTCGGAACAATGGTGTTAAATAACACAATTAAGATATGAGCCACTGCATAGAAGTACCTGGTGTTAAAAGCAGCAGCCAACTCCAGAGAAGCCTTTATGACTCCAAACTAAGCAAGACACGGTGCATATTCCCCTTGGGCATACTGGCTTCCAGCACGCCGTATGTTAAATTTCAAGGCAAAGTTTATGGTTTGAAACCTATTCTGCATATCGTGATTTTTGTTCAAGCGGAAGAAATACTGCTTCTTTGACTTCTAGGTGATAACCGTAGAGGCCAATATTTGCTCCAAACAAGAAGCCCAAATCAAGGTACTTAGAAAAGTTTATTATTGATATTTTTCAAACAGACGGCAAAACTATTTTGGGAAAGGGTTACTCAAGTAGGAAGTGACAACTGTAAAATGAAATTAAGTGAACTATGAGACTGTGAACTGGCACCTGACGCTCCCTTAATTCCTAGTATGGTCTGCAGGCAAAGGAGCTGAAAAACCAAGGGTCAGTGACACACCCAAATCTCTGGAGGACACCAAGGACCCTCACCGTCTTCCCAAACACTGAAACGTCACCACCAGTGAGAAAGAACTGTGGTCCAGTGGACTCGTCTGGGCCAGCCCCCTGGGTCCAAGCACTAGGAAGTGACCCCTCCGGGGCAAGCAGACAGGAGACCAAAAGTATCCTCCGATGAGGGGACCTTACCAGGCTTTTCTCCTGGAACTTACTTTTGGCCCATTTTTACCACGTGGCTACTGCAAGAAGAAAGCCCAAACAGTTCTACCCTTTTTGGATGAGGTCACAGCCACCCGTTCGAGGGACCAAACAAGAACTAGGGTCCAACCTAAGAGGAGGGCAGCAGGAGGCAGACAAGGAGTCCGCTCCGCCCCTAAGCCCTAGAGGAGAGGCGGTGGGGCCATCTGTTGCAGTCTCCGTGCCAAGAGTAAAAGTCTACGTTTGCCCAGGATGGTGTCTGCGCCCTCCGCATACATCCCCAGGGAACCCTCTGAGGCAGGGCTCAGGATTCACCTTCCGGATGGACTGCGAGGCAGCAACACTAACCAATACTTTTGCAAAGAAAGAAGCAACTACGACAGGCATTTGCTGGTGAGAATTGAAAGGCACAACGCATTTCACTTACGTTAAACTCTACTGGGAAAGTGTGAGCCAACTCAACAGTCGTCTGGAAGACTTGTGGTGGGCAAGATTTGCCGGGAGGAGCCAGTAGGCCTTGTGCGCAGACAAGCCCGCAAGAGCCTGGCTGTGCCACCACACTCCCTAAGCTCCCTGAACCAAACTGTGATCAGCTCAGAGTTGAAGAAGCTTACAGAGATCCCGCTTTGCTTAAGCATCACGAGCGGTGACAAACTTTAAGATTTCTATTTGAAGAGAAATGCATCACACATGCGCACACAAAAAGCTTTTAAAACACACAGTTTCAAGTATAATTTACACTGATGGACTCACACCCTTTATGAAGTAAGAAAAGGAAACAACAAAGGGATTCTTCTCCTTTGCCCAAGACTCCAGTGCTGAAAGGGCCACAAGGGTCCCTTTGTCCTTTTCTCTTTTGATTCTGCGCCCTCCCCAGGGGATCTCCTCCACCAACGCTTCAAATACATGGTCATGCACTCTTAGTCAGATGTCTAGGAATACTACATACAATTCTCAACTCACAGAACTCAAACGCTTTTAAACCTGTGTCGTTCAACATCCTAAATGATCTTTCTAAAACATGTAGCTGACCGTGTCCTTCTCCAGCATTATATCCGTCCAATCATGCTCCAAATTTAAAATACATTCTTACTCCTCACCTGTCTACTGGCCCTGCACATTCTAGTCCCTGCCTATCCTGCTCCCCCGCTTGTCAATACATTCCTGCTTTTACTTTATACTCCAGACCAAGAGAAGCTGCTTTCACATGTATTATTCATCCAACCAACACTGAGCGCCTACTGTGTGTTAGGCACTATTCTGACTATTCTCAGCACTAGAGATCCAGCAGCCTGGAGTCTCCGTTCTGCAGTCTTGAGGTGTGTCACTAAATCCTCATGGGGCGCCTGGGTGGCTCAGTTGGTTAAACGTCCGACCTCGGCTCAGGTCATGATCTCTCAGTCTGTGAGTTTGAGCCTGCTTCAGATTCTGTGTCCTCCTTGCTCTCTACCCCTCCCCTGCTCGCACTCTCTTTGTCTCTCTCTCAAAAATAAAAAAAAAATTGCAAAAACAAAACAAAACACAACTGAATCCTCACAAGAAGCCTAGCCTGGCAGGTGGGCAGTATGGTGCCTGCTCTGACAAACTAAGGAACTGAGTTTGGAGAGGTAAAGGTCTGCACCCAAGTTCAGTAATTTTTAAATGACAGAGTCTGAGTCTCAGACCCAAGGCCGGTGCCCACACTGCCAGGGCACACACGCCTGCCACGATGGCCCGAGAAGTAGCAGGTCTCTCAAAATCAGTCGCTGGGAACTCAAATAAGATGAGAACACTCTTTCTCCATGTTCCTTCCACAAAGCACCCCGAGGTCATGAATCCATTGCCCTAACGCAGAGAAGAATCTGAGACCAACCGACTCTTCACTCTGCAAACACTAGCGAGAAGCTATGATCTCCCAGGCACCGCGCTGGGCACCAGAGCAGGAATCGAACATAGCGAGTCACGTCTCCTGCCTGAAGGAAGCTGGACTCTCGTGGGAGAAAGAACTTCCAACGGGTCGTTGGCCTCTGGAGCATGATACGTGCAAGCAGGGCTGCAAAGAGGGGGGAGGGGCGTGGAGCGGGCGCGGGGACGCGCTGGGGGGGCGGAGGGGGGCGGGCACGGGCCCAATGGCGCTCCCGCCGGCAGCGAGTCCACGTCTGCGCAGACGCCACGGTGGCGGGCGACGAGACGGACTCCCGTCGCAGGCCCGTCACCCTCTGCCGCCCCGGACGTGTCTCCCGCCGCACCAGGAGTCACAGCCGGTCCGTCGCCCTCCCCGGTGGGCTCCCCACCCCTAGGTGGTGCCACAGGCCCCGGCGCTGGTCTTTGCCGCGGCAGCGCTCGCCGCCGGCCGTCCCCCTGTGTTCCCCGCGTGGCCGCGTCCGCCCCGGGCAAGAAGCGAACACCCTTCCGGCCCCGCGGGAAAGGCCGTGGAGACACCCACGGCCCGCCGGTCCCTCCCGGGGCCCCCGCGAGCCGGACAGGGGCCTCCCCCAGGGGTAAACCCGGAGGTCTCATCAGCAGAAGGTGCTGCTCGCGGGCCGTCTCGCCCGGCCCGGACGCTCTGTGCCGCTCGGACCCCTTTCCTGGAAGTAACACGGGGCTCTGACGGAGAGTTCACACGCAGCCTGCTACGTGGACGCTTCCACAAGTACACGACCCGAGCTGGGCTCCACGAACGACGGACACGTGCACGCTGGCCGGAAGAACTCTGGAGGAGGTGACCGACTCCGCGTGACCACAAGATGCCGGGCACGTCACACAACTCCCTCGGGATCATTCTATAGGTGACAGAGTGAGGCTCACCGAGCTTCCTACCACCAAAAGGAACACACCTCTTCGCCATTTATGAGCAAGACCCTGGCAGGGTCGAGAAGGAAACAAAACAAGGTATAATAATACAGAATACAGTCAATTCACCATTAAGACACATGACTTTTAGTTTTTCAGTCGCCGTGTTCTTCCAAGTCATTGTGGACCTAGGGCAGGGGGTTTGGTGTCCTATCTGTTCTGAACTGATGGTAAACTACACGATGGGCAGTGTCCAAAGTGCAGACAGTCCTTGCTTCACGTGTCTCTGAGTATGTGAGAGACGCACAGACACGGAGCTGTAACTTCCTCACGAAGGTTCTTTCCATACTTAAAAACAACAAAACAGGGGCGCCTGGGTGGCGCAGTCGGTTAAGCGTCCGACTTCAGCCAGGTCACGATCTCGCGCTCCGTGAGTTCGAGCCCCGCGTCGGGCTCTGGGCTGATGGCTCAGAGCCTGGAGCCTGTTTCCGATTCTGTGTCTCCCTCTCTCTCTGCCCCTCCCCCGTTCATGCTCTGTCTCTCTCTGTCCCAAAAAAAAAAAAAAAAAAAGTTGAAAAAAAAAAACAACAAAACAGGGGCTCTTGGGTGGCTTAGTCCTTGAAGTGTTGGACTCTTGATTGATTTCAGGTCAGATCATGATCCCAGGGCTGTGAGTTCGAGTCCCGTGTCAGGCTCTGCGCTTCTGCACTGGCAGCATGAACCTTGCTTGGGATTCTCTCTCTCTCTCTCTCTCTCTCAAAATAAATAAACATTCAAAACAAAAAAACAACACAACAAAAAGCAGTAAAACTCATTAACCAAATCAAAATCTTGTGAGGCACCTCAGGACCTGGCAGAGAAAAGCCAAGTGCGGGCAGCAGACTTGCTCAGTACCCCCTTCACCACTGGACCAGGACTTTCCACAGAACCATGAGCTGTTCTGGGACACAGAACTTTAATACCACCTTTTTGGATTCTAGAGAAAGGACTGAGCACCACTTCATGCTTTTCTGATAAAACAATCAGACAGCCAGCCAACACAACCACCACTCACAAACACAACAACCACTCACCAACACACTGACAACTGACTTTCAAATTTGGAGAATTAAAAAAAAAAAATGTAAGCAATAACTAAAAGTCTGATTTCTTTTAGAGTCATCAGGGACACTTTAAATTGACTTGATTTGCATCTTTATGCTTACACCGCTGCTGTTTGCAATACCCTGGTGCCTGGGTTTTCTCCGTGTCCCACACTACCTGGATCATTGTCACTGTGCATCGACAACAGGTGGTCCTTCCTAATGACATACTTTTCTCCGAGACTGGGTTCACTCCCTGATAAAATCCATTCATCACTGCTATAACCAAATCCTTTTTTTTTTTTTTGATACCAAGATACAATTTTAATATCACAAAATTAAACAAATGAAACAAATTAGTCACAGAGGCAGAAGTAAAATCATGATATAATGATTCACATTATACCTAGAGGATATTTAAACATAATAACAATTGTAGTACTCAGGTTTTTTTTTCTGTTTTTGATAAATGTTGTTAATAATACTTTATATTTCCAATTTTTAAACTTTTTCATGTATAATAGTAAGTATTAATCCTGACATTTTAAAATATAGGAGTATTTGAAGCATTACTGAAGTGAAATAATGGAAATAATTTCATAATGTAAAATATTTTGATATTTTACATTTATTGGATTTATTTATATATGCTTGGGTATAATTTTTAATGAAAAGAGTGATGTCTAGTTCACTAATTGTGACTATATAATCTGGATTAGTAAAGAGTAATACTTGAGAGGTTTTTTTTTTTTTTTTTGAGCCATAGAGCTATTCCATTATTAAAGCCTCACTGTAAAAAAAAAAAAAAAAAAAAGGTATTTGACTTCAATTTCCACTTCTTTCCGGTGGAATAAAATAGATTCCTCAGAAGCTAAAAATTTTTTTGGAAACATAATTGCATCTTAAAAGTCAGAGATCATGTTTGCAACTTAAAAGACCTAAGGCAGTTGAAAGAGTAGAAATTTAAATCTGGCAAAATGGAAGATTTAAATGGAGTATTTGTTTTTTTTTTTTATTTATATATGAAATTTATTGTCAAATTGGTTTCCATACAACACCCAGTGCTCATCCCAACAGGTGCCCTCCTCAATACCCATCACCCACCCTCTCCTCCCTCCCACCCCCCATCAACCCTTAGTTTGTTCTCAGTTCTCAACAGTCTCTTATGCTACCAAATCCTTTTTTGAATAAATCAGGGAAATAATTACATAGAGAAAATTGTGAAGAAATAAACCTATTCTCAGACAATAAAAGGAGTATTTTTTGAGATTTTTCACCCAATTGATCAGTTCTGCCTTTTAGCTAAAGACTACACAGAACAGAGTTATGCTAGACCAGAGCAGGGGCCCTATGTAATGCCTGCACGTTACAGCTATGCCTTGAGATAGGACTTTATTAAGAAAAAGGTAGCCATGAGGGCACCTCGGTGGGTCAGTCGGTTAAGTGTCCGACTCTGGTTCAGGTTGTGATCTCGTGGTTCGTAAGTTCAAGCCCATGTCGGGCTCTGTCTGACAGCTCGGAGCCTAGAGTCTGCTTCTGATTCTGTGTCTCCCTGTCTCTGCCCCTGTCTCTCTCTCTCTCACTCTCAAAAATAAGCATTAAAAAAAAGTTTAAAAAAAGAAAAAAAGGTAGCCATGTTATCATGACAACATAAACACCCTCAGGAGTTTTATGAAATTATTTTTTCTTATTATTACTTTGCATATTGTGCACATCGGGTGTTTAAAAGACTCAGATCTTGCAAATGAGGACCTCAACAAATCGGTAAGCCATAAGAAATCTGTATCTAAAAGATCCACGTAAGAGGAATGAGTGGCCTAACAATTATCATTAACTCACTCATCCAAAGAGTTTTGACAGCGCCCTTATGGTGGGCGGTATCGCAAAAGAGAGATACTGCTCTCCAGTAGCTGGGAACGAGGAAGGACAGGCAGACTAACGCCCACGGCCGAAGCCAGCACACTACGTGTATCACAAAATAGCGTTGCGAGGACACAATCGTAATCATTCGTGTCCATGCTGTCTCTGGCTGCTTTTCTGCTGCAACAGCAAGTTGAGTGGAATGTACAGCCCACGGAACATTCGCTTCCGTCCACTTGCAGTCAGTCTACAGGCCTACTCCGAGTCTCATGCGAAGACAATGGCGATACACCTGCAGACACATCATCAACCACTCTGTCCAGTGAAAGGGCCCAGCAGCAATGATACACCAGTAGTCCACTCCAGATTTTGATGTTTAAAGACCATTCCACACCATAAGAAACTAGGCACCTTGGAAGAAATGGCTAATTTTAGAGCTGCGGCACGGCAAGTACAAGATGTGCCTGGAACAAAATGCTGTTGGATTTAAAAAAATATTCAAAAGACATATGGGATGCTCCTTTCAATGAGACCCAGGAGCCAGGGTAAAGGGCTTCCCAATGGCCAAATCTGGGACAATTTAATTGCCAATTTATATAACGATTAGCAAAGGATTATATGACCAGTTGAATCAAAGAATCCCTGAAATTATACAGACAGATG
This sequence comes from Puma concolor, assembly GCF_028749965.1. Taxonomy (NCBI): domain Eukaryota; kingdom Metazoa; phylum Chordata; class Mammalia; order Carnivora; family Felidae; genus Puma; species Puma concolor. Next base: position 7,224,389 of record NC_141684.1, read on the forward strand.
ACTGAGGGAGGGAGAGGAGGAAGAAGGAAAGAAAAAAATGAACATGTTCCCTCAGGTAGAATGTCAACCAATCAATGTAGATGGAATGACTGAATTAGAAAATCGCCACTTTAGGGGCACCTGGGTGGCTCAGTCAGCTAAGCGTCCGACTCTTAATTTCAGCTCAGGTCACGACCTCACAGTTCACAGGTTCAAGCCCCGCATCAGGCTCTGGGCTGAAAGCATGGAGCCTGCGTGGGATTCTCTCCCCCTCTGTGCCCATCCAATGTTCATGCCTGCGTGCGTGCTGTCTCTCTCAAAATAAATAAAATTTAAAAAAAAAAAAAGAAAATCTCCATCTTACAACCAGCATAGTAATAATTCAGGTTAACAAACGTTAATGGATGCTAGAATCTGTGAGAAAGAGTTTACAAGGAGGAACGGAGTATTTACGAGTGTCTCCTCGCAAAAAATACTAATTTCCTTACAAAAGGAAAATAATATCTTTGCAGTGGAGACAGCTGGCAGGACCTTAACCAAGTAATCAAACCTATATCATCGGTCACAGGACAACGTGACCCCGACACCGTGTGCCTCCCAATAGGAGGTGCCAAGCAGGACACACCATCGCCTCAGGGGGATTCCTGCGGAAGCGGAAGCACGTGAACCGGATGTTAAGGAAATGGACAACCCAGACGGACAACCCACAGAAACCTGGTCTCTGTGGTAATCAAACACGCATGGCATAAAAGGTAAAGGAAGACGCAGGTGCTCTTCCAAAGTGAGAGACTAAAAGACACTAAACAGCTGAATGCACTCCCGGGTCTTGAACTGGATCCTCTCCAAGACCAAATGGGAAGCACGGCAAGAGTGGCGCACGGACTGCAGACGAGACAGTCGTATGAAACAACGATCGACTTCCTAAATGTGATCACTCGCCTCCAGAACTGCAGTTACGTAAGAGAAAATCCACGCTAAGGTGGATTTTTAGGGGCAAGGGGAGATAAGGTGGGCACCTTACTCCCCAACGAGCCAGGAACATACGTAAATACACGGGGAGGATGGGAAAGCAGATGTGGGAAAGCGTTAACAACTGGGGAATCCAGACAAACGGGCATTTGGGACGCCTTAGCACTATATTTTCAACTCTTTTATTTTAAAACTGTTTCCAAATAAAAGTTTTCAATGCCTAGAATAAGAAATAAAGGTCTTAACAACAGGAGGGGGAGAGAAGAGAGATAAGCAAATAACCACAAAGCGCCAACAGGAATACTAGGTGCGACGGAAACATAGGGGAGCCTGGAGCTAAGAATTACGTGCGGAGATTGGAAAGGGTCTGTGTCGCTGACCGAGTCCCTTTCCCACCTGTGATGGGTTCGGTGTCCAGCCAAGCCCTCTTCGAAGAGGACTCGCCCTGGCCCCATGATGAGCTGAAGTCATTCTGAGCCCCGAAAACCTCTCTGCATTCTCCTACCGAACACACTCTTGGAACCATTCCCTCTACGTGTTTATCTCCCTCCCCGGACTGCAGACTGCTTGACAAATGACGAAGACTGAAGATGGTGTTGGTGGTGGTGGCGGCGGTGGTGGTGATGATGATGATGATGATGATGGCGGGAGCAGCTGTTTACCCCATGCTTAGTACCTACCAGGCATGACACTATACATCTCATCACACAAAGACTCCAAGCAGGCTTCCTTTTTTTCAACAACCATTTTATAGTCATGGAAACTGAGGCTGAGCAGGGTTCATGAATCCAAGATCACAACACAAAGAAGCGGCTCAAACCTGTGTGACTGAGAACTGTCCTCAGCCTCTCCTTGTTACCAAACAGTCTGAACCTCGTCCCAGCATTTTCAGTCAGCAGCAGGCACGCGCTGGTTAGGCAAACGGGAGGTGAAAGGGACCTCTCTCAGTACTCGGCTCTGTTTACAGTATGCTGAGCACATCCAAACTCAAGGCCAGGAGCAGAGGAGGCACGAGGTGGGAGGAGAAAGCCGGCCCTATAAAAACGGCCAGCAGATACTCTACTGCACTGGTAGATAACCGAGAACTGATGTAGGAAAGTCAGATATAAAAGATACGACATGAGGATGAGAAACATAAATGTGTAGTGATCTCATATTAGATGTGACAAATATGCCCTGTATGTTAAAAACTCAGAATGAAAGTAAACACCTATAAAATCTTTGTCTTTCCACCTTAGTCACCTATGAGGCAGGCATTACTGCCAGTGTAGACACGGAAGTAACTGGCCCAGAACACACAGTTCAATTTAACAGGTCAGGTACTTAACAAATATTAGTTGAATAAACGAACAAAATGAAAGAAACCTCAGGATACGTTTCTGAAGTCCTGTGGCCTCTTTCCAGTATTCCGCTCTGCTAAAATTACTAAATTTGTAATCGTGTCTTTGTCCAAAATTCCTCCCAGGTTTTGTACCTGGACCTGGTCAGCCCCTTACCCAGGAAGAAGCAGATGTTTCCACACCAGCTGACAAAGCTTTGGTTACTACGGTTTGCTTCCTCACACAAATGGAAGATTTTGACTCATCGGCTCCAATGCAAATAACAGGACTATAATTTCCCCCACAGAACAAACAAATTTATGGCCAACAGCCATAAATCAGACTATCCTAACACTTACCTTGAATAAAGTTTTCAATTCAACGCTTTGGAGATAATTTTTCTGTAGGGCATAGTGAGCCCTCTCCCGTGACCTTGCACGAGCTCTGAATCCCTGTAACCTGTGTCTGTTCACCTGCACAGCGAGCACAGAGCAACCTGCCAGAGGTCGCCAGGGTTAACCAGGTAACGTGTGAAAAAGGACCCGGCAGCAGCCCCTGGCACGGCCGAAGCACTCGGGAGGTGCCCACGGAACGGCAGTCATGGTTCTCGGCGAATACTGAGGACAGCCACAGAGTGCGCCTCTTAAAATAAGAACTGTGAAAGGCTGATGCCGATACAGGGGTATCGAAAGCAACGCCGGCCTGCGGACCATCAAGCCCGGTTCCGAGTAGCTACCGGCGGGACCAGGGGTAACCAGCTGTTCGCAGCGCCATCTAGTGGAGCCGGAGCAGAGCACAAGTGCCGACCGAGGGACAGGGACGCCCGTGCAAACTGCCCCTGCTCCCCTCCGTTGGGATGTCCAGGAGAGCTGGAAACAACAGCGACCCCCGCCCCTGTAACACGTGCATCAGAAAGGGCGCTCTCACTTCCGCATGCTCTTTATCATACCACGAAGAACATCAGTGATGCGCCACGAACACTACTTCTAAAGTCCTTAAAATAGCCGCAGGGGCTGATGGGCAAAAAAAATATGGAAATGTCCAGCTGCCCAATCCAGGGTAAAAGATCTTGTGCTGGTGGAGAGGAGCTGCTGAGGGTCCAGCTACGTTTTAATGTGGGCAGTCACAAAGCCGTTTAGGGAGGCTTCATTTGCTCATTGACGCTTCTGGTGCCACAGAACCTTGAACAGCACCATAAAAATCAGAGTGCTAACTTTGCACAGGGTTATCACTAAATAAGCTTCCTAAGAATGAGTCTATTTTTTCTAGATTTTATTTATTTTTTTTTTTAATTTTTTTTTCAACGTTTTTTATTTATTTTTGGGACAGAGAGAGACAGAGCATGAACGGGGGAGGGGCAGAGAGAGAGGGAGACACAGAATCGGAAACAGGCTGCAGGCTCCGAGCCATCAGCCCAGAGCCTGACGCGGGGCTCGAACTCACGGACCGCGAGATCGTGACCTGGCTGAAGTCGGACGCTTAACCGACTGCGCCACCCAGGCGCCCCTATTTTTTCTAGATTTTAAAACTACACTCATTCTAATAACAAAAAATCACCCCGAGAATTGAAACTAGACGGTTATTACACGTTTTACATCTGAAAAGTGACCCAGCATGCACACGTAGTCTCAGGCTATTGCATAAAACTAGCAGGCAACATTTATTAAGCACCTGCTATGTGTTAGACACTGTACTTAATCTCATGTCTAGAACAGCCCTACAAAGGAGGTATAGGTGCTCCCATTTTACAGACAGGAAACTGAGGCTCCTTCTATAGCAGCTCCTCCCTTGTTAAGTAACACCCTTTCCCCTATAAATGCCATCCACCACACCTGCCATGCCGCCACGGGTCACAAAGTTTCTGCCCCGTTTTGTCAGGCCACTGTGTGTCCCTCTGGACAGCATGCACTCTGCCGTCCTCACAGACCACTGGCCCAATACCGAGCACTTAATTTTCAGAGCTGCATGACAGAGAATTTCCATGGAAGTCAAAGATGAAAATGCACCTCTACCTGGTGCTCCCAGGTAAAGTGTCTAGTGTCCTGGAGGTAGGCAGGTAAGGATTTAAATCTCGGTTTACCACTTAGCTGTCTGACCTTAGGCAAATTATTTGTCCTGCAATGCCCTCACTTCTCTCACCTGTAAAATAAAGTAAACCGATTTACTCTTTTAACACCGTTAGAAAAATTAAATGAAAAAATGGACATAAAGCTTCTAACCCAGAAAAAACCTCTTGATAAATGGTAACTATTACTATTAGCAATCACAAGGTGAGGTTATTCAAACATCCTCCCCACCCCCATCCCACCTCCATCCCACCTCCATCCCAGAGCCAAAACCATTGTCGGTGGAATATGTTCTTTTACGTTCTTGGCACTCTTTTTCCCTCGCTTTTTGAGCCTGTTTTTAGAAAATGGAGAATTTCTACACATACCACAAACTGACTAAAAACTTCTGCTATCATACTTTCAACCAATTGTGCCTACGATACAGAATTAAAATACAAAGAGCTCCGTGCCTCTGAGAGGTTCCTTAAAGACCCACAGAGCTTTCTCAAGAATCTGATTTAGGGGCACCTGGCTGGCCCAGTTGGTTAAGCATCTGACTCTTGATTTCCGTTCAGGTCATGATCTCATGGTTTGTGAGTTCGAGCCCCACACTGGGCTCTGCACTGACAGTGCGAGCCTGCTTGGGATTCTCTCGCTCTCAAAATAAATAAATAAACTTAAAAAAATAACAACGAAATTTGACTTAGTCACTTTCTACAGTGAAAGTTTTCCTATTTTCTCTTTGACCACTGGGACACACAACTAAAAATCCTTGCCTTCAATGCCCACTAAAGGCTGAAAAGTGCTGCTGGAGAACACAGGAAGAAAGTGAACAGCCTTTGCGGTAGAGCATACTTTAGGGGACCATTTCTTAAAATCTACCGTCGCCAAAGGAAAATCCCTAACTGGCTTCTACTACAATAAAACTTTTATTTAAAAACAATGTCGACTTCTGTCCTTTTATCTCTTTTCATAAAGTAGCCTATCAAAACCCCACAGACTAGATTTAAAATTGCAGCCCGACTATTCAAAATTGTGCACCTTCACTGGGCAAGCTACTTCACATTTCTGAGACTCAGACGCGCCATCTGAAAAAAACAAAAGAGGCAGGCAGGGCATAAAACCACCTACCTTGTGAGATCTTTGTGGGGACTGGAGATAATGCACAGGAAGCACCTGGCACGGAGGCCCTCAGTTTGGCAGCCTGCATCATAATCATCATCCCCAATGCTAAGGAACACTTCTATTTTTTGGTAAAAAATGTAAACCACTTTATCCTCATTCGGTGGGAAGATGACGACCAGCTAAAGGGTCCTGTGATGCCAGAGCGGCTGCCGACGCCCGATCCATCCGAAGTCCCAGCCGCTCTCTGCACGTGGGTGTCTGCCCGCCCGCTGCTAATGTGGACCACCTCCTTCAGGTAAGAGGGCGGGAGTCTGCCATGGTCCCAGGGCTTCAAGTTTCCGCTTTTTAACCCGTCAGAAGAAATTTCACGCAGGAATTTAGGCAAAGAGAGCTCACTGTATTGGAGCACACTGGCTTAATCAATTGCTTAAGAAGAAGAAAAGTAAATAAACATCTGATTCAAAGCGGATCTGCTGGGGCGCCTGGGTGGCGCAGTCGGTTAAGCGTCCGACTTCAACCAGGTCACGATCTCGCGGTCCGTGAGTTCGAGCCCCGCGTCAGGCTCTGGGCTGATGGCTCGGAGCCTGGAGCCTGTTTCCGATTCTGTGTCTCCCTCTCTCTCTGCCCCTCGCCCGTTCATTCTCTGTCCCAAAAATAAATAACCGTTGAAAAAAAAAATTTTTTTTTAAATAAAAAAAAACAAAGCGGATCTGCTAACATCTCATTATCTCCCAGAGAAGGACCCCCTACGGTTCTACCCCACCCACGAAAGGGCACTGGGGCCTTGTGCTGGCTCCCGGCTGCATCTCACTTAGCGCCTCTTTGGTTTGTGTCCCTGGGGCCGGTCCAGACTTCATCCCTGCCCCTTTCAGCTGTCCTTTAAGGGACCCACTGCTCAACACTTTCTGAGTCTCCCACCTCCAGGAATATTAAAACACAACGCTGAAACAACGCGGGGTGGGAGGCTGCAGGAGCCAGGTGCCGAGAGTTACAGGAGGTGCGCAGGACGGAGAGATGGAAGAGTGTCCCACAAAGACGGAGGTCGCAATGATGTGCTGTGCCGACGAGGACACCATCGGAGACGTAAGCACCGTAAGCACCGGCTGCTCTGGGACAAAATGGGCAATCTGGATCCATGGGGCGGACGGGGGGCGGGGGGGGGGGGCGGGGAAGAAGGGATGTGGTCACAGGAGATACCCTAGAGCAGAAATTCCCAGGGTGAGGTACAAGAACAGATGCTATAGAATCTTTCAGTTCCGACACCATTACTAACGGCCGTCCCAGCCTGCCCCTGTACCTCTGCGGGCCAGTGAGGTCCCGGAAAGAACAACACTGCTTGCACCTTCGCGCGGGCATTTGGCAAGCATGTCACCCGGAGTAAGTCATTTCAGTCGCTGGGAGTCTCAGTTTCTACAACTGAAACGTTGGGCTGCTAACGTCTACACTTCTGGGTTGTTACCAGTATTCAGATGGCAGACAAGACGGGGCACAGAGAAGAGCCTCGAAAATGTCCCTAGGCTGACTGAGTTAAACCACCTAGTCACTCAGTACTTCTGAAGGAGAGTTGAAGACATTCCCCAGTTAAAAAGGAGGGCATCTATGCACTTGAAACTCACTCTCAAATTAAGACATATGAGAGCGCTCCTTTCTCAGCAGCAGAGTCTGTTTTCTCCCCTCGCTACCTCCAGGACCCGGCACAAGGACCTGGCAGGTTCTCAGGAAACATGTCACTAATGACCAGATACCAAAACACTGTAACTCACAATTGCTGGATCGCTCCGAATCATAACACACTACAGGAAATTCAGAAATGGTTTGCCTAAAAAAACAAACGAGAACTCTGAAAAGCCTCTAAGAAAAACAATTAAAAACTAAAAAACCACACCCTCCTTTGGATGAAACAGAAACTCGCACACCACTTCTAAATATAAGTCTGCAATCTCCATTCTCATTTGTCTCTCTTACTCTACACGTCTGACAACATTCAAGCGAACTGCAAACAGTTTCTAAAAGGGGGGGGGCACCACAAATGACACCTCAAGCCATCAGGGTTTTGTTGAACAAAGAGAAGCACGTGGGGCTAAGTAACGATCCTCCCTTCATGTGTTTTTACCCCTCACGTACATCCTGAGTGATGCTAAGAGCACTAATATCAGAGAAATGGATGCAATATGAAAAATTACCATCTTGAAATACCAACAGAGAACTTTATCAATCCGGACACAAACAGACCACCTTCATCTTGACTCCTTTGCTCCGCTTCCTCTTGTAACCAACCACTAAATATAACTTGGCAGCGAACCAGCCACCAATCCATATATTATATCAGATAATTAAAAATACAGGGTTATGTAATCTTATTTAATGGTTACTTGGCTTGGATTGAAAGCAGTACCAGAGAGCTGGATGAAATTATAATGCATAAGACATTTCTAAAGATGTTTTTTAGTAAGAGTCAGCACATCCCCTACTAGCAAATATAATACAAAACATGGAACACTACTTTCATCTCCAGTTAACCTCCCTGGCAAGAAACAGACAATGTCAATTCCTTCCAGGGGCTCGGGAAGTGGGGAGAGACATACCAAAGCCTATCTTCTTTGATTTGATTTTAACATCAAGTAAACATCACCCATTACATTTGGTAGAGAAACAACAGTGCTCAGTATTTACAGGGTAGGGGGAAGGAGAGCCAGTTAGCCTAAGAAAATAAAAGTCAGCAACTAATGCTCACCGTGACACGCAAGCCTGGAAAAGGTATAAAAGCTGACTTCCATTAGCACAGGAGCGTAGATCTTGAGGCCATCCCAGCTCAAGTTCTTACTTACAGATTATTAGAAAAAAATAATTCAGCGAGGAGGCTGATCAATGTTTACAACTACTGAATTTTTTAAAAATGGCAACATCTCATTTATAAACGGTTTCATTATCATAATGTGTTGATTACTAAAGTAATAAACTGGTCACAGGAGGGATTTAATTCAAAGTGCCTCTTGGCCGGAGCATTAAAATCCTGTAGGATAGATAAACCTACTATACATGTTTGTTTCTTCAAACAGACCACTAGGTAAGTATCGAAAGAAACTTTTTTTATAAAAATCAAGGTAAGTCCACCAGAAAAGAGCATATTGATTACATTGATCTCTACAGGGTTTTAAATTAGCGTGTGTTGTATTCTATCTTTGCAGGAAGGCACAAATAGCAAGAACAATGGCCTTAAGAGACAGGAGACCTGAGTTCAAATTACATCTCAGCTGCCCACAAGCTTGCATAGTTGGGTTCTGCAGCCGCCTCCCCAGAAAAACAGAGATGTCAACGTCAGCCTCACAAGAGTCCAAGTGTGAGAAAGGAACTGAACGGCATCAGCATGTACCTTAAAGAGCCTTGGAAACTTCAACACGCTATGCAAACATAAGGTATCGGGTTCAGTGCTGACCGTCGTCACGGTACAAGTTGGTGCCGGAAGCCTAATTCCAGCATCGAGATTCAGAATAAACTCTGAAAAGAAATAGTTTCTTTCAGAGGCAAACAGTCAATAAAATCGCTAAATATGAATAAAAATGCTTTTCTATAGCCAATAACAAGATGGTTATCAGATTCAAAATCAAAGTTTTCTAATAACCATTCAAATTCAGATGTAAGACACTATTTTAGAGGTGCACTTGTAATTCTGAAGTTACATAATTGAGCATAATTAATACTTTAAATAATAAGGCTTTGCATTCTGGATATCAGCTTATGATTTAAGAGGAAAACATTTTCGTCTCAAGTAATCTAAATTAACAGTAATAACAGCATCTTGAGTATCACCTTTTCCTTCCTTCACGTAACTGTTCGCTGTGAGAAATGTACTCCTTACACAAATTACTTTTTGTATGGAAAAGTAAGGTGATCGGGTTTAACATCTACAAAAATACTAAACGGGAACACTGTCCAGTATCTATTTCAAGTAACCAGAAGCCACTGACACTAGTAAAAACACAAAACACCAAAAGAATTTTGAATGTACGGTTTTAGCAACACAGTACTATGGCAACATGGCACGGAGGTAAAAAAAAAAAAAAAAAAAATTCTGACTTTCAAAATAAGATAACTCATTACACTTGTACTTCAGCTGTTTCCTTAATTGAGCACCACATAACTTTGATTCGGCTTCTTTCTTAAGAAAAATGCACTTGACTCCACAGTGCAGACTATTTCTAATGCCACTGATCTCACACAAGGTACAGAGAAATTTCTTTCACAGAAATGACAGCCCAGCAGGCAACAAAAGATATATGTAAATCATAAAGGAAGGAGTGCAAACCTAACTGCAGAACTGTTCAGAAGAGCCTCGGAGTAAGCTTAAAATTCCTTTTCCCTAATTTAAGAATGTAAGCCCATTACTTTTTCACAAGCCCGTTTTACTAAAGAAATAAAAAATAAGCCTGCAATTAAAATAAAATGGGAGAGCTCCGTAAACCGATTTCTCTTCCACAATTCAGACAGCATGCGTGCTTACATTCTTGGAGACACGGAGTCTCCCCACTAACAACACACCCTACTCTGTCTGCAGAACCGGCTGAAACAGGCAAATGCTGGAGGCTGCTGTTCAAAAATACAGATATCGATATACAAATAGAATATGTCTGCCTCTTCTTTCACTTCCAACAATAAAAGAGCCAGGGCCAGCATTAAGATCAGCAGACCCGATTTAACTCGGAAACCACAAACTGTCACTGCACGGAGTGATTCCTGCAAAAGGTAACAGATCTGACCAGGTAATGTTTCTGCCATCACCCAGAGAAGCAGCACACCAGTAGCCCCCAAGCCCATCTTCATCTGAAACATGGGTAACAGATACAGAAGGACCCGAGGACTGCTCCCGGGAAGGAAGGCTCCATTTACCGTCCATCCCAGATCACTCAGGAAGCTCAAGGAAGAACAAGCCAGGAAATCCTGTCCTGGGTAGGCGCGCCTCCATATGCCCCTGGATCCCGGTGCCCTCTGCTTCCCAGGGCTGTTCACACCCTGGACTGGCGGAAGCAGCGCTAAAACGGCATAGGCAGCAAAGACTCCTCGTCCGGTCTTCTGAACTCCTAACCAGCCTCCAGTGAGGGTGACCCACCCAGAGCGTCCCAAAGAGAAGACAGGAGAGCCAAGAAGGGGGCTCTTGCGTGGGCCCCTACCAACCCCTCCCCACCAAGGGCCAGCCTGCAAGCCTGGGCAGGAGCTGCCCACCTCCAGGGAGAGCAGACCACCCTGCCAGGGTGCCGATAACCTGGGCACTGGAGAAAAACGAGACAGACAGGAGAGGAACTGGGCTCTGCCACTAAGACCGCTGGGTCCTTCTCCTCGGAAACGCTTGGGGTCTGACCCCAAACCTCCCCCAAGGTCCTCAAACTTCACTAATACAGGCACCTGTTCCCTTCACCTTTTGTGCATTTCATCCCCTCCAATCCTTCCATTTTGCTCCAGCTCTTTCTCCAGCTCCCCGGACAGACCAAACACACGAGGATGCCCGAGTCCCTCACAAACTCCCCTCCGATGAGATAATTCAACCCCCGCCCCACCAAAGCCCCCAGATGTTCGCCGTCCCCCACCCACAAGTTTACCTCGGGTATCCTCGAGTCCCCAAAGATCTTCCAGTCTCGTCCGAGCGCCCCAGCCTTCTGCCCCCCCGCCCCGGCCACGTCTCCCAAAGGCACACACATCTCGCTTTCCCCCGGGTGTCCCGTATTCCCCCAGGTCCCCACCCAAACGCCCCCCCGGATTGCTACCTGGGTCCCCTCCCGCCTCCCCAGCTCTGCTTCCAGCCAGCCCCACAGGTCCGCCTCCCCAGCGCCCCCGCATTTCCACCCGATCCCGAGCCTCCCCCGTCCCCGAGCCGCCCCAGCCGCCACTCCCCCGGCCCCAACGGCCGCGGGCTACAGTTAACGGCCGGCCGACCGGCCGGCGTGCGCCCTCACCTTGGTTCACCAGCCGCAGAGCGTGCGTGAAGGAGGGGTCCAGGGAGTCCTTCTCCGCCATCAGCTCCGGCAGGTACTTCTCCTCCATGCTCGCCGGCCGCCGGGCCCGGGACGCCGACGCGCGGCGGGCGAGCAGCGGCGGCCCCGCGCCCCCCGACCCCGCCCGCGCCCCAGCGGCGCGCAACCCGGGCCAGAAGCCGCGGCCGGGGCGCGGCGCAGCCAAGCCCGGAGGTCGGCCCGGCGGCGGCACGGGGCGGGGGGTGGCCGCCGAGTGCCCCGCGCTGGCGGCCGCTGCCTCCCGGACGCGGCCCCCGCGGCCCCGCAGCGGGCCGAGCAGGAGCGGGCGCGGGCCGGCGCGGTCAGGCGGGCCCTCGGGCCGGGCCGGCGGCGCGCTCGGCGAGCCTGAGGCAGTCCCGGGCGAGCCCCGCCAGCCGGCGCCCGCGCCCCAGCTCAGCCGCGACCCGCACGCCGCGCGCCGCCCCGCGCTCTCCGAGCGGCCGCGCTGAGCGCCCGGCCCGCCGCCCCGCCCGCCGCGCCTGCGCCTGCGCGCCGCGCCCGCGCCCCCCGCCCCGCCCCGCCCCGCCCGCCGCCTCCGGGGGGGGGGGGCCCGCCCCCTGCTGCGCGGCAGTCCGCGGGGAAGGGCGTCCCGGCGCCTCCCGCCCGCCGCGCGCTCTCCTCCGGCCCCGGGGGGCGCGGGGGAGCCCGGCTGTGCGGTGCCGGCGCGGCCCGACGCGGACGCCGGGAAACTGAGGCCCGGAGAGGTCGCGCGGCTCGCCCAAGGTCACCCGGCGAGCGCTCCCCGGAGGAGGGTCAGGGGCCCGGCCGGGAGAGAGGACAGGGAGGCGAGCCCGGGCTCGCCCCAGCGGGCCCTGGGGAGAGGCATCGGGGCGAGCCGCGCTGCTCTTTACGGCTCCCAGGACTTCCCTAACTTCTCTCGCGTTGCTGTCCCCTCCTGTTTGCAAGCAAATAACGCGGGCGCGCCGTCCTTCCCGGGCGCCCGGGCTCTGGCCGCCGACCCCGGGACCCTGGGTCCCGAGGTCGGTTACGTAAAAGAGCGTGCCCTTCAGGGTGTCTTTGTCAGCCAGAGTTGCCACCGGCTCATCCTTCTCTTCTCCCCTAAACCGGCTGTGCCTGGATGAGGAAGAGGGAGCCTTGCTGGAACCTGTTCCCTCCGGGGGAGAGTGCCCTGGACGCACGTGGGCGCTGATGTCCTCTGTCCCTTTCCGCCCTCTTCCCCAAGGAGCCCTCCCTCGGGCCCGTTTTCAGGTTTAGTGAGCATGTGGAGTAAATGTCTCCCAGCTGGCCTAGGGCTCAGAGTCTGTCCTGCCTTTCCCCCTCCAAACCTCCACCCCCAGTCCTGGCCTCAATGTCACATTCCCTGGACAGCTTTCCAAGACTTCCTCTGCCAAGCTGGTCAGGGCACCGTGTCCTCCACCCCCCCACCCCACCCCCCTTCCCTCCCCCTCGCTGGTCAGCCCTGGCTCACAGAGAGCTGTAATTCTGTTTTCTTGAGACCATGAGCATCTCAGGGGCAGAGCTAGAGTTTTGTTTTGGGGGGAGGGTCCCCAGCACCTGGTGCCTTTGGGAGAGGTGTGGGGGGCACCAGATATGTTTGCTGACATGACAAACCAGTGGAAAGCCACTCCTGTGGCCAGCTGTGGAGGGCAGGCGTGGAATCTTCCTCCCATGCACCTGTAGGCCTCCGCAGCCAAAGATGCTGAGAGTGGACATTGAGCAGCACCAAGCTACTGTAAGTCCCACCCCCAGTACCACCTCCCTCAAGCTCTCGGCTAAACTCTCAAGAGGCCCTCAAATGACAGGTTAAATGTGTGGCCTCTGGGACGGGACAACCCGGATTTGCAATTATGGCTCTGCTGCTCAACTAGCTGTGACCTCTCTGTGCCTCAGTCTCCTCATCTTGTAGAGATGAGAATAGACCCGATTTCATAACAGAGCCACGAAGAGTAAACTAAGCAGCTCCTAATGAAATCCCCCCAAACAGTCTTCCGCACACAGTTAAGTGCCTTAGCTGGTCTTTGTCGGGGTTTTCCTTGCATGGTTCTTCTCTTGGTCTTCCAAATCTCCTTCCCCTCAGCCGTGGCTCCCTGGAGCACTCAGCAATCACCACTGTGTGTGGTCCTCACTGCAGGACACCCCATGGATTGCCCCAGCTGACTAAGCGAAGGACCCGGGGGGCCCAGAGTGGGGCTTCTAGAACAGCAAAGGGGGATGGTTGCAGTCCCAGCTCCTCCCTGACTCTCCGCAGGACCTTGGCTAATTAAACCTGTGTGAGCTTCAGAGACCCCCTCTCCAAAACCTGGGTTATGCCAGCAACCCTGGAGGGCGGCTGGAAAGATCCATGGGGCAGTGTCTTCTCCTCAACATTAGAATGGAATGCACATACCTCCCGCTTAGGTTCCTGCATCGCAGGACCAAGGGCATGAGTCCCCGGCAGACAGCCACCTTTAAAGGGAGGAAGGGAGGTGAGTTCTGGGGCATGGATGAGCCCCAGGAGAGGAGAATGAGACCAGACGCTGGACACTCAGCCGCTCCCTCCCCACTTCCTCTTTTACAGTCTCCCTTCTGTTCAGACCCTCTGCCCGAATCACAGTCCAAACTTTGAGGAATCACTGCTTTCATTAAGCATTTGCCAGGTGCCAGGCACTATGTCAGGGGCTCTTTCATTCACCATTTTAAGTTTTCTCAACAACCTGTAGGGAAGACACCATTTATCACCACTTACAAATGAGGAAACCGAGGCTCAGAGCAGTTTGATACTTTGCTTCAGCCCACGGCTGTCAGTAAGGGATCCCAGACCCGTGGACCCTCATGCCTCCTCCCCCTCCCTTCCCTGTTCAGTCTGTGACACTGGGGACTGGCTCCACCCTCCTGCATCCGCAGGATTGGCAGAGAAGTCTCGCCAGCAGCTGGGGAGGAGGGCTGTATGCCGGGAAGCTGACAGCAAAGGCACTGAATCTTCTGCTCCAGACCCTCCTCCTCTCAGAACCGTCCAAGAGGGCAGGTGCCCAGCACTGTGAGTGCCCACGTGGGGCCCTCCAGGGAGGAAGGAGATGAATGTCTCTGTGAGATGCTCAGGAAATGGTCCCCACCCACCAGCCTGGCCAAGCTGCTGGCTGTGGAGCACTTCCCCACCTTGTTGGTCTTCATGGGACGGCCATTCCTGAGGGCGCTGACCCTCAGATCCCTTTGCTGATGAGAAAATCAGATGCTGGGAAAGGTTCTGAGTATTTTGCAAGCCGCTGCAGATAGCACTCCAACTCGGGTCTTCTGACCTTCAGGCACCCACCAATACTCACGGAGCACACTCCATGTGCAGGGACTGCTCTGGGTCCAAGGGACTAGCTGTGGACAAAACGGGACTTCTGCAAAGCTACTTCCGGCTGGGGCACCGGGACCCTTATTCCATCCACATACTTTGCCTCTGGCCTGGAGTGGAGGCCCTCAGCAGCGGTAAGAAGTTCTGGCTGCCCTCCCTCCTGGCACTTGTACATCAGGGATTCACCTCCCAGCCCCAGAGACAGAGGGGCACTAAAACCAACCCCACCGAGAGTCACCGTCACCATGCCCTCTCAGGAGCTGCTCTGCCTGTGGTTCCACAAGGAGCCCTTCTAGTTTCAGCCAACCACCACCATGGCTGGCTGTCAGGATCCCCACCTAGCTCCCACCTACCGCACCCACGCATTGGTGTGGACAAGTACTTCCCAGTCTTTCTGACCTTAACCCCAGTAGGTCAGACATTGCCACAGCAACCGCACGTGTCAGGGCAGGTATGTTTCTGAGATAGTTGCCATGTTTGTATCAGATTGCTGCTGAGGCTACAAGCTTCCTATTCCTTCGGTTTAAGAAAGGTGAGCCCGGGGGGGGGGGGGGGGGGGGGGGTAAAGGGGGGGTGTGTGCCTGGGCAGCTCAGTTGGTGAAACATCTGACTTCAGCTCAGGTCATGATCTCACAGTTTGTGGGTTCGAGCCCCAGGTCGGGCTCTGTGCTGGCAGCTCAGGGCCTGGAGCCCGCTTCGGATTCTGTGCCTGCCCCTCCCCTGCTCATGCTCATGCACATGCTCATGCTCTGTCTCTCTGTCTCTCTCTCTCTCTTTCTCAGAAATCAGTAAACATTAAAAAAATTTTTTAAAGAAAAGTGAACCCTATTCCAGATCCCCAAGACCCTGCAGTGTCTGGGGTGGTGAAAGTGAAATCTGGACCAAGAGCCAAAAAGGCCTCACTTTGGCCCCTAGCTGTGTGATCTCGAGCCAGGTGCCCTGTGTCTCTGGGAACCAGGAGAGGAAATCTATACCTCCCGGGATGGTGGCAAGGCTTAAACTGAAGCCTAAGGCTCATCGTGGGCCCCAAGTGACTTGCCCAAAGCTTTTGACTCTCCCTCCCCCTGCCCAAGCGCCGTCCCTGCTCCTGGGCACACTGCACACATCACACCAGGGTCTGGTCATCCCCAGGCCCCTCTGCCTCCACAGCCCTAGCGCCTGGATGGGTGGCCAGTACTCAGCAAGCCTTTGATGCCCGTTCAAGTCCGTTCTCCTGAAACACAGCCTCCGACAGCCCCGCTTCCCAGCTCCCCGAGACAAATGAGTTTGTCACGTAAGACAAGCACCGAAGGACGACACAGCCTTACCTAGAAATCAGTCATTTGTGTGTCAGGGAGAAACGTTTGCTCTGATCCCTGACTCCAGACAGTTACAGGAAGTGCATTTTCCAACCTGAGCGTGACTTCAAAGGGCTTAACACACGAGGATGAGGGCATGGACAAAGTCCTCAAAGTTGGGAGCCTCCCAAAGCTCAAAGCCCAGCCATAAACCAGGAATGCCTTCGCCAAGGACACGTGGGTCTGTTAGTGGCCTCTCTCCTTTTTTCCTCAACCAGCCTCCCCAAAACTCCTGCATTCAGCGTGCAGAAATGCAGCTGGAAGGAGCCACAGAGATCAGCCGGCTCACAAGTCACTACTTCTTAGAGGTGAAGACACTGTCGCCCGGAACATTGAAGTGACCCAAAGGTAGCAAGTGCACAACCAGGCTTGCTATGCGCAAGCCCCACCCCTGTATAGAGTAGATGGAATGGGACCTTTCAGCTCACTCACATACCGAGGACATCTATCTGTCTCTGTGTCCACGTTCCCCAAAAGTCTATTCCCTCCTGCCTTTTTGCAGACGGAAACTCCAGTGGCTCCTGCTGACTCTCTTTCAACAGGAAGGGAGCCCTCCTGCCTGTCTTGCAGCCGCTAATAAAACCACAGTATCGCGTACTCGCCCCCTAGTGGGCAAACGTGGACGTGCATGCCCCCGAAAGTTCTTGTGGAACCGGGTGGATAAACGCTTGGGTTGGACCTGCTAGCCACCGAAAGGGGGGTTCCCAAATAGGATTTAACTCCTCCCCAGGAAAGAGGAGAGCACAGTATTGTCTTTGGGTGAAAGAGTGAAACATATGGAAAGGTAAAGAAAAAGAGGAAAAGGAAGGGAAGAGGTGAGGGAGGGAGAAGATAGGAAAAGGAAGAGAAAGGAAGGACGTAGGGTCGGAGGAGAGCCCAAGGGACTAGGAAAGCTTAAAGGAGGCAGGTTTCTCTATGCTCATACGGTCTCCGCTTCAAAGATAAACACTCGAGGAAACCGTAATGGAGAACGACAAGAATTGTCCCGTCCTGGGTCAGCTTGTAGTACAGACGAGCCAGGTCAGCCCTTGACCGACCCCATCAGTGCCTGACTTGGTATTCTTCCCCGAATCCAAATATTTCACAGCCTCCATTTCTGAGCTTGTAAAGGAGAAGCCACGAGCTGTTGTTCTCTTCCTATTTTATTGAGATCTGATGAGAACGATAAGGATTTGCAGAGAAAACCCTAAAAAAGTGCTCTGAGTTCCCAGATCTAACCGTCATCGAAGGGCGTTTTACCGTTTCCTTCTGCCCAGCAGCGGCCCGCTCTCCCTGCTTCCTGGACTACAAGGTGACATGTGACGCTGGGCTGCCAGCGCGCTCGCGGTATTTCAACAGTGCATCAAATGATCACAACCTCTGGTGCTTTGTAAGATGCCATGATGTGAAAGTCGCTGTTGACACGTGAAATATTATTGCCACAGTAGCAAAAAGATCGACGTCCGTCTCCCAAGCCGCCCTTTCTTGTCAGTGTGCGTGGAGACGCCCGCGGAACAATTCCGCCCACGTTAGCAGAATACTCCACCGTAACCCTGCACGTGTCCGGGTTCGGCGCGACGATCAAACAAAACATTTTTGGAGGTGTCAAGTTAGTGTCCAGACAGCCCCCAAGGGGCTGATGACATCTGCAGGATGCAGTGCGGAGGAAACACATGCAGGTCGCACACAAAACTGCCAGCGGGCGCCGGTGCTGTTTTTGGAGTTGAAAAAGGAAGAGCTGGTCTTAACGAAGCGGCTACGGGAGAAGGACGGACATGGGGTTGGGACCGTGTGCCCGTGTCCGCTGGATTGCACGAGAAACAGAAGTGGACTGCGTCAGTGACCCCTGGTCTTCCTAAGTGTCTCTGCGGATTTTATTCTTCGGGTTCTGGAGAACGCTCAGCCCCCAGCACCACCCTGTCTGGATTCCTACCGACGGAATGGATCACACGTCAGAACCCCTCGCCTGCTGGTGATGGGGGAGGAAGCTAGGTTCCCGGATACACTCGGGCAGTCTTGATCCACGTGACCCAGCCTCGAACGGCAGCTCGTACGTGGGGTACTTGGGGGAAGTTCCAGCTTCGGCTGGTAAATCATAGTCTGGGAATCCATTCTCTTCAGGTTTCCTAGCCACACTCGCTGGGAGGAGCCCTGCAAATCTGCAGCACCCTCGACGTACAAATCAGAGGGATCCGTGCACAGTGCAACAAACTAAGTTGCCCTTGGGCATGTAATTGTCGAGGCCACCGGCTGAGGAACGAAACACAGCAAGGAGCCTCCCCCCAAGCAGCTGAGTGCTTGCTGTAAAGCAGCGTCTTTACATCAATGTATGTAAAGTGCTCAGCACAGAGCCTGGCACTTAACGAGCACAGGATGGGTGGCATATATTAGAGCACACACAAATATAACGGGAGCCACACGTGTAATTTCAGATTTCCTAGCAGCCACATTAACAAGGTAAAAGAGACAGGTAAAGTTCATTTTAATGAGATGGCTTATTGGGGTGCCTGAGTGGCTCATCTGACTCTCGATTTCAGCTCAGGTCATGATCTGACGGTTCGTGAGATCAGGTCCCACGTCGGACTCTGTGCTGACAGCACAGAGCCTGCTTGGGGTTCCCTCTTCCTCTCTCTCTCCCCCTCCCCTGCTCCCCCCTCAAGATAAATAAATAAGCATCAAAAAAAATAAGATAGTTTATTTAACCCCCTATATCCAGGATAATATTTCAGCATGTAATCAATACTTGTAGAATAGCGAGATAGTTTGCAATCTTTTTTTTTTTATACTAACTTGTTGAAATCTGGTGTGTACTTGGTGCTTCTCCATCCAGATGCAAAGGGTTAAAGTAAAATGTCCTACCGATACTCTAAAGATGCATTTAATGGAAACACATCTCGCACGGCTTCCATTTTAACATTTAAATTCTTCTAAATTTAAATGACACCAGCAGCAGTTCTCCGCTAATACCAGCCCCCAAATCAAGTGCCCACGAGCCACATGTGGCTCGTGACTATAGAGCCGGGCAGCGCACATCCGGAGGAGAGGTTGGGGGCATGAAATAGAAAACCCAGTTGTCAGTGCTCAACAAAACAGGTGCGTCCTACATGGAGTCCAAAATAGGCTGCCCAGGACTGGTGCAGTGGTATGCCAGACCCCTTCAGTCTTTCTCCTCCACCCACCTTAGGGTGTCGGGATGGGATGTCCCCATTCCTCCCTGGGCATCTGACCTCATTCCAGGCAGGAAAAAATAGGGGATGGTCAGGTAGGTATGATAGGAGCGGATGTTTTGAGCATCTGAGCCCGAACCAAGTATATGACAGGGCTCGTGAGAGGTGGCTCCCTGTCCTCAGGGAAAGGAAAGCCCGAAAGCCACTGCCCCACCCATGCTTCTGCCAAGAAATACCTGGGCTTAGCTCAAACAGAGGGCCGCTCGCTGTGGTGGTGGTGAATTTCATCATCCACAGAGTCGGCTTCTCTCTAGCCGTGTGGCCTGGAGCTGCTTGACGCCCCTAGGGTTTGGCTTCCTCACCTGTGCCAAGGGGATCACAGTGAGCTGCACCTACCTCCTCCGATCATTAGGAGGATAAAGTTAGTCACTGTTTGAGTGTGCTGAAAACAGGGCCCGGCACATAGTAGGTGCTTTGCTAAGGTTTCTTAGGCGGAATAATCTCAATCCTGCGAACAATTTTTGGCTGATCCATCTCCTCAGTGTTCAGCACGGGTCTGAGACTCTTCTCCCTTGAGGGCTGAGAGCAAATCAAAACTGCATCTGTCTCTCCAGGACTAAAAGATAGAAAGTGATCATGTCAGCAAAATCAAGAAGTCCATTCATTGACATACGTCACTGAGATCCACTGGTTGGCATTCTATAGCCTGAAAATGCTTTGATTGTTTTTTTGTTTCATCTTATGGACAATACAAAGCCCCGCCAATACTTGTCGACCACCAACGATGGATTTAGCAGACAGGAAAATGAAATCCTACCCCTTCCCTGACTAACTTGAATGTGTGACTTGGTCAAGTTATGCCGCCTTTCTCTGAGCCTTCATTTTCTCCCCTGTGAAATGGGGCTGCTTCATTCCTAGGTCAAACATGCCTTCAGGCACACAATGGTTTCTCACTGAATGCAAGTGGTTTCCTTCTACCTTTTGTCTTTGAAAGGCTATAAGGAATGAGGAAGCTGGGAAAGCTAGTATGGGAGACTGAATTTCACAGATGGCCCCTGTTACTTAAGGGTTATCAAATTTCGAGCCACTTGTGCAGCAGGGTTTGTTAAACTAAGCAATGCACGGTGATGCTTTTTGTCAGTTCTGCTCAGAAGGCACTGTTGTTTTAAGTGGCCGAGGGCTCATACCTCAGAGCCATAGTGGGAAGAGCACAGACTTTGGAGCTCAACCCATCAACTCCTTCAGCAAGGGACACTTTTCTTTACCTCTCGTGTTTTCCTTTTTAGCATTAAAGGATCTTTGCATTTCTGAAAAGGCAAGACCACTGACGTCACTTTTCCCTGCCTCAGCTTCCTTAATTGTAAATATCTACCTTACAGAAATATTGAGATTGACTAACATGACGTTCATAAATTGCCCGGCACACAGTGGAGGCTTGGTGGATGGTAATTGTTATAGTAAGGCTCTGTCCCCCTTGAAATGAAATTGGGTTTCTCATCAAATCAAACAGGCTCCGTAATGTGGATAAAGAAAAAAAAAATCTACAGAAATGAGTTCTTTCACCGAGTTTTTCTTTTCTAGGTTGGCTGAAATAAAGAGTAGAACATTACACTCCAAAGATATAATGCCGCCTCTCCTCAAGAAGCTGTCAGGTTTTAATGGCATGAGGACAATTTACTTCAAGTAAAGTCCAAGCAGATGCTTGATGCTGGAGAAGTTACTTTTAAGCAGGTCTTTAAAATTGGCGGAGAATCTGAGGCTGTGCTCAGAGAGACTGTTAAATCATTGAATAATTTCTCCAAGACGTCAAGTTAGCTCTTATAACAGGCCCCTCAAATTAGCCTGAGAGCCCTTACAACAAACGAGACTCTGATTAAAAGATTAATGTGGTCTTATTTTGCATTTCCATCTTTGCCTTTCATAAAATAGCTTTAAAAATAGCCTTTAAAAATAGCTTTATTTGGGACACCTGGGTGGCTCAGTTGATGAAGCATGCGACTTTGGCTCAAGTCATGATCTCGCGGTTCGTGAGTCTGAGCCCCGCATCGGGCTCTGTGCTGACAGCTCGGAGCCTGGAACCTGCTTCGGATTCTGTGTCTCCCTCCTCTGTGCCCCTCCCCCACTCACGCTCTGTCTCTCTCAAAAATAATTAAACATTAAACAAATTTTTTTAAAATAGCTCTTATTTTTACTCTTCTTCCCCAGCCCCCAAAATCTTGTTCTTTTTCAGTGCTCTCTCTCATCGATTGTGCGCTCCGTTATTCCAGACACCTGGAGGCCCTCCTTCAGCCCTGCAGTGACTCTGTTAACAGTTTCTGTTCCTTGCCTCTCCCAAGTACCCTGATTCCCCCACTTCTCTGTCCCCCCTCTGCCTTCTCCACAGCCTCCCACGGGCCTTCTGCCCTCTCCTCCCACCTGTCAGTTATCTGCACTGCACCCAGGCTGAGCTTTAACAATGCAAGTCTGGTCATTTCCTTCTTGCTGAAAACCTGGCAGTGGTCTCCATTGCCATTGGTTCCGATGAAGTCCAAAATGCTTTATTCAGCCAACAAGGCCTATGTGATTTGGCCCCACCTACTTTATGAGTCTCTTCTCACTGCTTCCACAATGATCTCTGGGTTTGGGGGAATGTACCATGCACTCATTGAATGGATGCTCTATAACCTACAGTGGCTCCCTTTTGTTCCAAGTATCCCTCTGACTCTGACTGGTGACCCCTGGCCCATCCTCCCCTCTGACGCTGACTGTTGACCTACGGACATCATTTCCTCTCCTCTTCTTTGCACTCAAAGCCCAAGAGCTCTTCTATGGCTGGTCCCTTCCAGAGGAGGTATGGTTCACATTCTGGTCCCCTCACCAGAACTTCCTGGTGGAGAATTAGGGCAGATTCAACCAACCTCCCATAACATTAATCCATCAATGCATCACAATGCGCGCGCGCACACACACACACACACACACACACGCACACACACACAATGTTCCCCAGACCATCACAGCCAAGCCAATGCCTGGACACTCAAGCACTTGGGAGATCAGTGTGGTCAGAGATACAGCAGTTGTTTCTAAGAAAGAAGGACACACCTCCTCACCAGTTCATAACCCTTTTGTGTTCCTTTTCCTTGGTGTTCTTCTCTTTATTGATCAGTGTTTACTGAGTATATATAATCATGTGTCAGTTACTCTTTCAGGCTTTGGAACAGGACCCTCCCTTCATAAAGTGTAGAGTCTAGTGGAGGAGACAGACAGGCTACTGACTAGCTTTATGACCTTCAGTAAGTCACTTAACCTCCCTGTGTCCCAGTCCCATTTTACCTGTGAAATGAAAATATGAATGTCACCCTCGTAGCATTGTTATGGAATGCAGTAAAGTAACATATGCCAACCGCTGACTTCATAAGATTGATGTGACATATAATGAGATAATACAAGAAAGGTACCTAGAACAGTATCGGGATTTACTGATCATTGTCAGTAGAGATCAGTGCAGATCTTTATCGGTATCATTATTTACTGTCTTCAGGAAATAATTGTTTGGAGTATTAGTATATGAACAAAGACACGTAGAACTGCAGATTGTATCAGTTCTCTGAAGGAGAAGTGTTGGGGCGGTGAGAAGGAATGACTCAGGGGAATTAGGTAGAGTGATCAGGGAAGGCCCCTTGAAGATGCAAATGCAAAGACAAGGAGGCAGCTGCAAGAATCCGCGGAAGAAGTGGCATCTGGGACACAACAGAACCGATGTGGGTCTTCTAGGCACACAATTCTCGCTCAAATGACTTCTCTTCAGCTGCTTGCAGTGCATCCTCGGGCGAGCCACCACGCCGCCTTGAGGCTCCGTTTCAGTTACAGCGTCAGTAATAAAGAGAATGAAGGTAATAGTAATGAAGAAAATAACACCAGCGTAGTAGATTTTCAATGACCAAACTCACGTAAGTCACCAAGCAGAGAGCCGTACGCATACACAGTAGGCACTTAATAAATGCTGCCTTGCATCCTCCCCCCATGCTAAGCATCCTCTGAGATTAATGATCACCTTCTTGGGACCATTCACATAACCAGTAGGTCGGGCTTGGGAAGCCATGCCGATCTAACTCCTGACCCTGGGTCCTTCCCCCTCACTACTCTGTCAAAGCGCAAACCGTGACAATAGCAAACACGCGGCTAGGATGCCGATCCCAACTCCTTGCTTATGAATTCTCTCTTTACTCTTCGCGATGTCTCAGTGAAGAAGATTCTACTCTCTCTCCTCAGCCTACAGGGGAGGGGGACCGGCAGGTGTGGCAGCCTGCCCAGCTTTGTCCAGCTGGCGTCTTGGGCCTGTTTTCCATGCTCCCGCCCCACGTGTGGACTTCCTTCCAGGGCTGGGCTGGAGTGGGGTGTTTTCTTGCATTCTCATGCTCCCTCCCTTCCTCAGACTGAATCCTACTCTTGATTAGTGTTTCCCTCTTTCAGGAAGGTTCTGGTTTGCTCCGGGCCATGGTGACCTGAGCCGAGCTGGACAAATCAGGGCCCTGCCCACATTTGGTCCTAGACGTCTTCTTGTTTGCTTGTGACACATTTATCTTTCCAATGGGCTGATATCGTACCTGCCCACCTCCCACTCTTCCTTGCCTTCATCTCCTGTTGTGCATCACACAGGTCTGCGGACTTGCTAGACTGGCAAGTCCTGACAACACTGGACAAGAGGGGAGGGAGAGCGAGGAGAGAAAAAGGATCCCCGTGATCCTGGAGGAGTGAATAACACTATTTCTTCATAGCTGGAAGTAATGCTGAATAATCTCTACATTGAAACAGTACTTGTCCTGAGGAAGTCACATTTTCTGAAATAAGAATTAGGGCACATTTCTGAGAAGAGAGCTGAGGAGGCTGTGAAGAAGCCACAACGTTGGACTGTTAGGACTGGGTTGGGGGGAGTAGTTGAAATTAGTGTTCTGTGCTGTATCTACCGAAGGGTACTATCATCACCATTTCACAGCTAAAGAAATTGAATCCACAGGTCATTCAGCTTCTAAGGCATTGGAGGCATTGAACTCAACAGTGAAACTCTTTTCCTCTGAGAATTATCGCTGCGTGAATTCCCACCCGGTCATGCTAGGTCCGGCGTAAACCTTCCGAATACACATAACTCGTCATTTGAGCTTTGGTTTGCATAAGACCATGACTTCTCAATACATTTCAGATCCCACTCCAGACTCTGACCTCCCCTGTCAAAGCATCCATCATACGATAGATAAGCCCTCGACTTGTCCCTAGCACCCTGGAGAGTGAAATGCAGGCCAGCTTGTCTGTTTCATCTGGGACAGCCTGGTTCTCTTGCTCCGGTTCTACATTCTAAAGGATCACTTTTCCTGCTCTCCAACCCACGCCACAGCCTGCTCCTCCCTCCCTGGATCCCCGTATTCATACCGGACAAGTCAGCCTGACAGCAAGGAGCGCCCCTTCTGGATGACGGGGCCCCTGCTCTGGGCTCCCAGAGCTCGGGCTTCCTTACGGTATGGCGGCCTCCTCCCCACACACATCCGTCTCCCCACCAGGCTGTGTTTTCCCGGAGCCCAGAGACCGTAGGCGCTGAATAAATGTTAGCAGGAGAGGTGAACACATGTCACATCGTTGTTGTAGCCATGAGTTTGTGGCAAGTCTTTCCATGTAACGCGTTGAACAAAATTTGGCTTAACACGTGCCACCTAAGCCATCTGCATACATTTCATATCCAACATATTATACTAGGCTGACGTGTTCTGCGATGTGGTTGTTTCAAATACAAAAAAAAAAAAACAACAACAAAGGAAACCTGGTTATGGATGGATACCTGGTTTTAGCATTTAGGGGGGATAGGCCTATAGCTGTTATCTAGAACATTTTTAAGCAAGTAGAGGTGGGGAGGGCTTCAGATATAGGGTATGCTTTTCCTATACTCATGGGAAGCATCAAGTTTCTGGGTTTTATCAGCCAAGAACATGAAGAAGTGTGTTAAAATACTTAATAGTTTGTTACATATCGGGTCTAGAAAGCCAATTATGTAAAAAAAAAAAATCTACATCCATTTTTTTTAAGTTTCTTTATATTTTGAGAGAGACAGAGTATGAGTGGGGGAGGGGCAGAGACAGAGGGAGAATCCCAAGCAGGCTCCACACTGTCAGCACAGAGCCCATGTGGGGCTCAAACTCACGAGACCGTGAGATCACGATCTGAGTTGGAATCAAGAGTTGGCCGCTTAACCGACTGAGCCACCCAGGTGCCCCTACATCCATTTTAATAAGACTGAAATCTGTGTGAGCCAAAATCTTGTTGCGTTTTTCTCCTATCACTGGTATCCAGGAAGTTGAGGTTATAGTGTCTATACCTCCACAGCGATCAGAACATGTTTTAGTTCTTCATTCATTTATCCATTCAGCAAATCATCGAGTCCCTCTGCCAGGCACCACGGGGCTCCAGAAGGATGGCCTCAGCCTCGGGAAGCTGCGGTCTCTGCTCCTCGTCTGAGGAAGGTGTATATTATACCAGTAAGCTCACACGTCAAGGTAGACATTACAACACGTGATCAGTGTTCCGAATGAAGAACAACAGGTGACCCATGGAAATCAGGTGGTCAGGAAAGTGGCAGCTGGGGGGATCACTTGGTCCTGTGTCCCCATTCTAGAGATGGGGAGATGGAGGCCTGAGCGTTTTGACTGTCGTGGAAGGAAGACCAAGGGCAGAGATGAGGTAGCAAAGGTCTTCTCCCAGAGCCCAAGCTTCCCCCACTAGTCACAGCCTTGCTTAGTTGGTTCATCTTCACAAACATGGAATAAGGATAGGTTATGTCAGAGATCTTTCTACCTCGAGCAGTCTGTGTACTCTTATTTGATTAAATCCACTCAAAGAGACGTCCTTTATTTCCCTTTTTTCTGGTCTCATTATGAATTGTGGTCATGGTGATTCCATTGGGGGAATGAATTATTGTCATAATCATGCTCACTTTCTTTCGCTCTTTCTTTCTTTCTTTCTTTCTTTCTTTCTTTCTTTCTTTCTTTCTTTCTTTCTTTCATTTTCTCATAATATCTAAAAACTGCTTTCTTCTCACACAACATAATTTTACCCTGAAATGGAACTTTGTGCTGACAGGTGCAGACACAAAACAATTGATTAAAGATCCACGCGGATGAAATTTGGGGGAAGAAAAGATATAGCAGATTACCCATGCTTATTGTAATATCTAGGTAATCAGAATCTATATGCAAAGGACATTTTCTGAAATAGTCTAAAATAATCCATATTTCATCAGATGGTAGCGTCCATGGAACGAAGTCACGTCACAGAACAAGTTCTCTGCAATCTGCAATTAATTAAGCAAAGGGACAAATTCTACTTAAAGATCCCTTGAAAGGATATCAACACCATTATTTTTCTAATACAAAGTGCTTTTCCCATAATGCATCTGACCCCTCTTTTTCCCTCTGTAATACCTGATTGCAAAGAAATTCTTAAAATAGACAGAGTCCTCATTATAGAAGTTTAGTTGTCTCTGGAATATGTCTCAAATCCCCAAGTACTGTCTTCTCCACTTCTCCACGAACTGTTCTCTGAGATTGCACCACGCTGGTTCCATTCTTTCTAAGGCTTTGTTTTAAATTGAGCAGAAATTCCCGATAGAGGTAACTTGCATTTTCCACCCTTTCCTCCTTCTATCCTCTCGTCTTTCCACCCCTATTTCCATATCCCCCAAATATCAAAACACCTCAACATTCTGGCTGAAGTGCAGCCTGAGGCACCACTGGCACCCTTACACGGCCCCCTGCCCACCTATGCCTACAAAGCTCCCATAGACTCCGGGCCCCCACTCGTCTACACAACAGGACAGCCATGGCCATGGTGGGGAGGTCTTCGTCGCTTCTGCACAGTGCACAGAACAGCACCTGATGCCCTCCAGTTACTCAAACAGTGAAGATAATTGAACTGAATGAAATCTAGACTTGCTGGCTCAGAATTCTGGAATTTGAATTTGGTTCTACTGTGCCCCGGTGGCTGATGGGGCAATATTTAGTCAAGTGGGAATAAGGCTTTTCTTCTCATGGTGTGATAAAAAGTCTTGGGCAGATATGGGTTCACATCCAAAGTTTTCTTCCCAGCAGTGGTGGGACCTTGAACATATCACCTCACTCTCATAGCCTCGGGGCCTTCTTCTAAAAACAGGGATAACCATACTTCATTGGAACGCTGGGCGGATCAGAGGTAAGCGCATCAGGTCTCCTGAGGGGTCTGCCACAGGTAGGTGTCCCCCTCACGTTTACAATCAGTGACAGCATCATGACCTCCACCACCTGGAGGGTGGAGTTGTGAGTCATAGCGAGGCGTGGCCTTGTTCTCCAACATGTGTTTGCTGAATAATCAAAATTCCACCAGTTTATTTGTCGAGCACCTGCTCTACCAACACAGGTTTGCTGCTACGGAGGATATTCGAAAAAGATGGGGCTCTAGCCATCAAGGAAATAACCATTATGTCTGAATAGATCATTTAACCCATCTCATTACTTGGTAACAAACTGGGCCAGCTGCAAACTCCCCTGGATGCAAATGGAAAGAAGAGTTTAAACAGTTTATTCCAACAACCTGCCTTGTCTGTCTGGAGCACTGGAGAAGAAATAAGAACAATCACTCCCTTGTCTTCAGGGCCCATTGCCAAATGAGATATGGAAAGAAACTTACCAACCAGTTTCCCATTTCTTCCAGGTTTAAAATTCACCATCAAAGTGATGCACCTTTGTGTGGAATATTGGATGAACTAGGGATCAAAGCTTCCTACAAATCCCCTATGTGTTTGGATGCGTCCTAAAGCAACATTAATGAGTCAACATGTGGTTGTACCTAATTCTGGCCTTTGCTACTAATTAAGTCCACAGGTAATTCACTCATTCAAGCACACATTCAGCTAACATCAAGTGAGCACCTCCTATGCGTCAAACACTGCACAAGGTCATTAACCAAATGATTGTGGATCCGTATACCAAACCTGCAAGGTGGTTACTAGTATTCCCATTGTACAGATGAGGAAAATGAGGGTCAAGAGGCTCAATGATTTAACTGCTTGTTCCATTAGTAGGAGGCAGAGCTCAGTTCCGATTCCAAACAGTACTCCTACAAATAACAATTATTGTATGGATTCAGAGGCTTAAGAGAATCGCCTTCCAAAATTGCAGTTTTCCCCATTTCATTTCATTTCAGCCTGTTGCAGAGGCTGCAAGCCTTTTCCTGTCACACTCCACACCAAAACATCAAGTTGCTTTTACCTTCAAAATAAATCCAGAATTGACCACCTCCCGTGGCCCGTCTCTGGACTGTAGGTGGGTTGCTGTGGGTCTCCAGACTGCTGTCCCTGCTTTCACCGTGGGTCACTGTGGTGCAGCCACAGTCTCTGCACTCGGCACTCTCCGGTCCTGGCATCTGCACCGGCAGATGTTATTTGCACCTTCCAGCAATTTCCACCCTGTGACATATTATATGGCTTACTTTTTTTTGTTTTGCCCTTGAGTGCCTTTCCTCTCCCTCTAGAAAGAGGTCAGCAATTTTTATCTTCTTGGTTCTCTGATATACTATTCCCAGTGCCAGCCACATAGCAGGTGCTCAATGAACACATGTTGAATAAGGAATAAAGGTTGGATTTGGGTGTTATTCAATGGCATTAAGAGGCCATAATGGCCAAAGAATTCAGGGACATCTGAATCTAGGCCAACGATAGACTTCTTTCCCAGTGGGGTCCATAGGGAGATGCATACATAAGAACAAATGTAAGGCAAAAAATTAGTGTAATATATTATTGCCAGCTGACCTGGACACAAACTCTCAAAGGAGCGCTCTCCTCTGGAAAGCTGAGCTAGGCCAGTGGCCTTAAGTGGGGACCTAAGAGGTCTTCTATCACCTCATCCCCGATCTAGATTTCCAGTCTTATCCCCCTTTGACCATCACCTGGAAGTCAAAGAGAGAGGGCCTCATAATACTTGTGTTGTGGGTGTAAGAGAGGACAGGGCATCGGAATCCCAATCAGTAAGGAAGAGAGAGTGGGGAGAGGGTCACAGCCATGTCCTCACCTTTAGGGTGTGGTAAATCTTCAACCTGGAATCTGACAAGTCCAATCAGACCTCCTCCTTGAAAGAGGGCAGGGCATATCAGAGAACCCTGCCCTTCATCATGTCTTGGACATCAGACTGTATGTACACAATTTGTATTGCTTTTTTATGCTTTGTGGATATACAAGCATTTTCCTGTGTTACTGAACTACTGCAGTGCAAGGACTGGCCACCCAAATGCCCCAGATGCCCCCATAGCCCTGTGGAAGGACGACATGCAAAATAATTGTGCTCACGCAAGATCTAGTTCCCGCCCAGCACCTCTGCCTAGGACTGAGTGAGTAACTTTGGATAACACGTGAAATTCCTATACCGCTATTGCTGTACAGAAAGCAAGCCCAAAACTTATAGTTTTATGTCATGACTCCGCGGATCAGCAGAGCTCTGCTGCCTGGGTGTTTCTCGGGTCTCTCGCGTGGGCATAGTCAGATGTCAGCTGGGGCTGCAGTCACCCGAAGGCTCACCTCTGTTGGAAGTCCGAGATGGCTCACTCACACGACTGTCAACGGATGGTGGACGTTGGCCAGCAACTTCTCTGGGGCTCACAAGTGGAGCATCTACACATGGCTTCTCCACCTGGCTCTAGCTTCTCCATCAGGGTGGCTTATTCCGACAGCAAGCATGCCAAGAACGAGCATCCTAAAGAGGTCCAGGTGGAGCTCAAGGCTTCCTGGAATCTAGACTCAGAAGTCCCAGAATGTCACTTCCGCTGTATCCTATTGCCCAAACAAGTCACTCAGAACAGGTGAGATTCAGGAAGATGGGTGGTAACGGCACTTCTTGATGTGAGAAGCCACATGCACATCCGGAGAGGGAAGGAATTGATGGGGCCCAGCTTAGAAGCCATCTGCCCCAGATGCTCTTCCTGGAATGATCAAAGAAGGCAGTCAGGGTGTCCTTGCATGGGAACCAAGGGGACAGAATAGGTCTTAAGACACAGGAGGAAAAGCAGCATTGGGGATTCAAGTCTTTAAGTGGAAATGTCTCCTCCTCTGGGTGAAGACGGGTCAAAGTAGGGCATGGGCTGGAGTCAAAGGTGCTGGGCACATCAGGAGAAAGGAGGGTACACTTACTCCTATGCCTCTGGTCCAGCTGCCTTGGGTTTTGCTCCCATCACTCGGTAAAATCCTAAGGGATAGATCCAGACCAATACAAGGAGCTCTGATGACAGCTAGATTCTGAAATGTTCATCCCATAGATCATTAAGGTGGTTCATAGAGGGCTAAAGAATAAAAGAGTTTCTGCCAGTGGCATCCAGTTAGCACGTATCCCTCAAAATGAAGAAAGTAAGCTAATTTGACCAGTGTAGATACTCCAGGAGGAAAAAAAGAGTTTATTAGAAGGGAGAGCTGATCAAGAAGCTGTGTCCTTAATGGGCCTCCATCACTCATGCCGGTGCTCCCAAGTGGGGGTACTCATCAATGTTCTGGACAGCACACAGCAAATCACAGGTGTCCTGCTGGGCTATGAGCTGTGTTTAATAGTAATAAATCGACTATTATTATTAACTTAAAAAAACAAAAACAGTGAGATACTTGGGTCAGGTGTGCAGACTGAATTGTTCAGATAAAAGTTGACATTTCAAAGACATCCCCCACTTTGGTGGGTGGCCTGGGCCTGAGCCAGAAGATTCCCCTGAAGAAGGACTTCAGGGAGGGGCGCCCGGGTTGCTCAGTCCGTTGAGCGTCCGACTTTAGCTCGCTTCATGATCTCACGGTTCATGAGTTCAAGCCCCACGTCGGGCTCTGTGCTGACAGCTCAGAGCCTGGAACCTGCTTCAGATTCTGTGTCTCCCTCTCTCTCTCTGCCCCTCTTCTGCTTGTGCTCTGTCTCCCTCTCAAAAATAAATAAACATTAAAAAAATTTAAAAAAAAAAGGACTTTAGGGAGCACATTCTGGAGGTGCCTCCCTTAGTGGGTGGTACCCTGGCTGCTCTTTCCCCCTCAGTCAACTAACTCGGTTCAACAAACACATCACGACTAGCTGGAGGCTGCCCTGTGGAGTGGTTGAAGGCAGCACTGTTCCCGTTGCTAGCTGGGTGACCCAGGGTGATCCTATTACCAGCTGGCCTGATGTCTCTGAACCTCAGCTTTGGTTTCAACTTTCTTCAATCTGGGGTTAACAGCAGCACCTGCTTCACAGGGTGTAGTGAAGGCTGAATAATAATTAGCTCTATAACTGTAAGTGATGGGTATGATTATATTCTAGGAAAATAGCATTATGCTCTCAGGCCTCTGAGCCTTTACATATGCTGCCTTCCACCTTGAACCTGCCCTCAGAGCTCAGTCTCCTTGTCATGTCCCCTGGGAAGCATTTTCTGACCTCCCTCTGCCTATGTTATTCCCCCCGAGGATAGTCAGGTCAGGGATTCTTTCCTCTGGGCAACCCTGGCCCCTGGGCTTTCTTCTCTCCTAGCATAGAGCACCTGCAGAACTCAGAACAGTAATTACTTAAAACACACACACACACACACACACACACCATTATCTTGAGCCCTGAGCTTCAGAAGGCAGGGGACTCTGTCTCTGAGAGTCAGTATAACATAACAGCTAAGAGTCTTAGAAACTACACTGCCTGAGTTCCAAGCATGCCTCTGTCTCTTTTTAGCCCTTTGACCTTGGGCGAATTACTTAACCTGTGCCTCGGTGTCCTCACCTATAAGGATGGAGACAATGAGAGTAACAGTACTGCCTTAGACCAGGGCAGCCTGCGTCACCTCCCACTGGGATCCTCCGCACTCACTTCCAGACTGTTCGGAACTCACGGGACTCCAGAATTCCCTGCCCAAGTGGCCTCTACACCATCCACCTGCTGGCCCTCTAGGACTTCTTCCCTGGTGTGTTCTCCTTGGGACAGACGGCACCGTGGGCACTCCCAGACCTGGGCAGTGGCCACAAGACTGCTGTTTGGGAGAGTTTTCTGAACCGAGCTTGAACCTGTGACCGGATTAGAAGAGAAGGGGACAGGGCACTCCTTTTGTGTTGACCCTACTCTGCAGGAAGCCATGTGGCGTGGGTCGCAATCCCTTCCTGCAGCTGCCACGTCTTCATTAACATTTATCAAACTCACAAATGCCTGTTGTGAGCGGAGTGTGCGTGCATGTGGGTGTCCGTCCCTTGCAGAAATGGGCAACAGGCTCACCGTCATGCTGGGGTCAGCATGGCACAGAACAGAAACGCGGAGAAGGCAAGAGACCTGAATGGCTAAAGAGACTCTTTGGAAAGGAGGCTCTTGGACCGAGTAGAACTCGCACAGGCAAGTGCTGGATCTCCGCAGGCCGGGGAAGTATCAGAATGTGGCGGATGCGGTTGCGTCTGTGTTCGGCAGGGGTAGGAGACGCGGGTGTAACTGACGTGTGAGTTACACAAGGAGAGAAGCCAGTGCTGCTGCACAGGGTGATTCCAGGCCCTTGCAGTGGGGAAGGGAACATGGCACCATCTCAGGACAGTGCAGACTGATTGGATAATGACCGAGACCGGGAGAGAGCTGCAGGTGGCTCAGAGACGGGAACCTGGGGAGAGGGATGGTCTCGGCCGAGGGGGGAGCCTCATTGGAACGGATTTCTTTGGTCTGTCACTTCTCACTAGGGTCTCTGCTTCTTGAAACAGACGCTGGGTCACATTCATCTCTGCGTTCCCTGGGTTTATTATAGTGCCTGCCATCATCAAGGCGCTAATAAATGTTTGTTGAATGAACAAATTAATGGAGATGTTTTTGCATATAAAACACAATATGTTGCTTAAAAATTCAATTTGCGCTCGGCTTCGCAGACGCGCATCTGTTTGAATAGTTGGTTATTTTAATTACATTCAGCTTTTTCTATGCAGCATTTATGAAGAGGACTGTGGCAGTGACACAATTAAACTAATCAGCATAGAAAGTAAATAGGATTATCCAAGGTAGATTTTGACCCTTCATTATATGATATGGCTGCCACTGTTCCGGACACATTAAGAGACAGCGTGGTCCAGCGGGATGATCGCGTCCCTTGGACAAACCACCTAGGTTTCAATCCTGGCTCTGTCCCTCACTATCTGTGTGAAGATGGCCAGGAGTCAAATTCCTCATCTGTTATTAAGGGAAGCAATACCCAGTTCCTAGGATGTGAGGCTTATGAGGGATAGCATGAGTTTATAAGGAATGTTTGGTAGGATTATTCTAATTTCGGGCAATGCTATTCAAACCTGTCATCACTGTGGACTCGAGGCGAAGGCAGGTAAGTTGCTTTAGGAATCAGCTCCCACTCAGGATCCAAGTACCGTGAATGATGGGAAGCTTGACTCTGCCTGGCTTTAATCCAAGTCTCATGACCCAGTGCTCATCGAGATTCAATATGAAGTCTGATCGCAAGTACTGAAACAATATTTAATATCAGCCCATTGCGCCACCGAGTTCTGCTGTAATCTGTTTTCAGATTTGCTGAAGTTTTCTTTTCGATTTTATCAGCAATTATTTCAAATGAAATTGGCACCAGACAAGTGGATTATGGAATCGTTAACTCTCATCTCCTGGTAGACGGTGAAAAGCAAATGCAATTTTCACCAGTTACCTGTCAACTACTCCATGTTGCCACAGACGGGGAGGAAAAGGATCTGAATGGATGAGAAAGTTGGAGGCGAGTTCTTGCGATAAGCTTGGCTTTGTTTGTAACGCAGGATTTGAAAGCTGTCATATACCAGATCCTCATTGTTTTCACAGTACATATTCATATTAAACTTCCCACCACTAATAATAACTTATGCTCATATACTAAATGTCAATCTTTTAAGATAACGTTTTAGCAAGCCCCATTCTCCAAATAATTCTTCAGGGGAAATATGTCAGATGACGGACATGGACGTTAGGGTCAGAGAGAACCAGATTTAATTCTTACTCCAGCACAGAGGGGCTGCTGGGGGAGGTCACTAAAAGGACATAGCCACCAGTTGACCCGTAAGTCGGACCCTGACAATCCGAGGCTCCTCACCCCTTTCCCTGTCCTTGGAACGTGCATTCCACCTGCCTCCCCCATTCCCAGAAGCTGCCCCAAAGACACAGCCTTGAGAGAGTGATGTGGTGTTGAGACCGTCTTGATGGTACACATGACAACCCATGTAAGGCCTCTATACAAACTTACAAGATTTGGCCAGTGGCTGCAGAGATCTGTCCATCCTGCAGTGCCCAAGACGAGCCTCATAAGTAAGACCTCTTACTTATTCCCCCTACCACCTCCCCAGCTAGCCTGGCCTGCCTCTTTCTTCTGTCTTTCCCTGTCGCCTGCACATGGGGGCCGGTTTCATATCACACTCGCAAAGCTCCAAAGAGATGCTTCATCAGAAGATGGAAATTATAAGACCTTCTGGCAAACTTGTCATGAAGATTGAAAGAGGTGGTAATATACAGGAACATCTCAGTCATTCTCAAGTCTTCCCTCCTTTACGGATGTAGCTCATCTACTCATCTATTTGGTAAGTAATACTTCTGATAGATCCCAGGTGGGGTAGAATGTACTATTAATTCTCAATGATTTCCTTTTTCCCCTGTGAGAGAATCACATACACATCCCGGCCATTGCCTGGGTCTTGGAATGTGAAAACACATGGAACAGACCTGAATGCAGTCCGCAGCATTGAATAAAACACTGTAACTCACTGAGGTTTGGTGGTGGGGAGGTGTTTGTTGACAGTGAATGCTAACAAATACAGTATTGGGGGTGGAGGGTTGAAGAAGACAGACACTGCATCCTGCCTCACAGAAGTGAAAATATAAGAAAGAAAGCAGCCATTAAACAAGGAGTTATAATAAACTCTTCAGGGCTCCATGATGGGCAAAGGAGGAGCTACGGATCTCATAGAGGGAGACCCCATTCCACTTATGGGGTCAGTGGCCGCAGAGGAGGCTGAGGGCCTGGGCCATTTCGAGTCTTGTCTAAGAGCTGCGATATGGATCTCATGGTCAGTAAAATAATGGCTTCTCAAAGATGCCGTGTCTAAATCCACCAGAATCTGTGAATGTCCATATTATGCAGCAAGGGGAATGAAGATTACAGATAGTTAAGATTGCTAACCAGCATGTCCCAAGATAAGGACAGTATTCTGGATTATCTGGGTGGGTCTGAAGCAACCCCAAGGGTCCTGGAGTGTGGGAGAGCAGACCCCAGAGTGATGATCAGAGTCAGAAGGAGATTGGATGGGGCTACACAGCTGGCTTGAAAGGTGAGGAAGCAGCCGCAAGCCAAGGGAGCCAAGGAAGGCAACAATGGCCGGAGAGGCAAGGGCGTGTCTTTTCTCTGAGCCTCGAGAAGGAATGCGGCCTGCCACTGCCTTGCTCTCTGCCCAGCAAGACCCATTTCAGACTTCTGACCCTCCAGAACGGTAAGATAACCAGTGTTGTTTTAAGCCATTAAGTTTGTGGTCACTTGTTCCAGCAAGAGGAAACTCCTACAGATCTGGCTCCGTGTCTGGAACCTTTGGGTCCTGAGGGATGACTTCCCATCTCTTCTACAATGTGCGTTCATTTTCTCTGAGCCCCTCTAGAGGAATCACCTTTATTTGCCTTCAGCACCAACCCTCCTGGCATGAGAGGAGCCACATGGGTCCATTGGGCCATCAGCCCAATAGCCGGTTTCAGACGGTGACACCCAGGTGGGGTGTCACGGGGTATGGGAAATACCTGGGCACCAGAGGGTGTCGGGAGCAAGAATTCCTGTCCCCTCCCTGTATCTGGACTAAGAATCAAATTGCCATGAGACAGATTAGCAGGAGAAAATCAAATTTAGTAGCATAGGTACGGGCAATCCACGCAGACATGGAAATTCCAGCGATGGGGAAAATGAGGTATGGACGTCATCCTGAACTAAGGAGAAGGGGGCAGGGGTCTGGGACTTCGAAGGGAAGGAATGCACTTCATAGAGTGATAAAAAGAAGGGCAGATGTTTGGCAATTTGATGTTTGTCCTGCCAAAAAGATGGGCCCCTCATTTAAAATTTATCTCTGCTAATAACCCTTATTCTAAGGAGGACACCCCCACCCCCCGCACCAGTTTAGATTCTTCTATGTAGTCAAGGGAAGGGGCAAAAGTTTCTCTTGAGCCCACAGGCTCTTAATTGCCTTCAGCTCAAAATAATTCTCATGTCAAAGTGGCACATTCCGGGCGGGTCGGGGGGTGGGGGGGAAGTAGCGTCCTGAACCCCTCCAAGTGTTGCCCCGTCCACCTCTCGATTTGACAGATACGTGACTAAGGCTTAAAGAGGGGGAGCAGGGGCACCCGGCTGGCTCAGTCCGTGAAGCGTCTGACTTCAGCTCAGGTCATGATCTCCCGGTTTGTGGGTTTGAGCCCCACATCGGGCTCTTTGCTGTCAGCACAGAGCCTGCTTTGGATCCTCTGTCTCTCTCTGTCTCTTGCTGCCCCTCCCCTGCTCAGGCACACACGCCCCTCCCTCTTTCAAAAATAAATAAATATTAAATAAATAAAAATAAATTTTGAAAATAATTAAAAAAATTTAAAGAGGCGAGCAACTTGCCTAAAGAGCAGAGCCGGAGGGGAGGTGACACTTCCCAGTCTCCTAACCCTACTGGGGGGGGGGGGGTGCATCTCCCACAGAAAGACAATGCAAACCACTGTCACCCTTCAAAGGCAATCCTGGTGCTTACAGGATAGTAATTATCTAAAGGGGGTGTGGGGAGGGGGTGTGGGGAGGTTGCCAAAAGTGCCTTTATCTGTCTGAAGGACAGCAGGAAGAAGATATATTCCTTCTGTGCCTTGGAAATAAGGGCGGGGTACATGTGGGGGGGCAACAGCATTGTCTTTGGTGAAACAACCCCAGCCAAGACAGGTAGGGTGGGATTCCACCCGCCCCCCAGTCCCCAGAAGCCTCGCACTCCCCACTCCCTGGCAGGTGGCGACCTTGCCCTTTCTGACTGCCTTCAAGGCAGCTTCCAGCCCTGAGCTCCGGCAGGTGAGCAGCGGTGTAGGAAGGTCAGGCTCCCTGACAGCGTCTGGAAAGCTTAGGGTCTCCTCTTCCCCTAGACCTCCCCACCCTCCCTTTTGCCAGATCAGCGGGAACAGCTTTCAACTTCGTGCCTTGTCACAAAGTCTTTGTACTGTCTCCTCCTCTGTTCCAAGCCACCACCGGGAGATATATTTGTCTTACTTCAAAACAGCCCAAACAGTCAGCTGCCGTTGGGTGAAAGGCACCACGCTAGGCTTGGGCTCATTTGCCAGCAGCCCTCTCTGAGGTTCCGATCCGGCTCGCCCAGCGCCGGCCAGGGCCTCCTGCGGCTCCCTTCGGCCTGCTGGGCTGTCCTTGTCCTGCTGTCTGCCATCCCCACCTCTCTCTTCTGTAGAGGAAAGGCTCAGTGGCTCCATTACCATGGGGCCGGGACAAAAGTCAGCGATCGTTGGTTGTACCTGGGCTCCAAAGAACGCTCTCGGAGCCTCTGAAAGCCTCAAAGCAGCCCCTGAGGAGTCTCTGATGTTTCTGCCAGGGAGCCGACTGTGGTCAGGACCCGGAGAACTGAATTGAAAACATGCAATTAGCATACACCTCCACTCTTTGAGGCTGGAGCCAAACCTTTCCCCCCAAATACCAATAACAGGTTTCAGATGTTTTACTTAGCTCTGGAAAATAACAATTATGGCCATATTATCTTGTTTTTGTGTAAGACAGGTTCTTTGGTGGGGTGGGAGGGAGGGTCCCTGAGAGCAGACGCAGGTGGTGGCAGCTTGCTCCCCAGAGGCCGCGGCAAATTTCAGGAAAGCAGCGCCCTGCGTTTTCACTCTCCATCGAGGACCCAGCTTGGAAAGGTCACTGCCCCTGGTTTGGATTTCAGTGTGCCTCTTTGCGGTTTTGCACTCAGGGCCTTTCCCGACGTGCAATTTTCCTTCCTTTCCTTCTGTGTTGTCTGCATGACAGAAACGAAGACCCAGACAGGAGGACAGAAGGGTCCTCATTCCATCTCATTCCCAAACAAAGTCTCTGGTGGAGGGGGTGGATCTTTTCAGATTTGTCGGTTGCAACTGAAAAAAAAAAAAGTTCTCAGGAATCCAAGGGAGGGATATGGATACCATTCAGGAGTGAAAAAAAGAAGAAAGGTTTTGTTTGTTTGTTTGTTTGTTTTCCTAGATGTTTGGAGTTAAAAACAAATAAACAAACAAACCCGGGCTTCCTGATTGTGTTAGCGGGGAGTTGGGGGGCTGGGGAAGTCACCTGCGTCCTGGCTATTTTCAACATTGTTTAGAAATTACACTGTATTTTAGAACATTGTTCTTTTTAGGTATTATCCCAGACACTCATGATATAAAGAGTCACCTTCTCTACTCCATTAAGATCATACTGGGATATGGGGGTTTCCAGCTTCATACTGGGCCTCCTTTAGCCCTGGGGGGAAGGGGGAGGCGGAGAGGCTCTGCCGAATGTGGCTGTGCTGGCAGAATCCATTCACAGGGGCACGGGGCTCTCCATTTTCCCAAGGAGGAAAGTGAGGCTCAGAGCGGTTGAGTAACCTTAAGGGGTCTGCACGGTGAAGGAGGGGATGGAGGAACCGGATCCAAGCATGCTCCGCTGGGTGTGCGAGTCAGTGCCTCCAAAGGCAGCTGCCCGGACACAGTCCACTGACAAAGCCCTGGCTGCCTCTCCCTCGGGCTCCAGCTGCCTTCTCTAACTGCCTTGTTGACAGCATTAACGGGCTTTCTGGTAGACCCTGGATCGTCCCTCCGAAACCATCCTCAGAGTCCAGAGATAGATTCTCCTCCCCAGTGCTACAGTTATCGATGGCTGGGTCACCAACCATGTAAAACTGAACAGTGGAAACAACTTACTAGTGACAACCGTACCTTATACTTTCGTGGCTCAGCAATCCTGGCAGGACTCAGCTGAGTGATTCTCGTCTTCTGTGTGGCCTTGATGGTGGTGACTAGGTGGTGTTTAGTTGGCCAACGGGCCGTTCGTTCTGGGGGATCCACTCGCGTGCCCGGTGCTCTGTGGGGGTAGCTGGAAAGCTGGGTTCCACTGGACGGTTGTCGACTGGGGTGTCCACACGTGGCCTCTCCAGCCTGGTGGTCTTAAGGCCCTTGAACTCCTCACACGGCCATAGCTGTGGACTTCCTGCACCAGCTCTACAAAAGGTCAAGTCTCATTCCCTCCCCTTGAATATGGGCTACTGGCCTTAGTGCTTTGCTTCTACTGCAAGGAAGTGATGTGGTGTTTCCGCCTGGCTCACTCTCTCAGGAAGGGCCTTGGAGTCCCGGGCTGGCACATGCGAGCCTCTGCCCCCGAAGCTGCCAGGCTGGACAGAATAGCAGAGACACTCCGGAGAGTTAGAGATGCCCAAAGGCCTCCAGCTGCTCCAGTCCCGAACTGTTCAGGTCTTCCCAGCCCAGGTCCAGCCCTGTGAGAGAACCTTCGGATCAGTCCCCAGCCTTTGAGCCACCAGCATGGCTGAGTGGATGGATGTGAGCATTCTGAGTGTTCTTCATTGCGTTCCGTGTGAATTTCTGGCCTGCGAAATCCACGGGCCTAATAAATGGTTGCTTGACATCAGGAGAATTTTTTTAAGTTTATTTATTTATTTTGAGAGAGAAAGAGAGAGGGGGGAGGGGCAGAGAGCGAGGGAGAGAGACAGGCCCAAGCAGGCTTCATGGGGAGCTCGGAGCCCCACAAGGGGCTGCCTCGCACGACCACGAGATCACGACCTGAGCCCAAATCAAGAGTAAGAGGCTTACCTGACTGAGCCACCCGGGCACCCTGACATCAGGAAAATTTTGTATAACCTGTTTTGCAGCCAGAGTAACTTGACCAGTTGACAAGGTGGGGACCCAAGAGTGAATGTTCCAGATAAGAAGAGGGAGACTTCCTCGTCTTTTATGGCCTGGCCTTGGACTTCACAGTCACCTCTTATGTACTTTATTGGCCCATGAAGTCATGACATCCCAGAGGAGAGGACACAGGACCCACCTCTTGGTGGCAGGAAGGTAACAATTTGCAACCATATCTCTACGACCAGTGTTCATCATCTCAGTAAATGACAACAGCTTCTCCCTGGCTATTCAAGCCAAAACCCTGGTGGTCATTCGTCATTGTGTTGTGTCTTCTTCCCCTCCACACCCAATCCACCAGCAATCAGTGACTCTCAGTGAGTCTCCCTCCAAAGTATTTGCATATCCATCCACGCCTCTCCCTCTCAGCCCTGCCCTAGTCAGAGCCACCGCCCTCTCATGCGTGGGGATGCCCATAGCTTCCTAGGGACCGTCTGTTCCACTCTTGTTCCTCTACAGTCTTACCCACACGTTACCAGAGGGATCTTTTCAACAGTATGAATTGGATCCTATCACTGCCCTACTGAAAGCCCTCAGCGACTCTCCACTGTAGTTATGGGGACTGTAATGACACCTCTAATCCCATCTACGTCCATCTCCTGCTGTCTCCTCCTGCTCATGCCAAACACCTTCCCACCCCAGGGCCATTTTGCGCGTTGTTCTCTTTGCCAGGAATCTTCTTTCGCCAGGTTCTTTGTGTATCCGGCTCCGTCTCGCCCTTTAGGTCATCGCTTAAATGTCACCGTCTCGGTAAGTAAGACCTGCCCTGACCACACCCGCTAAGAACATCCGCCTCCCTTTCCTATAATTCCGTCTCTATATCTTGTTCTTGCTGTTGTTTACGTAGTGGAATTGAAACTTACGCACTATAACTCAGAGCGCCAAAAATGATAACTTAATTTCTTCTCTGTAGGTGATCTCATCTCGCCCCAGAGCCTCCAGCTGTTGGAGACAGTACTGGGTAGTGGGTGGTGGGGAGAATGTAAACTCAGTTTCTTCTCATCTAAAACAGTCTGAAACAGCCCCTTCAGGTAAATTCAGTCTCTTGGGGAAATACTCCATCCATTCTAAGTCTACTCTCTCAAAACTGTTCTCCCCTCTTTTATTGTTCCTTTTTCTTTCTTTCTTTCTTTTAATGTTTTTATTTATTTTTGAGACAGAGAGAGACAGAGCATGAGCAGGGGAGGGGCAGAGAGAGAGGGAGACACAGAATCCGAGGCAGGCCCCAGGCTCTGAGCTGTCAGCACAGAGCCCGACGCCGGGCTCGAACTCACGGACTTGATGTCACAGTCCGCGAGCTGAAGTCGGACGCCCAACCGACTGAGCCACCCAGGTGCCCCTGTTCCTTTTTCATTCATCTTCCCAAATACTTCCCAGATACTCAGGGATGCTCTGTTTTCCCAGTACAGGGTTTCTCCGCTATCTAAAAGAGGAGTTTCCTATGAAAACTTCTGTAAGCCAAAATGGCATAAATCAAAGAAGCAATAACCATTCATTTCTATGGACAATTTTTTGAGCATTCCCCAGCCAAACAATAATATCCTTGACCTTTTCTTATACCTAAGGACACATCTTGCCAACAGATGCACAGAGTTAGTGGGGATAAAGCACAGATGCTCACAGACCCAGGTCTGTGGGTGCGGGTGGAGGCTGAGATACTGAGTGTAGTTCCTGGGGAAGCAGCTGGGTGGCGCCACTCTCCCAACTCGGGGGCTGCCTCTGTAAGGCACCTCGCTGAGCCCCCCGTCATTCTTTGAGTGGTTACCTTCTCTCATCCTTTTCCATAGGCTTAAATTGAGGAAGGGCTTTAAAATTACTCATGTAAACTACAAATACTATAAAAACACAGGATGGGTCACCTGGGTGGCCTCGTAGTTTAAGCATCCGACTTCAACTCAGTTCATGATCTCACGGTTCTTGAGTTCGAGGCCTGCACCAGGCTCTGTGCTGACAGTGCAGAGCCTGCTTGGGATTCTCTCTTTCTCTGTCTACCCCTCCCCTGCTCTCTCTCTCTCTCAAAATAAATAAACTTAAAAAAAAAAAAAGCACACACACAGGAAACGGCTTATATCAGTATCTCCTCGGTTTCTCCAAAGTGGGAAAAAAGAGAGGTGGAGCCTCCGGAACGGAGGCTGGTTCCAAGTCGTTGAAGAATTTCTTTCTAGTCCCTCCAAAGACAGAATCCATGTTTAGGTCTGAGAAAAGCCAGGGACGAAAAAGCGGGAAAGCGGGAGCTGGGAGAGCAGGCCGCTCCGGGGCCCCGCTGGGGGAGGGGAAACCGTGCCCGAAAGACACCACGGAAGTCCGGTGGCGGATTGTGAGTTCAAGAGGACCCGCAAGACGATCTGCGCCTGGAGTTTCGCACCCGAGCCCGCAGAGCGCCGGATGCTGCGGGGGCTGCCTGGCGAGGTGACTCTCAGCCCTTGCTCCTTTTTCAAGCAGAACATTTCTACTTTTACATTCCTTATGTTGCATTTCTTTTTTAATTAATTAATTAATTAATTAATTAGAGAGAGAGAGAGAGAGCACGCAAGCATGGGGGAGGAGCAGAGAGACAGGGAGAGGGAGAGAATCCCGAGCAGGCTCTGCACGCGCAGCGCAGAGCCCGATGCGGGACTCGAACCCATGAACCTTGAGATCGTGACCTGAGCGGAAACCCAGAGTGCGCCGCTTAACTGCCTGAGCGCCCCCCCCCCCCCCCCCCCCCCCGGGCGGCCTCCGGATGTTGCATTTCTGCGTAAGATTCTGCCTGAAACGTGGGTTCTGCGGTTGCTGCCGGAAATGCGCCAAGCACCGCCCGGTTCCCTCGGCCCGGGTGCAGGGGAGGGAGGGAAGTCCTAGCGAGAGCAGGACCCTCCCAAGCGCCCAGCGGGTTGGAGGCGGGAAAGAGATCTGGCAGCCGCCTGCGGTGTCCAGAAGGGAACACACAGGTTGAGTCCATTCCCGTTCCAGTCTGTTCCCCCGGTGGCAGCCGAGCTGTTTCCTGAGTCGGCGCAAGCGGCCTGGTAGGGGCCCCACCGGCTCCTCTGCCCACGGGCAGCGGTCGGCACCAGGCGGACCTGCCACCCCAGCCCGTCGGCTGCCACCTCTGATGAACATCCCTGGGACAGGACCAGGATGCTTCGGTTGTTATCTCAGCCAAGGAAGGTTTGGCAGGGAGGGAAAAATACCCCTTCATACATTTGCATCAGAATGCTCTCCAACCTTTTCCTCCAGAGCTGCCTTTGTTTGCCCCAGAGCTCTGTTATCAACTTTCTATAAATCTGGCAGTCACACACTTCATTTGCATATGCCCGCGTGGGCTCTCCAACATTTTCTGGGTTGTCATGACATTCAGAGGTGAGGCGGGAACCACCTGCTGCTTGAGCCTCCCTCTCCTCCTCGGTGCTGATGACCCAGTTTAGGTGTGGGTGCAGGATGGGTGTGGGAGGGGCTGCCATT
The DNA here is from genome assembly GCF_028749965.1 of Puma concolor. Classification (NCBI taxonomy): domain Eukaryota; kingdom Metazoa; phylum Chordata; class Mammalia; order Carnivora; family Felidae; genus Puma; species Puma concolor. Next base: position 7,267,938 of record NC_141684.1, read on the forward strand.
CACGGAGCCCTGGGGATCAGACACTGCCTGCCCCGGGTGCTCCTCCCACAGGGCTCAAGGGAGCCTCAGCCCAGCCCCCAGAGGCCAGTCTCTATTAGTTAGAATAGGCTATGTTCTGCTGCAGTAATTCGTGAACCCTGACAGATAGGTGGCCTCACAGAGGGAGGGCTTCGAGGTCCTGCGAATCCGGCCCCTGTTGGAAAACGGATGCCTGAGGGGGTCCTCTTTTCTTGGCTGTAGCTGGGTCTCTCTCATCAAGTCTAAAATCAAACTTGTCTTGCTACCTCTGGGCTGGTTCACACCTTCTTATTTATGAGCTAAACTACACAAAACATTCATAGTTTTCCTATTAATGAAACATGCACCCTGTTCCTTTGGAAATAACCCTACCTTGTGATGGTAGGAGGAAGGCATCTCCTTCCTCCCCAGATTCAAATGACAATTCATCACACATTGTGGATGAAATTAAAGAATATCACATTGCAATTCCTTCTGGCTCTTACCTGGGAGAGGAGAGGAGAACTCTCAGGCCCCCTCCCCCCACCCACACACAAATATAGCTGCTTCATGAAAAATGGTGACACCGATTTCATATGGGAGCCATACGATAGCGGGTATGCGAACACTTACAACACGAATGCGGGGTTTCGTCGGATTGGTGAAACTTTTATTATTAGTTATAAACGATCAGGTTTAATGAAACCGTACATCTGCTCATAAAAAGTAGAAGTGATTATTAGGATCGCAGACAAAACATTTCCACTCACAGAAGGCCTAATGAAATGAAAACAGTAATTGCCATGCCAAAAATACTGTTAAGTGTTAAAATTGACACCGGGAAAATGAAACACTTTGCTTAATTTTTGATAACAGTACATGTTGAGACATGACATGCCTGGCATTTCGATCGACACAAAACCTTGTGTTTTGGGGTGTTTTTTTTTTTTGTTTTTTGTTTTTTTTTAGCTCAAACACATTTCCTGTGTTCACACTCTGCTTTGCAATGTGATTTCCTGAAGTTTGGCCTGGCTCCAGCTGATTGCAGAGGACCGCAGGCCCAAGTTCTTTTCCTTTCTTCCTGTACGTCGCCTGAACTCAAGAGTTTTGCTTTGTTGGTGTCTGTCCTTTTAAATGCGCGTCTAATACTGTGATGCGGAATCCCATTGCTGAAAAAATGTCAGCTCATCCCAAGAGAATCAACCTGCTACGGACAGAAAGACTCAGGACCCACAGAGATCTGTTAAGCCACGTGTTACACTGTTGTTCCTATGATATCTGACCCTGCATAAGGCAAATGTAAAGTGGGGACCGTTTTACATTTTGTCTGATGTTTTTGGGCAATCAAAACATTGCCTAGTCGAAGGGCTTACAGTTTCTATTTTAATACACCCCACCTCCCGTAATATATTCACTTTTCTGCAAACAAAAGGAACGCCACAGATTTCAGCAGGTCGACATTCTGAAAGGGCCCTCTCCTCAGAGCGCTGAAATCAGCACCATTTGAACAAAGCAGGCTGTCCTTTTAAGAAAAATCCCTCTATAGAAATGCTGTAATTTCCCTGTTACAAAGGAGCCTTTTTCCAAGCACGTAAAGTGCCAGTTTGTTCAGTGTGACCTCTGCTTTCATTCTATCAAGGTTGTATCTGATTACAATATAAGACAGATGAAGGGGATGCCGTTCCAGGCAAAGAAGAAGAAAAAGTTTTAGTCTTGGGTCACTTGCGGAAGTGGTTCATCCCTTTTTTTGGCCATGTTTTCAGTGACGTTCTGGGGTGGTGCTCCTAGGTCAGTCCAAAAGGTCCGTCTGGGATGTATTTGCAGGTGCTTTGTTGTGCTTATTGGAAGCTGACCCACATGGCTGAATGCTGGGTTGCATGGCTGCTTCCCTTCTGGGACACAGGCTGGTACACTCGGCTTGTGCCTCTGGGTCATTTGGTTGCCTAATCCTGCGCTGGCCCAGAGACCAAACCCCGCAGGAGGTGCTGTGGCTTCTGAGGGAGCTTCATAAACTGTAGAGGACAGCACAAATCTTTTTTACGTATCCCTGGAGACAGAAAACCATGTTGGTTTTAAACCTCAGAGCCAGGTTTTAAAATCTGGCCCCATCACATAGTCATTCTTGCTAGCATCCTGTATTCATCGTATTAATGTGGGCTAATGAGTTCCTCAGCCTCTTCTGTCATCCACCTCCCAGCGCTGTCGAGGGTTAAATGAGATGATGTGCGTCATTCTCCAGGCAAGGTGCCCAGGACGTAGCAAGTGCTCAAGAAATGTCAGGCATGCTTATTATTCATAGTTGCGGTGCTTTTAAGAAGGAGACAGAGCCCTGGGAGTTCTTGCCTCCCTGAGAACCGTGGGAGAGACTATGGCATGCAGTAATAGAGATGACGGGGACAGTGGAGTTAGACTTGTATCCTGTTCCCAGTTCTGAGACCTTGGCTAGAGCCCCTTATCTTTCTGTCATCGAGTTTCCCAAGTATTGAAATAGAGATAATACTTTCTGCTTCCTTGTGCCTGGCCTATAGGATGATCCGTAAATGTTTTGCGAGTGCAGGGATGAGATAACAAATGGAAAGCACATGGAATGGAGCAGATGCTTTAAAAATGTCATATTGTGCTCAGGGGCTGGACTATTCCCATCTCAATGGGAGATGGTGATCACCTCAGCTCTACCTCGAAAGCACAACCCAGCCTTACTGCTGTACCTCTTGCCCAAACCCTCAGCCCCTGTTGGGAACAGCCCATGCCTCTCCAGCGTCCCTGCGGGCATTCAGCTCCACCAGCCATTCCCTGTCCAGCAGTCTAGAAGGATCTTTCTAAAAATATGGAGTAAATCATGTTGCTGCCCTGCTTGAACTCTCCAGTAGCTTCTCACCGTCCTCAGAATGAAGCCATGGTCCCCACACCATCCTGGTCCCACTCCTTCTCATCTGGCAACATTGCTGTTCTTGCTGTGCCACTACCTCATCGAGGACCTGGCTGTTTCCTCTCCCTGAACTTTTCTTCACCCAGACCTTTCCCTCTGTCTTCATTCAGGTTTCAGGCTTCTTCCTTTGTTTTTTTATTTATTTATTTTGAGGGAGACAGTGAGCAAGGGGAGGAAAGAGAGAGGGAGAGAGAGAATCCCAAGCAGGCTCCCCATTATCAGCACCGAGCCTAACGTGCGGCTCGATCCCACAAACTGTGAGATCATAACCCGAGCTGAAACCAAGAGTTGGATGTTTAACCGACGGAGCCACCAAGACGCCCCTCTTCCTTCCGGTTTCAATTCTCAAATCCTCCCTCAGCGAGGCTCCCTGACCACCTCACTTCCCCTCTGTCCCTGTTCAACTTTGGACCGTCACCACCTTGTTTTCTCCATGGCAGTAGTTGCGCCCTCCCCTCCTCTCCTTGTTACCTTCATTCTTGTCTATCTCCCATGAATTCAACCTCTCTGAGATCAGGTGCCTTGTGGTCACCTTTGTGTTAGAGAGCCTGGTACAGGTCTTGGTATACAGTAAGTGCTCAATCAATGTTGGCATAATGAATATAGATTGCTTACTGTGTGGCAGGCACTGTTTAAGCTGTCTGCAATTCAGAGATGAATGGCAGTTTTATTCCCCAAACAGATAAATATTGCGAGAGAAATAAGCATAGGATATCATGGAGAACAAAGGAAAGACAAAATCATCTAAATAAGTTGGGGTGGTGGGGGCATGGCACAATCTTCGCAGGGAGGACAAACCCCTGGATCTTGAAGACTATGTGCCAGAAGATAATGCCCCACTCCCCACCAGGTGCAAATAGATTACCTATGAAACACTGTGCTCCTTCCTTTTCTTTCTCTGTGCAAAGAAAGCCCTGAACCTTCCACCTCTAACCCCAGGCCTTTGAATTCAGGAGGAGACCATGGGTGGTGGGTTTGAAGGAACAGAGAGGTCAGCTGGGGGGCCAGTGCCTGGGGATTAACTATTTTTGCCATGAGGGGATGACCCCCATGTCAGAGCCCCCCAGCCTCATAGCACTGCCAGGAGGGGGACGCTTGGTGAGAGGCTCTCACAGCAAACATCAGAAATCTTGCTGTGAAAAACACTGCGACAAGTTTTATGAAGCACTGAGGGATATTCCTGAGTTTCTCAAGAGAGGCAATTGTTCCCATAGTCATCAAAGCGCCTTGGCAAGCAAGGACAGTAAATGTCATAAAAGGGGAGGAGGTTGTTCTCATAAAGGAGAAGGGTGATTATCTGGATACAGTCCTTCGTAAAACCCTTCAACAAGTAGAGGGAGGGAAACAGGGTCAGCAGAAGATGCCTCCATCATGCTTGCTAACCTAGACAAGATCAGTAGGCTGAGGGACAACAGGACTATGTCTCTGTTCTAGTGATTAAAGGAAGGCCCTGGGGGAGTGGCCTGTCAATTTAGAGTCATCCCAAGACAAATTCCACGAATGCAAAACTTACTGGACTAGGGTCAAGAGATCTGGTTCTCTGGGTCTGGGTTTTTTATTTTTGCTTTTGTTTTTGTTTTTATTTGAGTTACTGCCGTGTGGCTTGAAATAATATTCAATGCATTAGTCAGGGTACTTAACTCTAGATGCTATAACAAACAGTTTCCATAATCTTGGCTTCCTAACGCATTCAATGTTTGTCTCTCCGACATCACCATGCAACGTGGGTCAGCAGAGGAATTTCTCCCTATGGTCATTCAGGGACCCAGGCTAATGGGCGTACTATTCCTAGTACATGATTCTCAAGGTCATCCTAGGTATTAATCTCCAACCACAGTTGGGAAAGAAAGGACATAGAAGACCACGTGAGATATGAGGGATCTCGGAACTTATGAACTAAAATTACACACTATGTCTTTCCCCTGATGTATAATGGTGGAATAGGGACAGAAACTCCACAGTAAAATTTCCCATTCGCAAAAGGAGGGGAAAGGAGGCACATAATAGTGGCTGATCCATACCAAAGTAGAAATCCTGTAGAGTAGACATTGTGAGCCTTCCTTGCCCTAGCAGAGGAAGAGATTCCCAAGACTTTTATTCTGCTCTTTGGGAAGAACCAATATGTCCATTTTCCTCAGTGGCCCTAGCTTTAAACCTCTGGGGGAATCTTTCCTTCTTCATCTTCTTCTGTGAGCACTTTTATTTTTTTATTTATTTAAAAAATAAATTTTTTTTTCAACGTTTTTTTTTATTTATTTTTGGGACAGAGAGAGACAGAGCATGAACGGGGGAGGGGCAGAGAGAGAGGGAGACACAGAATCGGAAACAGGCTCCAGGCTCCCAGCCATCAGCCCAGAGCCTGACGCAGGGCTCGAACTCACAGACCGCGAGATCGTGACCTGGCTGAAGTCGGACGCTTAACCGACGGCGCCACCCAGGCGCCCCATGTGAGCACTTTTAAAGTAGGTGCTGAGGAGAAGTTGTCCTTGGGGCCGCACAGTTTTTGGAGGCTGCTGTTTGCTCATGGAAAGAGAGAGGACTGAAGGTTGTTTTAAGTTTCAAATCGTCAGTGATCTTTTTAGTCTGAAATTGTGGTTTCTTTGGCAATATAATCCTCCCCAAACCGTAGCAGACTTCTAATCTTTTGGCTTCCAGTCAGTCCCGCGAGCCAATAACAATATCCCAAAATCTTTCCTGAGCATACTTTAAAAAAAAAATTTTTTTAATGTTTATTTATTTTTGAGAAGAGAAAGAGCATGAGCGGGGGGAGGAGAGAAAGAGGGAGACACAGAATCTGAAACAGGCTCCAGGCTCTGAGCTGTCAGCACAGAGCCTGACACGGGGCTCGAACTCACAGACCGCAAGATCATGACCTGAGCCGAAGTCAGATGCTTAACCGACTGAGCCACCCAGGCGCCCCTCCTGAGCATATTTTTCAAATCTACTTCATTTTTTTGCTTCTTCATCCCCATGCCTTTCTCTCTCAGCTTCATGGTACCTGAGGCCGTTGGGGTTAAGTGGGAAGACTCCATTCTTAATCTCATCTTTGTTGCAAGGGTTGTTTGCTTATTTAGATACAAGGCTTTCTAAATCTCTCTTTCTACCATCTGGAACCTAGAGTCAGTCAGCTTTTCTGATCCTCCAAGGTCCCGCATTCTGGACTCTCTCTATTCTCTTTTATTTTTGCTTATAAACCAGCTAATGGTCCCCTGAGAACATCTTGTTTTTGTAATGCCTTGTCAAGCAGCCAATATTTGCCAAGCACTCCCAACATTCGATTTTCCACCGGAGATGAGGCCATTACTACCTTCAGATATAATCCATGTCCGACATCCTGTTCCTTGGATCCATCCCCGAAGCACATACTGAGGTAGGGTATGCTTCAGAGAAAGATAAATCCTTCCAGGTGTTCTGAGCAGGAAGGGATTTAATACAGGCAATTAGAATCTGGCTCAGTCATTGCAAGTGCTAGGGAGGAAAGGTCGGGGAATCCGCTATACCCTCACCCAAACCCTAGGAGGGGGAGACAGGCAGTAAATTGCAATTGTATTTATTTATTTACAATTACGATGCACATCATCTAAGAAGTTCTGGAGTGCTCTGACAGTGTACTGCTGGGTAACCTACTGTAATCTGAGACATGAGGAATACACTCCTCTTATTTCCTTTGCTCAGGCTTCAGTGGGAGAAGAGACTAGCATTCTACATTTTCCCGACACAAGGGTATTGTGAAGATTGGCTCTTGTAAGCCATACTGATTAGATAGATTCTGGGTAGCAAGAATTCCAGATAACAACAAAGGATTTTGATTAAAGTACAGTATCTGGGCTCCAAACTAATCAATAGGATGTTTTATCCTCCATTACTTCCAAGATAAAATCTGAACTCTTTAGCATGACACACGAGGGTGTTCATGATCTGACTTCTTACCTCTTGTCTCTTCTGTTGTTGGGTACCACGCCCACATTCTGGAACTGTCCTACAAAGTTAATCTTCATTCTATGAACTTGGCACATGTTCTCCCTCCTCCTTGCTAGGCTGTGTCCTTGACTCAGAATGTCCTCCTGTGGATTTCCCCTCTAATCTGAAGAGATATTTAAAAATATTTTGAACAAAGTCAAGTTGGACATCAAACTTATAAAAAATTGTTTGATGTAGTAAAAATAGTGCTGTGGGATCAATTTATTTCACTGGCTTCACTGGTGAATTCTACAAACATTTAAGGGAAAAAAATGATACTAATTCTTCATAATCTCCTCTAGAAAATAAAGCAGAGAGGGGCTCCCACGTGGCTCAGTCAGTTAAGTGTCCGACTTTATACCAGGTCATGATTTCACAGTTCGTAGGTTCAAGTCCCGCATCAGGCTGTATGCTGACAGCTCGGAGCCTGGAGCCTGCTTTGGATTCTGTGTCTCCCTCTCCCTCTGCCCCTCCCCTGCTCATGCTCTGTCTCTCTCTGTCTTTCAAAAATAAATAAACATTAAAAAATTTTAAAGAAAGCAGAGAGAACATTCCTAACTCATTCTACAAGGGCAAAACTACCCTAATGCCAAAATCAATTTAAGAAATTACAACCAAAGAGAGCTATAGCTCAATATCTCTCATGAACATAGATATAAAAATCTTCAACAACATATTAGCAAACAGTATCCCATAATGTATGAACAGAATTATATACCATGACCAAGTGGGATTTCTTTCAGGTTTTATGTCTCAAAAACAATCAATGTCAACCACCATACCACCAGGCTAAAGGTGGAAACTCATATGACCACATTAATTTATGCAGGAAAAGCTTTTGATGGTACCCATTCATGATGAAAACTCTCAGCGATCTAGGAACAAAACGGAACTTCCTCAACTCGATCATGAACGACTGCAAACACCTACAGCTAACATTTTACATAATGGTGTGAAACTAGATGCTTCTTCTCTAGATTGGGAACAAGGCAAGCCAGCCTCTCTTGCCTCTCCCATTCAGCCTCACACCAGACTTGCTAGAGCTGGCATTGCAGGCTAGTGCAATAAGACAAAACAGATGGGAAGAAAAGGAAATCGAAGGTACACAGATTGAGAAGGAAGAAATAAAACTGGCTTTGTTCACGGATACCATGTTCGTTGATGTAGAAACTGTTTAAAATAGCAAAAAAAAAAAAAAAAAATCCTGGAAATAATAAGTGATTGCAGCAAGGTTGCAGGATACAGATTAATATAAAAAGTGAATGGCTTTCCTACGTACTAACATTGACCAATGGGAATTTATAATTGAAAAGATTAGGATTTGTAGTAGCAACGGCAGAATGAGGTACCAGGGTATGTACAAAACCTGTGTGTGGAAAACTACGAAACGGTGATGAAAGAAATCAAAGAAGATCTAAATAAATGGAGAGATATTCCATATTCGTAGGGAAGACTCAATATTAACATGTTAACGCAATGTTAAGATGTCAATTCTTTACAACTTGTTCTGTAGATCAACACAACCTAATAAAAATGTCAGTAAGATATTTTGTAGATTGTCAATGAAATGATTCCAACATGGAATAGGCAACAGACCAAAGGCAACGTGGAAAGGCAGCAGACCAAAAATAGTCAACAAAATACTCAAGACAAAGAGAAAAGATGGTGGACAAAGAATACCTAATTTCAAGACAAACTACAAAGCTGCAGTGATCAAAGAGCATGGTATTGGTGAAAGGTTGACACGTTAGTCAACAGAACAGAGTAGAGCCAGAAATGCACCAACACAAATGTAGTTAACTGATCTTTGACAAAGGAGCAAGGGGAAATCAATGGAGAGGGGATAATCGTTTCGAGAAATGGTGCTGGAAAAATTGGATGTTTACATGCAAAAGAATAATAACAACATACAAATAGGTCTTACATCTTTCATAAAAATAAACTCAAAATGGATCATAGAACTAAATGTAAATGCAAAACTATAAAACTTCTAGAAGGACGTATGGGAATCTACATTTACTTTGCTCTGTGGAAGACACCGTTAAGATTTTGAAAAGCCAAGCCATGTACTTATAAAGCACCTAACGAATAAAGGATTTATATCCAAAACATACAAATAACTCATAACTCAACAATGCAAAAACAAACAACTTAATAAACGGGCAAACAACTCAATAGCTAAAGAACAAACAACCCAATTAAAAAAACGGACAAAGGATTTGAGTAGACATTTCTCCAAAGAAGGTATACAAATGGCCAACCAGCACATAAAAAGATGACCCACATCATTAATCATTAGGGAAATATAAATCAAAACCATAGTGACGTACCATCTCACACTTGTTAGGATGGGTACTATCAACAAATGGAAAATAAGTATTGGACAGGATGTGGAGATATTGGAACCCTTGTGTACTGTTGACGGACATGTAAAGTGGTGCAGTCAGTATGAAAAACAGTATGGAAGCTCCTTACTATATAAAATATAGAATTACCATATGATCTAGCAACTCCACTTCTGGGTATATACCCCAAAATATTGGAAGCAGAGACTTGAAGAGATATTTACACACTCATGTTTATTAAAGCATTATCTGCAATAGCCAAAAGGTGGAAGCAATCCAAATGCCCATTAATAGATGAATGGGTTAAAAAAAAATAGTACAGACACGAAATGAAATATTATTCAGCCTTAAAGAGGAAAGAAATTCTGACATACATTACACTATGTATTAACCTTAAAGACTTATGCTTTATTAACCTTAGTTTCTGCTGAGTGAGATAAGCTAGACATAAAAATACATACAAGGATATTCTATGGTTCCACATATATGTGGTTCCTGAAATAGTCAAATTCACAGAGACAGAAAATAGATTGATGGTTACTGGAGGCTGTGGGGAGGAGGGATTGCAGAGATACTGTTAAATGGGTGAAGAGCTTTGTTTTGGGTGGTGAAAAATGTTTTGGAGATGGATATTGGTAAAGGCTGCACAAGAATGTGAATGTACACTGAAAAAAGTGGTTAAAATAGTAAATTTTATGTCATGCATATTTTACCACAGTTCTTAAAAAGGGCAAAAGATCTGAACGTACTTCACCAAAGAAGATACACAGAAGGCAAATAAACACGTGGGAAAATTGTCAACGTCATCTGTCATTAGCAAATTACAAATCAAATCAATAATCAGATACTATTACACACCTATTAGAGCGATTAAAACTTAAAACAATAGGGTAGTACTAACCAGTATACCTACCACTCTGATCTTGGCTGCTAATACCATTGTCTAGTTAAAGGAACCAAGGTTCCCCAGGGCAAGAGGTGATTCTAAGACTGGAGCGTGAAATATACAAGACAAGCCTTGTAGTGCCATGAAGTGTTTCTTAAAAAGTCACAACGATGGAGGGGATTCTATCAAAAGGACATAGGAGCCAACCGAAGGAACTCCCAATGGCCAAAGCTGGGGCAATTCAAGCAAAAAATTAAAGTGCCATTGGGATTAAAACCCAAATTGCAAATTAAATATTCATGGATCATACTGATATAAATAAATGGTTGAATAAATAAATAAGTGGGGGGCAATAGACAATTCTTCAGTGCAAACGAATTCCAAATAATTTATGTAGATACTCTGCCCTCAAGGAGTAGAGCGCAGTGCCCCCCTCCTTAAATGGCTTTCTTCTTTTTTTTAAAATTTTTTTTTCAACGTTTATTTATTTTTGGGACAGAGAGAGACAGAGCATGAACGGGGGAGGGGCAGAGAGAGAGGGAGACACAGAATGTGAAACAGGCTCCAGGCTCTGAGCCATCAGCCCAGAGCCTGACGCGGGGCTCGAACTCACGGACCGCAAGATCGTGACCTGGCTGAAGTCGGACACTTAACCGACTGCGCCACCCAGGCGCCCCTAAATGGCTTTCTTCTTAAAAGCACAAAATGGAAAGGGGGAAAAGAGAGTAACTTTGCAGTTGTAAGCCTGACAAACACTAGCTCAGCCAGAAGATCAAGGTTAACATTAAAAGTGATGTCATGTTGCTAGTGTGTAACCTTGATATAATATAAAATTGGCACTTTTCCTCTTTAGCATTTCTTCCAAAAACCCGTAACCAAAATGTAATCATAAGAAAAATATCAAACAAATTCCAGTTAAAGGACATCCTGCAAAATACCTGATCAGTATTCATCAAAACTGTCATGGTCATTAAAGACAAGGAACATCCAAGAAACTGTCACAGCCAAGAGGTGCCTCAGGAGACATGATGAGCAAGAGTAATGTGGGATCCTGCATGGGATCCTGGAAGAGAAAAAGTTCATTAGGTCAGACCCACAATTATGTGGTCAATTAATCTTCAACAAAACAGGAAGGGATATCCAAGGAGAAAAAGACAGTCTCTTCAACAGATGATATGGGGAAAACTGGACAGTGACACCATACACACAAGTAAATTCAAAATGGATGAAGGACCTAAATGTGAGACTCAAAACCATCCTAGAAAAGAGCACAGGCAGTAACTTTTTTGACATTGGCCATAGCAACTTCTTTCTAGATTATGTCTCCAATGGCAAGGAAAACAAAGGCAAAAATAAACTATTGGGACTTCATCAAATAAAAAGCTTCTTCACAGTGAAGGAAATAATCAACAAAATTAAAAGGCAACCTACGGAATGGGAGAAGATATTTGCAAATGACATATTTGATAAAGGGTTAGCATCTAAAATATGTAAAAAACTTATACAACTCAACACTCAAAAACACAAATAACCCAATAAAAAAAATGGGAAGACAACATGAACAGACATTTCTCCTAAGAAGACATCCAGATGGCCAACAGACACATGAAAAGATGCTCAACATCACTAGTGGTCAGGGAAATGCAAATCAAAGCTGCAAAGAAATATCACCTCACACCCATCAGAATGGCTAAGATCAACAACACAAGACACAACAGGTGTTGGCGAGGAGTGGACAAAATGGAACACTCACGCACTGTTTGGCAGGAATGGAAATTCATGCAGCCACTATGGAAGACAGTAGGGAGAGTACTCAAAAAGTTAAAATGAGAATGATCCACGGGACACCTGGGTGGCTCAGTTGGTTGAAAGTCTGACTCTTGATTTTTGACTCGGGTCATGATCTCACAGTTTGTGGGATCGGCCCCTGTGTATGCCTCTGCCCCAACAGCATGGAGCCTGCTTGGGATTTTCTCTCCCTCTCTCTCTGCCCCTCTCCCACTTGTGCATACATTCTTGCTCTCTCTGTCTCTCTGTCTCTCTCTCTCAAAATAGATAAATAAACATTTTAAAAAAATCAAAAAATGATCCAGCAATTGTATTACTGGGTATCTATCCAAAGAATACAGGAACATTAATTCAAAGGGATATTTGCACCCCTCTGTTTACAGCAGCATTATTTACAATAGCCAAATTATGGAAGTAACCCAGTGTCCATCAACAGATGAATGGATAAAGAAAAGGTGGTGTATGGATGTATGTATGTATGTATATTTGTACATATGTATACATACAATGAAATATTATTCAGCCATAAAAAAGAATGAAATCTTGCCATTTGCCATGACATGGATGGAGTTAGACAGTATTATGCTAAGTGAAATAAGTCACTCAGAGAAAGACAAATATCATATGATTTCACTCATATGCGGAATTTAAGAAACAAAACAAACATGTAAAGGGAAAAAGGAAGAGACTGAGAAATCAAGAAACAGACTCTTAACTATAGGCAAACTGAGGTTGGGGAGGGAATAGGGTAAAATAGGTGATAGGGATTAAGAAGTGCACTTGTGATGAGCACCGGGTGATGTATGAAATTGCTGAATCACTATATTGTACACCTGAAACTAATATAACACTGTGTGTTAAATAACTGGAATTAAAATAAGACCTTAAATAAACACCACACGAAATGATTATTGATACAGCGGCAAAAAAAAAAAAAAAAAAAAAAAAAAAAAACCAAACCCTAAGAAATCGTGTGGACTTTAGTCAATGATAATGTAAAAACATTGGTTTAATTGTAACAAATGTAATATTACTAATGTAATGCATTAGTAGTAGGGAAATTGAATGTAGGGTATGTGGGAACTTTCCATATTATCCTCACAATTTTTCTGTAAATCTAAAAGTGTTCTAAATTTAAAATTGTAATTAAAATGTGAAAAATGCGGGTTCCTGGCTTGCTCAGTCGGTTGAGACTCCTGATTGGGCTCAGGTCATGATTTCGGGGTCATGGGATAGAGCCCCCATGTTACATTCTGCACTGGGCACGGAGCCTACTTAAGACTCCCTCTCCATCTTTCTCTCTGCTACTCTGTCACTTGTTCTCTGTCTCTCACAAAAACTTTCAAAAAATAAAAAGTAAAAAGTAGCTTATATTTGACAAGTTGCACAATAAATAAAGTTGAAGACAATCAAATTGCTGGAATAGATTACTATAAATATTTTCGTGAACATTCGGAAAACGGAAAGATCTTTTGTTTAATCATTTAGAAAACCAAGAAGTATAATAGAAAAATGGGCAGAATAGGAGAAACACATATGGCCAGAAAACACATAGAAAAATACTCAACTTCTCTAACTACTGAAGAAGTTCAAATGGAAATGAGTTAACATTTTTCACCTCTCAGTTTGGCAAAGATGAAAGATTGATAAATCCTGGGCTGGGAAGATATATGGAGAGACGTGCTTTCATACGTTGTTGATGGGGGATGAGTTGGTCAAGACTTTTTAGAAGGAAATGTGACAATAGCCATCAAACTTTAAAATGTCCCCTTGGCTTAAGAATTCTGCTTCTCTGAAAACATTCCAAATAGAGATTCATTCTTGGGCACAAATATGTGAATTCTAGATATTAACTAGAAATTTATTTTTAACGTTGGAAAGTGGAAACAACCTAAATGCCCGATCAAAGGGAAGTGGTTGTCTCATATGAGGACTTTAAGAGACGAAACAGATGAACATAAGGGAAGGGAAACAAAAATAATATAAATAATAAATAATATAAAATATTATAAATAAAATAAATAAAATAATATAATAAAATAATATAATAAAATAAATATAATAAAATAATAAAATAAATAAAATAATATAAAATAATAATAATAAATAAAATAAAAATAATAAAATAAATAAAATAATAATAAATAAAATAATAATAAAAATAATAAAATAAATAAAATAATATAAAATAATAAATAATATAAAAACAGGGAGGGGGACAAAACAGAAGAGACTCTTAAATATGGAGAACAAACAGAGGGTTCCTGGACGGGTTGTGGGAGGGGGGGTGGGATAAATGGGGAAGGGGCATTAAGGAATCTACTCCTGAAATCATTGTTGCACTAGATGCTAACAAATTCGGGGGTAAATTTTAAAAAATTAAATAAAAAAATAAAAATAAAAATAAAACACACACACACACTCACACACACACGCACGCAAAGGGAAGTGGTTCTACAAACCATGGCATGTTCGAGAAAAACTCTGCATCTGAGAAAAAGGAGTCAGGCACTGCATGGAACTATGGCTAAGTCTTATTTTAAGACAGCAATTTATAGAGTGACAACTATGTTGTTATCTCCTGTGTATGCACACACAGATTGTGGGTGTTTGAGGGCCAGGAGAAAGACTGCGAGAACATACAACAACAAGTTAAATCTGTCCCACCGGGGAGGGAACAGGGTCCAAGGGACTTTCTTGCCCTTTGCTATGTATTTTCGTATGGCTGGACATTCCCCCAATGAAAATGTACTCATGTTTCTCGTGATACTAAGAATAAAGACAAACGAGAAAAAAGACAAAAAGCACGTAGGCCAGACCATGGTGATTTCATTCTCTCTGAAGTTACCTGGAAGCCTCTCCTATTCCCTCAGACCTTCCTGCCCCAAGTTTTAGAAGCCACCAAGGTCTAAAGCACAGCCTACCTTTGTTATCATGGCTTACTGGGAGGGTTGACCGTTCAGCTCTCAAAAGTGTATCTCAGGGACCAATAGCGATAACCCCCTTATAAAGCCAGTGTCGCTCAAGATCCAGAGATTTGTACATATGGGAGCTCACACGCCCATACACACATTCAGAGGAACCCACAAGATATATGCATTATTAACATACCTCCTGCTGATGACACGCCTCGGCGTGCTAGCAACGGTAACACAAACCACAGCGGACTGTCAGAGCTTTCAGAAGATCCACAATTATCAAGAGACTGTCTACGGGACAAGTTTTCTTTCTGCCCACACAGGATTTGTTGACGGCTTCCTTCTGTTACAGCTCATTGTATTAACAGAGTGATTTTTCTAAGGTGCCACGTGGGATGTATCAGTCAGCTAATGCTACAAAATAACGCCACCCCATCCCATAGCTCTGTGGCTTAAAACTACAGGCACTGATGTTTCCCACAAGCCTGTGGATCAGCCGGGCCATTCTGCTAACCCAGCCAGGTTTGGCTCATCTTGGCTGGGCTCACTCCTGTGTCTGCGGTCAGCGGACCTGTCCCACGGAGACCGCGGATTTAGGATAGAGAAGCCAGTTTTTGCAACTAAAAGTACAGGTAACTCACTTACAGGAGCAACCGATAATCTTTTGGTATAAATTGTGTTCCAAGCAATTACTTGGCCCATGCAATCCTAATCTGCAAGGTTTTCAGGTAGAATGATCCAGCTCTGCTCATTTTTCTTACATCCCTCCAGAAAGCCAGCTGGCAGAAACAGGAGCCTTTGCCCGAATAAAGTTTTCCAACATCCCAAGGGCCATAGAAAGTCATGTGGATGTGCCCTTCTTTGAGAATGGGAGGGAGCCACAAGTTACCGGGCAAAGGTCGTAGACAGAGGGAGGTTGTTACACAGGCCTTGGATGCTGCAGAAACATAGGATTCGCAGGAACGTCTCCCAAGGATTCGAGAGATAATCCTGGAGAACAGCTCTGTCTCCGATCACCTGCAAAGTCTAAGTG
Organism: Puma concolor; assembly: GCF_028749965.1. NCBI lineage: Eukaryota > Metazoa > Chordata > Mammalia > Carnivora > Felidae > Puma > Puma concolor. The sequence continues at coordinate 7,283,794 of NC_141684.1, forward strand.
AAAGAGGCTTTACTACTCAGCGCAGAGCCTGCTGCGGAGAAAGGCATAGATAAATGTTTGTGACTTGAACTTAAGGCTGAGTCTAAACAGGGTCTGTTTGGGGGCCAAGTGTTTTTTTTTTTTTTTTAATTTGAAAAAGATGCATAAAAGAAGCATCCAGGAATATATGCACACCCCCATAGCGCTGAGTGTCTGTGCAGCGGAGATGGGTGTAGGAAGGGTCTAGACTGGTGTGTCAAGTCTTACTGCCCAAAGGCGATCTCCATCTTTCCAGCCACTTGCCAAACAGGTTTTCCCCTTACCAGACCACGTGTTCTTTGACAAGTCGCAGGACCTCTCATGGAGGTCCTTTTACTCTGTAAAACGAGGTGTGTGGAAAGGACCGAAGGCTCCCCAAGTTCACTGCAAAACACTTCTGTGACACTTTATTCACTGCAAAACACTTTGTTCGCTGCAAAACACCTTCTGTGACAAACGTTTGCATGAAAGGAATTAAAATATTGCTCTGCTCAGATTAAGTGGTCCTTGAGAAAACTTGGTGGATTCCAGCTGGTCCTCAAAGCGTGCCTGGAAGTATCTGGACCAGATGGTGTTTATATGCTCTCGGAACACTGAGAATTACAGAAACGACATGCTAGATCGGACTCTTATCTGCCAGTTTACCTCCTACAAAAATTTCTGCTGACCTGCAGGGAAATGAGAAAATCAGGGCCAAATCAGGATAGTTCTTGCGAATGGCACTCCCAACCCTGAAGTTGTGCAGTGCACAACCTGTACAGTCATTCACGGCTGATCTCAATGGGTTGTGCATTTGTCTAAGGCCCTCCCCTTGCCTGTTTTGCAGGGAACATCCTTTATCTGATGTTGAGGTCTTTCTACTTTGGGGGGCTTTTGAGAGAATGCCAAAATAGGCTTTCTCTGTGATATTGTATGGAAGAGTTTTTTAACTGTTTTTTTTTTAATGTTCTCAATTTACAAAACACAGAATTGGCCACTCTATGTTTGTCTTCAAAATATTCTCCGAAAGTTTACTGATACATTGAATTCCAAATTCTGGGAACCGATGGGTGGGAAATGGGACTCCTTCCTTTCCACGGTGTCCCTAGTGGAGGGTGCTCAGGCTACAGACGCCTGGACCATGAAGTGTCTGTAAGTGGAACAGGAACCAGACTGGCTCTTGTCTGTACTTCCAGAACAATCGTGGGGTGGGGATATATTTAGAGTATAAAGACTTTACCCTGAAGGGCGGAGTCTTGATTCTGATTCTAGCCTTGCCACTTAGTAGGTCATGTAACTGGTCCTCAGTTTACAAATCAAAACAGGAAAAGACCAGCTTCTACTACACAGGTATGGTGAGGGTCAAACTGATGAATGTAAGTGCCCATTGAAACTTAAAACATCCTAGAAATGTGAGTTAAGACCCAACTGTTAAAAATAGCAATGCTGATAGTGTTGAGATCGTTACTATTTGGGTCCTTGCTGTGGGCTCCAGTGTCACCTGCGGCGGGAGGCCCCTGGGGAGCCGCTCTCCACTGAGCCATATCTGTCTCCGAGACCCATTCTGTGCCCTTGTACCTCCTCTGCAAAGTCAAATGTTAATATGCCCAGCTCCTTTGTGCTCCTTGTTAATAGAAGTCCTTGTCTTTCAACAGTGGCCTTGCTCGCTGTCATCAGAAAGGGACATGCGGGGCCGTTTTGCATTACTCCGAGTGACAGGCGGAAAGCGCGTCCCTCCCCTCCCTAGCCTTGGATTTGAGTGGGAAGAGCTCAAAACATGAGCTTCAGGACCTGTCCCCGCAGCTCCATCCTGCATCTCATGATGGCCCAGGACACATATGCCAGACAAATGAATGAAACGAATGATGGTGGTGGTAATGACCAAGACCGCTTTGTGCTGGGAGTTCTCCGCTAATTCACTTACTTCTTACCCCAGCTCTATGAGGCAGGAACTTCATTATCCCCATGTTACAGGCGAGGAAATGAGATGCCATGAGATCCAAAGCTAAGAAGCTTTGGAGCTGAGATTTCAACACAAACATTCTCTGGGTCCCAAATGTGAGCATTCGGAGCCATTCAACTATGATGCTGCCTCATTAAAAGAGAGAGAGAGAGAGAGAGAGCAAGGATTTTGAAGTGGATGGATTGCACGTCCCCTCTCTTAATCCCGATCCTGCCTCATCAAATATCTCACAGTACCCTGAACGTATTTCCTCCCTCACATCCCCTAGTCTTTGTACATTCCTTTCCCTTCGTCCGGAGATCAGTCCAATTTCACTTGGGTGAATTCTGACCCTTTTCATGACTCGGCTCAAAGGTCCTTTCCTCCAGAGAACCAGAACAGCCTTCCAAGAACATTTCTTCCTCTGGGTGCCCACATCCTCCTGAGATTTGGGTCTTACAGCTCAACACAGCGCCCTGTCATGCCTGCTCCTATATCCGGGGGATGTTTGTCATTCCCAGACTTGGAGCCAGGCTCCCTGGAATCACATCCTGGCTCTACCACCTGCTGGCTGTGTGACCCTGGGGAGCTGACCTGAACTCCTTTGCCTCAGTGTTTTTATCTGTGAAATGGGGCTGATAACGTTCTGAGACGTAGATGAGCCCATTTCAGTAAAGGACTTGAAACAGTGTCTGGAACATCGTAAGGGTTTCACACCTATTCACCGCTAAACTCCAAACTCTTTAGAGCTGAAACCACATCTTTTTTTTTCAGTCCCCAGTGTTGGCATAGTATCTGGCATCTAGGCACTCGATGAATATTTGTGGACTAACTGAATAACGTAGCAGCTCTTGGGAGAAGGCACAGGGACTCACGGGCACAACTACCAGACCGAGATAAAATTCCTCCCCAAAGGCAGGAAAGGGTGCAGAGTTCACATGTCCCTGTGGAATGCCAGGCAAGTGGGGTGGGGTGGGAAACAGTAGTGGGTGACGTTACAGAAGAGAGTAACGATAATACACGTTCTTACAGGTAAAATGATGGTGGCAGGAAAGAATGGATGTATAGCTGCTGAAGTCCAATATGGTGTGGGGGGAGGGGGTCCGGGTCTGGGGGGAGGGAGGACTGGGTGGCTGGAGGCGAGCTTATGACCCTAAGGAGTTAGCAGTTGTTAGAGACGGATTATTTGTGTCTCTCCAAAACTCGTGTAGTGAAACCCTAGCTCCCAATTCGATGGTGTTTGGGCGTGGGTGGGCCTTTGGGAGGTGATTGGGTCATGACCAGGGGCCCTGGTCTGATGGGATCGGAGCCCCAGGAAGCGTATGTGAGGATACAGTGAGGAGGAAGGTGTCTACAAGCCAGGAAGAGAGTTCTCACCAGAGCCTGACACGCTGGCCTCTGATCTCAGACTTCCAGCCTCCAGAACGGTGAAAAAGCTCTGTGTTATGTCTGCTACCCGGTCTCTGGTATTTTGTTATGCAGCCTGACCTGGCTAAAGCAGCAACCCGGTCTCTTTTGTCTTTCTGTACCATGGTTTTCTTCTCTCAGCAGCATGGACTGCAAGAACATGAGTCATTGATTCAGTCCCTTGGGGAAGGACAGTTAGGGAGTTTCCAGTGCGCTTGCTTTTACAAAACCCGTGACAACGGACTACTATGTGCGTCTCCTATGCCCACACTGAAGTGTTTCTCTGGAGAGCATACCCTTAAGGGGATGGCTGGGAGTGGCTTATGCCTATGCTTTATTAGCCATTGCCAAATGTCTCCGCAAAGTTGGTGGCACCGATTTGCACTCCCAAGCTGGGAGGTTTTTCGTATGTCTTTGAACGCCGATGTTCTGTGAATTTGGCATCTCCTCCCTTCCCTGTAAATGTCCTGCATTCTCCTAGCAGGAGGCAAAGCACCTTGGGACGTGGGGAGGATGCAGCTGTACGTTAAGAGTCGGGCTGTTTACCACAGTCCGGAGAAGGATGGTCAAGGCTAACGAAAAAGTTTTGTTTCTAGCCCCGTTCCTTTGGGCAGGTCCTCACCTCTCAGTGCCTGGGCAAGTCGGGCAGTCTGGTTTGAATTAAGTACTGGGGGCCGTATGAGATGCAAGGAGTTCCTGGCCAGTGGACCACATAGCCACTGACTCTCTGCCACGTGCCAGCAGCTCCACAGAGCAATGGGGACGCACAGATGACACTATCCCTGATCCCTCTGTCTAGCAGTTGAAGAGCAGTTAGACAAACCCTAGAGGTAGGTGATTGCTATTGTGGGCTTGGTGGTTCAGAGAGGCTCCCAGAAACTCCAGGCTCCCTTACTTTTCCATCCCATCATGAGTCTGTTCATTTTCATGCTTGTCACCTCATGGTTGCAAAGTGGCTGATGCACCTCCAGGCATCACACCATGTTTAACGCAACAAAAAGGGAGCAGAAGCAATTCCAAATGGGGATGTCCTCTTCATCAGGAAAGCAAAAGCTTTTTTTTAGACGTGCCCAGCAGTCTTCCCTCTGTATTCTGTCAGACGGCACCACATCTCATTGTCACTCCTAGCTGCAAGAGAGGCTGGGAAAGTATCTGGCTCTCCAGCCTCCACAGTGGAGGATGGTACGAAAAAGCAGTAAGGGAGGGTGTGGAGCACAGATGGGAACAGCTGTTAGGCTGGCCGGAGCACACTGCCCGGCGTATATGGTGTGATAGCATCTGAACTTTTTCTCTGCAGCAATTACTACAACGGAATTCAGAGATGACTGTATTACATTTTAAGAAGCCGGATGCTTCTCTATGTTTTAATATTGGATAATCCACGAGGGTAAGACTGTCTCTGCACTCCCATATACCCTAGCTCAGTCCGTGCCCCAAATTATGTGGTTAACGAATGTCTTCTGCGAGTTACGGGGCACCTCTTACCTTCTGTCCACTCTTTTTCAGATCCCACACCCACTAAGTTCTCCTTAGCTCTCTCTTGAGGCCTCATCCCAGGTGTATGCACCACCCTTGTCCCCACTCCCATTGACTCTTTGCTCCAGGCTACCTTCTAAGAACAGTCACCTATGACCCTTTAATGGGGAGGGAGAGTGGACTGCGGCCGGCCCACATACTACCCGAGAAGCTAGAAGGGGATTTGGTTTCCCTAACTTTGAATTAGTCAAGGGCAAGCTGGGAGCCTGCAGGGGACAGTGGAGAGGCGATGTCTGCAGTCTGGGAGAGCACAGACTCACCTGTCCCTGGGGTGTGGAGAGAAGAGGTTGTCAGAGTTGAGGAGCTTGGCTGTGATTGCGGAGCCATGAGTTTAAGTCTAGCAGGACACCAAGTTTAAGAGCAATCTGGTTAAAAACAGGCTAGAGGTATGGACACTTGTCCAGAACACTGTCTCTACTTTGCAGGCCAGGATTGCTTGCAACAAGAGGGAATCAAGCTGGGTTAGAGGGCCAGGAACAGCTCAGAGGACACTTTACATGGTCTCTGCTCTCATGAGGCTTAAGGTAAATGAGAAAAAGGCTGAACAATGCTAATAGTGCAAGGAGGGCCATATAGTGTGCTATGGGCACCCATGGTAGTGAGATCCTTTAGCACTGGTATTTTCTCCTTGGACAGAGGGAGCGGGAAGGGCAGGTTTTCTGAGAACTTGGGGACCAGTGACCCTACGAGGAGAATTCAAGGTGAGGAACCTCACATTATCAGAGTGGAGCCCCATCCACTCGGGCTTCTCTGAGCAGTTTTGCCAGAGTAAGAGCTTGTCTTGGCTCAAGTGGAGGGTTCTGGTCAGGCTCTGTCATGCACTCCTTCCGGGTCTTGACCTGAATCGTCATCTCTGTCCAGAGACATTAATAACTGTGGCAAAGCCTCGGTAAAATTGATGAGTAGCAGAAATTGATGAGCCGATCCTAAAATGCCCAAGGAAAGGCCAAGTTCCCAGAATAGCCAGAACAGTCTAAGACGGAAAATGAACGTCTATGAAGGACTTTCCACTTACTCACTGGAAATCTGTGGCAATAGAGGTAGTGCGCCCATACCTCTAGCCTATTTATGACCAGATTGCTCTTAAACTTGGTGTCCTGCTGGACTTTTAAACTCATGGCTCCGCAATCACAGCCAAGCTCCTCAACTCTGACAACCTCTTCTCTCCACACCCCAGGGACAGGTGAGTCTGCGCTCTCCCAGACTGCAGACATCGCCTCTCCACTGTCCCCTGCAGGCTCCCAGCTTGCCCTTGACTAATTCAAAGTTAGGGAAACCAAATCCCCTTCTAGCTTCTCAGGTAGTATGTGGGCCGGCCACAGTCCACTCTCCCTCCCCATTAAAGGGTCTATTCCATATAGATCAATGGGATAGAACCGAAAGTAGAAAAATAATCCTCTATATTTACGGTTAACTGATTTGTGACAAGAAAGCCAAAACAATTCAATGGGAGAAAGAATAGTCTTTCAAAACCCAAATGGCACGGAGACAACTGGATACCCCTGTACAAAAGAATGAATTTGGACCCCCTACCTCACACAATATATAAAAATCAACTCAAAATGAATCACAGACTGAAAACGAATCATAGATCAATCAGTAAAAGCTCAAACTGTAAAGCTTTTAGAGGAAAACATAGGGGTAAATCTTTGCGATCTTGGAACAGGCAATGGTTTCTTAGACAAAGGCACAGTGGGAAAAAAAAAAAGAAAAAAATAGAAATATTAGACTTAATTAAAATTAAAAACTCATGCAAAGGACACTGCCAAGAAAGAAAATTCCATGCACAGAAAGGAAAAAAATTGCAAATTATAAAACTGCTAAGAATCTAGTGTTCAGAATACATAAACAGCTCTTACAACTCTTACATCATGACAGATACCTGGTTTTTTGTTTTGTTTTTTTGTTTTGTTTTTTTAATGGACAGGGGCTCCCAGGTGGTTCAGTTGTTTAAAACATCCTACTTTTAATTTTGGATCAGGTCATGATCTCATAATTAATGAGATTAAGCCCCCATCAGGCTCTGTGCTGACAGCATGAAGCCTGATTGGGATTCTCTCGCCTTCTCTCTCTGCCCCTCCTCCACTCACACTTGCTGTGGTCTCTCTTAAAATAAAAAAATAAATAAAAAATAAACTTTAAAATGGACAAAGGATTTAAATGGACAGTTCTGCAAAGAAGATATACAAATGACCAATAAACAGATGAGAGGTGCCTGGGTGGCTCAGTCGGTTAAGCATCCGACTTTGGCTCAGGTCATGATCTCATGGTTCACGGTTTCAAGCCTCGCATCAGGCTCTGTCAGGCTCTATGCTGACAGTTCAGAGCCTGGAGCCTGCTTTGGAATCTGTGTCTCCCTCCCTCTCTGCCCCTCCTCCATTTGTGCTCTGTTTCTGTCTCTCAAGGATAAGTACATGTTAAAAAAAAATTAAACGTATGAAAAGATGCTTCCCATCATCAGCCATTAGGGAAATGCAAATCAAATCACAATGCAATTTCACTGCACACCCTGTAGCGTGCTGTTGTGAACTGAATGCTTGTGTTCCCCCTAAATTGATAGGTTGAAGCCCAATCCCCAGTTGGATGGTATTATGAGGTGAGGCTTTTGGAGATAATTAAGTTAATCACGAGGGTGGAGCTCTCATGAGCGGGATTAGTGTCCTTATAAGAAGAGACACGAAGACATGATCTCTCTCTTTACCATGTGAGGGCACAAGAAAGCAGCTGCCTGCAAACCAGGAAGAGAACCCTCTCCAGACACTGAATCTGTTAGCACCTTGATCTTAGACTTTGCAGCAACTAGAACGAAGAGAAATAAATGCGTGTTGCTTCAGACCCAAGCCTATGGTGTTTTTGATGTAGCAGCCCTCCTGAACTAAGGCAGATGGGCCGAAATACACAGACAACAAGTGTTGAGAACGTAGAGAAATTGCTAGTGAGAAAATAAAATGGTGCATCCACTTTGTAAAGCAATGCTTCATATAGTCAAACACAGACTTACCATGTGACCCAGCAATTCTATTCTTAGGCAGATACTCAAAAGAATTAAAACAAGTGTCCAAACAAAAATTTGTACATGAACGTTCACAGCACTGTTGCTCGTAATAGCCAAAAAGTGGAAACAACCCAATTAGTGAGTGGATAAACAAATGTGGTATGTCCATACAAAGGAATAATATTCAGCCATAGAAAGGAATGTAGTAAGGGCACAATGTAGACGAGCCTGGAAAGCATTATACGAATTGAAAGAAGTCAGACCCCAAGGTCCTCATGTTTTATGCTTCCATTTATACAAAATGTTCGGAATAGGCAAATCTATAGAACCAGAAAGCAGATTAGTGATTGTCAGGGGAAGAGGGAGGGAGAATTGTAGACTGACTGCTCATAGGTGCCAGATTTTTTTACAGAGTGGTGACAATATTCTCGAATTAGATAATGGTGATGGGTGCACCATTCCATGAATGTGCTAAAACCCACTGAATTGTACAACTTAAAGGGATGCGTTTTATGGTATGTGAATTATATCTTAATAACAACAACAGTAAGAATACAAAGACAGAATAGGCCAGAGGTTCCCTGAAGCCTGGATTTGTTCAATTTCCAATGTTTCAAAAGAATTTGGGGTCCGATGAGGTTTGCCACTTAAAGGAATTTTTACTAAATAAGATGTTAAATGAAAAACAAACAAACTCTGCTATCTACTACCACTCTAATTTTGTTTTGGGAAGAATATTCTGATTTCCCACATCAGAGAGTGAGAAGGACATAGTCTTAGAATAAAGCTCGGTTCTTTAAATTGACTCAACTTGGCTTTACGAAAAACATGCTACATTCATGTATTCGTTCCAAAAACGCTGGTGGAGAATTTAGCCTGCATCAGGCACCACGCTCGGCTTTGGGCAGGGCTGATCTCCCGCTGGAACCCACTGGTACCTGGTCAGCGGACTGACCATCATCCACTCTGACGGGCAGTGACCTGCCGTACCATAGTTTGAAAATCATCCCTCACGCTGCACCTGCAGCGGAGAACCAAACAAACACACTTCTGCCCTCGTGGAAAATACAGGCTTGTAGGGAGCCGTGCACAGAAATTTAAAATTAAATATTTGGACGAATGCTCTGAAGGGCAGGAAGCGGAATAATGGAGGATACACTCATGGTGTCACAGGTGCTTTTTCTCATTTCACCTTGGGCTGGTGAAAGCCCCACGGGTCTGCACCGATCGGGTTCCGGGAAACACGGGCGCCGGGGACAGGGCTCCCTGAGAAACGTGTGAGGCGACAAGTGTTAGATGGGAAGGTAGGGTGCCGGCGGAAGTTGTTCGCACGGCGGCGCGGAGGTGTCTCCGTCCTGTGCCGCCTGCTTGGGCAAACTTTCAACGTGAGAAGCCAATCTGGTGGGAACAGTTGGACAAGAAGGTGTGATCTGTGAGCTTGTTACATTACTTGTCACTCTCCCAGGGAAGCCAAGAGACCTTGCATAACAGCCTTCCTTTTTATCCAGCCGGAATCTTCCAGGCAGCCATGTGTTCCTCCAGAGACAGTGGGAGGAAGAGGAAGAGGGAGAGAAAGGGATGTGGGCAGGTCGCCTCCCGGGTCAGGTGCCCTACCAGCACCTCTCCCGAGCACGACTCCCCGAGCGCCTTCTGATGGCCTCGGAGAGTAGGCTGGGCTGGGCTATGGAGCCGTAAAGAGATTGATTTGGCTTCCCTGTGGGAGCCTAGGCCTGGGGTTGCTTCCCGAGTCAAGAGGAAAGCTAAGAGCTGAAAGAGTGAACTAAGGCCAGGTCTGCCAGGAGAGCCAAGTTTCCAGTTTTTGGTTAAGCACAGAGGGACACCACTTTCTTGTAGGTGGGCGTGTCAGAGGCTGAACCAAGGGTCAAGTGGATAGGTCTTGTTCTCATTTTACAGACGATTCAATAAATCGACCCTCTACCCAGTCATCTTTGTGGACCCGATATAATCCAGCCAAAAAAAAAAAAATTGGTTGACACTATAAAAAAAAAAAAAACATAAAACACAAATAACCAAACTTGAATCTTTGTCCAAATTAAAAAGAGAGTTCCTTCGGCCGGGGGTGGGGGGTGGGTAACCGTGTCCTTTGGACCAAATCCAACCCACAGACTATTTTGTAGAGTGTGTGACTGGAGCCCAGGCGACTATGTGGCCTTTCGCAGCATGAGTTTGCTGAGCCTTTTGCTCTAGGCCTTTGGTCCACTTAATTTTATCCAACTAGACATACTGTCTTCATCCATTCCAGCAACAAACGCCGATACGAAGCGTGCCGGGGCCTGGGAAGGGAGAGCCGGAGGATCCCATTCTTCCCTCCGGAGGGCTCTCGCTTTTGCTGGCTAGGTGGTAGTTCCCATGGAAATGGTCGGCGGGACAAGCTGCTGGATGGAGGTGCCAGAAGGGTGCCTGCGCAGGTGAGCTGGGGCGGGAGGTCGAGGGGGAGTTCAGGCAGAGAAAACCCCAGCCGTCGTCAAGGTGAGAGGTCAGGAACGTGGCCGGACGTGGCGGGCGAAATCAGGGGTGCGGAGCCTCGAGGACCCGGACAGGGCGAGGCAAGGAGGGGCGGGATGAGCGTCACCAGCAAAACCCCAGGAGCGTCAGGGGGCCCGTGCGACGTCCAGGGATGGCACGCGGGGATGTGGGGAGACCGTCACGTGGGCCAGTGGGAAACAGCCCCAGGCGGTGAGCCTGACGGTGCCTGGAAGGACTTGGGGGCCCATCCTCAGCAGACTGACTCGGCTCACAAGGCCTGGACCCCAGCGGAGCGTCCCAGGGAGGGCCCCAGGAGGGTCCCAGGAGGGTCCCTCGCTGCCAAGCGGTGCCCCAGTCTCGCATTCCCCTGTCCGAACTACAGAGTGTTTGCAGGGATGACCTTGGGGGCGACTGAGGGCCCCTCTCCGTCTCTCTTGCTCTTGCCTGCCCCTTATTATGGCAGGGGCCTCTGAGACAGAACCCGACACCTCGGGGCCCCCGACGTTCTCCTCACCCTCTGCCAGGGCTGACATATGCGCCCCAGCTCTGCTCCCCCTCGTCATGCTCATCAGTCCAGTGAGGCAGTGTCACTTCTCACCAGGCATTTTTGTCACCTTCTGGCCAGTTCAACAAGGATTCATTCTTACCCCCATGTTTTCCAAACTTCCCTGAGGATAAGCATCACCTGGGGGGCCTGTAATAATGAACAGACTAGTCGAAACTAGAAGACTTTGGGAGCCCAGCCGAGACCCCACCCCTCCCCACCAGTGATCTGTAGGTTTAAGGAGTGCCTTGGATGATTTTTATGTGCAGGGAGCTTGGGGAACACTGGGCCCCAGTAGTTAGGAAGGCGGGTTCTTTAAAGCAACCCCTAGCTAGGGTCAGATCCGGGCGTGACCACTTTCTTACTCTGCAACCCTGCATGAATTAGGGAACCAAACTAAGCATTAGCCCACCCCCCACTCCCTCCCCCACCATAGAATGAGGTTAAGTACAGTGTCTTTCCCTTCAGCTTGTTTTGAAGATAAAATGAACCGTGTTTATCCAACGCCTAGCGGAGTATGAGGCATACAGCAGCACCTCGGTAAATGTTAGCATTTATTTATTTTTTTAACGTTTTTATTTATTTTTGAGACAGGGAGAGACAGAGCATGAACAGGGGAGGGTCAGAGAGAGGGAGACACAGAATCCGAAACCGGCTCCAGGCTCTGAGCTGTCAGCACAGAGCCCGACGCGGGGCTCAAACTCACGGACCGCGAGATCATGACCTGAGCCGAAGTCGGATGCTCAACCGACTGAGCCACCCAGGCGCCCCGAATGTTAGCATTTAGATGTTTGCTAATGAATTCGGGAAGAGCTGTAGACACTGAGCGCCAGGTGCCACTCACTGTGCTAAGTGCTGGGTAGTGAGAAGTAACTAACATGGGTTTTTCGTCTCCACCATCCCTTCTCCCAGCCATCCTGTGATGAAGGCAGTGATCTTTCTAAAACGCGCCTCTGGCTGCTCCTGCCGACAACCTCCCTGTGGCTCTGGCCACGCTCGCGTCCGCAGTCTCCTCTCCTCCCTGGCCTGTCAAAAGGTCTTAACATTTTCTTGCTTGCGTGCTTTTTGTCCTGCTTCCAGACCTTTTCCCCAGCGGTTGTTTTTACCTGGAATATTCACACCTGCTTCGCTTTCCCTACTCACCAGGTTATCAAGGGCTAATGTTCCACTTGGCTATTCCCTCCCCGTGACGAGATTCCCCTTCTGAAGCTGGGAGAGTTTCCTGGGCAGAACATGGGAGGAAGGACAGTCCCGGAGCACAGCAGGCTGCATGCCAAGGCAGGTAGGGGGACAATGGTGTCCTTTGATGGAAAGAAGATACTTTGGGGAAAGAGATAGAAACATCTCAGTGTGGCATTCCCAGATAGGAAAGATACCTCCCTACCTGACAGTGGGGTCCCTGGTGTCAAAGAGAAGCACACTGGACCCTTGTTGAAGGTGACAAGACAGACTTTGCTCAGACCACGGCAGGAGGGGAGCAAGACTCCGGGCTGAACTGAACTCAACTCCAACTAAGACAATGGAGATAGGTTTCTCAAGGGACAGTAGAGGCGGGGAGCGGTGGGGGATGCGGGAAACGCAAGAGCAGGCACGGAGGGACTAGCAGGGCTATGAGGAAGTGGAAAATCATAGAAGGCAGCTGAGAATCACTGAGCATGGTTTGCCAATGACAACATACATGTAGTGGTTTAGCAGCATTGGTTCAGCTTAGAGACACCTGTAGGGGCCCAGTTCCGGGCCGGTGGGAGCCAGGCTAAAGCTTGGTCAGGTCTCTTAGCACAGCGTTCTGGCAAGTTCTTTGTGCCTTGAGAGAGTCACAGTCAAACAGAGTTCTTCCCACATTCTCTGTGGGTCCAGAGCTAAGAACAAAGCCACCGGGGGGGGGGGGGAATGTCACCCCAGCTTATACCTGGGATCAGAAACTAAAAGGAGATGGAGTGAGCCTGAGTTAGGGAAGAGAAGAGGCACCTACAACATGGATGTGCTTGTGGGGACCACCTCCCCGGGAGCAAAATCTCGGAGCCAGGAATGATTGGACCGGGTGGGGCATCGTTAAGCCCTGCCACTTACTCTAGCGCGTGATTTTCCCATCCCCGAGTTTCCCTACGATCGGCAGGTATTGGGATAGCACAGGAATTCTGTAGAAACACACAACCCCCAGCTCTCAGTGGCTCACACAACAAGGTTCACGTCTCGCTCCCCACCTCTGCTGGGGCAGCTGTGACCTTGTTCTGGCTGTGGCTCTCCTGCACTTGGACTTTGCTCTGGGACCAGGATGAAGGGACGGCGCTTCTCGGGGGTTCCAGAAGAAGAAGCGGGGCAGGTGCCCCCCTCCCACATTCCCCTGGCCACAGCCGTCCCATGGCCAGCGCTGATGTGATACAACAGGGGACTTCTCTTGCTCTGCTTTTGCATGACGTGCAGCTGTCTTCAGCTACTACCGTTCGAGGTCGGATATCATAGCTCTGCTTTTGGAGGGATGGGAGGGGATTTGGGGCTTGGCGACCGTATGGCCACAGGGCTCATTGGCGTGCCTGTGTCCACCACAGGTGTAGCCCTGAAGCACTGGGTCAGCCACGGTGTGAGGCACGGGAAACTAAACCTCACATGTCACCAGAGAATCCAGACTTCCGACGCAAGGTGGCCTGAGGAAGATGTCTGCTCCCTGGGGTTTCCCTTGTATCTTCCTCTCCTCCTGTTCCTCTTCCTTTTCCCTCCAACCCCTACCCTTGAGTCTCTCACTTTCCCTTTCTCTTCTTTCTCCCTCCCTTCTCCCCTATTCTTTTTTCATTCCTTAAAAACGGAGGTCCAAACAAGTTAGTTGACTTGCCTAAGGTGAGCGTTGGGAACTAGTGTTCCTACACCAGGTCTGGAGTCTTCAACCTGTTTCGTGTGGCTGCAATTTGAAGAACGTTAAGCAAAATCATAAAGTAAAAAACCCCTTTTGCAAAAGTCAAAAATCAAAACATCTGCCCGGCTAATACTTTTAAGCTGCATTTCAATGCATTCGTTTGATTCTGAGTGAAGCTCACCTGGGCCGGGTTATCTCTGATGTTCAAAGGTCTCAATCACGAGGCCAAGGCCCTCGCTGGAAATCCCACCTGGCTGGGCCGTCATTCCACAGGCAGCCGTTTCACCCAGTGAAGGCATTAGCCATGTTTGATGTTTGCTAAAGGCACTTCGTGTCACAGCAGCAGTTACTATAAAACAATCACAACTTCTGCGGGATTCAGGGGAAAATAATTTGAGAAAAATTGCTCACGTTGCATTCATTAATCGTGTGTATGTTTTAGGGGCCAACGGTCAAAGGAACAAAATGACGGCCCTTTCTTACCACAAAATGCCCTTTCTTTCAATTAAGTCACTCCTGTTGTTCTTACCGAAAGTAAAGAGAGGTTGTTTTAGAAAAGATCCTGAGTTGTGATGGATAAGAATTGATTGGTGCCACCAACTGGCTTTCCATTCAGAGGCTGCCCGGAGGGGGCAGAGAGTGCCCTGGGATCAGGCAGATGTGGTGGCACCATAGACTGGCTATGCGACCTTGGGCACCTCTCTCACCCACCGTGCCCTGGCTCCTAAGGATAAGAAAACTACCTCGAGGGCTCTCGTAAGAAACAAGGGGACCATTTATCTGAAGGCTTAGCACACATCTGTCTCCTCCTGCATGGTCAACACAATGGGCGAGCATCCAGGCTCATAGTAGCCACCTCCTAATAGCCCCATCATGCTTGCCTCCTGTGCGCCTGGGACTTTACATGCATTATTTCTTATCTTTATAACAACCCTGCAAGGAAGAAAGAATGGAGGAAAGTATGCAGTAAGTTAATTTCCACATTAGAGCCTGTAATAGCTCGTTGAGAGACACGAGTAACAGCCCAGAGTCATCAGCACCAGTTAATTTGTGTTATTGAGTCTTGGGGTCAGGAGGGGCCTTGAATATCTTCTTGTCTCACCACCAATGGGTGCACAAGACCCCTCCACTACCACCAGCACCATGAACGCTCTTAGGGTTCGAGCAATTGCTCCAGCAGCCTGTTTTATTGTTGAATATTTTTGACTATTAGAAAACCTTCTCACATAATGAGCCGAAGTCTGCTGTCCCGCACCTTCCATTTTCGACTGTTGGGTTTATGCAGAGAAAGTCAAAATCATGTTTGGGCTGAGTTTATGTAACGAGCTGCTAGGTGATGCGTGGCTTGAACCAAATAGCAGGTTTGGCCACTTTCTCTTGGATTTCAATATCTTGAATGCACTCAGAGTCTGGGGTCACTTCATTTCCATTCTTAGCTAAGGGCTACACATTGGTAAGGAGTGCTTTACAGGGTAGGCTCTGACGTCACACAGTCCAGGTTCCAATCCCAGCTCTGCTGCTTGCTGGCTGAGGAACCATGGGACAAGACACTTGGCCTCTCTTACCCTCATCTTCTTCACCTACAAAACGGAGATGATGCTCATAATACCTATCTGGGAGGGTTGTTGTAAGAATTAAATGAGCTCATGGGGCGCCTGGGGGGCTCAGTCAGTTAAGTGTCTGACTTAGGGCCAGGTCCTGATCTCACAGTTCATGGGTTCAAGCCCCACGTTAGGCCCTGTGGTGACAGCTCAGAGCTTGGAGCCTGCTTTGGATTCTGTGTCTCCCTCTCTCTCTCTCTCTGCCCCTCCCCAACTTGTTCTCTCTCTCTCTCTCTGTCTCTCTCTCTCTCAGAAATAATAAATGGGGGCACCTGGTGCCCCCATGGTGGCTCAGTTGGTTAAGCGTCTGACTTCAGCTCAGGTCATGAACTCACGGTTCATGAGTTCGAGCCCCACACCGGGCTCTGTGCTGTCAGCTCAGAACCTGGAGCCTGCTTCGGATTCTCTGTCTCCTCTCTCTCTGCCCCTCCTCCGCTAGCACTCTGTCTCTCTCTCAAAAATAAATACACATTAAAAAAAATAAAAAAGAAAAGAAAAGAAATGAATAAACTTTATAAGAAAAGAACTAAATGAGCTCATATATGTATACTCTCCTTCAACACCTACCATGTGGTAGGGAGAATGTTAGGGGCCTTACAGATACCTATTTTAGATTACAATAACCTGCACATCTGTACACAACCATTTATAATCTGTCCCCTATGAGGGTCTTAATTTGGGTACCTCCAGAGAAGGAAGCCATATATATACCACTACAGGGTATATATATTTTTTTAATTTTTCAGTGTTCATTTTTGTGAGAGGAAGATAGACAAAACACAAGTGGGGGAGGGGCAGAGAGAGAGGGAGACACAGAATCCAAAGCAGGCTCCAGGCTCCGAGCCGACAGCAGAGCGCCCGATGCGGGGATTGAACTCATGAACCGTGAGATCATGACCTGAGCTGAAGTCAGATGCTCAACTGACTGAGCCACCCAGGCACCCCTAGAGGGTATATTTTTAAGCCAAGTGCCGCAGAAGGACCTGGAGCTTGACTCCATGGCTAACCTCTGGGAAATGGTGAAGGACATATGGCTCACCATCATCCCACCCAAGGGTCAAGTGAACTGGGACATTTATACACCAGATCCCAGCAGGCACTGGTCAGATCAGCCTTCCAAAGTCCTAGAAAAAGCCATCAGCTCAAATACTGGCAGTTGGATATTGTCTTCTATGCCCTCGCCATTGTCCTGTTACCCCCTCTTGGGCTCTTCAGTTGGGGCCTGGATAATTAGACTGGCCATAGACAGATTAACAAGAGACAAAGAATGGGACAAACACTAGTTGTTTCTATTATCTATTGCTGTATAATAAACTAGCCCAAAACATAGAGGCTTAAAACAGCAACCATTTTGTCATTTCTCAGTATTATGTGGATCGAGCTCAGTCAATGAGCTCAGTGGGTCAGTTCCTCTCCGTGCAACGCCAGCTGGGACTACATTCAGAAGGGAGTTCAACTGGGCTGGCACATCCAAGAATACCAGCCCTAATTCAGTTCTGGAGGAGATTTACACAGGGTGAAGATATTGGGAGGCAGCGAGCATTGGGGGCCCTCCTTGAAGACTTGTTGTTACACTGGGCAATGACGGGATTTGACAGACTGGTTTCAGGGAAATTATGACGGTCCTTTACACTGGAACCACTTTCAAGTCAGAGTTAGGAAGGAGGTTCTACTACCCAGTGACCATGAAGCTGGGTGCCAGTAGTCATGGACTTGCCTCCAGTAGACAGGGTGATGTCCTTCTTCTCCGTGTTCTCATTACTCTGCTTGGTGTCCATTGAAAAAGAATGTTTCATGAAAAGCTGAATTCATCACAAAAACATTTCTTCAAGATAATGTCTGCTTCAAGGAGGAATTGGCATTTGTCAAATACTGTCAGGGGGCTAAGCACTTTACATGCAGTACTTAATTTAATTCCCATTCTATGAGGCAGTGCTGTTTAATCCCCATTTGATAGGTGAGATGTTGAAGCTCAGAGAGGCTGAGTGGCTTGTTTCAGGTAACACAGCTAACGGCGTCTCAGCTAAGATCACAACGATTCTCTGCTTTTAGGTTCTAGCACTTTTTCCAATTGGACATTTCTTCTTTTATGTTACTTGTGGTAATTGAAATAGTAGAATAGATGCAAAATGACTTTTTAAAAATGTAGAAATAATTTAACAGAAATCACCCTTAGAATGAAAATATAGGTCTACCTGGGGCGCCTGGGTGGCTCGGTGGGCTGAGTGTCCGACTTTGGCCTGGGTCATGATCTCGCAATCCGTGGGTTCGGGCCCCGCGTTGGGCTCTGGGCCGATAGCTCGGAGCCTGGAGCCTGCTTCGGATTCCGTGTCTCCCTCTCTCTCTGCCCCTCCCCTGCTCATGCTTTGCCTCTCTCTGCCTCTCAAAAATAAATGTGGAAAAAAATTTTTTTAAAAAAAGAAAGAAAGTACAGGTCTATCAGATTCCCTCTTTGTGATTGAAAAGAAAGCATAGCAGGAGTAACAGAAAGAAAGCTAGAAAGGCATGAGGTTGAAGATGTGCCAGTTGATGCCAAGATTCGGGGAGATGTGACTCTCAAGGTCCGTGGTCTGAACGAATGAATGAATGGAATCCATAGGGGCCAAAAGAATATCAGTTTCTACCTCTTGGGGACTTCCCTTTCCATGCTTCCCTACATTAGAGTGTGCCCCCATTTTATACACCCACAGAGACACCTATGTCCAGCACCTATCCTTGACAAGTCATTGGCCTTTTGCTCGTCTGTCTCCCCTAACTTCATGTGGGCAGCAACCCTGAACTATCGGTTTCTCTGGCCCCGGCACCTAGCGTGGTGCTTGGCAGTAATAGGTTGCCAATTCATTATTAGATGAACAAATGAATGCACCATCTGGCTTTGAAACGGGCTTTGAAGATTTTTTTCACGGACACTCCCAGATCAAGTGAAAATTAAGGCATTAAAAACATTTCTTAAGGAAGAATGTATGTGGCTTTCCCCCCAGCCATAGGGACAGAGCTCTACTCACATGAAGTTCCCATCTAGCTGTTTCCATCTAGCTGCCACATGGAAATGGGTCCAAATGCTAACTTGGGGGCTGGCCTGTGTGCCTCTACCTGTAGAAAGATCAGTTCATCTTGCTAAGAAACTAGTCTGTGGCTCAACTGGAATAATCATGCACAGCTTCACAGCATGCTTTTTGCCTGATGACTTTTCTAAATTCTATTTTCGTCTTATTATTTCAGCTTATTTTCTCTTTGCCCCAGTTTTCTAATTTATTTTTATTTTTTATCTTGCTGTGCTATATGTAAGGACTTCGTTGGATTCTTTTCAGAATGAGGTTAGGCTTAAACAAACACACAACAAACAGTATGTGTCCTTGTGAATTCACAATGACAAGCATTGATGTGTTGTCAGCTTTCTTATCATTGTGTCCTTTCCACCCCCCTTGGAGACATTAGTTAACCTACTCTTGTCATTCCAGATAAATCTTTACACCAGTGATTGCCATGGTAGGTTTTAAAATCTCCTGACTTGACACCAGCCAGGAGGTAGCTTATGAAAACACTAGAAAATGTCACCAGGAGGTCTGTGTTCCAGCTTTGGAAAGCTTCTAGTCCCAGAACTGTTTAGCTATGGATTCAACTAAGGGACCAAGAGTCTTCTCTTCACCAAGAACTTCAAAACTATTTGGAATTTTCTATAGAACTTCAAAATACCATCGTTTTTCTTTTTAGAATTTCATTCAAACCAAAGTCATAAACATCATTTATAAACATCAAACATTTAAGAATTTTTCTCTCTCTGGGACCGCACTGTTACACCCCCATCATGGAAGAACGGGTTTGCACACTCCACGATCAAAGAGTGTCAGCTTGTCGAACACACAAAGAATTAAGAAGAGATTCCTTACTTCTCAAGGGATCTTCTCTCCCCAGAATCTCTCTTTTCCTCTTATTCAGACCCTTAGTCTATTTAACGCCCTTGTTACAGCCCCGCCCTCCCCACCTCTCAAGGTGTTCAGCTGCTGTCCTGGACTGTCATTTATTTAGCCAGCTGAGAGTAGGGTGGCGGTCTCCAAGCCCCCAGGTGTAGAAGGGGGTGCCCACCCCTGGTCTGG
Source organism: Puma concolor (assembly GCF_028749965.1). Lineage (NCBI taxonomy): Eukaryota > Metazoa > Chordata > Mammalia > Carnivora > Felidae > Puma > Puma concolor. The sequence goes on from NC_141684.1 coordinate 7,303,251, forward strand.
TTCTGGACCAACAAGTTAAAAGGCCATCAGAACTTCGTAACACCAAAATTTACCCTCTTCCAGCATTGCCCTTTCTGACACTAAAAGTTCTTCTGTCTCCTATAGTTCTAATAAACTTTGTACCTGCCAAGTAACAGGAAATGTGGAGAGGAGAAGAGAAGGGGAAAAAATCCATATTGAATATTTAATTTCCTTATCTCCTGGATTTTGTATATTATTATGAGATTTTTAATTAAAAGCTCATCTCAGATTCAATTTCTCTATTAAAAGGGGTAAAGGCAGATGTGAAGGGCAGAAAATATGACTTAAGTTTATGAAAATCTGGCTTTCATTAACAATTCCCTTTTCAAGTAAAAGATGCTAACGCCACACATCAGATAGCTGTGGCTTTTTGCATTCCAGGCAATTTCCTAAGAAGAGATTCGTCTGGCAAGGAACTGAGTTAGACAGTTAAATATTTCGAAAGAAAGGAGGAAACCCCAACCCTTTGGTGCTCCGGTGCCCCCCGCTGGAGTGGTGTCAGGAATTCGGCCCTGTCCTGGGTATATGTGAGGGTGCCCCACAAGTCTTCCCACTGGGGCTCTTACCCATCCCCACTGGGGTGGAAACTCTCGCTCACTGGAGTTTTCACTTAGGGGTCTCTACTGGGCACTACAACTCTGGAAGCAACAGTCTTTCTTGGGTCCAACGTCTTTTGGGGGAAAAGGAAGGAACCTCTTCCTTTTGACCCAAAACCTCAAGATAGGTGGTTCTGTGATGTTTAATGGAAGCTGCCCGCAGTCTTGAGTAACAAGGGAATTACCATTCAAAGTACTTATACAGGGTAAAACCGCTCTCATTCTCTGCAAGAAGAGCCTCTCCCCAGGCTGGTCCTGTAGGAAGTGCCTTGTAACCAGTCCTGGCTCCCTAAGCATCAATCAGCCTTCCCTTCCACACCACATTGGTGAGACACTGAAAACATCCTGTCCCCCATGGCGCAAGGCCCCTCTCCTCCCTGGTCTAAGGTCTGCCTTCAGATGCCTCTCTCTGTTTCCAGATTTGCTCTTTCCAGAGAAAGCCCCCTCCCTCCTGGAAGCCCGCCCTCCTTATTATGAGAGTTGGCCTCATGCTGTTTCTTTCAGCAGGACAATCCCACCAGAAGGCTGTCGTCTAAATGCAGGGCAACACGTCTGGCTGGTGACCTTCCTTCTGGAACTGCCGACTCTATTTTACCATGTATGGGACATTAGCAATCTCGTATGGGTTTATCACACATTCTCCTTTAGCTGGACATGGTGGTCAGGCCCACATATCATTTTTGCATCTTTAGGGTCTCAATTCCTGGCGTCCTGTGAGAAAAGAACCACACTGACATCCTTATATATACACGTCTAAGAACAAATGAAACATTTCCATTCTAAAGCCCATAGAGAAGAAAACTTTTGTTAGCAAACACGAGTTGCAGACATTCACCTCTGCCCATGATATAAGCACCTTTTCATAGGTAGTCAGCTGCTTAAAACTCAGCATCTTAAAACTCCCCATCTCAGAAGAGGGTCTTTGCTCTACATATACCCACTGTGGGCAGCAAGGAAGGAGGGGGTGAGTTTGAAGGACAGCAACGCCTCTCTTCCCACCTGAAAGGTGGTATTCCTACAACAAAAGAATGGTCTGCTCCAGAGGTGAAATCAATTAACCACCTATTATCACATAGAGAATTTCTTAAAGCTTTGAAGTGAGAGATTTCAAAGACTTAGGGTGACGATTTAGGGAAGTTCAACATAATAGATGTCTCTTACTCTTATACCATAATCTCCGCAAGAGATTTCCTCCTCTGCAAGAGATTTCCACCCAAGCCCTAGCCTCACAGTGGAGTTCAGCCCTGAGAAGTGGGGTGGGGCCATGCAGACAGGGCTTTCCCCCGTGTTAGTCAGTGCAGGCTGCTATAACAGAAAACCATAGACAGGGTGGCTAAAGTAACAAACATTTATTTCTGGAGCCTGGAAGTCTGAGATCAGGGTTCCAGGCTGGTCAGGTTCTTGGTGAATGCCCTCTTCCAGGTTTAGAGATGAAAACCTGCTTGATGTGTCATCACATGGGGGGGCGGGGGAGAGAGAGAGCATGCCAGATGGTCTCTCCATCTCCTTATAGGACTGCCAGTTCCATTGTGGGGGCGTCACCCCATGACTTCATCTAAACCCAATCACCTCCTGAAGACCCCACTCCAAATACCATCACCCTGGTATTGAATTAATACCAGTATTGAATACACACATGTATTGAATTAAGGCTTCAATACATGGATTTGGGGGGACACAAACATTTAGTCCATAGCACCTCCTCCTTGATATAACTCAAGGTTACTACTGATTCCTCTCTATCTCCCTCCCCTCCATTCCCTTCTGTGTGTGTGTGTGTGTGTGTGTGTGTGTGTGTGTGTGTGCGTAACTGTGTGTGTGAATAAGAGCAAACTGAACATAAATTTCATCAAGCATCCAGGTGTTTTTAGAAATCTGTCATCACATACTTCATTGAAAGATATTTTCAGCCAACACCTGGTTTTTGTTGCCATATCGACTCCGGGTAAGGTGAACCAAATATTTAGAACTGGAAGGGAACATTTTGTTCCTAACCCTTTGAGTCAATTCAAGATTATTTGCTACATATAATGTATCCATCCTCTTTGTTCCCTGGCTCCCAGCCTCTCAAAGTCACCTCCAGCCCTGGCCTTAGCAGCTTGGGTGGTGCCATGCAGGTTCAAGTGCCCTGCACACTGGTCTCTCCCCGACTTAGGCTCAGGTCATGAATCTTTCTCATCTACTCTGATTCCCCAATTCTGGTGTGTTCTACTCAGCAAGTCCTCTTCTACAACCTGAAAATTCAGTGTTGTTACCACCCCAGGGGCAACTCTCAACAGTGGGATGTCCTACTTCTTCCGGTTGGTCTTTGGGTGAAAAGCCCTGAGAGGCATTATGGGTGCTCTTCAGAAGTGCCCAGGAAGGATGGAGCCACAGGTGCGCACAGCCATGAGCTCAGTAACACTTATGTTGGTTTTTCCTCACATGAGGATATCAGGGCCTTCAAAAGATTAAATAAATATCTATCCCCTACGAGTAAAAGTACCAGGATTCAAACTCAGGATTCTTTCTCTAGGACAGTACTCGTCCATCCATACCTTTAGCAGAAACCAAAGGGGATTGGTGCTAATTGTCACACGGCCCTGTACTGAACATGTTCCAGGCTCTACATCTAGTACACTCTGGGCATCATTGCTCTATTTCTCACATGAACCCATGAAGAAGGTTGATTAAACCCATTTTAAAGATTAAGTGTAAAGATGGGAAGGTGTTTGCAAAACTAAAAGGTTTAGTTTTAAACTAACATTTAGTCTAAAACTCAAGTGTCTGAGACTCAAACTCAGGTCTGGTGGTCTGCAGGATCTTGCATTTTCTACTCAGTTTTTTTTTTTTAATTCACTAATTATAATTTGGTCGTTACCAAGAACCATAATATGACACTGCTGATCTTTCTCCTACTATAAACAATTGTTTTATTGTGTATTCCAAATTTCATTCTTGTGTATTATCATAATGATGTGCTTATTACATGCCAAGTGTTTTGCTCAGTGTTTACCCTGAATTTTTCCTCTTGATTCCCACGGCGATTCTAGAAGATAAATGCCATTATTGGCCAAACTTAGCAGATCAGAAGATTTAAGTGCAGAGTATTTAAGTCACTTGCCCAAGGTTATCTCTGATTCTAAACCATATCTTCTTATCCTTTTATCTCCCTCTTTCCACTTTCCTGAGTCCCATTGTTTGGGTCCGAATCAGATCTGAGCAGGGAGAGTTATGGAGGGCACCTAGTGCATTTTGTTACGTAGACAGTTGTAGTTGGAGGTGACACCTATTAGAAGAGAAACATATTGTCTGGATGGGATATTTTTTTTTTTTTTTTGGTTGTTCAACGAGAATTACAAAATTGTGAAAATAAGACATCTGGCCATTTCACCTTGTTGACAAGTTTGCGGGCATGATGGATGACTCCGGCTCTGGCCCCAACATGCACATGTGCGGATACTGTAAGTCGTTTTATAGTCCATACATCTCGATTAAACCCCCGACACTGTTGATATACTTGGTGAATAAATATCAAGCACAAAGGCTCAGCGAGGGGAGCAAACACAGGGATGTAATTTGAGTTGACGTAAGTGAATTAGGCAGATGTCTCAATAGGCCCATAGGAATTGGAAAATGAAACATGGAACAGGGGCTCCCCAAGGCCTCAGAAGACTTACAAGGCAAGGGGGACTCTGTGGTTGAAGAAGGAATGTGAGGTAGATGATCCAGCTCCGATGTGTCTCATACTGACTCTGGTTCTCGTTTCTTCATATACCAAACATCCATTGAGCACCTACCCTGTGCTTGATTCTGTGCTAGGCCTGGAGGGTACACATTTGGAGAAGGCACAATCCCTACCAGTAAGACGGGAAACACAAAAATGAAGGCCAACCCAAATACTATCACAGGGACACAATCAAGATGATGAAAGGGAAATTAGGGCAGCTTCTTTTAGGTGAGGAGATTTGTGCCTTGAAGAGTAGCCAAGATTAGCCAATGAGAGAGAAGAGGAAGGGCATTCTGGGTAAAGACAACAGCGCACAATGGCCTAGGAGGCATGAGTACCTTGGAGGGTCTCAGGCTTTAGGGCTCATGGAGGCAACAGGACTTATGAGGCAGAGGGAGGAAGGCAGGACCCAGACTGTGGGGCTCCCAGGTATTCTAAGGAATGTGGACTTTATCAGACAGGACTTTTTTTTCCCCCACCTTCTTTATACACACAGACATCAAAATGACACGTTCTCCTTCAACACTGTTGAAAATTGCAAGATGAATGATGCATTGTTACTAAAATAAAATGGAAGCAATGTTGCAAAGCATGGTTTTGTTTTCCCAGACATTGTTTTGAAAACCACTGTGAAAGGCCACAGAGAGGCACTGAGGGTTTTGAGCAAAGATGGGTATGTGTGCTGGGGCTCTCTCAGCTGCACTGGAGCGAGTGCCTGCCTGCAGCTTGTCAGCCCAAGAAGACTAGGGCGGTGATATACCCTGGGCTGAAAGCTTGTGTCCCTGAAAAATTCATGTGTGAAACCCAGTGTGACGATATTTGGAGATGAGGGGGTCTTTGGGAGGTGATTCGATGATGAGGGTAAAGCTCTCATGAATAGGATCAGTGCCGTTATGAGAGAGACCCGTCACCTCTTCCACCACGTGAGGACACAGTGAGAAGACAGCTGTCCACGAAGCAGGAAGCTGGCTGTTACCAGACAGGGAGTCTGCTGGCACCATGATCTTGGACTTGCCAGTCTCCAGAACTGTGAGGAACACATGTTTCCTGTTTATAAGCCACCCACTGGCTTATAGCATTTTCATTATAGCAGTCTGAAGGAACTGAGGCGTTGCAACAACAGAGATAGAAAAGGGAGAGGCTGGCGTGGCGAGGCCTGATGGGGAGAGAAGAGGCCACCGCATACGCCGCTCTGGGCTCAGGTTAACTCCTTTCTTAAACCCACTAGAGATTGTTTAGTAAAATGGATTGGACACAGAGCACACCCATTCTTAGGAAGACTAACGGGCACTAAACAAATCACAGGGATAGACGAGTAGGTATCAGTAGAGTAAGTTATAAGGAGAAAACTCGCTTCCTATCCAGGCACCCAGGTTACAAGTGGATTTGTGGGTTCTGGCCTTTGATTTTTCTCTCTCCAGGAGGAAGATGACCATTGGAAAATGAACTATTCTCAGGAATTTGTTTTGTGGACACTCATCCATTTAATTTGGATCACTCGGGCAAGTGACTTAAACACTCTGAATTTAAATTTTCAGATATGCCAAGTTTGGCAAGGAGTGTGTGTGTGTGTGTGTGTGTGTGTGTGTGTGTGTGTGTGTGTGTCTGTGTAGCATGCACCAGGATAGTGAAAGCAGAGAACCTGCACTAAAGTTGCCCGTGGGTCTAGTTGGTTTGTACTCAGCAGGAACTGAGTACAAGAAAGAAGTGTTGTAATACAAGTAGGACCCGGACAGGCCAGAGAAGAGTACAATCCCTCCTTCCATTTTCTAGAAACTGTATTTCTGTTGGGAAATGGTCATATCTGATTCCTGGTACAGCCCTTGGCAGGAAATGGTGGTGTTTTCAAGTGAAGTCATTAACAGAAATCCAATAGCGAGGGATTTCCAGTGAAGAAGATAATACAGGAACTACTTATGCCTGATGACTAAGCATGCTCCATAGTATGGGAGCCTCTCTTAGCTTGCCACAAAAAAAAAATATCACAAACTGGATGGTTTAAACTCAGAAATGCACTTTCTCATTGTTCTGGAGGCTACAAGTCTAAGATCCAGATGTTGCCAGGTTTGGCTTCTTCTACAAGCCTCTCTCCGTGGCGGGTGGATGGCTGCCTTATTCCCGTGTCCTCGCATGGTCTTTCCTCTGTGCCTGTCCCCTGGTCTCCTCTCCTCATAAAGACAGTGGTTACATCGGATCCATGACCTAATTTAATTTTCATGACCACTTTGAAGAGTCTATCTCCAAATACAGTCACATTCTGAGGCCCTGGGATTAGGAATTCAACACGTGAATTTTGAAGGGACACAACGCAGCCTACGGAAGGTCCATATTGTGAGCATCCCGAAGTTGTGGAAGAAGATTACTGCTTTGACTGGTCCAGTATCCGGACATTTGTGAAAGGCAAGCCGGAGTGGTGGTATAAATATAGCTGGAAAGGGGCACCACTCCGGGGGTCTTGATTGACAGTTGCTAGGCTATGGGCTTGGTTAATGCTCTGGTGTCCCGCATCCGGGCTCCCATGGAGGTCATTTTTACTCTTAGTTGTTGTAGCTGTGAGGAGACTTTGACTTCAGTGTGGTCAGTCAGGCCATCCATCTCGACGGTGGAGAGAAGCTCTGTCAAGGCACCCTGAGCTCACATGAATGCCTTTGCCACCCGAGTTGTCTTCCTTATCGACTGAACGTCAAGTGAGCTAAAATCTAAAGTTGTTCTCTTCACTTACTTCTGAGTTGTATCTCCCCTAGGCTTTACAGTGGTATTTTGGGACTCCTTTTCTTCCTCCATCTTTTCCTTTCTTCCAGAACCTACTACGTGCAGGCATTGGGCTAAGCAACCATCTGCCACTTACAGCATCTCCAACAGAATACTATTCAGCCTCTGCTCCCTCTATCCCTCGATATAGAATGGTGGAGATATTTGCTTTCCTCTAACTCCCAGTCACTGGTTCTTGTTCTACAACTTGAGGAAATCAGAGTCACAATGGCCTCCTCCCATGTTCCTTTCAGGATGTGAAGTAAAATTTCGTAGTCTATTGACATCACTGTGCAGTTTCTTCTAAGGCCTCCTGTCCCTTCATCTCTTGTCTCTGCTCCCCTTTCTTCCATCCTTCTATCAGTCCTTCTTCACACACATTCATTAAGCAGTTTTTGTGCCAGAAACTTAGACTACAGTGTGAAATAACATTTCGTTCAACCAGAAACTCCATGAGGACAGGAGCCATATCTAGCTTGGTGGCCACGGTACCCCTCGGGCCTTGCATTGTGCCCAACCCATACAGAGGCTTAGTTAACAAGGATCATTGGAAGCAGAAAAGAAGGCAGGCAGGCAATGTCTGCCCTCCAGGAGATTACTATGCGGTAAGGGAGCAGTAGGGGAACAGACAATTCTATAAAGGGTGGTAGGTTTGCAACGGAGGTGTGGACAGAGGACAGCAGAATACCAGGGGAAACACATCTGGCTCTTTCCGGGGAAGTCAGGAAGGGCTTTGCAGGGGAGGTGGGTCCTTGGACCATTTCGTGAACAACTAAATGTTGGCCAGAGGGAAGAGTGGGGTATCAGCAAAGGAAGTAGCTTGTGGAAAGCCACAGAGACTTGCAATAACGTTAGGTAGTGAGAAACTGCGAGCACGTCAGCGTTAACGGAGCCCTGTTCCGTGCCGGGAATGCTCCGTGTGCTCAGGTCTCAGCGATTGCAAAGTGCCTGTCGCCACCTGAGTGTTTTGATTCCGAAAGCAGATGATCAAGAAAATGCAAGTTGTGCTTCCACCTAGACTTTGATCTGTTAATGACTTGTTATTCGTTGCTCTTCCATTTAAAAGGCACAGTCAACCACACAGCTACTGAGTAATGCATTGTAAAATGGCAGGTGAAAAAATAATTACATGTTCCTGAAATTGCCTGGTGGTTATCCTTGAAATATCAAATCATTCTGATGAATTAGTTGGTGATATAACTTTTCTTTTTTAATTTCATGATAATGTTCCAATTTACTAGTCACGAAACTCCTGATATCACTGCAGTCCCAGCAAGGTAGATATTTTAAGCAGTTTTGACAATATAATTATGGTTATTACGTGGCTATTTGTTTCCCATCAACTCAATAATAACACCTTGTCCCGAGAATCTAGGTTTCTTGAAAGAATCTCAAAGCGCTTTACCAATAAGCATTATTTTTCACGAGGGGTTCGCTCAAAGGCCCCCAGGCTGAGGGACGCACGTTCCTGGTTGAGCACGAAGCCCCGTGGTGGTTAAGGGGACCCTGGTCCCGGTGCGGCCCTCAGGAGGAGAGAGTCATTAGATTACATCAGCTTGGCCTCGCCAAAGGGCCTGGTGTCTGGGGGTCTGAGGGCATGAGATGCTGCCCCCACAAAGGCCAGGAATTGGGGCCCCTCCTATTTCTGGGAGACCCGTTCTTAGAACCTGACGGTAGTGTAATAGCTAGTTAGGTCCCTGTAAGTCTGCTGTGTCCCAACACCTCAGAATGGGACAGAAGCGTATGCCGAATCCATTACTTTGGAAGTCAAACAACCAACCAAAATAACGCTTATTTGAAATGCATGGCTTCCCCAGCAACTGAGGGGGCACGAAGTAAAAGCAACCGAACATCTGTCGAGTAAACAGGAGCAAACGCCATGAGGGATAGAAAGAAGCGTGAGTTTCACATTGCTTCGTCTTTCCGGAGGAAGCCAGTATGCAACCAGATTTATAAAACTATTCTCTTTGGCTTATAAATCGCTTCGGGGGCACCTGGGTGGCTCAGTCGGTTAAGCCTCCGACTTCGGCTCAGGCCATGATCTTGCGGTTCGTGAGTTCGAGCCCCGCGTCGGGCTCTGTGCTGACAGCTCAGAGCCTGGAGCCTGCTTCGGATTCTGTGTCTCCCTCTCTCTCTGCTCCTCCCCTGCTCACACTCTGTCTCTCTCTCAAAAATAAATAAAGATCAAATATATATATATATATATATATATATATATATATATATATATTGCTTCAAATGACAATTAAAACATGAAGGTCTGAGTACATAGCCTGGCACTTAGTAGACCAGCGAGGAAACTGTGTCTTCTTTTCCTCTGGGCAATGCCTGAGCTCTGTCTTCCTGGAAAGACAGCTGAGGCACGGCCTGGGTGCTGATGTTCATTCAGGGATAAAATACCAGGACAGCAAGAGGAAGGTGTTTTAATTTTTTTTTAATGTTTATATATTTTTGAGGGAGACAGAGACAGAGCTTGAGTGGGGGAGGGGCAGAGAGAGAGAGGGAGGGAGACACAGACTCCAAAGTGGGCTCCAGGCTCCGAGCTGTCGGCATAGATAGCCCGACTCGGGGCTCGAACCCACGGAGGGTGAGAACATGACCTGAGCCGGAGTCGGACGCCCGAGCAACTGAGCCACTCAGGCGCCCCAAGAGGAAAGTGTTTTAAAATGTAAGTTTTCTTGTTCTTCAAGCACGGTGGGGCGAACAGAGCTGGAGAGGGCTGGAGAGTTTGTTGCTCACGGTTCCCAAGGAGAGAGAACACGCCGTGCGAAGCAGGGTCACACAGGGATGATCAGGAAGCAGAGGGAGATGGGGAAACAGAGCGGGAGCCCTCGTCGTGGTGTCTGTGGGAGGGAACGGGTGACGTGGGGGGTAAGCAGGCTGAAGATTGGCTAGCTGGACTAATGTCCGAGGGCCCCGGGGCCTAAGCGAGCAGGCGCTGTCTGGGCCCTGAGCCTGGGGCGATCGGGCCAGGTGGGCAGCGGCCAGAGTGTGAGAGCCTGATAGAGACAGAGGGGAGGCAGGGCGGGCTCTGCATTGGTCGGTGTGGGCACGAAAGACGCGCTCACCCAGGAGTCATTTAGCGTCTCTAAGGGCAGGCCAGCCCTGGGACGGTCAGTGCCTCCAGGCTAAGCAAGGCTCCAGATGGCACAGCATCAGAAACATGGGGCTAATACAACCAGAAGCAGGCTACTGAGACAAGGCCAGGTACAGCGTGGCCCCTGCTGGGGCAGCTATTATATTTTCACAGGAAAACGCAGCTGCACTCTTGGTGGTGTGGGTCATCCCTGCCCACTGTGGACGGGGAGGGCTCATTGAGGGTGGAAGAGGAGAAGGATTTCTTCGCCAGTAACTTCCCAGCCCCGACCACATCCTAAACAAGGGCACCCCCGGGTATAAACTCCAGGTCCCATCACAAGGTAACAACGGGCAGAGGACAAGAGGCTGGCAGTCAGGAGGCAGTCACGTCTGCTCCAAGTTCAAAACTACCCCCCCACCCCCACCAAGAAAGGAGCCCGCAAGAAAAAAGAAGCTGCTGTGGGCTGAGTTACGATTCTCTCCAAATTCGTACGTTAGCATCCTAACCTCCAGTGTCTCAGAATGACTGTATTGGGAGACAGAGTCTTTAAAGAAGTAATTATATTCAAATGAGGTCATCAGGCTGAGTCCCAATCCAGGATGGCTGAGGGCCTTATCAGTGGAGATTAGGATACCGATGGACACAGTGGGAAGGCCACGTGAGGAAACAGGCAGAACACCAGCCCATGGGGCGCCTATGGGGCTCAGTCTGTTAAACGTCTGACTCTTGATCTCGGCTCAGGCCGTGATCTCGCGGTTTGTGGGTTCGAGCCCCGCATCAGGCTCTGTGCTGGCCGTGGGGAGCCTGCTTGGGATTCTCTCTCTGCCCCTCCCTCTCTCTCTTTCTCAAAATAAATAAGTAAACTTAAAAAAAAAAAAAAAAAAAAAAAGGAAGGAGAAAAGGAAACCAGCTCTGCCAGCACTTTGATCTTAGACTTTTAGCATCCCGAACGGCAAGAAAATAAATTAGTCGTGTAGCTGCCCAATGTGTGGTACTCTGTTACGGCAACACCAGCAAACACACACACAAGTCACCACACAAAGCTGTTCACAAGGTAGGCAACTGAGCAAATTTGGTACGTGGAAATAGTGAGCTACTGTGCCGCCACTAAAGTAAAGATTCTTTGGAGTAAACACACAATTGCACACACTGACTGATGGTGAGTAAAGAAGGCAGAAGGGAAAAGAGAATGCACGTGTGGATTACAACTAGGTAACATAAATGTAAATTTGCAAGTTTACAAAGATCGGGGGAGATTTTGGAGTGATGGCAAGTTAGTTCTCTTTTCCCATGACATTGTTTTAATTAGACGAACTGTGTGCTACAATTAAATATATATTACGCTCTTTTAAAGTTTTTTTCCTTTGACCCTCTATTTCACATAGCTTAAGTAGGAGACAAATATGTTTGATTAAGTCATACAACCTAGCTGTTTGTTTGCTCACATGAAAAGTGAATACTTTGGTGTGTTGAGAAGGATTCCGAGGCTCCGTCTAGATTTCATAGACTGGCAATTTTCTGTGAGTGGCACAGGAGGGGTAAAGGACAGCACACACTTGCCCCGGGGGATCTCCAGAGGCCTGGGGAGACTTTTTTTTTTAATTTTTTTTTTTTACATTTTCTTATTATTGAGAAACAGAGTGAGACAAAGCGTGAGCAGGGGAGAGGCAGAGAGAGAGGGAGACACAGAATCCGAAGCAGGCTCCAGGCTCTGAGCTGTCAGCACAGAGCCCAACGCGGGGTTTGAGCTCACAAACCACCAGATCATGACCTGAGCCGAAGTCGGATGCTCATCCGACTGAACCACCCAGGTGCCCCTCGGGCAGATTTTTTAAGGTTTATTTATTTATTTTGAGAGAGAGCGTGAGAGAGCGCACACGAGCATGAGTTGGGGGAAGGGCAGAGAGAAAGAGAGAAAGAATCTCAAGCAGGCTCCACGTTGTCAGCGTAGAGACTGACTCCAGGCTTGAACCCAGGAACCGCCAGATCATGACCTGAGCCCAGATCAAGAGCCACATGTTTAACTGACTGAGCCACCAGGGTGCCTCAAGGCCTGTTCACATTTAACTCTGTGATGCTAAGATCGCATCTGTGAGTCTTTGGATGTTACAGTAGATTTGAGCTCTATGCTGCTTATTGGCCACATAAACAAAGAGGGTTCTTCCACCTGTGTCACAGAAATGCCCACATCCTAGTTCCCGGGCGTATCTGCCCGGAGTTCTTAGATAAACCACATTGATCACCCGAGCAAACAACCCGCAGCCTTTTCATTAACTGGACTTTGTTTCTCATTTAGGTTTAAATCTATCTGTCCTCTCTCAGGGGTTGGGTTCTCTCCTCACCAGGCTTCCACTGCTTCCTGGTCGATCTTATGCAGTTTAGCCCATGTTTTCCAAAGTAAAGTCCATGCTGTAAAAACAAGCAAAGAGCCAATCTGGGACCTCACACCCAGCTCTCACCGAAATGTGTTTCCTGAGTTGTCTTTTTAAAACCACAAGTCAGTCTATTATCTCTGTTGCCATTTGCTGTTTGCATCTGGTCCTCATGTATCAGCCTCCAGGAAAGGCAGGCAGGGTCAAGTCACCACTCCCAAGCTGCACGGGGGTTTGGTGACTCCAGGGGTCACACAACGACGTGCCCACCTGGGCTGGGGTCTGGCTGACTACATCTTCCGACTCTTTGCAGTGCACACGGGACAGCTCAGGAAGTCCCTTCTAAGTGGCATGACCTGGGCCGACTCCGGTCCCAGGTTGGTCCCAGTGAGCTCCTTATAGTAGTCTGGGTTTCGCCCTCCACTGTTGGAAGCCTGAGCCCCTGCATCCGAGGAGTTTGGGGACTGGTGCTTTCCCAGGAAGTGAGACCTGCCAGTGCTAAAACGGGGAACGTCCCTGACAAAGAAGGACAAGTTGGTCACCCTCCCTGGGAAGGACATCAGCACACTTCTGGTGGGGAGGTGTCAGGGTCGAGCAGGTCCGCGTACTTCCGGTGGGGAGGAGATGGCGGGTGGGGTGAGCTTGCAATCCTGCCAACCATTTAGAGACCCTGAGTCCCACCTCTGGGTTCACGGTAGAGGCCCCTGCTGCTCTGGGGGCAGGGCCTCCCCCACATGTCCCAGCTCCCCAGTGGCGGACACAGGATGCAGCCCAGGGCTCCTGACCCCCATTCCCTGTGCCAATGGCAGCTTTCATACGATGTGGTCACTTCGCACTTAAGTCTCCCATCCCTGTGAGGTAGACATTCTTCTCAAACGCATCCACACTCAAATTATGATGAAATGGAGGCTTGGAGAGGTGACAGAAAGTGCCCAAGGTCACACTGCTTGCTCATCAGCTGGCTTTATCTTCTCCTCGATTATCCACGTGGGCTCAGTGTAACGTCAGGTGTCCTTAAGGGGAGACAGGGACAAACGGGGAGCGTGTGGCTACATTTCAAGGCGTCCATAGTGTCACGCCGCATTGGCAGCCATGAAGAGGGAGAAGAGGAACCATAAGCAGGAAATGGGGTGGTTTCTAAGGCTGAAAAGGTGAGGAAACAGATTCTTCCCTAGAGCTTCTGGGGGGGAACACCTCTCTGCCAACATCTTGACTGTAGCCCAGTGAGACCCATGTCAGATCGCTAACCTCCAGAACTATAAGATAATAAATTTGCATTGCGTCAAGTCACTGAATTTGGCACTGACAGCATCTGTCACGCTGGGTAAGTAGCAGTGTGTGCAAGAAAGGGAAAGCCAAAATCTTTACATCCCTGAGCATCAGTCTAGGTCACAGCGAATCCTTATGGAATGAACGAGCAAATGAGTGATGGATGAGTCCATTAATACGTCCTGGGATGCTTTACCTGTTCCTAAGGTGGAAGAGAACAAACACAGACAGCCCAAGCCAGAGCTACCTCTATATCTCTGTCTCTATTTATACCGCATCTGTCCCTATGTCATATCTGTCTATATCATACCCATATGTGTACCTATCTATATAGAGATATGGATAAATAGTAAAAATAATAGATATATGTGCATACAACTACGGCCTTGGCACTAGACGTATATTATTTAGTTTAACTTCCACAACAACATTGTGGAAGAATGAATTTCCCCACATCTACTGATATGGAAACTGAGCCCAAGAGAAGGCCAACTTGCTCAAGCTTGCCCAGTTGGTTGGAAGACAGAGGAACAACAGTTGACTGCAGCCTAGCTGTACTGTCCAGCCGGGCCCCCCTCTGGCTGCATCCGTCCCTGTTCCCTCTCTGGATTATCCAACCACTTGAGCCAGACCATCAGACCGACTTGAGTTTTGAAGAATTCTTCCGGAAAAGTTCTCACACCTCATATTTTTATAGAGACTTGTGGGAATGATTCTCACAAGTGACTTGTCAACCTCGATAGCTAAATAGCACTTGCTACAATCCCAGTTGGAAGGGAAACGAGTTTATTTTATGTGAGGACTAAATTTCTAAGCAGGGATCTCATGAAAACATGCCCACGACACAACTGATTAAAGAATGCAGTATGAAAGTTGTACCTACTTGAATGAATCAAGCATAAATAAAGGGAGTGAGGATTTATTCCAGAGAGAGAGAGAGAGAGAGAGAGAGAGAGAGAGATTCTGTTGAAAGAAGAGGGCCTGGTGCTGGAGAGTTATTTAAAGTCATGGGCATCTGCGGGCAGGTTCTTATTAAAAGGTTTTGAGAATGGGGGAAAAAATAGCACTACTTTTCCCTAAAGGTTGAAAGAGGATTAAGAGGAAAGCAATTTTTGCTTGGGAAGATCCATTTCACACAAGACGCAGGGAAAGAAGAATCTAGTTGCCGCAGAGTCGTATTGGGTATCTGTTGGCAATTGAAGGCTGTTCTTGACCTCCAGACCATCTTTCCCCAGCTGAAGCAGGTGGAGACAGGTCAGCCACTAATGGAACATCAGTGCAGGAGGATTCACCAAGGACAGATGTTCCCATAGCTGGGCCTGCCTGCCCTACCAGAAGACCCTAAAATCCAGCTAGTGTTTATTACTCAGTTCCTGTTGTCCAGAGCTGGTGCTAGAAGCTTTCAAATACATAATTTCTGTAATCATATCAGCAACCCTATTAGGTGAGCATCATCATTCCCATTTTGAGGCAATACGCTCAGAGAAGTTTAGTGATGTGGTAAACTCCAAAGATACCCACGTCTAATCCCTGGAACCTGTGAATATTACCTAATATGGCAAAAAGGACTTGGAAAATGTGATGAAGTTAAGGATTTTAGGTAGGGAGATTATCCTGGATTGTCTAGGTGGTCCCTAAATATAATCGCCGGGTCTTTTTAAGAGGGAGTTGGAGGGAGATCTGACAAGAGAAGCAGCAGGATGAATGCAAGGAAAACAGCTCTAGAAGCTGGAAAGGCAAGGGAACAGGTGCTTCCCTAGCCTCTGGACACTTAGATTTCAGCCCAGTAAAGCTGATTTCAGGCCTCCAACCTCCAGATCTGTAAAGAATCAGTATGTGTTGTTTCAAACTACCAACTTTGTGGCAACTTGTTATAGCGGCCATTGGGAACTCGTATGAGTGTCTCATCCCATGACACCTCATCCAATGACAGAGAACAGCAGGGTCTTGAGCCCTGACGTGTTAACCCCCATTCGAGGACCACTCCCACCGCAGCCCACTGCTTCTCGCTGTGCTCTGTGCCGCTGTCATTCCCGCCTCTCACACAACAGTCCCCACACTTGACCGTGCATCAAATCTCCCGGGCCCCTTGCAATACAATGCAGGGTCCCCGGGCCTGAAGGCTGACATATTTCTCTATTTCATTTATTTGTACTTTTATTTGTTTAATTTCTATTTATTTATTTTGAGAGAGAGGGAGAGAGGGGGTGTACAAGCAAGGGAAGGGCGGAGAGAAAGGGAGAGAGAGAATCCTGAGTGGGCTCCACACTGTCAGTGCAGAGCCCGACATGGGCTCGATCTCACAAACTGTGAGATCATGACCGGAGCTGAAAACGAGAGTCAGGTACTCCACCCACTGAGCCACCCAGGTGCCTCAGTCTCCCCGTTTTAAAATAGGTGACTCGATGGAGGTTCTATGAACCAATTTGGGAATCATTGTTCTAGCACTTTTTATTTCCGAAATGTGTTTGATGGACACATTCACAGGGAGAAAACACAAAGTCGGCGTTATAGCTTCCTTTGGACGCATGAACGTTTGAAGGGAGCACAGACCTCCGGAGAGGCTGCTACACGGAGGGCACTTTATATCCAGCGTCACAGTTACCTTCACAGCACTCCGAGAAGGGAGGTGGTGTTCCCTATTACTGATGAGGAGACCAAGGCTCATTCAGTTGACCTGTGACAAAGACTCTCTCCTTGACCGAATTTTGGACAGGCATCTCCGAGCCTGGTTAGGCCCCATCCTTGGGCATGCCTTCAAGAGTCTGATTTTGACAAGAATCCTGCCCGGAAAGTTTTGCTAGAATCCCCTGTTCTCCATGTTTGATTCCCCCCTAAGTGTCTGAACCCCTCCCATCCCCCAAGTAATGTCTGATCACCCTGGCCTGCCTTCAGCAAGAATCCTATCAGCTGGTTAGCAAGAATTACCCTACTCTCTTAGTGATTTTTCCATTGACTGATCCCCGGCCTCCCCCACTTTTCGGCTACAGAATCCCTACTTTTCCTTTTGTATTCAGAGACAAGCCCAATTTCTCTCCCCTACTGCAAAACCCCATTTCAGTGGTCCCTATAGCTATTGAGATAGTCCTAAATATAGGACAGCCTTAGCATTGTAACAAATGTCACGAGCAATTTTGCCTTCATACTGGCTGCGTTAGTTTCCTGTGGCTGCTGTAACAAAGCACAAATTGGGGAGATTACAAAAAAACGTCGTGGCTCACAGTTCTGAAGGCTAGCAGTCCTAAGTCAGGGCGTCGCTGGGACCTCCGCCCGCTGAAATCTGTAAGGGAGAAGACTTGCCTCTTCTGGCTTCTAGTTTATGTCGGTGATCCTTGGCATTCCTCGGCATCACTCTGACCTCTGCCTCGTTGTCACAGGGTCGTCCTTTTCCTGTGTGGCTCCGCATCTCTTCTCTGTTTCTTGTAAGGACACCAGTCATACTGGATCAAGGGCCCCCGGCCCCTCCACTTCTGTATGACCTCATCTACATCAATTAATTACATCTGCAAAGACCCTATATCCAAACAAGGTCATCCAGAAACACTGGGGGTTAGAACTTCTGTGTATCTTTTGGGAGGGATACAATCCAACCCGTCACTCTTGCCAAAGTCATTTAGCTAGTAAATGGCAGTGATGGGCTGAAATACAGATCTGACGCTTCTCCCTTCACCAGACTTGACAGTCTCTTTGTGAGTTAAGGGTGCAAATGAGGCTCATGGCTCTTCAGTGCCTCCCCAACTGTTTTCCAGCAGACTTCCTGATACTTGAAGCTTCCCGGGTACCTTCACTTGGGAACACTATTTTGCTTCACTGAACTCAAGTCGGAGGGAGCTCCCATTTGCAAGTCTCTTATCCCCACTCCCAAAGGCTTAGACGCTTTATTTTTATTCCATTCAGCCTGAAATTGTTCTCCAATGTGCAGAAGAAGGGGCCTTTTCTTAGGGCACCTGGGTGGCGCAGTCGGTTAAGCGGCCGACTTCAGCCAGGTCACGATCTCGCGGTCCGGGAGTTCGAGCCCCGCGTCGGGCTCTGGGCTGATGGCTCAGAGCCTGGAGCCTGTTTCCGATTCTGTGTCTCCCTCTCTCTCTGCCCCTCCCCCGTTCATGCTCTGTCTCTCTCTGTCCCAAAAATAAAATAAATAAACGTTGGGAAAAAAAATTTTTTTAAAAAATAAAAAAAAAAAAAAAAAAAAAAAGAAGGGGCCTTTTCTTCAAACGGATCGGTTTCTACCTGGAAATTGTTACATCAATTGCCCTTTCAGGCAATCTGTGCTGTGAATTAACTCTTCCTGCCTTGGCCCATCTTTTTATTGTGTTGTTGGCACTTTTCTTATTAATTAGTAAAAGCTCTTTCTATATTAATCCTTCCCTGTCATGAGAGTTGCAGATACTTCCCCCATTCTATCATATATCTCTTGGCTTTGTTTTATACTCTCTTGTCATACAGAAGTCTTAACTCTTCTGGGGCCTATGTGTATTCTTTCATTTCTTACAGTTTTAGGCCTTTCTGCCTTGCTTGAAAAGTCCTCTAAGACCCCTTGTGACACATGTGTCCTCCTTAATTTCTCATTGTTTTTGATTGCTTTGCGTTGTTTTCACCGTTATGCTGAAACTGAATACGCAAGTGATCGGGATATTGCTGATTCCACTCACTGTATCAATCGTGCTGAAGTCTGTTTCCTTGAACTGTGCACTCCTGCATAATTTCTGGGTCTCACAGAAGTTTTTATACCGTTGAATCCACAACACTGAACACCTAGGTGTTGTTGCAACTCTGGGAAAATTGAAGTGAAATGTGCTGGGCCAGAAGAGAAAAGCAATCATCGTTCTTCTTTTTCCTACTCATGCTTCCCTCTGGTAAAGCTTGGGATGCACTGTTTGCTAAGTCTATACAATTATATACACACACACATGCGTATTTATGCCGGTACGTGTCAGGGACTGCTACGTGTTTGCCAAAACACACACTTCTCCCACACCAGAGGGAGGGAGATAAGCCCCATGAAGATTTTGGTGACTGCCGCATTGGCGAAATCGCGTGAAATTTGTCTAATCGTCTGGGGCATGTCAGGATGTGTCCTTCAAGGTACAGGGTAAGTGGTTACACTGTGAGCTCCCTACACATAAAAGATGGACACCGTGTTTGATGGGCCTCTTTGGGTTTGGAAGGCAGCACATACCACATTTGGGAATGTAGCTCCAACAGTTTGTTGAAGACTTGGAAGCCTCCAGGTTTTGACCGGAGCCAAAAGAGGGTTCTCTGCAACAGGTTCAAGCTTCAGTAAAAACGGAGCCATGTGACCAGGCATATCGCATGGTGCCAGATCTATCCAGGTAGATAAAGATGTTGTGTGGATCACCTGGAAATCTCAACAGAGAACCGCAGAGAAGATTTCTAGGTTTCTGGATCAAAGACATGCTTCTATCATAGACAAGTATGTGTTGTTCAAAGAGCAGGTCCTTCCATGTTACTGGGTCTTAATGAAGGCTGAGTGTCTGACCGCAGGATGTCAGGTGACTCTGCAATTGATCACAGGACATCAGGTGGTGCAATGCCCATCACGATCTGGTTACTGTTAGAGCCACCAGGTTATGAGGTTAGGCAAGCACAGTAATAATTCGCCGTGAGATAAAAATGGCCCATGCTAGATCAAGCCCAGGCACATCTGGAAGGCATGGGTGAAATATGTGAATAGATGACCCAGACCCAGACCCCTGCCACCTCTGTTGCACCAACACTCTCCCACCACTCACACCCATGGCCTCTTACAAGGCCCCTCATGACAGTGATGAAGAGTGAAAATCCCAGCCCGGGTTCTTGAATGCTCCAGCTCAACTTGTCAGCGTGCTGACCATTCTCCAGGCCCACTCACGGGAGTCCAGGAAAGACCGAGGTAGGAAAACATCTCAGTGCACAGGGTCTTGAGCAGACCTAATCATCCACTTTGAGTGGAGATAAAAGGGGTCCGCGGAAAGGATGTGTATAGTAGTGAGTGGCTTAACTGCTTGGGCAGAGACCAAGATGGGAGACAAGAGAGTTTAGGGAAGAAGCCTGCGGATAGACATATAGGAGTAGATGTGAAATGCATTGGTCCTCTTGGCCCTGTTACCATCAGTTCTAGAAAATCTCTGGAACAACTTTTTTTCTTCTTACACCTCTCCAACTCTTGGTTCTACTGGACTATGGTCTCAGATTCCAGGAGAAGGGAGTATGTGCTAAGCAACATGTTAAGGGTCCTACTAAGCCAAAGATTATGGTTGCTCTCTGGTTATGGGGGTTCGCACACTGATATACCACAGGCCAAAAAAAAGGAAAATGTTACTACACTTGCAGGGAAAATTATATGAGGTGCTGGGGCTGCTGCTTATTTTCTTATTTAAATTCAGGTTAGTTAGCATACAGTGTAGTCTTGGCTTCAGGAGCAGAACCCAGTGATTCATCTGTTACACTATGACACCCAGTACTCATCCCAACAAGTGCCCTCTTTAATGTCCATCACCCATTTAACCCATCCCCCCATCCACCTCCCCTCCAGCAACCCTCAGTTTGCTCTCTGTATTTAAGAGTCTCTTATGGTTTGCCTCCCTCTCTGTTTTTATCTTAGTTTCCCTTCCCTTATGTTCCTCTGTTGAGTCTCTCACATTCCACATATGAGTGAAATCATATGATATCTGTTTTATTTTGCTTAGCATAATACACTCTAGTTCTACCCACGTTGCTACGAAAGGCAAGAATTCATTTTTTTCATTGCCTAGTAGTATTCCATTACATGTGTATACTACATATTCTTTATCCATTAATGGGATCAGAGAGGCCTAAGTATGGAACTCAGCAGACTCACTGAGGTGCTTCCTGGTGCTTCCATGACCATTGGTAACTGAGAATGGCAATTCATCAGCCATGGCATGACAGGTGCATTGTAACTAGGGGCTCAGATACCTCAGTGATGAAGCTCTGAGTTAACCCACTGGGAAAGCATCTTGCACCAGCAGAAGTATTGGCCAAGGCAGAGGACAATCTCGAATGACCAGTGGAGGAGGGAGATGACCACTATGCAGGGATATACCACGTGCAGAGTCAATGGCAGAACAAAGTAGACTTCCTGTGTGGAGAGAGTGGATCTGAGTGGTGCAGAAGGTGGGCTGGAGCAGATGTCCAGCTCGTGTCCTCTTTGGGTGACTCAGAGGCATACAAAGCTCTATGGACAAATCTCATACCTGCAAAACCTTCTTCCTTTAGCACCTGCCTCTGTACCGGAGAGCTTTCTCTGGCTACGGGAGCCTTCTAGGCTCAATCTGACTGTACATGTCAGGAAATTAATGTCCCCCAGAAGCAGCCATCAAGTAATAGTGGGTGGAAGTTAGTGAGGTGTGCTCTGTGTTGTCTCTCAGAGGGCTTTCAGCAGGCTGAGCCCCCAAAGCCGGCAATAGTAACCCACTCAAATGCACACTCTTTATCACCTTTTCTCCATTCTGTCCCCTTCACGTTCCATCACTGTGCTTCCCAGGGTCTCCTTCCACACACACTATACACACCAAATCCTAAACTCAAGGAATCCCAGCTAAGACATTTAGTCAATGGACAATAAATACTAGTTTTTCTCCAGTACATGTTACGGGGATTTATTCTAGCTCATTTATTTAGAATAGATTTAGAAACAAAGACAAGTTGATTACATTTCAGATGCTACCAAATTCTAAACCACAGTGAGTATCGGAGAGGCTAAAAGAACAGAGAAGAATGAGTTTTTGGAAGCAAATGAGATGAGATTTAATATAGATAAATGTAACATAATGCACCTGGGGAAAGTCATAATCAGCATTAATTTAAAGAGGAAGCCTGCAATTTGCAAAACATACCGACAAAAAGCTGAGGATAATAATGTATAATAAATAACGAATTGAGAAATGCACTTCTTCTTGGAAAAATAAAGTCCACCATCTTGCAAGCTGTCAGTAAGATGTGATCAGACATGATTTTGTCATTCCACAGCCTTTCCTGAGACAGAGCTAGAAATCGCAGGTGGGTTGGCCAAGGTAGAGAAGGGAAGCCAAGTTAAGGAATGAGACATGGGATTCAACGGAGTCTGTGAGAGGTTCTGGACTTACGGGGTGGAGATCAAAAGCTGTGGAAGCAGTCCCACATCAGATGAGGCGTTTGCTCAAGGTCAGAGGTCAACAGCAGGTGCACAGCAGCAGGGGTCAGGGCAGCCGACCAGTGGCATCAGTAATAGAGACCTTGAGGTGACTCTGGCTTCACACTGGAGGCTTTCTTCGCGGAGCGTCAGAGTAGGAACGAATCCCAGGAGACGCGGTGTCCCTCTCCCCGCGGTCTTCAGCGTCTGCAGTGAAGGCACACCCTAGAAGGGAACCAACAGACAGGTGCCACGGACAGTGACAGAAGCTGATCATTCCTTACACTGCCTCATGTCCGTTGAGGTTTTGTTCTGCCTCGAGTAACAGAAAGCTGGACACAGCGCCTTATATAAGTAAGTACATACCTCGCTTTTTGTGTGAAACATGATGTCTGGGGGTTGCCCATTGCTGGAATTGGAGAGGAGCACAGGGAGGCCATATGCGTACTTCTCTTTCACTAGATGGAGAGGGGTGTGCTGAACGGAGGGAATTATATGAACAAAGGCACAGAAACATGTAATAGAATTAGAGGTCCAAGCCCGGTTTTGTTTGGAAGGAGCAGGAGGAGGTCTAGTGAGATAGTCCCTTTTGCCAGCATCCATGGCAGCTGGGCGTCGCCAGGTCACAAGTTTTGATCTGTAAAAATTAATCAGAAATCTTCCCTCTGGTAATAATTGTATCTAATGAAAGGTAAGTGAGCATGTTCCCTCTATCCCTTTTTCCTGGCTTACATGAGAGCGCGATGCCTACCATGGAGGCAGCCGTCTCGTGACCACGAAGGAAAGACTGAGACAAGCTCAGAAACCTCTATCTTTCAGATTTCAACCCATTCAAAGGGGTTTCCCTGACCACCTCCATGTAGACCCCTTCCCTCTCTGCTTTATCTCTTCCTTTGTTTAGTTCCTGCATTGAATTTCTTTTTTTTCTATAATATAATTTATTGGCAAATTGGTTTCCATACAACACCCAGTGCTCATCCCAACAGGTGCCCTCCTCCATGCCCATCACCCACTTTCCCCTCTCCCCCACCCCCCCATCCACCCCCAGTTTGTTCTCAGTATCCAAGGGTCTCTTATGGTTTGCCTCCCTCCCTCTCTGGAACTTTTTTTTTTTTTTTTTTTGCATTGAATTTCTTCCAACCAGCAACGATTTCATCCGTTTTTCAGTACACTTGTTGTGTTCATATTTTTCTCTCTTCCAGTAAAGTGTAAGCCTCAGCTTGAGGTCAGGGGTGGAGTTAGGCACAGAGCAGAGCCCAATAATCATCCGATGTTAAATATTCTAACTCCTAGAAGACAGGACCTCTCATTTCTGAGCCCCTGCTTTCTTGGTTCAGCACCGAGGACTGCCTGTCTTGTCCGGAAGCCAGCTTTTCTGACCTGCCTTTGCCCCCGAGCAGCTGTGACCTCCAGGTTTCTAACCAATCAGTAGGGCGGAGGGACCCAATTGTCTCCCTGAGGTTTTTTTTTTTTTTTTGGAATCAAATAACTGCTACACTGATCTCTGACATCTCTGGGGCTTCCTCTGATTGTAGAGTTGTTAAAGCCTTTTTGATTATGACTCCCTCAGCAATAATAAATTTTATATCACAACTCACTGTAGGTACTTAATCAGGAACCGTAGTATCTTATATGAAACAAACAAACACTAACTTGTTTTCAGACCCTACTAATGGTTGGTAACCTGAAGTTTGAAAGGCTCTTGAGTTAAGATATTTTGTCCCATGCAATCCCCTATTACACTATGCCTTACTTGGGAAACTAGTTTTATTAGTGATGGTAACGATGATAACAAATAATACGTAACAATACAATTAAGTAGGAAATCGAACACATACACAGCCCTTCAGAGCACACCGAATGCCATCACACAGAGCATCTCATGTATTTCTATTGTGTCAACTCTCCTGAGGGTAAACCCACTTTTCCCACGAGGAAACTAGCTCCGAGGGCAATAACATATCTGGGACCACTTTGCAAGCTAGTGCGGCAGCCAGGGCTCAAGCCAGGATTTCAAACTGCTGGTTCGGACCTCTTTCTCCTCGTTAAATGACGATGAAAGATACGGACAATGTAGATGAATCATCTTTGTTGCTCTGCCAGAGACGCCTGGCCTTCCACACGGCACAAACGAGACCTTCCTTAGACCCACTCCCATGTCTCCTCCGGGGCAGAATTAATCAGTCCTGTCTTTGCATTCCTGCCGCACGTTATTCTGACTTTGATGATAGCTCTTTCTCATGCCCCGTTAATGTGTGCTTTCCCTGCATAATGTGATGCTTGGATACAGTGGGTGGTCATTAATTCATTTACAAAGTAACATTCCTTGTACTCTATGTTCTACATCTTGGCTGTGCTCTGAGTACTTACTGAATAGCAAGCTGAAATACCCGGGAATGCATCAGTATTCCTCCTCATCTGCCAATTTTGTGGGAGGAATCAGAACACACACTCCACAGGGACAGTGTCAGAAGATGGGGTTCTTCCAGCGGTTTGATGACTTTTGATGGGACCCATAAGGGCCGTGGTATCCACAGGAAGCGTTGTTCATCCCTGCACACAGTTGCATAAGGAATGAACAGTGGCGCTATGAGTAGAATTGTGTAGTCAGGTAGACTGCAGACAGTGTGATGCTCAGTGAGGGCATCACCTGGGGACAGAGAAAGGGCAGGATTTTTATATATGTGCCGGTGAAGACTTACAAAATGCAGAAAGCGTTACTCTGTGTCTTGAGCAGCAGGGATCGGATTGCATGGAGCATGCAGGGTTCTTTGGGTGGTATTAATTGATACAAGGTCAAGAGTGAGGATTCTGGAGTTAGAGCACCCTGTGTTAGGGCTGGTCCCTTCTTTAACCTTCCTTCCCTCCCCCCTCTCCATTAATCATAAGTCTGACTCAGTGCTGGTTAAACTGCCAAGTCCTTGTGCTTCGTGGGGCTTATATTACAGTAGGAGAGAACAGATAACAAGTATATAAAAAATATACAGTAATTTCAGGTATAGATCATTGCTATGCAGAAAGTAGAGCACGGTAATGAGATAGAAGGTAACTGGGTGTCAGAAGGGGCTTCGTTGGGGCACCTGGGTGGCTCAGTTGGTTGAGCGTCCGACTTCCACTCAGGTCATGATCTCACGGTTGGTGCATTCGAGCTCCGCGTCGGGCTCTGTGCTGGCAGCTCAGAGCCTGGAGCCTGACTTCTGTGTCTCCCTCTCTCTCTGCCCCTCCCTCGCTTGCACTCTCTCTCCCTCTCTCTCTCAAAACTAAACATTAACTTAAAAAAAATTTTTAAATATCTTATTTTGCTTACCTTTCATATATCAGGTGGTCTGGATTCTTAGCTGGGATCTTTAAAGGTTGTACTCAAGGAAAATCAGGGAGCGCAACAGAGGTAGTCTACAGCAATTATGTGGGAGAAAAAAGGGAAGATTTTATGCAAGTGTCTGGCCTCTTAACCAGGCTGCATGTGCAATCATCTTCATCTTCTTTAATTGCTTAAATTATGAAGTGTACTAAAAAGTCCTGCGCATGATAAACAATAACCCTCCAACCCCATATATGCTTCATAGATTATTCAAAAGTAAAAGAAATAAAATATAAAATGGAAGCCCATATTCATTCTCCTTCTCTCCCAAGACAATGAAGATCTAAAACTTGTGTACATCTTATCTGACCATGCTTTTGCATTTTGCCCATACACACATAGCTCTGTAAGCAATATATATATATATATATAATTTTTGTGTATCCTGTGGGGTTTGCCTGGGTTTTGGTGGTTTTATACAAATGAACATTTTTGGAATTTGGTCCCCTCATTCTCCATTACGTGAAAAAATGTTGCGTTCGATCATTTTGATCGCTGAGCAAGTATCCTGCAAATACATCACCATCCATCCATTTCTCTTGATGGACAGCTGGGTTCTTTCCTTCCTGCTCAGTCACTGTCACACACTATGCTGCGCCTGCATCACCGGCCATGGGGCAGGAGAGCAGACCACGCCCGACCTCATCGTCACCGGATAATATCCGACTGCTTTCGAAGTGGCGTCCGTAATGGAGGTCACCGCTAGTGGCTGCGAAAGTTGTCACTCCTCCAGAGTCTCACGAATATTAGCCCTTCGCTTGTCTGTGGCATCTGTTGGTTTTGTTGTACTTCTCTCCTTTCTGGTGGGATGTACCCCTTTCCAGATGCCCATCTGGCCAAGTCGTCCCGGCCGGGCTTTTCTGACATGCAGCCAAATGCCATTCCTAACAGAGACAGGCATGTTTGGCCAGCGTTGACGGGCTTGCCAGGAATCACACTGGGGCTCAGAGAGAGGGAACTGGGGGAGGGGGGTGGAGGAGAGGAGGGGGGCGCCTCAAAGGACAAACTTCATCAACTTCACGATTTTCCCAGGGATGCTAAAGAATGTTCTAACTCAATTTAATGCCCAACTGGCCAAGCTCAACCCTAACAAAACTATATTTCTCCAAATTTAGATCTGTTCTGCCGACCCATGGCTCCTCCCCACTGCCCACCTCTATGTGCTGTGCATGGAGGGACTCTCTGGGCATCTTGCCCAAGACATTCCAGAGAGTCAGTCTGGGCTTAAGGGAATCCTCGATGCAGGGGGCGCCTGGGAGGTTTAGTCAGTTAAGCGTCCAACTCTTATTTT
The DNA here is from genome assembly GCF_028749965.1 of Puma concolor. Classification (NCBI taxonomy): domain Eukaryota; kingdom Metazoa; phylum Chordata; class Mammalia; order Carnivora; family Felidae; genus Puma; species Puma concolor. The sequence continues at coordinate 7,329,834 of NC_141684.1, forward strand.
GGCCCAGGTCATGATCTCACAGTTCATGAGTTCAAGCCCTGCATCAGGCTCTGTGCTGACAGCACAGGGCCTGCTTGGGATTCTCTCTCTCCTCTCTCTCTCCCTCTCTCTCTGTGCCTCCCCCACTCGTGCTCGCTTTCTCTCTCAAAATAAATAAATAAAGATTAAAAAAAAGGAAACCTCGGGGCACCTGGGTGGCTCAGTCGTTTAAGCGTCTGACTTCAGCTCAGGTCATGATCTCGCAGTCCATGAGTTCGAGCCCCGTGTCAGGCTCTGTGCTGACAGCTCAGAGCCTGGAGCCTGCTTCGGATTCTGTGTCTCCCTCTGTCTCTGCTCATGCTCTGTTTCTCTCTCTGAAAAACAAATAAAAATTTTAAAAAAATTTAAAAAGAAAGCTCTATGCAGTTGGAATCCTGCAAATCTTTATCACGTGCCCACGATGAACGGCTCACTGTGTTTTCCATCAAATCGGACGTATGCCCTTTGAGAGCCAATTAACAAAGTGATTTTAAAAAGAAACAGATGTGTCACTGCCCACCTTTCTCTCCTGAGGACCCCACACCCGATCAAGTGACAGTTGTTTCTCAGCTTCCCAGCCAGAGTTGACTTTAACGCCCCACCGACAGAGTCACCGGGGGAGGTCTGGGGGTCTGCCGCCTGTGGCCCGACCACGTGGCCGTACCTTTGCTGGGGATCCCCCGCAGGTGCCCTCCGGCCTCTCCCTGCACATCATGGGGAGAGCTCCTGCCGTGGGCTTCAACCACATTTGGGCATTAAAAAAAACACAGATGGCATTGTGGTTCCAGGCTAATTGCAGCATATTTATCTGATGATCGATTCTCATTATGCGCTCGTCAAACGCTTATGGAAACAAGTGGTGGCCCCATCCCTACGCCTGTCAGGTCTGGTTAATAAAAATGGGCCAAAACAACCCTCAAAAACTAAAGAGAGGGAAATTGCTGGGCTGAGAGGAGTCTTGGGACCAGGAGGCGGGAGGTAAAGAGGAAGGAGTGTTTCCAAGTAGGTCGTCAAGACGGCTCCAGGTCTGACTGGCTGTGCTTTACCCCGGGGACGTTCTACCTCTGCTCAGGGCCTGGGGCTCCCCCGACCCGGGTGGCCGAGCAGAGAAGAGCTGCCTGTCCGGTCTCCGGGCCTCCCGGTGCCCTGCCGCAGTGAACTTCCTCGGATGGGCCTCGCACATGCCGTTGAACAGCTTCTGCTCCGGCTGCCAAGCTTCCCCGGGCCTCCCCACCATGCAGTCGGATAGGATCCAGGCGTCAAGAACACAGGCTGAAGACAGGCTACGCAGGTTCGATCCCAGGCCCTTCCCCTATCTGCCTCGGCCCTGCACAGATGGCCTGTCGCTTCCCAGTCTGGGTGGACACCAGTAAAACAAGGGAGGGGAGGAGCATTCGTTCTGCACGCTCACCCGGGGGCCCATGCACGGTGCCCGCCTCCACCCAGGCTCTCAGTCAGTGTCAGCAAATGACAGTCACGGTGCCTTTGACACATGCTTGTCTCTCTCCTTTCACTGGCTCGAGAGCGGAGACACTTGGCTCCCAGAATACCTCAGCATCTCACACCCAGGACACGCTTAATAAACTTGCTTTGGGTGAGTATGTTGATGGAAATTGCCCCTGAGAACCAAGGACAGCGTCCTTGGTTGAAATCCTGAATGCTTCATTCTCAAGAGGAGAGTGGAGGGCGGGGGAGGGGGCATAGGTAATTTATAGCACCATAGTCCATATTATCATACAATTTTATGTTTAGAAAGTGACTATAAAATCGGAGGGCAATACAAGCTACAGTCAAAACAAATCACGGAGAGACTCTTTGTGGCCAGTGGGCGAGGTTTTAAAGAAATATCATAGATTCCATAAACCTCATCAACTGTGTCCACTTCCATATTTTCCATGGAAAAAGTGAGACTCTGACAGGTTCCCTAGTGTGCTGAGGGGGTCTGTGGCTGGCAGCTGTCACCCCTGAAACCAGTCCCCTCCTCTGTCCAACATCATTTAGCAATAGTATGTGCTCTGGTCTCTGTCCTCAGGGAGCACCCCCTTTCTGGGGGGAGGGGAGTGGAAACAGCAGCTCTAGCCGGTGAGCAGTCCGTGGGGGCACACAGGATGCCACCGGAGCACTGGGGAGGGAGGTCTACCGTCTGCACACCGAGAATGAGTGGGGCATGTCCTCTGACGGGGGAGCGGGGCACAGCAGGTGGAGATTCCGCGCATGGGCACAGAAGCGTCAAAGCAAAACGGTACGTTTAGGAACCATGACTCCTCTGGCATTTTTTGGTGTCCACTCTGCCTGGCTTGTTCTGTGCGTGGTGTGTTCAGCACCATGTTAAGTTGGAAGCCCTGTGAGGACTAAGCCTGGCCTGGCCTCCTGTTTTCTGTACCAGGCCAGGTGAGTGCTGACATCCCTGGCCAGAAGAAGGCCGTGGCTCTTGCCTAAGTGGGTTCACTGTCATCCAATAAAGGATGGCCACTGGCTACAGCCCACCGTGGCTCTGATGACAGGTTCCAGCCTTCTGGATTCAGAGATGCTATTTCCTTCGTGCCTCGGTACTTTTGCTCTAATATCTTCCACTCTATCTTATGCCAAAGAGGACTTGAGACATCAACTCCTTCCCCCTGATATCCCACTACAGGAGGCCAGTCGATGGGAGCAGAGCTTGGGCCACCGTTAAAGATGTAGGCCGTCGATGCTACACTGGGTCCCTTCAATCAGGCTATGTGACTAACCCATCCCCGGGACCCACCTCTAGCAACTCTGAGTGCAGGACCTTGGCTTTGAGCCACTGGGATTTCTTTTTTCACCTCCCTCTCCCCCTCCTTCCCACTCCTTTGCTGTCTCCTGGCCCCGTTTCCCAGCTGCCATCTTGGCCTGTGTTTTGGAAGATTTCTCTCCATCGAGCTTACCTTAGGATTGGAATGTTTCTCCCAGCTCCACGTCTGTCTGAGGCTATGGCTCCTCCAGTCAGGTGACAGTCCCACAACCCAAAAGGATTTTTAGAGCCCACTCCCGGGTTCGTGTCTTCAATTTTATGGGTTGGCGGATTAATTTATGGAAGCATTCATTCATCAAATGTTTATTTTTGTCATCATTCCAGACTGGAGGTTGGAAACCAGAAGTATTACCAATAATCAGGGGATGACAGTCTCTGGAGGAGCAGAAACCCAACAAGTGCAGGAGGAAAATCACAAACAGAACACCAAAATAGCTCTAAAATTCCAAAATGATTTTCATTTACACTAGTTGCCTTGATTCTCCCACCGTCCAAGTGACTTAGTTATTATAACGATTGAAGTTTCGCAGAAGAAGCACCTGATCTTCAGAGAGGTCAACTAACCTCCCAGGATCACACAGCTATTGATTAGTTAGGAGAAGTGAAAATTAAACGCAGGTCCCTTGAACTCACACCTGTGCTGTCGTTCCATTGAAAGATCTGTCTATGTAAATAAAAATGTAGGGGCGCCTGGGTGGCGCAGTCGGTTAAGCGTCCGACTTCAGCCAGGTCACGATCTCGCGGTCCGTGAGTTCGAGCCCCGCGTCAGGCTCTGGGCTGATGGCTCAGAGCCTGGAGCCTGTTTCCGATTCTGTGTCTCCCTCTCTCTCTCTGCCCCTCCCCCGTTCATGCTCTGTCTCTCTCTGTCCCAAAAATAAATAAACATTGAAAAAAAAAAAAATTAAAAAAAAAAAAATGTAAAAAAAATTTTTTTTTTTAAAAAGGGGCGTCTGGATGGCTCAGTCGGTTAAGCGTCCGACTTCGGCTCAGGTCATGCTCTCGCGGTCCGTGAGTTCGAACCCCGTGTCGGGCTCTGTGCTGACAGCTCAGAGCCTGGAGCCTGCTTCGGATTCTGGGTCTCTGTCTCTCTCTGCCCCTCCCCCACGTGTGCTCTGTCTCTCTCTGTCTCTCAAAAATAAATTAAAATGTAAAAAAAAAAAAATTTTTTTTTTTTTAAAGATCTGTCTACGGTTGAAAGAGCCAGGGCCACCAGCCGGCTAGCAGTGACCCTTACTGCCATTTGGAAAGGGCAAAACCACCCAGAAACCAACTTCCCATCTGGTTTTTCCTCTCACATTAGGCAGAGTGCAGAGTAAGCCAGTTCTTGGAATTCTGTGACGACCTCTCAGCCCTGCACGTCGATCGGGGAAGTTTGGAGCATTTGCTTCCCAATCTACCTCCTGAGCACATGGATAAATGACAAGGTTTTCCAATCAGCAGGTCATAAACATGCCAGGGGACACAGAGATACTGGGGGACCAAGAATGAGAGAGTAGGTGGAGGCAGCCCCCGGGACAGCGAGGCGCTTGGGGCAGCACTCTCCTGACGAATTCCGGGTCGGTGGCCCCGTTCCTCCTTCCCTCCTTCACACTCCCGTGGCGCGTAACTGTGTGAAATGCTGCCTCTTGGGCTGTGGCAACAGGAGTCCCTGTCCCCGTGGATAGTGGGCACTGGGGCCTTGGGGTCCTGTCTGGGAGGTCCCTGTTGGGCAGAACTTCCTGAATCCAGCTGGCCCCAGGCTCTGCAGGCTTCTGTCCTGTGTCCAGGCACCGCCCCCCACCCCCCACCCCCGGCCTCCATGCCCTCCTGCCCTTCCCTCCTCCTCACTGCCTCTCCCAGGACGGCAAGCAGCCTGGCCCCAGACAACTGCCTGTCCCCTGCTGCCCTCAAGGGGAGGGCCACAGGCGCTCCGGGACCACAGGGTCTCACTTCCCGATGAGGAAAGAGGGTGTGGACGAGAGAAGAGACAAACAAGGGGTGGAGAAGGACAAGCACTGCGGAAGGTTGAACCCCGGATTTTGCTTTGTGCTGCTGACCCAGCTGGACTCCAGGTCCCTATCCTCATCCTGTTGGAAGTCCTTGTACTTGACCTGAAGGCAGAACTCGGGCTCTAGGGAAGGACAAGGATCCCCAAGCTCCTCTCGTGTGCCAGGCACTGTGCTAGGGCCAGAAGCGAGATTCATAGACTCCTCAGAAAGACACCAGACAAGCTCTTACTGTGCCCATTGTACAGATGAAGGAGGAAGATGTGAGGCACGCACATCTGAGCACTGGGCCGCGTTCAGATCCCAGTCTCCTCCAAGTACCCATTCAATGCCCTCTTGTCCCAGAGCTGGGGCCCTCTGACTAGGGAATCCCCATTTCTCGAGGACAGGTTTGGGGGCTCTTTCCTGATGCCGGTACATGGCCCCTTGTCCCTTCTGTCGTCTGCACCAGGTGTGAGAGCCTGACCGAGGGGACGCGAGGCACGAGAAGCCCAGAAGGACCCTGGGCTGTGGGTGGATTTTGCTGCTTTGTTGTGAACTCTGGAAGACAAGCCAGTAGTTAGGGTCAGAGCCTGGAGGTGACTGCGGGTGTACCCAGGCATCGGGCACCTGGGGGCCAACCCCGCCGCAGTCAGGCAGGTGATGCGGTCACTTTCACGGCCAAGCCTGCATGACGCGCCTGGAGCTCAGGCTCAGACCCTCACCAGGGAAGAGCAGGCACGACCACAGGGGCTCCAGCAGCCGGCAGCAGCCGCCGAGCGGATTCCAACTTGATCCACAGCTAGGAATCCTGCGCACCGCCTTCACACCCGCCTCCCATTCAGGCCTCAGACCTTCCCTGGGCCATCGGTGCTGTCACTCTTCCATTGTGCGAGCCGGGCTGAGTGGCTTACCCCGGACCATAACCAGAAAGTGCACACGTGGGACACCCACCCAGACTTGCTGGGAGAGCACAGCCACTCTCCTCCCAGACAGGCCTCCTCGAGGCTCGTGGGTTTGCTTCCTCAACTCGCGGCCTTTTCTCGTCCTAAAGGTAGCCCACAGTCCACCAGAATCAGATCAGCACACGAAATCAGTCATCAGCCGCCATGCATTCCGGAAGTCCTGGGGGATTGGTACTATTCCTGCTGTGAGGGGCACGGGGTACCAAGGAAGGCCCTGAGCCTGTCCTTCGGGTACTCGTGTGTGGGAGCTGAGGCTGGCCTGAGGGAGAACCAGGAGAGATTTACGAGACGTACCTATGGCATGCAGGGCACTATGGCTGGCCTGCCACCCCTCACCCTTCAGTCCCCATTAGCCTTCCCCTGAAGCTACGCCATCCCAGTTATCAACAAATGCTAAGTAAAAGTCGCATCAGAACAAGGCTCTTAGACCCAGCTTCCTACCAGAGTCAAATCCCACATGGCCCTGTCCAAGGCCAAGTTCCCCTGATGTGGGATATAATGCCAAGTGTCTCATTTGGGAGCTAATCCAAGGAAGTATTTATGGAGGGAGGAGACAGACAAGGGAAGGGAGCCAATCGTGGTGCATCAGTGAGCAATGGAAGCTGAATCTCGAGGGGACCCCAGGACACAGCGTGGAATGCGCTTCAGCAATGTCCCCGGGGGGGGGGGGGCGCAGCTGGGGCATTTATGCACGAATTCCATTGTCACTGGTGAATGCTGTTCCTGGAAATCTCCTCTGTGATCCTGTCGGTCCCAAGGGGACCATGCTCACGGACCAGAGGAAGCTCTCAGGCAGAGTCCCGGATGCAGGAGACAAGGAGCCCCTCTGGGGAAGATGAATTTTAAGGGAATATGCACTCAAGAGTGCCTGTGGCAGTCTTCCCCGTAGAAATGCTGGAGTCACCTGATGGGCTGCCAAAGGGGAGGGGTCCAGAGAGGCCAGGGACGTATCGTAGCCTTACCGCTAATGAGCAGGTAACCTTGCATAGGTTGCTTTCCTTCTCATCTTTAATTGCTCCACCCAGAAATGGGGTAGAAAAGTCCCTTTATACTTATCAGGATCTCGAGAAGAGTAAGTAAAATACTACACATAAAGTGTTTGACTCCCCTGGGGCACTCAGCAAATGCTAGCTGTTGGTAGCTATCATGCCGCATAAACCATAAATCACCTAGGAATTTGGAAAAGTGAGAGAGCTGTGTGGCATGGGAGATTATTACAGATGAGAATCAGAGGAAAGTTGGGGTGGATGTAAAATGAATAAATCAACATCCCAGAAAATGTGGAGGCGTGGAGTAGAACAATCTCTAAGCCCGCCCCCTACCGTCTTCCTTACTTGCATGGTCTTGTTGCCATCACGGGGCCAGGCCCTTTCACGTCCAGCATCACCTCGACACCTCTGCACTGAACTCTTCCTTCCTTGTTAGACATGTTTTTTTTTACATTTATTCATTTTTAAGAGAGACAGAGAGACAGACAGACAGAGCGTGAGCAGGGGAGGGGCAGAGAGAGAGGGAGACACAGAAGCCAAAGCAGGCTCCAGGCTCCGAGCTGTCCGCCCAGAGCCCGACACGGGGCTCGAACCACCAACCACGAGATCATGACCTGAGCAGAAGTCGGGTGTTTAACCCACTGAGCCACCCAGGTGTCCCTGTCCTTACTCATTTTTAATTGGATTCTTTTTCTTTTTGATTTATGCGAGCTCTTTTTATATTTGGTCTAATGTTATTTGAATTTGATTAACTAGAGAGATTGTACATTTTCCAAGCATTTATTTACTGGTTACAGTAAGTGAAAGAATTTGGATGGAGGCATGAGAGTGAGGGTATCTTAAGTAACACCAGAGCAAAGAGGAAGGTGCCAGTGTGGACGTTTGTATAAAGAGATATCATCCAAGGGTCCTTTCATCTTAAAAAATTGTTGAGCACATTTCCTGTGCTCATAGACACGAGCTACATAGACACGAAATAGTGCACATGATAGAAATAGTCTCTGTCTTTTTGGAACACGCTTCTGAGAGAGATTTACAATGTTTATTTTTGAGAGAGAGAGAGAGAGAGAGATCAGGAGAGGGGCAGAGAGAGAGGGAGCCAGAATCTGAAGCAGGCTCCGGCTCCAGGCTCTGAGCTGTCAGCGCACAGCCTGACTCAGGACTGGAACTCATGAACCACGTGATGATGACCTGAGCCAAAGTCGGACACTTAACCCACGGAGCCACCCAGGCACCCCTCTGAGGGACATTTATAGAGTAAACACCACGTGTGTATGAGTTGGGATCTGTGCCAGCCTGGAAAACCAACAGGACGCAGAGTTAGGCAGTCCTAACTCCCCCATGGCGCGATCTCATTTCAGAAGTGATTCAGGGTGGGTGTCCCAAACGCTGACCCTGAGGGGAGCATTCGTATCGTGAAGTATTTCCAGGGCACCCTTGGTGGTGGAGTGAGGAAGGCGGCGGTGGGCAGAGACGAAATGGAAACCAAGCAAGTGAGCGAATTCAAGCAAAGTCCCAAGGAGAGGACCGCGGCTCCGTCACCAGGGGAGCTCTGGAGACAGTGTAGGGGCAGAACTGCCCACATCAGCAGCAGAAGAGCCGAAGCATTTGTATTCCGGCACCCTTCCCACATTAAGGGCCGTGCCCAGGGAGCATAAATGCCCGGGCACTTTCGGCTGTCCTTGCATTCCGGCAAAGCAGCTTCTGGGAGACCCAGGGCGGCCAGCCAATGGAGAGACTCCCATGCCAGCTGTTGGGAATGAAAGCAAAAAACGCTGGAGGGCTCTGATCTGAGGGGAGGTGGGCACGTGAGCACCGAGCGTATCTGCGGCAGATGGGTGGACCACAGAAGGCTCCTCAGAAGAGGGGACATTTAAAGTCGAGGAGGAGCAGGGGAGAGTCTCACCAGCAGAGGAAGCCAGGCACCTGAAAGCCATCAGAGCCTCAGGACTCTCCAGACACTGACAGAGCCATGGGCAATGGCGGATTGGGAATGAGCCTTGGTCAAGTCCGCTTTGGCCTTCTTGTTCTACGAAGAGGAGGGGCAGGTAGGAGGAGGCTCAGACACCCTGAACAGCCTGCCCAGGCTCACAGGGCCAGCAAGGTCCCAGAGAGCCCAGGGCAGACCTCAGGGCTGAGGGGCCTGAGCAGGTGGGAGGTGCGGGACACAGGTTAGACCACTCCGTCTGTGGGCTCTTGAGGGACCGGAGAAGCAATCCAGGCAGGCTAGTAAAAGAATGAGCGAGACCATCCCGACCTCTGTCTCTCCCACCCCAGACCCGGGGAGCCTCCTGGGCTTGCTACCGTTCCTTCTCAGAGCAGAAAAGCCTCTCAAGTACACGGATGCATCTGAACAGACACAGTTATAAATAAAGTGACAGATACCATAGCAACAGAGAAAGCAAAATGAAACACATCATCTTATTGTAAAGGGCAAAGCCCATGCTATATATACAAGTGAGCATCTCCGTTCTTTTCCAGCGCCTTCCTGCACAAATATCCCAGGCTTCACCCGCAACAGGCCCGCTCCTCAACCGAAGCAATTCTGATGCACAATTTATACATGTCTTTGTACATGTCTATTTGTGTGCTCAAGTGTTTAGCTATATAAAAGTGCTTAGAGCTATGTATATACAGATACGCGTTAGATTATAGACGCACATATTGTATAGCTGCAAAATACTAAGATATACGGGTGTGGGCTCTGTGGCGGATACATTTTCCAAAGATGGCAACAGCAATATCTCGCATCCCATGCGTTTGTCTACAATGAACCTTTGACACTCCTCTTCTGACCCAGGATGGTCTATGTCCCCTCCCCTGGAATCAGAAAGGGTTTATTCAAGCTTCCCCTGGTAGAGTCCATGAGAGCAAACTCACACCCATGTGCGAGTTCTGTGAAGAGACTGGAGAAGGCTGAGATTGGAGAAACTGATTGCACCAGTTTCTGTTAGGACACTGGCTCTGGGGAAAGCCAGCGCCCACGTAAAAAGTCCAATTACCCTGAGAGCATCATGCTGGAGAGGCCATGTACTGACGCTTCGGTGGAGAGTTGTGGCTGAGCCCAGCCACATAGCAAGACCAGACATGTGAGGGCGGCTATCGTGGATGCTCCAAAGCACTGCATCCAGCTGCCAGCCGAGCACCAAGATCGACCTCAGGCAGTGCCGCAGAGCACAAAGAAACAGCCCTGTCCTGCCCGAATTTGGGACCCACCGAATTCATGAGACGTGATAAAACGGTTCTTATTGAAGCCACTAAGTTTGGACCACATAAGATAATCGGAACAGCTCCCATAGAAACACCAAGATCGCCACCATTGACTGAGCGCCCCGCCTGTGGTACGCTCTATGCTGAGACTTGATATTCACCCTCTCGTTTTATCCTCAAGCCAACGTCGTAAAGTAATAACCGTAATCCCCACTTTCCAGATGAGGACGCTGAAGCCGAAGGGGTTCAGGGACCTGTCCAAGGTCTCGGGCAGGAACCCTCACTCCTGACCGCTAACTAGCTAACTACACTGTCTCGCTACATAGATTTGATTGGCGTATCATTTCAGCCTTTTCCTGTACAGACTCGCTCACACTTAAAAATAGATGTTTTCTTTTCAGAGAAGTAGGTTTCTATGATGCATACTCTTGTGTAACTTGCCATTTTCATGTTAACATATTTCAGTTAACATATTTCCCAGTCAATACATACAGATCTATATTACCATAGTCAATGGCCACAGCCCAATGCATCAGAGGATTTACAAATACATGTAATACATCACCTAGAGATGGATATATATGTTTTTTAATTCTTTTTTTTTTTTTTTTTTTTTTTTACTGTTACAAACGATGCTTTGGAGAATGGCTTCGTACAAATATCTTTGCGCCCTGGTATCATTATTTTCCTAGAACAAATTCCTACGCATCGATGGATTGAGCTCTGTAGAGGTCATGCCTAAATTTCTATACTTGCATATCTGAGTGCCTACTTATCCAAGACCTTAACGACACAGAGCCTCTCCATAGTTTTTAATTTCTGCCGTCGGCACCCTTCCAGGGGTGGTTGAAAAGTCCTGCGGGAGCTGGTTTGAGAACTCATCCTTCCCTCTTCTCAGTGTTAAAACTTACATTTCAGTCAACGCTGTAGAGGGGGCAAGGTGATGGTCTGCACTCCTTCTCAGACTAAGCTACGGTTGAGCCCCAGCCCTACCACTGGCTGCTATTGTAGGCCTGAACGAGTCATTCCACCTTCCTGAGCCAGTTTCCTTATCTGTAAAATGGGAATAAAAATAGAAGCTCCCCATAGGATTTGTGTGGGGATTTTATAGGCTAAAGCATGCAGCCTTAAATCAGACGCAAAGATAAATTATCGCACATTATGCTGTGTCAGAGAATAGCCTCTCAGCCTATCAAAACGTAGAGCTTCTGAAGTTCTAGGAAAAGAAAAGCAGTCTCTGGTTTGGAAGCAGGTGGATCGAGAAGCATCTCTGGGGTTAACTCTCCTTGTTTCCCTCCATAGTTTTGGATACTATCCCTGATACCCACCAAGAGTCCAAGGAGGCAGTAACCCCTTGTAGGTTGTCAGCTTATGATAGCTGGCAAGTTGGAAAATTACAAAATTGTATGAGTTTTATTACAACAACATAGGGGTTGGAGGATGGACGTCATCCGTGTGAGCAAACCTGGGCCTCCTCATCTATCTCCCTTTGAACGGAACGGAAGCACCTCAGGTAAGTCTCTCTCCCTCTCTTGGGCAACCACACTGAGGAGCCGGGAGCGGAAGCTTGAGGTGACAGGGTAAAGGGTCTCCCCTGACACTCCAGGGGCCTTCGTGTCCTCCCTGTTGGTTGGGGGGTCCATCAAGGGGTGCAACTCGCATTCAGAGGAGAGACCCAGGACGCTGCCCTCACCTTCATAAGCTCCCTCCACAGACTTGACCTGTTTTCTTCTTCCTCCTGGGAGTGCTCTTGGCTGTTTACCTTTTGCCAAAAAAAGACCCAAAATAGGGTTCCCTGAATTCTAGGTTGAACAATCACAGCCTATTTGCTCACTTACACCCAGTGTGTTGTCCAATGGAAACACCCAGAGGTCCCGCGCTGCGACTCAGAGGCCACGCAAGGATCCTCTGAGGAAGGAGACTTGGACATTGGACCCCTGGGGCCAGCCCTGCCTGGACTTGCTCTGCAAGGCCCCTCATAGACTGGTTACAGTCTCTTGAAGACTGTCAAAGTAATTCAAACCCAACGATCTTCCTAAGTATGTCTTCCCACTTAAGGAGTCTAAAGAGTTAACAAGATAATAATACCAATGTCAGGCTTTCTCAACCATCGTCCAGACAACCACTCTAGAAACCTCCATCCTCTGTACTAGTTATCTGCTGCAAAATGGCATTCCCAGGACCCAGTTCCTAATCCAGACCAATGCCACTGTCGTCAAAATAAAGAGAGTCTCAGGAACATCTTAGGGCAGGGAGAGAAACACTTGGTTTCTGGACACCAGCTAGTCGAAGGCAGTTGTCCAGATTTCTCAGCTGTGAATGAAGCACTCCCACAACATCAGGAGGTTAACTGGGGGGCCTCTTGAAGTGTATCTCCTTATACGCACTACCTTCTCTCTCAGGAGGTGCCGTGGAGCTATTTCCATCTCCTTGCAAAGTTGAGACATTGCAGCGGTGACCTTATGTTATACTTTTATTATTTTTATTTTTTGCAGATGACCCCCCCCAAGACTCTCCTCTTCCTCAGGCTACATTCAGACCCTTTTGAAGTCCATGCCCCCTGTCGGTGCCGGGTGGACCCTGGCTCCCCCTGCCGCGAGGAGCGTGAGCTCTGTCCACCGCCACATGCCCCAGCTTCGGTGGCCGCTGCCCTGGCCCCTGGCCATGGCATCATTTTTGTCTGTGACACAGGCCTTTTGTTGCAGCTGGAGAAGCATCTTTAGCAGATTCCCGAGGCGAAGACGCCATTGAGGCTTCTGAAGCTCCGACCCTGCGGGCCTCCTGAGTTCCCATCACTTTGCCTCGGCCTTACCCCCAGAGCTTTGCTTTCCCGGGCTTTGAGGTTATTCAGGCCTGGGTAATTAGTATGACTTGAGTAGCAGCTAAATAGGTCCCTCTGTCATACATTTCCTTGCAGTCACAGCACGTGCCCCCAGTGGTCCCCTCTCCTTTTGTTTCTAAACTCATTTCAAAATCACTTAGCTGACTTTTTAACATAGCATTTTAACTTGTTTCTTAAATAGTCTCCTCTCGTTTTTCCCCCTGGCTGAGTCCCTTCTCTCTTTTTTCATTTGCTCTCTTACTGACAAGGGAATCTGTTTCTCTAACACCGCCCAGACTGTATCATGTGAGTACGGCACAGCAAAATGGATGATATCAAGAAGACCTCCACCTTCTAGAAACATCCATCATTAAAGCAAATCTTGACCACCTGTGTCCCTCTCAGCTGTACATTCCCCCACCCCACCCAGGGATGATTCCTCCATCAGGCCAGTCTCTAGCTCAAGCCCTGACTTCACCTCCTGTTCCCCTATCTTCCTTGGGTTCCGATTCCATAAATTATTTGAGTGTATCTGCCAGGGCACATTTTTCCTGTTTCCCTTGGAGCTTACATAATACCACCAACCTTCTCAGGTGACCCCTTTCATATCTGTCTAGACATGTGTGACCATTTGGCCTGGCTGTCCCGGAGTCCAAGAAGGGGCTGGCTAGTCAGTCGTTCCAATTATAATGTCCACCTGTGGTTCTGAGATTGAGCTTCTACATGTTTTCTCGGCCTGGACACCTCACCCTAATCTGCTCTCTCAGTTCTTGACTCTTTCTTGCTACATTAGACTTATTTGGCTCCTACCATTTTCTTATGATCCCGCAGCAGCTAACACACTTCTTTCCTGTTGGCCCTGTCACCAAGGATGGCTGGGCGCAGGTATGTCTTTGCTTCCTTTTCACATCTGCCCAGCACATCCTCTGAGATCTCACTTACCTTCTTGGCTGTGTGGACTGGACCCAGATCTCAGCCCCGCCAGAGGAAACCAGCCTTCTCCCTGGGCTCTATCACCTTGACCTCATTCACTTTTCTTTCTTGCTTTGATAATATATGGGAAGCACATTTTCAACCAGTTTAGTTTTTTTGCAATTGTTGAGGTAAACCACAACTTAGAGAGCTCTGGATACACAACTTTTACATATCTTTTTTGTCCATCCCATTTGTAAGACTTACTACATTGGTTTCTCATTCAACATGAGAAGCTGACATTCACTTGTCATGTCACGTGGGACCCTGCTACTTTCTTTGTTCCTGATGACACCCACCACCTTGTAGTGGATAAAGCAGCAACCAGGGTCCCCGAAACCTAAGGTTGTGGCCTGACCTAATGTATCGGCATCCGGGAAAACTGGTCCTAAGCTCAGGTGGCTGACCCACTCATGCGAGGCACGCCCATTTTAAGGTCTCACCTTCGTACATTGGTGCCTCTGAGCCCATGTGGAATGTAGCTGCTTTTCAATTTCAAGTCCTGGCTTACAGTCCCCACTGAGACACACAGTAAAAGAAGCTGAAAATTATTCCTCCCACTTGCAACTAAAAAGCCCCTGAACCGAAACCCTGTCTGTTCTGTTCCCCAATCCTAAAAGACTCTTTTCCTCCTGTAGGCTGATGCTTGCCTCAATGGCACTTGCTCAAGTCCGAATCAGCTAGCAAAACCCGAGGCCGAGGCTGACGGTGGTCTGGGTATGTTGTCATTTAACAGACATTCACACAGCCACAGTGGAAAGGCTGCAAGCCACAGGTGAAATCCCTGTAGGACCAGAGCTTCCTGAAGCATGTTGGCCGTGCTGGAAGCAATGTCTGAGCTATTCTGGGCTCCAAATGACAAGCGCAATGCTCACTTCTGAAAGTTCCAGGCGAACCCTTTAATATGTGGGATTTTTGAGGCGGGCAATAAGTAACAGCTATGCACCCTCAGAGTTGGAATAAATTGAGAAATGACACATAGGAGTCAGAGAAATGGAAATAACATATCAGCTCTGTAACTGAACTGGCTGGTCTGGAGACTGTAGCTTGGGTGAACCACCACAAACTTGAGCTTCCCACCTGCCCTCCTTCGCCACTTCTAACCCGGCCAGCTCAGCCTTCAGGCCACCCCACCACAGGGCGGAGGCGCCTGCTACTTCTCTGAATTCATCACATGGATAAGCAGAAGAAGTGTGTCTCCTGAGGCTGCCAGGAGGCTCAGTGACGTCTCCCCATCTCACTCATCAGATCACTGACTTCTCCTGAGTTCCCCTGGGGAGACGCTTGGGGTTGGGAAAGGGTCATAAAGATGCCTCAAGTAGAAACTCAAAGACCCAGAGTAAGTGTTCCAGTATCAGTCCTAAGGGAATGTTCTGTCTTCAATGCTCTAGTTTCCACCTGGATAAAACTCCGGTCCTGTACTCAGAGCTTGGCTGAGCCGCAAGGAATGTTCCCGAAACCACCAGTGAATAGTAAGGTGAACAAGAGGCAAAGAAACCAAAAGAATTCAGGAAGTATATGAAAACTCTGACTCACATGCCTGGACTTTTGCTCAAACCACCTCTGTCCTGTTGCGTTCTGCTGGAGAGGTGCCTGCCCACGAGCTCCAAAGAAATGGTCCATCCCCTTGGGAAAATCAAGATGGAAAAGCCTGGGAGTGGAAGAGTGGTCATCTAGGACAGGGTCAAAGGTGCAGAGCTCAGAACCAGGAGGAACTCTAGTGCGGCCTCATCAGGATAGAATAGGGGATGGCATAGGAAGGGGAGCAGGGTTCCAGGTTGATGACTCCAATTTCTGCCAGAGAAGAGGGCTTGTTTTCATTGGCCAGGATGGGCATAATAGTGGGTTTGTTGGACTTGTTTAAAAAAATCTTTGTTTTGGGGCGCCTGGGTGGCGCAGTCGGTTGAGCGTCCGACTTCAGCCAGGTCATGATCTCGCGGTCCGTGAGTTCGAGCCCCGCGTCGGGCTCTGGGCTGATGGCTCGGAGCCTGGAGCCTGTTTCCGATTCTGTGTCTCCCTCTCTCTCTGCCCCTCCCCCTTTCATGCTCTGTCTCTCTCTGTCCCAAAAATAAATAAAAAACGTTGAAAAAAAAATTTAAAAAAAAAAAATCTTTGTTTTGCAGATGAGGACATGGAGATCCCTGGAGGTAAAGGAAGTTGGTCAAGGTCCCATAGCCGCGGAGCTAGGATTCGAACCCCTGTCTCCTGACTCTTAAGCCCTTGCTCTTTAATAACAGGAGGCATCTTTTGACCAAACTGGGCAAAGTCCCCATGACTCTTCTACATCTCTCCATCACACAGAGAAGTGCCAGGGGCAGCCTTGGTCTCCTAAAAGACTCCCTGGTTGACATGCAAATCTACTCCCACCCCAACCTTGAGTGGCATTACAAGTGCTTAAAGAACACAGGCACATATACACAAATCCTCCCCCATGTTTGGAGTAGGTAAGAATTCTTTGGGCATAAACCAAAAGGGAATAAACAAATATATGACATATCACATCATCAGAGATGGGAAGGCAAATTCTGAGTTGGACTGGAGAACAAAATCTTAGAACAGAAAGCAAAGCCGCTTGAAGAAAATGTCATAAAAACAGCATCCACCCACTGCTTGCTGCTTCCACTCTCCTTCCTTGTCAGCTCTGGCCAGCTGGTACCTCTCTCAGCGCCACCTGCCATGGCTTCAAGGCCTGTTTGCAGTTCTCTGTCAAAGTCTCCCCTCGGTCCCTCTGCCCTGTGCCTGGGAGACTAAGTCTTCGACACTGCTCTTTTCCTGATATTCTTTTGACTGACCCTCCTTGTTATTCATGCCTTGAGTTTAAATATATCCTCTGAGTGGACATCACTGTCTGTCCAGAAACATTCTATGACATAGTAGTCTACAATTATTTTTTTTTTTGGTGGGGGAGAGGTGGGCATATAGGAGAAGTGGCAATCCCCAGGGGTCAACATAATTGCCCTGTGTCAGATAATTCTCCATCACTGACACTGTTGCTGAAATGGCTTGAGGGCGATGATCCCAGCCATCTTCAAGGGCATCCTTGTGAGTGGTCCGTGACCCATGATGCTCTGGCATAGACTTGAGCTCGATGAACATCTGTGCTCATGAGTGCCGATGTGTAGACAGAGGCTTCATGCGGTGTGCTCCAACTATGACCAGCCAGAGGCTCAGGAAACATATTTACTTTTGTCCCAATGTTGAGAGCAATAGGTCAGATGTTTGATGACTATAGCAAAATTCTAAAAGACAGCATCAGACTGTAATGATGGACTCACCCCTGCAGCGTTACATTTAATGGAGAAATAAGGGTAGTCCAGTGTGCTGAATGAATTCTCGAAAAATTGGTGGCACGGGTAAGGGACAGGGGAGATGTGGTTTAATAGCAACCTGGATGCGAAGCATTTTAAAACATTTTTTTAAATCACAGAGTTTGGAAAATTACTTTTCAAAAATTTTACCAATGTACCTCTCCACCAGCTTCAGGACTTTTGACCTGGCAGAACATTCTAGAGGATAATCCTAAGTAAGTAATAGTAGATTTTGACAGAGATGTGTATATATGAAAGTATTAAACTAGTGCAACATTAAAATAGTGAAAATGGAAATACTCTTTGTGTCCAATAATAGAAAGAGTCAATGGAATATTAGGTATTCATTAAATGTCATTTTGCAAGTATACACACTGACGGCATAATCTTTCCACCTTACAATGCTTTCTTCTAATTCAAGGTGTGCCTCTACTGACAATATTTTAGGCTTCCTGGAAATACTGCAGAGAAAATTAAGGGGGTAAATCATATCCGTCAGTCAATCACTTTCTCGATCACAAAGGTTATTGTGTGAAGTGACCCAGGGTTTCTGAAGGAGGTAAAGACAAGGAAAGGGAATCTAGGAGTAAGCAGAGTCTTGGATCAAACCTCAGCCACCTGGGTAGGGTACCACCTGACCCTCATAAATGTTGGGCTGACCGTGCCATTTCCATGGTCAGTGACTCCTAGGGAGAAAGATGCTCTGAGACACCATCTTCTTTAATATTTATCCCTCACGTTTCTGCAATATAGAAATTGCTTAAGAAGCTGTCCATTTTCCAGACACCGTTATTTGCAGCTTGCATCAATGAATTGGTGCACCGGTCACTTTCCCTGTATCCATTTGCAACACCACTGCAGACCAGCTTCCCCACTTTCCTCTTGATCTGTCTTGTGGTCATCTGCAGACCCACTTATGGAAAAGGAGGTTAGGATGATAAATTCCCATTGCTTCAATTCCTAGGCATGTAAGGTAAATGCAGTCCACAAAGGCATCAAGACTCTATTGACAAAACACCAACACGTTCCTGGAGCACGGTCAGCTAAGGGATGCATTCAATCCTAGAAACAGGCTTACAGTCGCAAGAAATCAAAATATTTTCCAGGTGAAAAGGAGAGCTTTGGAGTCATATACTATGAGGTTACCTAAGGGACTATTTAGGAATGGTTAAAAGCAGAGGCTTGGGGTCTGGCTAGAACTTGTTTGAATCCAAGCTCTACCACTCATCAACTGTGTAGCCTTAGACAAGAACTGTACCAGCAGCAGACAAGTCCCAAATACACATGGTGAGAGACGGTGATGGCATATCGAGAGTCAAGTAGGAAAATCTCTATTTTGGTAAGGGGAACCTCAAGTCTCCCACGGTAGAACCATCACTCACTGATGAGTACCATTCTGCTGCCCTTTGGCCATGGGGCTATTTCCACTGGAATGTCCAACTTATCTCCTCCCTCCATGGAAATCACTGTTCTGCATCATTTTTCGGTCCCCCTCCACTATTACTTAACTGTTTTGTGCTCCATTTTCTAAAAGTCCCAATTACTGGTCAAAACTAAGAAACCATTAATTTCTTCTTCATTCAACCCGCAAACACTTGCTGAATTCCCACCATGTGCCAGGCATTATGCTCAGTGCTAGAGACATAAGATGATCAGACATCGTCCTTTTTCTGTATAGTCTGACAGCTCTGTAAACAAAAAGGTACAAGATGTGTGCCTGTGGACAGGCAGAACGGGGCATAAACAGGTATGGGGGGAGGTTGTCGGGAGGCTGTCGGGAAAGTCACCAATTAGGAAGGGAAGCATAAGCACACCTTTCTCCCCAGCAGATCCTAAACTCTCAGGAGGAAGTACCCGTGTTTGTCTTGTTCAACATTGTGCCCCTGATTCCTGGGATAAACCTTGACATACAGTAGATGGTTAATAAATATTTGTTTAATGAATACGTGAAGTGTTTCCAAGTCTGGATAGAGAAGGAAGAAAGATTTATTTTCTATTTCTATGCTTATTTCTACTTCTATGCTATTTTTTTTTTTAACGTTTATTTATTTTTTTTGGGACAGAGAGAGACAGAGCATGAACGGGGGAGGGGCAGAGAGAGAGGGAGACACAGAATCGGAAACAGGCTCCAGGCTCTGAGCCATCGGCCCAGAGCCTGACGCGGGGCTCGAACTCACGGACTGCGAGATCGTGACCTGGCTGAAGTCGGCCGCTTAACCGACTGCGCCACCCAGGCGCCCCTCTATGCTATTTTTAAAGCATAAGGAAACACTGGGGTATTTGGGAATCTTTGAAGAGCTCAAGGTAACCTAACGATGAGGTATGAGGTGGATAGGAAACAGTGAACAGTAAAGCTGAGGAGGTGACCATAATTTCTGTGCTATGTTGAAGTGATTAGATTTGACCCTAAGGACAATGGTATCTAGGGGGAAAATTTGACCGAGGAAGAGAAATGATCAACTCTGCATTTTAGAAAGGGGCACAGAGATAGCAGGATGCCTTTTGGGTAGGAAGACGGGAAACCATTTGGGGAGGCTCTGGTAATAAGGTTTAGATTGGATAGAGGTTGGGTTCGAGCGATGAGAAAAGTTGGCTGGACCTTCTACCTCGTGTGGGATCAAGAGAAGAACAGGAGCCAGTGGTCATTTTGGACAGCTGGTGAATGTCTGCTCTGGTGCTGAGAACAGAACTCTGGGTGGACAGACAAGGCTCCTCCTCTCGGGGAGAGGACTGCCTGGTCTGGGCTCTGGGTGGCACACAGTGGGCGTCTGGTAAATTCTATATCAAGGGAGACACAGGGAGAATGAGAGCAACAAGCAGGGACACCCAACCCAGTCTCTGCGGGGCCGAATTCCTGCAGAAAACCGAACTTCACCTTCAGCCTGAAAGATGGGGAAATATCCGTGAGGAGAGGTGTTGAGAGAAGGGAAGACGCAGGGGTACCCACAGCCACAGAGGCGAGAAAGAGCAGGGAGCGTTTGAGAACCTGAAAGAAGGTGACTGTGCTGAGTGAGGAGGGGCCAGTGGGAGCCGTGGGACATGTGGGACCTGTTCCCGAAGGGTCTTCCTTGAAGGGACGCTGAGAAGCGTGGGCTTTGACCTGAGCTCAATGGGAAGCCATTGGAATGTCTTGAAGGAAAGGGCGACAGGATCAGATTTGTATTCCAGATCCATCACTTTGCTGCTGTGAGGAGAGTGTGTTGGGGAGTCTTGAGACTGGACTGGTGGCTGGACAGTGCTCCGGGTGACAGGGGACAGGGGTCTGGGTTAGGTTCACAGCCTGGAAATGCACAGAAGTGGAGTGGCACTTCTGCAGCATCCACAGGAGCTGGCAGTCAATATGCGAGAGGGGAAAAGGGAAAAAGGGTCACCTTGGAAGGCCAGACTTTGAAGAAGAATAACCAGATGACGAATACTGCTGACTTCCTCTCGGCTGGGGTACAATGGAGGAAGCTCAAGTTCTGTTGAGTGTGTGTGTGTGTGTGTGTGTGTGTGTACATGTACGTGTGTCTGTGAACATATACACGTGGGGACGAATGCAATGGGAACACCACAGTGTTTGGTTGAGGACAATCTGAATCTGAAGCCATCAGGTGGCCTGAATCACGAGCATCAGCCCAGACTGGAGACCTAGCTTTGTGACCCAGTGGGACAGAGACATAGGTAGGGCCATGACAGGGGAAGACCACTGGAGCGGAAGGAGAATAAAGACCCAGGAACAGGAGAGAAATGGAGATGGAGAAGGTGAGTCACGACAAAACCCATGAAGAATCTGTAATTCCTGTCCTGGGACATTTCCCTTGATCACGTCTGCAAGGGCATCCTTGGAAGAGCCCGAACATCCATGGTCTTCAACCTTGATAACTGGGGTGGGCTTGGGGGGGAAAGGGGTATGGGCGGAGGGTGCAAATTGGTGAGAGAAGTTATTTTTACAATGCTCCAAGGGATGAACCTCGGAGATGCGTGTCCCTTTTTCAAACCATAACAGCAATTAGTGCCGGTTCCAGGGGTCACATCGAGGGCTCGGAACTCCAGTCCAGGGTATCTTCTGCTCCCCCTCCCCCATGGATTTAGGCCTGGGGTGGGGAGTGGGTGTGTAGGGAGGAAGGGCTCAAAGGAAACACACAGGCACATGGCACCAGACTGAAGGTCTGGGAAAAGAAAGTTCTTCGGGAAAAGTTTGCATCTTGGCTTTGCTTCTTGCTTTTTTCAGTATGACTCAATTTTGGTGAGAAATAAACGTTTTGGCTGCTCCTCAAGAACAGAGCCTGTTGTCGATGAGAACTTGGGACAGCGTGCTCTCCTTCTCTCTAAAGACCCGCTGTCCTCTCTTCCCCAATCCGTCTGCTCTGGCTCAGGAAGGAACCCTGAGCCCGACACATATGTGTCAGATATGCGGACTGTGTCTGCCACAGCCAGCCATCTGCAGGAGGCCGGGTCTGCCAGCTTGTCACCAGCAGGGAAATCCATTTCACAGCCTCTCCCACTTACCGGTTGCAAGTCCTCTTTGTTCTGATTAAGCTTTCTTGGGGGGGAGGGGGGTTAGTATCACCAAGCCAGCCGTATCTCTAAAGTTAAGGTTAAAAATTCCTATTTCACAAACGATCCCCTTGGTGTGACAGTTGAGTATTTACTAAGGATAGAGCCCACGGTCTATCACGGGTGAGAAGACGTTTTGTAAGCCAGGGCTTTCACCCGGGGGGTTCAAAATTAACAATGATGTCAGAGATTCTGGTCTAATTGGTAGACGGCATGGCCCGGGCATCAGGATTCTTTAAAGTGCCCCTTAGGTGACTTTAATGTGCACTCCACTCGGAAAGCCACTGGTTCAGAAAAGTGCTTCTCACACTTAAATTTACATACGGATCACCAGGTCATCTTGTTGAAATGAAGCTTCTGATACAGAGGCCCTGGGGTCAGCTTGCGATTCCGAATTTCTACTAAGCTCCTCGGTGATGCCGCTGCAGCTGGTCTGCAGGCCACGCTGAGCCGTAAGGCTCCAGATCAGAATGTCCTTCAGCCTGGAACATAGTCCCCATCCTGTCTGCTCAGAGAACAAACTCAAGTCTCCACTTAAGTGTCCCCTGCATCTCAAAGACCTTCTTAACTTTGTGTGCCATTTTCTTGCCCTCCGTGGAAGTGAGCACTCCTTTCTCTGTGCCCGTACTCGAGTGGCACAGCCCTTGGTCCTCCCTCTTCCCAGACACTAAGTGTCTTGAGATCCATAGGAGCTCCTGCTGCCTTCTGCGTCTCCTACGTAGTCAGTGCCAATAACCATTCACCGAATGAATGGGTATGACTCGCTTGCTCTCATTACCGGGCCTTATTTTTCTTCATACCTGTTATAGTCATTTACGGATTTATCTTTGTGTTCGCCGCTCTACCCCCATGACCTGACACGTGATATGTGCTTCATAAATACTTGTTGAATGACTAAGTAAGTGTTAGACAAGGCGCCACATGCCACGTAAGGCAATGTCCAATCGCAGATGGTCAGGCACTTGTCATTTACTGGGCTGGAGGAGACGGGACAGTGTAGTAGGGCCGGGAAGTCAGCCGATGCAGAAACCTTGAGGCCCACCTGTGCCTTTTGAGAGCTGTCCACGTTGTGTTTGGCACATAGTTGGCCCTCAATATGCCTTAAAAATCACTCCTGAGGCACCTGGGTGGCTCAGCTGCTTAAGCGTCCGACTCTTGGTTCTGGCTCCGGTCGTGATCTCGAAGTTCGTGACATCGAGCCCCGCATCCGGCTCTGTGCTGACGGCGCAGAGCCTGCCTGGGATTCTCTCCGCCCCTCCTTTGCTTGTGCCGTCTCTATCTCTCTCAAAATGAATAATCGTTTCTAAAGCAATGACTCTGGTGAACTTCCAGTAATGGGTCTCTGCTTCGGAATAAGCCTTCGATGCTTTTGAAAGCTTGAGTTCAGCATAATGCGTTACTACACCCGCTGAACATTCATCTACCACCCATTCCCCTTCCACCCACCCATATGAATATTCTGGCAAATGTTCAACAATGACATTTCTTTTCATTAGGCAAGGGAGTCCGCTAATATTCTTTGTTCAATGGTGGAACATAACAAATGTGTAAAAGAAACATCCCTCTCCTGGCTGAGTGAAAAACAGGAACTCCAAGAGCAATCAGGAAAGCATGCTTGAAAGGTCAAGGACACAGAAACCACTCCACTGTTGCCTGTATTTTCCCATTAACCTTAGCAGAGACGTGCATTTCCTTCTTGGTCTGTTATGAACCGGAGTCACTCAGAAATGAAACGCCTTGCTCATGACAGAACTCATGTTGGAGTTTCCCTGGGCAGGGTGGGAGGGGTGGGAAGCAGAGCAAGGAAAGAGTACCACCTCCCCCAGGGCAGACCCAAGGTAGGGCCCTGCTGAGATGTTGACTAGATGGTTCTACGGAGACCTGCCAAAAATAGGACGGGAGATAATGGACATGGACAAGGCTCAGCCAGACAATCATTCTGTATTGCTCACTGGCCCAAAATTGTTCCCTGAGATGTGCTTTCCAGCTATTTGTACAGATTTCTATGATCTTAACAGACTGCTCCTGGGTAGAAAATAGCTTGACTTCCCCAAGCTCTGACAACCCTTAATTCGTCCTCGTTAATTCTTTTGTAGCCTGTGTGGATTCCAGAGGGAAACACACTTATCCGGCTGTCTGGCTGGGTGGCTGATTTCCTCAGGGTTGCCCAAGATGCTCTACTCAGGGAATCTTAATGCGCGGCATGGGCGGAGGCAGCGACATTCGCTTCTCAGTGGTGCTCGGTCCCTGGAAAACAGCAAAGCCATGCTGACGATGTCTCCAAGGAATGGCCAGTCCACCTGGTTTCGCCCACAGAAGCCCATGGAGGAGAAACGGGAAGAGCAGAGGCGAGCCTTGTGGGGCTAGAGGATTTCGCACTTCCCGAGGTTACGAGGCCGATGCTGCCCCTACCTCCATTCTTCCCCTCTCCCACCATCCACCCAACGTCTCCGTATACTTCCTAACAATTCCAAAAGGCTTTAAGGAGTTGCTTGATCCTTCTGACTGCTGAGACAGAGAAACTGAAAACCTACCCTTCCTCTCTCGCTAACCAGTGACCAAGCCTGGCTAAGCCCCTTCGCTCCTCTGTCCTGCTGTTGGCTCATCTCCACCAGAAGAAGGGACACAAAGAGAGAGAGGAGGGACACAAAACAGCGATTACAAGCACGCACTGCCTTCGTGCCAGCCCAACCTCTTAGGAGCGTAGGTGACTTCCGGGAGTTTCTCAACCTCGCTTTTCCCATCTGTACAATGAGGATCTCCGTAGGAGCCGCTTCATAAGGTTGTTGTAAAGATAAATGCGTCAATATGTGTAAAGTGCTCAGAACAATGCCTGGTGCGTGGTAAGCGCGATGCAAACATTTGCTATTTTTAAGAACAGAGGATCCCTATTTAAGTAAGTTTCCTCCTAGATTTAAAGAATGAGTCCTCACCTTGGTGAATATTTTTGGCTGCCCACTAACATTGTTCATTTCCCTATTTTCCCTTTCCCCGAAGCCCCTAAATATCCTTTGGAGAAATGCCCTCAAGCTCTCCCCCTGTGTGACAATGGAGTACTGTTATAGACCGCGTGGGCTCTACTCCAATGACAGGGCAATGGTTCATTCAGTAGATCTGTTTAAAATAAATTTTAAAAAATATATATATTTGGCCAAAGCATTCTGAGTAAACTTAAACACAATACCCTCCTCCAACTTTTTTCAGGGTCTTTCTAATACACTGTCCGAGATGTGCCACATCAGAAAAGATCCTCGTGTTGCCACCAGCAGTTTTAGTCCGTTTCGCTTTCAAAAAAACAAAAACAAAAAAGAAACATGAGACCAAAATCTGAACACACAGGATTTCTGGAGGACGTAATGATAATCTCTTTCATTCATAAAGCAACTTACAAAGGGACTCCACACTCATTCACTGATTTTATTCTCACGATAACATTCAGGGGTCCTCTTTTTAGGAGAAAATATCGAGCCTCTGGACGATAACCCAAGATACTCAGAAGCCTAGTGGCCCATCTCGCTGGAGGGCAATGTGTGACCAGAAGCTGCAATTGTGCACAGCACAGTACCCTCTCCTTTTTGTTGAAACACTCTCTTCTTCGGGTTTCCAGGAAACTCACACTCTTCTTGTTCTCCTCCCGGTGACCACTCCCTCTCCAGCCCTTTTCTCAATCCTGTTCCTTTTTCCAATCTCTGAAGTTGAGAGCCAAGGATTGCGTTGTTCCTCTTCTCCCTGTGCTCTCTCTCGCTAGATGGACCCACTTAGACCCTGGCTTTGCATGCTGTCTACTTGCTGGCAGATGTGTTTATTGTCTATAGTCCGTAGTATGTAAATTTCAAGACAGAAGGACTTTGACCATTCAATTCAAGTCTGTATCTTCGGAGTCTAAAACAGTATCTGGATTTCATTTCCTTTGGATATATGCCCAGAAGTGAGATCATGAGATTTCTGGATCATATGATATGTCTTCTTTTGCGTTTTTGATAAATCCCTATGCTGTTTTGCATATGGCTACCCCAATTTACCTTCCCACCAGCAGTGCACAAAGGTTCCTTCCTTTTCTCCACATCCTCACCAACACTTCTGTTTTGTCTTTTTGGCAACAGCCATATAAATATATATAAAATATATTTGACATACAATGAAATATTATTTAGCCTTAAAAAATAAAATCCTGACATGTCCAACAACACGGATGAACCAGAGAACATTATATTAAGTGAAATAAGCCAGACACAGAAAGACAAATCCACCATGATCTCTCTTACATGTAGCATCTCCAAACATAGACCTCCAAGCAGAGGTCGAGTATTAATTTCCAGGGTCTGGAGGGTAGGGGAAATAGGGAGGTAGATGTCGATCAGAGGCACTCAATAAATGCGAGAAAAATGAATGAATGCATAATTCCAAATACAAAACACTTGTTCCAAAATACTTTGTTCCTGAGATGGGCAGTGCAGAGCATGACTTCTCAAGCACAGCATGGTTTCCATTTGGGGCTGGATAGTTCTCTGTCTGTGGCGAGTTGTCTTGTGCACTACTGGATGTTTAGCGGCATCCCTAGCTTCTATCTGCTAGAAGCCAGTGGACACCCCCAAATATGACAACAAAACATCTCTCCACTCATTACAGAATAGCACTGGGAGAGCAAAATTACCCCTGACTGAGAACCCCTGGGGATAGTGGCTCTTTACTGTCAGCAAAACATCAGGGGTCCAGTTGCAGCTGTGTGATGTGTTTACACTCTGAGCCTCAGTCTCCTCATCTATAACTGGGGGGCTAGAACGTCTACCCCCTAATGCAGTTGTGCAGATCACATGCTTAGTGTATCCCAGATAAGTGGTGTGGTGTCATTTCCCTCTTGGCTCTGGGACCGACCTGCCTTGTGCACCAAGGTCTCATTCCTCAATTTGAGCCCCACTTGCTGTCTTGATTTTGTATCACTGCTCTCACTTGTTTTCAAAGACATGGATCCTCCCTCTTGGTCTGTCTCCAGTGCCTGGGGTCTTTCTATCTGTCCTTTGAGCTTCCTCCTTCAGTCATCCCTCCTGGCCCTGGGTTTGTCTCCATTCTGTGTCCCACATCTTGTTCTAGAACGGCGGCTCCCTCTCAACTGTTTTCTCCCCGGCTTTGTCCACACTTGAGTCCCTCTGGTCCCGTCGCCCTTCCAATCACCTGCCCCAAACCAAGGTTACTCTTACACGTGTAACTCACACTGCACCCACAGCTGTGTGGATGGGAAGCAATCTGCGTACCTGGGGTTAATTCCATCATCCCCAACTACACCCAAAGATGATGACCTTCTGGGCTCCAGACTGCTCATCTTAGAAATTAGAGATCAGTTCGTGGGTAGCTGCAGTTACCTTTCCTATTGGCCATGAGGTAAATATCTACTTTCCTTCCTAGAATCCATGGAATTTTAAGTCTCCTTTTGATTTCAATATTGTATGGCCAGGTTTCAAACACAGGAGTGAGAGAACAATTAAGGGTTAAGACTAGTTAAGGGTTAAAATTGAGACCTTCTTAGTCAGAGTGATGGCTGCCTCCTCTGTCCCCATCTGGTTGCTTTCTGATGATGGGGATGGAGTGAATAGGGTCCCATTTGGGGGTGCATCAGAGTGGCATAGTGGGGAATCTCCACTATGACTCTCACTAGCACTAGCATTGCAAACTTAGGCCGGTTAGTCAATCACTTTGAGCCCTTGGCTCTCTTTTCTTCCCCACCAGAAGCAGCGCTTTTGAGAGCTACGTGTTTAATGCATGGAAAGCACCAATAAACAGCATCTGGCACAAGATGGGCTTTTGTGAAATGTTATTTTCTCTTCCCTTTCCCTGCCCAGTTCAGCACCTTTATTTAATCCTTCCACTACCCAGCATAAAACTATCAACTCCTTTTGGGGCAAGGATCCTGTTTTATTAATCTTTACATTTCACCACCCCTCTATTCTAGCGTATTGCTTTCTCACAGTGATGATTCAATTAAGTATCTATTGGATTACGTGGACTTGAACTTTGACACGCTGTAGGACAAGACATAAAACTAAATCATATTAAAATATAGCTGAAAATAATGAAAAAATATCAATACAGAAGAACCAGAATGATAAAGAGAGATGGGCCTGGGAGTTCAATGCGTGGTGTTTGTCAATGGCTCTGCATGGGTGAGCGGTAACGAGGAGCAAGGACTTTGCAAGACAGCTGGGTTTGGAGTCAGATGAGTCCAGTATCCAGCAGAGTATCTGCTGCACAATAAAAGTTCACATAATAACCACTTAATGAAGCTTTTTTAATGTTTTAATGTATTTGAATCCTAATTATATCCCTTACAAGCAAGGGTGTTACTTCTCTGAGACTAAGATTTATTAATCCATAAAATGGGAATAATAATGTGGATGCAATAAATTAAGGTGAATAAAGAAAGTGACCCAGTCCCTAGCACGCGGTCTGTGTGTTACACGTCATAGGTATTATTGCTGCCGAGTTTTTGCTTTGCCTTGGGCAAACTGGGATTGCTGTTTGGGACTACGGTTCGCAAATATTCCTGGATGTCGACAATCACATCCCATGGCACACTGGGTAGCTTTCAGGGTACTGAAGCTAGAGAAAATGGTGGTAGTTGTGGGATCAACAGTGGGACACAAATAAGACCAGCTCTAAAGCCTACAAGCAGTGTGACGTGAAGCAATTCACCTTACCTTTCTGATCCTTCGTGTCTATACGTGTATGGAGTGTTGCCATGTAGGATCTTTTCCAT
Source organism: Puma concolor (assembly GCF_028749965.1). NCBI lineage: Eukaryota > Metazoa > Chordata > Mammalia > Carnivora > Felidae > Puma > Puma concolor. The sequence goes on from NC_141684.1 coordinate 7,358,144, forward strand.
TTCTGAAAACTCTCTCAGTAGGACCAATTGACCTTGAAGGGTCCCTCCATTCTTACAAGTGAATGATTAGAAGAGAAGGCCACGTTTCTCTACATATTGGCCAGTGAAATTTATATGTGTTTGGGAGGTGAAGGTGGTACTGGGAAAGGAGTGATCATGATAGGGAGGGTGTGGGGGGAGGTGTAGAAACACCATCTACCAAACCAAGAATCTGGGAGTCAGCCTTCACACATTTTATATATCCCATCCCCAAATTCCCGTCAGAACTGTGCTCTTAGCTCTGCTTTCCCAATAAGAAAACTAAAATGGAAAGATGTAAATGAGCTTGCATAACCTCCCAGAAGGGAACCCTTTTGTGCTTCTGTGCTGGCCCTTCCTCAACGCAGCCTCTCTCATCCGCGACTGCCTGGATCATACATTCAAACGGGGTGACTGTTGTCTGGGCCTCCAGTCCAGCCTCCATGATGCTGAAAATCAGATCGTTTTATTTCCCTGCAGGAGCCTAGACTGCCCGGAGGGAAAAGTCCAACTTAGCATGGCTTCCAAGGCCCCGCATGGTCTGTGTCACCTGCCTCCTGCCCACCTGTATCTTCAGCTGTCACCCTTGTGCTGTATTTATGGACCACCTTCTCCATCCCAGACACTCTCCTAAACTGCTTCCTGACAGTAAGATGTGTGCCTGCCCCTCATTTGTAATGTAGGAGGGCTAGGCACACCATCATCAGCCACTCACACAGGTTATCTGTCTGCTCAACAATCCATAAACTACCTCTCTCCTCTTCCTCATCTTCCTCTTAACAATAGCTAATATTAATTAATCACTAATGATTGCAAAAGTGAACTATTGGGCCATCATCATCAAGATAAAAAGCTTCTACGCAGCGAAAGGAAACAATCAACAATACTAAAAGGCAACCAACGGAATGGGAGATGACATTTTCAAATGACATAGTAGATAAAGGGTTAGTATCCAAAATCTGTAAAGAACTTATCAAACTTAACACCCCCAAAGCAGATAATCCAGTGAAGAAATGGGCAAAGGATATGAACAGACACTTTTCTGAAGAAGACATCCAGATGGCTAACAGACACATGAAAAGATGCTCCACATCACTCAACATCAGGGAATACAAATCGAAACCACAATGAGATACCACCTCACACCTGTCAGAATGGCTAAAATTAACAATTCAGGAAACAACAGATGTTGGTGAGGATGCGGAGAAAGGAGAACACTTTTGCACTGCTGATAGGAATGAAAACTGGAGAAGCCACTCTGGAAAATAGTATGGATGCTCCTCAAAAAATTAAAAATAGAACTACCCTACGACCCAGCAATGGCACTACTAGGTATTTGTCCACTGATTCTAAGGGGCATATGCACACCAATGTTTATAACAGTGCTATCAACAATAGGCAAATCGCCCAAATGTCCATCGACTGACAAGTGGATAAAGAAGATGTGGTTTATATGTACAATGGAATATTAATTGGAGATCAAAAGAATGAAGTCTTGCCATTTGCAACAACGTGGATGGAACTAGAATGTATTATGCTAAGTGAAGTACGTCAGTCAGAGAAAGATAAATATCATATGATTTCACTCATATGTGGAATTTAAGAAACAAAACAGATGAACACAAGTGAAAGGAAGGAAAAATAAGATAAAAATAGAGAGGGAGACGAACCCTAGGAGACTCTTAAATACAGAGAATAAACTTAGGGCTGCTGGAGGGGTGTTGAGTGAGGGCATGGGCTAGAAGGGTGATGGGCATTAAGGAGGGCACTTGTTGCAATGAACACAGGGTGTTATATGTAAGAGATGAATCACTGGCTTCTATTCCTAAAATCATCATTGCACTATGTGTTAACTAACTCGGATTTAAATCTTTAAAAAAAGGAAGAAAAAAAAGTCACTAATGATAAAGGCACTATTCTAATCACTATAAATAGTTTGGTTTCACTTAAGCCTTCCCACAAGCCTATGACATAGGCATTTTTATTTCAACTTTCCAGATAAGAAACTGTCTCACAGAGAGTTTAAGTGACCTGCCCAAGACCACATAGCTAGGAAGTGGCAGGGTCAGGATTTGTGCACTGGAAGTGAGCCTGGATTTTTTTTTTAATATTTCTGTTTATTTTTGAGAGAGAGAGAGAGAGCAGGGGAGGGGCAGAGAGAGAGGGAGACACAGAATCTGAAGCAGGCTCCAGGCTCTGAGCTGTTAGCACAGAGCATGACATGGGCTCGAACCCATGAACAGTGAGATCATGACCTGAGATGAAGTTGGACACTTAAGCGACTGAGCACCCAGGCGCCCCGAGCCTGGATTCTTAACCACTATGTGCTACTCCTCCAGTGTGTGGTTACAGTTGGTGATAGGGACCATAATGGAAAGGCTTGAGCCACTGTCAGCGTGTTTCTGGTGAGGGGTGCTTGGAGAAGCTGCCCTGAGGAGGCGGTATGGGAGCTGTGATCTTTCCACCAACTGCCCACTCCCTCCCCCACCAGTGGGCACACCGGCCCCTCCAGGGATGAAACTTGCTCCCATCTTTCCAGATGCCATTTCCTCTGCGTAGAAGTTCTGCCTCTCTTCATCAGGCTAACGTCTGCTCTTACTCTCATTTGCCAAGCAATTACTGGGCCAGCTACTGTGTCAGCCACTCTGGAGTCTTAGTCCACAGAGATAAATAGACTCGACCTCTGCCCTGTGGTGCTCACCATCTGGAGGCAAGATGGACGTGCAAATATGCACCGAACGGGTGAGAGCCCTGGCATCATGGGGTGTGCGAGAAAAGGGTGCAAGGGAAGAGAAACATAGCCTGCTTGTTTCATAAAACATTGTCACCATCTTTCAGTATAAAAATACTCTATAGAGTATATATTTTTAGCCCAAGATCAGTTTCAGATCAGCAATCTGAAAGCCTCTAGTTACTCTTCTCAGTGCAATAACTTCTGTATTCGCATCTCTTCCAAGCTTCCTCCTCTCTCACGTCCTCCTCCTTCCCCTTCCCTCTTTCCTTCCTAATCATCCCTCAGAGATGACATGAATGCCTCCTTTCCTTCCTCCATGCTGGGCACTATGCCCGTTGCTCATCCTTCAAAATTCAGTTCGGGGCCTCCTCCAAAATATCCTTCTTGAACTGTAAGGTTCTTAAGAAAGTTGAGTAGGGTCCGCTACTCTCTGTTCCCACTGTCTCCCATGAGAGCTGACTGAGACCACGATGGGGAAGCATGTTTTCTGTTCCCCACCAGACAGTGCACTCTGCATAGAGAGTTTGAGGCAGTACCTGCCAACAGGGGCTCAGTATAGGTGCTCAATAACTATTTGTTTTTTGTACACTAAATTTCATTCAGGAAGAAACCATGATGGATACTACAGGAATCATGCAGACAAAATGAGCTTGATTGTACAACTGAAGTTCTCTGGCAACCTGAGATTCTGCGAGATGTTCTGAGCTCTGTAAATTCTGTGGTTACTGATACAGGGCAGCGTGCATGCCTAATTCCTTGAGGCACAGCCTATCTCTTGTGATAGTGGGCATCTCTTCTAATCCCTTTACTTAAGACTCGTGTAGAATCTCTGATTTGGGCAAAGATTCTTTATGGCCCTGGTCTTCCAGAGTATTTGAATCTCAGGTTTTTACCTGAACACATGGCCACACAGAGTAAAATCTGCATCTCTAAGCCTCTCTTTCAGCCAGATGTCGCTGTCCTTAAAACTAAGACGCATTCCCCTTACTTACCTCTCCCCTACCTCAGTCTTCTTGCTGGATGTAATATCCACTCATCCATGTGGTGGAATTTCCATTCAGAAAAGGGCCGTTCCCAAGAGATGGTAGAGAAACGAGACAGGAACTTGAGTCTCTGGGAGCTTAGAGTGCCTCCTGGCCTTGAAATGCTTACATCCAGACCTAAATGAGAGAAAGACGGAAGGAGATCTCCATCTTGTTGAAGACACTGATATTCTGGGGTTCTGCTACATGCAGCCATATGTGACCTTGACAGTGTACTGATCTTCCTTTTGTAGAAACAGAGATCGTCAGAGGTACATGGGACTCTCATTGTATTAACCTAATACAATGTTTATTAACATTTTTGGACTCAAGAATTTTTAAATTAGATGAAAGCTAACTACTCCGAAATAAGATAAAATGCCTGTTCATAGTGGACCATGGCCCTTATGTCTAAACATTTGGTTGAAAACCCTCATTTTAACTACAGACAAGCTGTGCTTCAGACAGACTCCAAAACTGATGGAGGGCCACATGATAAAGTGGACCAGGTTCCAGGCTTTCTTGACCTTAAGCTGGTACTTTTTCCTCTAAGAGCCACCCTCTGGCTTCTATGGGCAATGCTCTTATGGCAGTCATGTGATGGGGCTTCAGAGATATTTTAGGTTTCTTGGTAAATATTAATGATTTCACCTTCTTTATTGATTCAATAATCCATCGATTCATTCATCTACTTAAGAAGCAATTACTGAGCACCTTACAGGGTCAGGCACAGGGCAATGTATCGTTATACCCAGTGAACGAAGCACAGATATCGCTCCTATCCTTATGGGGCTTGCATCCAGTGGATGAGTCAGACATTAAACAAGTCAAAGCTCAAATTCATTTATAATAACAAATTGAGATGAGTGCCCTGAAAGGGGTGATTGATATGGTAGCAGAGAACAATAGGACAGCAACTGGGAATCAAGGAGACCACTTCGTGGAGCTGAACTTTAAGCTGAGATGAAAGATGGGAAGGAACCAAACATGGGAAGAGTGAAGTTGGGTGTATTCTAGATGGAGGGAACAACCCATGCAAACATCCTGAAAAGGAAAGAGCTAGAATACTAAAGAACTAGAAGAAAATTCAGTATGGCGAGGCTAAGTAACTAGGGAAGATTTTGAAATGTAGGCCAGGGCAAGACCATGTAGGTCCATGTGGCCCCTTGATGGCCTGCCAACAAATCTGGGCCTTTATCTTAATTACAATCAGAAGGCATAGGAAGGCTTTCTCCTAGAGGGAGAAGGGATGTGACTCTGGGTTTTCCAAGGACCACTATGGCTGCTAAGTGAAAATGACCTGGGATTTGAGAGCATCTAGTTACAGCCCATTTCACTGGTCAGATGGATCTGAAATGTATTTGGGGTGTAGGATGGATCTTGGTTTGGGGTAGAGTGTGAAGAAGAGGGACAGACCAGAGAAGAGCCAATGGGTCTCTTGTAAACCTTGAAGGGTTCCTCTCAGGAATTCTCCAGAAAAGGGAGCCTGGATATATTCTAGTGCTGACATGACCTGCTCACTGACTGTTACCGATGCAAAAGCAAAACAAGGTTAAATTCCAGATTGCTTCAGTGGGCTAGAAGACACTTCATAAGGAAACAGCTGGAAATTACACATTCAGAATGGGGTTGGAAAGGATTTCATTCATTTCTTTTTGATAAAATTACCACACGTAACTCACTAACTTGATTTGGAAGAAAATAAAATGTGTGCTGCAGTTTTTGACTTATGCTTACATGAACTGACTACATTTCTACAAGGAAATTTAGAACTTTAATTCAAAAACATTTCAGCAAACACTTCTACTTAAGTACTCATGACAAGTCTGTTTATACGGCAATAACTTAGGGTTTTAGAACTCAAAATAAGTGACAATTGATCGCTTGTCTGTCTTGAGGCAACAAGTGGGAGATGTGGTGATGATAGCCTGTCATCATCTTTTTTTCCAGTTGGGAAAGCTGAGTCCTTCCCTGACTGAGTCCGGGTCTCAGAAGCCTGCTACAAAATCAAAACTCCCTCCACCGTCCCTGCCACTCCAGCAGGACATACAGGGAAACAAACATCAAACACATAGAAAAGCCACGTAATTCCACATATGTTACCTATGTTAATTTTCACAGCAACCTGGGTAGGTTTTTAATGTTTATTTATTTATTTTGAGGGAGAGAGAGCAGGGGAGAGGCAGAGAGAGAGGGAGAAAGAAAATCCCAAGCAGGCCCCGCACTGTCAACACAGAGCCGAACGTGGAACTCAATCTCACAAACCATGAGATCATGACCTGACCCAAAATCAAGAGTTGAAGGCTTAACCGACTGAGCCACACAGGTGCCCCTGGGTAGTTTTTTTGTTTTGTTTTGTTTTTAATCTTTACTTTACATCTGAGGAAAAAGAGGCTCAGGGAAACTGAAGGAGATATGAAAGGGCCCACAAGGAGTAAGTGGAGGACAGTAGAGTTGTATCTTGAAAATCCATGCTGTGGATCACATCACTCTCACGCGGTGAGACCTCATGCAGCTTCCAGTTTAACTCATTTCTCAAGTGTTTCTCAGCTCTAGACATAAAAGAATAATACTAAATATTCTCAGAAAGTCAACTATCCCCAGCAAACCTCAGTTCTTAAATAGTTCAGACAATTTTGTATTCTATACGGCAGATCTATTGGCCCCAACTTTCATCCTTTTGTTCATGCCCTTTTCCATGTGACTTAAAAGTTCTTCCCAGTGGAAGCAGAGTAAATACACCCTTTGACTTTGGGCTCAGCCATGTGACCTGCTTTGGCCAATGAAATAGTCACATTCATGAAGCAAGAAAATACAATGAAATGCCTTCATGTGCTTCTAGCATTACCTGAGAAGAATGGCCCCTGAGTAGCCACCTCTCCTGAGCCTAGATCCCCAACATAAACCAAGGTGGCACAGACCTCCCTCTAACTTGCGGTGAGAAGCCCAAACCATTTGACATGCAGCCTGAAGCAGAGACACCCAATCCATCCCAGCCAAGAACAACCAATTCTCCACTGACCTGTAGACTCAGTGGCTGTTGTATGGCTTAGAGTTTGAGGGTAACTTATCCTATACCATTTTGGGGACAGTAATCGATTTTATCTCTGCCAGTTGATTTTCCCTTCTAGATATTCTGCTTTGTAAAAATATCTGTAGCCAGCAAGCGCTGTTTGAGCACTAGCTATGTAAAAATCAATACAATGTTCAAACAGTGGCTTTGGGAGATCCAAAGAAGATTAAAGCACAAGGTTCCTTCAAGGGAGCTCATGGTCTAATGGGAGAAGATAAGGTAAACGATACCAAACACATAGGGTAGGTAAAGCAGAGATGGGAAAGGAACCACTGAGTATGGGTTGATTATAGAACTTACCAGTTTCAAGGGCCCACATTAGAAGAAGGTGACATCCTTAAAAGCTGATCCAGATGTGTCATCAGTGGGAAAATGTTAAGCAGGCTATCTGGCCAGGAGACGGCTACTAGAGATGCCCTGCACTAATTTACTAGTGTCTTAAGATAACATTAGTGAAAATTTACTCCATTCCATGTTCCCTCCTAAGAAGCTTCAAACATTGCCAATTTAATCCCTTAAGGTAAATATAATTCTTGCTTCCCATTTCATAGATTAAGAAACTGGGACAGAATCACTGACCTGTTCTAAATCACACATCTACTGAGCAGGGATAAAACGTTACTGTGGCGGCCGGTCCCCAAGATGGCCTCCATTCCCGCCTCCCAGTGTTTTTGCCCTGGCACAGCCCCTCCCACTTGTACCAGGGTGGTTCTGGGTGACCAACTGAACACTGCAGAAGTGATGGCGGGTCACTTCTGAGTTTGGGGTATAGCAAACATGATGATTTCCATTTTGGTCTTGTGTTCTTTCCCTTGGACTCTTGTGTGGACTCCCAGCAGTCTGAAGAGGCCCACTTGGCAAGGAATGAGGCCTCCTGCCAACAACCGGTGAGGAACTGAGGTCAGTCAACAACCATGGAATGAATTTGGGAGAGGCCCCTCCAGCCTTCAGATAACTCACCACCACTGAGGGTGTTAAGTGCAACCTTATGAGACACCCTGAGCTACAGCCACCCAGCTAAGCCATTCCCAACTTCCTGGCCCACAGAAAACAAGAGGGAATAACCTTTGTTGTTTTAAGTCAGTTCTGTAGTACTTTCTTATACAGCAATAGATCGTACAAATGGCCACTTTTTCCAAAGTCTCTAGGGTGCGGCACTGCTTTAACAGTTTATAATAATAATTTTTTAAATCAATATAAATATTTCTGTCACCTTCTCAGTTTATAAACAGCATGCTCGCTTTGCTCATCTGATAGAGGAATTCATTCTTTTTACTCCACAATGCGCTGACTCACTTCGGGGCGGCAAAATTCCCAGTTGCTAACTTTTTGCCTGCTATTCATTATGGCACGGCAGAAAAACCTGTGGTCAATGGAGTCAGACAGACTGGATTATCTTAAATATAGTGATATTCACATATAGAGAAATGAATAGAATCTTAAAGACGCAGTTCAATGAGTCTTGACAAATGCGTTCTCCCACGTAACAAAAACCAGCAGTAATAACACACAATATTTTTTATCACCCCGGAAATTTCTCTCATAACTCTTCCCATTCAATCCCCACTGCCCCTCGAGACGAGTGTTCTTATTTCAGTCATCGTGGATTAACTTTGCCTGCCCTGGAGTTTCGTGTAAGTGAATCATACAGAATGTATTCAGTGTAGTTAATTTCTCTTGGTACAATGTTCTTAAAATTTGTTCATGCTGCTGTGGATAACAATACATAGCATTTATTGCTAATTAATATTTCCCTCAAATAATATATAATATAATATAATACACTTACACATTCTCCTTTGATGGGGTTGTTTCCAGATTGAGGATATTAAACTAAGCTGTTACAAACATTTAGACAAATCTTTTCCCGGACATATATTTTTATTTATCTTAGATAAAATACCTATGAACAAATTCACTGGGTCATAGAATAGACGTATAACTTTGTAAGAAAATGTCAGTTTTCCAAAGCATTTGTATCATCACATTCCCACCTGCAGTACATAAGGATCCTGGTGGCTTTACGCCTCGCCAATATTTGGTGTTATTATTTAAATTTCAGCCATTCTTGTGGATCTGTAGTGGTATTTCATTGTGGTTTTAATTTGCATCTCCCCGATGACTAAGGATGCTGAGCTCTTTCCATAAGCTCATTACACATTAATACATCTTCTTTTGTGAAGTGTCTGTTCAAGTCTTTGGTCTATTTTTATGAGTACTTAAAAAATTATTGACTTAAAGGGATTTTTTATATTACGGATATGGGTCTTTTGTCAGATATATGCACTGTGAATAATTTCCCCCAGTCTGTGCCTTGCCTTTTCATTTTCTTAATAGGCTTTTTTTTTTAAATGACTAGGAATCTCTAATTTTCATAAAGTCCACTTTACCAATTTTTTCCTATTTTTGTGTCTTTTCTAAGAAATCTTGGCCATGCTAAAGTTTGAATATAATCTCCTTTTTCTTAAAGAAGATTAATAGTAACTGTCTTATATATGTATGTCCGTGATCTCTCTTAAATTATCTTTTGTGCTCGATTAGGCAAGTATTAGAATCGCTTTTTTCTCCTCATATGTTGAATAAAATTTTCTTTTTTTTTTTGTTAAATTGCTAACATGCTTTTTTTTTTAATCAATTCATCCAAATGTCCAAATGTGTAGGTCTATCTCTAGATTCTCTAATTCTGTTCTATTGATTTATTTGTCTGTCCTTAAGCTAATGCTACACTGTATTGACTGTTGTTGCTTTATAGTAAATCTAGCAATCAGATAGTATGTCTTCCAAATTTTCCTCTTTAAGATTATTTTGTTTTCTAGGTCTTTTGCATTTGCACATAAGTTTCAGAATAAAAATGTCTATTTCTAAAAAATCTTATGTAACTTTCATTAAATTATGCTTTTCAAGAAATTATTCCATTTCCTCTAAGTTATGGAATTTATTATCTCTCTAACATCCTTAAGATCTATTATGCTCTGCCTTCTATGCCATAGAATAGGAAAGCTCAGGTTTGCTGAACTTTGGGGATCTATAAGAGTTGATATTTCACCAAATTTGCCACATTTGGGTCACTGTTATTTTTTTTTTTAAGTTTATTTATGTTTGAGAGAGAGAGGGAGAGCACCAGCAGAGGACCTGCAGAGAGAGAGGGGCACAGAGGATCTGAAGCAGGCTCCAGGCTCCGAGCTGTCAGCACAGAGCCAGATGCGGGGCTCAAACTCACAAACCACAAGACCATGACCTGAGCAGAAATCAGAGGCTTAACATCCTGAGCCACCCAGGTGCCTTGTGGGATTATTCTTTTAAATATTTTCTCTGCTGTATTTTCTCTATCCTGTCATTTGGGGACCTCAATTATACATATGCTGGACACTAATGTTATCCTACATGCCACTGAGGCTCTATCCCCTTTCTCAAGCTTTCCCTCTTGTATTCTTCAGACTGTATCACTTCCATTGATCTATCTCAAGTTTATTGATCCTTTCTTTAACCATCTCTAGTATGCTAAGTCAATAAATACATTTTATTGAAGTATTATTATAATTTTCAGTTTTAGAATTTCCAAACAGAGAGCCAGATCAGCCATGAGGCTTGTCTTGCACGATTCTCTTTAATGAAGGATCACGGTCCAGTGCTGCTTGATGTCCAATGTCCCGAAACACTTGCTTCATATATTTGTTTGTTTTTTTTTTTTTTTTTTTTTTTTTTTTTTTTATCGTTTGGTGCAGGAAGGTAAGTTTGTACTAGTTATTCCGCTATGGGCCAGTGTCAGCCTTACTTCTGATGTTTTGTCCTGACACTCTGTCGCTGTGTGGCCTTGGGCAAGTTAATTCATCTTCTGTGTGTTAGTTTGTGTGTTTACAAATGAGGATCGTAATACTTAGACTATAAGCCCAATGACGATAGCTGCCTTGCCCGTTTTGCTCATTTCTGAATCCCCAATGACTACCAATGCCTAACACGCTGAAAGCACTCAATTTACATTCATTATTTAGCTGTAATCACTCATTCATTCATTCACTCATTTATTCATTCAAAACATGTTGCCAAGTAAAAATCCACTACACAGAGATGTCATGAAGAATAAATCAAGGCATCTGTGTAATGTGATTAGTACAAAGCTTGGCTCTGAGTAAGGATCAGTATATTATAGATATTTAAAATAAATGACAGCTGAAATGAATTACAGTTCCAGGTCTTAGGATCTACAGATATTCCATGTGAGCAAAAAAAAAAAAAAAAAAAAAAAAAAATTAAAATCTGTAGAATCTTAGGAAAAATGCATAAATATGCCTTATGTTAGAACTTCACCGAGTGGCTTATAAATGCCTCTGTTGATCTGAAAAGGGTGGGGTCAGCGTGTCCTCACCGCAGATCCTATGCCTGGAGCATTTGTGAGCCCTAGGTGCCAGTTCGTTGGCAAAGCATTGGTTGGCTGATTGGCTGGTTGAGCTGGAGGTATTAGCCCTGTCGCCCGGTGGGGTGGACAGGCTGGCTGAGCTTGCTTGGCTGAATCTCTGCATCATTCCCTGAGGATGGCATCATTGCCGACAGGAATGAGTCTCTGGGCTCAAATAACTTGTAAACAAGCCATGATTTCTGGCCCAGCACGAGCTACAACTGCAGTGGGGCAGCCAGGAGAGTGGGGAACAAGAGGCAACCAGATTTATGAAGGTCTAGGGTGAGGCATAAGCCTCTGTTCTCTGGAAATGCAATGGTCACCTGATCACCAGTCTCTGTTACGCATTCTGCTCCACTTTCCAAAGTGTTTCTCACATCTGTGAGCTTCTTTGACCCTTATGGCGTCCCCTGAATGGATAAGAGGCAGGAGTGCATGTGCCCCCCTTTACAGGTATGGAAACAGCCCGGGAATGATCATGTGACTTGGCAAGGCCACACAGCTGGGACATCTGAAGGCCAGGCTTGGAATCCTGTTGGAGAGGACAAGTACTTTTTTTCGAGGTCCCCAAACAGTGGCTTCCAAATGGTAGTCGTTTCAGGGTGTGCTGCTAAACAGTGAGACAGATGCTTGGGGATACAGCATGTCTCTCTGTCTCCACACAGAGTCCTTAGCACTTCAGAGCTCAGCAAGACATCAGACATCAACAGGTCCAGCTGCCTTATTCTGTAGATGCTGACGTGGAATCTCAGAATGGCCGAGCCACTCACTGAGGCTCAACGACAAGTCCTCAGGACAACGGATGTGCCCGCACTTCTCTCCCTGTTACACTGCATCGTTTTTGTAAAAGCCTCTCTGGCTTACAGAATCAAAGAAAACAAGACAATGGCAGCTTTGGGACCTGGGAAGAGCACAGGCCCTGACTCCACTAAGAGGCTGTGGATCGGTTGCACAGGTCACCATCAAAGAGAGCCTTTACGAAGAAGGTGAGTCGAGACACCCAATCAGTAACACGGTTTTGTTAGTTTCTTTAACCTTAAGCGAGTCAAGCTGTATTGATTAGAACCAGTTGGGAAATGAATTACTGAGGCTGATCTATAAAGAAATTCAATCTTGAGATAGAGCAAACTGCCGTCAGGATTCCATATTAGGCACTCCGCACCACACGCCAAATAAAGCAAATAAACAGACGCACACAAAGGGCAAACTTTTTCGTGGGTTGAAAATGACACTGTGATTGGGGAATACAGGGCCAGCTAATACCACAGTAATTGACCATTTTTTAATAACCAACAAATCGATCCCTCCCTAACAAAGCTTCCGAGAAGTGAGAAGAGGAAGGGCTGTATTAACAGAGAGGGATGGAAATGAAATTAAGCCCCTAGCGTGGCTTTTTCAGTATCCATAAGATGGGAGTATGATTCTGTCAGCAACTGCATTCTACAGAGAATCCAACATGGTTACTTCATTTAATTAGGGGGAGCAGAGTGTGTGGGGAGAGAGGGAGTCTTCTGGGCAGTGGGAAGCCAGCAAAGATATCGAACCTTCCATTCCAAAAATTGCTTAGCAAAAGCAATTTTAATTGCTGCCTTTGTTATAAAAGATTAGAGGTGGTTATGTCCCCATGTACCTCACTTTAAACAATCGATACGCTCCTGAATAGTTATGTGCAAATCAAATTTTTGTAAATCAAATCCAATTTTAAATGCCTTTAGAGAGCTTGCTGTTTCAAGGAACCTCTCTGGTGAATCCTTTTTTAAGGGCTAAAGCCATCCCCTAACTTATTGGGCTGGAAGGCTATGATAAATTGGGCCAATAGAATTTTGTCCCCTCTCCTCTATTTGAAAATAGGATGGGAATCAGATGACCGAAAGATATACTTTCACAGCTAATGGTACCTCCTATGATGGGTTAATTTAGTAAATGCTAAGATTACCCCTTGTATTTTCCATGTTTTGGCTATGACATTGAGCAATGATGACTAGGGTTTAGCATTAGGACAATGAGACTCTGAGAAGGAATCAAAACTGGTTACTTGGGGGCGCCTGGGTGGCTTAGTCGGGTACCCACCAGACTTCGGCTCAGGTCATGATCTCACCAGGCATGGGTTTGAACCCCACGTTGGGCTCTGTGCTGGCAGCGCACAGCCTGGAGCCTGCTTTGGATTCTGTGTCTCCCTCTCTCTTTGCCCCTCCCTTGCTCGCACTCTCTCTCTCTCTCTCAAAAAAATAAAAAATAAAAATTTTTAAATGGTCGATTGGAAGGAGATTTAAGAACTATCTAGTCGAAGGGCGCCTGGGTGGCTCAGTTAGTTAAGCGTCCAACTTTGGGTCAGGTCACGATCTCACAGGTCGGGAGTTTGAGCCCCATATTGGGCTCTGCGCTGAGCCTGCTTGGGATTCTCTCTCTCTCTTCACCCCTCTCTCTCTCTCTGCCCCTCCCCCGCTTCCTCTCTCTCTCAAAAATAAATAAATAAACGTAAAAAAAGAGAGAAGTATCTAGTCCAAACTTCAAAACAGAGATTTCTCTTTGAAGCATTCCAGAATGAAGACTATTTAGGCTTTGATTAGACACTGCTTGAATGTGCTGCGATGTTCATTCGTAGGTGTATCCATTATTTAGTGAGCGTTAACTATGTGAGGAACTAGGTTATGGGAGACAGGGGAAGAAAACCAGAGAGAGAACTCACCGTCTACGGAATTTAATTTACCTGGGAGGGCAGGTATTAAATACAGAGTAACACAAATAACTGAGGCAGTGTCATTCTCATCAACACCGTGAAGATCGGACACAGGACACTATGAAAGTGGTCAAGGAAAACTGACCTGAGGAAGTTGCATTTAATCTAAGATCTATAGGATGAGCAGGGGCTGAAGCAAAAGTAACAACTGGAGAGCACTATGTGCAGAATCGACACACTCCAAATTGTGGCTTGAATGAAGCCTCTTTCTCTGATGTGAAAGCAGACTGTAGCAGGCAAGAATGAAAACAGAGACCTGGGCTCAGGGTAAAAGATGCTGTGGGCTTGGGCCAAGTGCTAGAAGTGGGGCATGAGTGATGGCCCCAACACTTTAAAGGGAGTAGGATCAATATGATGGAGGGGGGTGATTCTACAGGGGGATCAAGCAAAGCAAAGAGCCAGGAAGAGTCAGGGATGACCTCTGCATTTCTGGATTGGGTAACTGGAACGATGGTGATGTCATCTACTGACACCAAGAACATTGGTGGAAGAGTAGCTTGGGGACAAGAGATTTGGTGCAATGGTTTTGGGGTGTGTTGAGCTAGAGGTGACATCCGTGGAGACGTCAAGCGGGCAGTTTAGTAACTGAGTCTGGGACTCGATGACCTTCACCAGCGTGGCAGACTAGACCGTCCTGCAGCAACGCAGGACGCCTCCTGCAACGCCTCCCCGGGACTCGCTGGGGCATTCAAGGACACGGCTTCAATTTCTAGGGAAATGAAGTGGTGGGGGCACTGATATACAAGTCCAGCAGACAAACCATGACCGGAACATGTAAGCTAAACCTAGACAGGAATTGAGTGATGAGAATGGGGACACAGGTCATAGGAATGTTGCAGGGGATCCCTTGTTAGTGTTACCACTCAATATTTGTGGCTGTTCTTGGGTCATTGAGACAAAGAAAGCGGTAGCCAGGCGAATCCTTTGGCCAGCTTTGTGGTAGGAGGCAATGTGATATCAAGGTCAGTGCTCGGGAGTCAACTTCTGCAAAACGTTTGAACCCCAAGTCCATTTGATCACCGCAGAGAGGCGTGCACCAGGCCAGCCAGCTGCAGCATTCGATGGAGCCTCTCACTTCTCCCACATTGGCCGCTGGTTCCTTTGTGTGGAGAGATGAGAACAGTGAGCTGGGGACAAGTTGTGTCTTGTTTATCATCTCCCCCCATTCACCTTTTTTGTGATCTTGGGGTGTCTTCTGGTAGCCTTATCTCCTTCTTGATATGCCGAAGTCTAAGTCAACAGCTCATAGAAAGGAGTCTTGGTCTCAGCCCATCTCTTCCAGGTGCATCTGATGCAAGTCTACCGAAAAATAGCTTCAACTATTTGATTAGGATCAGGAATGGGGTCAGTCCCGGGGTTGCATCCATTGGGAGAGAATGGTTCTCCTTCCTCCAGGTGGCCAATGTGACAGAGGTTAAGCATGGAACTGTTAGTGGGTACCTTTGCCATCACATCAGGAGAGGGTGCCTGACAGTGAAGCCAAAAGAGAGAAATGCAGGGACCTCGACATGGGGGTGAGAGAAAGCAAACAGCCAGTGGAGAGAGACCTCTATTTGGTGACATCCTTTGAAGTACTTGATTTAACTGTTTCTGAAGTACCTCTACTCTTGGCTTCTAATTCACATAGACCCCTATATTGTATTCTCAGTCTAAACAAGTTTGGGTAGGCAATTTGGTCACTTGGAACAGAGAAAACTGGCCAATTCCATACCCACAGTTTGATTGCTCTTACTTCAGCGATGTGCCTGTCCCTTGGAACACTCCTTGTCTAATTTTCAGGAAGGGAGTCTATAGATCATGTGGTCACACTGAAGTTTGGAGGCAGAGAACAATGAATTACTGCAATCGGCATTCCCAACAAAATGACGCGGAAGGGAGAAGGCCAATGCGAGGGAAGGTGTGCCATTACCAGAATTCTGGAAATTAGGGAATGCTGAGCAGATGCCCTTACCTAATCTGGGTGCCTCTTTCTGCGGGAACACAGGACTTTTTTTTCTAGTCTGCTTCCTCCCTAGAGATGGGAACACCAAAATTATACAGGCTATTTAGCCCAAAGGGAACATAGGCTACTACCCACAAATTCAAGATTTTCCAGGCACTGAAAGGTCCTCTTCGGGGGAGATAAGACATGGGGGAAAATGTTTAATTGGCTTTGACACATCTAAGGCTTTTAGTGGTCTGATCTCCAGGAAAAAAAAGGTCCTCACATATGTTTGCGTGGTCCCTTCAAAGCTCCACAACAATCTGAACTGAGACAAAAACCCAGAGATATACCAGCTCAATATACGAATTTGGTAGACCTTCTTAGAACCATTCCACCAGAGGCAATATTGGCTCTTGAAGCTGGTGCCTGGGCTGCACGTTTAGATGAAAGGAAGCGAGACGTGGCCATCGCCGTGGGGAGAGGAAGAAAGGTAGAACCTGGCAGCCAAGTAACATTTGGCAGAGGAAACAGGGAGCCCGCATCTTACGGTCCAAAACTACTTCCCCATTGTGGTCATCGCTTGTATATTATCTGTCATGAAGAATGCAAATGGTAATATCCACTGTAGAAGAGCCCGCAGTACAGCCAGGTTCTCCAGTGTATCGTGTCTCCCTTCCTTTCTGTCACTTGTCTTTATCACATCTTACCAGAGCTATTTCTGTCTATGGGGAGTTAGCAGGAAGATCGCATATTGTACAGAGAGCGGGTGTTAAATTTATGCAAAGGGAAAGAATGTGTTATGGCAAAAATTATTTATTGCATGGCATCTCCCTTGAGGGTTAGTCTCTTGTTAGAGTTTTCAGGACAGCGGCTCTATATTTGTCACATGGTAGAGCCACACTCCTGCCTGCCTCCGGCTGTCAGCACCAAGAGCGTTTATGTAAAATTGTGATGCAAACCTACACCTTTAGGAAGCACGATCTGGTCCAACATCAAGTATCTTGTCTGGGAGCCATTTATGTTTGGAGACGAGTGAGTCTTCACCCAGTGAGAAGAAGGAAAGACAGGAACAGAAGTGTGTTGGATAGACTGGAATTGGGCCATGTTTTGGCATAACAACTTGAACTAGTGGGATATTTTATGGAACTCTGAGCATTCTAGAAGGTGGCGTGTCATGGGATAGCATCAAGCGTCCGTCGGACGTAAAGCTGGATTCTGTTTCTACCATTTACTAGCTCTGGATCTCAGGAGGAGGTAGTTGACATCTCTGAGCCTTCATCTTCTTGACCGTGTCATGAGAAGCAAGTGAAATAGAGTAGACGCCCAGTGGTAGGTGCTAAAATAACATTCTTCTCCTCCCTTTCTGCAAAATTAAACATCAGTTCAGGGTTTTTCTAAGAAGCTCTGTTCTCTGGGTCCCATTGGTGGTATTCTCTAGGACTGGGGTGACAAATGCTTGGTATGCAGCTTCCTTCTTGCTTTTTTGTTTGTTTCTTTGTTTCGTCTATTTTGTGAGAGAGAGCATGCGCACGCACAAGCGTGGGAGGGGCAGAGAGAGAGGAGAGGGAGAGCATCCCCAACAGGCTCCTCACGGTCAGTGCAGAGCCCGATGTGGGGCTTGAACTCACGAACCGTGAGATCATGACCTGAGCCGGATCAAGAGTCAGATACTTAACTGACTGAGCCACCCAGTTTCCCTCTTCTAATTTTATTTTATTTTATTTTTTTAAAACACTTTTTTTTAATGTTTTTATTTATTTTTGAGACAGAGCGAGACAGAGCATGAGCAGGGGAGGGGCAGAGAGAGAGGGAGACACAGAATCCAAAGCAGGCTCCAGGCTCTGAGCCGTCAGCACAGAGCCCAACGCGGGGCTCGAACTCACGGACTGTGAGATCATGACCTGAGCCGAAGTCGGATGCTTAACCCACTGAGCCACCCAGGCGCCCCTTCTTACTTTCTTTTAAAGACATTGCTGATAGATGATGCCACTCTTTCTCTTAAGGATCCCTCAGGATCCTTCTCAACATACCCTCAATGTGGTCATTTATAAAAAAATTTAAAAAGATCAGAGTTGACATACAAAGTAAAATATTTTTTCCATCTGTGATCCAGATCACGTCCCTGAATTACTCTGTTGATCTTCGTACCCAGTGCGCACAGATGGTTTTGATGTACATTAAATGCACAAATAGACCTCCAGGTGCTTGAAGGACACAGGGATTCTGGAAGAGGTGCCAACATATTCTTGTTCTTGCTTCAGTGTTGAATCATAGAATTTCTATCTCACTTTTGGACATTTTGCCCCACGAGGTACATTCTTCAGACTAGAAAGGAGTCAGCCTAGGCTCAGTTTCTCATATGCATCTAGGGAACAGAGCCACGCGGAGAGGCAACGTGCGCATTAGGGGTTAAGACCTGAGCTTTATAGTCGGACGGCTCTGCGAGGTACGAGCCGTGTGAACTTTGTTAAATCGATTAAACTCTCTGAGCCTCAGTTTCCCCATCTGCACAGTTGTACCTGAGTATAATATCTGTCCCCAGGGAGGATTATGAAATGATGCTGGTAACTAGTGGAACCGACTTCCTTTCACCAGTTGCTATTAATTATAATTATAAATTATAATAATTATTATTAGTTGTAATTATTATCATAATAATTGTTATTATTAAATGGAACATACTCAGGGAAGGGAGGCCCCAAGAGACTCAGAACCATGTCATGGAAGAACAGAAAATGAACTGGAAATTGGAGAAACCAGAGAAGACCAAGCTGTGGAGCACATGGGGGCTGTGACACTGGGACGTATAATAAGAAATGTATCTGTGGCACCCCTCCCCATTTCTGGCTCACAGTTCTTGAATTTCCTGTGAAATAAAGTTGTCTTTTGTTATGTTAAGGAGGTGACTTTTGGAAAGCCCTTAGGTGATTTAAGGATGACTGCTGGTTGCCAGGGGAAACAACCCAGACCTTTGAGGGCTGGAACTTTCAGTCCCTCTCCCCTGTGCCCACCCCGCCCCCACCGCCCTCCAGAGAGGGCAGAAGGGCTACCGATGGAACTCAATTGTCAATGGCCAATGATCTAATCAATCACACCTTTGTAATGAAGCCTCCCTAAAAACCCAAAAGGACCAGGAGCTGAGAGCTTCTGGATGGGTAAACACAGGGAAATTTGGAGTGAGTGGTGGCCTCTGAGAGAGTTCAGAAGCTCCACGCCCTTTCCCCGCCTAGCCCTGTGTATCTCTTCCATCTGGCTGTTCCCTGGTTATGTCCTTTCATTAAAAAAAAAAAAAAAAAAAAAAACCCGGGTAATCTAGTAAGTAAAATGTTTCTCTGAGTTCTGTGAACGGCTCTTGTAAATTAATGTACTCAAAGAAGGGTCTTGGGAGCCTATGATTTACAGCCAGTTGGTCAGAAGTACGGGTAACAATCTGGGCTTGCAAA
Organism: Puma concolor; assembly: GCF_028749965.1. Classification (NCBI taxonomy): domain Eukaryota; kingdom Metazoa; phylum Chordata; class Mammalia; order Carnivora; family Felidae; genus Puma; species Puma concolor. Next base: position 7,377,494 of record NC_141684.1, read on the forward strand.
GACGGCCTGAAGTAAGTGGGGGGAAGGGGCACTCTTGTAGGACTGAGCTTGGTTTGTTTGTTTTTTTAATATTTATTTATTTAGTGTGTGTGTGTGTGTGTGTGTGTGTGTGTGAGAGAGAGAGAGAGAGAGAGAGAGAGAGAATCCCAAGCAGGCTCCGTGCTGTCAGTGCAGAGCCCGACGTGGGGCTCAATCTCAGTAACCAGGAGATCATGACCGGAGCTGAAAAAAAGAGTTGGACGCTTAACCAACTGAAATACCCACGTGCTCCAGTGCTGAGCTGTTTACTTGTGGCATCTGATACCATCTCTGGTGAGAGTGTCAGAATTGACTTGAATTACAGGACACACAGAGAGTGTCCCAGGCATCGCTTGTCGGTGTTGGGAACCCCTCAACACATTTTGGAATTGGTACCTGTCTTCAAGCATCTTCTAGTATTTCTGACAGACAGATGCAGTAACTATCTTCAAATATTTTTGACAGACAGATTTGACTGTATGGTATTGATTTTCTAATATTGATTCTATTCCTGAATATTGGCTATCACTCTCCATAGAAAGGTCACAGTTTCTCAGCCTCTTCAATAAGCAGCCGAGTCACGAGACTTGTGCTGATCAATGAAATGCGAAAGAACGGGGTGATGACCACGACTGAACCGTGAGAACCATGTGCGGCTCCCGCCATCACACTCTCTCCTTGGCCCCAGAACAAAGACAGAGTGTGCTCCTTCAGCCTGGAAACGACGAACGGAGAGCAGAGACTCAGCTGAACTGGAACTGACAGGTACATGAGCAAGAAAGAAAATGTTTGTTATAAACCACTGAAATCTGGGAGCCCTTTGTCACTGCAGCATCAGTTAGCCAGGTCAAGACATTTTCTTTGTCACCTTAAGGGGTGGCGTTAGTACTAATGGGTAGAGGATGAAACATTTCCTTTCAATATAAAAACGAATTTCCTGTCAATAAAAGCTGTCTAAAAATAGAGAGGAACTGCCTTGGTGGGTGATGAATCCCTTAATAATGGAAGTATTCAAACCAAGTTGAATAGTTACTTGTTTTCAATATTAAACAGGGTTGAAACAAACGGTCTTCTAAAGGTCAATAGTTCTTGGTATTTCTGGAGAAAAGAGCTCTGGAATCAAACAGATGTCTTGATTCCAGGCTTACCAGAAATCTTAATACGTTGATATTTTCTGTGCCTCTATAAAAAGATATAGCACATACAGTGTTTTCCAAACTTATCTGACCAGAGAATCCTCCTCACCCCTACCCTTCACCAATCCCCCAAGAAACCTTATGGTAAAAATGGGTTTTTGATGCACACTTTGGGAAATCATGGATTGACAGCTTCGTGACTGTCATCATTTGGGACCAGATAGCATTTGAGATTTCTTACAGCACTAAGGTACCATGAATTAGTCATGATGTAAGCCCCCGAGGAGAATACCAAAGATTTGCTTGCAGCATGGGGTGCTAGTTAAAGTGAAGGACTTGGCATGAAGATTGAGTCAATCTGAAGGCCTTGAGAAGGTTATCTAACCCTTCGTGCTCAGGATTTATGGTCTGGGAATTTGTGTCTTATCCACTCTGGAAAGTTCACAGTTATATCTTTAAACATTGCCTTTCCCCCAATCCTGCCGTATTCTATTTCTACAATCCCTAGCAGTTAAACGATGGATTTTGTCATTCCATGCAATGTGTCTCCTTACGTTTCTTTCATATGTTTGGTCTCTGGACTCCAGGACTTACCTCCTGTGCCTAGATGAGATTGGAATCCAAGCCTACGAACATACGGGCATTTTTCTACCTACAATACTGTCCCCTACCCACCAGGTTTCCATGGTTTGAGATTTTACACTTCACCACTCTGGCTTTCAATTCTCTCTTTGTTTCTGGCACTTGGTGATTCTCGTAACTTGAAAACGAAGCTATGTGCACGTGTTTTTGCTTTTCAAATTATTACAGTTTGGCCATCATTTCTGTTTGTACGTCGTATGCAGGTAGCTCAAAGTGGTCTAGATTATTGCAGACTGCCAAGTAGCCCGTGTTTGAATAATGTATAGATACACATCCCGGTCTCATCCTCTACAAGACTGATATAACAGCTTCTACCTCATTGGCCAGTGTGAAGATAAAAGACACAATGCTTCTAATGCACTGAACGTAGTGTCAGCCATATAGTAAATGCTCAATAAATATCGGACATCGTTATTGCTGTTGTTGAAACAAGGCATATGCATTTGGAAAGGTAATTATAAATATCTCAGAGAATCCTAGAAAGGGACCATGATGGGTCTTTCTGGCTAACCTTTCTGGGCTGTTTACATGAGGACATAGAGGACTTCTGGGAAGACTCTTTAATGGAGCTTGAAATTGACAATCTGCCCTATGCACATGGATCCGGAGTTTCAGATCACAGGGAAACACAACAAAGTCCCCTTCATTGAGCTCTCCGGGGTGCCCTGGTGGGCTTAGAGTTCTCCTAGAGGAAACAACTAAGGGATTTGGCCTTCCCTCTTAATTGGACTCACTGCGTGAGAAGAGGGACCTTTGTGATCCAGCATCGTGCTGGGTGCTCCCCACCTACACCTCAGGGACTTGACCCAGTACCTTTGAGACAAGAATGCACCTGGTAACAACTGTTGTAGTAATAACAATAGCTCACGTTCCCTGAGTTCTCGCCTTGAGCTAGGCTTTGCTCTAAGCCCTTTCATACATTATCTATTCAGTCTTTTCAGGAACCTGAGTTAGGTACCACTATTATAATGCCTGTTTTGAGGTTGCAGAAGCCAATTGTGTTGCCACACTGGGGAAGGGTGAGAAATGAAAGAATTGGTTCATCCTGCCTAGAAGCTGACTAGAGGCTACAATATCGGGGGTGTATGATAAACAGAAATAGGTGTAAGTGATGTCAATGGGGCCATGACTGACCCCCAAGTTGTATTAACGTTAGCCCCTGCAGCACAACAGCGGCGGGGGTGGGGGGGGTGGGGGGTAGGGGGTGGGAGGGTGGGGGGTGCGGATGTGAATGAACATAAGCTGAGCACTTGCTATGGATAAAACATTTTGCATATATGCCATCTACTTAGAATGAACTTTCAAACTGAACCCCTCAACAATTCTCTGAGGTAGGGATTGCTAGAACCTTCTTTAGGTGGAGGGATCATGGCTCAGCCAGGTAACTTGCCCCTGCTTGCCCCTTAGAGGCCAGAACACTGATGTCCTGACTCAAGTCGACAAAGTCTGTCTTCTCGAATCCCCTGGCCTCTGAGCCCCTGAGTCTCTGAGCGGGAGGGAGGGGGCATGGCATAGGTCCACTGGCCTCTGTGACTGCAGAGGGGAACTTAAATGCCCCAGAGGAGAATGTATGACATATGGGTTGTCTCCCTGAAAAAGGACACGTGAGGGATTTGGGCTTGGGAACTTTGCTGGTAACAATCGAGTATAGAAGGAACGTGGGAGCAGAGAAACAACAAAGGAGATCAGGTACATGGGGGGAAGGACTGATGTTTTCCATGAGAGGCTTTAGAGCCCTAAAGGTCAATGGGCCTTCCTGCCCCTGAGAAGGAAATCAAAACCCTTGCCTGGAGTAGCGGAAGCTGTGTTTTCCAGAACGCCCTTTGCCCCGTGGATCTGGTTTGAGCGGCACAGCGAGAAGTTGAGGGTGGAAGGAAAGCAGTTATGACTCTCAGGAGGCGGTCGTGGTCGTACCTGGCAATGAACAGACACACAATAGCTGCTGGCAATTGAACGGGCCTGCCTCATCTTCCCAGCTGCTGACCACAACCTGGGCACTCAGGCAACTCCACAGGGGACAGCAGTTAAACCAATTCTGTGGGTCCCCAGAGATGGCAGGTCCCAGGTACCTGTCCCCAGCTCCCCCTTCGGAGTTCCCATTAGAGGCCTGGTGGGCTCGTGATTTGGGCTTCCCCACCAGCTCTGACATGTCCACCTTGCCTGTGGCTTCTGTGACTGGTTCTCTGGTCCTTCAGTTTTCTCCTTCTAGGCAGTCACTTCCCAGTGCCTCCCACATGTGTTTAAGGGCTGAATCATGCAACCAATCCTTATTTCTGTGACATTGGCGGAGCTCTACTGCCCTGACTGAACCCTGGAGGCGCACCTGGCCCACCCTCCTTCTATTCCACTCTCCCTAGAACGTGCCAAGGTCTTTCCCAGATTAAAGGCTTTCAGGCTGATGTGTTTTTACTGAACATCCCGTGGGCTTGTTCCATTGAGAGCAAGAAGATGGCAAGATGAAGGCAAGAGTTTGGCAAAAGAAGGGATCCTTCTTTCCATCCTTTGGATCTCAGCCTAAACAGCCCATCTGCCTGCAGCCCTTCCTCACCCCCCTCATCTAAGAAAGTTTCTCCTACTTCCTGTCACAGTGTTCTAGCTCTTTCCTACCATTGAAGTCCATTGATGCATCTTTTTGCTTACGTGTGCTTTCAAATCATCTGATTTCATGCACCCGAATGTGAGATCCATGTAGACGTGCACCATTTGCCCTTGTATGAGCCACTGGCAGGGAGTCTGACACAGTGTAAGGTTCTCTGAAATTGTTGAGGAACAAAACTAGGCCACCGAATGGACTTCAGGTGTCACGGCATGTTGTTGTTTTGGTCGTGATGATGGTGGCTCCAGTGATGGAATGGGTGGGTAGGATTGCATTAGAATCATCTCCACTGTTCTGTGGTTTTCATGGCCTGAGCTCTCAAAACGGAAAAGAAGAAATTTTTACTGAGAAATGCAAAGGATTTAAGGGAAAAGAACTGCCCTGTTTGTATGACAGAGGCAAGATAAAGTTGAAGGATCTGGTAACTTGTGGCAGAGACGTGATGGGACTCCAGGAGCCTGGGGGTAGCAGGACAAGACAGGGAAGAAGGGAAAGAACCCCCAGGGATCCTGTGGAGGAAGGCAGAATTTGGGAAAGATAAACGTCTAGCAGGGGATATATATTTTTTCTGAATTTTGCTGAGGGTGGTGCTATGTGAATGTTCTCCATTCTGGAACTGTCAGTTAATCCACATCACTCGCTAATGCTTTGGTACAGGTGGATTCTTTGGGGGGAATTGAACAGCTGATGCCTGCAGCCAGGTGGGTAATGAAATAAACTGTGAGACCGTCAACGTGGGCAGAGGACTTGAAGGATGGGCATCCAACTGACCTATGGTTTATGCTCCGTGACGCTATGTGCCAGGGAGGAGTTTAGAGACCTCACACAGAGACACATGGAGACTTCTGTTCTCACAATCCGCCAAGAAAGCAAATTAATGAGGGTTGCCCATTGCTTTCCCATTCTGAGCACCCTACGTACTCTGAATCTCTGAACCAGAAGAAGCCTGAGAGGTGGGAGTCATCAGATTCCATTGGTAGGAGTAAGAACCAAAGACTCTTTTCCCTTGATCCTATAATTGGTGTCCACAACTTCTTGGTGGTTCTGCTCAGACCAATGTTTCAGGGAGCATCCAAATGCAAGCTTTGAGATTAGAAGCCAGCCACCACGTAAAGAGCTTGCTCTAGATTCCTGACTTATAAGGGACCATCTAGCGAGAAAGAGATGCCTGGTAGAGATGAAACAAGGCTCCCAACTAATAGCCACACCAGGACCCCAGACACGCGAGAGAGGCCATCTTGGATGCTCCAGCCCCAGTCGAATTGCTGAGCCGACACCGTGTGGAGCAGAGATGAACCATCACCTCCGAGCCCGGCCTGAACTCCTGACCCACAGACGCATGGGGGAAGGACATGGCTGATGTTTTCAATAAGCAAAACCAAAAAAATCACACAATAATACAACAACTGCCATAAGGTGATACATGCCTTTTCCTTAGGCATCGTTTACTGTTCGGAGTTCCGTCCTATCAACTTGTTTTGCTATTATTCGCCTCTTGCCTTCTGTGAGGAGGGCTTTGAAAAGTTTACTGGAAATTGAGTGTTCTGTTCAGTGAGAGCCCAGTTAATCAAGAGTTTATAGGTTCCTTCTGATAACGAGCTTAAGGAAATTCAAATAACAAAAGACCAACTCTGGAGAGTTGACCTAGATTATGGAACCAGCTGCTGACCGGGGTCTCTCTCCTCTTTCCCCCAGAGGATAATTAGCACTGAAAGTTGTGAAGTGCCCTTCACACAAGGATGCCAGGCAAGAACATTCCTCAAGACACCACAGAGGAGGTGGTCTCTAAGGAAGTCCAATTAAAAACATGTTTGGTTGTAAAAGCGGCCAAGATTTAGTCATTAAGATGCCTGTCAGCACTTACAACTTTGCCTTCATAATGTATTCTTCATCAGGAAGCTTGCTCTCGGCATCGAGGACTTCAGGTTACAGGTGACCTTCAGGTGCAAATATCTTGAGATGTGTGGCACACGGTGGGTCATCCAGGGTAGTGATTCAAAGCTGGAAGGAAGCCTACGGAGCTGGCGCTAATATAGTGAGGCGGAAACACAATGACTAAAACACTTCATGCCAAAAAGCCTATTTTTCACAGAATTACAAAGCATATTTGCACTGGAAGGAATTTTTGATATTATTGATTCAGCGATCCCCAGTCTATTTCTGTCATGGTTCCTTGGAGCACAGTATGGAGAAAGGTTACCACGTGGGCTTGGTGAGAAAGACTGCTCTGACTGAACAACAATGCCTGTCTTTGCAACAAGAGGACAAATGGAAGAACCCGTGCCAAGCATCAACCATATTTTATCTCGTACCAACTCTACAAAGGGGCAAACGGAAGCCCAGCTTGGGGAAAGGACTTGCCAGAGGTCACGAGGGAAATTAGTGGGAGGTCCAGGTCTTGTCTAAAGGACCTGCCTCAATTTGTTGCATTATTTCTCCCATTCCCATTTGTCAAGGGGTTCAGGTTCATGACCCTGCACTTGCCTGTTATACTGAGACTGATTTCCCTGGCTTCGATTTATGGCACATTTTAAGAATTTCAACTCCGAGTCTCTCCTCAAGTCCTGGTGCTCAGGGAAGACAGCTCACCTTTCTTCCATCCTTGGTTCCCTTCTTCCTTGGCCAGAACCTCATCAGGATTTTGAAAAGGGAGCTTGGATAAATCTCTATTTGAGGCCATTTCATCTACACGCTTAGATTTAACATTTCTGGAAGCATCGTCCATAATCTCCAGAAAAGTGCATGTAATATACAGTGTTGGATTCTTGTCGCTAGATGTATTTGGTCACCTACAGGATTCAGAGGAGCTTCCAGACTCAGAAACACTTCAGATTGCCCTGCCTCAAGTCAAGTGGTCTCCTCCACTGAGTCGTGGGCTCAGCCACTGGTGGTCCCACCTGGACCAGACCGAGTGTGAGGACATTTAAACCAGTCTCTGCTTTTTCAGGAACTCTAGGCAGTGTTAGGAGAAGGAAACGTTCTTGCCTCTTTTCCAGTCTGAACTCCAAACAACCGAGCAGATTCAACTGACATTCTATCTCTGGGCTGTTGACTCACTCTCAACCTTTGGGAACCTGCTTCTCATTATAGATGGAAATACTCTGGCTGAAGAGAGGACACCCCGTGAGCTGCTTGACTTAGCAACCTTCCTTAGGAAAAAAAATAACCTTTCCTTTCTCTCCGCTCCTTCAGCCTGCCGGCCTGGTCCCTTGCACGCATTTTAAGTTCTTGCAACAGAGTGTTTTTCGGTCCTGACACACACAGACACACTCCCACACACCCGTGCACACACAGACACGCACGCGTGTGGTGCGCTTCTGTGTGTACTAGAAACATCATAGAATAAAGCATCCCCAGTCATTCTCCACCTCATCACTGGTTGATTTCTTCGGAGCATTTGTCACTGATGTTTGTGGGCGGGAGGGCAGGGGCTGTTAGGACAGAGGCTGGCGGGTACTGAACACGGCATGTCAACTGATAAAGGCAGCAGAGCTACGTGGGGTGGGGATTGGGAAGCGTGGTCCCTTCTGCCGTTGCCATATATCCAAGGGACCGTGTTAGCTTAAACCCTCAGATTAGATCGAAGCAGCTCCGTTAACAAAAAAGAAACCGAGGCTTCGAAATTTCGGTACTTGTCCCAAACCACACACCTGTGTGACAAAGCCAGGGCCGGTCCGGGCTGTCGTTGGAATCCCATCACTGTGCTCAACCTACAGGTTTACCTTCTTGACCTCTTCTCAGGATGGAAATGTAATGAACGCGGGCCAAGGGTAACCTACAGTTAATCATGTTATAATTAATGGTTAATTGATTAAGAGCCTATGAATGAAGATTTGCTATTAATGTAGAGTGATGAACTGTATTAGCATTCGAGATACGAGTTGTGAGTGAAATAGTTATGGTGATTAAAGTGATCATAGGAACAAGTTGGAGGCTGATACCTACATTTCCCAAAATGTGTCTTAACAGACGTTCCATGGAAAAAGGGTCCTGTGGGTCAAGTAAGTTTGGAAGAATTCTCAGTCTTTCCTGGAACTTCACATCCTTCATGAGCACATTAAAAGGCTCTGAGAAAGAAGAAGAAAGGAAACGTGCTTGTTTCTCTGTTTCTATTTGCCCACCAAACCTTCTCTGGGGATGGCGCCTGTGGAAACTGGGGAGAAGCGTTTGCGAGTATTTGTAAAGCAAACTTTGTAACAGATCAGTAACAAGTTACCCAGCCTGCCCTAGGTAAGTAAGCAAAGCAATCTGAGGCTGTCAGGGTCCCCTGAGGCTGGCTCTCTGTTTAGGCTGTGTTCTTTAGATGCTAAAGAGAACCTCACACCCCCTACCCCCCACCCCCGCAGGGGTCACAGCCCTTTCCTCTGCTGGTGCCAGAGACATTCAGCTTTTTGTGCTTTGGACCTTCAGATTCTGCATCAGATCTGTTTATTCAGTAAACCGTTTACTCAACACGTACCACCTGCCAGCCCCGTTCAAGGGACTTGGTACCAAGCACTGACTAAAGGCAAATGAGTTTCTGCCTTCATGGAAGCGGATATGGAAGGAGGACACTGAAAAGGGAACATGAAAAGTAACAAAATTGCCTAGTATGTTCAAAAACCATAAGCTCTATAGAAAAAAAAAAACAAAACCAAACAGGATAAGGGGGACTAGGAGAGCCCGCGATATAGGGGTGATTTTTTTTTTTACATAGGAACTGAGAGGGCCTCTGTGAGAAGGTGATTTCTGAACAGGAGATTGGAGGAGGGGGCAGGACAGGCCCACACGTGTGAGGGAAGAGCATGGAGCTGGTGGAGAGCACAGCCAGTGCAAAGGCCCTGAGGCAAAGTAAGAGTGCAGGAGAGTGTGCCAGAGATGTGTCAGAGCGGTGAGAGGGGCTAGTGATTGGGGAGAAGGTGTGTTTGCCCTCCCACGGGGCCTCGAGAGCAGAGCAAAAGAGTGAGCATGTAGAAGAGAACACAGAGGGTTTATTCCTTCTAATCTATGGAACACCCATCAGAATCAACGTAAGAAAATAGAAACTGGTTATTTTCCACAAAGAGATCTAACATGGGCATTCATCACACCGCTGCCCGGAGAGCTGGGAACGCAGGATCCATAATCAGCAACAGCGGGAGGCCGTGCCCAACCCCAGGCTGGAGGGACAAAGGGGTAGAGCAGTGCAATGGGTCACGCGGGCGGGGCTCACCAGGCCAAACTGGAAGTGCCAAAGATCCTTCTGGAAAGAGCTAGAGCCACAGAAGAGCAGCATCCTGTGCCAGAGAGCTGTCCCGGGCTTCTCCCTTCCTTCTGCCCCTCAGTCTCCTGTCAAGGGCTACCATTAGCCAGACTCCACTTGAACAATGCAGGGGGAGATTTACCTGCAGGGTAAACCCTCCTGTAAACAGTGCACAGCTGGGTATTCCAGTGATCTCTTGCCGCAAAGCAAAGCATCCCCAAATTCTGGGGCTTCAAACACACCCGCCGTCCTTGCTCATTCTTCTACAACTTGGGCAGAGCCCGGCCAGCACAGCTTGTTGCTAAGCCAGCAAGTTGAAGCTGGGACAGGAGCTGGCTGGCAGACCGGTGCTGGACGGCGGCTGGGAGCCCGGCTAATGCTGTCTGCCTGGGGGCCTTGGTTCTCCTTGTCTCCGGGTCTCTTGGTTTTCCTCCATGAGGCCTCCCTGGACGGCTAACTTGGACTTTCTCACAGCATGGTGGTCTTGGGACAGACAGACTTCTTCCGTGGCAGCTGGATACCAAGAGGTGACAACAGAAATCCCAGGCTTGTCCCTAGACTTTGTACCGTATCACACCCACCACCTTCTGTTGGTTAAATTCAGAGGGGGGGGCATGCAAGGTGTAGGTACGATTTGCTAGAGAACCACCGAAGTCCCATGTACCACCTCTGGGGACAGGTTTCAGACCGAAGCCATCCAGCTGTTATTCAACGTCCATTTTCACATTGCTGTCTGGTTTTTACTATCGCATGATAGCATTTTCCCCTCGTGTTGGACAGAAGCATAACACTTGGTTTAACAAGAAGGCACTCTCATGTTCTCCTTAATAAGAGGGGGTGGGGGGGACACAAAGTTCTGCCAGTCATCCAATCCCAGGTCTGGTCATGGCCGCCAGCTCTGAACATGGCTTCTCCTGGTCCAGGGACTTAAAAACTGAGTTGTAAAAGTTAAGCATCAACCATTATCTTCACACAAAACGGTAGGGAGAAGGGAAGGGAAAGAGCTAGAACCACAGAAAGCTTATTATATACCTAGCGAAGATCTGCCTAGCTGCTTGGGTTCACGCTTCTGTAATTGAGCACCAGGCTGGTACTGACATTTATAATGTTGCTAAAATGCTGTTGACATTTATCATTTCCTTCTTCAACACACCCATTCTGTGTGCCCCTTGCCTTCAACGAACACATCAGCTGGCCCTTCTCTGAGAAAGGTGGGCCCAAATTTTCATCCCCGAACGTCTGAATCTTTAGCGAGCCTTGCTTTCTTGGTTGCTAATGATTTTTACTACTGGGTATGGAAGCTCATAGAGGCATCCCAGTGAATCCCCGGGGCACCAGCCAGAGTGCCCCCTGCCCCCATTTTGTAACAAACACCCAATCAGGATCCACCACCCATCCAGAAGAGGGACGCCCTTCTCAGCCTGTTGGTTTTATGGCAAGATGAACCTCGAACAGCCATTTGGCAATCTCAACTTCCAGTTTAATGAGAGCAAGGTTATGTCCTCTGGAAGACATCGTTCCCTGGGACTCAATGGGAATTAAGACCCCTGGATCGGTGGTTGAGGGCACAGGACACAGAGACCCTGGGGGCAGGTCATACAGTTCAAAAGCGAGAAAGTCACTGCCAATCCCATCCCTTGCTTCTCAGATCAGTGCATTCTGGTTCTGGGAGAAACAACCCCAGTCATTTGTCATTGGTTCAAAGCCTATGTCTCATCCCTGGGAGAATGATAGAAACCGAGGCCACCCTTGGTACTGTAAAAGAATGGGGGTATTGATTTGATGGCATAACTTGTCATCTCTTCAAAAAGCAGAATGAGTTTTGAGAACAATTTCAGATTACGATCTACGTACTCAGATACCTGAGTAAGACACCGTTCCAGAGGCTAGAAGGTGAACCTCCCTCTGGTTACAAGAACCGAACCACTCAGGGTTTAAACAGAGACCACTTTGTGCACCTACAATGCCAGGAATTGCTGCGGAGAATTAGCTACACGGATGACAGAAGAGGTGAAAAGGCAAGCAGGTGACCCTGAGGTGGCCCCTGCTTGAGCCGCAGCGGGAAGCCCCCAGGTGGAGGGACCCAGAGCAGAAACGGCCTGGGGTCTGGGGACAACTAGTGAGATGAGAACCACCCAGGACCTGGGCTGCCACAGCTGGAGCACAGAGGAGACACAGACACTGCAGGGTCCCCACCCAGGCAGAGGGGAAGACACAGGTCTCCCTGCCACTCCCTCCCACTACACTTCAGCGTCCTAACAGTCGGTGCCTCCTCCTGCCCAGAAGTACATGGAAGCCACGGAGTCAGGGGCCTGAGAAACAGAATGTAGGTCAGGCTCCTCTCTGTGTAGAACACAGCAGTGGAAATGTCAGGAAAAAAAAAAATCTGGGGGGCAGAGGGACCAAGACCAGCTCAGGGGAAGGCTCCCGGGTGGGCAGATGTGGCTGAAGTGACAGGTGTGGGGGGAGGGGGTGTCTGGGGAAGTTCTTTCTACCCTCACTATTCCCAGTGAATGGGGAGCACACTGTCCACTGAGAGTGAGAACGGGGAGGGGCTTTGGGCTTGAGGCAGAGAGAAGTGTGAGGTGATTGGCTAGGAGGGGAGAATGCAAATACTGGGGAAGTTTCCTGGCATCCCTAAAGGGCCACCTGAGGTCGATGGTCATGGATTTAAGTAAGACCAGTCAGTGCAGCTTGGGATTGTCTCCAAGCAGACCCCACTGGGTGCCAGTGAGGGGGATAAGGGCATAACTGCATTACCAGTCATGCTGTTTCCAAGTGAATACAGCGAAGGGGGGGGGGGGAAGGAAATCAAAAATGTAAGAAGAATTACGATGATCAGTGTGCAATTTCAGCCGGGAAAGAAGGGGCAGGAGGAAACCAGTGAGGTGGGAAATGTGTTCACATGGAATAGAGTTCCTTCTGAAAAGCTGCTGTCATTGGGCGTTTAGGAACGAGCTGGAAGGCGGTCAGAGGCTGAAATATATTCAGGAAGTTCGTGGGTGAGTAAAGTTCCAGTGTAAGCCCTGGGCGTGAGTGGCTGAGTTGAGGCGTCAGACGAGATCACAGGAGGAGTGGGGTTCAAGGAACACCTGAAGTCAGGGCTTCCGGACTGAACAGCAACTCAGAACACAATGCCACCTGAGCAAGACATCTCTTACGAGATATCGCTTGTATTCTTCCCTGTCTTTCAGTAACTGTGCCTGGTGTCCCTTTGCCGGAATGAGTCCCGCTGCCATCTCAGAGTGGGTGGTCCCGGTGGATCCCTCACTCACATGCAGGGAACAGGGGGCATGGGCCCACAGACCCCCGTGGTCCTCTTCCTGCCCCCCTGGGTCCTGCTAGCTGCTCATCTGTGTGCCTCCTCTGCTCCCTACAGGCTTTCCTCTACTGTCCTCAAACAAGGCAGCCTCTCAGCTTCTCCTGGGCCTGAGGGTCACCCTCCACACTGAGCTGGCCCACAGGTATCCGAAGGCCTTGTGCATGGTGAGCTGGGGGGAGAGTCACATCTTGGAGGGAGCTTGCTGAAGGTGCATGAAGCCTGTGGGACCCACAAGAGCTGTGCTTCCTCTGATTCCTGTCAGGGATGTAGGAGTGAAGACAGTGACATTTGAAAAACTTGCAAACCTGAAGCTTCCGTGAAGACGCAGTCCTAGAATTCTATGTTTCTCGGACATCCGGTTTCTATGGCAGTAAAGTACATCTAGTCTCTTCTCCTGCCTTGCTTTCAATGTTAACTATACTTTACTGAGGCCTTTTTCTTGTGATAAAGAGGAATAGATATTTGTGATAAGTGTCAGGTGTCTTCCGTGTGGCAGGTACTATTCTGAGCCTGTGGCCCTAAGCAAAGCCAATGCGTGTCCTGTTCTCATGACTTTTAAATTCAGACACGGGTCTGACAGGTTGGGAAATGGTAAACAAATACACAAATAAATACGCAGCGATGTTTCAGTAAGTGTGGAAACAAAATGGAACAGGGCCAAGGGTTAGAAGTGGGTATGGCAGGTAGATGGTGTTCCTCAGCGTCTCCTGTTGGCAGTTCAGCAGACCCAACACGGGAGAAGCCCAGCACTTCCCTCGGGTTTCATGAGTAACGATGACCTGCAAACATGGACCCACACCCTCACCCACCACAACCAACTGGCCTCCGCATCCATTGTATGCTACACCTAAGTATTTTATTTTATTTTTTTAAGTCTATTTATTTATTTTGAGACAGAGAGAGAGGGCACGTCCACATGTGGGGGAAGGGAAGAGAGAGAGGGAGAGAAAGAGAATCCCAAACAGGCTCTACGCTGTCAGCACAGAACCCGATGCAGGGCTCAAACCCACAAACTGCGAGATCATGACCTGAGCTGAGGTCGGACGCTTAATTTACTGAGCCACACAGGCACCCCTACATCTAAGTATTTTTAGTACTTTCCGTCCTCCCCAACTCCTGAATGTGCCTTAGTCAAGGCTTTCCCAGGCATGACTCACGAGGATGATTACAAAAGCTGCAACTCCCACCTCCTCCTTACCCCCACCCACACAAAGTCCATCTTCCCTGCTATCAGAATGACTTTCAGAAGCAGAAGCCTGCCACCACTGATTCCTAGCACTCAGGGTTGACAGAGGGACCCCACTCATCCTCCAACCTTCTCTTCCCCCAGCTCCTAGGAGCTCTCTGGGGTGGTTGTTTGTGGTTTATCTGCTTCTTCGGGCAATAATGCCCTCCTTCTTCCTGGAGGACCACCTTCCCAACTCTCACATTCTATTTCACATCTTTGTCTGCTTCACAATGCTCGTCAAACTGAAAATAAGAGACAACACATGTACATGCTGCAGGGCTCACAAAGTGTGGTCTCTGCTGAGACGTGTGTATATCTCTGGGTTAGGTAGCTGGCTTCTTTTTACTGCTGAGTATTATTCCGCTGTCAGGCTGCATCACTTTGTTTATTCATTCTCCAGTTGTTGAAGAGTATTTGAGTTACTTCTAGATTTGGGTAATCAGGAATAAACTGCCATAAATACTTGTATACAGTTTTTGTGTGAACCTAAGTCTTTATTTTTCTGGGGTCGATATCTAGGAGTAGGATTGCTGGGTCATATGGAAAGTATACATTTCACTTGATACGAAACTGCCACACTGTTTTCCAAAATGGCTGTGCTACTTTGCATCCCACATGCACAATTTCTGTAAGTATAGTTTCCACATGTACAAATTCCCTCACGTATACAATTTCCAGGTGTGGTGCACCTTCACTAACACTTGATACTTTTTTCTTTTTTTTTTTAGCCATTGCAGTAGGTGTTGTGTATAGTATCGATTCCATTGTTATACCTAATATCTCTCCACGCAAGCTCCCTTCCCATTTGCAGGCGGCTACCGTCTTGCTGTGTCTGCCCATGACCTCTTCTCTATGTGCCACAAGGAGAGCAAGACGGGGAGAGTGGGAGGGAGCTCTCCTGTTTCTTCTGACAAGGGCCCTAATCCCATCCTGGGGTCCCCACCCTCATGACCTCATCTAACCCTAATTCCCTCCCAAAGACCCCATCTCTAAACACTAAGACATTTGGGTTAGACCTTCAGCATATGAATGGGGGGGAGTCAGTTTATAGCAACACAGATGAGATCAGCGGAGAGGGGTGTGGATCTAGCAGCTGAGCACAGATTTGTGGAGACTCACACTATAGGACAGGCCAAGAGCCCGGGAAAACAATGACCCAATGAGGAGAAGGCTCTTCTCAGACCCGCAGCTGGAGGCTCATTCCTCCCCTTGAGCCTCTCCTTTCAAGGCTGAACTGTAATCTTCATGGCCTATGGTCGTCCAGCCAGGATGGTCCGACAAATGGAAATAAAAGGGAAACGAACATGGATGTGGGTATTGGAGAGAACACTGGGGCTGTACCACCTGGCGGCTGTCTTAGGGCCAGTTGTCGAGATCTCCGGGCTCCTAAGTGTGAACACCTGTAAGAGAGGACACAATCAGACACACTTCGCAGAGCAATTTTCAGAAGAAGGCCAGGTTCTTCTTAGAAAGAGCATTCCCTGGGGCGCCTGGGTGGCTCAGTCGGTTGAACGTCCGACTTCGGCTCAGGTCATCATCTTGCGGTCTGTGAGTTCGAGCCCCGCGTCAGGCTCTGTGCTGACAGCTCGGAGCCGGGAGCCTGCTTCGGATTCTGTGTCTCCTTCTGTCTCTGCCCCTCCCCCACTTGTGCTCTGTCTCCCTCCTTCTCTCAAAAATAAATAAATGTAGAAAAAAAATTTGAAAGAGAATTTCCTTAGTTAAAACTCTTGAACAATGAAGAGAGGGAAGAAGGGGCCAGGGAACAGGAAAAGAAGGATGGATGCAGGAAGAAAGGAATCAGGATCTGGCCACTTTAGCTATATAGATGGAGTTTAACTGGCCTATCAATTTCTATACTCCAATTACCCCCGGGACCCCCCAGATTAATCTGTAATGGAAATAACACTTGCTGTAGGTTGGAAGGACCAGAATTCAAGTCTTGGCGCTCCGCTTCTAAGGGTAAGTTCTGAGGCCTTAGACGAGGCGTTACGTTCTCTGCCTTTGAGTTTGCACGCTTATGTCTGTGGGTGTTTCTTCCTCCCTCTTAGATTTCTGTGCAAATTGAAGGAGGTTATGTATGTCCAAGTGCCTTGTAAAGCCAGATAAAAGTGTAAGGGATTAATTATCATTCCTGTTACTATCACTGTCACCATTTTGGACTTTGATTCCAGTCCCTTCCTTCCTTTGTCTTCTGAGACGCTCCCCACTCTTCCCAGAAGAACTCATTCATTAGGCACTGAGGCTAATTCCCATATGGACAAAGGGTGCCCAGCTTCCAGATCGGCTAAATTAGAAACGTTTAAATTTTTCATCTATTCCCTTGTCTGCTCTTTGGTCAATAGCTTATTCTGACAACTTCATTACCTCCTAATTACTCCAAGTTCCTTTGCTCATTTTCTGTGTGTGATAAAAAAAACAACACAAAAAACAAACAAAAAAAAACGCCCAAGAAAGGGATTTGACAGGCCATGTCACTCGACTCCTGATTGACAACCCCGACTTCCCCACTCACTCCAAGGGGATTTTCTTTTTCTTTGTGGGGAATATATTTGCAGAAGCCCTTCTGGTGCCTTGCTTGACGATCCCCAGCCCTCCCTCTCTGCACACTTTCCCTTCCGCTGTGAGATGTGAGCGATAAGGCACATCCCCCTTCTCTCTCGCCAGAGCCGATTTATCCTCTGCCTATAAATCTTTGAGCAGCCCTTCAAGAAGCCATATCAGATGTGCCTTAATCTCCGTATTGCTCATTTCTTAAAGGAATTTTAATCTATTGGGCTTTAATTATATGTCCCTTAGAAAGCGCCAGTCTTTTCTTAGCAAGCCATTTTATTCTGGCAATTGGATAACCACTTTTCCTCTCGCTTTCTCCTGAGGCTATACTTAGAAAATTGGAGGTGGAAGGGACCTTCGAGGTCACCCAGCCCCCCGTGGTGCCCAAACCTGGCATCTCACGCCAGTCCCTGGGCTTCTTGTTAAACACACAGATTCCCGGCTGACTCTTCTCAGAGTCAGTGCTCCGGCAGGTGCATGTTTAAGAAGCCATGTGGGTGATCTAATGAACCGGTGACTGAAGGAGTCACACGTCTGGTCCACGGGTTTCAAGGTAGCGATGGCTTCGGGTGGAGGGAAAGCAAAGAACTTGGAATTTCGGGGACATGGGTCCAAACTGTCAGCTTTTCACACCAGCGAAGCATCCTGGGTTAAGTTCCCCATCCTCTGTGGTTTGAGTTTTCTAACATGTAACGTGGCGGCGGGGTGTGGGGGGTGGTCATCGTGCCATAGAAAATAGTTTGAGGCTTAAAGTGGGGAAACACATTCACATTCCTGCATCTGGTAGGAACCGGATCCCTGTCATTTCTCCCAGGATCTCTGCTGCTTTCCATATTGTGCAGCCTCAGGAAACTGGTGCATTTATTCTTATCAATGCCCCCTTGGTTGCTATTAATGAAGCTCCTAATTGAATCCTCACAGGCCGCTACGAAGGCAGTATTGTTACTTACCGTCTCTAATTTACCGGGGAAGAAAACATTGTAGCTGAGTTCCACAAAGTATCACCCTCCAGTGGTGGTGTTGGAATTTGAACACAGAAGGCCTGACTCCACGGAGGCCTTCACGCCCTCACATGTTCCCATCTGGCGGATGACACTCTTACTAAATCCCTTTCCAGAACTCCATGTGGCAAGGAGCCGAACGTGTTCCGTTTAAGGAGGCCCTCACTCTCCCCGCACAACCGGCCTTGCACGGCCCCAAGAGTGAGGGCCTCCTTAACTGTTGGCCCTCGGAGCCTCTCCTCATCCACCTCGGCCAGCCCCTGGCGGGATCCGCTGGGCTCCCCTGTGCAGGAAGGCGTCACTGGAGTGGGGAGTAGGTGGGACGCTGCTGGCCCCTTCTGCGGTCTTCCCTCCCAAAGGGACATGCAGTGGGGGACACTTATTTCCGATATACTAAAGGACAGACTCCCAGGAGCCCTGAGGAGCACCCGGGCCCTGGGCTGCTCGTCCCTCAATGCACACACACACTTCGAGCCAAGATCTAGCACTTTGGTTAGCTTCAGGATAATGACCCTTCCCCAACTTCCCTGAGTCTCAAAACTGGCCAGAGGACAGAAGGAAACTGAGGCAGGATGGGCCCTCAGCTGGAAGCCAAGTGGTCTAGCTCTGGAGAGAGGAGCACGGTGAGGACAGCAGTCTGTCCTCACGGTCTGATTCGTCATCTCCTGCCTCCATATGAGCTACGGCTCATTCTGAGCCCCCCAAAACAGCCCAGTGAGGACGGCACTTAGAATACCATTCTACAGATGGTAAAAGTGAGGATCAGAGAAAGGGTCTGCTTAGAACTAGAAAAGAAGGGGTAGAAAATGAGTCTTTATCAGGAACCTACCATGTGTTACGTATAGCCTCCAGAATATCTAATGTAATTTAGTTCTCACGGGAAACCCGTGAAGTCGGAAAACGCATCCTCTAGACAGGTGCAGGGCGGCACTGAGGTTTAAGGAGAACGTTGAGCTTGCTTATCACATGGGAACCAGGAGGCAAACCACATTGGCTGGACTCCAACGCTGTGCTTTCTCTTCCCACGCAGCCTTCAGCGGCCGTCTGTGGCTCCCAGGTGCCCTCTGTTGAGGAGAACACTGAGAGGGCATCTGGGCTCGATTAGTGATGTCTGCCACAGTATCGCGGGGCCGGAGGGAAACGACCCAAACCGCAGTGCTTTCCAGGAAACTAACCCGACCCAGTGGATCAGGAAGGCGTAGGCCCAGAACATGGGCACAATGTCTTCTGAAACAACACCCCACACCTGCCTCACTATGTCACGTGGTTTCACTGAACGTTTTCCGCAAGCTTTGTCTTGGGTGTTTCTGTAGCGGCAGTGCCGGCTGTCACCAAAGTGGCGATGGGTCAACTGAATTCATGATCTGCACTGATGCATTTGTATCCACCGGCTGCACAGTGCAGAGGTGAGAGAATCTGCCCGTTTTCACAGGTGAAGACACCAAGACAGAGAGTCACAGACAGAGCTAGCCAGCAGGGAGACTGGGACCCACATCCGGAGCCATGAGCTCCCCTGGGTTCTCAGCACTGAAGCAGGCTACAGGGAGGGGGCGGGAGGGAGGAAGAAGTGACAGTTGTTTCAGTGCGGGAGGCAGTGGGGCAATGAAACCGCCTCAGGTCTGTTTGTTCACACTTCCCTCCAAATAAGGGCTGTGTGTGTCTGGGCACATAAACAACTAAACAAACTGCCTCTGGCAGGCCCAGAGTGGAGTAGCAGTGTGAGAAATCTGTCTTGCTGAGATCCTTGGCCTCCCGGAAGATCAGAGAATGGGTAGAAAGCACAGGCAAAGAACCTCTCAGGCTGAGGCATGGGCCCAGGGAGCGAGATTGGTCTTTTTCCAGAAGCTGACTCTCTGTGAGCCCATCCTCCAGGCTCCCCCTCTCCTCTTCTGCTCTTCCCTGTTTATCGGCGCTTGATCCTGAACAAGCTTTTAATTCTACAAAGAGAAAAACTTAAGATGCCAACCTCCCTGAGAGGCAGGCAATGATAGGTCAACTTCATACTAAGGTGTAAATGACTGATAGGAGCAACTCACATCTGAAGCTCTTAACTTAATATTTTTAGAGCAACAACCTGTGCAGAGCACTGCTTCGGCACCTGCCATGGATACATTCCACGTCCCCAAGGGCTTTACGAATCCAGGGAGCATGCTCTGAGTACGTTGTCTCCTTTCCGCTATCCCTGCCCTCTGTACTGGGCTGTGAAATCTCGTGCTTCATTTTCTTGGAGCGCATACTCCGTGCCCATTGCTGGCACAGCAACGAGGGAAGGTTCTGTTCTGTCTGGAGCTCACGGTCTCACCTGGGAGGTGGCGAAGGGAAAAAGATCACCGTGGTGCAGTGTGAGACATGAGCTAACTAACGGGCGCACCAACAGGAGCACAGGCGAAGCTGCCTGGGGGGTGGGGGGAGACAAGAAGGGCTTAAGAGAGGAGCAGACCCCTAATCGGAACGTGAAGGACAAAGGCAAGATAGATACAGGCGCTGGAGAGGGAGAGCATCAGAGATTGAGAGCAGCTTATGTGAAGAGATGAGCTGCCTTCTTTTTTTAAATCAAACAATGACCTTTTTCCATGTGGCCAGAGAATAAAATCAGAGAAGAAAGAGGTTGGTGAAATAGACAAGCTCATTCTGGGACCTAGAGTCTGGCTGAGAAGTTTGAGTCACAGGGAGCCGCTACAGGTTTTGAGGCTGAAGAATGCAAGCCAATATGAGTTTTGCTCCGGCTGGGGGTGTGGCTGTTGGATTATTATTGTTCCTGACTCTTCACTTTTTTCCTGTAGCATAATGCTATATCCACGCCATTAGAATGATGCTTTTTTGTTACGCCACTTGGCAGCCTCTCCCTCCAGGGTGGGGCTTCTTAACCTCACTACCATTGGCATTTTGTACTGGATCGTTCTTTGCTTCGGAGGCATCCTGTGTACGGCAGGATGTTAGCCATATCCTTGATCTCTCCTCACTGGATGCCAACAATAACGCCCCTCACCCCCTGTCCCTGTCCCAGCTGTGAGAACCAAAAATACCTCGGACATTGCAAAGTGGCCCTGGGAGGCGGACTCACCCACTGTGTCCTCCTAGTTAAGAACTACCATTCGGGGGCACCTGGCTGGCCCAGTCGGTGGACCGTGTGACTCTTGATCTCTGGGTTGTGGGTTCAAGCCCCATCTGGGGTGTAGAGATCAGGGGCACCTGGACGGCTCGGTCGGTGGAAGTGTTTGACTCTCGATTTCAGCTCAGGTCATGCTCTCACGGTTCGTGAGTTCGAGCCCCATGTCAGGCTCTGCGTTAACAGCACAGAGCCTGCTTGGGATTCTCTCTCTCCCTCTCTCTCCCTGGCTCTCCCCCACTGACAGTCTCTCCCTCCCTCTACACACACACACACACACACACACACACACACACACACACATATAATCTTTAAAACACAGTTTTTAATAAAAAAAAAATCTTTAAAAAAAAAGGAGAAGACAGAATATACAACTCTGGCTGACTGACCCATGTGCTCTGACACACACACACAGTTGTTAGTTCTGTAGCACTGTTGTAGCAAAAACCTGGCTAATACACGGAAGGAGTAAGTCTAGGTGCAAGGGGATCCGCGTAGATGTGTTTAACTCCAAAGCCGGTTCTCCAGAAAACTCTCTCTGGGTAGATGGACGTGGGGAGACGGCAGAACTAGGGTGAATGGGGAAATGTGATGGGGGGGGGGGTCCGTGTCTCTAAAGCTTCAGATGAAAGGAATTGGTTCCCCGTCCCCAACTTGGCCACTTGACCTAGGCAAATCACTCCACCTTTTTAAAGCCCTCTTTCCCAGTATGGAAGCAGCCCTCCATGATGCCTGTAGGAGCCTCAGGCTCTGGTTAGTACAGCAGCATTAAGTTCACGAACCTAAGCCACCTCCCCACCTCCCCAGGCCCATCGTCTCTCTGTTCATTGTGCTCCAACCACAAAGGTCCTCTTCCTCAGACGAGGCAAGCTCTTTCCTCCTTTGCCTAGAAGATATTCCCTCCAATGGCGCCTCCTCCAAGAGACGGTTCCTGGTCTCCCGTCTAGAGGACTGGACTTCTCCCCCATAGCACCATTTATGTTCCTTCCCTGTACCAAATAGACGTCATTAATACATGTTTTATTCCGCGGCTATTTCAGTAATGTCTGGCCCCTCCGCCATATTGCGAGCTACGTGGAGGCCATATCTGTCTTGTTCACGGCTGCCTTCTCAACGCTTAGGGTGGTGCCTGGCACTTAGTAGGTGCTCAGCTTTGTTGAGTGACTGACAAGTGCATGAGTAGATGAAGGGACGAGCTAGGTGAGAAGTGAGGGGAGCTGCATTCCCGGGAGGGTGAAGGCCTGGAGATGCCAGATTGTAAGGTCTTCTTCTGTGATCGGCCCAGCAACAAAGTGCCATAATTGCCCTGGGCTCTTAGGCGAACGTGACTGGATGGGGTCTTAGAAGATCCCCGCTTTGACCTCCCCACGTCGTTAGTGTGGGAGCCGGAGCTCAGAGACGGCCGATCCCGAGCCCAGCGCCTCCCAGGGCCACAGCCTGCGCTCCTGAGTCTTGGCCAGAATTTCCCACCACCCCTCACCGCATTGGGAAGCAGAGAATAAAGCCCGCTGGCTGTAAGTGACCTCTCCGGCAGCTCAACAGCAGCAGAGAAGAAATGGTTTCAGAAGCCAATATCTATCTGTAAAGAGGAAAACAGAGGGGAAAAAAACAAAACCCTTGAGGGCTGAGTGCTTGGCCAAGAGAAAATTAAAGGAAAATTAAAGCAGCCGCAAACTGCTGGCAAGGAAACAAGGGAGCGTGTAGGCACTGTCCCGAACAGGACAAGATTGTAGCAGCTGCGACCAGGTCAATGTCCTCCTCAAGAATCAGCCATGGCTCCCCATTGCCTGGAGGATAAAAGTAGAGAACCCAAATACTTGAGTGAGAAGCTTGTCCAGTGGGTGCATATATAGCTCGATCCAGCATTGAATTTTAAAATATTATTTTTAAAGTGCCGAAAGAAATGTGTAGCTGTTATAAAAAAATAAATACTACTGAAATAAAAATTTCAAACCAGCCTCTACTATCTTCAGCCACGCCCTGACCAAAAGATAACTACTGTAAAGGTCTCGCGTGATTCCTTGCGGAAAATTGTCAAGGTATTTACAAATATTATGCTTTTAAATGATTTCCAGAGATTGTACTCTTCAAATTGTTCACAGACTTACTTTGTTTTTTTCTATAGTAATATATATTTAGTGATCCTTCCATCTCGGCAAATAGGGATCTAGCTCATTCTCTGTAAACGGCTTCATAAAATTTTACAGAGGGGAGGCAGCCCTAATTCACGTGACTCCTCTCTTCTTAACTAACACCTAAGTTGTTTTCAAAGTCTTAACCATTAAAATGTGGAGGTGGATATTCTTGGAAAAAAGAATGTATGCTCATAGGTGTCATTTCTGTAGGGCTAATGCCTATACATGAAATTGCACATGCATTTCTAATTTTGATACTCTCACTGAGGGTGGAAAAGTGAAAGCTAATTATCGCTGAGCACTTACTATCTACCAGGAGCTGCTCTCAGAATCTCCCATGGATTATTACATTTATTTATCCTTTATTTTTCTTAATATTTGTTTATTGTTTAGGAGAGCGCAAGTGGGAAAGAGGCAGAAAGAGGGAGACACAGAATCCGAAGCAGGCTGCAGGCTCTGAGCTGTCAGCACAGAGCCCAACACGGGGCTCGAACTCACAAACCTCAAGATGGTGACCCGAGCCGAAGTCGGACGCTCAACTGACTCAGCGACCCACGTGCCCCCTTGATTATTACATTTAATTCACATACCTCTATAATGAAGACACTCTTACAACAAAGCAAAACAGGGCACAAAGAAGGTAAGTCACTTGCCTAAAGTTACAGAGTGGGATGGGGTCCCAGGTGGTCTGGCTTCATGGCCCGGGTTCCCACCAAGTGTGAATTTTCTGTCTTTGAATGGGAATATCCATTTTTCAAACAACTTAACCAACATTAGAGGTAATTAGCTAGATTTTTTCCTACTAATTTAATATAAATATAAATTATACCTTTTTGGTTTCAGTCTGCATTCCCTCGATATTTTGTGGGAATGAGAGCTTTTTCATACATTTATTAGCTTTTTATATGGCGTGTTATTTGTCCTTTTATATTCTTTGCCTATTTTTTCGATGAAGATTCTTAATGGTTATAAAGAGTTCTTTGTGTGTTCTGATTATTAATCATTCATATATATTGCAAAATGTTTCTTACACTGTCACTTTTCTTTTGAATTTGTTAGGCTCTCTCTCACACACACACAAAGAAATGAAAGAAATGTTTTGCCATCAAGTATATAAAGTCCTTTCTTAATGGTGCCAAAAATTTTGATTTTCCTTAGGAAAACTTTCAACCTGAGGCAAGAAAGCTATTCTTCTACATGCACTTTTTCATTGTGTCAGGAACGAGAAAAGTGGAAATATTTGTGAACAAATGACAACCACGATCCACGATTTTGCAAAAGGAGCCACAGTTTTCAATGTAATTGAATTTGATTTTAACTTTAACTTTGTTGTTTTTCTAACTGATTTGTCTGGTCTTTGGACAATGCCAGGCTTTGAGAAAAAACGAATTCTTATATCCCTAGGAGATGATTTTATTTCTGATAGGGCAAGCTGACCTTATGGCATTTCTTATTCTAAATAGTCTTAGCGATTCTCACCAATTTACTAGGTAGGTGAATTCTATAACCAGAATGTTGAGTCCTAGTTTTAAAAATGGGATTTCGATTCTGGCCTCTTCATTTTATAAAGGGGGGCTGAGGTCAGAGAGGGGACAGCATTTATTCAAGGTCACATGTGTGTGTATATAATGTGCAGATCATTCATTTCCAGGACAGCCACCCTGCTGTACCTAAAGAACTCATCGTGTGCCCCCCACCCCTTACCCGCCCTGCCCTTGTCCATTGGGCAGACACCCATGGACACTTTGAGATCCCGCTCAGGCACACTTGGTCCTTGATTCCACTCCCGCTTCTCAGCTGCCCTCTGCCAATTTCCATGTGCCCAATCTGTGCCTCCATAGCATCCAACATTCCCACAAAACATAACGGGTTCCGCGCTATGCTGCCGTGACCCCATTGATGCATCTTGGAGAGTGGATATAATCTTGAGGCCGACTCCTGCTTCTTCCTTTTATTTACTGTCTTATTTATGGCCGTTTGAAACAAAGGAAACTTGTTTTATGAAACAGTTGTGGAGAAGCACCTGAATCCAATGGACTGATGTTAAATTCTATTTCAAGCTCAGTGGTGAAGGTCACCGTGAGGTAGAGGATGACCGTGGGTTTTGAAAACGAAGGTCCTTCTGCGAAGTCACTAACTGCGGCAGTCACTTGCTTGTTCGCAAATGTTTCCACGTCCTCTTTCTTGACACAGGGACGTTTGCTCCTCCTTGCCCTGTTGAAGTGACGCCTGGTAATTTGACCTGCTCTGGCCAACACAATGGGAGTAGACATGATGTGTGTCACTTCCAGATGGTGGTTTTAACCGCCAGCGCGGACCACGGGTTCTCCGTGTTCTGCGTGAGTTAACCGTGAAAGCGTGGGTTGAGACAGAGTCTCTACTGGCCTCTCTCCCTGAGTGATCAAGATGAAGAGACCACTCTCCACCCACCCATGGTGTTCATGTGGCATAAGAAAAGCAATAAACGTTTGCTGTTAACCCACTTATATTTGGGGATTGCTACCAAAGTATAGGCTATACCGAAGTATAGACATACTAGTAATCTCACTGGTCAGTGTGGATGCTCTTTTATCAAGAAACTAGGAGCTTCTGATGACCACCCCGCTGTCCATATCATTTTGGTTCTTTCCACTACACTTCTTCAAACCTCTTTGGCTCAGATTTTCTTAAACTTCAAACAGCTTTTTACTTCCTTTATAAGCTGCGAGCCCTAAAGCCAAAGAGGCTCCTTAAAAGCAGAACAGAATGTTGGTGATTACAAAGCAATCTTCAGAGGCTGTTACAAAAATAGGACCGTAAGTTTGATTTTACACAAAACACAAATTGCACCAAATGTATTCTCCGAAGTTCAGCCAGAATGTCTAGTTGGCTGACTCTCTTCTGTCACAGGCTTGAGGGGCCCTGCCATATGCAAAATCGAAGGGAAGAAGATGGGGAGAGGTCAATTTGGTGTTTAAGGAGGCCACATTCTAATTGTGCAGGCAACTTTTTAAATTTTTTTACGTGTTTATTTATTTTTAAGAGAGAGTGAGTGGGAGAGAGGCAGACAGACAGACGGAATCCGAAGCAGGCTCCAGGTTCCAAGCTGTCGCACAGAGCCCAATGCGGGACTTGAACTCACAAACCGCAAGGTCATGATCTTAGCCAAAGTTGGCCATTTAACCGACTGAGCCACCCAGGCGCCCCAGTAGACGATGATGATGATGATGGACGTGATGATAAGGCTGCTAGTAGTGATTATGGGCAGAGTCCTCCCAGGAACAGAGGAAGGTAGACCAGCCTTATCCAGAGTCACATGGACGGCTTCACAAAACAAGGGGCATTTGAGTTGGATCCGAAGAATATGCAGAGGTTCAGGAAGCATCTAAGGAGATGAACGCTGTAGACAGGGAGACCAAAATGTGGAAAAAAGATGACCAGTACCTGGTCACATCCTAAAGCTGGGGTTCAGCCACCATGACCTACATGCACTCAGATTCCCCTGAGGCCAATCAGGTAACGGGCAGTAAGAGAAACAGGACGTGTGTAATACGCCCAGGAGTGATGTGGACATTGGTGAACTGAGTCACCTCTCAAATCTAGCTCCTTCTTGCCCAATCCTAGCCCAAAATTCCCATATCTTTATTTCTTTCAAAAAAAATTTAATATTATTCATTGTCAGAGTGGTTTCCATACAACACCCAGTCCCAACAGGTGCCTCCTTGATGCCCATCACCCACTTTCCCCTCCCCCCACTCCCATCAACCCTCAGTTTGTTCTCAGTATTTAAGAGTCCCTTCTGGTTTGCCTCTCTCTCTAACTTTTCCCCCCTACCCTTCCCCCGTGGTCTTCAGCTAAGTATCTCAAGATCCACATATGAGTGAAAACATATGGTATCTGTCTTTCTCTGACTGACATATTTCACTTAGCATGACACCCTCCAGTTCCATCCACGTTGCCACAAATGGCCAAATTTCATTCTTTCTCATTGCCACGTAGTATTCCATTGTATATATAAACCACATCTTCTTTATCCATTCGTCAGTTGATGGACATTTAGGCTCTTTCCAGAATTTGGCTACTGTTGAAAGTGCTGCTATAAACTTTGGGGTATGTGTGCCCCTATGCATCAGCACTCCTGTGTCCCTTGGGTAAATTCCTAGCAGTGCTATTGCCGGGTCATAGGGCAGATCTATTTTTAATTTTTTTGAGGAACCTCCACACTGTTTTCCAGAGTGGCTGCACCAGTTTGCATTCCCACCAACAGTGCAAGAGGGTCCCCGTTTCCCCACATCCTCGCCAGCATCTATAAAAAACATGTTTTTAGAGTACTAAGAATTCAGATTTCCATGGGAAAATCTTCTGATTTCCACTTTGTGTTCACAGGACCAGGGTTGATACTGAAAGTATGTAGCAGTTAGTATGGCAAGGATGCTTAAACATCAGATGTGCACTGCGGAGAAGCGGTAAGTCTGGCCTTTCTAGTGCATCTTGGCAGAACTTTGGCTGTGCGTGAAATACATTTGGATTGCCCCTAAGCCACCAGACGGTGAGCCCTATTATCAAACTAAGGAAAGGAGAATGAGAGGTAGGGGTGGAGAAGGTGTGACAAGACGGCTTGGGTCTGATCACAATGGATTTTGAATAAACTATGTCGATTAATGTGTTCTGTGCAATCAAACACCCCAAAAGGCAGATGTGTAAAAAACCCCACAAATATTTATTTACTCATGATTCTGCAGGGCAGCGATTAGCCTGGGCTCACCTGGACTCACTCACACATCTCGAGTCAGCGGACAAGTCCCACCTGCCAAGGCTGATTGCTCGAGGGCCTCAGCTAAGGTATCTTGTCTCTCTCTTGTCCACGTGGTCTCTACCCTCCAGCCAGCTGGCCCAGGTTCCATACGGCACTGAGTTCTGACCAGCAGCAAGAGAACATAATTGCTACTGCCCTGTGCTTTTCAAGCCTCTCTTACGTCACATTGGCTAATACCCTGTTGGCCAACGGAAGTCACATGGCTGAGCCCAGAGCAGAATGTCTGGTGGGGAAGGGAGACAAGGCCATACAGAGAAAGCAAGAAGTTTTGTGACCATTTTTCTTTCTTTCTTTTTTTTTTTTTTTTTTGCTTTCTACCATATGTGCTAGTAAGATGTCACCAAGGGTTGCATTATCAAATCAGACTCTTGCAAATCAGAGAGCTTATTAAACCTTACTAAAAATTCAAATGATGTGGGTGATTGTGACACGTAGACCAAGCATGGGAAGTCCAGGATTGCCACCACTGCCTCGTGGGTTGTTCCTCATCCAATCAGACTACCGCTGACTTAACATATGGGGTCTCTAAGTGACGCAGGTGCGCCATCACTTTCCCGAAGAGGAAACTGTTGCAGCATGAAGGATCTCCATCTTATGTTCTGTTGCATTCCTGCCACTGACATCTTCCAGCAGGCTATGGTCCAGAAGTCTCTAAATTTCATCTACAAGTTTTGTTCACCATCAGCAACCTAGAGTGACTGAGTGTATCCTACTGGAAGAATTCCACTGATAAGAATTCTGCTATCATTCCACCAGTAACATACTGACAAGGTTTGACCTTGTATTTACTTCTTCTTTTTATTTTTTCTTTATTCATCTCTCCCTGGTAAAATGGATGGCCAAAAGACCAGGTGTAAACCTTTTTCTTTCCTGCCATACTTCGGATTTCAACCTTTGTATCTAATACTTATTTCTGTAATAAAGTGTTCAGATATTGGACGTCATTTACTTTTTCTTTTGGTAGGATGTGTGTGTGTGTGTGTGTGCATGTGCACACACACACATATATGCTTGGGAATTACCAATCATTTATTGATAAGACTATGCATTAAGATGCATTAATTTTGGTAACTTTATCTATAGAGAGAATTCTGTTTCATTTTTCTACGTAAGTATCAGTTAACCAGGAAATATTCTTTCCTGGCAGGGGGAAGGGGTTCTGTTAGAAAAAAAGTAACCTAATACTTGAACTAGAACTTGTACCACAGGTTTCAAAAGAGTTTGCAGAATATTCTAGGCCCAGGGCACCATTTCTTTGGAAGTTCTTTGGATCGTTTGCCTTTCTGGGCCTTATCCATAAAAATGAACAATATTGTTTCTGAGACTTCTTCCATAGCTAACATTGATTTGCTGAGATGTAGGGTAATTTAATGAGTAGCACCAGACACAGGTTTAGGAAGAGTGGAATAAACTTTGACTTAGTTAAGTGTTTCTAAAGCTCTGTGAAGAATATGTTCTCTCTGGAACCCCAGAGAAACCCTAGCATGAGATTATACCTTGACCATTGGGAACATGAGCTCTCTGGCATGATCCTGGGAATTTCTAGAAGCTACGCTGTAATCACAAGATAGCAGAATCAGGGGTCCCTGGGTGGCTCAGTCGGTTGAACGTCTGACTTCGGCTCAGGTCATGATCTCATGGTTCACGAGTTTGAGCCCCATGTCGGGCTCTGTGCCGACAGCTCAGAGCCTGGAGCCTGCTTGAGATTCTGTGTCTCCCTCTCTCTGTCTCTCCGCTGCTCGTGCTCTGTCTCTGTCTCTCTCTTTCTCTCAAAAATAAGTAAAGCATTAAGAAAATATAGCAGAACCTCAAGCACAACAAAAAGGCTCATATCCCTTCCTCCTTTCCAACCACCTATTACTTACTGTAGTGAGATGCAAAACTGTGATGGTGCGTTAGAGTCTAAACACATCAAAAATAAGGTGGAAGCAGAAGGTCAACTGAATAGAGTAAAAAAAATGGCTCTATACAAGTTCTTCAGCTGCAAGTAAAGAATAGCTACCAAACAAACAAAAGACAAAGACAAAAACATCCAAGGGTCAATTTTTGTTGCAGAAAGTACAAGATGAGTCTCTACGTTCTAATACGATGGTGTTCACATATAGGCAATGGAGGCCAAAGCTGCAGGGTCCTCAGAGACAGACTGGTTCAGGGCTTCCTAAAGGCGGGGCATGGGTCAGACAGCACATGAGTGTATAATGTCATGTCCATGGGCGACCTTCTTATTTTCATAGCAGTGTGTTTATTTTCACGGGTGTAATAGATACTCATGTTTTGATGTTTTGTTTCTGCACGACCCACCATTCAACCTATATTTTGCTCTTCATGCTGGGGGAATCTCTCATTTTGTGTCGTCTTGGGGAATCCCTGGACTGACTTTCCAAGGATCAGACTTTCATTCTCCAGCCCTGCCCATGGTAGGCAGGATATAGGTGTGAGTCGGGTTTGACCAAGGATTTGGGTTCCAAAATCCTCTCCTCAGGGCTTTGAATTCTGGGCACATAACACAGTTCTGGCTGGGGAAGAGCTGGTGGTCATACTCATGCAGTGGCTGAGGCAGGGCAAGGTGCTTTTTGCAGAGGCCATGATAGTTATCCTGCCATGATTCTGCTGCCGGTCAGCTCGAGCATCCTTGATAGTGACTGCCTTCAAGTCTGACCTTCCAGCCTCCTGAAAGTTATCCGAGGCCCCAACACCCCTCCCTTGCGACCTGTCTTGGCTCATGATGGCTGGAATTATTCTCAATTGCTTTCAACCGACGACCTTCTAACTGATACAGTGTGAAAACATGTAATTAGCACACCAAACCCATGATTTTATGGATATTATTCCTTAGAAAATGGCTAAGCTCTAAAATCGGATTAACTTAAAAGAAAAACATTAAATTAGAGAGCAACGTATGAACACGTTAAAAAAGCGATAATTAGGAAGACAGGGAGTGGTTCAATCCCTTTGTTTTACAGAACAGAAATGGGAGCCCCAGAGAGGCAAGGGGACACCGGAGGTCCCCTGCTGGTACTGCAGCCAACCTGAAGTGGACCACCAGCCCTGACTCCATCAGTCTCCCACATCCGCTCACCTGGGAAGTTCAGAGCCAGGCTTCCACTCGCGGGGTCCTAGCCTCTCACACAGCACAAGTGTGTTGTGTTCCAAGTTCATGGAGGCCTCGGTCAGCATCTTTCCTAATGCCAGAGGGACAAACTCTGTGTCTTTTTTCTTTTGGGTCCTAATACTTGGTATCTGCAAGCACTCATACCACCTAGGCCTCGTCCTTCATTGGGTCATTGGCTGACGAAGGAGACTCCTCACCACATGGGCACGCTTAACAGATTAATTCTGATAGTTTTACTCCTCGAGAAGCAGCACACTCCAGCCTGGCAATGCGTCCTTTGGGAGAGCACCTTCTCTCTCTGGGGAGGACCCTCTGGCCTGCGGCTCAGCAGGAGAACCCTTGTTTTTCCGAAACCCTGTCATCGGCATGACACGGGAGAGCGGCTCTTAGTCTGACTAGGAAACCACGTCCTGTTTCCTTTACCTTGAAACCAATGAAAACCCGAAATAGTTTTCAGTAGTGGCTAACAGAGGCTTAGCCCTTTGTGTGAACCCCCCCCCCCCCACACACACACTGAAGCGATGCCCCGGCGGTGGTTCCCATCCTCAACCCAGCCAGTGCCACTGTCCCAACCTAGAAGGGACAGCTGTCCACGGGCGGGAGGCAGGGCTCCGTGGTGGAGAAGAAATGGGGCTGGGGGGAGAGTATCCTGAGTTCTGGCCCTGGCTGCCAGCTGAGTGGGGTTTGGGAGGACAGTGGGAAGGAGAAGGGCATTCCAGGCCACAGGAGGGCCTGTGTGGGGGCACGGAACACAGAATCCGCTGCAGGTGGCTGAGGGGCACCCGGAGGCAGGTGGCTCGGCCTCAGCTGACCCTGAGGAGTTGGAAACCACCTGGCAGGCAGTGCAGCAGCGTGAACGGAGCACAGCCCGGTAGCTCAAACCTCCTGTGCTGACGGTCCAGCTCTGCTACTTTCTGGCCGTAAAATTGGCACAACCGGACTGTTTTGACAGAGTTGTTTTGGGGGGTGGGAGATGTCGAATGTAAAGATGGCAGTGCGTGGTATTTTGCTCAACTTGGAGATGTCCCACCATCCAAAGTCACTTCTTTTAGCGAGTGGGTGCTCCTTGAAAATATCTATCGCGGCGTCGAAAGATCACTTTGCGGATATACGGGCTTTGGATTTAGGGGAAACTCCTCAGAAAGGCAACCAGTTGGAAGGTCACTGTGCCTTCCTGAGTGAGCAAGAGACTCAAGTAGGGCGATGGAGTGGGGCTGGGGGCAGAGGAGAGGAGGGACAGAAGCAAGAGGTGTTTGTTAAGCCAAGGTTGTAGAACCTGGGGTTCAGTGGAGGGGGCAGGCAGTCAGAGGGCTGGTGGGTTGGAGGAGTCAGACGTTTATGATGATTACCAGGTTTTTGTTTGGACGACGGATCGATGCTCATGCCCCCATCTGATGCAAAGATGTAGAAGGACCGAAGAAAGGGCAGGTTTGGATGGAAGAGCTTGGCTCTCACTTGGAGTATAAGCAAAGCTAAAACCAGAAAGTCAAAATCTAATCAAACCTCTGGGTTATCTCTCGGCACTGGGTCAAAATCCAGAGATTTGTAAACAGACAGAGGCAGTAAGTATATCATCATGAAAGGACACTGGATTTGGACTCAGAAGACCAGGCAGGTAATCTGTGTCTACCTAATACTTGCTGTGTAATTTGGGGAAAATTACCGAGCCCTTCTGAGCTTTGGTTTCTTCATCCATAAAGCAGAGATAATGATTATCACCCCTTCTACCTCCAGTGCGTACAGTGGGGGGGAGATTCTCATAAACCACTTGTCCTCCAGGCCCTTGGTCCCTAGTGCCGCAGACCCACTCAGATACGGGGCCCTTCATGTAGGGTCTCGCAACTTTGTGAGGGTGAGGGCCATGGAAGTTTCTGTGTTTTGAAAAGGCAAGCGCAGAGTTCCAAATTCTCCTGGATGCCTTCCATGACAAGGCCCTCTGAGAGACTCGGGAGCAGGGACAATGTGCTGCTTTGTGGAAACACAACACTCCCCGCCATCTGCCTGAGGCAGAGGGAAATGGAGACAATGTCCTGTTCTCAGCAGGAAGTGCTGCCATCAGGAAGAGACAGAAAAGGATCTGTTCCCCTTGAGCCTGAGAAAATGGCCACTGACAGTTCTCCTCAGGCATCCCTGAAGCCAAGATGAGAAGGAATATGGGAATTTTGGTAGGAAAGATAGAAGGAAATAAATACGGAAGCTTAGAAAGAAAGAAGGGATGACAGAAGGAAGGATGATCAGTAAACTGGCTCTGTCTCCTTGAATTTTCAATGATCAGGGTCTAGGTGGCTTCCAGGGCACATACTAGTGATCTGCCCTTGTATCTACTTGCACCTATTTATTCTTCATGATTTCCTGCTGGTGGCATCTTTTTGAGAAGTCATTCTTCACTTCTTGGATGAGTGAGATAGTCCTCCTGGATGCTCTCATAACACTCTCTCTCTCAACATACCCTCTTCCTTCTATTTCAGTGATCTATTTATGTGCCTGCCACCCTCACAAGACTGGGCGATACGTGTCATTACCACCCCCACTCCCCCATGAATGGCCAAGATGGTTGGAACTCTGAGAAATTAAATAACTTTCCTAAGGTCACAGAACTTGCATGTGGCACATCCAAGATTTAAACCCATCTTACTTTGGTTTAATTCCAAAGCTTTTAATTTTTCCCATTTCAAACTGTTTTCTACAACAAATAGATTTCTAAAGTGCCCCTACAGGAAATGTGTTTTCCCTAAAATGAACCTCAAGCTGGACACTCAAGAGTGGTCCCAAGGGTCTTGGGGCAATGAAATATTCTGCCTTTCAAAGAGAATGATCTTATAATTCACAAGTTTGCCTTTCAATTAACTGAGGACTGTGGCTCTTTATTTAATGTTATTTCTACATAATCTAATTTCGGCTGCAGGTTAATGGACCCGTGGGGAGTTATTGCTACTTCAGTTTCAAAAGCATTCAGCAGCATTCCCAGATTATTGGTTGTTAATGGAATCACCCAGCTGTTTTGACTTTCTCCCAATCCTTCATGAGGTGACCCTAGACAACAGGACAAAAATGGAGGCAGTGGGACTCGCTTTTTGGTCGTTGGAACTTGCTGAGTCCTCTCTCTGCCAGGCCCCCCGGCCACACTCGACACCAACTCCTAGAAAACCATATGCTCATAGCCAGACACAGCACATCCTATGCTATTTTTCATGTAAAAACATTTCCTGAGTACCTTGTAGGTCCAAGGTGCTATGGGTACTGTTGGAAGCACAGAGATGGGTCCAATATGGCGGGAAGAAACCCGTTTGGTTGGGATAATCACTAAAATCTCTGAGGTGTGGTTTCCTTATGTGCCTTATGTGCCCATCTGAACTCCCATCAAGATACACTGATTGTTCATTTATTCAGTCAAATAATATACACTGAGACTCTACTACGGACCTGGTATTTTCCTAATGGCGCCTTCTGATGATTCCAATCTTGTAGAAGCCTCTGGTCTCGTAAGGAGTACAGACCAATTAATTAATAAGCAATGACAGCTCACGGTGATGAGTCAACGATGGAGGAAGAAGAGGGGACCATGAGAACACAAAGGAGTTATTCCTGTTCAGGACTGAGGGGTCAGGCAAGTCTTCCTAGAGTGTCTCAAGGTGTAGTCTGAGTTTAGACCTGAATACGAGTAAGAGACAGCCAGAATTATCAGGAGGTGTGTGTGTGGGGCGGGGCGGGGAGGACTGTTCCAGTCAGAGGGACTGTCATAGGCAGATCCAAAGGATGCAGATCATGTTGGGGAAAGTGTGGTGGGGAATGTCCCCAAGTAGAGTTCCGAGTAAGGATACAGGGAAGACGAATGAGGCTGGAGAAAAGAGGCACATGCAGAATGGCAGGCATCTTGTGAACTTGTAAATAGAGTGGACTTCATCCCATAGGCAACAGAGCATGTAAGATTTCACAGGTGAGTGACGAGCAGATTTGGACTTTAGACACATCATTGGGCTGCTCTCTGT
Source organism: Puma concolor (assembly GCF_028749965.1). NCBI lineage: Eukaryota > Metazoa > Chordata > Mammalia > Carnivora > Felidae > Puma > Puma concolor. The sequence continues at coordinate 7,412,348 of NC_141684.1, forward strand.
AGACTTGATTTGGGCATTCAAAACTCAGAGAGTGAGCAATTGGGCCAAAATGATGGCCAGAGCTCCTGAAGAAGCACGAAAGGTAGAGAGAAAGGGGACCAATTTAAAGGGAAATTGGGAATTGGTGCCAACAGAACATAACGTTGGATGCAAAGTGAATTCATGCAACTGCAAACATTTGACTTTTAGAAAAACACAAACTAGAAAGTCGACTTCAGCTTGCCTCAAGCCCAGATTTCCACCTTTAGTGAATTAGTGACACCTAAGTTAATGAGGTTTTTCTATATTGGAATACTAGATCAAAGCCATTCTACTCCAGAGTTTATAAATTTAATAATATTTGAAGAAGAAAGCGTTTGGGAGTCTAATAGCATGAGATGGCTTTGATTGTAGGCTTTGGGGTGATTTGGGATCCAGTAGGTCATGGAAACTTTCCCCAAATGATGACAAGGTAAATGAGTGGCTTTTATTTTAATGAGAGCCATAGCTTCAGTTTCATGGGTTTATTAAATTATGTTTCACTGATGGAATATTTCATTTGCTTCAGAAAGGAAAAAAATCTTCCTTCCTCAAAGGCATGGGGACACAAAGATCAGTGGCCTTTTTCATAGGATTCCAATGGCCTCAGAGCTGTAGAGAGGCAGACTGTCTCACGGATTTTTTTTTTTTTTAAAGTATGAAAAGTTTTCACTCTGGTAAAGATGATGTTTCACATGTTCCGGAAATCACACCCAAGCCTTTGTACCACTGACGTGTCAGCAGAAGTGGAAGGACACGTTGTCTGGAGGCCAAGCAGCATGATTTGGAACACCTGCTTTCACCTAGACCAGATGCACAAGTTTGGAGAAATGACTTTGTCTTTCTAGTGTGTTGTCTTGTCTGTGAAATGAGAATGGTGAGATAATCCACCTCCCAGGGCAACTGCAATGCTCAAATCAAAGCATTTCCTTCCTCACTTCCCTGACACTCAATTTTGTTTTCTGCAAGATGAGGGAAATAAATCCTGTTTTGCCACTTGGCCAGTTGCTAGAGGATCGAGAGAAGGCTGAGGCTCAGGGTGGAAAAAGCGTTTGTCCAGGATCAGACTGGCAGCAGAGTAAGAGCTAAGACTGGGAGTCGTAAAGCCCAGAACCCCTGCCCTGTGCCACCCCAGTGCCCAGGCAATGGGGACACAGGGATGCACTTCAGTGGTGGAGACTCTCTGAGATCTTTCTTTCGTGCCACTGGTTAATGCAGGAAGCGCTCCGATGTGAGTTCAGAACCCTTCATGCACAAAAAGTCCTTGATTCTGAATCCCAAGCTCTTCTCCAACCACAAGCCCCCTCAACAAGGGGAATCTTGTTTTCTACCCCTTTCTCAGCAGCTCCCACCCTGTGTCCACCATCCTCTAGACACCTACCTTCCCAAGGGCCTTTGTCACACAGTGTGTTTGGGGCACTCACCTGAACATTGTCTGCTCCCCTTCGGATGCTGAATTCCCAGAGGGCAGGGACTTGGTGTTGTTTCCATCTGGAAGCCCTCCTGTCACCCAGCTCCCACCTGGCTCCTACAGGCACTCAACAGGGTGGCCAGCGTTAAATCTATCAAAAGAAATTTGACTTCCATATGGTTCACTTGTAAAACATGAAATTCACTGTCTCTGGAAAAGATGGGAGAGCATTATCCCCGGGCGGGCTGGGGCTGAGATGAGGAAGGAGACTCTTTCTAGGTCACTGACTAACACGTGTGTCACCCAGACAGTATCCTAAGAAGCCTTTAGCCACACAGATCCCATGCCTGCTCTGCTCCCTCACTCCCTGTGACAGCTCACCCCACCATCTCCTCCACTATTCCAGTGCTCAGATCCTGACCATCAGATGTGGATTGATGGCGGCACCTGGGCAGCTCAATCGGTTGTGTGTCCATCTTTTGATTTTGGCTCAGGTCACGATCCCGGGATCGTGGGATCAAGCCCTGGATCAGGTTCCATGCTGAGCGTGGAGACTGCTTAAGATTCTCTCCGTCTCTCTGTCTTTCTCTCTCCCTCTCCCCCTATGCCCCTCTCCCCTGCTCACACTCTCCCTCTCTTAAAATAAAATAAATCTTTTAAAAAAGGCGGGTTGCTGTAGAGGGAACAAAATATTAGGGATGCGGTTGGGGATATTTAATAGATGACGGAAACAGGAGGTGCCTTGATGTGTGTCTGGAGACCTTCACTGCCCCCTGCCTGGTTCAGCCATCCATAACTTCTCACCATGTCAACAGCCTCCTAACTTTCTCTCTCTCACAGCCTGCCCAGGGTTTCCCTCTCACCTAGGTCTGTGACAGGGGTGTGAGCTTTGCAGACCCAAGCTCAAATCCCCACTCTGCCACATGGCTACTGCTCTCCCCACCTGACAGATTAGTGGCAAAGCACAGAAATAATATAGTCTGGCACAGAGCAGCCATCCAAGAAATGGCTTATGTTGTTTAAAAAAGAGGGTCCCCGACTGCTCAGCCCGGTGCTCAAGGTTTGCTGCATTCAGGGTCCTGCCTCTCACTTCTCGGCATCCCACCCTCCGACTCTGTACTGCCATGAAACGAGCTCAGCCCAGGGGCTCAGTGTGCTAGCATCTCCACGTGGAAGGATGCAACCGAGTCTTTGGGACCAGGGCGGGAGGCTGGAGTGGTGCTCACCAAGCGTGTCTCCAGCATTTCGGGGGACCACTTCTGACCCGTGAGCCATGAGAGAGGTGACTGGTGTCGCTCCCCAGTGAAGCACGGAAATGCTGATGCCAACCTTCCGGTTCTTTTTGTCTCCACTATAAAAACTCTCCTTGGAGTGCAACCCTGAGATCCACGCGTGAAGGAAAGCTACCAGGGGGAGTCTCTAGGACTTTGCCTGACTAGGCACTCAGCCTCTGCTCTGATAAACTGCACAGATTTGGGGAATGTTTGTTACTACAGCATAACTTAAATTATTCTCACTAATACACAGGTGAAATATTTATCAAGTATATACTATTGCCGACTTCACCTTTCAGTTAGCTAACTAATGAAGCGGAGAAGTAAACAGACAATGACAACAGAGTGCTATACATAGTCAGATACCATTTTCTCTGGGCCACTAGAGCAGGAGCATTTAATATGGCGTCAGAAAAGCTTTTCTGTAGTAACATCTAAATCAGAATCTGAAGAATGAATGCTAGTTTGGGGACAAGCAAGGTTGTTTTGAGGATTTGGTGGCACGTTATATATGAAGCTCATGGTAACTCCTAATAAATAATTCCAAAGTTCACCTTAATTTTCAAGTACTTTTTACCTGGTCACCAATCCCCTAAAACAATGCAAAGTCTCTTCCTTTAATTCTTAGCACAGAAAATCCCTTCTCTATTCTGAATTCTCTCTACCTGGAATTCTAGAATATCCAGACTTACTTTAGTATAGTTATCCTGTATTTTATGGCCTTCACAGATAGTACAGACCAAGCATGAGTCATTCCCCATCTTGTGACTTAGAGGATATGTCTTAGAGACTGAGTCATAAAATCGTAAAGGCGTGGAACATTTGGATGGGAGACCAAAGGAAGAAAAAATAAAAATTCCTCTTGGCATACAAATTATCTTGAAACAAATTTGAAGCAGGATGTTGAAGCTGAAGGTTCTGATAAGCACCAAGAGATAACAGATGAGAAATTCAAAGCCAGATTCCCATGTTTGGAATGTACAAAGGAAATCTCAGAAGACCTGTCCCAGGGCTAAAGGACCCTCTTTCCCACTGAGGATTTGAAGAGGGTTAGGGAAAAGAAGGAGGAAAATCATCAAAGAGATTTTTTTAGCTGGCACCATATTTTGGGGTGCCAGCTCACGTTTGGTGAGACTCTTCAATGGAGTTATCCCAAGATATTTGAAATGTGTTCCCTACATTTGAGGTCTGATTCCTGATCATGAAATGTAGAGCTCAAAGGGGAGCTGATGTACTGACTTGGGTTGGGGGGAGAAACTGGGGAATCCTTCTTTGTGGACACCCAATGTTTCTTAGAACAAGAGGTGTGGAATGTCTCCCATGAGCCAGTGTGGGACTCTTTGGGGTGAGAGAAAGCCATGGTGGGTATATTCCAATTGAAAGGGCTTTCCAGGAGTCAGGACACATCCCATCATCAAGAATCTGGGTCCCTAGGGTCTGAGGAAGAGACAAAGCATCTTCCCAAATAGAGCCGATTCCACCTATGTGGCCGGAGCCTCGGGGGAGGTTCTCAGTGATAGATTTTTTGAAGAGCCTAAAAGTGCCCATGCTTTTGCCAGGTTCTGGGATACAAGGGAAGCTGATATGGCGCCATCTAAAGAGGATTTTACCTATTCTTTTACCTCTCCTTCCTCCCCCACACCAACCCTGGAAGAGTCAGAAGCTTCTGAGAAGCTAGGATCTGAGAAATTGTTGGAGCACAAAACCAAGGAGTAGAGAAGTCAATCCCAAAGCCCCCACCTCTCTCTCCCTCCACAGGCTTCCAGCCTAAAACAGCTAAGTTTGAGGAAGGAGAAAGACTAACTACCAAATCTTGTTTAGGTTTTTGGATAATATCTTGGCCTGGGCACTCCATTCCTGAATCAAGACAATCTTTGGAACATAAGAAAACAATGGAACTTCCAGTTACTTGACAGTAACCAGAAAGTCTTGGATTGGCCTTATTCTCACCCAGGGGCAGGAGAAGATCGCCCCATTGTATAGACTTTAAAGAAGTGGTAGGAGAACAAAATAAAGGTGAATTTTAATTGCTTCACAAGCTGTGCTCGTTCAACCTGCATCTTTTAAAGGATTTCCAAGCACCCCTTTGAAACTGCAGAGAAGAGAGATTTTCAGAAATTACTTAGGAATCAGAAACGGTAACTGGAGATCAGTTGTACCATGCCCCTTAGCATTCACTTAGGATGTGCAAAACGCCCCTCGTGTTTTCTTGATTTAGTATCAACTGTCATGACTTCCTGTTAGGAACCTTATTTTGTCACCTTGAAATTTTCATCCAAGCAGGTTTTCAGGAATAGAATCCTCAGGATTGGGCACGACGGGGTGAGAAAATCGCAGAAGAGCTCTCCCACCGTCTACCTTCATCCTGAGCCATTTTTTAAGGCCCCTGAGCTCTGTCTGTTGTATAACCTGGACTTAGCTAAAATTCTCCGGATGCCCCAATCTACAGTTAAGTCTTTCCTCACCACATAGTCATCAAAAAGGCAAACCAACAAACACACATAGACGCACACCCGAAACCACCTCACAAATCAACCCTTTCAACCTGGAAGAGAAAAGTAGTGAGTTGTTTTTGTTTCTGCTTTTATTACTTCTGAAGGCTACTTAAGGTCACAAAGAAGAAGAAGAAGAAGTCACATGTACCAGCACCCCAAACTTCTAAATTTCTTCTTTAAGCATCTTTTTCTTTTCTCAATTTTTCCTTGCCTGAAGCAGCTGCCATCTCTCTCTGTTGCCTGAAACCCTCCTTCCCACATCCCATCCCAGCTGCTTACCTACCTTGTACTTTGACTTGTGAACAAAGGCCCCACCTCTAGCCAAGTCCTGGGCAGCTGGCCCTGGACATGCCCCAGGCCTCTGAAATTCTTCCTGCGGTCTCAGGTACTTTAGGGTGACGGGAGCTGGAAAGGAGGGTCATAAGCATCAATATGGCTTTGTTGTTGATTCCTTCTAGGGTGTGACTACACATCTCCCCTGGATTTTCCTTTCCTGAGTGTTTTTGCCTCTGCACCCCAGACCTGAAACTGGCCAGCTGAGCCAGAGCTCCAGAAGAATTGCTTCCAGTCCCCCTTGAAATAAATGGGCCTTTGCATTTGTGGGGCCTCCTGGGAGGGAAAGAGTTAATAGGACAGACTCCCTCTAACTCTGACCTCACAGGCAGATCAGTTCCTATCATGGCATATGTTTGAGAAATCAGATAGCCCAAGAAAAATATTAGCTTCTTCTCCCTCCTTTTCTGCAAGCAGAATATGGGCAATAATTTCACCAGTTCCTCAGATTCTGGTCCTGCTAACAAGCTCACATTCTCTCTTTTATCCACTCTCCTCACCAAAGCACTGCACACACAAGGCTATTCAAAATAAAAAATGCAGAAACATGCAGAAACCCACAGAAGCTGGTGACTTATTTTAGTGTGTAAATTGTGTTCACGAATTCAGTACACTTGGGCATTCTCAAAGAGCCATGCTTCCTTGCCATCAACTGGAGGAATGGAACAAAATTATAAATTAAAGCCTATTGCCAAATATGTAAATACATATACATATATATAGGCATTTGTTCCATGAGTGCATCCTAATTCAGGACCTTCTTGTGAAGGCCAGTGACAAATATGTCTGCAAACTTTCAAGAAAGCAAGAGAGCAGGAAAAATAGAATACATTCGGAGAAATAAATTAAATTCTATTTTCATTACAAACAGCAGTCTGAGTAAATTCAGATTGAGGGCATCAGTCTTCACGGATTTCAAAGGTAGCAATACAGAAGTAAACAAATAAAAAAGCTATATCCACTTAAAAGCACCACGACATTAAAAAGTCCAGCAAAAGAAAAAAAAATCATCTCCTCTCTAAGCAATGACAAACTCGGTCCTCAGACAGCTCTGTGGAGGAAAGCTGTCACCGCTTGCATTTTGCATGAGAGATGCATTTTCAACAGAACTATGTCACCTAGTTTTTATTACCTAATTTTACCTGGTGACATCCCCTCTTGTCACCCCTGCCCACACAGCCCGTGTTGAACAGAGGAAGAGGCAGTGAACCTTCTTCTGGCTCAAAATTGGAGTCAGAACTAATCATCATCAGGAGACACTCGGGGGTAATATATGATGGGCCAGGGGTGGCGATGTGGGGAGGGAGAGTAGGATCCCAACCATCCGCCTCAACCTCCAAAGGAGCCACAAGCCCGTCTGGAAAACAGGGCATACTGGGAACAGCCCATCAGTTGTGTCTGTCTTAGGTCTCTTCAACCCCAGTCTTCTTCACCATCCCCAGGGCTCCCTGAAATGAGTGTGATAATTCCTCAGACTGCCTGGATGGCCCCGAAGGGGAGAAGTAAGAACCATAGGGAGAATCACTAGGGAAGAATGTTAGGCTTCTGAAGGTCAGAGCCACTCAACCCTGGACTCAGTTGGTTGGGAAGGGTGGGTATTCTCCAAATACTGGAGGTGTTCACACATGTGTTGGTTAACCGAGCACCCAGGGCAGGAGTGGTCGAGATGGCTCAGCAGGAGAGAGAGGATGGAGCTGAGTAAAGGGCCTCAAATCCCCCAAAGAGCTGACAATGCAGAGCAAAAGAAGGCCTGGAGAGACATTATGCTTCCACGTGAAACAAAGAGAAGTCTCGGCCTGTGCATCTCAGGAGAAGAGAACTACGACCGACAGCGGTGTGAGGAAATGAGGGAAGACTTGGGTCCAGTGCAGGGGGAGCTTCTGGACAGGTCAATCTGTCTAGCTGAAGGGATTTCTCTGCAAGAAGAGCTGGGCTTCATTGCCCCACTGAGGTTTGAGGAGGCAGTGTGATGGAGGCAGGTTTGATGAAAGCTCATCATCAGATGAGTGATGAGTGATCTCATCAGAGCTTTCAAAGGGCCTTCTTTCCAGGGTGACAGTGTGAACCGGACTCTTGAGGGTCCACATGGTCTTTGCGCAACTCTGACCCCATGACTCCTTATGAGATGGGAAATGCATGGCCCACGTGCTGTGCCCCCTTCCCTCCTACCCTTGGCAAACATCCCGAAGCAACAACGGCCCTTTCTGGAGACGTTCTTGATGACTGTCTCCAAGGAACTGTCAGCAGTCAATTCTATTTTGCATCTTTAGGTAGTGCCATATCCCAAAGCGTTTGTTACTGATCCAAACTTAGCCTTGAAAGGCGTGTTCTATGGACTTGACATGGTTGCCTAGGACACCCAACCACAAACAGACACAGACACACACATCTCCTGCCTCCTGCCATGCTTTTTCATGGACTTCATATTTTGGTTAATGGCAAGTCAGGTGTGTCTCCACCTAATCCTTTCTTCCTGACCCTGTGACCACCATGCTTCTGCATAGTCACCATCTTCCTGGGACACTGGCTCTCCTATAGGAGAGTATGTGTACTCCCATTGTCCTAGCTGATCGCCCAGCTGAGCTGGAAGGTGGGATTCTGACAGCCAGGCTGGAGCAAAGGATAAAACATACGCGTCACAACTCTGGAACGTATTTCAGACATACAATAAACTGAGCACCTCAGAAAAAGTTGCCAATGTGGTTTAAGAATCAGAAGTTTATGGACGCCCGGGTGGCTCGGTCGGTTGAGCATCTGACTTCTGCTCAGGTCACGATCTCACGGTCCGTGAGTTCGAGCCCAACATCGGGCTCTGTGCTGACAGCTCGGAGCCTGGAGCCTGCTTCGGATTCTGTGTCTCCCTCTCTCTCTGCCCCTCCCCTGCTTGTTCTCTCTCTCTCTCCCTCAAACATAAATTAAAACATTAAAAAAAAAAAAGAAAAAAAGAATTGGAAGTTTAAAGGGCCAAGCCCAAGTGGGTAAGCAGACAGGCAAGAATGAGATCGGAAGGGAGACATTTATAGTGAAGGGAGCCAGCCCAGGGTGGTAAATGGGATGGGGAACTAAGGGAACATCTCAAGACAATGCCACCAGCATGCACCGAGTGGCCTCGCCCACAGGTGGACAGGCAGGGAGGAGGCTAAAGGGCGATGAGTTTGGCCCCTCAACTCTTCTTTCCTTATTATTTGTGTCAGATTTCCCCACGCCGCTGGGCCTGCCTGGGCAAGGCTGGCTGGGATGGCCCAGGACTCCCCGTGGGGGAAGCAAGCAGATACCGTCTGCCTTAAAGGACTTGGGAGTGAAGGTCTGCACAGGTCCCCCAGGAGATCTTAAAACAGTGCTATTCTCCTGTCACTTCCTCTGCTCTAGAAACATTCCTGGTGCCACCACCACCCACCACAGAGGTTGAAGTCCAGACTCCACTGTTAGACTCTCTCTCCATCCACTATCACATACCTCTTTCCATGCATCCACCTGCTAAGCAAATATTTATCAAACACCCAGTATATGCCAGGCATTCGGGAAAAAAAAGCTGAGTGGAACACACGCCCACTCTCAGAAGCTCATCACCGTCCCCCCAATACATTACTCTCCGGCCCCAAATTTCCTTCACCTGCTCATCTTCTATCAAGCCTATGATAGAAATGAAGAGCCCATTCCAACCTAACAGGTACCCTCAAACCCTGGTGCGAGGGCAAAAACTCGGGAAGCAGGTCAGTCTTGCTTTGAAACCCATTTCTGTTGCTTTCTAGCAATTGTTTTTTGAAACTTTCTGCACCTCGGTTGCCTTACAGCGCTGAAGTGAGGGTCACATGATTGAGGGTCTAGTTCACAGTGAGTGCACCTGCACCATAGTCCTCACTGTTATTGCCGTTGTTATTTTCGCTCTCCTCTCTGAGCCTTGCTGTCCTCCATCCATCTCCGATGAAAGGACCCGACCCGTGCATGGCCAACCCTTTCCAGGCCTTGAGGGGCCAGCCTGCTCCTCTGCTTTCTTCCCACCCGGCACCTGAGAGCCGGACGTGGGATTCTACCTCCTGCAAGGCCTGGGAAGGGACCCCTGTGAAGATGGGGAAAGGTCCTCAGCCTACGTGGGTCCTCCCATAGAAAATCCGGGATGCTGCAACCCCGGAGTTTCAGGCTTACTGTGAAGCGAATGAAGCCAATGTTTCCTGGAATTACAGCCTCATAGCGTCCGCCTGCTTTAGGCTCGCTGCTTCCCTGGGGGTGAGTTCTGCCTGGACTGCCCCACATTTCAGTCCTTCCAGCTCCTTCCATGCCTGGGGCAGGAGGGGAAGACCACCATACTTAAAAATGCCTGAGGATAAGTACAGATCTGTCACCCCTGGAGGTAAAGATCTCTGACAAGAGACTCAGTGACAGCAGACTCAGGGATTATTAACATTTTTATACTACAAAGGAATCACCGGATGATGATGAAGATGAGGATGGGGATGATCGAAATGACAGGTGGTTTTTATCCCTGTCTCTAGTACCTACCTTGGCACGAAGTAGGTTTCGCAGCAAATATTTCCTGTCTAGATTGAATGATCAATGAATTCCTGGTTTTGAAAGTGTTTCCACCAAATAAATTTTAAGTAGTAAGTCACGGTTTCCCTTCCTAATTAGGGAGACGTGCGGGTGAATCCACAGACAATAAATGCAAGCAGGGACCGGCAGCCAAACCATATGAGCAGACGCTGTGGGCTGCCCAACCAATGCCCGTGGCCTTTCCCCTTCTCTGTCCCAGCAGGGCTCAGCTCTCCCGACGGGGGATGAAGGTGCCAGATCTTTGCGGCAAGCGGTGGCCCAGGGATCAGCTTGGGCTGATGAGGCATAAAGAGAAGTATGCAGTGTTCAGAGTTCAGGGGAGACACCCAGAAAATGCTCATCCCCACCCCATGATAAAAACAGATTTAAAACAACACAAAAACAAAGAAGAAATGAAAAGAAAAGAAAGCGCTTACCTCCCTTTTCATTCTGGCATTGACACCTTGGGACCATGAGGGGTGGGATGATTTATGCCCCGAGAAGGTCAGCTCAGAGAAGGGGAGCACTTAGGTCCTTGTCGAGGGCATTTCAAGATGCTGAGTCAGTACTCGAACCAACTCCAGCTGGACGCCTTCGTATTGCAGAGGAAAAGAAAACCCTATTGGTCAGGCCACATTTAGTGGATTAATCTGTTACTGTCAGCTGGAAGCGTCCAAAATGATAGAGTTGTTCCCTGAGTTAGCCATTGCTGTGGTCGCCTGTGACACTCTCCTGTACAATTGCCACAAAGCTGTGGGTAAGCTTTCAGGTCGCCTGTAAGTCGGCCTTATTGCTTTTGGGAGTCCCACAAGAAAAACTGACATTCTTATTTTCCAGAGAAACAAGGAGGGAGACCTGGGCTTTTTTGTTGGACATTCAAGGGACTGAATCCTGCCTCCGCTGCTTTGTGCACGGGCAGGCGCTGACCACCCCAAAACTGCCTTTCGTCGTCTGTGATGGGAGGCCCAGTGGTGGGACGGAGTCCAGCTGGTGGAACTGAATGAGGTCATTCACTGAGGGCACCCAGCCCAGGGCCTGGCGCGGGAAAAGCTCAGTCAGTGTCGTGCTATCATTTCTGTTCTCCACCTGTCGGGCTGCGAGTTGAATGCTTTTCTTGTTGCCTCGAGACTGGCCAGCTCTTGTTCTCCCGTAGAGGAAGGTGAACACTAGGAGCAAAGGAAGCAGCGTGAGTCCCTAGAGAGGCTGGAGGACTGCGGACAGAGGTGAAGTTCAACTTCCGAACCATCCCTTCAGAAGCCTACCCTACTCAGGTTTCTGACCTTATTTGTAGGAGCTGCTGGAAAAGGACTCAACGTTCAGCCATCCCCGCATCGTACGTACGTCCACCTCCTTGGTGATTCCGCATGCATTTGCCCAGGCCATTTCCAGGCCTGGAGAGCCTTCTCTACCACCTGGCCATCCCCTGCTTCTTCCACAAGGCACAGTTCAGCCATGCCCTCCGAGGAAGGTCCTCACCCACCTCTCCGAGTCAGTGCCCCTCTCTGCTGGCCCCACATGCTCCCTGCTGGCCCAGCACAGAGTTCTTCACTGACTGCCTCCTCACCCCCCAACAGTTCCCTTGCATGTTTTCACTAAATGTTAGTTGAATAACATGCCCATAGAAAAAATGGCTGGTAAGTAAACATCATTCTGTGCAGCTGTATACTTCATTTAGGAAAGTTATTTCTCTCTCTCTCTCTCTCTTTTTTTCTGTGAGATAAACCTAATGTGTTTATTACCTCCAGCATTATTTTTTTTTTTCTGGGAACCTTCTGCTTTATTGCTGTAAGGAGAATAGGCTGCCACCACCTTACTTAAGGGAAAGTGTGCAAGGAAACAAAACATATGTTTAGAAATTGAAAAAAGCACAATTAATAATTCATGAGTCACAACAGAAATCATAATGGAAATCTAGATGTGAACGACAACAAAGGCATTATCCATTCAAACTAGAGTGATGTGGTTTAAGAATACTTAGAGGGAAATCTATTGTCTTAGATGTATGTAGTAGAAAAAAATTAAATCTTCGGAAGATATATATTTAATTCAAAAGCTGGAAAAAGAACCATAGAACATAGTGAAAGGAACTTGAAATGATAAAATAAAAATAAAATCAAACTGCAATTAAATAAAAAAATGTAAAGACATTTCTTTTTTTAAAAGGTAGCTAGTTCATTGAAACAATTCATAAAATAGCTGTCTGACAAGATTGCTCAAGAAAAAAGAAAAGACATAAATAACAATAGTAAGAAGGACAAAGGAAACATAACTGCAGTTTCAGGAGAAATTTTAGCAATAAACGATGCAGTGAATAGTATTATCACAATAATCGTGATAACCAGATTAAAATTAATATTTTTAATTAAAAATGACCACAAGGTACTTGAGCATAAATAGAAAGCCTGAAATGACCATTCTGTAAATTAATTTTATGATAAAAAAAAACCTGCCCCCTACAGAGAACACCACAGCACGTGAAAATTGCAAGTTTTACTAAACCTTCTCGAAATGGACAGTTTCTATCATCTACACACTCTTCTAGAGACTAGAAAGGGGACAACCAGCTGAGAATAAAAGGAAAAGCAAAGCCTGCTATTTCCGAGTGGACACATTCGACTATGGGTTAACCCTGGACACCTGATAAGGGTGAAATGTCAGCTCTCTTCTGGGCAGCATAACATATGGTTAAGGAAGGAGGGGGAAAAGCCCCATGATTGTGAACTAGGAGACTTGGAGAGACCATCAATGCTTGTAGGAAGCTATAAACTTGAGCTTCCCTGCATGGGGTTGATGTGTAAATGGGCACGTTGGTTCTGATTTTAGCCCGTGGTTCCTAAATCTACCCCTGGGGTCACTGTCCCCGCACCTGAGAAGTCACTTGGGTGATCTGAGAATAGCCAGTGGACCGCTGCGTCACCTGCTACAGAGACCACCACCACGGAGAGATGGCCTGCCACAGGGGCGGTGTGCGTCCTGCAGCCTTCCCAGTGACCTGGTGCCAGATGTGCCCTACTCAGATCTAGAATGTCCAGCTGAAACTGAGACCACGGCTGGCAGGCGACTGCAAGACCTAAATCATAAGGCAAGATAAAAAACTTACCTGGTAAACTCAATAGCAAAGAGATGAGAATAATAGTGAAAAGGAAAAATTCCTGGCAATAGCGGTTTTGAGCAAATAATGCAAAAATCCCAACATTAGCAAATGGATTCCAGCAAGGTATTTAATCACACAAAAAAACATGAAGAAAAAACGTTCCGTGTTAGAAGAACCTATTGATCAGATTTACCACCTTAGGGGATTAAGGAGCAAAACCATGGACAAATACTTTTGGTTAACTCACCAGCTGTCCCTACCCTTCTCCCTTCTGGCCTCCTTTACATTAAATGGTGCCTACTTTGCAAACAGTCTTCCATATAGATCAATGAAACAAAGGAGATCCCAGAAAGAAAGTCACCCATATGTTGCAACTTCATTTTTTCAGATTTTTTGGTTTATTTTTAAATAATCTCTACACCCAACATGGGGCTTGAACTCAGAACCCCGAGATCAAGAGCCGCATGTTCCATCAACTGAGCCGGCCAGGGCGCCCCCATATATTACAACTTTAGAAAAAAACTAGGATTACAAATCAGTGGACAAGAAAGGGCTGTTCAATTGATGGTACAGAGCAATTGATTAATATGAAAAACAATAAAATTAGATCTCAACCTCATGTCATTACCCAAAAACAAATTTAAGACGAATTAAAGCAAAATTTAAAACTTGTAAAAATAACGGGAACATATTGCGATACATGGGTTGCACAAGATTTTTTTCAATAATACCAAAAAAAAAAAAAAAAACCAAAACACCCTCCATAGCTTATTCTAGAAAATATGAGTAAATACGATCATTTTCACATTGGTGGCAAAATGCAACATACGGAATATTAGAATTTAATATTTACAATTGCAAAAACATACGAGGCAATGTATGCGAAAACGGGCGCCATGTTTGAAGCAGGCACGGAAACTTCACCCCCAACCTCAGGTTGATGGCAGCATGTCCCCCTGGGGAGGGGCAGGGATCAGAAGCAGTAAGAGAGATGGGGCGCCTGGGTGGTGCAGTCGGTTAAGCGTCCGACTTCAGCCAGGTCACGATCTCGCGGTCCGTGGGTTCGAGCCCCGCGTAGGGCTCTGGGCTGATGGCTCAGAGCCTGGAGCCTGTTTCCGATTCTGTGTCCCCCTCTCTCTCTGCCCCTCCCCCGTTCGTGCTCTGTCTCTCTCTGTCCCAAAAATAAATAAACGTTGAAAAAAAAAATTAAAAAAAAAAAAAAAAGAAGAAGCAGTAAGAGAGAACAGGACCTCACCTCTACCTCTGATGCTTTCACGTTTTTTTTTTTAAAGCCCTAAGGCAAACAGAACGAACGTTTACCCCTGTCCATTCTGGATGGTGGCTACCTGCTTATTTGTCAGAACAATGCTGCCTATCATTTTTCAAATATTTGAAATTTTCTACAATAAAAACAGGACAGTGTCCCTTGTATCCTATCTCCCATGACAACCTGGATGAAGTCCAAACATAACCAGCGCTAGACAGAAGATCCTCTGTTACTGGCCCCTGTCTCCTCACTACCTCAGACACAGTCCTCAGTCCACAAGGAACCATTTGTTGCTATACCATACAGGCATACATGTGTTCACACACGCATGTTCACACACACACACACACACACACACACACACACACACACCCCTATGCACCCGTGCAAACAATAGCCCTGATTCCTGGCTCCAAACCTTCGTCCTGTTGTCCCTTCTGTGCAAACTCTTCCTCACACTCTTGGCAGTCAGTCCCTCACTATCCTTCAAGAAGCCGCCAGGGGCATGTTGTCTGCAAGCCTCCGTTGGTCCCTTGAAGCCGACCCCTCTTTGCTGTCACGATGACCCGTGCCTGTCTGTCACTGCACCCAGGGCGCTGTTGTCTCACTATACTGTCTGTGCCAACCCCAGTGGGTCATACCTGCCTTCCTGTTTTCAGTGCTTAGAACAGCGCCACCTAGTGGTCATCCTCCCGGGGCCCCTTGATCGAAGAATGGACTTCCTCCACGTGGACAGCCAGGACAGTTGATTAAATATGCAAGTACCCCCAACAATGTACATTTTTCTTTGGGTACACAAGCGATGTCTTTTATCCCTGCATTTGGCAAGTCTTTAGCGCTCACGGACAGCACATGGGGTTTGGGGAGAGACAACACTGGGCTCCGACCTTCCCCGTCCCCGTTACCACCTGTAAGACTTGGGCCAAGTCGTAATTTAGCTGTGAAGTCCACGCTAGACCCTTTGGGTGAAAACCACCCGTTGAGTGAGAAACGCGGGATGTGAGACAGAGGCCGTGGGCCGGGATGTGGTGAGGACAGCCTTTGGCGGGCCACAGGGGAGTTTTGTAGACCTTGGTTCCTTTTCATAAAATGGAGATAAAGTATCTCACGGAGTCCCTGGGAGGATTAGCGATCATGTGTCTAAGGGACCAAACACAGCACCTGGCCCTCGCAAGAGCTGAACAATCAGCACCTGTTTTGAATGTTACAGCTCTGACTGTGGTGAGGGGGCAGCATGGTGCGTTTTCAACATCTCTGAGCCCTATTTGTTCCAGAACTTCTCATCCCAACTGTAGCCTGCTCCGGGGCTTGAGGTCGTTGGAGCCGAAGCTCTTGGCAACCCTTAGTGTACTTCCGAAATCTTGTGGAGCTTTTTAAAAAGTACAGCTCATAGAGTCTACTGAACCAGAGCCTCTGGACTGGAACCTACTATCTTTTTCTGACTTTACCACCAAGGCAATACAAGCACATAGCCAAGGCCACAAAGCAATAGATTGAGGCACGACCTGTCCAGGCTCCCCTGTTGGAAGGCAACTATCACCTGGGAAGGTAAAAGAAGACATAACCAGGCTTTCCCACCTGGAATGAAGTCCCCATCGAAGTTAATTCGATGTCAGCCACGGGAACTGAGAGATTCCTGATATGTGGCTTGGGGAGGACGGAAGCTGACGTGTCCTCATCTGTAAAATGGGGCAATAACAGTGGCTACTTCCCAGAGTTGTTGATGGACAGAGTTAACAGACAGCTGTTCAGGGGCGCCTGGGTGGCTAGGTCAGTTAAGCATCCGACTTTGACTCAGGGCTTGTTCTCACGGCTCAGGAGTTCGAGCCCCGTGTCCGGCTCTCCACTGACAGCTCGGAGCCTAGAGCTTGCTTTAGATTCTGTGTCTCCCTCTCTCTCTGCCCCTCCCCTGCTCATGCTCTGACTCTCTCTCTCTCTCTGTCTCAAAAATCAACATTAAAAACCTTTAATAATAAAAATAGCTGTTCAGTACATGAGTTCTCTCAGAAGGGATGAGTGGGGATGGGGACAGGAGGCTAGGCCAGGAGTGTAGGCAGGACGCCCACCTGACTGGCGAGCAGGGACCCGGCCCGTCTTCTGTACCAGGTCTTGAGGGCAGAGTCCGCTTTTCTGCGTCTGTTTTGTTTTTGTCTTGTACACCTTTCACCTTCCAGGATGCAACACAGGGCCAGGTTTATGCCTGGGACTCAGTAATGCATGTGAAATGTAATTGATTTATATATTTCAGGGGAGACTGGTCATTGGGATCTCTGCCCTTGAGGGTATTAGAATCCAGGAGAATATCTGAAGGTCTCCGGAAGAAACAAATCAGGTCAAAGCTTGAAACCTTAGCTGCGACTCTGCTCCTTCGCTGTCAGGATTGAAAATGACGAATTGGGCGGTCTGCTGTTTGCACATGGTGACCCGGGGTGCGTCCTTCCCCCACTGTGACCTCAGTTCCCCACCATAAATGAGAGATTTGGACCACAGTCCCAATACCCCCTCATCCTCTAAGCCCCCCACCCCCTCTAAGATGGCAGGTGTCGAGAGAAGCATCAAAGAACCATCTGGGGCAGCTGCCCTGAGGTGCATCAGGCAGCTTCCAACCCACCATGCAAAGCCTTCCCCCGTTCCTGCGGAGATGTCTGCACCTGAGAGAGGCACCTGTCCCAGGGCATAGGGGGAAGGGGAGGCGGGGGCGGGGTGTAGCAGCGCCTGCAGAGATTCCTCCAGTGAGGATTGCCAAGGGCGCCCCAGAGCCACAGTCAACAGCCTTTGGTGCAACCGTTTCTTTGGAAGCATTTTCTCTCTGAATCTCAGTTCCTTGCATCAGGCTTGTGGGTCCCCTTACTAAGGAGGCGTTTGGCAAAGCATGAAGGGCAAGACTTCCCTGGAGAGGATATTTTTCCCTCATATCAGAGCCTTTCAGGACAGTGGTGGTGGGGGGGGGGGGGTAGAATGAATGGGTGTCCAATCAGCTCCTCTCCTGCAGAGGAGCAGGGACAGGGTCTCTCCTTCAGGCCCCACAAGATTTTCAGTCTGAGGAAAGACAACTTCTTTCCGAAAGATCGGACTCAGGTGTCCAGTTCTGCACGAACCCTTTCCTGGGCACCTGCACCTCCAAAGCTGGGCCTCCCCTTTCCTGTGCCCCCAAGACCTGGGCTCTGGAAACGTCCCCCCTGCACGCTTGCTCTCCAGATCCATCCGGATCCCGTGTGCGCTTCCGGACAACTCTCCGGCAGTCGTCCCAGAGGTCCAGGACGGGGTCCCCAAGGAAGGGAGTTCATGGGGCAGGTGGTCTCAGGAAGCACGTGGGAGCAGTGGGGACGAGAAGAGGGAAAGGTCACGGGGATGGTGTGTGAACAGATGAGCCCTCCCCCACCCCACCAGGATTTCCTGAAGAACCTTGCAGAATGAACCTCGAGCTGACCCACTGAGAGTCCACGGCAAAACAGCAGCGTGGACTTGTGGATTCCTCTGCCTATCAATTGGGAGTTTGCCTAGGGGCGTGAAACGTCCTGCACTTGTGGGTGGCCCTGCTACAAGCGGGCTGGGAGGCTCCCCTTAAAGCCCTGAAGCCTGCAAACAGAGGCAGGGCACACAGGACAGCAGGGGGCGCTAGAGAGATGTCAGCGCTGGGTCCTCTCTGCTGCGTAGCTGCTGCCCGTGGTCCACGGTGTCCCTGCGTCGAAAGTCACGTCTCTTGCCGGATGGTCCTCTCTCTAAGGCGCTCTCTGCCTGCGATCTGCTAACTTCCCCCCTACTCCGCCCCATCCAGGTCCAGGCGACTGCCCCCTGCCCACGCCTCTGCGAATGGGATCTTCGTTTCCCTGCCCCACACGCCCAGAGTGTGCGTCCTGTCCTTCCTGCCAGGACCGAGCTGTCACGTCCTGTTCTGACCTAGGCCCTGCTGTGACCTCCTTCCTCCCGCTATGGTCTCCACTCCCACCGACCTCGTGCAAAGGGGGACAGTCAATACATTTTCCCACCCATGGGTGTCCTCTCCATTCGATGCAGCTCGGGCCATTTGCTGTCGCGCGGGGGTCAGGGGCACTGACAGGCACTCCGTTGGTATTGTATTGAACTTCAAGAAGCGTTTTCACCGGACACGGGGCTCTTGCCAAAGGAGGGGCAGCGGTGGGGTTCTGGGACGCCTGCGGGGAGACTCCAGGGCCAATCCCAGCCAGTGTCAGAAGACAACCACGGCTGTGCTAAGGCCGGCCAGGTGAGAAAAGAGAAACTGATCTCTGGCATGAGTGGGAGGGTCAGGAGCTGAGGTCACTGGTCGCTGGGATGTCCGGGGAAATTTGGGTACCAGGTGGGGAAGGAGGGCGTGAAGCCCACATACCGACCTTCCGTTATGTCCCCGCAGGTGCTACGCTATCAACTGGACACAGGCCGCCTCTAGACTCACACGGGGCCCTCTCCACAGGTCATAGGTGAGTTAACCCAACCAGGCCCAGAGGCCGACAGCTTTACAGCCGGGAATTGGCAGTGAGGAGGACTCGGCCCCAGGTGGCCCGGAAGGCTGGCTGTCACAGCGCATTGCATAGCAGAGGCCGGGGTTTGGGGAGAAAAAGGCAAGAGAGGGAGTGAATTAGGCAGAAGCCGGAGCGGAAAGCCACAGCGAAGCGTCGTGTCTTGGCCTCCACGCTGCCCGCGTGTGGGGCCGGCTGGCGCGTGGATGAGCCACGTGGAAGTGCGCAAAGCACATGACACGTGCTCTAGAGCAGAGGCGAAGGACAAGTCCCCTGAGGCCAGGCCCCCCGGCACCAGGACACCACAGCAGGTTCGGCAGGGAGTCCTAGAGCTCAGCCTCCGTGTGGATTAAGATACAGATACTAATCTCTATCTCACTGGCTCACCCAAGCTGGACCCAGCTAAACGCTCACAGAGCACTCTGTGTGCACCCCGATCTAGGTGCCTTCCGTCAATTAACATGTCCAACGCTCGCAGGAACACTGTAGAGATATAAACCTGGAAGGTCCGGGCCGCAGCCCGTGTCCTTGACCGCTGGGCGTCCCTGCCTGTCGATGTAAAGCCTGCCCCCACTTGTCCTGGACAGTGGGCTCAGTCACCGGCTGTGTCGTGTCTGAGCCTGGCCTTCCTTGAGAACAGATCCTCAGGCTGATGAGGAAGTGACCTCTTTGGAAATGTGAGCACGGACACAGGCTAGACACAGAGGGGGTGGGAGAAGTAGGGCAGCCCAAGCTCGTGTTCAAGCTGACATGAGTCCGACACACTTGTGTTATGAAGAGAGCCACTAAGGGCAACCGGCTGCTCCAACTGTGGGATTTGAGAAGCCTGTAGCAAGCATCTCAGAAGGAGTACATCCTGGGAGCCCAGAGTGTCCATCCTGGGAGCAGAGAAGCCCGGCACATGAGGAAAGTGACACATCACAGGTGCCTAAGGCGAGGTGCCATCTGGTCACACCTGTGTGAGTCTGGTGAAACCACAGCTCGGGCTGTGGGGTGGGGAGGCTGAGGAGCTGAGTCCAGACCCCCTCATCTCCCAGTTCTGCTCTTCCTGTTCCCCACCCACAGTCGTTGTTTGCCTCTGCCACACCTGTCCTACCCTAGTTTCTGCCACTGGTCCCAGGCTCCGTTCATTACTCGGTCATTCAACAAGTACGTGTTGACCAGACTCTGAGCCAGGCAAAGAGCTGATATCGGGTGTGGCCTCTCCACTTCTCAGGCTTTGTCCTTTTCCACCTGACCTTCCTGTGCTGCTGGCTCTGAGACACTCTGAGCTGTGCCCAGGAGGGATTCCTTATGTTCGCCTCTGGCTTCTGTGAATCCACCCCGATCCCAACCACTTGGCTCTCTACCTATTTCGTGAGGGATTTCTGTACCTCGCAGGTTCTCAACTTATGTACTCTTCATTACTGTTTCCCAGAGTGTGTTCCAACTAAGAGACGGTCAGGTAAAAAGGGATCGTGGGTAGGGGCGCCTGGGTGGCTCAGTCGGTTGAGCGTCCGACTTCGGCTCAGGTCATGATCTCACAGTTTGTGAGTTCAAGCCCCGTGTTGGGCCCTGTGCTGACAGCCCGGAGCCTGGAGCCTGCTTCGAATTCTGTGTCTCCCTCTCTCTCTGCCCCTAACCCACTTGCATTCTGTCCCTGTCTCTCTCAAAAATAAATGAACATTAAAAAAAAAAAAAGGGATAGTGGGGATCTGGCAGATAACAAGCTTAGGAAACACTAATAATGTCCAACTGAACACTTCGGGAAATGTACCGACTGTACCAGACTGTACCCCGCATTCAAGGCCCCAGAGCCTACTCTGAATTCAGATGACAAAAACGATCAAATTGTATTCACTCCAAAAGAGTTTATGAACATCAGGAGGGAGCAGCATAAGATGATATTTTCAAAGAGTGTGAAGAGTAGATATGCAACATATCACATGAATGTTCAAGAATATTCACTGTTCCCTCCCACATGGGAGGAGTGTGCTCCCCTGCTCTATTGATTTGGGCTTTGGCCAACGGGCTAGAGAAGTGGCTGTATCACTTCTGAGTAGGAGTTTCCCACACAATTGCTTATTTGGGCTTGACCTTCTTGCTCTTCTCCTTGGTCTCAGGGATGGACACGTCCTTCAGAGGGGCTGCCCCTCCAGCCCAGATCCCCAGATGAGAAGACACATGGAGCAGAGGCACGCACTCACTGTCAGACCGCAGCTTCCAGTGCGTGATGCAATACAGAAATGAGTGTCTGTTGCAAGCCGCTGGGATTTGGGGGCTGCTTGTTACTCAGCAAACCTGCCCAATACAGTGTGAGTACTTCGTCTTTTAGTGGGGAAGAGCCAATGATGATGATTTTGAACCAAATATCAAAAGGCATTTCCTTGGGGGGTCTCTTGGAATTAGTTGGCCTTTGGGGGAAAATGTCGCTTAATTGGAATTCTAAATAATCGAATTTTATCACCAGTGAGAGATAACATTTAGTGCCACTTACTCCATAGAAGCTTTGCATAAATCCTGTTTCACCTTCTTCACAAAACCCAGCAGGAAGTATTTCTGTTCTCATTGATAAAAGAAGGAACTGAGACTCAGAGAGAGTTTAACTGGCCCGTCTAAGGTCACACACAAAGGATGACCAGGATTTGAAGTAGGTCTGGAATTCAGACAAAATCTGTATTCTTTCCTCACATCACGCTGAAGCGGCACTCATCAGCTACTGGGAGTGCTAACAAAGGCTTCCTTTGAGAAGCCAGTAATGAGCTACATTTGGTACAAAAGGCATTTCTGTCCTGACACCATTAAAATATTTCTCTTAAAAAAAAGTTCGTAAAAAAATTTCCCCACCCCCCTCCAATTTTTGAAAATATTCCTCCCAACCACAGTGAAAAAAAACCCTTTCTGGATTTTTCAACGTATCTGTAACGGAATACTTTTCCAATGATGTAACATTGGAACAAGGGATCTTTGGATTCTATCAGACAGGAAAAGTGAGAAAGTGTCTCTGAGATTCTCAGAAACATCCTTGGAAACATCCACCCAATGGAGAAGAATTTCTGCCCACCAATGCCAGCCTTGACTCTAGTGTTTTGAAAGACACCCTGCTGACTGACCATCTGCTTGAAGTTGTCTGGACCAATCAATAAACATTGACTGGAAGTCTTCCCTGTGCCAAACACCATGCTGGGCACAGAGGCCAGAACAAACCAGCACTTTACATACATCATCCCATTTAACTCTCATTAATACACCGTGAACTACTGTCATCCCATTTTGCTAAGGAATAAGGCATAATAAAACCTATTATTCAATAAGGAATAAAACATAATAAAAACATTATTACGATTTTTCAAAAACCCAGGTTGGAATTCTAACCCAAGTCAGAGTGGCTCTTGCCACTTTTATATTCTCTTTTGTACCTCCTTATCCTCAGTACATCTTTTGATAACATCAAAGGCTACTTTGCAAAGAGGAGTTAACACAGCATGACTGAACCTGATATCCCTACTGTCTCTTGGTCTGCTTGCAAAGCTGGCCCTTGGCTGGTGTCCAGGAACTTGGATTTCAAGAGGGTTCCACCATCCACTAACTGATAAGGGTGGCCCACAGAACCCAAACTGTTTGCACAAACAATGTGGTTTATGCTGAACTCTTGCTTTCCTTCAAGGAGTCTGGAATTTTGATACATAGGATGCCTATGCAATCAGCCCCGATAAAAACTTTGGGCACTAAATCTGCAGGAAGCTCCCTTGGTAGACAATATTTCGCACATGTTGTATGACTCATCGCAGGAGGAATCATGCTCGTTCTGGGTGGTTCCACCGGGACAGACTCTTGAAAGTTTGTACCTGGTTTCCCCCGTACTTGGCCCCTGCACTTCTCCCTGTGCTGATTCTGCTTTGTGTTCTTTCACAGTAATGAGTCATAGCTGTGAGTAGACTATATGCTGAGTCCTGTGAGTGAGTGAGTCTTCTAGGGAATCATCAAATCTAGGGGTGGTCCCCCAGCATAGCCACCTTCCTGTATCCCAGACAGCAACGGGCTGTCTCAGACCAGCCTTCGGTCATACATCTTGAGGGAAATGAAACCAGTTCCAGTGAGATTCGGGGTCTGAAGGCCATTTGTTAGTGCAAATGTCCTATACTCTCCACTTCTGCTGGACAGTGACCAACCAAAAGGCGTGTATGTCACTTCCAAGCCCCTCAGCCTGACCCAGGGACCTCCGTTGCCTGGCTCTGTCTGCACCTTCAACCTCATTCTTGCCTCCTACTTTACGGCAAGCTGCTTCGCTTCCCCAAACACATGGCTGTCTCCAGCCTGTGCACTTTAGCCCATAACCTTCTTCCTGGGACCTGTTCCCCCTTCTCTGATTTAAGAAATCATACAAGTCATGGCCACTTGGAGGTCGTGTGACCATGGTGTCTTACTGAGGTTGCCATAACAAAATGCCACAGACTAGGTGGTTTACATATAGACCTTTAATTTTCTCAGAACTGGAGGCCATAACCCTGGAGATTAGGGGTACCAGCATGGCCAGGTTTCGGTAGGACTCGATTTATGGGTTGCAGATGGCCCCCTTCTCATTGTCCTCACATGGCCTTCCTCAGCGTGTGCATGTGAGAGAGAGTGAGCTCTGGTGTCTCTTCTTCTCCTTATAAGGACACTACTCTCATCATGGGGGCCCTACCTTCGTGACCTCATCTAAATATAATTACCTCTCTAAGGCCACACCTCCAAATACCATTACCTTAGGGATTAGTCCTTCAACATATAAATTTAGGAAAGGGGGACACACACATTCAGATCATGGCACATGGACAGTTCAGGGGGCGTCTCCTCTGTTCTCCTACCCTCTTACCTCATCTATTAAATTCAACAGATACTAAGTGCCCCCTCTAGGCCAGATATTATCCTACATACTGGGGACGTGGTAAGGGAGAAGGGAGAAGCAGCCTCTGCCTTTATGGAGCTACAGCTTTCAACTTGCTCATCTGGGAAGACTTCCTCACTTCCTTTTTCTTCCTTCGATCTTCATTCTTCTTTGCTTCCTTTGATTTCACTCTACTCTTAGCAAACATTTTTGAGCGGGCACTCCTGTGTGTATGTATTACCTACTTATAAATTATATGCATATTCTAATATATAATGGACAATATAGCAATATAAAAAATACATTTTTAAAGACATACATTAAAAAATGGGGAAAGAGGAGTTCTAAACCGTCTTTCCACAGTGAAACGATGTCAACACGCGGTGTGAACATACCCTTCTTTGGAGCCTCTGGTCCACCAAAAGGGACACCACCTCTTCTGAGTCCTTGAGACCAGCATGGATCTTACTCACCCTTTTGGAATGGACACTTTAACCATCTATCTCCCCACTTCGAAGACCGAGTTTCATTCATCTCTGTGCGCCCAGTGCTTAGGGCAATACTTGTCGCAGAGGGGACTCTTTATAGACTTTTCTGGAAATACACACACATGAAGCATTGACATCATTGTTACAATAACTATGATCGCAATTCCAAGATTTAGGGGAAAGATGATTCTTTTCTTAGACAGGTCTTCCCATAGTTCCTTGGTTGGGTCACCCAAGGTTCCAGGTCTTGAGCCCACATACTTCTGAAACCAATGAAGTTCACTGGAAACCAATGCAGACTGAGTCATGTGACCTAACAAACTGAACATCAAATTGTATTAGGGCTTGCAGGGCTCAGGCACTGGGCCAAGTGCTTTAATGCTGCTCTCTCGTCTCACCAAGCACCCCCACGACGAGTCTGTGGTATCCCACTCTGAAGAAAAGGAAACTTTGACTTAACACAAGAAGAGACTTTGCCCAAGATCACCAGCTAGAGGTAGGATTAAGACCAGGATCCAAGGACCACCTCTGTAATCACTATACCAAACCGATTCATATAGGACTCTAGTATAAGCCCTGTCGTAGTATATTAATGGACATTTGTGGAAGGAAGTCTTCAGTATTTATTTAATACTATCTTTTAAGCATGTCTCCATCACTGGGATGCTTTCACGTCTGGCAAGTGACGGGATGATGGGCTTCCTGAGTGTTCTAGAGTGTGGCGACTGGAAAGCATCGGGAACCCAGGTATTCGGTGTTGGTGTTCCTTAACTCAGCGCGACCCTACTGGCTGGAAACAGACCAGCACCACTGACCGCCATACCACTGTCTCCTTCATACCCCGCTGCTCCGCCCCTTTGAAATATTGTGCAGTGGTATTATTACAAGTAAATGGTCCCAAATCTGTGCTGAAATTGTTCTGGGAGGCGGGGCATTCAGACACTCTGGCAGCAGCTGACCTTTAGCTAGTCTCCTCCAACTGTGACCCAATCAGGCATAATGAGCTTAGAACAGGGCTCAGGATTGTTTTCTCTCTGCTTTTCTTGTCTCCCAGCCTTTATCGGTACTTTAGCAGAAGGCTGTTTTTCCTTCTGTACTTATTTATATTTAGCCTGAGCATCCTGCTAATTACAAAGCAGTTACAGGAGAATTAGGGACACTATATATAAATTTGCCATTTATGCAAATTGCAAAGAGAGAACAAAGAAAAATTAGCTTAATTAGTGTAATTGCTAAAAAAGCGGGAGGTGAGGCAAACCCAGCTTTAATCAAAGAAGAGGCGAAGGAAGTCTCAAGGAAATGGTGACCCAAATCAGCACAGATCGGAGGGCTCTGACCTTTCACGATTTCAAGACCTTGCTGAGACATTGGGACGACATGAGGCCGTGGACAGGAGGGGCAGAGCCTTCTCAGTATAAAAGCGCCATGTGGGTGCCTAAGACACGAAATGAAACACTTGCACTTGGAACGTGATTGATATGCTCTGAGAGGGGGCACCTGAGGTGCAGTGTTGAGAAAGCAGAAAATAAGCCTTTGTGGAATCTTTGTCCAGCAAACACATTACTGAGCACCTACTAAATGCTGGGGACGGTTTAGACACTGAGGGCACAAAAATGAATAACACACAGTCACTTCCCTTAAGGGGCTGGGGAGACAGAAATAAAAAGGCAATAAACAAATGACATGCGAAGAGCAAAATAGAAGGCCTGAAGGATAGGGTTGCCAGATTTAGCAAATAAATGTATATAGCATGCCCAGTTAAATTTTCAATGTCAATTAAATTTCCAGCAGGTAAACAACAAATGTATTTTGAGTGTTAAGTATACCCCAAGAAATTTGGGGGATGTATTTATACTTCAAGAAAGTAATTTGTTGTTCATCTGAAATCCAAATTAACTGGCGTCCTGTATTTTTCTCTGGCACCCTCCTGAGGAGGTACATAGGAACAGGGATTCCCCCTGAAAGCAGAAAACTGTCCTTTGGCAAAGCATCTTCAGGTTCCTCTGCCTGGTGTGTTATTAATGGAGAAGTAAAGGGGGAAAGAAGCCATGGGTGAATGAAGCTGGGACATCATGAGGCCAGTGGAGGGGAGAGGACCCCAAGGAACACTGGTCTCTTTATTTCTGTGATCATCCCCCACTCTGTGTCCAGCTCCAACTCCCCAGATCTCCAGTAAAACTACCCAGACACGTAAATGCCTGTGTATATAAAGGGTTCTGTGTTCTTTGGCAGTCAAGGAGGGAGCAGAGGGCCGCATCTCGGCAGATGTGCTATCACCTGTTCCGTGGCTTTGCGTATTTCAACTCATCGAACCCTCACAACAACCCCTAAGAGGCAGATTATATGATCCCCATTTCACAGATGCAGAGACAAGCAGAGACACTAAGGTGCTGTGCTACCTGCCACATGGGCTTTGCCAGCCAACACCAAAATAACCAAAGGGAAACCCGACCGGTCACTCGCCTGTCTCGCTTAAAAGATAACCTTTGATGCGCCCTCTTCTCCTTCATTCAGGGTTTCCTTTACAAGAAACAGAAACACATAAATAGCAAAGCCAAAAAGAGTTGTTGTTTTTTTTTTTAAGTATGGAAGGGGTTCATTTGGCACACAAGAACTCAAGGTACAGCTCAGCCTCATAACGGACTGGAACCAAAAGTCTGAGTTATTCTATTACTCTTGGTCATCACGGTGTTTGTTTTTGGCTTTCTCAGTGGAGGCGAAAAAGACCAGAAATAGTCACTGTGACTCCACATGATTTCACAATGCAAGCAACCAACCAATTGGGTTGGTGTATCACATACCCCAAATGACTGAGAGGAAAATGAGAGAGAGATCAGCTAAGCCCAGCTGTGACTTGTTTTCTCTGGGGTCAATGGTCTCCCCTTGGTCCAACCAACTTTGGCCAATCAAGAGTGGTTTCTGTTACAAACAGCGCGGGCAGGGTTGTGGGAAGGGGATTCTCCGAACAGATGTACATGGGCAAGAAATGGTTGCCTTAGCAGCTGTGACAGCTTTTCTTCTTTATCCCCTTGGATAACATCCTCATCATGGTTGATACCTCTGTCATCCCTGACTTTCTTTGACTAGGGAGTTGGACATCTCAGACCTGCCTCACCAATTTACCTTGTGTTCCTCTTTGTCCCCTTTCTACGGTGATGACATTTTCTGAAACAGCCTGGGGGTTTTTTGTTTTGTTTGAAATGTTCCTCTCTGGTTTGTTTTGTCCGATGACATCCTACATTTCATTTTGTCTTAGGATGTTTTGCTGTCCTCTTTTGTGACTCAGAGGACAAGGATGAAACTAAGCAGGATCCTTGGTGCTACAAAGTGCGGAACACGTAAATCCAACACTGATTCTCAGGAGCCTCTTATCAAAAGGTGATAAACGTCCCCAGGAGAAAAATTATGAATGCAGTCCCTGAAAAAAACAAACATCAAAAACTCTCATTTTCTTTTTATTTATTTATTTGTTTATTTTTTTTTTATTTAAATTCAAGTTAGTTAACATACAGTGTAGTCTTCTAATCACTATCAGCATCTACCTCCATTCTTGATGGTGGGGTATGATTGGCAAAAATGATGGAAAGAGCCAGTAGGAAATTAGGAAAGATGTTCAGGGTAAAATGGGGTTTAGGGCTGTGTAAAGTTTGGAGAAGTTTCTTCCTTCAGAGCTTGCTGGGATTAAGATATCTTATCACTAGGGTGACCATATAATTTGTCATCTAGATTGTAGTGTATTTGAGAGTGAATAGGTGTGCTATTCATAATCACACTGGAGGGGTGCCTGGGTGGCTCAATGGGTTAAGCGTCTGACTTTGGCTCAGGTCATGATCTCATGGCTCATGGGTTCAAGTCCTGCATTGGGCTCTGTGCTGACAGTTCAGCGCCTGGACCCTGCTTCAGATTCTGTGTCTCCCTGTCTCTCTCTGTCCCTCCCCCACTCACACTCTGTCTCTCTCTCTCTCAAAAATAAACAAACATTTAAAAAAAAATTTTAAAGAATTATGCTGGGAAAGTGAGTGTAAACCATGTCTGTCCTAGGTAAACCAGGATCTATGGCCATATGGCCATATCCGTCTCCTACACCTGAGGTGGCTGCAAGTCTCACAAAGTCTGCAACATCTAACAACTGCCAGCTAGACTGGCCTTGTCTTCACTGTTGGAGACCATGGCTGAGTAAGGATGGGGATGGGGCAGAGGAGACTCACTTGCTGGGTAATACCATTCAGCCCTCTCCAAGGCAACAGTGGCACAGTTTGGCATCATGTAATTGCTTCATGCCCAACAGTTGTGAGTTACTGTTTCATTTACAATAATGTTATTTACTTGTTTATTTTTTGTACTGTGTTGAGATTAAAGAGCAGGAACTGAATTTTTGATCTCTACAGCCTTGATGACTAGAGCAGTGTTTGGCAGAATAGAGACAATCGGTAAAAGCCTGTACAAAGAAAAATGTAATGGCTTAAGGTCTTCCAACTTCAGAATCATCCTGTGATCCTTGAAAATGTGGAAGGCATCTGAGAAAAGATAACATCTCCTTCCTTCCTTCCTTCCTTCCTTCCTTCCTTCCTTCCTTCCTTCCTTCCTTCCTTCCCCTCCCTTTTTTCCTTCCTTCCCTCCTTTCCCTCCCTTTTTTCCTTCCTTCCCTCCCTTTTTTCCTTCCTTCCCTCCAATCCTGATCCTCCTTCCTCTGATTTTCCATTCAGTGCTACAGTCCAAGCAAGAGCTCTAGGTCTTTGTCTCTGCAGAGCTCCTAGAAGCCCTGTAAGCTTAGGGTTGTTCTGGCTTTAAGTAGACCTTCCACATGGGCCTTCGGGTCAGACCAGAGATGAAACATAGTGCCTCTTTGGAAGGTAGAGACACCTAGAAATATCAGCAGGGCTTAGATATATCCATCGTATGTTTCTCTGTAAGCTATGACTTACACCCATGCAACAGAATGATAAAGTTGCTAAGAAGATGTGCTCTAAGACTGAGGGAACAAATATAACTACCCCAACAAAGGGAATCCACCATGGCAACAAGCTCGGAAACAACTGCGTGAGGAACAGAAGAAAGGATTGGGATGTTCATGCTGCAAAAGAGAAGATGTGGTGGGGAGGGGTAGGCAGGGACTCAAAATGTCTGAAACCTCATATGTGGGAATGTGGGAACTTGGCAAGGTCTCCAATGGGCAGAACCACGACCAGTGGGCAAAAGCAACAGAGAGTTAGTTTTATTGTTAAGTAAGGGCCATGGATCTTTAATGGCTATGTTAATAATCATTCTTTAATAACTGGTCATTTATAGATTATGCATGTGTGGACTCTTATGTTTTGAACCTAATAATTTATTTCCTCAATTATTCAATGGTTTGAACCTAATAATTCATTTCCTGGTGGTGGTTGTCCTTCGTGGACACATCTGACAAATCATGGAGTGCTTTGAATCCAGAAAAAGTGAGCAATTGTCTTGGGGTTACCCTTTTATTCCCAAAGCTCCTGTGCCAATAGATCCAATTGTCCCGTGTCTAATTCCACTTCTTCTTGGATTTACAAAATGTTTGGGTTTGACATGGGCACTGTGGAGGAGGCGAGCTCAATATAAGTCAAATGTATTGCTGCCCTCCAGATGCTCCAAATTTAGTAGAAAAGGAGAGACACAGTCAAAAAGAGCGTAAGAGTGAGTTTGAGGTTCTTTTGATTTCCAGTTCTACCTCCCACTGAGGTGGAAGCCCTACTCTAGAATCTCAGTGGAGGGCTAACTTAGAGGTTATCTAGCAAGGTCACCAAAACTTTCATATCCTGTATGTCGCTTGATATTCCCAAGGACGTGGAGAAGAAGGACATCTATTTTGCCTCTTTTCCAACGAGGGAATTGAGGCTCAGAGGGGTCACACCAGCTGCATAGGGACACAGCTAGGAAGCCCCAGAGCTGACTATTCGGATCCTAAATCCCACAGTGACCCCTTCCCCTACACGGACGATCAGATTTGTTGGAGGTGATACTGCCCACAAACTACTTGTGATTTAGGAAAATAGGGTGGACCTCTGGAGATTAAACTGTAAAGTCATTGAAAACCAAGTGACCACGAAAAACAAATGCCATGATGGGATAAAACAGCAGTGTAAATAGCACAGTGTAGGAACACACAACACATTTCTAGCCCCTGGGAACTCACACACTTAGGGAAGGAAGGCAGGTACACGAGTGGGGACAAGGCAGGCAATATTTGGAACATTTGGGGAGACTCCCCAAGTGAGAATGTGCCATGTAGGAGTCTTAAAATGAGCTCACTGAAAGAAAGTCGCTGTGTTTTGTTGGCTACAGACAAAGAATAATGTGCCCCACCAATTTAAACACACCAGGCACTGGCTCACAGAGCACGTTTCAATACTGCTCAAGAGCAGATGATATTTACAGAATGAGGTTTCTAAAAAGACATCCTTCTCTTCTAATGGAATGAAACTTTTGGAGAAAGAGGAGGGAGGGGATGTCTTTTTGTGTGGACTCTAGTGAGATGTGCATAATAGCCACACAGTAATTGGATTAAAGGGGGTTACTACTCACAGGCAGATGTAAAAGCTTACAAGATGTTTGAATGGGAAGAGAGAGGCTTCAGGTTCTAATTTCCTTCATTAGGAACAGCAGGGTTGGCCAGAAAGGGGAAGTGGGAACCAGCCTTGCATACAATGTACATGGCAAGGTGGGATATCTATTACTGCAAAAACAATTTACTACCAAAATTAGTGGGCTAATGGAATGATTTATTATTGTCTTTCTTGATTCTGTGGGTTGACTGTGCTCAACCAGATGGTTCTCACATAAAGTTCCTCATGTGGTAGCAGTCAGATGGCAGCTGGGGCCACGGCCATCTGAAGGCCTAACCGGGCTGGACATCTGGGATGGCTCACTCCCATGGCCAGCACTTGATGTTGGCTCGGAGTTCAGTTGTGATTGTCAACCAGAATCCCTACAAGCGGCTTCTCTATGTGTTTGTGGCTTCTTGCAGATGGTGGATGAAATGAAGTGTCCCACAAGCAAGAACTCAAAGAGAACCAAGAAGAAGCTTTTATGGCTTCTTATGACCTAGCTTCAGAAGGCCCAAAAGGTCAATTCTGTTGGTGAGGCCCAGTCTTTTATGTGTGAAGTAGAGGGCTGCATGAAGTCAGGAAGAAATGATACAGCCCAGGCATTTGGGAAGCTAAAACCTAATGAGTAAAATAGATGTGTGATTTCATATCTGAAATTAGCTAATCAGATACTCTGATAAATATCTGTCCAAGCCATGTGGGGTCATGAAAGAATAGTTTAGGAGGGTGGGGGATCAGAGTGGGCTTCAGGGAGGAGGTGACTACTTGAACAAGGCAGGAAAGGAAAGTCGTTCTTTGCCCTGGACTGTGTGTTGTGTGTATGTGTGTGCATGTATGTGTGTGTGTTGTGTGTGTGTGTGTGTTGTGTGTATATGTGTGATGTATACGTGTCTGTTGTGTGTGTCTTACGTGTTGTGTGTATGTATGTGTTGTGTATGTATGTGCATGTATATGTGTGTATGTGTGTGTGTTGTGTGTATATGTGTGTGCTATGTGTTAGGTGTGTGTTGTATGTATATTGTATGCTGTGTGTGTGCATGTGCACGCGCACACGAGTGTGTGTAAGGGTAGGGAGGAGATGAGGGAAAGGCATTTAGTAATTCAAGAGTGAGGAAACAACAAAATGAATCCAAACAGTCTGATGCATTCTGGGAATTGTAAGAGACTCAATATTGCTACACAGTGGAAAAAAAACACAAACTGAACTATAATTGCAAAGGATGTTAATAGAAATCTTCTGAAAGTATTCATTGAATTAGTAAGCTTAGAAACAAAGTTAAACTGCCCGTAGTATTTCTTACATTTTATAATATAATACGTATTACAAATCTTGGCCATTTTGGTGGCACAGTAGATGGGCCAAGAGTATACCCCGTGGTTTAAGGTATATGCGCAAGTAGGTTTGGCCTTGTCTAGACTGTAATTTCCACAATGTTGGGTTAGTCCAAAGAAGACAGTACGACAAGCAGAGAGTTTACAAGAGTAAGTGGGGACTGGATTAAGAAGTTTCGCCATTATCCTCGGGTCAGTTTCCAAATATTCATTAAACACATACTACATCCCTGGCACTCTTTACGGCACTGGGGCTCTATCAGCAAACAAGGCAGAAAAAAAGTCCCTGCCCCATATGGCTTACCTTCTTCTGGGGAGAGACAGACACTAAACAAGATAAATAGGAATATTATACAGTGTGTTAGGTGATGATAAGCACAACGTATAAAAAATAAGGCAGGAAGGAGGTGAGAAGAGAGGTAGGGATCTTACATCATCTGGGCAGGGGGCAGGGCAGTGGAAAATGACATGTGATGACAGTTTCAAAGGAAGAGATCCAGTAAGCTCTGTGGATGGGGGCTCCAGCTGAGGCAATAGCAAGGTCCTGGAGCAGAGGATTCTGGTTCATTCAAGAAGGCGGAGAGAGACCAGTGAGCAGGTGGAGTGATTCCAGGGGATGTTCCTAAAAGAAGACCTTCTGCCGGATCGCAGAGGGCCTCCGGATCCCCAGGTCTTTGGCTTCTAGCCTGAGTGAAATGTAGAGACCCTGGAGGGTTTTGAGCACCTGAGCGATAAGACTGGCTTGCTTGTGAAAGGATCTCTCTTGCTAATATGTAGGAAACAGACCAAAGGGGGCAGAAAAGGAAGCAGGGGCACTAATTAGAAGGCTTTTGCATTAAGCTGGCTGAAACATGTTGGGGTCTATACCAGAGTGAAAGCAGAAGAGCCAGTGGGAAGTGGCTGGATTCTGGACGTACTTTGAAGGCAGAGCCAATGAGACTTGCTGGCAGATAAGATGCAGAATTGAGAAGAAGAGAGGACTCAAGATGATTTCAAGATTTTTGGCTGCGCAACTGGAAAGGCAGGAGTCCTGTACCTGAAGAGGGACATTTTCAGGAGTATGTTTGAGGCAAAAGAAGCTAGGTATTGGAGGAAGTGAGTTTGGGAGGCCTGGAAAGAAAGGTATTTAAGCAAGCACGTTGTGCGATTGGATGAACACTCCAAGCTGAACTTCTCTGCCGGCCTTAGGAAGGATAGATTGGAGAGGATGTATAAACAGCAAGATGCTCAGGAGTAGAGGAGGCAGTCTGGAAGCTAAAACAAAAATCGAGAAAGAAGCAAAGAAACTGATCTGGAGCAGTAGGTTGAGAACAGGCAGGTTCGAAGAGGCCAAGGACAAGAGGAGTCATGGAGGTGAGGTCAGCAAGCTTTCGCAAGTGGCCAAAAGTGGGAAAGTGGAGGTACACATCAGACTTGCTTACAGCTCGGGATGCAGTGTGGATGTCGGCCCTTTTACAACAAGTAGGAAAATAGAAGATGGAACAGTTTGGCCAATGAAGACAAGGACTTCTGTGAGCAACCCGATGAACTTCAACTGCCCTAGTAAACTCTACGTGAAAGTGTCTGGGGACTGTTGATGTGGCCAAGACGTTTACTGCTCACAAGTCTCCTTTTTCCCACTGATGCAGATGGGCTGGGTCTGAGAACCAGGGGAAGGTCCCATAAAACCAGCCCAGGGGCCCTTGGCTTCACACAGGATAGAAATCAAGTGCGAGCCAGAGAAAGTGAAAACAGAGTTTACTGAATAGCACAAGTAACAGAGAGAGGATAGCAGATGGAGTATTGGGGGACTCAGAAAGGAGAGAAGGATGAGTCTCACCATTGCTTGGGGTTAGGGTTTTGCGTCGGAAAGGGGTCCAGGGTAGGTGTTCCTTCAGGAATCCGAGGTAGGGCCCAATGAAAGGCAAGTGTCAGGTGAACAATAGGTATTATTCTGTAAATTACTGAAGGTAGGGATACTGATGCCAGTATCAGCTGAAGTTTGTTTGAAGCTGATATCATGAAACATGTCTGAGATCTGGCTCTTCCTAGGTGTTATCAGGTGTTTGAAGCCTAGGAAAAAGCTCAGAGAATGATGAACTTTCTTGCTTTCCCCGCGAAGTAGGAACACAGCTTCTGTGGTTTATTCAGGAGTGGAACCTAGCAGAAGAACAGCGGTGACAGAGCCTTTCTAAAACAGAATCCCTTCACCTCCCTACGTCCCCAGCACCTTCACCGTTGACAGGGTCACATGACTAGTTCTGGCTAATGGACCGGGTGCCCAAGTGATCTGTGTTGTTTCTAGGCCAAAACATTTAAGAGCCATTGCGAAACCAGCCAGCTCCCTACTCCCCTGCCGCAGAGGAGAGGAGCTCCATGTGTTCAGATGTGGCTTCCACCTCCGAGTGACTCTATGGCACTTCTTCAACCAACTTGTGTTGGACCTGTCTCATGACCAAGAAATAATGATATGTGAAACCCCAGAGTTGAGGGTATACTGTTACTGCATCACGACCCATGCTTCCTTTGCCAATACGGTTGGATGTATGTGTATGAAGCTCAGGGGAAATGTGTTGGAATTTTACCAGCATAAACACGGCCGTTAAATGTGGGAAATGAATGAGACGGCTTACTGAGAGTCTACCTAGTGAGAGCCCTGGTGGCCAGAGGGAATGGCTCCGAGGGACAGCAGTAGTTAAGAAGAAAGATACAGAAGTGCATTCAGACACGTGGGAGAACTGAGACCTGGGAACCAAGACAGAAAAGAATGTCAAGGAGAGGTCAGAGGTGCCGAATGCCTCAGGAGTTACTCACTTCAATTTGTTTTAATTTTAAAAAACATAGATGGACTGCTGCTTACAGTCTAGGAAAGTGGAGTGAGAATTAACGAAGAGACCAATGGATAGAACAATGTACAGATCATTTGATGACCTTGGACTAGAGTTCTTCCCTGGACAAGGATGTGGGCAGAAGCCAGACTGGGATGGACGGGCAGCATATGGAAGTCATGAGATGGAGCCCACCTGATGTGATTCTTTGGGGCTCTTGCAGGAAAGAGAAAGGGGAAGATAAGGCAGTAGCTGTGAGTGACACGGGGTAGAAAAGTAATACACTATGTTCTTACCACATGTTAGAAAGCATCTGGTATCCCAACCATGCAGTGAGGGCAGAATCATTTCCCCATTCCTCCCAGAGAAAAAGCACCATGTGGTGGTTATCCTTTGAGATGCAGACCCGGAGACTCAGAGAACCAAAACGTCTGGCTTTTCCATTTACCAGCTCTACAGACTTGGCAAATTTACTTAACCTGTCTGCGCCTCATTCCTTCATCTGTACATAGGAGGAATAATACCTTTCTCATAATTGGTTAGGAGGATTGAATAGGATAATCAACTACCCTGGTTTTCCTAGGACTGAGGGTTTTCCCAGAACATGGCTCTTTCAGCGCTAAAACCAGGGCAATTCTAGGCAAACTGGGACACGTTGGTCTTCCTATGGTCGAGTGCATTAAAAATGTTCAGCACAGTGCCTGGCAAGCAGTGAGTTTTACGAAGAGGTAGCTACTCCCACTGCTGAACTTCTGCGTGCCTCAGTTGCTTAATCTGTCCATTGAAGATATTAGAATTTGCAGAATGGAGTTTTGTGAAGATTAAAAGGATGAAGATAGATAGATAGATAGATAGATAGATAAAATGGTGATGCAATCCACATGCTTCACAATCTACATGGTAAACACTCAAGAGCATTCATTATTGTGATGATGGCGATTATGATTACAGTGATAATGACGAAGAAGAAACGGGCTGAGGGAAGTAAAACACACAACTAATTAGTGGAAGAAGTGGAGTGTGAAACCAAGTTGGCCTGCCTCCAAGGCTCTGGGTTTTCCCCCTGTGTTGTGGCGTGTTGTAAGCCAGTTCAAGGGGTGATTATGTGGTGATGTGGCATCTGAACCCAGCCTTAAAGGATGAATCGAGTTTGGCATTCATTCATTTACTGATTTAATCAGCAAATATTTATCAAATACTAATCACGGACCGGACACTCTACAGTGTGAATAAAATAGATGTGCAATTTTAATCTAGGAGATTATGGAAATTGGAAGGGTAGGAAGCAAGAGAACACCCTAGAAAGAGAGAGGGATGGCCTTGGTTTAATTTCCCGCCCTACTCCCAAGTCAAAGGGAGCATTCGCACAGGTGAAGGTCCTTGAGAAGTTAAGCCCACTCTACAAATCCTGAGGGAAGAGTTGACCTCTAACTGGAATGTCATCTTGTTGGGGCACCTGGGTGGCTCAGTCAGTTGAGTGTCCGGCTTCAGCTCAGGTCATGATCTCATGGTTCATGGGTTCGAGGCCCGCATTGGGCTCTGTGCTGACAGCTGGGAGCTCAGAACCTGGAGCCTGCTTCGGATTCTGTGTGTGTGTGTGTGTCTCTCTCTTTGCCCCTCTCCCGCTTGTGCTCTCTCTCTCAAAAATAAATAAATAAACTTAAAAAAAAGAATGTTCTCTTGTTTATTAGCTTTGACCCAAACAGGACCATTTTTCACACGCTCATCAGGCTCTGTCTCCCTGGTCATGGCAGCCCCTACCTCATTCTAGCTTGTCACTGCAGGTGATGTTCTAACTTCCTGCCAAGAGCTAATAACACGCCAAGAGAGGCTGCTGACAAGTAAACACTGCCTCTATTTTCAGTCTTTTTGCCATAGATTTTGGCAGATCTTCACTCTGAAATTCAAGGGTAACCCCTGAGCCTTCCTTTAAGAATAAATACTCCTCTGATATGCTCCTTTAAGCAAGGTAAGTAGACAACAGATCTACTATGTGATTTGAAACTGATGAACGAGAGACGTACAGGGAGCTCCCAATTAACAAAACCTTTGCTAACATCCAGCACCTTCTTTAGCGAATCCTGTCCACGGAAACAGCTTCAGCTGGCGCAAGAGGCGTGGGCTCCTTCTTTCTCAGATCCTGTATCTGAATGGGTCACTGGGGAGGAATTTATTTCAACAAAATCTCTCTCAAGAATCAGCCTATTTCAGGCAAGCCAGAGAAATAAGGGCAAAACCAGGTGAGTCAACCGTAAAATGGCGAGCAGGCAAACGTCAGACTTCCTCAGTAGAATGCCAGCCAGCCGGGAAGCTGTGCAAGTAAGTGCCTCCCATTCCCCAGCATCCCCATGGCCTAAGAATAGAGACCCACCAGGTCTTCAGGACCCACGCACTGCGAAGCAGGAGATCCAGGCCTCCCAGTAGACTTCCTGCTGTGGTAGAACTTCTCACCCAACAGACAGAGACCTTAAGATCTGGAGTTGGAATGTCTTCCTCCGGAGGCTGGGAGATTTGCATTCCTAGGACCTTGATCCTTCCCAGGGTGTCCTAAGACTCAAGTCTGGCTCGATGTTCTTAGATTCCACAGGAAGGAAGCCAAAAAAAGCAAGATTGGTTGGAAAGTCCTGAGAACAATAGGCCGTAAGCCAGGTGCCAGGTTTCATCCGCAAAATAAAATGAAGAGAGAGCACTCAGAAAGGAAACCAGAGGGTCCCGGATGATTGCACCTAATGAGGTCTTTGGGAATGTGGGGAGCTGGGTAGAGACTGTAGCACTGAGATGGAGGCCGGACAGCTTCAAGGACAAAAGAGTTACAGTGAGGCCCTCTCTCCTTCAAACCCAGTCCCTCATTCTTTCGTTCAGCCTCTCCTTTATTGTGGTCACTTAACCATGTTGTTGTTCCAGAAGGCCACCATTCAGTCAACTAATTGAGTATATGCACATCCATCAAGTTTGCTGGTTACAGCAAATTGTCCACCAGGTTCTGAGAAACCAGCTTTAAGCTGTACTTCTCTTCAGTTAAACTTGCATTTGCCTGATGGTCCCAAAGGCTCACACTATGGGGTATGGCTTTTGAAATACATTTCCTCTCTTTATTAAAAAATAATTATAACAAACCTCAGAGCCTGATATAAGAAAGATCTTTGCACAAATAGATTCAGGAAATGCACACTCCATCAGGCCCATTGCAGAGACTGAGCGCATCCAGGTTCCAGATGGCCCAAGAACGAGGCCGCACAAGGGGTCTAGGACTCCAGGGACCATCCCACAGGATCCAGCTTGGGATCCATCCCAGAACAAGCCACTTATAAAATGTTTTCTATGGGGCGCCTAGGTGGCTCAGTCAGTTAAGTGTCCAACTTCGGCTCAGGTCAGGATCTCGTGGTTCACAAGTTCCAGCCTTGCATCTGGCTCTGTACTGACAGCTCAGAGTCTGGAGCCTGCTTCGGATTCTGTGTCTCCCTCTCTCTCTGCCCCTGCCCCACTCATGCTCCGTCTCTCTCTCTGCCTCTCAAAACTTAAAAAAAAAATTTTTAAATGTTTAAAACAATGTTTTTTATAATTATGTTCTTCTTTAGATTAAAAAGTGATTCATTAGAAAATGAAAGTTTTGAACAAGAAAATAAAAATCAGGGGTGCCTGGGTGGCTCAGTCGGTTAAGCGTCCGACTTCAGCTCAGATCACGATCTCACAGTTCGTGGGTTTGAGCCCCACATCAGGCTGCGCTGACAGCTCGGAGCCTGGAGCCCGCTTCGGATTCTGGGTCTCCCTCTCTCGCTGCCCCTCCCCCGCTCATATTCTGTCTCTCTTTCAAAAATAAGCATTAAAAAATTTAAAAAGAGAAACAAAAAGAAACATCAGGCAAGATCCCACCACCCAGACTTAGTAGTTGTTAACATTTACATTTTTACCAAAAAAGTGAAATCGTTATGTATAATTTTTAATTAATTGATTATTATTACAAAAGCAATGTATGATTCATATAGAAATTTTTGCATTTAAGAGTTTGGTCAAGGGGCGCCTGGGTGGCGCAGTCGGTTAAGCATCCAACTTCAGCCAGTTCACGATCTCACGGTGCGTGAGTTCGAGCCCTGCGTCCGGCTCTGGGCTGATGGCTCAGAGCCTGGAGCCTGTTTCCGATTCTGTGTCTCCCTCTCTCTCTGCCCCTCCCCCGTTCATGCTCTGTCTCTCTCTGTCCCAAAAATAAATAAACATTGGAAAAAAAAAAAAAAAGTTTGGTCAATTGGGATAGTAGTTAAACTTTACGATCACAATTAAAATGAGTAATTTAGTCACTGATTTAGACTTGCTGTTTCAAGTTGGATTTTTACTTGATTTATATATAGTACTTGAACCTTTACAATATCATAAGAATCATCGTGTTTACAAGTTCAGTGTAATCTATTAGACTTATAAGACTTGAGTACTTGGGAAATGTTGTTTGGTAATCAGACAATTCAAAGGCTGAAAACAGAATGTATCAAAATTACAAAGACGGTTGGAAATCCTAAAGTTAATAAATGACGCTAGGTGTTCGTCAAGATCTCCTACAAGTGATTAATTTTTGCTAGGCTTTTACAAACAGAATAAGATTTAGAAACTTAACTTCAAAGCTGAACAAAGAACACTGCTTTATTTTATAAACTTAATGACTGGGGCACCTGGGCGGCTCAGTCGGTTGAGCATCTGACTTCGGCTCAGGTCATGATCTCACGGCTCATGAGTTTGAGCCCCGCGTCGGGCTCTGTGCTGACGGCTCAGAGCCTGGAGCCTGCTTCTGCTTCTGTGTCTCCCTCTCTCTCTGCCCCTAACCCACTCACATTCTGTCTCTGTCTCTCTCAAAAATAAATAAACATTAAAAAAAAAATTTAAACTTAATGAACTCAATATTAAATTTTAAAATCAAGGTAACCCACGAGTGAGCGTTCACGCGCAAATGAACTTCCCTCGAGGACGTTTTAAAAACACTCCGTCTCACAGCCACATCAGCTTGGGGTGTGGGATTCCACATCTTCCATGTGGACAGCCCCTCCACACAGGGTACCTCGTGGGCTGATGGCCCTCCCTCCATACAAGTGGATATCAAAGATGACTGCCATCAAGTTCATGAGCGTCCTGGTAGGTAGTCCTGCAAGTTGTGCTGGCACATATTTTTCGAAGGAAGTCTGAATCTCTGGGAGGGCATTTTATTCACCTTCATGGCTCCAGAACCTGGCATGCATCACGTGTTCAACGAAGATGCCAACACACCAAAAGGTCAGCGTGGTGAGTGCAGGTGGTGAGGGTCTCAGGTCTCAAGACTGCTGGGGAGAACCTCCACTCTGGACCGTTCTCTGCATCTGCATGTTCGCCCTTTGTTGGGACAATGGCCACAGGGATCTAAGTCCTCGCTCTCCCGCGAGTCTTTCTCTGCCTTCAGGGCCCCTCAGTCCAGCTAGTCCCTCTGATTATTCCCTGGGGTGAGTTCAGACAGGCTGCAGAGGGGTTGTCACAGAGAATATTCTGAACCGACTTTTAGAAGGTCTGAGGTTACTTATCAGAGATGGGGGGGGGGGGGAGCAGTGCAGAAAATGCCTACCAGCTGACAGCATGTTGTTTCGAGACCCCAGGCACGGAGCTTGCCTCATCTGTCAGAAAACAAAACAACCCCCCCCCAAAATAAAAACACAACCCACTAAAAAACCGCAAACTTTAAGACAGAATTGCTGCCTTTTATGCTTGAAAACTCGGTCTCTGGGGCTCCCGCCAGGTGAGGGGTGAGTTTCTTTGCAGCAGAGGCACCAGACAGGCTGGGTGAAGGGGGTTGGGGAGAAATGCAGACAGACAGTTGCTTGCGGACTCACTCTCCGGAGCCTCAAGGCTTCCACCTGCCACCGCCTCCCTGGAACTCAGCCCTGACTTCCCTGTCCTCTGCTGGAGGGCTGGCCCCTTCACCATGCTGGCTGGCCACATCAAGCAGGTGTCTCGAGGGACCGACACAATGTCCCCAGCCTCCATGCCGCGGTGACTCAGGAAGTGACAGCCAGCAGCCTGCACGGCAGGCCCACCTGGTGGGTCCTCAGAGCACTGGCCACAGGGTCCACCGCGTCTCTGTACTCTGGGCCACCTCACCTGACAAACGGCTCTTATCACAGGTAATTTCCCCCTCGGCACTATTTCGGCCCTGAATTTATGCTTCATACCGACGTGCCCTGGAGGTTGGCAGGGACGGATTTAGTCCCTGTGGGTACGGATGTGGATTCTGATGAACACAAGCGCCTCATGACTTCACGACACACACTCGTATGTCATGAGTCCCACAGCACTTCTTAGCCAGCCTGCCAACCGTGGTAGGTGGCCGAGGGGGCGGATGACAGAACGAGTGAGGCCTCCCCTCAAATTCCTCTCTCGCTTACCTCATCTCCGTGCTCCAAATGAATACCTCCCTTCACTCTTCTCGCCAAGCATTTTATCTCCATCATTCTTTATATCTGTAACAGTGGCTGTGAATTAGTGAATGCAGAGGAGTTTTCCCTGTTAATCTTACCCACTTTTCACACTCACACCAGCTACCCTACTTGACTGTGGTCTGGGAACCAGAAAGCTTTATTTGATCTTATTTTTTGAATGTTCGTTTATTCTTGAGAGAGAGAGAGACACAGTGCGAGGTGGGGAAGGGCAGAGAGAGAGGGAGACCCAGAATCCGAAGCAGGCTCCAGGCTCTGAGCTGTCAGCACAGAGCCTGACGTGGGGCTCGAACTCACAAGATCATGAGCTCAGGATCTGAGATCAGGAGATCATGAACTGAGCCGAAGTCAGAGGCTTAACCGACGGAGCCCCCAGGTGCCCCCAGAAAGCGTTAATAAGTGAAATACAGACCTCTTGGTTTCCTGTCCACCTGCGACATTTTCAGGTTACATATTCATACACTGTGTGCACACACACTACCAATTCAGATCTTTGGCCCTTTGTTAGAGTAAAATATTGTGGAAGCCAAATCTGAAGGTCCTGCTGGAGCAGCGGCAACACACGGTAGTAACCTTCTCCGATGAGACCTCCCTGCCTCCACACTCGGAATAAATGCCTCCATTTGGGAAGAGAAAAATCACTTCTCATCTGTTCTGAAGCAGGGAAGTGTTCTGAAAGCACCTGTCTCTCCACTAGGTGTTTGTCAATATTCTCCTAGTCTCCCAGGCTGAAAACTATTCATTGTGTTTAATTTTTCTGCCTCCTCTGTCCCCAGGACGTAATGAAATACTGAGTTCAATCAATTCTTCTATCTCAATGTCCTTCCTCCCTCTCGCTCTTCCTCCCACCTGTCCATACGTGCATGTACCTATCCTTCTGTCAGTCTGTCTATTCATCCATATACCACTAACACCCTTTCCATAATGAGCCATGAGACCCCAGACGTCCAATGCCTAACTTGGACTTCAAACTCTATGAGAAACGACTTTCATAGAGGCTGGGCTCTCCAACCCCACACCCCATCATGGGAAGAGCTTCAGCGTATGAGATTTTGTAACTTGTATGTTATTAATGGCAAACATCGACAGGTGATACAAGATCAGCTACTTTGATTTATTTTGAATTCTTTCTCAGTATCATCAGTGTGTCGCCTGAGTCCAGGGTTGAGAAGAAAGCTGTGGCAGAATAACCTCCACCTGCACAGGAGGCTACCCTGTGGCCCCTCTAAGGTGCTTCCACATTGCACATAGAAAGCCCTCTCTAAGGGCTTTCCAGTTGGTTCTGATTCTTTCCCTGGATAAGCTGTGATAATGGCTGTGGATTTCTGAGATTGAGCATGGCTTCAATCATAGTGATTCAGTGGAGCCCATCAATGAAGAAGTCAAGGGAATGGGGTCCTTAACACAAGGAGATTCTTACACCATCTTTCTAGATTGATCTTTAGCCCATTACCTCACTCGTGTATTCATTCATTCAGCAAATACTGAAATACCTACTAAATACCAAGAATATACAAGGCATGGTCATATGAACAGAGAGGAGTAGTGATGAATAAAATGGAAGTCCAATCCTCAAGAAGCTTCTAGTAAAGAGTAGAAGGAAAGGAAAGGATGGATTGTGGCAAAGAATGATGAGCACTGGAATGAGGTCTAAATGAAGAGTGTATGACAAGACAGAGAAGAACGTGCATCTGGGCTGAATCCTAAAGGAATTAGCAAGGCGTGGGGCAGATGAGGGAGGAGAGGGAGGATTCCTCGAAAGAGGGGAATAGAACGAGCTAGGTTTGGAGGGTAGGAGAAGTGTGGCAGGTGGAGGGAACTTCAAGGTGTAAAACGGAAAAGTGTCATGAGTTGAGCTGGAGGAGTTTGCCAAAGGCCAGAGTGTGACGGGCATTGGCCACCACACTATGATATTTGGGTTTTACCCTGAAGATTAATAAGATCTATTAAAGCATTTCCAAAGAGAACTGAGAAAGTTTAACACCTGAGAAAGTTGTTAAAAGAAACTTCTTTGGCAATTTGTTATCCCAGATATCAAGACTTTAGTAGCGCACGTCAATTAGTGAACCTTTAGAGAATCTCAGTTTGGCTTAGGGGTGGGGGCGGGGGTGGCAGTCATAAAACCAAGAGAGGGACAAATGAAGGCTCTGAAGATCTGAGGTCTTCTGCAGACACACTGAGCTTCCCTGTTCCAACACGGACATTCCGCCTGCAAACACAGGCATGCCCCCTCTGTGCCTGGCATCAGGCCAGCGGCTGTTAGGGACAAAAAAATGAAGTTTGTATGGTAAGTCCCTGTCCTTAGGGAGCAAACAAATGGGAAGTTTCACCAAAGAATTAGCATTTCTCCAGTATGTCACCTGCTTTGTGCCTCTTCCCCATTCCCT
This sequence comes from Puma concolor, assembly GCF_028749965.1. Taxonomy (NCBI): domain Eukaryota; kingdom Metazoa; phylum Chordata; class Mammalia; order Carnivora; family Felidae; genus Puma; species Puma concolor. The sequence continues at coordinate 7,456,129 of NC_141684.1, forward strand.
CTCAATTCTCCACTGTTCAATTAATTTTGTGTCTGATTCCAGACATCTGCACAGTTGCTGATCACAGCCTGCTCCCCTTGAGCCTTAGAGCCGCCTCGGATCTTGAGGCTGCACAAAGCTCTCTATGTTTAACGGTCTTTTGGCTGAAAAGATGTCTCAAAGCCCACTCATGCGCACCAAGGTACTAATGGGGTAATGGTTGGGGATGTCTGGAGGATTTAGAACACGTTCTCTAAAGGGTGGGGCTTCCTAACTTGGGGGAATGGATCACATCAGTCCATTTGTCAAGTGTCTCCATCTGGGAACTTTATAATCCCCATTCAAGCAACTTGATCATTGTCAGCCAGTTCACCATTTCTGACAATTTGTTTCCCACTTTTCCCTCAAGGGTGTTCACTTTATTTGGGTCTAGAGGTCTGAAACATTCTTTATTGGTCTTCCTTTGTGGTCTTTATTATGTCCCAGGAGACAGCAATCTCTTTTTTTTTGTGGACCCTAACATGATTTTTTTTTTGTCCCCAGTTCCAATAGTTGTCAGCACTTTCTGGCCTCTGGTGGATGGTATAAAAGTTGAAGTTTTCCTAGATATGTTGCCACTGCTGGTGGGACTAGGTAGATCAGGACTAGAGAATCGAACTGAAAGCAGGTTAACCCAGTGAGAGAGCAGGTTAACCAGGGCTGTTAGCAAGTCACAAGACATAAAATGGCAGAGCTGGAAAGTGCCTTCATTTCCGAGATAAAAAGGAAACTAACGTTAAATGCTTGTCCAGTATCATACTGCTGATTACCAAAATCTCCCTGAATCTCAGCCTTATCACATGATCCTTCACTGAGCATTTGGGCTCATCAGCTCTTACATGAACCTGAGGTTCCACTATCTTCTTGTATTAGAAATCGATCCTGAGAAACTTAACAGAAGACCATGGGGGAGGGGAATGGGGAAAAAAAAGAGGTTAGAGAGGGAGGGAGGCAAACCATAAGAGACTCTTAAAAACTGAGAACAAACTGAGGGTGGATGGGGAGTGGGAGGGAGGGAAGGCTGGGGAGGGGCATCGAGGAGGGCACCTGTTGGGATGAGCCCTGGGTGTCGTATGGAAACCAATTTGACAATAAATTTCATATTAAAAAAAAAAAAAAAGAAATCGTCAGTCTGTCCAGATCACAAAATTTCCTCTTTTCTAGGAATTTCCATAGTCTGTCCCTCCCTGGCGGTCATGTTTTATAGCATGGCCTCTCTCCCCAGACCACAGCCAGTTGGACCAGTGATGGACATGTGGCTCAAACTGAAATAATCACATTCCCTCTGCTGAAATTTGGAATCAGGCTCAGGAGACATTTGAGTTTTCCCTCCTGTGGCTGAATCTGGAAGTGTGGGAGCAGCTATCATGGCACAACAAGTGGACCACAAAACTAAGAAAAATTACCTGGACAAATGGGGAGACCCAGAGACAAGGAGCAGAGAGAGAGAGAGAGACACAGACAGAGCTTCCTTTATGGTCTTGTGACTCTTCATCTCCTGGACGCTGTCCTTTCTGCCTCTCTACACTTCAGCCCTTGGAGTTAGTACATACCTATGGACCAGTTGCAATGCCCCAGGCATCCATCCTCCTAGACACAAGGGCTGCCGTGTGCACCAGAAAGTCGGGACCAATGATCTTGTGGAGGTTGCATTCTAGTGTGAGCATAATAAAAGTAAAGAAGCAAATGAAATTATTTTGAATAGTGGTAAGTACAATTAATAAAATGTTTAAAAGGTTATATATATATATATATATATATATATATATATATATATATATAATGACTGAGATTGGGTTGGAAGGTTATCAGATTGCATGTCAGAGAAGACAAGGGCCACCCAGGATGGCTATGTTGATTGTGTCTGTACAACTCTAGCAGATGCCATTAACATGAACTGTGATGGGAACTATGCTCTGCTCCCTGGAGATGTGCAGTGCCCAACATGGACAATAATAGGTAACAATCCTGGGAAAGAGTGCTCCGAGAAAGGAACATTTGTGTGCAAATCTTTAGGACAAGAAGACAAGGAGTCATCCAAGTAGAAATATGGGAGAAGAGAATTCCAAGCCATGGGAATAGCTCCTGATGGCCCAAAGTTGAGAATTAGTTAGGCTTGTTCAAAGGGGCAGAAGAAGGGCAAATGCCTTTGCTGAATCCGGAAGAGTAACATGAAGTTAGCCAGAAGCCAATCTGACAGTGTGCCAGCATGGGTTGTGGTTAGGAGTATTTCTGTAGGGTCAGAGGATAGGATATCTGCAGCTGTGGGGGGTGTTGAGTGAGAACAGCAGAGGAAAAAGCAGGGTTGCGTCCTAATGGCCCATCATGTGATGCCATAGAGTCTAGTGTTTGTTCTCAGAAACATGAGGCACCAGAGGACCCAGAAGGTGGACTCAGAGACTTTTCCATGCAAGTAACAAACCTACTTGGAAATTTGAGGCTTATAACCCAGTGGTGGCCTCTGTGCCCTTGAGTATCTTCAGATGCCATGATCTGTGGAAACAAGGAAGACACCATGAGATCCCTAAGCTGTATTTTATTCCAAGGCAGGAACAATGGCGAGATGTCTCATTAGGGTGGAGGAACGGTCCATGGCACACGTTGCACGTTGTATCCACAGTATCGCTAAGCCAGTTGACTTCACACTTCTGAACCACTTGGCTGTTGCTCAAAATATTGTTTTGCAAGAGCAAAAGGGTCCAAAAAGTCTAATAATAATAACGGACACTTCCCCCACTCACTGTTTGGCCATTTGTCAACTATAAGAATTAGAAACGGGAGAGATGTCAGCCAAGTTGGAAACTTGGAACTTGACGTTTCTGAGTGGGTTGTAGTTTTGGCAAAAGACGCTTTTCTGTCCCAAGGTTTTTATCATGCCTGATTTTTCCCACCGTTTGTCAAGACGGGATGGATTTGTGTCATTTGCTCCTCAGCGAGAACTTAGATTTCCGTAAAAGCAATGGTTGTGGGGCACTGCCCTGCCATTAGGGACAGAAGGGGGGACAATAATAACAGCTTGCAGGGGTCGGCAGCACCACGCGGCCCACAAGGCGCTGTCACACACTGTCTCCCTGGGGCTCCGCGGCAACTCTGCGAGGGACACGGGATTGACAAAGGCACCCCTACTTTCAGATGACGAGACTTCCTCCAGGACACCCTGCTCAGAGAATGACACCCTGCTCCCCGCCACCTGGTTGGACAAGCCGGAAGCTCTGAGTCCTCCTTCCGATACCTCTCTCCTCCTCACCAACCCGTACCCACGTCCTGGCGACTTTTACCCGTGAAGCATTCCTCACACTTGCTTTCTTCTACTTCTTCGGCCTCCATCTTAGTTCAGACCACCACGATCCTCTGTCCTTGAACAATCTGGTGCCCTCTCACCTGACTCCCAGCTTGGCTCCCTCCTCACTGCTCTCCGCAGAGCAGCAGACCAGCCATTTCAAGATGCACGTGAATTTGTGTCATTTCTCGGCTCTCTGGGTGGTTTCTGGTGCTTGAGGTAAATGCAGGTGGGTTTTGCATGGCCCGCAATGCTCCTGGGGGGCCCAGCGCCTTTTTCCTTCTGCACCTCTCTCATAATCCTTTACTCCCTCTGCTCCAGCCACCCTGGTCTCCTTTCTGTTCCTGGTAAGCAGCAGCCTTCCTCTAGCCACAGCAGCTTTGCTCACGCTGCTCTGGGCATGGAGGTTCTTCCCCACCATCTTCACCTAGGCAAGCCCTTCCCGTCCTGCGGATCTCAGCTCATTTGCCACCTCCTCATGGGGGCCTCCCATATAGCAGTGATTATTAGGTGAGAGCTCCATGTGAAAATGATGCCCTCGCAGCCCAGTCACACAGCCCAGGTGTAGGTGTTCATTCATGGTGGTAATCACGTGACCTTTACGGACCTTCCTCACTAGACCACAAGTCCTATGGAGATGGGTCAAGATGCCTCACAAACTGCCTGAACACAGAAGGTGTTGGATAAATGCATGATACCTGAGTAGATAGACTGAGGAATGAATGGGAGAAGGAATAAAGAAGGAATCTGAAGTCGGTAGAGATCTGTTACTCAAGAACGCTCAGTCAGAACATTCCAGAAGCCCCTTCTCTCCCTGTGGCAGGTTTTTCTTGCTGTCTTCCCATTGTTTGCAGCAGCTTTGGATCTTCCCCAGCCCCATCGACACAGATCTCATCAAATTCAGACACTCTCCTTCCATTACAATTTGAAACAGGCCCTTGCCTTAATCCTTTTAGATATCGCTTATATTTAACTGAGGGCACCAGGGCCTTAGCATCAAACAGTGGCACAAATCAGAGAAGACTTTCAATGCCTTGTCGGGATTTTGGAGAGGTTGGGGTATCATTTAAGCAACCCCTCCAGTGACCCAGAGGAGCATCTGCCTGCCTGGTCTCCCGGAAGGTGGAACATGGGTGCAGTGGTTTCAAGGTCATCAGCTGGAGGACTCACAATACCATCTCTAGTCCTTGGAGATCCGCCTTTAGGATTTTCTTCCATGTGTTAGCTGTTTCCAGAAGTCATCCTTGGACAGCTGGCCTTCCAACTAGTCCCTGAGGGCACTGAGATGGAGTTATTAGTGACCGGCAATTTATGTCAAAGGCTTCGCTAACAATCCCTTCTATTGGTACATTTACATCTCTGTTTCTTCGATCCGTTTCCTGATTCTGTTCATCCCTGTCTGCCTGCTGGATTTCCATATATCCTGCAAAGCTGAGCTCAGATGTCACTTCCTGGTAGGTTTTTCCTGCTCTTACCACATGGAACCGATCACCTCCTCTGGACCAGCTTTGAATAGTCTGCAGGCTTCCATTGTGGTGCTTTTTATGCTGAGTCGGTATATAAAGGGACAACTTACTACTATTTTAATTTGCATTTATCTGACTAACTCAATCAACCCCCTTCATATACTCATATACTCACTGGCCTTTCAAGAAACTATTTTTTAAATTACCTGTTTCTATTTTTCCAAAATTCAGGGGAAAGTCTGGGGTGTCTGACATTTTTTGCTGATTTTCAGAAGTTAGGCATTAAAAATAAAATAATTTGTCAGTTGTGTCCTTTTAAAATATAGTCTTTCAGTCTTTTGCTAGTTTTTTTTTTTTTTAACTTTGGCTATGGTTTAATTAATTGAAGAGCAATCTTTTACTTGATGTAGTCAAATGCATATATTTTTCCTTTTATAGTTCCTTTCAAGAACTGTTTTAATGTTTATTTACTTTTGAGAGAGAGAGAGAGAGAGAGAGAGAGAGAGAGAGAGAGAGAGAACGAGCAAGCAGCGGCAGTGTGGGGCATGGGGGACGAGAGAGGGAAACACAGAATCCGAAGCTGTCTGCAGGCTCCCAGCTATCAGCACAAAGCCTGACACGGGGCTCGAACTCACAAACTGAGATCATGACCTGAGCTGAAGACAGCCACTTAACCGACTGAGCCACCCAGGTGTCCCCCCTTTCAAGAACTTTTAAAGAAATAATTCTCCACCTCAAAACCTTAAAGATAATACCCCACGTTTTTCTAATATATTTATAGTCCTACCTGTCATATACAGGTTTTATGAAAACAAAAGCTTTCTGTTTGGTATGAGGTAGGGATCTAATTTATTTGGTCCGTATAAAGAGCCAACTTTCCCAACATCTTTCACTAAATAATACCGATTTGATTCCACCTTTATCATCTGTGGGATGCTTGAAATACAAATGATTTTCTCGTCACTCACTGGAAGCAGATGGCTGGAGGCTGGAAGAACCTCTCTGGCTGCATTTTCCAGATTTCTCGGCATCAGGAGTCATGATGGTGTGCCCCTCCCCCTTTTTCTTTAGGTTTTTCAGCAATCTTCTTCTCCTGCTTTTCTTTCCACATTGCTGGCCAGTTCTTTTCAGTCTTCATTTTGGCTTCCTCTTCTCTTCCCAACCTCTAAATTTCAGGACATCCTAGGGCTCGATCCTTGGTGGACTCTTCTTTCGTACAGATGCTCTCTTCCTAAGCAATCTCAACAATTCCTGACTTTAAATGCTATCTATACACAGGTGGCTTTCAAATATGTATCTCTAGAAAGATTTCCTTCAGGGAACTCTAGACTCCTAGAGCCATTATCTACTTTGTGTGGCTAGGTAGATGTCTACTATTTGTCTCCCACTTACCTGAACTCCACAAAATTCTATTCACTCTTGATCCCCAACACTGTTCCCACCCCAGTCTTCCCCATCTTAATGAGCATCACAGCCCTCCTACTATGTGCTCAATCCAAATTCTAGGGGAGATACTGGATTTGTCCTTTTTCTTCACCTCCCATATCTGACTAATTGGAAGGTTCTGTTAACCCCCCTTCTAGACACCTCCCATTCCATACACTTTTGTTCATCTTCACTAATACAACTCTGGTCTGAGTCACCAGCACTTCTCACCTGGGCTAGGGTGGCTAGTGATGTTCTAACTGGTCTCCTGCTTCTACTCTTGTCTCCTTGAAATCATTTCTGGAAACAGCAGCTGATCCGATTACCTAGAAATGAGATCACATCACTCCCCTGCTTAACACCCCGCAGTGACTTCCAACAAAGATTCCCTCCTTGGCCAAACTTCAGTCACACTCTTCTGTGTCCTCTCTTGACTGACCTTGGCCTTGGCTTGCTTCCCCACATGGCCTGCCAAACCCAGTTAGCAAAAAAGCCTTCTGAGTTGGTTTAATGAGAATTCCCCCAACCCTGATATATGACTGACTTCCTCATCTGTACCCCATGATATCTAAGTCCTTGACCAGTCTTTAGCAAGAATCCTTTTACCCCTGATGTCTACTCAAGATCTTTGTAGTAGTTTTTCAGCCATTGACCTCCACACTGCGTCCCTTGGCTCTAGGTCCCTGGCAATCTCTGCTGTATTTGGAATTGAGTTCAGTTCTATAGAAAAGTCTCTCTCCCCTACTGTAGTAGCTCAAATAAAATATGTCTTGTCATTTTGAACACATGCTCAGTTCAAAGTTTTTCTTTTGTATTTATGGCATGTAGAATAAACCCTGAATTTATTAACCTGGATATCATCTCCTCTTACTTCCTCTCCCCACCCCAGCTCCAACCACACTGGCCTTCTGTTGATTCTTCACACAATCACATCCTTCCCACCTGGAGGCCTTTGTGCTGGCTCTTCCCTTTGTTTAGCCCTTCTTACACACTATTCCCACCTGACTTACTCTGTCTTGTTATTTAGACCCCAGTCTAACCATCACGGCCCCAGAAAGATCACTGTGATCACCCAGCATAAGGTAACCACTCCTGATTATTGTATCCTGGTGCTGATTTAATTCTGTACATCAGGGGTTGGCAAATGCAGCCTGTGGGCCAAATCATACTCCCACTTCTCTTTGTAAATAAAGTTCTATTGTAAAACAACCATACCTCTTCGGTCTTTGGCTGCTTTTGTGCTGCATCTGTGAGATGAATAACTGCAACAGAGATCAGGTTTGGTGCCTCCGGTCCTGAAATATTTACCTCCTGGTCCTTCACAGACATTATCTATCTCCTTGTCTACACTGTCCATGTCTCTACCTGATTATTTTCTGATTTAGCTACTTTTCTGTCTCTCTTCACTAGAAATTAAGTGCCATAACATCAGAGACTTTGTCTTTTGTTTGTCTGCTGCTCTGTCCCCATTTTTATAAACTTCCTGGCATACTGATATTACCCCCGAAATACTTGTACCATGAAAAATGTATAGTTAAAGTAAAACCCTGGTTACATTTCTGGCTGTTTCTTCCTCCCATGTCACTATAGTAGATTGTACTGTTGACCGTGATTCTTCATTCCTTCTTGATCTGTGCCTCTTGTCATGTGACTTGGCTATACCTCCACTACAAGGAATTGGGTATATTTTCCCAATCCTTCACTTAGTTAACCATATGACTTCTTTTCACTAATAGAGCAGGATGAAAGTAATTGTATGCCAGCTCCAAGTCTAGGCTTCTATGTCTCCACTGTCACCATGTGAAGAGCACAGGACAGCCCTCTGTCCCCGGAGGAAGATAACAGACTCAAGGAACAGAACCAAACTGCACCTCCCAGACCCACTCTACACCAGCAGACTCAGATGAGTGAGCATACATGAGTGAGCTCTATAAATGCCTCTCATATACCACTGAGTTTTAAGGTAGTGTGTTGTGTGTCACAATTGCAGCGATTAGATACATGATTCAGTGAACTTGGGCAATTTGCATCCACCTCTCCAAGCAGCCACTTTGTCCTCTGCTCAGTGGCGATTATGATAATTACCACCCTAAACTCTTCATCACAACAGGTGCGAAAGCCACTTCACAAACGATGACAGGCCAGGCCCACGTGAGCTCTTGCTTATTATTAATTGGACAACAAAGGTTGGTCTGTTCTGAAGAGGTAAATTGAGTCTACCCAAGTGGTGGGCTGGGAAGTACCAGCAGCAAGTCTCTGACTGTGGCTTTTGTGGGACAGCTGATGAGTTTTGGCTTCATCCTGAGCCACAGGCTGCCCCGGACAGCTCTGGGGCTGGGCTGTTAGGAACCTACCTCAGGCAAAGATGCAGGAGAAAGCGGGAGAGGAGTAGCACCCTAGAAGCGGGGTGGGAGGAGGACGATGGGAGGGAGTGGCGAGGGCCTTCCCAGAGATACTGCCTTGACCGTCGCATCCAACACTTAACTAATTGGACTGAGAGGCGAACAACAAAGGCTTTGGCATTTGATAAATTAATCAGCAAGGTCTACAGCAAATTACCCACTCACATCATTAATTACACATCCTGGAAAGGCAAGAGGAAGGCTTTTTTAAAGTGTTGATTCTGCAGCTTCTACTTTATTTATTTATTTATTTATTTATTTATTTATTTATTTAGTAATTGATGGCCAAGACTTTGATCAGATGTCAGTAGGCAGAGAAGCAAACATCTTCCCTGTTGGATCCAGACCCCAGCTGCTGCCAGATCTCAGAGAGCTGGGTGAGGCATTCTGCATTTCCCAGAAGACCCGGTACTGAGCTCCAACATAATCAAAGGATCAAAACACGCCACCATCCCGGGGAACCAAGGAAGCTTTTAATCCAGGAATGTCGTGTAAGGGGATGACTTCCAATTAGCCATATTGACCAGTCATTAAGATTTCTTCTGTACAAAAGGCAGCTGAAAATAAGGGGAATGAGGTCTGGGGGCCCCCAAGCTGTTACTGTGGCTTCAGGTTCCATTAGGGCAGTTCCCTTCCTCCCCTATCTTCTCATCAGTGTATGTTTTTTGAACAGTTGCTAAAGCTTTTCATAGTCTCCAAAGAACCTCAGAGACCCCACAAGAAGAAAAGCCAATTTCTTTTTTTAAAAAAAAAATGAAAGAAAGAAAGAAAGAAATCCACAGGCTTGGCAGGTAAGGGGCTGTCTGAGGATCTTTGCTGGTCCCTTGGCCCCCGTACATGGTGAGAGATGGAACCACCACTTAGCAAGGCCCGGAGGCAGTGTTACAGGGCACACGAGAGTCAAGGGGAGGTGCGGCGCCTACGCTTTCAACTACACTCCCAGGCCTGCCATTAAATATGGCAGGCTTAGCATTTCTCACTTCAAATGAGCCTGGAAGAGTCCCTGGAGCCTCCACCCACCCCCTCTCCTACCCGCCTTCACTCAGTGCCTTTAAACTGATGAACGGGACAAGGTCAGCAATTTCCAGCTTTTCAACAAAGCCCTATTTACCTTGTAGAAAATACAGTGGTATGTGGGGAGCCCTTGGGGACACCAATGTCATCCAGACCCACAAGCATGGAGGGCACAGGCCCACCTTGGCCCCCCTAGGCCCCCTCCATCATTCCAGCAGGGGCCCAAAGCACCGGCCCAGGCTGGGTTGTGAGGACTGAGTTTCACCAGGGAAAGACTCTAATAAAATGGGCTTCTGCAATCTGGGGCAGAATCTGTAGCTCATGGGTCTGGTAACTGCCTGCTCATGCTGTAAGGCTCAACCTGGTTTCCCTACCAGAAGCTTTCTCCAGTTCCTTCTCCCCAGCTCAGGTCAGATGTTCTGTATTGGCATTCCCAGTTGAGTTCCAGGTCTTTCTCTTATAGCTGGACCTACTCTTCAGGGTAGTGATCAATTGCCTTGCCTAGCTGCCCCCGGGATTGTGAGCTACACAAGGTTAAGGCTTGTGTATGTTTTAGCCCTATCCCTGAAGCCCGAGCAGTCTCTGGCATGGACAGGGGGTTGGCTCGTCATTAAAGTGTGGCCAGATGCATACGGGCTTTGGAGTCTGACAGCTTGGGTTCATATTTTGGTTCCGTTATTTATTAGATATGTAACCTCAAGTGAGTTATGTAAACTCTCTGAACTTCATTTTGACTATCATTACAGTAAGGATAATGCCTAACTTTTAGCATGGCTACCATAAGAAAAAAAAGGAAATAATCCATATACAACCTGCTTAGCAGAGAGCATCGTTCATCGTAGGTGCCTAATAAATTATTCCCAAAGCATTCAAGTTGGCATTCATAGCAATAGTAACTTGGTTTTTGCCATCATATTTTGTCACACTGTCTAGTACTTAATTAAATATTCGATAACAAGGACAACTGGCATAAACAGGTTTGAGAACACACCTGACTCTTAATAAGCATAAAACACACGTAGTAGTAAAAAGTGCCTGTTCATAGTAGAAAGTGGTCCACTACCCTGACCTGCTGGTTAGCGTGTGGTGGGCTTCTGAAAGCAGGATTTTTTTTTTTTTTTTAGGTAGGCTTCACTCCTAACATGGGGCTTGAACTCACAACCCTGAGATCAAGGGTCGTGCTCTACTGACAGACTCACTGGTAATTGCTCTTATCACTGTTATTATTAGCAATTACTTTTATCATTGTGGTGGCCATTTGGTCAGCAATTTCTAGCTTTTTGACAGCTGCTCTGGTTCCGATGGGGTACCTTGGCAACCCTGGCTGCTTCTCATTCAAGAATTTCTCAATATATTGAAAAGATGGAAACCGCCAAAATGGGCCTACAGAAATTGTGGCCAGTTTTAAGTGTTTGTTTGTTTTTAATTTTTTTTTAATATTTATTTAGTTTGGGGGTGGGGGACAGAGAGAGGGAGACACAGAATCTGAACCAGGCTCCAGGCTGTGAGCTGTCAGCACAGAGCTCCACGAGGGGCTGAAACCCACAAATCCTGTGGTCATGACCTGAGCTGAAGTCAGATGCTTAACTGTCTGAGCCACCCAGGTGCCTTGAATGTTTGCTTTTAATTAAGTAACACTTTTAGCATGCAAAAATACAAAGCAACATGGTTATCACTTACATAGAAGAATTACAGTTTATTTAAAAAAAATTTTTTTAATGTTTATTTATTTTACAGAGAGAGAAAGAGAGAGGGAGACAGAGAATCTGAAGCTGGCTCCAGGCTCTGAGCTCCCAGCTGTCAGCACAGAGCCCAGTGTGGGGCTCGAACTCATGAACCATGAGATCATGACCTGAGATGAAGTCAGATCCTCAACTGAATGAGCCACCCAGGCTCCCCTACATAGTTTATTTTAAAACAACAGTGTGGTTTATATACACAATGGAGTACTACGTGGCAATGGGAAAGAATGAAATATGGCCCTTTGTAGCAACATGAATGGAACTGGAGAGTGTGATGCTAAGTGAAATAAGTCAGACAGAGAAAGACAGATACCATATGTTTTCACTCTTATGTGGATCCTGAGAAACTTAACAGAAGACCAGCGGGGAGGCGAAGGGGAAGACAAAGTTACAGAGAGGGAAGGAGGCAAATCATAAGAGACTCTTAAATACTGAGAACAAACTGAGGGTTGATGGGGGTGGGAGGGAGGTGAGAGTGGGGGATGGGCATTGCGGAGGGCACCTGTTGGGATGAGCCCTGGGTGTTGTATGGGAACCAATCTGACAATCAATTTCACATGAAAACAAAACAAAACAAAAACAAAAACATCAATTTGGAGGACACTCCAGGCTCCAGGCAGTTTTAAAAGGTTATATGAGAAAATTGGGGCACCTGGGTGGTTCAGTCGGTTAAGCATCTGACTTCAGCTCAGGTCATGATCTCAAGGTTCGTGAGTTCAAGCCCCGAGTCAGTCTCTCTGCTGTCAGCACAGAACCTGCTTCGGATCATCTGTTTCCCTTCCTCTCTGCCCCTGCACCACTTGCAAGCTCGCTCTCTCTCCCTCTCTCAAAAATGCATAAACATTTAAAATAAATGAATAAATAGAAGTTTATTTGAGGAAACGGACAGGTGTCAGTCCTTTCAAGATGTCCCAGTGATTGTCTATTTTGTCTGTTAGGTGTCATCTGGAGAAAAGGCTACATTTTTGTGGATCCGGGGCCTGAGCCCCAAGCCCCTTCCCCACTGCTGGGTTTGATCCTCCCCTGATCCTCCCCCCACCCCCTCCTTAGGCGCCTCTCTCTCTCTCACACGTGCACACACACACACACACACACACACACACCCCTCTATCTCTGGGATTCCAGTTTTACCAGCTCCATCCACGTCCTAGGCGCTCATCCTTGCTTTATTTAATACTAAACACAGCAAGCCTGGATACCAGTCACCCCCTTTTCACGAAAGCGAATTAAACTTGCATGAAAGCACGTGAGCTCCTCGGTGTGCTTTTCCCTTCAGCTTCCCCATGGAAGCCGACGAAGTCTCAAAGGAATGAAGCCTTCCCTCTGGGCTCCAGTGGGCACCTCGCCGAGCGGCCCAGGGGGCTGCCCCCCGCCTTTCTCTGTGTCTCCAGCCCTGAGCGGGCAGCGAGCTGGAGGTGATGTGTGCAAAGGTAGTGTTTACTGGTTTCCACCAGAGGTTTCTTCTCAAACAACTTTACTTGAGCAAAGAGCTCTACCTCCTAGAAATCGGCTTCCTCTGCTCAGACCGACTTTTCTTTCTCACAGAATTGTCTTTGGGGAACAAATCAGCTTGTTATAGATTCCAAACATATCAGCTAAATTCTCCCCTCGGTTTCTAACATGCTGTGCGTCCCGCTCCCCGCAAAATAAGAGGTGCTGACACTGATATCTTTATCGCTTGCTGCTCCGCTCCCAACCCTGCAGTCCCTGGACGTTCACACATTCACATTGTCCCGAGACCTGGAGGCGGTCAAAACGCATCATCAAGAAATGCCGGAAAATGCAAAGAAACAACCGTGTCCCAGTACTCAGGATCACAAAAACTGGTAAGACACCATGTCCCTGTGCTAAAGTTGTCTGTACGTCCAAACTGGGCAACTAATAAAAATTAAAGTAGAACTACCCCACGACCCAGGCTTTGCACTACTAGGTATTTATCCAAAGGATACAAAAAGGCTGGTTCGAAGGGGCACGTGCACCCCAGCGCTCATAGCAGCACTATCTCCAATAGCCAAAGGGTGGGAAGAGCCCAAATGTCCATCGACTGATGCATGGATTAAAAAGATGTGGTGTATGCATACGCAATGGAATACTACTCGGCGACCAAAAAGAATGAAATCTTGTCATTTGCAGCAACATGGATGGAACTAGAGTGTGTTATGCTAAGTGAAATAAGTCAGAGAAAGACGGATATCATATGATTTCACTCACATTTAAGAAACAAAACAGATACACATGGGGGAAGGGAAGCAAAAATAAGATAAAAACAGAGATGGAGACAAACCATAAGAGACTCTTAAATACAGACAACAAACTGAGGGTTACTGGAGGGGAGGCAGGTGGGGGGCATGGGCTAAATGGGTGATGGGCATTAAGGAGGACACGTGTTGGGATGAGCACTGGGTGTCATGTGTAAGTGAAGAATCACTAAATTCTATCCCTGATATCATTATTACACTGTATGTTAACTAACTTGGATTTAACTCTTAAAAAGTAATCAAAAAAGAAAAGAAAAAAACAAACCTGGCTCATACAGACCTGCTCCCCACCAGCAAAGTCCTGTGAGTGTGAGCTAGCTTCACAGCAAACCACTAGGTGGTTGGATGACAGGACGTACTTGGGAGGAGAGAAGCCTCTTGGGCACATGCACAGGGGGATAGCTACCAGCTATTTGGACCAGTGGAGAGGGTCTCAGAACACACACGGAGTCACGGACCCTGGGAGAGTGGCTTCTCACGGACACAGACTGCAGGGTCAGGAGTTCTGCAGCACCCTCCCCGCAGGTGGCAGGCCTCCTTAGGTGGCATCATTGCACACACGAGTGCCGAAGCAAGCTAGGAAGGGACACAGCCAGGGACAGGGGCGGGACAGCCTGTACTCTAGGCAGGCAGAGAGAAGAGTCATATGAAACATCGTGAAATCCTTGAGTCAAGGCGAAGCCATTAAAACACAGACAATCCTGGACTGTGAGACAGACTGAATGAGGAAGAAGACTAATATTCAATACAGAGGCGAACAAAGAAAAGAATTCTGGAAGGATGAGGTTACTTTCTTTGGGCAAGCTTGACAGGGAAGTTTACCAATTCCTCAATGAGAACTCCTTCTGATATTTTTAAGATATTTGGATGGGGACCCATTGAAAATACAACCGATAAGGCAAAGATCAAATACTTCTCAAGAATCTTGAACTACCTTATAATATTTGAGTCAGAAATCCCCTTTATAGGGATCTAAGTTTGGGAAATAATCTGAGGTGTGGAGTCCAGATTTCTGCACAAAGATTCTCAAGGTATCTTTACAAATTAAGACTGGAAACACCCTAGCTGCCCAACAATAGAGAACTTTTTGCCGCATATTTATAATAGAAACATTCAAATGTGATGTTTCCAAAGAAAACCATGGAAAAATACTTACTATATAAAGTTAAGTGGGGAAAAAAAAGCAGCATTTAAAAATATACACAATCTCACCAAGTTAGCATGTATGAAATGTGTGAAAGGGCTTTGTAAACTGCAAAGCCTCCTGTACCTGTCGAGAATAGTTCTGACCGCGATATGGTGGTCAGAGGGCAGTTGGATGTCTACGAAGAGTGGGTGCTTGTGACAAGAAACCACCCAGGGCACAGATGGAGAACTGCGTGCCCGTTTGTGTCCACCCATCCAGTTTCTTTGTGGAGCTGGCCACCTTCTGGAAGGAGCACGGGGAAAGAACACACTCTAGAGAACCCAACGGGGACCGGGCTACCTCGATGGACCTGAGAGGAACTAATGAGGCTGAGAACGTGACGACTGTTAAAAGCAGCCCACAAGGGCAGTGGAGGGGGCAGCTCTGGAAAATCAGAGGGCGTCTCACTAGGGGACAGGCAGCTTAGAGAAAGATGGGAGCCAAAGTAGAGGCAAAGAGAGGCCAGGAAAGGAGGACAGAAATACTCCAAAGGCCAAATTGGACTACTTAGAACCAATCATTATTGCCAATGTTTTTGTTAGATGCTATGATTCCCTCCTCCACACACACACTACGTTTGCATAACCTCATCCATGACCACAGAACATGCTGTAACTACCAGTCCTGAGATAGAGATTATTCATAAGCAACATATGCACAGTAAACAGGAGTCACAGCTAGTTGGTAACGCAAAGTGTGAACTCAGGTCTAGCTTCCTTGCCAGGAGGGTTCACATGTGCCCTTTATTGGATAAAGGAAGGATTGAACTATGTTCTATGCACATTTTTACCTTGGCTACCAGGAAACACAGCTAAATTTAGAACGCAGTTGCAATCCCGGGCATTGGACTTTGCATATATTAAAATGGCAATAAGTGTTTTTTAATGACTTTCTGTCTCTCCTTAGACAGTATCTTCTTGGAAGGCAGAGACTGTCTGACTCTTTCACCTACCCCTGGTTTGTTTTTTGTTTTTTTTCTATATCGATAAAATGATCAATGAATGTTGAAAGTTCTGATGAGTGAATGACTCTTAACCTATGTTCTCAGTCCAGTTCTTTCTTGTCTCTTAAAATATTCGCAGTCTTCCTTTCTGGATAAACCACACACCACATGCTTACTTTTATGATGCAAACTGCCTGAATTTTTCAAAAATAGGTGAATATAAGGTATAACTGAAGAGAGCACAAAAAGGAAGGACGAAAGGGTGGAGGGAAGGGGAGGGAAGGAGGGAGGGAGGAAGGAGAAAGCCAAGTTCAGACTTCCTTCAGCAACACAACTTCTTAAGGGAAGTCCCCCCTGTAGGAACTAGAACATGCACTCCGTATAGTAAGGCTTGGTTCTGTTCTGATGTATACACCCCTTTTGTAGTATCAAACATACTCGTTGACTAACCTAATTCATATTCATTGCAAAAGTTTGGGAAAATGCATAGGAGTAATAATAGTAACAGCCATAATGTATAGTTTACTATGAGCCAGCCACTTTTCCTGAGATTTTACGTCCATAATCTCGTTCCCCAACAAACCTGAGAGATAGCTGTGATAACCCCTGTTTTCGAGATGAGAAGCAAAGGTTTGATGACATGAATTAGCTTAACAGAAATTGCGGGTCTGGTTTCGAACCCTCCAAAGCTCTGTTCGATCCCACTTGCCAGGATGCCTCTTTTCTCCGTAATGGAGTGGCTGAGCATGAAGAGATCGTTATCTTCCCTTTCAATACACTTCTGCCCCACCCTTGCAGCCACCCAGCAAAGATGGTGAAAGACTGCAGAAATGGAGGCCCTGAGCCTATAGATTCAGAAACAGCCAGGACCCCATGCTCGCTTCTTCCCTAATCATTCCCGCTGGAGCATGGGGCTTGGTGTGCTCGTCAAGAATATGCAAGAGGTGGCCCCTGTTTTGTTGATTCTCCTCTGTTCTCTCTTGCCGATGGGAAGCGAGAGACCCATCGGGGCTGTGGATTCAGGCACTGTCGGCCTGACTCGACTGAGTCTAAGCCACACAGTCCCACTGAGACTTGTCTCCTTTGTATGAAACTGGGAAGGTGAAATGAGAGATGTCCATAAACCCTATCAACAATAGGCACTCAGAGAATTCTAAATCATATTCGCTTAGTCACGTTTTCAACAAATCGCTAGAGTTACCATGACCTTAGTCCAGTGCTAAGCGGTCCCTGTCCTTGAGGTGCTTAAATTCACATCATAAAAGCAGACACTAATACATACGCAGATATAAATTATTTGATCTAGTTGATCCTTTGTTTTACTTGTCATTCATGCATTTCAATAATCCAACCCCACCCCCTGCAAAACAAACAAAAACAAAAACACCAACAGTCAAGGTGGTGAGAGAGAAGAGAGCAAGTGTAACCCTAAGAATCAACCAGGAGAGAGACCCCACGTCCAAGGAGAGAGAGAATCAAGAAGGATGAGGCAGTGAGCAGATGCCATAGAGAGAGGGTAAAGGGGGTCCCTGGAAGGCACAGGTGAGGAGAAGCCATGTTGTAGGAAGACAGGTCATTATAAACAATGACACCAGAAGCAGGTGTGAATGTAGTTTCCACAGACTAAAATCCTACTGGCAAATCACCAGTATTTGCTGCTGATACAGAGGGATGGAGGTTGGAGCTGGAGAATCCAGAGAAGCTGGGTCCCCGTCCCTGTTCTAAAGCTTTGGCTAAGACCCCTGATGTCCTTAGGCCTCCTTGGGATTATCTATAAAACCAGAGGGTTGAATAAGATGCACTTCAACTGAGACATCCTTCCATATTTGTCAGGTTCTCACAGTAAGTAATCAGTTAATTAATGCCATGAATATTTATTTAGTACCTGCTACAATTCAGGCTCTGTAGTTTAACGCAGATGCAGGGAGAGCACAATCAGGAACGAGCTGGTTCTCCCAAGCATCCGGAGGCTTTTACAACAAACACAGCTGCAACCTAAAGAATATAATGTGAAACAATTCTCTTAACAAGAAAAAAAAAAAAAAAAACCCAACTCTGAGCTTAAGATTGAACTGATGATCTCTAGAGACCTCAAGGCCAAGACCAATCCAGTTAATAGTTCTGACTCCAGGCCCCTGCAGAGCTCTCACCTGTAGCGTCAGAGGGGTCCTCATCTGCCAAACAAGGGCAGACTTTCCAGGGTTATCAATGGCTGTGAAGCCAGGACACTGAGTTGGCCGTTTGGGGCAGAATTCTCAGGCATTCATAATTAACATATATCTGGGTGTTGGTGACCTTCGTCTCATTCTTGTTCTTCCTTTTTGAGTTTTAAGGGAAAACCCTGTCATCCCATTTCCTTTCAAATAGAGCCTGAAGCCCCAGGGCCTCCTCTCAAGTCCAGCATGAGGGGAGGGGGTAGCTGATACCAACCACTTTGTACCCACATCTGTCCCCGTTCTCCCAAAGATTGAAAAGGAAGTGGACATTACCTTAACTTTGCCCTTGAAAGGACAATGCTGACTTCTCCTCTTCTTTAGGCTCAGGGATCATCACCAAATAATTATTGAATGTCTATTATATGCAGGATATTATGCTGGGGCCTAGACATGGGGTGCACAGTCCTTGCCTTCACTGAACTTACACAGGCGAAACATACCAGAAAAATGAATTCTAAAGTTAACCCACTCTGAGTAAATGAGTGAGGCGCTCAGTGCTAGAATATATTTTTTTTTAGGATAAAAATATTACATATCCCCCCGAATCAATTCTCTCTTCTTCAGTAGTAATAAGTATACTCAAGCACGTGGTTGGCTCTACAATGGAAGTGACACATGCCATCTCCAGGCTGTGCCTTAAGACAGCGGGGGACCTCCTCTACCTCCTTTATTCTTCCTCCTCTCTGGCTGGAACTGAGATGTGGCAGTGACCCAGATGTGGCTGTGCAGCTGAGGGCAGTGCTGTAGGAGGTAAAGGAACCCCTAGATGGAACAAGCCTGGGTACCCGAATGACTCCGTGGAGCAAAAGAACCATTGAGTAGGATTCTTTCCTCAAACTGTTTCACGAATGAGAAGGAAAAATCTTCATTCTCTAAACTCTGTTCTTATTGTGCTTCCTGTTACTTGGCCTTAACGTTTACTGTAACTACTACAAAACGAGAAAACTGAAGCAGCCATCAGCACAAGTAAACATGAAAATAAGGAGGAGCTGTCATTTAAGGACTTGTGGTACTCTTTCCAAAACTCGAGAGCTGATTCCTTTCCTTCAGTTGCTGATGCTTTAATCAGAGGCTGTGGATAGGGAGTTAGACAAGATCGCCAATCTCTGTAGCTCTCGATTTCCCCATCCATAAAGGGAGGTTATTATAATTATACCAACACAGCAAGACCATTACTGTGAACGATACCTGATATTCTGTTTGTAAATTCTCTGGTACATAGGTGCTTACCCCAGCTCATTACTTTGGAGTTTTGAAGAAAAAAAAAAGTCCACAAAAATAAATATAATCAAGTTATCTAAGTCAAAATGAGCAAATGATTGCCAATGCCTAGACTCCCCCAGCCTTCAAGAAGTTTCTGTGCTAATGTCAAGTGCTTCTTCTCTTAAAATGATTCTCTTATGATGGCTGTCACAAAGCAAATTCCTCAGAGAAGACACACGTCACAACACGAAGGAGTGTTCAGGCTCATGTCATAGCTTAGAAGTGAGACAAAATCCAAATAGGTTGTCAGACAACTGGAAGATGTCAAGAATGAGGAAAGATGACAATTCCTGTTTCAGGAGGTGACGGTCCACTGCCAAAAGCAAAGCAGATCGTGCGAATGGGAAGAAGGGCACAGGCAAACTGGATTTGGCATTTTAAAACAAGCAGACTCAGATCTTATCAAAATATGGCCATGCCCAGTGCTCTTGGGAAGAGAACAGAGTTACAACAAAACTGTCAGGGGTGGGGAGGTGTATGAAAAGAATTTTCTCAGCTACAGACCAGGAGTGTGGGATGTTACCAGTCCTTTCCACCCAAAAAGTAAGTTTCTGGAATCACGGTGTGGTGCGAGCGTTCCCTAGGAATGGGTCTACCAGTGAGGAAGGACGACCAGAGGAGGCAGCATTCCCAGTGAGCCCATGAGAACCCTAACAAATAGTGCTAACTTCACAAAAGTACACCAAAAACATACCAAAAAAAGACAACAATGACATTTCTTCTGTTTGTTCTAATGAATCTATACTATTCACAACCTTTCCTTGCTGAAAAATGTTCAGTGATTTCATATTCCCAAATTCCAGTGAAATATTCAAAAATGTTTCAGGCTTTCTTACAGAACACTCACATGAAGGAGGCCTTCCCGTTACCCCCTCACCCTAGCCCTGCTCCCTATGTGACTGTCTAATGCATTTCTGAAATTTATATCCTGAAGGTCCTGACTGCCTCCTAGGTCCCACCCTGGTTCCAGAAATGCAGAGGAATGTGGGTGCTTAGCATGGACAGTGGGTTGAGAAAAAAACTGGGAAATGTAAAAAATCTGTGAGAAATAATGGCATTTATTTCTGTCTGAAGAAATAACTGTTCATGCCAATAACAAAGTGAAGCCATACCTTTATTTGCTAAATTGACATGATTGAGCTGCTATTTTGCAAACTCTCTAATATTCCTTCTCAAGAATTATACCCAATAGAAGGGACTCACAAATCAAGGCTTTGAAATTTAAATCCTTGAGCTTATGGAAAAAGTGGTCCTGAATTTTAAGTTAGGTGATAGAGTGGTCCAGAAATGATTCCTTTATTCAACAGCTTAATATAAAAGTATAAGTTAAAAGCATCCAAGTCTGCAAAATCGGCCTCAAAAGCACATCAAATGGACTGTCAGAGAAAAATTGGGATTTCTACCTCTTGGGTCACCGATCTTTGTTATTTTATTTGCAAGGCACATTTTTTAACTTATACTTGGGAATGCAGGTCTTTATGTTTTCCAGTGTATTTCCTTAGTTTTAAGATCCATATGGGATTCAAAAATACTAAAATATGAAAAACATGCATTGGAAATTGAGGAGATAAGACCAACTAGCCACAAAGACCCACGGAGCAGGCAATACCGTTACATTTCTGGGCCTTTGTGAATGCTGTTCCTCTGCTCACAATTTCTTCATTTCTTTGTCCATTTGGCAAACTCCTCCTCATCTCTCAAGAGGCAGCTCAAACATCCTCTCCCCTGCAAAACTTTCCTTCACTCCCCCACATCAGTGCCCTTTTCCAAAGCTTGCTTTGTGCCTTGTACCTTGCGTAGCCCCCAGCGTGGCAATTGACGTACACATACGTCTCTCCCCTAAACTGAAGGCCCCTTGAGCTCGAGAAACGGGCCTCCTTACCTCTGTAATCGCAGTCTCTAGCACAGAGATAAGCACACAGGAGGCACTCAAGCCACGCTTATCGAGTCAAAGTGCTAACAGTGGACTTCCACAAAAATGACTTCTGTGTATCCTCACAAAGCTATGAGCTAGGAGTCCCATCATCCCTGCTTTTATGTGAGGACACTGAAGCTCAGACAGTTGAGTGATGTACCCAAGAACGGAGCCAGTAAATGAGGGAGCCAGAGATCCCACCCAGGTCTTCTGATGTCAGACACTAAGCCCTTTCTGGGCAACTGTGCTGCCCCTGAGGACATCCTGCAGCCTCTGTCCCTCAGCCTGGCACATTCGTGAATAAGATGTGGCCTCATAGAGCATTTACATCCCAGGTAGGTTCAACCTGAAGAAACCACAGAAGAAAAATTTGAGGTCTCTCTACCTCCTATGATGGAGACTTTGCCAATCAAGGGAGATTGGCAGAGTTTTGAGGTGGAGTAAATTGGTGGGGAGTTAAAGCCGTCGAAGCTTTGGGCCACAGGTGACGCAGCTGGTCAGGCTCGCTCTGCATGAATATCCTTCCTTCTGTAGCCACGTCAACGTGCACGTCTCACAGTGGAGCAAAATGTGGGTGGAGGAACTCTACTGTGTGTGCACGAAGAATGTGTCGTGTGCGTGCCTCTGCACATGTGTGTGAGTTTCAGTCCACGTCCCTGAGCTCGTCTCTGTATTTGTGTGTGTGTGCAAATATGTTTCAGGGTTATCTGTCCTTGCACGCATGAATTGAAGTGTGTTATGTCTATGTAGAGTTCATCAGGACAGGTAACCTCTTCCTGCTGCCCCCAAAATCTCAGTGAAGTCAAATCAGGCCAGCAGAGTCTTTGGTACAATTCTTCTTCGAGGGATCCAGATTCCCCCGTCTCGTGATGCCACCATCCCGATACACAACTTGCGAAGCTGCTACAACAAGGGATGGGAGAACAGGAGTGCCAGAAGGGGGCATTTTTAAGGAAGTGGCTCATCATTTCTAAATATCCCATGGATGGACATGCAGTCTGACCCTGTGATTTAACTTCAGTGGAGACTGAGAACTGCTGTGTGCCAAGACATAAGACAGTGAAACAAGGGGTGCCTGCGTGGCTCCGTCAGTTAAGCGTCCAACTTTGGCTCAGGTCATGATCTTGCAGTCCGTGAGTTCGAGCCCCGCATCAAGCTCTGTGCTGACAGCTCAGAGCCTGGAGCCTGCTTTGGATTCTGTGTCTCCCTCTCTCTCTCTCTGCCCTTCCCTTGCTTTTTCTCCATCTCTCTCTCTCTCTCAAAAAATAAATACATTAAAAAATAATAGTCATAAAAAGAAAGTGAAACAGATTGGAAATCAGCTAGTATTGCCCCTGCCACACTGTCTCTTCTATTTGCAACACCACCCGTTTCCCCCCCCCCCCCGCCAAACACACACACACACACAAAGAAACACAACCCTCCACAGAACTTAGCAGCATCCTCCCTGACCTGCTGGCAGAGTGAAAAGCCCCCAATGCCACTGACTGCCCATATTCCCAAGTGGCCATTTACAGAAGTCAGGCCCCAGCCTGATGGAGTCATCTCGAAACAGACCCCCGGGGAAGGAGAACTGCTTAGAACTAATGGACCGTTCTACAAGGGCAGAAGCAGAGGCAGGGAAAATCCCCTCCCTGGTTAATGACAGGAGAGGGATTATAAGCTCATAGGGAGTTTGATGAGAATGTTTCTCTTGAGGGATGAAGGCTTGCACTAATTCATTCCTTATGTCCCCAATTCCCTTTGCGTCCCAACCTGCTTATCCAGGTAAAACCAGGTTAGGGCAGAACATCCCTGGGCTGCCCTAAAGCAGGGAAAAGTTTACAAAAGCCCCTTTCCTGACCTCTCACATAAAGGTAGATGGTCTTCCCTCCATAACTGTGAAGCATCTCTAATGCCTCTACTGTCACCGCAAATTGAAATGGTTTGTCTTCATGTGTGACCGCCCCGTGAGATGAGGTGTTGCTTCCCCGGGGAAGGACCTGGGCTCTGGAGTGCGGAGAGTGGACCCCATGTGTGACCCCCTCTACGAGGAACCAGCAGTTCAGGCTTCTTTCGCCTCCGTTTCCACACTCCTAAACCAGATTTCCATGTTGCCATTGACATGAGTGTAAAACAGCGGCCCACAACCCAATGGCAGAGTAGTCCCCCCATTAAGACCCTGATGTCGCTGACCTGGGGTATGGCCTGAGCATGAAGATTTCTTACAGCTCTCCAGGTAACCCTCATGTCCAGCCAGGGTTAAGAACCGCCAATGTAAAGGGAAGACACTAATGCTTGCTGCTCCTGGGTCATCTAGCAAGGATCCCGACGATGCTCTCCTCTTAGAGAGATGCTTCAGAGATGCGGCTGAACACTTGACCTGGCCCTTACGAAAGCCAAAACTCAGAAAACAAAGTTGGAGCTTCAAAGTTCCTATTATTCCTCATGTCACTGGGTGAAGATCTGAGCAAGGTGGCATTTTGATTATGGACAGTGAAGCCCTGCAATGATGGGGAAGATAGTGACCACATAAAAAGCGAAAATGAAATGATTCTGTACAGGAATGTAAGATGAACTTGGGAGCTGTCTGCTGATCGT
The DNA here is from genome assembly GCF_028749965.1 of Puma concolor. NCBI lineage: Eukaryota > Metazoa > Chordata > Mammalia > Carnivora > Felidae > Puma > Puma concolor. The sequence goes on from NC_141684.1 coordinate 7,479,837, forward strand.
TCCAGAGGATGACATTTGGCAGATCCAGAAAACCCAGGAAAGAGGAGAGAGGAGAGAATAATCGCCGTAAGAAGAGGGGACTCAGGGGGCTCCTGGGTGGCACAGTGGATTAAGCCTCTGACCCTTGACTTCAGCTCAGGTCATGATCTTAGGTTCATGAGATCGAGCCCCATGTCGGGCTCTGCACTGACAGCGCAGGACCTGCTTAGAATTCTCTCTCTCCCTCTCTCCCTGCCTCTCCCCAGCTTCTGCTCTCTCTCTCTCTCTCTCTCTCTCTCAAAATAAATAAATAAACTTAAAAAAAATTAAAAATAAATAAATAAAAGAAGAGGGGACTGGCAGAAGGCTGGAGCCTAAGAGAACTCAGCAAAGAGAAATCTCCTGTGTACCAGGAATGACTGGTCAATGTTTAGCATCAGTGAATGAGCTTGGACATTTGATCTAAAGTTGATTTCTACAGAGTGTGTTACCGCCATCCTCCTCCAATTGTCACTTACAGTCCTATATGCAGCAAACCTGGATTATTGGTGCCCTGGAGGAATTAAAGTTTGCAGACGTACATGCCCAAGGTGTGGAGGCGAAGGGACGCGCGTAATTCCCTCTGTGAAGCCCATGGGATGGTCCCAGCACAGCATCAGGGAAAGAAGGTGGTTCTGGAGATCAGGAAGTGGTCATCTACGGCCTAAGTGGGAGATGAAGTCAAAGTGGGGAGAAAGTGACAGCAGAGAGATGGGGACAGCACTCGTGGTCCAAAGAGAGGGGGGAGGCCACTCAGGCATTCACTCAGCAAATATTTTTGAGCACTTATTATGGGCTAGATAGACACTGTGCTAAACACTTAGGATCCATCAGTAAGCAGAATAAAGATCTTAACTCCTCTGGAGCTTGCGTTTCAGACGAGGCAGACAGACAATAAATAAACTTGAAATAAATAAATGATATGGTGTATAAGAAGGTGATAATGCCATGGAAAAACAGTAGAAACAGAGTAGGTTAAGAGGGAGGAACTTTGTCACGATAGGCAAAGGAGGGCAGGCGGTTGGCAGTTTTACAGAGGCCCATCAGGGAGGTCTTGCAGAGATGGTGAGGCCCGAGAAAGAGATCGGAAGAGGCGACCCACCTGGAGAATCTCTGGGGGATCAGCCAGAGAGGAGCACAGCACGGAGGTCCTACGGGGGGGATTTGCTGGACACATTTGGAAAACACAAGGTGAGTATGTCCAGAGTACAGTGGACAAGAACAGTGCCACCGCCATGAGAATTAATTATTGCCCTTAGCAATGAGATGAAGCTAAGTTTTTCCATTACATGGGAAAAACACTTCCACACAGCCGAGATACGCAGTATTTGAGAATTAAACAAAGCAATGTGTATAAAGTACCTGGCACACAGCAGCTTCACAGCAGGGGTGAATTTCTTCTCCCCTTCAGGTATTTCACATGTTATTTGTTAGAAATGTCAGGATGGGGGTGGGGCATCTGGGTGGCTCGGTCGGTTGAGCGTCCCCGCATCGCAAAAGGAGGGCTAGAGGAGGGGAGAGTGACCAGGCATGTTGGCAGAATATCCTCTTCCATGTGCCAAGGCCAGGATGTGGTGGCGAGGCTAGGAATGCCATACCTGATGCTGCTTAGCTTAGCTCTTAGGGCTTAGTAACAGGTGATCCCCCAGCAGCTGGGGGGACAGGCATCACAGTCCCTGAGACGGCACCCAGAGAAAAGGTGTGGAACAGTTTATAAATGGTGGCAGATGAATGAATATTCCCCTCCCCCTTTCTTTCCCTCCTTCCATTCTTTCTTTCTCTCATCTCCTTTTTCCTTGTGTTGATTTTACGCTAGATGTATATCAAGTGGAGATTAATGGGTGGCTGTATGCACAAGACTGGATGTCAGAGCAGAGTGCCTGGCTGGGGACATAAATTTGGAACATACTCAGGCACCTGGGTGGCTCAATCGGTGAAGCATCTGATTTCAGCTCAGGTCATGATCTCCCAGTTCACGAGTTTGAGCCCCACATCTGCTGTCAGTGCAGAGCCCGCTTCGGATCCTCTGTCCCCATCTCTCTCTGCCCCTCCCCCACGCTCTCTCTCTCTCAAAAATAAACATTTAAAAAATACATAAATAAATAAAATGGAACATACCCAGAAAAACAGAGAAAGATACAGCAACCATGCATCCCCCACCCAGAGTTAACAAATGCTAATATTTCTCCCACATAAAGATGCAGAAACCCTGCTAATGCAACGTCCCATTCGCTGATTCAACTCGGCTGCTTTTTGAGATTCCTTTCTTACAGCCATAGGTGAAGTCATGATGGCGACCACCTCACTCACCCTCTTCCTGTCTCTGCTTCCCGTCGTCCTCATCAAGGACCAGTATTAGCGATAAATTACGAATCGTATTTCAGTATCAAGAAACACAGTTCCGGAGAAAGAATGAAGACTGCCAAGAAGCGGACCGGGAACTTCAGCCGTGTGCCTACTCTTCTGGAAAACACTCCTTTGCTTTGTAAGAACAAGGCAATTTGGACAAACTCCTGATCTTAAACAGGGGCCGTCGCTGACCCCACTTCACGGACAAGCAGAAAACGTTGCAGGGGGTAGAAGATAGGCGGGGTCTGGCTTGGCAGATACAGAGCACACATACCTGAATAACAGCCTGCATCTTCCATGGCAGCCCTGACTGGAGTGGAAAGTTCCGTGCTGGAGGCGAAGAGCCGTGTTACCATCTTAAAAGAGGAAAACGGACAAAGAAAAGGAAGCAGAGGGAAGGGACCAGTCAATTGGCCTCTGACCTTAAGAGGTTCTGAGCCTGAAGATGATTCAAAAGAACAGAGCATTGGGTAGTTCCGAGCCAGAATCTTAATTGCTGTCTCTCCACAAAGCCTCACAAAAGGCTGAGTTAGAAGAATGTTCTCCCTGAGGTCGGGGAAGTTCTGCGGGTATAGTAGAAAGCGTAAAAACCCTTAGAGCAATACGTCCAAGCTTTGACTGGGCCTGGCCTCGCTAGCGTGTGAACTTGGTGAAGAATTTCAACCCCTGATTGTAATTCAGCGCATCAGTGCGCACAGACCTTCATGTGGCCAACCACACATACTGTTTCTAGCCCAAATTCTTGCCAGAAGATAGAATATCAAACATCCTCCCATCTAATTATTTTCAAAATCCTACTAACGAGAAATAATATTTATGGATGATCGCCTAGGATTACACAGTTTATCCATTCCTGTAGATTGGGGGCTGGCAAACTGTTTCTGCAAAGGGCCAAACTGTAAATCTTTTCGATTTTGTGGACCATTTGGTTTTGCACATCTCTATTCCAGATGTTCAGCTCTGCTGCTGGCACATAAGAATAACCGCGAGCAGTAAGTAAACACATGCGCACGGCCATAACTTGTCCTTTCCTGGCACAGGCATAACATTTTGCTGCCCAGGAAAATTGAGTGAAAATGGTGAAGTAGCTCATGTTGGATCAATCTTCCTATAGTTTATATCCTCTGGAGATCAGATGATAGATAGATGATAGATGACAGATGACAGATAGACAGAGACAGAGATGATACAGACACAGACACACACGTGAGCAAAACGTATATGAAACAACTATCTGAAGGTGCTGGAAGGGGACTGAAAGCAGGCAGAGACTAGACAGGAGCCTACATGTAGCAAAGGGGAATGACATCGATGAGCTTCCCATTTTCACAGCTTTCTGCCTGAAGGCAGACCCAGTCAGCAACTCCAGGCAACTCTAGAACTCACACGGAAACCAGGGGTGGAATTGTTCACTCCCTATAATAATGGCTATTGTCCTTTACATGCCAAATACACAGAATCACCATGACTTTGATACATTCAGTTTTACCCCACTTTCTGTCATAGTTCTGGCTGAGCACTCCCCCACACACACCCCACTCTTAGATCGAATTCTCTAGGAGTTTACCTTGGATGCATGTTTATCTAGTTAAGTCATTTCCAATTTCCTACCAATCATCTGGAAGGAGAGGTTGACATTTTGAATGGAGAAAAATACCAACTGTGCAGCCTGACATGAAGTTGACACTGACATTTAAATTAATTGACTTATACTCTTAAAAAGTCTATCTGGCCTAGGTGTGATCATCCTTCTAAGGATTCCTTGCTTCAGGGGGTGAAGACGAAGAAATCGAGACAACATGCAATTTGCCAGTCATATAAGCCCAATGTTTATCTTAGGCAGAAAAGAAAAAAAGAAAAGGAGAATCTGGAGAGGTGACACCGAGAGAAAGGCAAATGAGTTGTGACAAACAAAACCTATAGATTTCCTCTGACAAAACTCTCCTCTGTCCAAAATTGTCGCGTTGCCGGTGGGAAGCGGGACTCAGACACAGCAGTAGACTCTGTGAGCCTTGGGTGATGGTGGTACTCTCCAGGGCGGGCAGCAAGATGGGAAGGAAGGAAGCCCTGATGGCCAGGCCCAGAGGGCACCATTCCTGGGATGGCCCAAAGGTAGTTCTGTCCAGTTACTGCTTCATGCTAGGGGATGTGCAGAGGGGAAGAGGAAGGCCAGGCTCTGTCAGGAGCAGGGCAGGAAGAGTGTATTAGTTTCCCGTGGCCGCTGTAACAAATCACCACAAGTGCAGCAACTTAACACCACACGCATTTATCAACTTATAATTCAGCAGTTTACAAATCCAAAATGGGCCCCATTGGGCTAAAATCAAGGTGTCTCAGAGCCATGTTCCTTGCGGAGGCTCTAGAGGTGAATCCATTTCTTTGCATTTTCCAGCGTCTGGGGCTCCGCCCAGCATTCCTTGGCTCGTGGCGCCTTCTTCCACCCTGAAGGCCAGCAACGATGGGGCCGGTTCCTCTTGCATTGCACCTCTCACCCTCTCGTCTGCCTCTCTTTTCCACTTTTAAAGAGTCTTGTATTTACAGGGGGCCCACCCAGATCATCCAGAACCATCTTGCCATTTTAAGGTCAGCGGATTCATAAACAATTCCATCTGCAACTTTGTTCTTCTTTGCCATGTGACCTAACGTATACACAGGTTCTGGGGGTTAGACACGGACACCTTTGGGGGACTGTTGTGCTGCCTGCCGGAGAGAGTAGGAGAGGTGGTAACCTCACCTTCAGAAATAAAGAACACAGCTGCCCAGGACTGTGGCAAAAGGAAGCCAAGTGCCACAGGCAAGACAGACCATGGAAACTTTTTAAAGTGCTGGCACCCTGATATTTCTACTCCCCTTGGTCTCCTTCCTCATATCAGTCACAGTCTGGATGAGGAGACATTTGAGTAAATACAGTGCAGGACACTGAGATATGTGGCAAGGCCTATGTGGGACTGTAGGAGTATTCCAGGGGGTGCTGAGTCCTTGCTTAATAACCAGGCCCCACGATCCTGCAAGGCCCTGTGAACCCCTCCCGACTCATGCACTGGCCTGGTGTCCTGAGACAGAGAAACAGACTCAGAAGTAGGGATCCAGAAGCTCAGGTGCTCTCTGCAAAGTCTGGAGGAGGCTATGTTCTTGAAGGGTCCAAAATAGAGGCATTATTTCACAGAAATCTCTCCTGCCTCTGGTTGAAGGGCACTTTGTACCTCAGTCATTCCAACCACAACATCATCTCACAGAGGAGAAGATCCAGGCCCAGGGAGGCAAAAGGACTTGTCCAAGGTCACACCACTTGCAGATGACAGAGCAAGCTCAGGTCTGCTTCCTTTTAGGACGGGGCTCCTCCCACCCCACCAGTTTCTTTCCCTCATTTCAGATGTCCTAGTACATGTTCCAATTTGATGGGAAATCAGGCATCTCTCTGCCATGGAGCCCCCAAGGCCCCAGCTCCGGCCAGCCAGTTGGCAGAGGTTTGAGGCCACCAAGAAGGTTCGAGGCACCAGTGTGGGCCAGTTTCCCAGAGGGAGCATCAGACTTTATGGCTCTTCCTGCCTGGGTCAAGCTCTGCAAACTCCTGAAGCACTTACCATAAACATAATGACCATGAATCCCAGAAGGTATAAAGGATGGAGGGAGAGCAGACACAACCGGTGTGAAGGGGTGGCTAGAAGACCTGGAGGGAAACAGGTGGCCCTCCTCAGAATTCCTCTATCACTGAGCATTGATTTACATCAGTCTTATCCTTATAACCGAAACTCCCAAGACCAAGGTTAGGGGGAGGGGAGGGGATCTTCCGCCCCTTTTGCCAACACATCTGCCCCCTTTTCTATTCTCCCCTCAAACCCCTTCCTAACAACCTCCACCCTCAGTAAGAAAAAGCCCATCTCCATGGGACATCTCCAATGTCCCATGAATTATAGGACTGTGCATGTGCGTGTGGTTACGTGTGTGCTGACGCATGAGTGTGCGTAGTTTAACAAAGTTGGCTCCTCCTCTGGGCATGCAGAGCTCTGGGGAGAAGGGAGTTCATTTGCACGCGTCCAGATGCCTCTTGAAAGAGATCAACCAGACCCTGTCTCTTCTTTCCAGATTTCAGAGTTAAGGCTTCCAGGTGAATGGACTTACTTCAGACCCAGAGCCACGGAAGAAGAAAGCAGCCCCTGAACTGCTCTGAAGGATGAGAGAGTTCTGGACCAACACAGTGATGCTGCCCTAAGTTAGCAGACAGGATGAGGGTGTGAGGTGGAGGCTGAAAACCAAATGTTTGTCTTTTGCTAAAGCTAGTTTGAATTGGACTTCTGAGGTCACAACAGGAAGAATTCTGATGAGAACATCCCATTACAAAATACCAGTGAGTCGATGGTATGGTTGGTCTCATTTCACAGATGGAGGAAAGTGACTAAGGACCCCCAGGACGTGCTGCTAGTCCTGTCCTCAAACATACACCACGATGACCTCATGTTCTGCCCATCCAAGGCTCCTGGGCTGTGCTGAAGAGACTGTGCTTTTTCTGCCCAGCTCCTACGCTCCAATTTTTCCAGATTCTGGTTAAGTAAACACCCCCTTTCTTCTCCCACCACTGATTTAGCCAGTTCCCACCCGACCAGAATGTACTACCTGAAAGAAACAATGTCTGAAGGTGGTCTTATTAGAAATTATTCCCATAGACTATCCACCAATGTTGCATAGAAATTTTTTGGAATCCCTTAGTTTGGAAAATTCTGAGTCAAACAAAACTAAGTAGCTGGGAGAGTAGATTTTGCCACCTGACTGAACCAAATATGTGTCCCAGCCTGGCTATTTGTTAGCTTTGTGACTTTGCAAACTTTTTAGGCTTTTTGTGACTTGGTTTCCTCATCACGAAATAGGAATGATTGGCACCTGCCTGGGTCAGTCACAGTTCGATGCAGGACACAGACAACAATGTGAAAAGTGGAAATCCTCTCTAAGTGGAAAGGATTCAACATGGGGAATTTAGGTATTGACAAAATTCCCTGAAAAGGCTGGAGGAGAAAATTCTGGGCTGTGCCTACAGGAGTGAGTCCTAGAAGAAAAAGAAAGCGGGACTGACTTGCCAGGACTGACTTGCCAACCTCAACCACAATCAGAAAAGTGAGGGTTCATTGGGCCATGCTTGAAGAGCCTGGGCCACGCCCAGGAAGCCTCCAATGCCATTGCTGCACTGGCCTGGCTATGAAAAAGTCAGTCCACTGACCCCAGCACCCCAGCCTCCCTGTGCCCAAAGTCGGTCGCTGGACACCAGCAGCCCCACAACCAGGCCCACTGGATAGTAAAAACAGCCAACACTCAAGAGCATAGCTTCAACCTTCCCCATCTCACCACAGGGCACCTTGCTGGTGGCACTTTTTTCCTAACTAGAATCCTGTGTGTAGGAGGTATGGACAGGCCATTTCAGAGTCCCAACCTCTGCATTTCAGGAAGATACACAACTAGGAGGGGTCAGAGGTGCCAAGTGCGCATTGACCACAGCCAGCACTCCATGCTGGGTCATCATGAGGCTAACAGGTACAATGAGCTGCAACACTGCCTTCTTGTACTGCTGTTGCTCTTATCTGCTGCAGGACATCCCGGAGCCTTTACTGTGCTGACATGCACGTGTTTCCTCCCAGAGGGTAAACACTATGTCACTGCCCGGGTCTTTTATTCTGTTTTCCCAACCAAGAGACAAATTTTAGATTCAATGAAAGCACTAGCTGTACCCTCAGTGCCTTTCTCACTTACATTATCTTTACTTCTCTTTGTAACTTTCTACCTTTTATTTCTACTTGCTCCCTTCTAATTCTTCTTTATGCCTTAGCTTCTGGTTAGGTACTTAACATTCTTTATGGGATGCAGCCTGGCAGGAACAAACACATTTATTAAATGAGTTACTAAATCACATGGGCATCAAGGGCATGACTTACAATGATGGAAATCCACAATGAAGGTGGTACGTTGGTTGGAGACCCTTCCCCACAGTGATTGAATAATATAGCACATAGTTTCCCACGGGCTTGGTCTCAGATTAGCTCTGACAGTGTCCTCTAAATGGGGTGTGGGGAGCCACCGTCAAAGTTGCTCAGTTTCCCAATTTTGCCCCCAGCCGTGATCCCCCCTGCAGAGCACACCTCCGGTCTTCAGTTCTGTGGGTCATTCTTCCTTGTCAGGCAAAGAAAGTCTTTATTTCTGCCTTGACTTTGGTGAAACCCTTAACATCTTTCCCAAGCTAGCAAAATGGCAGAGTTCTTGCCTTTGGATGATCAAAACTCATCCAGCGAGACCAAAAGCCCCGCCTGGCTGAGGCCCTAGGCACTGATGATTTTAATGTGCTCTCGGGCTGGTTTCCTTGCCCCCCACCCTCACAGCCTGTGAGAACATTCTGAAAACCCTCCAAAGCATCGGCACTTCCTGGTTCCTCAGCGAAGTGCCATTTCTACAGACTCAAGCCTGAAGAAGAATGAGGGAGAAAATTCCTGCTCCCCCAATGCAGAGTTTTATCTCCAGTCACTGGAATCTGGATTCTCTGAGCATAGCGGTGTTTTCTCAGCTCAGGGGTTCTGTCTAATTTTCAAATTGTATGGCACCCACATGCCACACCTCCACTTTCTGTTCTATAATGCTTTTCTTCTTTATAAGCAATAATAATAAATACAAATGTAGGGGCGCCGGGGTAGCTCAGTTGGTTAAGCGTCTGACTCTAGATTTCAGCTCAGGTCATGATCTCATGGTTCATAGGATCATGCCCCATGGGATTCTCTCTCTGTCTTTGCCCCTTCCTCAGTCTTTCTCTCTCTCTTTCTCTCTCAAAATAAATAAACTTAAAAAAAATAAAGGAAATACAAATGTAAAATTTTATTCTGGATATTGTACTATAGGTAAATGACTACATCCCAGAGCACCTGCAATCCATTTCTATGCAGGGTCTCAGTGAAGAAGTCACCACGGCCACTAATAACCTGCTAGCACTGTGCTAAATACTTCAGGTTTCTGGCCTATTAATACTCACAAGAGCTACAAGACATTACTGTGCTCTTGTTACAGGTAAAGAAACTGAGGCTCTGTGATTGTCAAAGAACTCTCCCAAGGTCAAAACCCCCGACTAAAGTTCCGTTCTGGCTGGCTTTGTAGCCATCCCAGGCGCTCCTACCAAAACATGCTGTGGGACATTTTTATTTGGATCCTACAGAGGAGAAACGCCTTCCTCGGAGAGTTCACAATCAGATTATAAGCAGAAGAGGGAAACACAGGAAAAATCCCAAACAAAGCATGGCAGAAAAAAAAAACAAATGGCAAATGTGCTGGGGAGGCTGCCCCACGTGGGGAGAGGGGCCCGTGCAAAGGTACAGTGCCTAGAAGCCAGAAGGAATTTTTCAGCCAGTATAGCATGTAGCTGCCCTTCCGCCATGCCCGTGTTCATGTGGGGCAGCAGGTGGTTATGGCAGAAAAGCGGGTGCAGGTCAGTCTTTGGGGGTCTCAGATGTGACTCTAAGGAGTTGGCACCTTATTCTTTGGACAAAGTGGAGTCATGGCAGGTCTCTGAGGGAGGGGTTGGAGGACCCAAGTCACGAAACACTCGAATTAGTGAAGTCCAAGAGGGAATTGAGCAATGGAAAGCTTTTTTTCTTCTAACTACAAAACAGCATGGTATTTGTTTTTTTTTTATTTTTTTCAAATTTTTTTTTTCAACGTTTATTTATTTTTGGGACAGGGAGAGACAGAGCATGAACGGGGGAGGGTCAGAGAGAGAGGGAGACAGAGAATCGGAAACAGGCTCCAGACTCTGAGCCATCAGCCCAGAGCCTGATGCGGGGCTCGAACTCACGGACCGCAAGATCGTGACCTGGCTGAAGTCGGACGCTTAACCGACTGCGCCACCCAGGCGCCCCAAAACAGCATGGTATTTGAACGGGACTGCAGAGAGGATATTGCCTTCCATTTATGGATTTATAACACATATGGGTCCCCACACAGAACGTGCTTCCTTCTCCCAAGATTGGGTTAAGTTCCCGCCTCTAAAATCCTACAGCTCTTAAAAATGAAACTTACCTATTTTCCCCAAGCATTTGATTAGGAAAAATATGATGTTACCTTGCATTGGAGATGAGCTATGAGAGTTCCCTCCTTGTGTTGTTCATTAGCAAAGGAAGATTTCCAAGAACTCCATAAATAATTGCCCGCAGGTCCTCACAAACATTAAGACTGTTTCCCCGCCATCAGTCACTTCTCTTTCTGTGAACACGGCTTCACCTTAAAACGGTATTTTGGAATCTGTCTTTCTCTGTATGACTTATTTCACTTAGCATAACACTTTCCAGTTCCATCCACGTTGCTATAAAAGACCAAGGGGGAGGGGAAGGAAAAAAAAAAGGTTAAAGAGGGAGGGAGCCAAAACATAAGAAACTCTTAAAAACTGAGAACAGGGGTGCCTGGGTGGCTCAGTCGGTTTTGTGTCCAACTTTAGCTCAGCTCATGATCTCACACTCTGTGAGTTCAAGCCCCATGTCGGGCTCTGTGCTGACAGCTCAGAGCCTGGAGCCCGCTTCAGATTCTGTGTCTCCCTCTCTCTCTGCCCCTCCCCTGCTCATGCTCTGTCTCTCTCTGTCTCAAAAATAAATAAAAATATTTAAAAATTTAAAAAAAAAACTGAGAACAAACTGAAGGCTGATGGGGGTGTGGGAGGGAGGGAAGGGTGGGTGATGGGTATTGAAGAGGTCACCTGTTGGGATGAGCCCTGGGTGTTGTATGGAAACCAATTTGACAATAAATTTCATATTAAAAAGAAAACAAAACGGTATTTTGTTCCAGTACTTACTTCATTGCTGTGACAAAAAGCACATGAACTTAGAGTCATGAAAGACCTATGTCCACAGCGGAGCCCTGGCTTAGTGGGAAGAGGTTTGGGAGGAGGGATGGCGGATGAGTCACCTCCCACACCATGAAAGTGAGATTAAATCTAGCTTCATTTGGAGTTGGCTGTTTACAGGTTTACGCTTTCCTGGAAAATTCAGATGCGCTGCGCCTGGGTTGGCTTCTGTGATCATTCCTATGCACTTTTGTTCTTCTTACAGTTATGAAAATGTAGACACTAAGGTCAGTAGGGATGGGACCTTGCCTGGGCTGTTGATTGTTGTATCCTGCTTAGCGTCAGACAGTGCCCAATGCTGTGTTGAATGAATGAATGAATGGATGGATGGATGGATGGATGGATGGAAGAGGCTGAGTGGGTATCAGAGAACAGATGGGGAAGAGAGGGAGCCAGCACTAGGAATGGAGCACGTGCAGTGCATGCTGCAAATGCACATATTCCTGCCTGTGGACACGTACACGGTATCTACTTAATTTCCCTGTTTAACAAGCTGCACTCAGTCCATTTTGTGGTACGGCTCAAAATAAAGACTCCCACCCAGCACCTTGGTGAGGAGTCAAGGATAAACAAATGTTAGCAAATTGAGTCAAGGTCATTTGATGAGTCTGATGTTCCTAAAGGTAATTTGATGAGTTATTTTACATTTTTGTGTTCCTCTGTTGAAGAATTACTACAAATTCACTTATGGATTACTAACTGGAAGGGGTGGTTCCCATTGACGACTGCAGTCAAGACTTTGGTGCCCAGAGAAGGTAGACTAGGCCCTTTCCTGTCTGTTATGGAATGAATGTTTATGTCCCTCCCCCAATTCATCTGTTGAACCCCTAACCCCCAATGTGATGAGATGGCCTTTGGGGGTAATTAGGTTTAGAGGAGGTCATGAGGGTGGGACCCTAATGATGAGATTAGTGCCCTTATAAGAAGAGGAAGAGACTAGACTTCTCTCTCTCTCTCTCTCTCTCTCTCTCTTGGACACAGCAAGGTGACCATTTGCAAGCCAGGAAGAGGACTCTCATGAGATACTGAGTCTGCCAGCACCTTGATCCTGTGAGAAATAAATTCTTGTTTAAGCCCCCCAGCCTGTGGTATTGTGTCATAGCAGCCTCAGCTGATAAGACACTAACCAAGGACGTAATAAAGATATGAAATGTGCTCAGCCTCATTAGTCATAAAGAAATTCAAATTTAAAATTACGACGTGATACCACTACAACCTAAAAAACTGACTAAAACTAAAACAATGCAAAATAGCAAATGTTAAGAAGGTGGTCAAGCAATGGGAATGGTCATGCACTGCCGGGGGGGATATATAATCTAACCCCTTTGGAAATCGGTCTGGCATCATCTACCGAAGGGAGATATGGGCTCACCCCACAACCCAGTGATCCCACTTCCAAGCGTGAAGCCCGCAGAACAGCATACATATCATTACCCAAAGAAACAGGAAAGTGTTCCGTGGTAGTACCATCTGTAGTAAACACAAACTGGAAACAACCAAAACGCCCATCCATGTAGAATGGATAAATTGTGGCATATTCATATCGTAGAATACTATCGACAATAGGAACAACCTACCAACCACACGCAAGAAATTCGCAGACATAATGTTGAGCAAAAGGGCTCGCCTTATTCAATATATCTAAGGCAGAGAAACTAATTTAGAAATTAGGACAGCAGTCACTCTGGCAAGGGCACCAGAGGCTTCGTCGTGCTGTTATGTTCGGTTTCTTCATCCAGGTGCTGGTTACAGAGGTATGTTCAGGTTGTGAAATTCACCCAACTTTCACACTTATGATATATGCCTTTTTCTATAGGTATACCAGATTTCAATAAAACATTATAAGAAAAGACATATTCCTGTCTGGAGCCAAATCATTCTGAGAACGGTGGTCTCATTGAGAATAAGTTGGAAGGGATTTGACTGGCCAACAGGAAGAGTGCAGTCTGCAAACTGGCTGGGTCTCCCAGGCTAGGCCACCTCACCTCCATACCTCAGCTTCTTCATGGGGACAATATCTAAAAATATCTGTAAGCGTTCCTTGGAAATGCCAAAATGAAAATTATTATTGGAAGGGGAGGGGGGACTGTTAGATAGAACGAGTCATGTTCATAAAGGAAAAAATATAATTTCAATTTGAAATATTCTCTCCCAGGAGATCTCCAGGGGCTTGTGAAGTTGAGAAAAGTTCCCTCTTAATAAACTCCGATTTTTCCTTCTAAACTTCATCAGGTGACCTCTGCTCTTGGCATGCATCTCTATTCTCCCTGATTCCTTGATGTCACTCGAGCTGAATTCCAAGCCTTTTGCTGACGACTCTTCCAACCCCTTAATTATCCTTCCTTCCCCTCAATCAATCCATTAGTTCTCTCATGAACACTTTTGGTCGTGAATATTTCTCCTTGCTTATCAGACCTCTGAAGGCTGGAAGTGAACGTAGCTCTTGCCAGCAATTAGCCTCCTGAGGTTTCTGGGACTTTGAATCAATTAACTTCATGAGGTAGAGAGTGCTCAAACTTGGCGTCACTCACCCTTGGGAGGTTTCCAGAACTTCTCATCAGTGAATCCCAGGAGCTTCCAAATCACCCTGGCTACTGGGCGCTGTTCACACTGTTCTAAGTGAACAAGAAGTGGCTGGAATTTCAGACTATCTTTGCTTTCACTGAGCTGCCCAAGACTGTCACCTTGTGTCTTGTCTTGTAACTTTTCTACATTGGGATCTACTGGACCTGTGTGTAATGATTGTATGTTGAATAAAATGATGAAAGTGGTAACAAATGATATCAGCACCACATAAGTCAGAATCTGTGCTGTAAACGTAGGATTTGAATGGGTCAAACTGCTCAGGACTCTCTTCATCCACCCATCCATTTGCTCATTCATTCATACCCTAAACATCCACAGTGCCTGTCATGTGTTAAGCGGGGATTTAGCAATGAGTGCGCTTCAGTCCCTGAAATTAAGGAGCCTGTGCTTTGCCAGACAGAGATAGGCATTCATTTCATAGTGCATAGCATTAGCTTTATCAGGGATGCGCACAGCTCAGGGGAACCCAGAAAATGTATGAATCGCGTTTTGCTTTGTTCGGGGTTGAGACGAAGGCAGGTGTCCTCACAACCGGGCTCTGGTGTTGAGACGGAGATGGCTGTCTGGAGAAGGTGGAAAGCACCTCAGATGGAGGGGACCCTCAACAAGGTGTGGAGTCATGTCTGCACCAAGGGCTGGCTCAGAAGGAAGAGCAGTCTCATGATGAGCGATTGACCTAACATAGGCTCAAGGGAAACAGGAGAGGGTATATGCCGGGCAGCAGAGTCAAAGTCTGGTTGCCAAAGAAGGGATTGAACCTCACGCTGAACTTGACTGTGAACATCGTCACGGGGTTTTCCGCAGGAGGCTACATGGTCACACGTGCCTTGAAAAGTTGAATGAAATGCTCGTGGAGTATAAAATAGAGGTAGGAGAGGCTGTGGACTGAGACCTGGCAGGAGGCTCTTAGAATTGCGCAGGCGGTGTGTGACAGAGGCCTCACAGACCAGAGGCAGAACGGAAGGGCAGAGGAGACTCCGCTGTGTCATTGCAGAGTGTTATCAAAAACAGGTGTGTTCAAGTGCTAGCCCTGAGTGATGGGACCTTATGGGGAAATAGGGTCTCTGAAGACATGATCAGTTAACTGAAAATTAGGTCATACTGGATTAAATCCAATGTCTCATGTCCTTATACCAAGGCCACGTGAAGACCCACGGGGAAGAATGCCACGTGACAATGGAGACAGAGACCAAAGTGATGCATCTGCAAACCAAGAAGGGCCACGGACCACTGGCAGTCCCCTGAAACTGGGAGAGGAGCACGGAACAGACCCTACTCTCAGACCTCTGGAAGGGACAACCCTTGCTGACACTCTGGTTTTGGACTTCCCATCTCCAGAACTGAAAGACGATGGCATTCTGTGGTTTTCAGCCACCCCGTTCGTAGCACTCTGTTGTGGCAGCCCTGGGAAGCTAGTAAGTGGAGATAGCACAGACATAACCTGGTGTCCAATGGCATGGGAGTTGGGCGGACAGAGGGCTCAGGAAGACAGTGGAGGGAAGGTGTGCCTAGGTTTACGCTTTGGATGAGGGAGAAACCATCCTCCTCACTCAGATTAAAAACAACAGTCAGGAATTGGGTTGGAGCAGGGAACAGTGCACTCGGCTTTTTTGTATGTGGAGCCAAGGTGTCCAGAAGTTCAAGGAGGGCAGGTTGGGCTGCTGTGTGGAAGGACTACAGTGATCACGTCTCAAGATGATAAGATGTGTTTCTGCCTCTTCCTTCCTCAACCCTCCTCCAAATGCTTCTTGGTGCAGGACACTTCGCACCTGCCTCCAACCCTAGTGGAGAACCTGGCCAATGCCCAGCCAAGCCGATGGATTAAGTCTCGAGTCACTGGGGGAGAGACCCAGGAACTGTCTCCATGATGCCATCAGGCACATAGCAAGAGCTGGTTAGCATGAGCAAGAAAAAGCCTCTCTGTTGGGTGAACGCTTCACTCTGAGGCTAGACCAGCGAAGAATATTATCCTTCCTCCCACACCGTGGTAGAGACTGAACTGGCCCTGGATCTTACTCTCTCTTCCTGCCTTAGGGGTACCTCTGACTTTTAGGTAGGCATGAGACGCCCAACATTTAGACTACATTTCCCTTTTGACACGTGGCTGTGTGACTAAATTCTGACCATAGAGCTGTCCTCTGGAGCTTCCCAGAAGGGTCTTCAAAGGAAGAGGGTGTACCTCCTAAGCCTCTCCTTCTTCAAGCTGGCAAGGATGCAAACATGATGGCTGGAGCCCAAAGAGCTCTCTAGAACCATGAAGCTGCAAGCCAAGCTGGGCAGAACAATGGCCACACAAGAACCCAGGTCTCTGATGACCGGGTTGCTGCACACGGACCCTGCACTGATCCCTGCAGGGCACACTCCCATGAGAGAGAAGCGAGCCCCACCTCATTTGAGTCACCATCCCCTTGGCTTTCTCACATGTTGCGGAACCAGTCCTGCCCCATACACCCTCCTCCTAGGAAGGGACTGAAGGGCTTGAATCTTCTCCATGACTCACCTGCCACCAGCTCCGTTGAGAGGAGGCTGGAGGGAACTGGTTGAAGGGAAGTGAGTGAGAAGGTGCAGGTGCAGGACACCAGGGGAACACGGAGGCATTGCACGAGCTGGGGACTGTAGAGAAGAGAAAGAGGAAGGTGACCCCAATATCCATCCCACACACGGACGGAAGGGCAATGTGAGGGGAGAATTAAGGACTCTTTGCAGCATCTTTTGGACAGTGTGTATCCACCTAATCATCTAAAGATGGGAATTTCTCAGGGCGCCTGGGTGGCTCAGTCGGTCAAGCGTCCGACTTCAGCTCAGGTCATGATCTCGCGGTCCATGAGTTCGAGCCCCGCGTTGGGCTCTGTGCTGACTGCTCAGAGCCTGGAGCCTGTTTCAGATTCTGTGTCTCCCTCTCTCTCTGCCCGTCCCCATTCATGCTCTCTCTCTGTCTCAAAAATAAATAAACGTAAAAAAAAAAAATTTAAAGATGGGAATTTCTCTGGCCACAGAGCAGAATTCTTGCCCTTCCGGAGCTAAGGACACAGGTGAGGGCTGAGCTTCACAACTCACAGCTCAGAGGGGGAATTGCCCTGGACAAGGAGCATGCAGTGAGCCCTGTTACATGCTGCTTTGGAACCTACGGAGGGGCCACTCGTCTGTGGTCACACACGGAGAAAATGGCCGAGTCGGGGACAAGCATGGAACAATGAACAGTAATCTGGTCCCTGGACATGCGTCCCCAGGTTTGGCAATTCTGAGCTGCCCTCTGTGTTGCCAGTTCTCTCTCGCACACCTCTTGGCTTTTGCACCCGCTGTTTCCAGACTGTTTCCTGTCTGGATCCCTTCCTTCCTTCTCTCCCTCTGAACCTGCTTGCAGACGATGAAAGCTGAATAACTCAGGGGAAGAAGAGTTTATGCAAATGGTCACAGCTGAGGATTAGGCTCAGGTCTGGCTTGCAGGAGAGGCTCGTGCCAGTGGGACTGGTCCGAGGAAGAGACCACGGCTGCTGCCAGCACAGCCAGAGGGAGAGAGACCCCATCCCTGCCTCCTGTGGCTCCTGCTCCTGGGAAAGTCCAGCATGGGGATGGGAGGTCAGATGGACTGGCCACATCTAGGTCACCTGTGGCCAGGCTTCCAGGGAGCCTCGGAGATTGACCTCCGGTGTTGACCTTGAGAAGGTGGGACTCAGAATGGAAAATACTAAGAACAGGGGCACCCGGGTGGCTCAGTCGGTTAAACGTCCGACTCTTGGTTTCAGCTCAGGTCATGATCTTGCGGCTCATGGGTTCCAGCCCTGCATCAGGCTCCGTGCTGATAGCGTAGAACAGGCTTGAGATTCTCTCTCTCCCTCTCTCTCCCTGCCCCTCCCCTGCTCATGCTCACACTCTCTCTCCCTCCAAAATAAATAAATAAACTTAAAAAAAAAGAGAAAATACTAAGAATACACAGTTGGAAATAGTAATCTGCCTTATAGGGTCTTTCCTCCTGGGAATATTAATCATTCCCCAGGATGGGGCTAGGATGCCGCCTCTTCTGGAATTTTTTTCTTTCCTTCTTATTTATGTACTTGTCTGCATGCTTGGCTGTGACTGTCTTCGGCTAGGCTCCCCTAACGCAGAGCCTGAGATAAGAACTTGTACGCGAGGGGTCATTTATAAACGCACTTTGAGGAGACACTGCTTGGAGTTAAGGGAGGTAAGACAGGGGCCAGAAGGAGCAAGTGAGGGTGTGATCCCAGGCCAAGTCCTGGGAGGGTGGGCTCAGAGTTTTCCCAACCTGAGACAAGGGAGCTGGGCTCACAGTCACAGACTAAGGGCAGCTAAATGCCCAGTCCCTTCCAGTCCCCTGAGCATGAGAAGCAAAACATCTCCAATAGCCCAAGGGCTGTTATCTGAGGCATGACAGGTCCTGGCTGAGGGAGGGGAGCACGCCCAGAGCATCCAGGTGCCACCAGCCGTGTCCTATGGTAGGTATTCACTCATGCCTGCGTTCGTGCACCCGTTCACCTGGACTTCTCACGGGGCCGTGGATTCCACGGGAGCAAGGACCATGTCCTGACACTGCACCTGCTCTGCTCGGCCCACCACAGGTGGCCCCTGAATCCAGAGAAAGGAGGGGCGGAAGGGCGACTGTACCGAACATCCCGCAGCGGGAGCTCCCCACCCCCACCCTGCCCCCTGCATCCAGGTTTCCCCCTTTCACTGAATCGCCCAGGTGCAGCCACCACATCAAAATGTGATTATTCTGGAGTCTTTAGGTCAAGGGAGAGGGAAAGAAATTAATGAATCAACAGCTGTAATAGACTTCTAGGCACCCACCCAACTCATTCATTAGTGAGAGAAGCAGACCCTAAAAGCGAGGATGCTGTTCTCAGAGCCCAGAACCCTGTCGACGGGGAAGGAGAGCCCAGGGCATTTGCCAGGAAGAGGTGGCCAAGGCTGGAAAAGGTAGGGCTTCTGGAGGCCAACTGGCAGGGAAGGCTCCCGGGAGGCCATTCTGCCCTCCAGGGGCTCAGAGACTGTGTGCACCAGCCAGCTCTCCTGGGGGACCTTGGCTGGAACAGGTTTGTGGCCAGGAAAGGTGTGGAAGGAAGGGGAGGATCATGGGGCAGGGAGACAGTAGACAGAGAGGAGGGGGCAGCGTAAAGGCCAGCATTGGGAGCAGATCTCTTTTTTACTGGGGCTGTTCTTATCAGGAAGGCTCACCACTATGAAGTCTAAAGTCACATCAGGAAGACTGGCTGAGCCTGTGTACAAACAGCCCAGCGTAGATTAGGTGCCCCCCAATTCTGACTTTCTTCTATCTCATCATCTTCTCACCACCGGGCCCTGGGAGCAGGAATGCCCCCGGGTTTCTAGCTCCTCGGACTACACTTAACGCCCCGAGCCCCTCTCGTCTTGTCCCTGGGGTCCCACGTGTCCGACGGGAATGATCACCACCTCTCTGCCCACCCAAATGAGAGTATGAATAAAGCCACTTCTGTTTACGAGTGCTGTCCGTGTGCCACTTTATCTCGTTCAGGTCCTAACATTGCCCCAACAGGTAGACATTACTTCTCCCGAATGAAGAAAACTGCCATTCACTGAGACACTAAAACTCGTAAAAATTTGGGAAAAGACTGTGAGGTCCCAGCTGTGTAACTTCACGGGGATTTTAAAACACTGACACCTTGGGGAGCTTGGGTGGCTCAGTCGGTTGAGTGTCCGACTTTCTCTCAGGTCATGATCTCGCGGCTTGTGGGTTCGATCCCCAGGTCAGGCTCTGTGCTGACAGCTCGGAGCCTGAAGCCTGCTTCGGATTCTGTGTCTCCCTCTCTCTCTGTCATTTCCCTGTTCGTGCTCTCTCTCTTAAAAATAAATAAACACTAAAAAAAAAAAAAAAAAAAAAAAAATTAAGGAGCACCTGGGTGGCTCAGTCAGTTAGGTGTCCAACTTCAGCACAGGTCATGATCTCACAGTCTGTGAGTTCGAGCCCCATGTCAGGCTCTGTGCTGACAGTTCAGAGCCTGGAGCCTACTTGGGATTCTGTGCCTGCCTCTCTCTCTGTCCCTCCCCCGCTTGTGCTCGCTAGTGCTCTCTCTCTCTCTCTTAAAAATAAACATTAAAAAACATTTGTTTTATTTTAAAACCCTGACTCCTTAAAGTACCTTCTACAACTTGCAGTTGCCTATAAGATAAAGCTGAAACTCCTCATCGTTCCTGACCCTGCAATCAAAATCTAGCTTCTGTCCACCTTCCAGAATTTTCAACTCACGCTGCCCACCGCTTGTCCCCAACCCCATTCACCCTATTATCCAGTAATAAGAGCTCTCCCTTCCCTAAACACCCCCCTGTATGTCTGTACTTCTGGGTCTCTACTTTTTCCTTTTAATGCTGTATTGCTACTTACTCTTAACTTCTCGCGTTTCAAGACCACTAGACCCCAATGTCTCTGAAGGTGTGATCTATCTGAATTCGCCTGGGTGCTTCATAACAATGAAGGTTCTGGGATTGCTCTCCTGACTCAATGATGCAGATTTTTAGAAGTACGCTTGGGAATATGTATTGTTAACCCCCAGGTGACTTTTATGCTCAACAGCATGAGGAACCAGACTTCAGGAGATGCCCAAGTTCCAAGTAAACATGTGCAGTCCTCCTCCAACTGCCTGGCGCAGAAGCTGATCCACAGAAAACCCTAAATATTTGGGAAATCGTTACATTGAGCAGTCAGGGCCCGTGAGGCACAGATGGATTTAAGCACAATTGTTGGATGCATAGACGAGTGAGTCACAGGCAGATAAATGGATAAACTGCCCAACACTGCTACCTCTTCATCCAAGACCATATCCCTGGCTCTCAATTCCCAGGCGGCAATAGCCATGACTTCCTTGCACTCCCGATACTTTCTTGATTGGATAATGGAGACTCTTGGCCTTCTAGAGTGGTCTGCGAGCTCCTTGAAAACAGAGAGTGTGTGCCTTTTTGCTTCATCCCAACGTTTAACAGAGGTCCTGGCCCCGAGTTATTGCTCAATTCACGTGAAGTGAATTCAAGCAACAACTAATAAACTGTTATCGGAACAGATGGACAAATGAACGCGACAACAGGGATCTGGGTGAAGGAAAAACAGACATGGGACAGTTAGATGGGAACGAGAACCCTGCGATCTGCAGAAGTTTCCTGCGTTTGGCAAAAGGAAAGCACCCCTCTTCCTGCCCAGTCCCCAGGGCTGGGAGCAGAGGGAGCCTCCATATGGGGAAGCGAGGACAAGATGTCTCCGGGAATAACAGATTTGAGAAAGCGGTGTCCCTAATGCGCTGGCAGCCGGGTGCTGTTGGCAATGCCCACCTCTGCCCACCAGCCCCCGCAGAGAGCTGTACTTTCAAGAACTGGAATTCAAAGGCTTCAGGAGGCAGGATGTTGTGAAGGAAAAGAGGGCACAAACTTCAGAATCCTACAGATTTGGGTGAGAAAGCTCTGTGATTTGCGGGCTCTGCTTTCTCATCTGTACAAATGAGCCCAAGATAGCCCTCCTAGGTTTCAACACTCACCTTTGCTTAGAAAGTCCATGCACCCAGTTTTGCTCCTGATGGTCCCCAAAGATGCCTGTTCTCCTGGTAACGTCATGAGAGGCACCACCTTTCAGCCCCCGAGCTGCCCAAGCGTGGAGAGTAAATAATGTGTCCAGCCCACCCTTGGCCCACACATCTTTATCCCATTGTCGCATTTTGAAGCTAGTAACCACCTTTCTGTTGAGGCTGCTCTTCAAGCCAAGAGTCTCCCATGTAGCGGGAAATCCACTGTTCAGAGCACAAGCTGCGGCATCGGCAGTTATGGGTTCGAATCTAGGCTCTTCGACTTTGTGGCCAAGCCTTGGTTTCCTCGGTGTGAAATGAAGATGATAATGATTCCCCCTCACAGTCACCGGGAGGGTTAAATGTAAGGACATGAGTCAGGCACCTGAAACCTGGCCAGAGTAAAAGCTTGGTCTCTCCGAGTCTCTTTCCCTCTTCCTCTCTTCCTACCCTTCCTCCTTGCTCTCTCTCTCTCTCTCTCTCTCTCTCTCTCTCTCTCTCTCTCTCCTTCTTCCCTCAGAGCAATGAGATCAAACTAGAAAGCTCCTTGAGATCCCAAACTTATGATGCCATATCCGGAAAGTCCAGAACATTTTAGGGAAGGTCCCGGCCATAGCTTAAGCAAATTCTACTGCTCTCTCAAAATACAAATGGAGTTACAGACAACAGCTGTGCTTACATAACACATGTTCTTACTACCAAAAGGGAAAAGTTTCCTAACCCTAATTTGGGCAAGAGCTCTCTCTCTTTCCTTTTAGACCCAGAACTGGGATGGCTTCAGCCACTCTGACTCTCAGAACAGGCTATCTAGAGTTGAAGCCAGGAGAAAGACAGGCCCTGAGAACATTGTCTGATATCATGGATCTAGCTGTGCCTGAAGTTAGCTTTATATTTTACTGTTATGTAGCCTAATAAGTTCCTTATTGGCTTAAGCTCATTTGGGTTGTTTTTTTCTGTCACTTTCAACAAAAGGAGTCCTAATAAACCAAGGCGGTGGTGGATGGTGTGTGTTCAGAACGAGGGTCATTAGAGAGTAGGTACAAGACAAGTCGCCTGTCCTGGGACTGTCCTGAACACAAGACAGGAACTTTGACTTGCAGTTGGCTTTTGTCCCTGATCCTTTGCATGTGGGTGGAGAAGGGCCAGATATATTTTAAAGACCAGAGACAACAGACACCAGCAGGCGATATGACCACATCGAAGGCATTGCCTGGGCCACCAGAGATCCAGAGAATGTCTATGCACCTCTATAGTGACATTTTCAAGGAACTCTCAGAAAAGCAATAATTGTAAAAGCACCATGCTGTCGAATCAGCCCCACTACCTACCATTAATTGAGCTCTAATTTTCAATACAGGCAGCAGAAAAGGAGGGCTGTAAAGGAATGTTTCCTTTTGGAATTTACCCAGAGGGAATGTAGGAGGAAAGAAAGAGCCAGGGGAACCAGGGAAACAAAGTGGGGCTGTTCTCTGGAACTCTGCAACACCCAGCTCCCTATGTGCTCTTCTGGACCTGCGCTGTGAGACCCCGCATACGAGAGACCAGAGCAGGGGGCAGGTGGCAGGGAACAGGCGCTCCGCTTTCAGTCAGAACTTTCTTCAAACCCAGCCCCGCCACCTATAAACCACCGGCATGTGACTGAGCCCCTCTGAGCCTCAACTTCATCCACTCCAAACTGCAGATAATATCCACAGACCTTGTAGGATGATTTTGAAATGAGATGAGATAATTTACACACTATTGTCAAGGTCGTTCCCAGTCGGTAGTGAACATCTTATAAATACTAGTTATTATTACTGTCAAACACACAGAAGCACAGGCTTCTAATAGTAAATGAAAAAAAAGAAAATCAGGGATAATATGTTTTGGACAGTGATCATCACTATTGAAAACTACCAAAGAAAACAGGAAACTAAAAGTCTATGCCCTGAAAAACAACTAGAACGAATACAGCCCATGTCTTAATAATGGTTACCTTTTGCAGGTGGGATCAAGGGTAGGGTTTTTTTTTTATATATATGTCTTTCTTTGACTTTTTTTAAGGTGTCAGACATTTTAATGATGGCCCTAGAGTAATTTTATAGTAGATAAGATTATTTTAGTTTTAAGAATTACTATTCTCCTTCCTTCTTTTCATAGAGATAAGAAGCTGACCTAGGACATGACTTTCCTCTGTAGCCCAATACGGCATCCCAGCTGGACAATGCATTGTTTCAGGGTTTCACAGCAGAGTTGAGGAAGGCCGGATGATGTATAACAATACCTCCGATAGTACCTCCCCTTTCGGGATCCATCCACACATTTCCAGACATTGTCTGGGGTTTCGTGGCAGCCCAAGAGGTCCAAGGCAGTCCTTACAGACTGTCACAGCTGCAAGTTCACAGACAAGGAAATCGAAACACCAAGAGGCTAAGTAATTTGAGAGCATTATCGGACTCAGAAAAGCATGTACTTCCCACATGCGCTTGTAGGGACAGCAGGAAGGGAGCAGAGAGAGCTGGAGGGAGGGGAGGGAGAGGCGGGCAAGGCTCGTAGAGAGACAGGTGCACCTGCCCGCATGGGCTTGTGGGCCAGGAAAGAAATGTGAATCTCACCTGCCCAACACGGACGACTCACTGGAGAATTTTCCACAGGAGACAGACATGATCATGTCAATCTTTTTAGACGATTGTCTGGCTGCTGTTTGGAGACTGAGAGAGAATGTACACAAAGAGCTGAGTGAGAGAGAAGTCAGGGCCCTGGGGGAACTAGAGGGGAGAGATGAACCCCTCCACGGGTGGCGTGGCCTTCTGTAAATCTTGGATTTTGTAAGTCCTGTGTGTTTCCAACAGGCACATGCACTGCTGGCCACGCCCACTGCGAGCCCCTGTGTCTACGGGGTTAGCTCACCTCCAGGCCTGGCTCTGTCCACTTGGCATGGGAGCGAGTGGGAGCCACAGCGCTCTCGTGAATCCCTCCAGAGGTAGTGCCCGGCAGTAGCCAGAGCCCGTGCAGGTGTGCTTGTGCTGGAGGCCTGCTGGAGTCAGGGAACTGGCACCACAGAGGCCCAGATCCCTTAAAATTTCCCATTTGAGGGGCGCCTGGGTGGCGCAGTCGGTTAAGCGTCCGACTTCAGCCAGGTCACGATCTCGCGGTCCGTGAGTTCGAGCTCCACGTCGGGCTCTGGGCTGATGATGGCTCAGAGCCTGGAGCCTGTTTCCGATTCTGTGTCTCCCTCTCTCTCTGCCCCTCGCCCGTTCATGCTCTGTCTCTCTCTGTCCCAAAAATAAATAAACATTGAAAAAAAAATTTAAAAAAAATTTCCCATTTGATGTGCCAATTGTTAAAAGAAAAAGAAGGGAAGGGAGAGAAAGGGGGAGGAAAGGTGAGGGAGCGGGCGAGGGGAGGAGAAGGAGAGAATGGGGGGGGGGACGTCCCTCAGCCTTTTCCACAGCTTTGCCTCCACATTCCTCCAGTGTGGTTCCTTCTGTCTCTTTCCTTCCCTCACCCTTCTTTCTTCTCCTTCTCCAGAGTATAAACCAAGTTTCCAGGTTTTCATCTGTAAAGCCATCTCTACAATCCCCAGAGGAGCCCCTTGCATACCTAAGACAGAGGCTCACTACCCTGCAGCCTCCGGGGACCAGGCCCAGGCAAGAGCTCTCCTCTCTGGGCCTCATGGATCTTCTGTCCTCTCTCCTCCTTGAATGCTCTTTCTAGATCCTTTCTCTTTGGGTACAAGATTCAATATCACTTCCTCAGAGAAGCCCTCCTGCCTGGGACTGCCTAGATCTCTCTCTCTCTCTATGTCTGTCTCTAATTATCATTGGAGCTAAATTGCCTACATTACACTTAACAGGATTTGAAATTGTTTACTTCTGTATGTCTTCAGGTTTTTTTTTTTTTGGGGGGGGGGGCAGCGGGTGTCAACCTTGCCTGCACTTAAGTATCATGTGGGGGGAGGTCTGAGGAGACCCTGGGTCCTAAACACCCCCTTCCCCCCCCCCCCACCGCTACCAAGGTGTAGTGGGTCTGGGATAAGCCTGGGGCGTCAGGAGCTTTTCAACCTCAGGGGCTCCCAATGCACAGCCGAAACTTCTGCTTTAGCTGGGCTTTTGGGGGTTGGTTTTTGTTTTTCTGTTTTTGATGCTGCTCCTTTTCTTGTTTCTTTTTCCCCCCAAGTTACTTTATTGGTCTGTTTTTTAGCTTCTCTCTTTCCCATTGTGGGTCTTCTTCGAGTGCATGGCGATTCTGTCTGGTCTGTTCATATTTATTTATTTTTTATCTTTTTTAATGTTTATTTATTCTCAGAGAGAGAGAGAATCTGAAGCAGGCTCCAGGCTCTGAGCTGTCAGCACAGAGCTGGATGCCGGCTTGAACTCACAAACGGTGAGATCATGGCCTGAGCTGAAGTCTGAGTCACCCAGGCGCCCCTTGTCCATTCATACTGAAAAAGGAAGGGACCCTGGGGGCTCTGACAGTTCTCTGGGGGTGGACAGGGCTGGTTGAACGGCTGTGTCTCTCCACTTCGAGAATCGGATGATCGAGTCCAGTTCCAGAACCATGTTGGGTGACTGAGGATGCCGGTGTCCATGGGGGTTTCCTTTTGGGACAGTTAGTCTCCTCCACCTTCTTGGAGCCCAACAACGGAGGAGGTGTGGGTGTTGGCGCCTTTATTCCCCGCATTGCTTTCCCTGCTGGCTGGAGTCTAGAGCGGGATAGACCTGTTTTCCAGGGAGGGGGATGTGGTGACTTGGCCGTGTGGGTGGGACGGCACCGGGAAGGGGGTCTCTGGTCCTCCTGCACACTCACCGGTGCCTTGTGTTCGGCCTCACCTTTCTCTGAGCCTCGTGCCTCTAATTCCAGGGCGCTTCTGAGTCTCCCGGAAACAACGCGACTTACTCTCTATTGCGAGGTTCCCTTTGTTTCACTCATTCTTTCACCAACTTTTAAATGTCTAAACATTGGTTGTCATCTCTCACCTCACGTCATCACCTCTCCTGACCTTCCTTTCTGTGGGTTTATGCATATTTTTTTTATTTCTTTACTTTCCTTTTAGAACAGTTTGGGGAAGCGGAGAAGGCAGGTGCCCAGGTGCTGCCCATTGAAAGAAAGACTCGAAGCTCTGTTCCTTCTCCGGTCCAAGGTGGGCTGAGATTTCTTTGCCGGCCTCACAAGCCTGTTGGAGTGTGTCAGGATGCAAAGTAGGAATTATTTTTATACTCACTTTATAAGATGTGGACTTCGAGGATCAGAGAGGTCAGTGACTTAACCACAGATCACACGGCTCCTAAACTTCAGCTCTCCGTTAGCCCACACTGCTCTCAATAGGCTGCTTTCTGCAGGTCCTGTGACCTCAACCTACTTTTTAAAAAGTCACCGAATACAAGGGCACTTGGGTGGCTCAGTCGGTTGAGCGTCCAACTTCGGCTCAGGTCACGATCGCGCGGTTCGTGAGTTCGAGCCCTGCGTGGGGCTCTGTGCTGACAGCTCAGAGCCTGGAGCCTGCTTCAGATTCTCTGTCTCCCTCTCTCTCTGCCCCTCCCCCACTTGCTCACGCGCTGTCTCTCTCTCTCTCTCTCTCTCTCTCTCTCTCCAAAATAAATATTTATCACAGCCCTGGTATCTTTGCAGAAGGTTGGGGAGGTGCAAAATGAAAGTGGTTTGGGCAGCCTCTTGTCAAAAGGATGTGTTCCATCGCCATCGTGATGATTGCTGTTCGGCCCATACTTGTGAGCTCCTGACAGCAGCCAGTGACTCGAAGCTACATCAGCTTTTGTTGGACAAATGAAGGAGAGTCAGCAAGGTTTAAGGAGGAGAACTTAGATCTGAGTTCAGACAGATGTGGGTTCAGACCTCTGAGCCCCTCCCTAGCTATGTGACCTTGAAAAAAATCACACAAACCTTCCTGAGCCTGCATTTGCTTTTCTGCCAATGGGGAGAGGGGTCCCCCTTGAAGATGCTGGGGAGGATTATGGAGAATCACTTATCGCAAGGACCTCGCAGGCAGCCCCGCAGATGACCTTCCTCTGCCTCAAGGCTCCCCTTTCCTGAGTCGTTCAGGCCTCCTAACACCCCCTGGGCCGACCTTGCATGTTGGAGACAAGACTAAAATAAAATCTTACCTTTGAAAGAGTCATAAGGCCCAGGGAAGAGGATATTTGCATTTAAAAAAAAAAAACTATATTTTTCATTAATATTTCTAATAAAACGAAAGCCCCAAGGAAAAATGAAAGGAATTGGCTTTACTTAACCCGATAGAGAGAGGGCTTCAGCGGGCCTCATAACGGCCTTAAAGTGTGGGACGGAATATCAGATCAGATGCTGACCATCAGCCATAAGGTGCATCAAAAATCCAGGGACTCAGCTACAGCCGCAAAACTCACAGGCGAAAGGGAGAGCAAGGAACACTGGCCACAAGGAGAATCCTGGGGCGGAGGGGTGGGAAGCCAGAGGGGGACACGGCTGTCCTTCCCACCTGCTCCTGCTCTACTGCTGCCACTCAGTTGCTGACCCCATCTCCTGGTCGGGATCACCGGGCTTATCACTCTCACGACATGTTTGACCTCTCATGCCTCTGCACACTATGTTCTCTGGCTGCAACGCCCTCCCCTTGGCAGCTGTCACATCCTGGCACACCTTTCCTCAGCTGCAAGGGCTCTCTGTCAGTCACTTCCTCCAGGATCCCTCCAGCAACTCTCCCTCACTTCTGCTTCACTCCTCCCCAGCACTCTGTACTCACCTCTATTCCAGGACCTGCTACCGTGCGTTCTACTGTTTGCTTGCATATATTTTCCTCATTTGATGTTGGGCTCCTTGGGGCAAAGACCTGCATCCCGTTTGTTGGGCTTATATCCTCCCGCCCTACTGGCTAATTACCTAGCATACGATAGGGGCTCAAAACCCTGTGTTGAGAGAATAAATTAAAGAAGGAGTGAATTCAGCAAGCATGACCACCAAACTCAACAAAGTTGTCCTTCTTTTAAACGATTCCTCCTAGACTCTTCCCTCTGGCTCCCCACATTGCAGGGGTGAGGGAGAGGTGTGAGTAGGAGGTTTGGTTTAATCATTCAGGTGGGTGGTTACCTCCCTCGCAGAATCTCTCATCATTCCATGTACACACTCCCCATCTGCCATGCAGCTCCCCAAAAAATCCACAGGAGTTCCCGCCTTCGCGATGCTGACTCCTCCTAAAATTTCATTCCACTCCTCTCTGCCTAGATAACATCTCATCCTTCAAGACCTGGCTTTGGCCAATGGGACCTGGACACAAATATCAGCGTGCCAGCTCCAAGGGCAGATATCATGAGGTCTCATGGGATTCCTCTCGCCATTGTGGCCACTTCCAATTCCCTCCTTGGAAGAACATGCTCCGCCATCCATTCAGCTTGACTTGAGAGTGAGATCCATAGAGGAAGCCGTCTTCTCTAAGTAGCCACCGTCCCAGAGAGGACAAGAGACCCGCGGAGAAGACCTAGTCACGATAATTACAGCCTGAAGCGTGGGGCCCAGCCCTGCCCTTGGCACAGCACAAGCAAGGGATGGCGGGGTGGTTTCTGGGACACAATTGGCTCCTTTCACTGTGGTCTTTCTTGCAGACCACCTACAAGTTCACTCTTAGAAATGGAGCTCAGATGTATGAGTCCCTGGACACAGTGCCCTAACTTCTCTGTGCATCTGCTCTTGATCTATAAAATATGGATACCCAACAGCATCGCTGAAAAGATAATATGAGTTGTTACCTATGAGGCACCTAGCATGTGCTTTTTACATTGTAAAATATTAAAAAATAATGACTATTGTTACAGCAGTGTTAGTATTAAGAGTATCTGAGGGGCACCTGGGTGGCTCGGTCAGCTAAGTGTCCGCCTTTGGCTCAGGTCATGATCTCCTGGTTCATGGGTCCGAGTCCCATGTCGGGCTCTGTGCTGACAGTGCAGAGCCTGCTTCAGCTTCTGTGTCTGCCTCTCTCTATGCCCCTCTCCCACTCATGCTCGCTCTCTCTCTCTCTCTCTCAAAAATAAACGTTTTAAAAAAGGAGTATTTGATAAATGGTGTATTAGCTACCCATTGCTGTATAATAAATGACTCCAAAACTTAGTGGCTAAGAATAACATATTTATGTGTTTATTTGACGGTGTCTGTGGGTCATGAATCTGGGCTTAGCTGGAGTGTTCTGATTCTGGGTCTTTCACAAGAGTGCAGTGAAATGCTCAACTGTGGCTGTGTTCACCTCTAGGCTCATCTGGGGGACGACTGCTTCCCAGCCCACTCCTATGGCAGGTCATGTGCTCAACCGACTGTTGGCAGGTCATGTGCTCATGTCATATATTGTCATATGGGCCTCTCCAACATTCATCTTGCTTCACCCAGAGAGAGACAAGGGAAGGGAGCAAGCACTCAAGACAGAAGCTGCAACCTCTTCGTAACCCAATCTCAGAAGTAACATCCATAATTCTGCTGTATTTCATTTGTTAAAAGTTAGTCACTGGGTCCAGCCCACAGTCACCATGAGGCAGAAATGACTGGGGCCATCTTAAAGGCCACCTGTCACCAAAGATAAGGTACTAATGATCACTACTACCAATAAATAATGATAATAATGGTGAAGGGAAAGAGTGATCCATATGAAATCAGAGACAATAAGGATTCAGATCTCAACTCTAGGATTCACTTAACATGGGTCCATAGGACCCTCTAAAGTCTTTACTTTACCCTCTAAAGTACTTTACTTACCCTCTAAAGTCTCTGTTCTTAATCTGCAAACAGAAGGTTTGTACAGAAACTACGGGACATAAATGAAATAATGGATACAAAACGCACATGTGGTATTTGGCACAAAGGAAGATGAAAAATAAATGCTGGTATCATTATTGCATTGTGTGGGGTTTTAGCTCCAGCTAAATGTAATTGCATTTTCTTGGCAAAAATTTTTTTTTTTCCTAAGGAATTGGCTTGTCTAAGATACTGGCCAATCTTTTAGACCATAAAATAAATGTTTCATCTGCTCGCAGTTTCTTAGACCTTAGGACAAGAGATAAAATGCCAATGGATGAGGTCCTGAGTGTTACAGAAAACCCTAAGTATGTGCTGTCTCACATCCTGAGCTCAAAATCTTCCTGGAAGGCTCCAGGCCTACACGACCTCCCATTTCCTTCCAGGAAAAGACGGGTCCATTAGCCCAAGGTAGCACCATGGCCTCTAGCAAGGAGACAGGAGAGCAAGGAAGTCTCTTCCCCCAAGGTAGTAGCTATTTTTGTCTTAACATTTAGAGAGATACAATTACTGTGTCTTTGATATTCGTGAAGGCATTTCTCACACTCTGGTAGCCTGAGGCCATTCCAAAGTTTGAAGGATAGAGTCAATTTATTGAATCAGACATTAAGAGGGGATTTATATGCAGCTCCAGATAAGGACCAAATATTGATTTTTAAGGGGAAAAAATGAAATGTTTTTCCTCATACCTAAGAAAAAATTGAAGTTGTCTGGATTTCTCATAACTTGGAGAATTTGTCCGGTCCCAAGAACTTGGAGTTTAGTATTGAAGTGGAACCAGCTCTTGGGAATTTTATCCGCTTCCACATCTCCAACAGTAGACGATCCGGTCAATGTGAGGTAACCACAGGCACGTTAGAAAGGCTACCAGACCCTATGTCTGCCCTCATATCTGAGTTTCTACCACTTGAGGATCCTTCCTTTGGAGAGACAATATGGTTCTGGAGACAGAGCACATGAATCAAAAGACAAAGGGATGAGTTATATCTCAGCTGCTTGTTGGCTATGCCAACTGGGACTCTTGTATTTGGTTTCCTCATCTGGGAAACAGAGTGATGATAATATTTGCATCACAGACTGCTTATGTGAGTGTGAAAATGCTCTTAAAAGAATTTTGTCATCGGTGGAAAACTGATTCAGCTGTCAGTTAGCATTTTGAATTCTATCTTTGATATTCACTACAATTCTTATGGAAAGAGTAAGGTTCCTATTGTTACCCTTTAAACAAAAAAAAAGAAAGAAAGAAAAACACTGAGGCTCAGACAGGCAATTAACCTGCCCTTTGTCACTGCTACATTTTATGGTTGCTGATGTTACCGGATTCAATCATTACATTTCTGAGAATTACCTATAAAATACAAATGTTGCCATTATAATTACCTTGGGTTTTTTTTTTTCAGTCCTTACCTTTATGGCTTAAATTAGTTTCTCTCAATTTTTATTGATAATTGAACCAAAAGAATTGAACCAAAATCACTTCTGCATTTACTATGAAAGTACTATTTAATGTACTATTTATTATATCATTAAAAGGCTTTTACAAACAGTATCAGGTAATAAATTCCTTTAAGAATATTGTGACAGGAAGTAAGTTTATACTTCTTTAATAATGGGTATCCTTTCTTCTAACAGATAATAAGAACATTTCAATCGATCACAGTTTCTTTTGTCTCTACCACCAAAAACCGTCTAAACCAAATTTACTCTAAGTGATTCAAAAACATTATTCCTTCATTCATTTATTTTCTCACGCATTAACCACATTTTTTTAATTTGGCTGATTAATTACCTTTTGTTCCAAGCATTGTTCTAGGGGCTAGGGAGAATGGAATGGGAGAAAAATATATATAAATCTCTTCTCTCTTAGAGCTTATATTTTGTGGAGAATACACATAAATAATAAACAAATATGGCATATAAAATACTGATAAATGTTACACAGGAAAAAAAATGCAGAGAACAGAAACTGGAGTGTCAGAATAGGGGAGGGAAGGTGACAGGTTGCAATTTTTACAGGGTGTCAGGAAAGGTGTCATAAAGAAGGTGACATTTCTGCCATTTCCAGCTATAGCCTAGCTAGCTTGGATCATACCAAACCTCGTCCTGAAGACAAGGGAAAAAAACCAGGTAAATCTTCTAAATATTCTGCTTGAAGGAATTAAAGAGCTATTTAACTTAAAGGATCAAGATCTCAAGGATAAGAGAAGCACAGAATAGTGAGCCCTAGATTCTGTCTTCACTTGAGGTATTTACTGATTAGTAAATGGTGACCAAGAAGCTAAGAAACTGAGGGGAAACTGGTAAAAGGCTGAGACTTCAGCCATCTCAAAGGGCTGTGGAAGCAAAAAATTGCAATTCAGGGCACGTCACAGAGGAAAGGACATGGTAGATACCACAGGCTTTAAGTTGGGACCACTGAGGTTCTACACACCCCAAATAAGGGCAAACCGGATATTTATCAGCTTCCACAAAGACTGAAGACACAGCTTCAATTCAGCTCAATTCCAGACTGGTTCATTATTATCCTCCCAAACCCTAAATTCCTGCCAGAAGATAACTTCGTCCCAGAGTCTCATGTTAGTTCTACACTTTTCTCATACATAATGGCTGGAATTCTGTGAAATTTACTAGGCATACCAGGAGACAGAATCAAATAACCAACATCAAGAGAAAAAAGCAGGCAACAGAAACGGAACCAAAAGAGATCCAGAAGGGAATTTTTAAATAACTGATTAACGTGTACTAGAAAATAAATGACTAAAATGGAAATTTGACTGGAAAACTGGTAAGTATTTTTTTAAAAGAATCAACGGAAACTCTAAAACTGAAAATACGGTATCTAAATTTAAGTGTTTAATGGACTCGTTTAACAGAAAATGAGGCAAAAGAGAAGAAAAGACGAATGAACTACAAGATAGATCAGCAGAAAATATTCAGACTAAATCATAGTAAGACCAAAAGGTGTAAAGCACAGAAGTTAGGATACAATACATCTGACACATGATCAAAATATTTAACACTAATTAAAGTTTCAGAAAGAGAGGGCAGAGAAAATCAGTTAGAGGCACTATTTGAAGAGATCAGGACTAAAGATTTTTGACAACTCATGAGCTAACAGAACACATCAAGCACAGATTCCTGCTCAAAGGTCTGAGATAGCTGAGGGAGGATATCTAGGAGAAGAATGCTCTGGGTATAGTAAAGTCAAGTGTAAACATCCCGGGGCATGGATTCTAATCTGAGCAAAGATGAGTGAACAGGAGGGAAAGTAGTAAATTAGGTCAAGGAAGTGAAAGAGCAAAATGAAGGAGGGCTTTACAGAACCCCGTAACATCTTTGGCTTCTATTCAATATGATATGGTGAGCTGTTTTCTTAAAGGACGACTGACATGATCAGACTTATCTCTGAAAATGAGTAATTATCACCAAAAGGACGTTTCTCATTCTTACCATCGGTTGTCTACTGTTGCATAACAATTACTTCAAAAAGAGTGGCTTAAAACAGCACACCCACATCTCACAGTTCCGTGGGTCATAATTCCAGGCCAGCTCATTTGAGCTCTCTTAGGTTCTCAGGAGGCTAAAATCAACACATGGGCCACACTGAGATCTTATTTGGAGGTTCAAGGAAGGCAGTCACTTCCAAGATCATTAAGGTTATTGGTGATTCAGTTTCTTGTGGCTGTTGGAAGGAGGTCTCCATTTTCTTGCAGACTAACTCTCAGCTCCTAAAGGTTCCAAGTAGTGCTCATGTCTGGCCCCCTCCATCTTCAAAGCCAGCAATGGCACATCAAATTCCCCCCATGCTTCAAATCTCTGAATGACTGCACTGCTGGAGAAAACTTTCTGCTTTTCAAGGGCCTAACTGGGGTGCCTGAGTGGCTCAGTCCGTTGAGCATCTGACTCCTGATATTGGCTCAGGACATGATCCCAGGGTCATGGAATCAAGCCCCACATTGGGCTCCAGGCTGAGTGTGGAGCCTGCTTAAGATTCTCTCTCTCTCTCTCTCTCTCTCTCTCTTCTCCACTCCCTCAGTCATGCTTTCTCTCTCTAAAATAAAATTTAAAAATAAATAAATAAATAGCCTAACTGATTAAGTAAGGCCCACCCAGTTAATGTTCATATCTTAAGGTCAACTGATTTGGGACATTAATTCCTGCAAAACTCCTTCACAGAAATACCTAGATTAATATTTTATTGAATAACTAGGAAACTGAAACTTTGGGAAGACATCTTTAGAATTCTGCCCACATTTCTATTTTGCAAAGGAGAAAATGAGACATAGAAAGGTTATGACTTGCCCAATATCACATTACTAGTTATAATTGCTATTGCTTTTTTCATGCTGACTAAAGCAGCTATAGACTAGATAGGAAAAGCAGGCAAGGAAAAAACCTAGAGTTCTGATACTATAGTCCAAAGATGATTGTGGCATCAGTGAGGGCGGTAACAGTGGAGGTTGCGAGAAGTGGTTAGTTCTGGATATATGCTGAAGGTATAGTCAAGATTCACTGTATGGGATCTGAAAGGAGGTATCGAGATGATTTTAAGGTTTTTGGTCTGAGCAAATAGAAGGACTTCTATTGAGAATACATTTACTAAGTTTGGGAAGTCTGGAGGATGAACAGGTTTGTTGGGGGAAGATCTGGTTTTAGACATGTTAAATTAAGATGTCTCTTAGGCATTCAAATTAGATGTCTAGTAGTATATAAATTTGGAGATCAGGGGAGGTTGTCAGTGGATAGATGATATTTAAAACCCTGAGACTAGATGAGATCACGAAAAGAATATAAGTATAGTTAAAGAAGAAAAGAGGTCCAGAAAGTGAGCCTTGGATACTCAATGTTTGGGGTCAGGAAAAGAGAATGAACTCAAAAAGTGTTCAAGGAGCAGCCACTGATGTAGGAGGAAATCCAAGAGAGTGTGGTGTTCTAGAAGCCAAGTTAAAGTATTTCACTGAGGAAGTAGTGAGAGATCATCTGTGCAAAATAATGCTGATAAATGAAATAAGATGAGGACAAGAACTAACAGTACAGAGTTCACTAGTGACCTTGAAAAAAACTGTGGTGGAGAAATAAGGGTACAAGCCTTACTGAAGTGGATTCAAGAACGAACAAAGGAAGATACTGTGGAGATTATGAATATAGACATCCTTTTCTAATTGCTTCACTATAAAAACAATCAGAGAATTCAGGTCTAGAATGTAAAAAGCTAAGAAGAACATCACTTCAATCTTCACGACAAGAAAAAGTGGGGTAAACTACAAAATTATTACTTTGCTTGAACTATCAGACAGCTGAAGGCACGGGGCTAAAAAGTAACCTGAAATCTAAAAAGAAAAACCTTAAAACCTAGTTTACCTATGGCAGACCACAGAAGGAAGAGATTCTGGGCACCATACAAGTAACTAAAATTTTAGTCTAACAAATTGCTAAAGATTCACTGTGAGCTAGTTTGAGAGTATAAAACACTGGAAACCACAAATAAAAGAGGAGTTTGCACCCACTTTCAGGGTTTTCTCCATAGACCTTCAATGGGTATTCACAGAAAGACTGGAATAAGGGCACGAGATAGGAGAAAGCCTTCCTCCATGGTGCCTTGTGGGAGGAAGAGGGCAACTGCCTTAAGGGAAAGACATAAAACTCCACCCATGAACCAAACTCCACCCAAGGTCTTCCATGAACCAAAGCCTTGAGATCCTTGAGAAAGACAGCAAGCCTGGGGCCCCGGGGCACAGATGAAGACATTCCGTTGCTGGACAAAGATTCAATAATACAACTTCTACCATGGGGAAGGGGCAGAAAATAGTTCTGAGCCCAGGATCCTATACCAATGCAACTGGAGACCACCAACCACTGAGGAAAAAGCAGAAAATGGACACAGAAGAATCACCAAAGACAACAGGCAGAGTCTGGCTGCCATGGGGAGGAAGAGCAGGTAGGTGAGAAAGCCTGACCCAGAAAGCCAGGTCCACAGGATATAAAACCTACTGGGCCTAGATAATAGGCCCACTATCCACCAGCAGACTAACCAACACTACGTAACAAACAACAGCAATCTAGCATTGTGGAAAAGACAAGCACATGAAAAGAGACCTCATCACATAAGCATGCAGGGTAAGCCAACATCTAATGATACAACAGGAACACTGAGAAAAACCTTCCAGGATCCCAGATGCCAACCTAAGTACAAACTAATATCTGAGGAATTTGAAACCACTCGTGCCTTGAAGGTAACCATAGCAACAACTCCTGACTGTATTAACTCAATACCAGACACCCAGGGCTTAGCAGAAAAGACGTGACCATTCCTAAGCATAAACACTATTTAAATTCGTTCCTCCTATGCTACACTGAATGTCTGGTGTTCAACCAAAACTTAAGACACACACACACACACACACAGCACATAAAAACAGCCAACTCTCATGAGACATATTAATGAACAAAACTAGACTCAGAGGTGAGCCAGATATAACCATCAGGATATTTAAAATTGTTTCATTAATATGTGAAAGGCTCTAGTGGAAAAACTGGGCAATATACATGATGGCTGGGAAATTTCAGCAGAGAGAATAAAACTATAATAAAGGGTCTAACTGAAATGCTATAAATGAAAAGAAAACACAGTAAAATATCTGAAGAATATTTTTTTTTCAACGTTTTTTTTTTTATTTATTTATGGGACAG
Source organism: Puma concolor (assembly GCF_028749965.1). Classification (NCBI taxonomy): domain Eukaryota; kingdom Metazoa; phylum Chordata; class Mammalia; order Carnivora; family Felidae; genus Puma; species Puma concolor. The sequence continues at coordinate 7,516,632 of NC_141684.1, forward strand.
ACAGAGACAGAGCATGAACGGGGGAGGGGCAGAGAGAGAGGGAGACACAGAATCGGAAACAGGCTCCAGGCTCCAAGCCATCAGCCCAGAGCCTGACGCGGGGCTCGAACTCACAGACCGTGAGATCATGACCTGGCTGAAGTCGGACGCTTAACCGACTGCGCCACCCAGGCGCCCCATGAAGAATATTTTTGATAGGGTCATTAGTGCACTTAAATAGCTAAGAGAAAAAAAAAAATCAGTGAACCTGAAGTTAGGTCAATAGAAATTACCCAAACAGAAACACAAAGAAAAGAGTGAATAAAAAATAAAAGCATATCAACTCATCCAAGATCTATAGCACAATACCAAATGGTCTAATATTTGTGTAATAAAGTTCCTGAAGTAGAAGAATGAAAGAAGAGAATATTTAAAATGGTAGGAGAGATAATCAGCAAGAACTTTCTCAAAATAGTGAATTATATCAAGTCATAGGTCTAACAAACTCAGAGAAGCCCCAAAATGTAAATGTTTTCTTAAAAAATCGTGCTTATCACATTCAAGCTGCTGAAAACCAAAGATAAAGAGAAGAAAAGATAAATTATATAAAGAGAAGTAGATATAAATTACAGCCAACTTCTCATCAAAAACTATGAATCCAGAAGGCAATGGAATGACCCTTTTAAAATACTCTGTGAATAAAAGAAATCTGTTAACCCAGAATTCCATACCTAGTGGAAATATTTTTCAACAGTGAAGGTGAAATAAGGATTTCTTAATAAAAATGAAAGCTAAGGGGCACCTTGGTGGCTCAGTCGGTTGGGCGTCTGACTTTGGCTCAAGTCATGATCTCACGACTCGTGGGTTCAAGCCCTGCATCAAGCTCTGTGCTGACAGCTCAGAGCCTGGAGCCTGCTTCAGATTCTGTGTCTCCCTCTCTCTTTGAACCCCCGTCTCCTGCTCACGCTCTGTCTCTCTCCCTCTCTCAAATATAAATACACATTAAAAAAAATTAAAAAAAAAAAAAAAGAGCTAAAAGAATCCATTACCAGGGGATTTGTGCTACAAGAAATGTAAAAGGAAATACATCAGACAAAAGATATATCTATACCTATACCTATATCTATATCTATATCTATACCTATACCTATATCTATATCTCTCTCTATATATACATATACATATATCTAACATAAGTTTGCATATACATGAAATGAAAAGCTTAGAGATTGTTAAATAAAGGCAAATAAAAGGATATTTTTCCAATTCACTAGCTCAAAAGATGGCTGATTATCTACAGCAAAATTAGCAGCAATGTATTGTGTGTTTATAGCCCATGTAAAAGTGAAATATGTGACAAAGCAGCACGAAATATGAGATGGATAATTGTTTTAAGATCTTAACACAATATGTGAAGAAATATATTATTTGAAATTATTCCGTGATAAATTAAGGGTGTATATTTCAAGTACCAGGGCAATCACTAAAACATTTTTTAAAAGATGTTAATAATAAGCCAATAGTGCAAATAAAATGGAAACACAAAAGATTCTCAATTCATGCAAAAGGAGACAGAAAAAAAGAACAAAGAATAGATGGAGCTAGCAGAAAACAACTATCAGATTTAAATTCAACCATATCAACAATTATGTCAACATAAAAGGTCTAAACACACAACTTAAAAACAGATTTTATCAGATCGATTCTAAAAGCAAAACCCAACCATATGCTGTCTACAAAAAGAACCTTACTTTGAAAATTATTGTTAAAAGGATGAAAAATATATACCATACAAATATACAAATATATCATGGCTATATTAATACCAGACAAATATCTAATATCAGGCAACTTCAAAACAGGGGAAAATATTAGGGATAAAAGGGACATTACATAAAGTGAAACTGGTGAATCCCAAATGTGTGTGCACTAAACAGGGTTGATTTCTTTTTTGAAATCAGAAAGAAGGGTCAGTGGCTGGAAGAGAATATAGATTTAGGAAAGGATTTTTTTTTAAGGTGGCAAAAATCATAGCCTAGTTGATGCTGATGTGAGTGATCCAACTGAACAGGTAAAATTGATGATTTTGGAAAGAAGAGGAATTTGTGAAATGTGCAAGGGAGTATGCTATCCAGGAAACAGAAGTGGAGGTTAGTCTTATGTGGACTTGTCATATTCATCAACAGGAGAAAAGACAATGAGATAATTCCTTTAGGATTAGCATGTGGTTTCTCTTATACCTTGTCCAAGAGTCCCTACTCTATGTTTACTTTCCAAAATTTTGTGTGCAATTTATTCAAGCTAAATAATTAAAAATAAATAGAAACCAGCTCGCCTGTTTCTTTCATCCCCCACCCCGCACTTCTTGAAATCATAGATACAGTCTGTTCTCTGCACCTGTGAACTTGGTGTAATTTTGCCAGGCACAATATGTAAGTGCAGACCCTGCCAGTAGGAAAGGAATTGTAACAGCAAAGAACTGCCCTGAAAAGGTCAAAGGTCGGTGGAGGAGAATCTTTCTGTTACTGCTTTGTTAGCTGGGTAATCGGGGGGAAAATACAGACTTTCCTACTTCACAAGTCCCTTCTGAATATCATACGACAATCCCAGCCCTGACTTCTATGTTTCTATGCTTTTTGTTTAATGTCTGTTCACCTCTCCTACTCTAAAGAAAGTTCCATGGAAGCAGGACATTTGTGTCTTCCTTAAGCCTGGGAGTGAATGAATGGATGGACAAATGAATTAAAAGAGCACAGGCTGTGCAGTAAGACAGACCTCGATTCAAACCTGGCTAACTGAGTGGGTGGCTGTTAACTTCAGTTTCCTGATCAGTAAAATGCAAACAATAATACCTGCCTTGGGGTTATCGCAAAGACAGAAACAAATACGATCAGGGCGTATAAAGTGCCTGACACTCTCAGCAAATAACAGCTCCATCTTCAATTATGAGGAGATATTCAGTTGGCCAAAGGAAAGGAAATAAAAAAGGGGCTTCAACTGTGCCCTCCCCACAAAGAGGCGGCTCTGCAGTGGTTCCTGAGGAGCACGGGTATTTGCTCTGGCTGTTCTGAGGCAGCCCAGCTATTTTACCAATTTCTGGCCCCTTTCCTTTCTTTGAATGACTGGGACTCCATCTGTAGGCTTTCCCGCACTGTATCATGTCTTGGAGGCAGAATAAGAAGGACTTGCCATTTTAGGACATCCACAGTGAGCTTCTTGGCCAAACTTCACCCACCTCTGAGAATCAGCATGCCCAGACTGTGCGACCATCCCCCTTCCTCACCTCTCCCTCATCGGCTTCCCCCTCCTGCCAGCTGGCCTTCCTGTCCCCAGTCAGCTGGCATCTCTACCCAAGCAAGAAGATGATGCCACCTCAAGTTCTTCAGACTATTTTCCAAAGGAATCAAGGCAGGGAGGGAAGAAAGCAGAATCTCACAGTCTTACTCTATGTCTTGCTTATTGCTAAATAACTTGCCCAATTTTACAGAGCTGGGAATGAGGGAGCCAGAATCTAACTCAGGTGCAACTGGTCCTGGGGGCACTAGTCCTTGGACATACCATGCTTCTCTTGTAATAGATAGACACACACACACACGTGTGACATGCCACACAGGTGCAATGAATGTCTAATGGCATCTGTGGATGAACAGATGTTCCTGACCTTTTTCTTCAGAATTACCTCCTAAGGCCATGAGGATTAGAAGACAACCACAATGATGCCAGAAATACAAACAGCAGGGAAGAAAGACCACTAAAAATTGGGAGACCTGGGTCCACAGTGCTGCATGGCTTTGGATAAGTCAATTCTTTTGTCTGAGACTCGGTTTCCATTTATGAAAAGTGAAGTCTTCTGGTTGCTTCCTGCTCTTAAATCTTGTCATGCACTGATTGGTCTCTGAAATTTCCGGGGACCATTATCAACCCTGGCATAGGGAGGAGTGTCAGGAAGCATACTGAATTTCAAATCTCCAGCCCATAGGTGAGTTCTAGCTACACTGAGGTCTCTGTGCCACTGTGGGTGTGGATCTGTTCCAGAATACAAGCCAATGGACTCCTTTCCATATATGGGAGCTGCCAGCTCACTCTAGACACCATAGAAATTACCTAGTAGAAGGACCCAAGCCCCAAATGATGGGGCTCATGATCCTTCTCCTTCCTGCTCTACTAGGCTCATATCTTACTGTTTCTGTCTCGTCCTCTACACTCTAATACAACTGAACTGATAGGCAATATCCACACTCCACACTCCATGTTCTCTGCTAGTCCCCAGCATTGGTTCATTCACCCTTCTCTGTCTAGAACATCTTCCCACCTCCTTTCCTTTGCCAATACCTACTCAACTGCCAGGATTCTACTCACATCACCTCCTCCATGAAGCCTTCCTTTCCTCCATCCTTCAATTCAGGTTAGACTGTATGTCTCTTTCCATCTGCATTTAGTTATAACAAACACAGCCAGTCTAGACATGTTATGCAGAAAGTGTATTGTGATTAGAACTGTTAGAGAAGCAAACTTCAGGCACCACACCACCACTAAACGGCCACTGCTCTGAAGGGAAGGAGGTGAGAGGAAACTTCTCGGGCTGCAAGCCCGGCTCATCAGCGAGCTTCCACGAGGACCATTCCCTGTGCTTGACATGCCGGAGAGGAACCAAGAAGAGGAAGCCCTCTATCCACCCACCCCCCGCCAACATCTACTGGAAACATTTGCCTTTAGAAAAGCTTCCTGATTGCCTAAACATCTTTTAGACCTTAAAGAAGAATACAATAATGGTGATATTTCTGGGAACTTGGCAAAGAAAGGAAGATATTTTGAAACAAAGGATTCTTACTGGGAATTCCTTCCGAGACACCCACTTACCCTACTCTCGCAGCGATTTAAAACAAAGAAGCAAAAACAGAGATATGAGGAACAAAGGCCATTGAAGACCTGCTTATGCCTGAATTCCCTGGATGATGTCCACGATGAGCCCACTGCCACCTAAAGAAGTCTGCACCATTTATGCTGAGAAATTTTCCTTCAAAAGGCTAAGGGTTGCTGATCCTTCCTTGTTCATCATTATACCCCAGAGTTTAGAATGGTGCATGTTACACAGTAACTGCTCAGTAAATACTTGCTGCACGAATCTATAATGAACGAAAACTGTTTTCTGTCATTCCCATTAATTTGGCCTTAACTGCACACCAACATAGACGCAATCTGTCTTCCGTGGTCCATTTGAGAAAACCTGGAATCTCCTCAGCCTAAATGCCAGGGCCTGGGGTCCCCGGAAGCAGAGCCCAAGACAACAACTCAAGTGCATTCAGTTAATTCCGAGGAGAATGGATAAGGGGCCAGGGGGTTGCAGCGGGCGGGACTGTGTTCTCCAAAAAGACATGTCCAAGTCCTAAACCCCCCCCCACCGTGCCTGTGCCGTGACCTTATTTGGACATAAGGTCTTTGCAGATGTAATCAGGTTAAGTTCCTCAAGGGTTTAAGGTGGGCCCGAAATCTGCTGACTGGTGTCTTATACAGGAAAGGAAAGGGAAATTTGAGAGGCACAGCGCGAACAGCAGGTGAAGAGGGAGGCTGACACCAAAATGACAAGGAACCCCGGGAACCACCGGAAGCAGGAAAAGAAAAAGAAAGATCCACTCTGAGCACCTTCAGAGAGAGCTTAGCCCTGGCGACGCCCTTGGTTTCAGACCTGTGGCCTTCAGCCTCTGAGGGAACGTATGTCTGTGGCTTTCCGTCACCTGGTTTGTGGCCCTGCACAGTTTTCTATGGCAGCCCCAGGTAACTAGCCCCGGGATGAAAGTCAGGAGGAGGAGAAGCTGATACAAGGCGTGTCACCGAACTGACCGCCGCTCAGGGCCTCTGGCGAGTGACCACCATTGGCTCTTCTCCTGTTCATCACAGACAACTTCAAAGGGGACACCTCGCCTGCCCACGTCAGCTCGAGCAGGTGACCGCGGGCTTTCCAGAGAAGGACCAAGAAAGAAAGCAAGAGGCCGAAAGCCACGCGGGGTTGCAGCTGCTGGAAACGAAGCTGGTTTGTGCTGCTGGTGCAGAGCATGGGCGAGACAGGGAGGCCGAGAGCGTCTGCTGGGGGACACAGGTGGTGTCCCACACGGTACCTAACTCCAGAATTACCAGGCAAGTGGGGTCTGTGAGACGCGCCCTCAGCGGCTTTATGAAATGGGCCTCTAGCCCTTTCCATGGAGGAAAAACTTGGAGCTCAGAGAGGTGAAGTAACTTGCGCCTGGTCACACAGCTTGTCAACGGCCGAGCCGGGATTTAAACCCAACTGCGGGGACAGCAAAGCCTGTGTTCTTCCCGCTGCATTGCCCTGCTCCACTGCTTCTGGGGCAGAAATAAGTTTGTTCCCCAAGTGTGAGGCTGACACCACTTGACAGCTTCCATTTACTATTGTTTACCATCTTATCCGGTCCTTTCCACTCACCTGGAGGTTCTAAATCCACCCCAACTGCACCTCAGGGGCCGCTGCAATGACCCCTCACGTTCAGCTCTTGGAGTCTCTGTAGACTGGCACGGACAGGACGACCACCACTCCTCACCTGTGGATGGCGCTTCACAGTTTAAAAGAAAAACCTCCAACGACCACAGCAAATATTTTCTGAGTGTTCTTCCTGCACGTCGGCCTGAGCTAAGGAATGAAAACGGCCAACAAGACAGGGGTACCCAGCAGCCCCCTTGCAGAGTCCGAGACTGGAGGGGGAAATAATGAATGAACCCTGCAGTGGGAACTCTCCATGTGCTCAACCACCCCCCGCCCCCAACCCCGTGGTCTTCACCCGACTTGAGAAAACCCACATCGCCACCAGGGCTCAGAGACCTCGCATGACCCGTCTCCAGCCATGCTTCTCTGGTTGGCTCTCAAGGGCCTCCGGCTGCCCCTGGAACATGCCAGAAGCCCTCCCACCCAGCCCTTCAGCGCTGGTTCCTCCCTCACCTCCTTCACGTGAGCTCAGCCATCTTCTTCTACGCCCACCGGCCCTCCCTCTGCCTTCCCCTTCCTCCTTTCCTTGCTGTTTTAAATACGGCACCCCGCACTTCCTCCAATCATAGATCACGTACACCTTCATTTATTATATGTACTGTTTGTTCTCTGTCTCCCCCTATCAGAACCTAAGCTCCACGGGGGTGGGGATTTTTGTCCCTTTCATCTCCTGAAGGTGTCCCAAGCACAAGAACAGGTCCTGGCCCTTGGCAGGAGGCAGTCACTGGGCTTGTGAAGTGAAAATGAGCCAGAGGGAGGAGGAAGCAGGTGCTGAGAATCATCTGTAAAGGGGACCTGGCCTGGGGGGGCCTGGACAAGCCACGTCGCCCGAAGAGCGGCTGAGAGGCAGAAGGAAGGCGTGGGAGGTGGAGACGGCAAGAGGGGCGTGGGCCCAGAGCACAGTGTAGGCAAAGGTCTGAGGTGGCAAAGAGCTTGTGAGCTTGGAATATGAGAAATTTCTAGAACCAGCGTGGCTGGAGCACAGTGAGGGAGAAAGCACGTGTCTGCGCCGGGGAGGCCGGGGGAGGACGCAGGTGTGCCCCCACACAAGCGGTTCCCCGCTTCAGCCTCTCCTTGTACCCGTGCAGGGAGTGAGCCCCAGCCAGGCATGGCTGGTGAGCACTTGAAAGGGAGCCGGTGCAACTGAAGAACTACATCTTTTATTTTTGAGTTTACATCCAAGTTAGCACCTAGTGTAACAATGATTTCAGGAGTAGATTCCTTAATGCCCCTTCCCCATTTAGCCCACCCCCCCTCCCACACCCGCTCCAGGAACCCTCTGTTTGTTCTCTAGCTTTAATAGTCTCTTATGTTTTGTCCCCCTCCCTGTTTTTACATTAGTTTTGCTTCCCTTTTCTTGTAGGAACTACATTTTTTTTATTTTAACTAATTTAAATACAAATTTAAAACCCAACGTTCAACTCAGTTATCAGAAAACATTTAAGAATGTTTGGAACAACCTGAGTTGTCGTAAATCCACTCTGTCTCCAGCAAATGTTGTGAAACTTCAGTACAAATCGGGTCATTCCAATGAAAAGTTAAGAGTCCAAATAGAGATGTGCTAAATGCATAAAATACATGCCTTTCCTAAACTTGGTATAAAAAGAGAATGCAAAATATTTCACCTTTTTAAAAAAAAATTTTAGGGGCACCTGGGTGGCTCAGTTGGTTAAGCATCCAACTTGGTTAGACTCAGGTCATGATCTCACGGTTTTGTGAGTTTGATCCCCGCATCAGGCTGTGCACTCACAGTGCAGAGCCTGCTTTGGGTTCTCTCTCTCTTTCCCTCTCTCTCTGCCCTTGCCCTGCTCATGTTCTGTCTCTTCATCTCTCCCAAAATAAGTTTTTTTAATGTTTATTTGTGAGAGAGAGAGAGACAGAGCATGAACAGGGGTGGGGCAGAGAGAGAGGGAGACAGAATCTGAAGCAAGTTCCGGGCTCTGAGCTGTCAGCACACAGCCTGTCGGGGGGCTCAAACTCATGAGCCATGAGATCATGACCTGAGCCGAAGTTGGATGCTCAACCAACTGAGCCACCCAGGCGCCCCCATCCCTTGCCTTTTTTTTATATCGCCTCCATGTTGAAATGATATTTTGGATTTAGTGGGTTAAATGCCATACATTATTAGAATGCATTTTGCCTGTTTCTTTGTACTTTTTTAAATATGGCTGCTAGAAAAAAATTTTTTTAATTATATAGATGGCTTGCATTGCACTGTTGTTGGGCAGTGCTGCTATCTACCATCAGATCCTGAAAAGTTCAAGCTTATCTTACGTATATTTGTCTCCCCAGTGCCAGCCCAGGGTGGGAGGATCTGGTATGGAGAATGGACTCCGGGGAGGCTTCCTGTGACTTCTGCAAGCACTCCGTCCCCAGCCAGCCCTCTTGCTCCCAGAATCCTCCGGCAGCATTCAATCTTCCCTGGAATAATGCAAGCACAGGGCTTTGCCAGCCAGCAGCTCACTACCTGCGAGGCACTGCTATTTATAGATGATGCCATCCGTGGGAAGTAATAGTCCCCCAGAATTCTCAGAAGATTTGCCTTTCGATTAGAGCCCAGCCTGGTTAGGAAAGTGAAGACCAATTTATGAGTATTTTTAGTCTGTGCGATGTACATTCAGGAGCACCGAAATTCCGATCCATTCTTCCCCAGGAGGCTGAGCCCAGCTGCAAAGTCAAAAGAGGGGCTTTTTCACCATGGAAAATAATTAGCTTCCCTGTAAACAGGTTCCATGGAGCAAGTCAGTGCACGGGTCTGTCTGAGGGGAGAGGGATAGGGCAGGTGAGGAAGGGATCTCTCAGAAGTCAACATAAGCAGCATTTCAGAGCAGTTTGGTGGGAGCTGCTTGGAGATTTGATTTCCAGCTCATTCTCTTGTTCTCTCACCCGCCATTCCTGAACATAGCTTAGTGCCGATTGAGAAAAATTACAAAAATAAAACCCATCTTTGGGAACACTGCAAAAGGCAGAATTCTCCTGGTTCAGAGGCACTGATTTGTAATCCTGGGTCTCCACGCAAAGACTCAAAGATAGCAGCCTCTTGTCCCTTTCTTTTCATCAAAATTATGTCTAGTGCATTTCAGGGAAAGAAACAACTCGGCAGGAAGTGACCTGTCTTCACTCTGATAGTGATGGCAGCCTTTGACTGTTGAAGGGACTCACTAAAAGGGAGCCAGAGCCAACGAGAGAGCACAGAACTGCATGTCACAGACCCTGGCACCAATTAGCTGTTCTGGGCCACAGAGGCCTGGGTTACCATATCCACAAAATGCAACAGTTTGGAGAACTGGGGAATTTCCTGGCATCCATGCGACAACAGCATGTGGGTGTTTCCCTTCTCGTTTTGTCTTTTGGAATGCTTGACTCCCAGCCTCCCAAGTGGGTGTGCACACCCACATACGCCTTATTATGTATAATACATATAGACATCATCGTTAAGTACCTGCCATTATCGTTCAGGTTCTCAGATGAGGAAACGGAGACTCAGAAAGGTTCATTGACTTGTTTGAGTCACAGAAAGAGAGAGTAGCAACCAGTCCTAAATGCAGCTCACCGCACATGCAGGCTGGGGATTTTCTCCACCCCCCCCCCCCCCCCGCCCCGGCATGACAGTCTTTCTTCAGCAAATATCTCCTAATTGCCTGCCACTAATAACAACTGTATGCCCGCTGTGTTAGCTCATTTATTCCTCAAGCAACTTCATGAAATAGGTAAATCTCAGGAAAGGCAATCGGACTTCCAGTTAGCAACAGAGGATTGAAATCAGGTTCTTCTCTCCATCCTAATAGTGCACTAAAATAATAACGAACAACATTTCAAACGGTTGCTACAAGTCAGCTTACTACAAAGCTCGGTATAAAGCAGGTACCACTCTTGACCTGATTAGTTCCTTTAACGGTCACAAAATCCTACAGGGAAAGTCTTACCATTATTACCAATTTACAGATTCAAAAAGTGAGGTAGAGAGGAATACTAAATAGCTTTCCCAAAGATATACAGTTAAAACATAGTGGCGTTTCCCACTTACTGTCTCTTTGGGACCCTGTGCTCTTAAAACTGATGATTGTAAAAGTATAAAAAGTAGCAATGAACCCATAATGAAAATAGCATCTGCAGAAAATGCATTAGCAGCTGAGACATTTCATCACATTCCGGAAAATAGCACAGAGAACCTCACAGGGTACCTGGAACCTCAGTCCCGTGTGAGACGTGCGTGAAAATTTTACATCTTGTAACACAAAACTCTGGAGAGGGGCAAGACTGTGGGGTGCCAGGGGAGGGCACCCCCTGGCTAGGGGAGGGGCTGCAACAAAGATTCACCAAGATAGAAGCCTGGAAGCATGGGAATGAGCTGGAAAACCAGACCCCAAGTCGTTTTCCTTCCTCCCCAGACACATGCCATGTGAGCACCATCAGCCGGCTGTGCAACCTGCCATCTAAACCTCATTCCTCCACTTCGAGCAGAACACCTGAGGTGTTCCTTCTAACCGAAGACACTGTGACCCTCTCACGGGATCCCTGATTGGGAATTTGGGTTCCTTTGAGCATAATATCTAGAAATATAAAAACAGAGAAAATATGAAAGAAGAGAGACACAGCAACATGGTCTAATAGTTTACCACCACGCTATTACGTTTTAAAACACCACGATAAACACAAGTCTCTAAAAGTTTCTACAGAAAACTTCTCATTTTAAGACGGCAGAGTAAATACATTTCTGCTGCCTTCTCCTTCCCCAAATGTCCTCCAGTAACAAGAAGAACTACAAAAAAAAAAAAATGTTTTTCCTCTTCAAGGAAACTGAGAGACATATGAACACACTATATGCTGAAGTGGACCACAGAAGGGGAAAAAATGACCTAGCAGAGAGAACATTTTAGCCTTCAGTGCCTGCAAAGAAGGAATCAACCCAATTTGCAACAGAGAAAGGCCAAGAAGTTGAAAGTACTAGGTATCAAAATTGGCAGAGGAGGGAAGAGTGGAGCAGGCAGCTGAATACAGAAAACTGGTCGAAAAAACACATTTTTTTTGTTGGGGTAAATTTATTTCATCTGTCTCTAAAGAATGTGTTTAACAGTTATGGCATTTTTTAATGCATATTAAGTCAGATGAGTTAGACTGTGCCCCAGATGTAACAAAAAACAGGGAAAGAAATGGACAAATCAGCCACAAGATCTGTTTTTAAATCTGTGCATGATCCACAAGGCCCAAACAATAGAAGAGAATACTAGAAGGTCCCTAAAGTAGTGCCATTCGGAAGAAATCTCTAATAGGTCAGTTAAAATCCATCTCGCGATAGCAGTGGTTCATTTTAACAATATGGCATGGAACACAAGTGAAAAAAAAAAATTCATCTCCAAAGAGCCAAGTCCACAATCATGCAACTTCATGCAAAAACTCAGGCTTCAAATAAAAACAAACTGAAGAACAAACTGAACACAACCCAGATGGTTATGTTGGGATACCTAATGTCCATAATGGCAGCCTTTTACAGTTTATAAAGAGTAGAGCTGGTGTGCAAAGAAAAGGACGGGAACAAAAATCTGAGCTACTGCAATGATGGGATGTCCCTGGGGATTCAGGCAGTGTGGTTACTGTAAGGTCTTGGGAGGGAGGACCTTTTGCTCTTGTTTTGCATCTACAGTCTTCATATATCTTACAGACAAGAGGTTTGTCTTCACTCAAATGCAACAAGACTGAAAACAAAGTACTGTGGCTCTCGGTAGCTCATCAACAGAAGGGGTATTACTTAGTTAAATAAACCAGGCGCTGATAAAAGAAGATGGGAGCAAACCAAATACCTATGTGAAAATTTTAAATAACAACTTGGAACCCTAGGTCCCCATCCCAATCCCTGTCCCACCCTCCAGGGTTTCCTAGGTTTATTCTCCTGGAGTGCTGAGTTGAGTTTTGACTCTGTACTTCACTGAAAACAAGTTCAAAGTGAAAGCCTTTATATATAGCTGGGTGGGGTGGTGATCCACAGCCCCGTGATTTGAAGATCTTCCTACAAAAAAATAAACCTATACCAGGAAAAGACCTACAAATCTCTAATGAAAATGCCATCTGGCCTTCTGCTGCCCCACAGTGGAGCCCACCAATGTACTCGGGAGTTGCATCCAATTTTAAGTGTCTTACTTGTTAATATGAACAAACAATTAAGAATTACTAAAAATTGGAGAAGTCACCCTCCTTGATAAAAAAGAATGAACAAAGAGCAAAGAACACAGAGGCAACAGAGTTAATGCATGGAGCATAAGAAACTTCAAAGAAAATGTAATTAATATCCTCAGAGAAATAAAGGGGGATATTATAACCCATAAAACAAGAAAAATGCAATCATAAGAAAGTACATTCAGAGAATAAGTGAGTGTTCTTAGAAATTAAAAATATGATGACTCAAAAAAATACTTGATTCAAAATAAGTGCTTGACAATAAAGTCAAGAAAATCTCCCGGAAAGTAGGATAAAAAGATAAGCAGTCAGCAGTAGAAAAGAAAGGAAAAGAAAATTAGAATTATCAATCCAGGAGGTGGAACATCCCACTAATAAGAATTTCCAGAGAGATCGGAGAAAATAGAAGAGAGGACATTATCACACAAAAAGAATACAAGAACATTTCCTAGAATGGAGGTACACAAATTCTCTCTGAGTTTTCAGGAAAATAAAAAGAATTATAAAAGTCCAAAGTCTCAAACTAAAATATATCACTGTGAAATCTCAAAACAAACCATCAAAAATTACATAAAAAGTTACGGGTGATGCATGGGTTTGCACTTTACCATTAGAATACAGGTAGCTAGGAAAATGGACTAACTACCTCAAATTCTAAGAAAATAATTTACCCCTGAGACATCTATAGCTCCATAGGCTGTAAATCAAGTGTGAGCATAAAGTGGAAAAAATGTCAAGTCTCAAAAACACGAATCCCACTCACTCACCCTTCCTCAGGAAGCTGCTGGAGGAAGGATTCCAACACAACAGAGAAGCAAACCAGAGAATGGAAAACCTACTGCAGGGGAGTGGGGGTGAAAGCGGCAAGGATGATAGCTGGCCGGTGTCTGGGGATACTAAGGAGCTCACTTACAGAGTGATTAGCATTAGATAGGAAAGATGGAGGAAAGATAGGAAAGATAGACAGATGGAGGCACCAGGAGGCTCTAGGAGAAAAGTAGAATGGATAGAGAACTTGACAGGTTGCACAGCGTGGGAAGTTTAGTAGGGTGTGGGAAAACTTAGCCAAATGATAGGAACAAACACATAAATAGGGCTTTTCTGGACACTGTTCCAATCACTTTACACATATGAAACTAAGTAAATAAAAAATAGGCAATTACTAACTCAAAAAAACCCTAAAATTTTGTAGAAAGAAAGAAAGAAAGAAAAGAAAGAAAGAAAGAAAGAAAGAAAGAAAGAAAGAAAGAAAGAAAAAGAGATAAAGAGAGGAAGAAAGAAAGAAGTGTAGTCAGCACACACTACTGGGCTCAGCAGTGGACAGTGTTTATGTAATTATAGTAATAAAACACTTAATATAAATTTGAATTTAAGATGTGACATGACTATCTTGAGAGAATAAGGTAGAAACGCTTAGAAATAGCACAATTCCTTACTTACCATAAGAGAAAAATCAGTAGAAAATGCCTAAGATTTGACCTAATAAATAAACATAAAATTTAGAATTATGAAGCTATCTATTAGAAGAAATAACTAGGGGCGCCTGGGTGGCTCAGTCAGTTGAGCATCTGACTCTTGATTTCAGCTCAGGTCATGATCCCAGGGTCCTGGGGTGGAGCCCCACGCTCAGCATGGAGTCTGCTTAAGATTCTCCCTTTCTCTCTCCCTCTGCCCTTCTCCCCCGCCTTCTCTCTCTCTCTCTCTCTCTCTCTCTCAAAAAAAAAAAAAAATTAAAATTAAAAAGAAGAAGAAATGACTAAAAGAATTAGAAGTGGCGGCCTGCAGGGATGGGGATAGATGGGGGATTTGACATACGCTTTTTAGTGCCATGATAGATACTATTGGTCCTTTGCCCAGACCCCCTTACCTGGGAAGTACATCCATCCCATAGCTGCTTTAATCAGTGGTCGCTAATGATCACAAATGCATCCTTTTCCGGAAAATTTCACTCAGCCGACACGAGCAGCCTCATCTGGAAATGTGTGGGGAAGCTGTGACTTCCCTCTGAGGACAGCCATTAGCCGATGGCTGCCTGGCATGGAGCACAAATCCTGTCCCCCTTTCCTCAAGGTGAGAAAACGCCAGGGTTCCAATCATTCTTGAGATAGGCTGTGCTTACACTTCAGCAGAAGCTACCCTTTGTCAACTACTTTCCTTGCCCTGTCCTGCTTCCTTCACCTCCTGACAGACTTCTCCTGAGAATACTCCCTCGATAAATCACTTGCACAAGAATCCCTGTCTCAGGCTCCGCTTCTAAGGAACTCAGCCTCGACAAGTTGGTGCCAGTGGCTCTGTGAAGCCACGGATAACACTTGACCACCTGCCAGCTATTAACCGGCCATCACTGGTTTTAGGTGGAATATTGGTAGGAGACACATTTTTAAATGCTGAACTAAAAGATTTCCCTTGATCCACTAGGCCTGCGGAAGAGGGTCAACCTCCTTATTAAAGGACAGAGCCCCCACTTGCTTGACCACTCTACTAAATGCTCAGTGGGTCCTGGTGTCTTCATAAGACAGTGTTTGCCCTACACAAGACCTGTCCCCGCCTTCCCCCTCCCCTCCTGGCCACCAGACCTATAACTAGGATCACAGTTCTTCTTGACTCTAGTGGATGGGATGTGCTCCATACACTAAATAAGGAGAGGTATTATACATCAACGAAGCTGCAGGATGAGTGCGTCCACTTAGCATGGAGAGAAAAGTGTCCAGAGGAAGTACATACACAAATTCGTAGCAAGGGCAGATGGTTTGGCTGGCTTGTCAAGGGCCAAAAAAGAGCAATGTTAGAAGACTGGAGATAAAGAGGTCCAGAGATGAGGCATGTGGATGAATCTATGGGAGAGAATCTTCACGAAGTCTGTCACAGCCCGCCAGAGAGAACCCTGCAGAAGAACACTAAACAACAACTGTGGGAAAGGATGACTTGCCAGGACATGTCAATCAGCCTCTGCCTCTGGCTACCCCAGTTCTATGAGATGTGTACGTGAACAAAGGAGCCTCGGCGGCAGAGATGGAGGTATGAGTGGGCCCAACAGCATGGGCTTCTGGCTTCTGCCCACTGAGCCTGATCCAGCTACAGGCACGCTGGAAGTCTGTCTTGCAAACAGCAGAGACTCATGCTGAGTCCTTGATAGAACCTCAAAGGGGACCACCCAAACTCTTTTTTTTTTAAGTTTAATTATTTTTGAGAGACAGAGTGTGAGGAGGGACAGAGAGAGAGGGAGACAGAATCCCAAGCAGGATCCATGCTGTCAGCGCAGAGCCCGATGTGGGGCTCGATCCCATGAACCATGAGATCGTGACCTGAGTTGAAATCAAGAGTCGGGCACGCAACCGACTGAGCCACCCGGGCACCCCCAAACTCTTGATAATTGTTCACACCTCAGTCCCCACCAGTCTGGAAAAGGCAGTGATTTATCCTGTCCTTTTTTCCATATGCATCCCACAGGATGGACATGTATGCTGAGTACGAGCTTGCCTTTCACGCCACAGGGCCTTGGTTAGAATCACTGTCTGAGGGCTCACGGGGTACCTGAACTGCTGACATGGGATCTTCTGCATAACACTGCCTCAGGCCAAGAGACGTACCATGTAGTAGAGAAGTTATGGTGCCCACATGACAGACCCACTGTATCCCATGTACCGTACCATCCAATAGCTGCCTGCCAGATATGCCAGTGGAATGGCCTCTTGAAGGAGCAGCTAAAACGCCATCTTGGAGATGACACCCTGTGAGGATGGGAGGTACACGTACACCAGTGGCCACTGAGTGGCGTGTGTCCCCAGTAGTTCAAATACGTGGGCTGGAAACCAAGTGGAGGAAGTAAGAGTGGCCCCATTCAGCATCACGCTCAGTGACCCACTTGGGGATTTGACTGCCAATCCCTGCAAATTTAAGCTCCGTGGGACTAGACGTTCCCCAAGTGGAGGAGGGGATACATGCAGATAAGAACAGAGTAAGATACTCCTAAAACTAAAGCACTGGCTATTGCCTGGTCAGTTTGAGCTCCTAATAATAGTAGGCCAGGAGACGAGCATGGCATGACCATTCAACTGGAGGTCATTGGCCTTAAGGAGGAAGCGCTGGTACAAGATGGGGGCGGAAAGAGTACAGTCGGGTGTCGGCATCACCCCACTGAGGAAGCCACTTGGCCCAGCAGAAGTGCTACCTGAGTGACAGGATATCTAGAAGGGGCGATGAGTATCCATACGGTCTGGGTCCAATTGCAACAGGGGGAAAACTATTGTCCATCGCACTGACCTTCCTCATTGAAGTCTCCCCAGAAATCACGACCAGTCAGAGTGCTGGAAAAGCTGTTTATGGATGAAGTAAATCCATTGTGAAAAGCCAACACGTCTAGGCAGAGGAAACATGGACCGGGAAGGATGCTGGAGGTACTCTGCCCAGATCCTCATCATGGCCAGTGGCTAGCAGTCCCAGCTGAATCCCTGCAGAGAGAATTGCTCTCAGCTGGTAAAAGCCGCTTCACCTGCAAACACCTGGGAGGTGATGCAGGTCCCACCGGCAGCAGGGACGGACCCCAGCCAAAGACGGACTTGTACAGAGATGCTTGCCTCTGGGAGGACCAGCTCTGGGGCATTGCCAACCTCTCCAAGGAGCAGGCTGAGCCTAGTCTCCAGCTGAAACACCTGCCCTGGGCCTCCCTGCTCCCTCCTGCCTCCCTCACTTTCTGGCAGCCGTTTTCTCAGTAAATCACTGGCAGGAGAATCCCTTTCTCGGGCTCTGCCTCTAGAGTTCTAGGGAACTTGACCCAAATCAAGGACTATTTTTCTTTTAAAACTGTCTAAATGTAATACTTTGATAACAATAATTCATTTTTAAAGTACAAGTTTCGAGGGGCGCCTGGGTGGCTCAGTCAGTTGAGCGTCCAACTTCAGCTCAGGTCATGATCTCGTGGTTTGTGAGTTCAAGCCCCACATCGGGCTCTGTGCTGACAGCTCAGAGCCTGGAGCCTGCCTCAGATTCTGTGTCTCCCTCTCTCTCTGCCCCTTCCCTCGCTCGTGCTCTGTGCCCTTCTCTCTCTCTCTCAAAAATAAATAAATATTAGGAAAAAAATTTTTATTTTTTTTTTTATTTTTATTTTTTTTTATTTTTTTATTTTTTTTGAAAAAAAATTTTAAATAAAGTACAAGTTTTTGAAGAGCTTAAAAAAAAAAAGTTCCATGTACTAGCTTCCTGGGGGTTCCATGACAAAATACCACCAACAAGCTGGCTTGAAATGATAGAAACTTACAAATACCAAATGACTTCATTCATATGTGGAATTCAAGGAATGTAAAAATGAAATAAGTCAGTCAGAAAAAGACAGATATATGATTTCACTCATGTGGAGTTTGAGAAACACAACAGATGAACATAGGGGAAAAGAAGGAAAAGGAAGATAAAAACAGAGAGGGAGGCAAAGCATAAGACACTCTTAAGTACAGAGAACGAACTGAGGGCTGCTGAAGGGGTGAAATGGGTGACGGGCATTAAGGAGGGCACTTTTGGGGATGAGCACTGGGTGTCACATATGAGGCGATTCACCAGGTTCTACTCCAGAAGCCAAAACGAGACAAACAAAAAACAGACTCTTTTTTAAAAAAACGTTTTACTGATTTTTGAGAGAGAGCACAAGTGGGAGAGGGGCAGAGAGAGAGGGGGACAGAGGATCCAAAGCGGGCTGCATACTGACAGCAGCGAGCCCAATGTGGGGCTCAAACTCACAATCTGTGAGGTCATGACCCGAGCCAAAGTCAGATGCTCAACTGACTGAGCCACCCAGGTGGCCCCCAAAAACAGACTCTTAACTGTAAAGAACAAACTGGTGGTTATCAGAGAGAAGGTGGGGGAGAGGGATGGATGAAATAGGTCAAAGGGCTTAAGAGCGCCCTTCTCCTGGTGAGCACTGAATAAAGTATAGAATTGTTGAAACACTGTATTATACACCTGAATTAATGTAACACTGGATACTAACTATACTGGAATTAAAATAAATTAAAAAAATTTGTTTTACATTTATTTATTTTTTGAGAGACATAGAGAGACAGAGCACAAATTGGGGAGGGACAGAGAGAGAAGGAGACACAGAAGCCGAAGCAGGCTCCAGGCTCCGAGCTGTCAGCACAGAACCCGACACAAGGCTCGAAATCACAAACCGCGAGATCACGACCTGAGCCAAAGTCGGATGCTTAACCGACTGAGCCACCCAGGCACCCCTTAAAATAAATTTTTAAAAACAGTTCACATATCATGATGAGCACTGAGTTAACGTATAGAATTGTTGAATCATTATATTTTACACCTGAAACTAATACAATGCTGTATGTTAGCTGTACTGGAATTGAATTGAATTAATTAATTAATTAATTAATTAATTTAAAACAATAGAAACTTCTCATCTCACAGTTCTGGAGGCCAGAAGTCTGAAATCAAGGTGTTGGCAAGGTCAGTCTCCAAAGCCTCCAGGGAACGACCCATCCCGGCCTTTTCCATTTTGGGGGGGTCCAGGAACTCCTTGGTTTGGGGCAGTACACGTCCAGTCTCTGTCTCCATGTTCATATGGTGGCCTTCCCTCTGTGTCTCTGTGTCCCAATTTTCCTTCTTCTAAGAACACCAATCATATTGCATTAAGGCCTCTCTACTCCAGGACGACCTCATCTTCCTGTAGCCAATTATGCCTGCAACGACTCCTTTACCAGGTAAGGTCACATTCCACCAAACCGGTGGTTAAGACTTCAATATAACTTTGAGGGCACACAATCCAACGCATAATAGTCCCCTCCCCGCAAAGGAAGGGTACTCAGAATGGTGGCAGATGTCTTACCAGAAACACTGAATGCTGGAAGATCAGAGAGCTTGTTGTAAATACTGAAGTCAAACCACTTCCAGCCTTTACCTAATCCATACATCCAAGAGCTCTAAAAACATATCTACCTTTCAGGACATAAAGAAGGGTGTGCTCTAGCAAACTAAGAGAGTAACCCAAGAAAGAGGAAAATGCAAAATATAGGAAAAGAGGCCCCCACCCAGGTGAGGGTACAAGAATGTCCAGGATGGTGGCCATGCCATCCAGAACAGAAATTGATTCAGTCTAGAAGGGAGGAAAGTGACTTTAATAAAAAGGAGAATATTGGATTGGCTGAGGCTCTTGAAAAAAAATACATGGAGGAAAATTATAAAGAAGATGTTGCAGTATGAAAAGAAGATTTGCAAGAACCAGAAATTTTAGGAATAAAGAAACAAGACAAAAACTACACAAGAAAGGAAATAAAATCATAGTGTACCACCTCACACTTGGAGGTATGTATAAAGCATTGGGATTTTATAAAGAAATAACCTTGAATGTCGCTTTGAAGACTTTCATAAGCTTGCCAGAAGGACAGATTGCCCAGGGCAGGTGGGTAGTTCTACAGGACCAGGAAAATAAATCCCTGTCTCCTAAGATTGTTTACCCCTGAGGGGACTCTTTGGACACTGAGGTAGGTAATTCTGCTGCTTCAGATTCTTGGTAAATGGAAATACCAAAGGTCCAGAGCCTGGAGCGCAATGGAATCCAAGGTGTAGGCTGTGGCCAAGTTAACGGCTTAGCAGTGTCCAGAGACCTCTGGTTTTGGATGTTGCTAAGACACACTGGTAATGAACCTGTCATAAAACCAGTGGAAGTGAGCTCTCTGCGCCAGCCTGCTCCCACACTGGGCTGGGGGAAGAGGTCAGGTCTGCCTTTTTCAGGAACAAGTTAGGAAGAAGGGGGGAAATAGAGTGGTAAACTCTCTGTAGGTAAATTCAGAAGGATTAGCTGGTAGAATGATGGATAATTCTCTGTGATAGGAATACCTAGTCTGAAGCCAGAAAGCATCCATTAGAGCAGAGGGAAAAATAGCATGTGGGACAGTGGGGAAGAATGTCAGCAAACAGAACCAAGTCAATGAAAGATTATAATCCAGCAGAACCAGAGTTAAGATGGCAAATAGATTTTATCCCATCCCAAAGCTCACCATTTGGTCTGCGCTGCCTGGATCAAAGGCTCGAGAAGTATTTTAAAGTTGTTCCAGGCTTGGCAGGAAAGGGTTCTTTGACTGATTGCAATATTTGGTGCTGGCCACAAAGGGGCAAGTGTTGGCTTCAGACCCTCTCAGCAGGTGGACTCATCCCTCCCCGGGGATCAGCCTTCTACGGTGATGGGAAGTGTATATTACATAACAAAAAACAAACGATGCTGCTCTATTCGTTTCACGTGGCCTTGTGTTACTTGTATTATCTTCACAAAATGAAAGGGCCAAACTCAAGTGATACTTTGTATTAAAAAAAAAAAACCTTGGGGCGCCTGGGTGGCTCAGTCGGTTAAGTGGCCGACTTCAGCTCAGGTCACGATCTCGCGGTCTGTGAGTTCGAGCCCCGCGTCGGGCTCTGGGCTGATGGCTCAGAGCCTGGAGCCTGCTTCCGATTCTGTGTCTCCCTCTCTCTCTGCCCCTCCCCCGTTCATGCTCTGTCTCTCTCTGTCTCAAAAATAAATAAAACGTTAAAAAAAATTAAAAAAAAAACAAACCATATTTTACATTTGGGCCAATTGACATCGAGCTTTATGTATATGAATATACTCCCAAGTATAGGATCATGTTTCAGTGAGAAAAACCACAGAGTACATAGTTTCGGTTCCATGGTTTGGGTTGATTGAGTCTCCATCCAGAAGAGGTATTTTTATTTTGTATTTGTAAACCTATCAGAGTGGCCCAGATCTTTTTAGAAGCTGAAGCTAAATGTTGAAAGGGTCATGTAGTAAATGTGCCTATAAGAAGTCTGAGCTGACCTCCAGTTCTAAACTTTGGATGAATGAAACGGTTTCTAAATTTTCTTTTATTTTTGAAGTAGAATTGACATGTAATATTAAATTAGTTTCAGGTGTACAACATAGTGATTCAACAATTATATACATTATGAAGCATCCATCACGATAAGTGTGGTCCAGTATTATTGACTACGGTCCCTGTGTTGTGCTTTTCATCCCCGTGACTTATTTATGTTATAACGGGAAGTTTGTACCTCTTAATCCCCTTCAATAAAACATTTCTGGAAATGCTGCTCCGAGACCAGATAGAGACCAGTTAACTAAGGTTCCCAAGAAACAAGCTTTGGAGACAACACCTCCAGCCCCCGTCAAACACACACACACACACACCACAAACCACTTCAAACAGTTAAAACCAGCGTTTGGTTAATCAGGAGATTTCATAAATTACAAAGTGCTCCTCCGACAAGATGATCAACCATGGAGTTGTGTCTCAGTGAATGGATTTTCACTGAGTTGAACGAGAGACCGCTTTAAACACTTTGAAGTTTGCATAGGTCTGGGATGGAAGGTGCACATTTTGCACAACAAGCTGGAAGGAAGTAACCAAACTCTCACCCCAGCTAGAAATAAAAAGTTAAAGACACGTGTTGGGTTAAAATGGAAGAGTCCCAGCCAGTGTCTTCTGACCAATAAGGAAGCCTTCTCATTCTGAGGTGGATTCTCATTCCAACGATGACAGCAGAAAGGACTGGATGAATGTCCTGAAGAGAGCCTGGAAAGGGGAAGTTGAGAGGTGCTTGTCTTGGGGCCACAGTATAACTACACATGGAGGCCACTCCAGGTCAGTCACCACTGTCTGCTTCCCCAGCAACTGCCTCTGGCTCCCCTGGGTGTTTTCCCCAGTGACTCCCATGGAGATCTGGACCAGCCAGGAAGCCATGATGACAGGGGATACAAGTTTCTGTTGATGGCACCTTCTGATGGTGGCAGGAGAAGCAGATGGGAGTCCAGCCTCCTAGTTCTCCCTCTCCCTGGAATTCATGGGCAGATCTGCCTCACAGGACAGCATAGATCCCCAGGGTTGACTCTGGAGACCTCGTAAGGGACTACAGACTTTCCGAGAAGTGTGGGGGCTCTCATGCTCAACCACGAAAATAGGGAGATGTATTTCACCCCAGCTGGTGACCCAAGCCAAACCCTTCCTATGAAGAATGGAGTCTACACAGAGGTTTGTCCTGCCAGGACGTGCTGTATGTGGACAGAGGAACAGAGAACAGGTGCTCAGTAGATTTCTGTCGTTTTGCTTTGGAAGCACAAGCAGAAATGATAACTGAGTCCCTACACTTTGTTTTTATTGAGGAGAGAAGATGAGACAGGAGAACTAGGGAATAATATGGTAGGATCCTTGGACTTTGGGGGAAAAAATGCCTCAGTAGCAGAATGATAATATCCCTGCTGATACTTATCAAACTCTAGTCCTTTGCAAATGACCTTCACAATTTTTGTCATATCTATGTACTATGCTACCTATGCTATGATTTACCTAATGCGTATTTTAATTGGCTCATTTTTCTATCATTTACAATCTTTTTATAAAAGAAATTCTGGGTTTTCTCGGAAGATGGCGGCGTAGGAGGACGCTGGGCTCACCACGTCCTGCTGATCACTTAGATTCCACCCACACCGGCCTAAATAACCCAGAAAACCACCAGAAGACTAGCAGAATGGAGTCTCTGGAGCCAAGCACAGACGAGAGGCCCAGGAAGAGGGTAGGAAGGGCAGAGAAGTGGTGCGTGCTCCACAGACTGGCGGGAGGGAGCCAGGGAGGAGGGGCGGCCCGCCGGCCAAGCAGAGCCCCCGAGTCTGGCTGGCAAAAGCGGAGGAGCCGGACGGAGTGTGTTCCGACAGCAAGCGAGACTTGACATCCGGAAGGTTATAAGCTAACAGCTCTGCTCAGAGAACAGGAGGGCTGGAGGACAACAGGAGGGAGAGTTGCTGAGCCCCCGACGACAGAGCTCAGCTTGGCTGGGAACAAAGGCACTCGCCAGCGCCATCTCCCTCGCCCATCCCCCAGCCAAAAGCCCAAAGGGAACCAGTTCCTGCCAGGGAACTTGCTCGCTCCTCGCAAACAACCAACGCTGTGCTTCTGTGGATCCATCCCTCCGGCGGGTCTGACTCCCTCCCGGTGCCACAGAGCCCCTCCTGAAGCGGATCTCCGAAGGAAAAGCGAGCTGAGCCTGCCCCTCCCACCCCCGTGCACCTTGCCGATCCACCCCAGCTAATACGCCAGATCCCCAGCACCACAAGCCTGGCAGTGTGCAAGTAGCCCAGACAGGCCACGCCACCCCACCCCACAGTGAATCCCGCCCCTAGGAGAGGGGAAGAGAAGGCACACACCAGTCTGACTGTGGCCCCGCCCACCAAGGTGAGTTATTCAAGACAGCACAGGGGAAGTGCCCTGCAGTTCCACACCACTCCAGGGACTATCCAAAATGACAAAATGCAAGAATTCCCCTCAAAAAAACGTCCTGGAAATAACAACAGCTAACGAACTGATCAAAAACAATTTAAACAATATAACAGAAAGTGAATTTAGAATAATAGTCATAAAATTAACCACTGGGCTTGAAAACAGTATAAAGGACAGCAGAGAATCTATTGCTACAGAGATCAAGGGACTAAGGAACAGCCAGGAGGAGCTAAAAAATGCTATTAATGAGCTGCAAAATAAAATGGAGACGACCACGGCTTGGATTGAAGAGGCAAAGGAGAGAATAGGTGAACTAGAAGATAAAATTATGGAAAAAGGAGAAGCTGAGAAAAAGAGAGATAAAAAAATCCAGGAGTATGAGGGGAAAATTAGAGAACTAAGTGATGCACTAAAGAGAAATAATCTACACATAATTGGTATTCCAGAGGAGGAAGAGTGAGGGAAAGGCACTGAAGGTGTACTTGAAGAAATAATAGCTGAGAACTTCCCTGATCTGGGGAAGGAAAAAGGCATTGAAATCCAAGAGGCACAGAGAACTCCCTTCAGACGTAACTTGAATCGATCTTCTGCACGACATATCTTAGTGAAACTGGCAAAATACAAGGATAAAGAGAAAATTCTGAAAGCAGCTAGGGATAAATGTGCTCTAACATATAAAGGGAGACCTATAAGACTCGTGACCAATCTCTCTACTGAAACTTGGCAGGCCAGAAAGGAATGGCAGGAGATCTTCAATGTGATGAACAGAAAAAATATGCAGCCAAGAATCCTTTATCCAGCAAGTCTGTCATTTAGAATAGAAGGAGAGATAAAGGTGTTCCCAAACAAACAAAAACTGAAGGAATTCGTCACCACTAAACCAGCCCTACAAGAGATCCTAAGGGGGATCCTGTGAGACAAAGTACCAGAGACATCGCTACAAGCATGAAACCTATGGACATCACAATGATTCTAAACCCCTATCTTTCTATAATAACACTGAATGTAAATGGACTAAATGTGCCAACCAAAAGACATAGGGTATCAGAATGGATAAAAAAAAACAAGACCCATCTATTTGCTGTCTACAAGAGACTCAATTTAGACCTGAGGGCACCTTCATATTGAGAGTGAGGGGATGGAGAACTATTTATCATGCCACTGGAAGTCAAAAGAAAGCTGGAGTAGCCACACTTACATCAGACCAACTAGACTTTAAATTAAAGGGTGTAACAAGAGATGAAGAAGGGCATTATATAATAATCACAGGGTCTATACATCAGGAAGAGCTAACAATTATAAATGTCTATGTGCTGAATACAGGAGCTCCCAGATATATAAAACAATTACTCACAAACATAAGCAACTTTACTGATAAGAATGTGGTAATTTCAGGGGACTTTAACATTCCACTTACAGAAATGGATAGATCATCTAGACACACGGTCAATAAAGAAACAAGGGCCCTGAATGATACATTGGATCAGATGGACTTGACAGATATATTTAGAACTCTGCATCCCAAAGCAACAGAATATATTTTCTTCTCGAGTGCACATGGAACATTCTCCAAGATAGATCACACACTGGGTCACAAAACAGCCCTTCATAAGTATACAAGAATTGAAATCATACCATGCATACTTTCAGACCACAATGCTATGAAGCTTGAAATCAACCACAGGAAAAAGTCTGGAAAACCCCCAAAAGCATGGAGGTTGAAGAACAGCCTACTAAAGAATGAGTGGGTCAGCCAGGCAATTAGAGAAGAAATTAAAAAATATACGGAAACAATCGAAAATGAAAATACAACAATCCAAACGCTTTGGGATGCAGCGAAGGCAGTCCTGCAAGGAAAATACATTGCAGTCCAGGCCTATCTCAAGAAACAAGAAAAATCCCAAATACAAAATCTAACAGCACACCGAAAGGAAATAGGAGAACAGAAAAGACAGCCTAAACCCAGCAGAAGAAGAGAAATAATAAAAATCAGAGCAGAAATAAACAATATAGAATCTAAAAAAACTGTAGAGCAGATCAACGAAACCAAGAGTTGGTTTTTTGAAGAAATAAACAAAATTGATAAACCTCTAGCCATGCTTCTCAAAAAAAAAGGGAGATGACCCAAACAGATAAAATCATGAATGAAAATGGAATTATTACAACCAATCCCTCAGAGATACAAGCAATTATCAGGGAATACTATTAAAAATTATATTCCAACAAACTGGACAACCTGGAAGAAATGGACAAATTCCTAAACACCCACACATTCCAAAACTCAATCAGGAGGAAATAGAAAGCTTGAACAGACCCATAACCAGCAAAGAAATTGAATCAGTTATCAAAAATATCTCAACAAATAAGAGGACCAGATGGCTTCCCAGGAGAGTTCTACCAGATGTTTAAAGCAGAGATAATACCCATCCTTCTCAAGCTATTCCAAAAAATACAAAGGGAAGGAAAACTTCCAGACTCATTCTATGAAGCCAGTATTACTTTGATTCCTAAACCAGACAGAGACCCAGTAAAAAAAGAGAACTACAGGCCAATATCCCTGATGAATATGGATGCAAAATTTCTCAATAAGATACTAGCAAATCGAATTCAACAGCATATAAAAAGAATTATTCACCATGATCAAGTGGGATTCAGTCCTGGGATGCAGGGCTGTTTCAACATTCACAAATCAATCAACGTGATACATCACATTAATAAAAGAAAAGATAAGAACCATATGATCCTGTCAATCGATGCAGAAAAGGCATTTGACAAAATTCAGCAACCTTTCTTAATAAAAGCCCTCGAGAAAGTCGGGATAGAAGGAACATACTTAAAGATCATAAAAGCCATTTATGAAAAGTGCACAGCTAACATCATCCTAAATGGGGGAAAACTGAGAGCTTTTTCCCTGAGATCAGGAACACGACAGGGATGTCCACTCTCACCGCTGTTGTTTAACATAGTGTTGGAAGTTCTAGCATCAGCAATCAGACAACAAAAGGAAATCAAAGACATCAAAATTGGCAAAGATGAAGCTAAGCTTTCACTTTTTGCAGATGACATGATATTATACATGGAAAATCCAATAGACTCCACCAAAAGTCTGCTAGAACTGATACATGAATTTAGCAAAGTTGCAGGATACAAAATCAATGTACAGAAATCAGTTGCATTCTTATACACTAATAATGAAGCAACAGAAAGACAAATAAAGAAACTGATCCCATTCACAATTGCACCAAGAAGCATAAAATACCTAGGGATAAATCTAACCAAAGATGTAAAAGATCTGTATGCTGAAAACTATAGAAAGCTTATGAAGGAAATTGAAGAAGTTATAAAGAAATGGGAAAACTTTCCGTGCTCATGGATTGGAAGAATAAATATTGTCAAAATATCAATACTACCCAAAGCTATCTACACATTCAATGCAATCCCAATAAAATCTGCACCAGCATTCTTCTCAAACTAGAACAATCAATCCTAAAATTCATATGGAACCACAAAAGGCCCCGAATAGCCAAAGTAATTTTGAAGAAGAAGACCAAAGCAGGAGGCATCACAATCCCAGACTTTGGCCTCTACTACAAAGCTGTCATCATCAAGACAGCATGGTATTGGCACAGAAACAGACACATAGACCAATGGAATAGAATAGAAACCCCAGAACTAGACCCACAAATGTATGGCCAACTAATCTTTGACAAAGCAGGAAACAACATCCAATGGAAAAAAGACAGTCTCTTTAACAAATGGTGCTGGGAGAACTGGACAGCAACATGCAGAAGATTGAAACTAGACCACTTTCTCACACCATTCACAAAAATAAACTCAAAATGGATAAAGGACCTGAATGTGAGACAGGAAACCATCAAAACCGTAGAGGAGAAAGCAGGAAAAGACCTCTCTGACCTCAGCCGTAGCAATCTCTTACTTGACACGTCCCCAAAGGCAAGGGAATTAAAAGCAAAAATGAACTACTGGGACCTTATGAAGATAAAAACTTCTGCATAACAAAGGAAACAACCAACAAAACTAAAAGGCAACCAACAGAATGGGAAAAGATATTTGCAAATGACATATGGGACAAAGGGCTAGTATCCAAAATCTATAAAGAGCTCACCAAACTCCACACCCGAAAAACAAACAACCCAGTGAAGAAATGGGCAGAAAACATGAATAGACACTTCTCTAAAGAAGACATCCGGATGGCCAACAGGCACATGAAAAGATGTTCAGCGTCGCTCCTCATCAGGGAAATACAAATCAAAACCACACTCAGATATCACCTCACGCCAGTCAGAGTGGCTAAAATGAACTAATCAGGAGACTATAGATGCTGGAGAGGATGTGGAGAAATGGGAAACCTCTTGCACTGTTGGTGGAAATGCAAATTGGTGCAGCCACTCTGGAAAACAGTGTGGAGGTTCCTCAAAAAATTAAAAATAGATCTACCCTATGACCCAGCAATAGCACTGTTAGGAATTTACCCAAGGGACACAGGAGTACTGATGCATAGGGGCACTTGTACCCCAATGTTTATAGCAGCACTCTCAACAATAGCCAAATTATGGAAAGAGCCTAAATGTCCATCAACTGATGAATGGATAAAGAAATTGTGGTTTATATACACAATGGAGTACTACGTGACAATGGGAAAGAATGAAATATGGCCCTTTGTAGCAACATGAATGGAACTGGAGAGTGTGATGCTAAGTGAAATAAGCCATACAGAGAAAGACAGATACCATATGTTTTTACTCTTATGTGGATCCTGAGAAACTTAACAGAAACCCATGGGGGAGGGGAAGGAAAAAAAAAAAGAGGTTAGAGTGGGAGAGAGCCAAAGCATAAGAGACTTAAAAACTGAGAACAAACTGAGGGTTGATGGGGGGTGGGAGGGAGGGGAGGGTGGGTGATGGGTATTGAGGAGGGCACCTTTTGGGATGAGCACTGGGTGTTGTATGGAAACCAATTTGACAATAAATGTCATATATTGAAAAATAAATAAATAAATAAATAAATAAATAAATAAATAAATAAATAAAATAACTTACAAAAAAAAAAAAAGAAATTCTAAGGGTGCCAGGGGCACTCAGTAGGTTAAGTGTCTGACTCTTGGATTCTGCTCAGGTCATGGGCTCATGTTTTTGTGAGTTTGAGCCCCACGTTGGGATTCTGTCCTGGCAGCACAAAGCCTGCCTGGGATTCTCTCTCTCTCTCTCTCTCTCTCTCTCTCTCTCTCTCTCTCTCTCTCCCCTTTTCTCTCTGCCCCTCCCCCACTTGTGCTGTCTCTGTCTCTTTAAAAAAAAAATAAATGAATAAACTTAAAGAAATTCGATATTGTTTTACATGGTTATTCTTTTTCTAACACACATTAAATTTTAAATGTCCATTTAGGTAGCACCAAAAATCACCTCAAACACCACATTTGGCACACATCTCACACCATGAGAAACCTTGGGACGACACAAAGGAAATATTCTGGGGAATCAGATGGTCGTGTGTTCCCATCCCCACCCCACTGGCAGGCCACCTGTATGACATTACAAAGTTGGCCCGTCTGAGGCTCAGATCTCTCCTCTGTATAATGAATGTAATGGACACCTGTTGCCATTTCTGCCTGGTCCACTCTCCCCCTTCCTGCCACCTCTGCCCACAGGAGGCTTACAGAAATCACATAGTTGGTGCAGTATCTTCTCCCACAGCTGCAGTCGATCGGTCCCTTTCCCTGGGTGGCTTGAATTGGAACAGAGAAAAGGGTCTGTTGAGTTACTGAATCCATGACGTGGAAGCTTGGGACAGCTTCATTGCTGCCATGTTTATTTTAGTGGGGTGCAGGGCGGGTGAGAGAGAGAGGGAAAGATGGGGAGAGGGAGGGAAAGGGAGAGAGGCACAAACACACCAGGACCAGAGGTCCATAACAGCCAGTTATGATACCAGCCAAAGGAGTTCATTCCGGACTAGCCGAAGAAATACAGTTTGGGACAAGCAAACTATGGGGAACCATAGGCAAGTTCGAAGGGACAAGGGGAAGGTCAGCTCTTATTAGGTTTGAGGAAGAGTTTGGGGAGGATGGTTCTGAACAGAAGTTCACTGGAGAAGAACAGGAGTGCGAGGCAGTGGTGGTATCTCACTGGCTGCAAGGTGTGGTTACTGCTTTGTTACTGGGGCAGGAGAGCCCTTCCTGCCCCTTCTTAAAGGCCAGAGATAAGACACCTATGTGAAGAGGGCCCTCTCTCGGGAAGATGATTCTTCTCTTCCTTGGCCAGCTGGTCCTGTGGGCCTCAAGGAGCGGTACCTGCGTGACAGCGCCCCCTTCAGGGCTCCCCAAGCCATTCCAGGTGAGGCTTCCTTTATCGCCACCTGTTCTATCACACCTGGTCTTCTCTCTCCATCCCTTTCCGACTCCTGAGGACCAGAGAGGAGACAGCTCTGGGAGGGGAGAGGAGACAGTAACAGGAGAGCAGGCTGGGGGGAAGAAAGTCGGGCCCCTGGCAAAGGGGCAGGGAGGCTGTGTGACAAGCCGTGATGAGAAGCCGCTAAGGAGCCCCCTGGTACCATCAGACTGGATGGAGCCTGTGTGCACATCTGCCCGCAGCACACCTTCTAGAGGAAATGCAGGGAGAGCGGGAGGAACAGGAAACCAATGACAAATTCTGGCTCTAACACCCATCAGCTCTGCCACCCCGGCATCCGGGCAGTTTGCTCATGGAGCAAACTGGGACGTTCCCCCCACTGCCACCCCCACCCACACCCACCCTGGGTCCAGGGTCTTAGTGAACGTGCGTGGAAAAGCAGGTGCGTGTATGCCTCCTTCTCATCCTTCGGGCCCGGGCTCCAATTTAACTTCCTCTGCAAAGACCCCCTTTCTTGTTCACACACCACCTCGTAATTTGTAATTACAGACTGACTTGTTTGCTCACTTGTTTATGGGTGCGTCTCTCTTTCTGCACCTCTGTTTGGACATTCCTCCCCTTGCCCTCCCTTCCCAGCCTTCAGGGAAGCATTTTCTGCCCTCCTGGCCCTAAAGTCTGGCTTTCTTCTTCTCCCTCCCAGATGGCCAGCAGGGTGGAGATCCCGGTGTGCCTTGTGCCTTTCCCAGTTAGGACAGAGGCAGAGGTGGGGGGCAGCGGGGTGGCTGGATTTCTTCCTTCACTCTGGCTCACCCTCTGGAGGCTCATCTCAGCACACGTTGTCCCATAGCCTTGCCGCGAGCCGGGTCCCAGAGCTGCCACCTAGAGCAGAAGGATTTGTCTTGCCCCAGGGAAGGCTCACTGGACGCTTCCTCCCCAGAACTCACTGACACAAGCGAACCGTCTGGAAGAGGGGGCCTCGACGTGAATCCAACCGGCTAAGGATACTGAGCAGAAAGTCCCAGATGACTCAGCAAGGAGGGACAGAGCAGAGAGGCCAGAGCCCAGGACCCTTGTAGTGTTTCTCACGTGCCATGTTGCCTCTGGCTCAGACCAGGCCTTGAAGCCAATCAAGACGTCAGCAGTGCAGCTTGGCATATTGACCTGCATTAGTAACAGCGTGTGGGGTTTTTATGAGCATCCTCCCATTGGCAGGCCCTGAATTTGAGCGCAGCTAGTTTCTTTGGGGAATGCAGTAAACCCATGTATCGCAGTGATTCAGAGGAGGAAAGCACCCAACTTTTAGGTGAGAAGGTCGAGACCTGGGCATAACCTCACAGCTCACATCCAGACCGGTGTGGAGCCCAAATGTACCGCCCCCCAACCCCGCCCAGTCTATACCCTGCTTACTGAGTGGCTGCCTCCCAGAGTTCACAGAACAGGCTTCTCCAAATAGCTCCGCAAACCACAGTAGGAAGGACAAACAGAAGCTACACCCAGCCATTTATACTTTAGAGTGAAGTGGCTTTGAATCCATCACGAGGTGCACGTTTCCCGTGGGGCTGTGTGCAGGGATGGGGGGCGGGAGGAGAGGTGGGGCGGAGGACAGAGAAACTCCGACGGGTTTAAGGAAGGTGCCAATGAACTAGGAACGTGTAAGAGGCTGGGGTCGGGAGTACCAAGCCCTATCCCTTCTCCTCGATCTGATTTCCTAGGAAACGTTTACTGCGCATTTACGATATGCTAACCCCCGTGATGGGTCCAGCCCTACGCGGGGAGATGAGGCGACAACTCAGGTTCAGTACATCCCAGACTCGGGCAGGGGATAAAAATTTGCGTTATGGATTAAAGGCATTACCAATTTTCTACAATGGCTCAAGAACTTTCATAGACAAACAAAAAAAAGATCAACCTGACCAAGTCCCCAGTTTCCTAAGGTTGAGTGGCCTCAAGTTTTTCTCTAGAGACATCTCCAGCTTCCTGCCAGCTACCGAGCATGAGTACTTCATAGCTCTGACTGAAGCTAGAAGTTTTTTTTTTTTTTTTCGTTACTTGTTATTGTTGTCTTCTTTTTTTTTTTTTTAACAGATCATTTTCTCCTGGTGCGCGGACCTCTGGAGAATGGAAACAAGAAGATGTTCTTTTTTTTTTTTTTCTCATGTAATTCTTTTATTTATTTATTTTTTCAATATATGAAATCTATTGTCAAATTGGCTTCCACACAATACCCAGTGCTCATCCCAAAAGGTGCCCTCCTCAGTCCCCATCACCGGCCCTCCCCTCCCTCCCACCCCCCAGGAAGATATTAAGTGACTCTTAAGCATTTCCCCACCTCACCTTTTACTGGCTTTACTTCACCTGAAAATGAAGGAAAAAAGAAAAACACCTCGTTCTGAAAACTGTCTTGCCTCTGAAGACGTCCTCAGCCTCATTTCCTTTTTCTCCCAGCCCCCTTTCCGTTCAGCACCGGGGGATCGGGAAGGAGGAGGGAGATCTTTGGAGGATTTCGGGGGAGCTCGGGGAAAGGGAGGGACTGAAGAGTAAACAGCATCGGACCAGAAGCACGGTCTGCCCAGCCCCCTGCCAAGTGCACGGATGAGCACAGGACCCGATTCTGGCCACAGAAACATGAAGGGGCCTACGGGAAGCTTCTGCAAAAGCTTCCTCTTTCGTGGGAGAGAGCCGTGGGAACAGTCTTCTTCCTCTAAACAGTGTCTTGTCAGAATGTGACACTTGAAGCTAGTGTGGCCATCTGGCCTTCCTAATGGGAAGAGGGGGCCAGCCCCGGGAAAAGAGGTCGACACCTGTATCTTTCAGGGCATCGTCACCAGCCCTAAACAGCCAGTGCAAACCCACCTTAATGGGAGGGGATCCTGTGATTCCAACCGGTGGTGGTGGGAGGGGGGGTATGTCAGCCATCATGGAGGCACAGAGTTAAGAAGGAACCTGGGGTCCCCGGGAGAAGAAGGAAGCAGACCCTCTTCCAGGGGGACCGGGGGGATTCCGGAGCACCCTGAAAGCCAGCGTGAGGACAAAATCCTGACAAGCAAAGTAGGTGCCTTCAAGGTTCGGGATGGGGCAAAGTCATGGCGAAATGGATGCGAAGGGTGGTTGCTCGCTGGAACTGATGCCCCCTGGGCGGGCAAGGCTTAGAGTAACATCTGATGCGCACCTATGGGTGTCGGGCGCCCACCCAGAAACCCTAGCTGCCAGCGCATCACACCTGTTGAGGAAAACCAAAGTCTCCTGCCCTAG
Organism: Puma concolor; assembly: GCF_028749965.1. NCBI lineage: Eukaryota > Metazoa > Chordata > Mammalia > Carnivora > Felidae > Puma > Puma concolor. The sequence goes on from NC_141684.1 coordinate 7,550,162, forward strand.
ACATGCCTACCGCCCCCCACGGCCAGCCAGAAGCTTCACATGCCTGGGGACTCTGCCATAACTATACTCGCCCAAATATAAACACCCCGACGTGCTAGGACCCATCACGACTGCTCGACGGAAGTCCTCTTATTATTCCCCATAAAATGTCACCTCCCTGTCGGAGACGGACCTCCTTTCTCTCCACCAATCCTGTCTGCTTTTGAAGGAGCCAGGAACCAGGTGGCAGAATACACAGACGCTCTCTTTAGGCAAGATGAGTTTTTGTCTTTGTTAAGTACTCGGAGGCAGCTGGGTGTTTCTAGGCAGCAGAAAGAAGAGGTTGAGGACAAAGATGACACTGTAAAGGAGGAAAAGGAATGGTGGGCAAAGGGAACAGGGAAAAGGGTCCCCAGGATGAAAACTGACAAGTGATGGTTGTGTTACTAGGCGGTGTCTGGGGCAGACCCTGTTCTAGAACCTCACGCGCTGCAAACAGGGCTCACACACAGGATTATTGTCTTGCGTGGTGCCCCCCGGTGGCCTTCAGGATTAAGTGGTGTCACGACCCCTACCGTGGCCAAGAAAGCCATGCCTGAGCTGGCCCCTGCCTAGCAGTGCCCAGCACGCAACCTAGGGCCACTCGTGCCCTCCTGTTCTGCACTCTGGGCCCACGTAACTCTTCCCAGTTCCCCACCGATGCCGCGCTGTCCGCAGTCTTGGGGTATTTGCCACTCTGCCCGCGCTGACTTTCATCCTCACATCCTTGGCCTCTCCCCACACCCACAGATGCTCTTTGCCAGGCCAATATCTTCCTGGTTTTCAGGTCTCACCATAGATAACCCTTCCTCCAGGAAGCCTTCCACAACGCCCAGGAGAGGTCCTGGTGCCCCTCCTTTATTTTCTTGAAGTTCATCGCCAGGTATGTCTCATGGGTTGAGTTTACCTCTGTCCTCATCTGACTTCGCCATCAGGGGCCACAAACCCTTTGAGGACAATGTTTGGGTGCTGTCTGAGGCTTATCTTGGTGTAGGATCCCCCAAAACAGCCTAAAACAAAGGCTGGGGTGCAGGAAGTTTGTTTGGGAGATGATTCCAGGAAAGAGGAGAAAGTGTTCCAGGAGAATGAGATAAAGGCGGGGGAAAGTCGATGTCAGGGTACATTTCGGGGTGCTGCTGTGGCTAATAGGAGCTGGATTTGATGTATTCAGAATTCCTTCCAGAACCTTCCCCTTGGGAGACATGGGGAAAGAGTGTTTACCCACCATTTCTCTCCCTCATTGACACTCTGATGAAGTCATCCCCAGCCAAAAACACACATGTCATGTCCCCATGGCTTCGAGGAAGCTTTCACCTTGAGCTGAGCATGAGGCTTTTCCTGGTGCAGCTCCAGCCTCCCACGGGCCCCTGCCATGGACTCTTCTCTGTAGTCACACAGAACCACCTGTCCCCCCTCTACATGCCCCGCCATGTCCTCTGGACTCTGCCTCACCTTTCCTCCAGGAATGCCCCACCCAACCCCCACTCGTGCCCAAGACCCACTCTGCCCTCCTGAGAAGCTCTCCCAGATCCCCAGTCCAATCTTGTTCTCAGTCTCTGCTGCAAAACAAAACCCCGTGGGGAGCTTTAAAAATAAAAATACTAACACTCGGGTGCCACCACCAGAAAGACCGGATTAGGGGCACCTGGGTGGCTCAGCCGGTTGAGCTTCTGACATCGACTCAGGTCATGATCTCATAGTTTGTGAGTTCGAACCCCACATCAGCTATCAGCACAGAGCCTGCTTAGGATCCTCTGTCCCCCTCTCTCTGCCCTCACCCGCTGTGTTCTCCCAAAAATAAGTAAATATTTAGAGAGAGAGAGAGACAGAGAGAGAAGAAGAAGAAGAAGAAGAAGAAGAAGAGAAAGAAAGAAAAAGAAAAAGAAAGGAAGGAAGGAAGGAAGGAAGGAAGGAAGGAAGAAAGAAAGAAAGAAAGAAAGAAAGAAAGAAAGAAAGAAAGAAAGAAAGAAAGAAAGAAAGAAGGAAGGAAGGAAGGAAAGAAAAGCTGAATTAATTGATCTAGGACTGGGACCTGGACAACACTGTTTTTTTAAAAGCTCCCCCGGTGATTTTCATATGCTGACAGGGCTGAGAACTGTTTATGTTCCTCTGTTTTAATTACACTTCCTCTGGGTTTCCATAGCCCCGGCTATGGGGCTTCTTCTGGCTCTGGACTGTAATTTCTGTTCAGTTTCCTGACTCCCCACCTCACCCTCAAGGCCTGTCTTCCCCCTCCAGCCCCCCTCGTCTCCTGCTTGGCTGGGACACCTGTGTCAGGCTTTGGTCCCCGCCAGCCCCTGCATGGGAGCTGCTCCCCTCACCCCACCCCTCCTGCCTGTACCCTCTGAAGCCTCGTTTTCCAGCCGCCTCTAAATGCAGCCCTCGACTCAGCACCGCCAGGATGAGCCAGCTGCATCTTTCGTGGGCATTTTTCCTTCTACCTCTGCTCTCCCAGATTCTGATACTTGGGCTCCCGGGCACCGAGCACTGAGTGCTTACAGTATCAGGTCAACAGGTGCTGCTCGAGTGAAAACGCTGCTCGAGGGAAGTGCTGGAAAATCCCTGGAAATCGCTCCCCAGCAGCCGCCGCCCCCACCCAGCTCCCCGCATTAAAGAGGAAAGTTCTCTCCGGGGGGCCTCTGGGCAGGGACCCTGCCAATTCGACCGCAGAGGCCAAGGGCTCCAGGACTCTTCCTCCAAAGCCCATTCAAACCTTTGCCCCCATTTGTTCTGCTGTTCGGGCACCTTGCAGTCACTCTCTGCTCTAATGCCTGATGCCAACACCGGGTCCTATTCTGAGCCTGACAGAAGGGAGCCAGCTTCTCCCTGGGAATTGTGTGGTCCTGTCTCCCTGCCATGTGCAGTAGAATTTAGGACTCGTTCCTGGCCTCCAGACCCTGCTTCACACTTCCTTGCTCTGTCCACTTAGGCAAGTCACTCAACCTTTCTGAGCTCCTGGATGCTCATTCTGTGGGGATCCTCACCCCTGACACAGAAGGCAGCTGTATTCCTCCCCACCTGTGCCTCGTCCCCCCTGGACTGAATCTCGCCCCCCCACTTTGGGAGAAGGAAGGACCCTGACTTTCCAGACAACTCTTAGGTGCTAGCATGTTGCAGTTTTAAACTGTGCAGTTCAGCCTGACTCCAAAGCCTAAAGCCTCACCATATTCAAAGCGTCTTTCTGCCAGCATCCTCCTGTCCTGAGCTGGGACTCCTGCTCCCGGGAAGGGACTCATCATTAGCTCTCCTTGTCTCCTCCTTCCTCCAGCCTGCCTCTGGGTCCTCCAGGGTGCGGTGCGAGGACGGAGGGGGCGAAACGAGGGGTGAGAACCGTCTGATTTCCTGAGGTTGTCCTCTAGCATGGGACATCCCACGGGTGTGCAGGTGTCTAAATGTTAACCCCTTTCCGTGTGGAGCTCTTCTGGGACCCCCATCGAAGAAGCTCCACGGGGGGTCTCTGACTGCAGTCCCCTAGCTTGGGTGAGGCTGTGTCTGGCTTGTGGCTTATACCGCCACAAGCCAGAGCCCCTGGCTTACAGCTGATTATCCCACGCACCCCGGGGCCGTGGCCAGACGGCTCATGGCTGGCTTCCCTGCCCTGCAGCCTCCTGTGTCACTCACCCCACACCCAGTGACCCTTTCATTCCCCCAAACGTCCCAGGCCAAGCACGCCGATGCTCAGAAATGGTGCGATTTAGGAAGCCCACTCTCTCTCACCTGCCCTGTCTACCCATGGGGGAGGACACAGGACACCCCAGCATGCTGGCACTCTCTGCCTCAGAAAATGCCACCTTCCACGCCCTGCCTGTTGACCCCCTGCCAGGGAGTGAAGGGCCAGAGCCTTTGGACTGATTTGAAGGCCACACCTTAACAGTTTTTCATAGGCTATCCACCTTCATTATTTAGAATCTCTGACCACTTAGGGCGCCTGGGCGGCTGAGTCAGTTGAGCATCCAACTCTTGATTTCGGCTCAGGTCATGATCTCACAGTTCATGGAATCAAGCCCCGCCTTGGGCTCTGTGCTGACAGCACAGAGCCCGCCTGGGATTCCCTCTCTTTCCTTCTCTGTATGTCCCTTCTTTCCCCAGTCATGCTCTCTTTCTCTCTCTCTGCACCCCCCCCACATAAATAAATAAATAAACAATTAACACCCTTTGTTCTCAACTTTGGAGGCTCAGCCAAAATTTAAGGAAGAAAAACGCTGTTTAAGCTCCCATTAGGTTAGCCAGAGCACGACGAATCTCTTCACTTGAACTCATGGGTCCCCCGGCCTCCGTCCCCTCTCTGACCCTTGCGTTTGTCTCCCCAGCAGACCACAGGCTTCAGGAAGGCAGGCCTGTGCCTCCTCTGTGTTCCAGGGACCTGGGAACTCAGAAGGAACCAGTACGCCTGTGTTCAATGAATAACACAGTTCACTGAACACTCAGGTACCAGGTCTCACTTACATGGAAGGAACAGCCACAGGTGCTATGGAGTCTGACAGTAAATGGAGATACCACTCTCTCAAAAAGTTCCATGACAGTGATAAAAAAAAATCATTTCAATAACTAACATCTATTGACCTAGTCGATCGGCTAGTTTACGTAACTATATACTCAGTCTGTGCAACGGGCGGGATGGGTGTGGTCCCATTTTACAGATGTGGAAACTGTAATACATGGGGCTGACTCATGAGCTAAAACTCAAAGTAATTACAAAACCGACAGTTGGAAAGAGCTCTGAGAGGAGTTCAGAGGGACCCTGCCTCTGGCAAGCATTCAGAGAAGTCTTCCTGGAGGAGGTGACATGGCATGAGAGTCTTAAAAAGTGAGTATGACTCCCGCAGCAGACACAAACGAGGAAGGCCTGCCAGGCAGTGGACCAACAGGAACCCGCCGCTCCTGTCAAGGGCATAACAGCAGACGGCAGTTTCCAGAACTGACCCCGACTCTACATTGTCCGGATGTGAGTGATCAGCAATCCAAAGGGGTTTGGGCGTCTGGAGTTTGCCAAGGCAACGGGAACCACTGAGGGGTTTGGGCGATCAGAGTTGTTTTCTGGAAGAATTATCTGTCGGGGTGTGTTTCTTGAACTGACAGAGACCGGAGGAGGTGAACCAATCAGGAGATTCCTTCATTATTCAGCAGAGATTCATTGGACAATAAGAGCTGGAAGAAAGCTTAGAATTCACGGCTTATCATTTTGCCCTGCACCCAACAGCCCTTTCAGGGGAAACGCAGCATGTAATGCCTTTTCCAGAGTCGAACCCGGCACCGGGCAAGAAGGTGGTGGGTATGTTCACTCCAAGTGAGAAAGGAGGTGATGAGGAAACCTCCCTCTCCAGAGTGAGAAGAGGATCAGTGCTGACCAAGGAAGGAAGAGGGTAGTAAGAGACATTGCCGGGGAACGCTGGACAGAACTGGAGGGAGTTTGCTTGTACCCAGAAGTGGGGGAGAAGAAACGCACTTGACAATGAGCTTTCACCCCCCCGGACCTCAGTTTCCCCACCTGCCCAGCAGCGGGTGGCAGAGGAGGATTGGACAAGAGGCTCTCCAAGACCCCTCTCCCCCCACTATTCTGGGATTTGAGGATGGCCCCCAGCTTCTTCGCTCTCCACCCGCTGCCGCTTGTCTGCCAAGCGAAACAGGGCCAGGAGCGAGGGTCCCGCTGGCAGGCAGAGCCCCACGGGTCAGCAGCTGACTGCGGCACCTGCCCCAAAGGCAGCCTCGCCCCGGTTATTCTGGGCCAGCATCATGGCACCGGGCTCCCTTTCCTGTCCCCGAACCAGGCTTTTATGAAAGTCCCTAACGAGCGCTGTGCTCTTATGCATTTTAGAAATCTCATCTAATGGGGGCTCATGGAGTATAAATTAACCCCAAGGAGCAGACCTGCATTAATCCCTGTGGTGATTATACATTAGCCAAAGAATTTCTTTGCCTATTTTAAGCGGCTGAGCCCAGACTGTCTGGGGTGCTTTTCTACTTTGTCTCTGTTGCCAGCCATTCATTTAGATCATCCCATTTTCCTCATCCTCCCCTCCGTCCCTTCCACCCCCCCCACCCCCCCACCCCCTCCTGCACCTGCCACAGAGGCCCGGGAGCCCTTGAGGTGCAGCGAAAGGATGTGGCCTATGTGTGACATACCCCGTGTTCCAGGCCATTCCGTCTATGTGACACTGGGCGGGTTACTTCACCTCCCTGAGCTCTGCCTGCCTGACTGTAACCGGTGATGAGAACGGCCATCTTCCAGGCTGTTTGCGAGTTTAAGAAATAACATGGCCAGCGGGCCCTCCCTCCCTGTGAGTCCTCTCCCCTCCCTGGTGACACAGCCTCACCTGTGCTGATATGACTGAGCTGAGGATGGCCGGTAAAGAAAGTCACTCGGACTGGGAAAGATCCAGAAAAGTTTCAGCTTCTCCCGGCTGAAAATAGAACGAATTAATATTCTGAACGCCTTAATGAGGTGTTCGAAATCACCTAAAGAGAAAACTCCAAGCGTCCGTTAATCAAAGGTGTGTTTCACCTAGCTGAGGGTTTTCTGGGAAGGAAACCAAGGCCTGACTGCCCACATGGCCTACCACTTCAAGCTTGAGTCATGCTATTTTCTAAATCAAAAATTATAATTATAGACTTGTCTTGTAAGCAGTCAGAGCCTTTCTCCGAGAAGTTCGGAGACTGCTATTCGGGGCCAGCAGCCCCCAGGGGATGATGTCAGCTGGGCCCCCAGCCACCGCCCCCCCCCCCGGGTGGGGGGGGGGCGCACACTCATTTCCTACAGCGAGCATACAATGCCAGAGGCACACGGGCAGGGGCGCGTGGCCTGGCCCCTAACTCGGCGCCTAATGGGACTACAGTTCACCCTGCACAACACTTCGCCCTTCACAAAGGCAGGTTTTATCCCTGTGGAAATTGTAATAACAGTGTACAAAGGGCAGCCTGAGCAGGGAGAGGAACATAGGGCCTGCTTGACAGCTAAGGACACCGACGCTGGGCAGAGTTACATAAGAGGGAAGCCCCTGAAATCACAGAGCCAAAGGCCTTTGCACGCATCACCTCAGACGGCCATGGCCAAGTGAGGTCCTGGATCACATCCCACCCATTCCTTCTCTGGATGTCATACTGCCCCAGTCTACTTGAAGCACCTCGGAGCTTTGATACTCATCTAACAGAGAAGACTCTCTCTCTCTGGAGTATAAAGTCCATGCTTCATACATTGTTATTGCCTGGTAATAACGTGATGAGCAATACGTTGTTGTAAGCTTATCACATCCCATACTCCTTGAGGCAAGCCTCTGAGTCGAGCACCATTATTATTTATGCTTGGAAAACGAGGGTTGGAAAGAGAAAGTGGCTTGAACCCAGGCCTCGGGCATTAAGTGGCAAATCTGGGAATCGATACTCGGTGTGACACCAGCTCCTTCTATTCAATGTGTTTGTTTATTTTTGCATTCACTCAGCAAACCCTTGGGTGCCGCCGACACTGGGGTGGACCGACATGTGGTTCTGGGATTGATGCACCCTGTCTAGCCATCGCTCATCCAATCCAAACACCCCAGTGTGGATGCAGCGCACACAGAAACAGGTGCACATCGCTTCGTGCGGCAAGTGCATTGATGCCCCGAACACTTGTATCTGCTTGGTTTCTGAACTGTGTGAATATTCTTTCCCTTTGCCCCGATTCCTATTTAGCGAGAAGGGTGTCCCAACATCTTTGCAGGCATCTTCTCTGACCCCCAGCCACCTACCCAAAGCTAACAGGCTTCACATGGGACAATGAGAAAAAGCAGCCAGGTGGAATTCACACAGCCTGGATCCTGTTTTCCTCATGGTCCAGCCTAGCATGTATGGATCCCTGAGCTGGTCATTTGGTTTCTCTCTACTTGGATGCCCTCGTTTGTAAAAGAAAAGTTGGATTAAGAACTTGATTTGAGGAGAAGCGCCTGGGCGGCTGAGTCAGTTAGGCGCCTGACTCTTGGTTTGGGATCAGGTCATGGTTCATGAGTTCAAGCCCCGAGTCAGGCTCTGCTGGACAGTGTAAAGCCTGCTTGGGATTCTCTTTCGCTCTTTCTCTCTCTCTCTCTCTGCCCCTCTCCTGCTCATGTGCTTTCTCTCTCTCTCTCTCTCTCTCTCTCTCAAAATAAATAAATAAATATTTTTTAAAAAAAGAACTTGGGGCGCCTGGGTGGCGCAGTCGGTTAAGCGTCCGACTTCAGCCAGGTCACGATCTCACGGTCCGTGAGTTCGAGCCCCGCATCAGGCTCTGGGCTGATGGCTCAGAGCCCGGAGCCTGTTTCCGATTCTGTGTCTCCCTCTCTCTCTGCCCCTCCCCCGTTCATGCTCTGTCTCTCTCTGTCCCCCAAAAAATAAATAAACGTTGAAAAAAAAAATTAAAAAAAAAAAAAAAAGAACTTGATTTGATGAGATCAAACACACAAATCCTTTGGAAAAAGCAGGAATCAATTTTTAATTTGTTTTCTTTTTATTGTGGTAATATAATAACATACAATTTACCATTCTAAGTGTACAATTCAATGGCACTAAGTACATTCACAACACTGGACAGCCATCACCACTACCCATTTTCAGGGTTGTCATCACCCCAAACAGAAACTCCGTACCCATGAAACACTGATCCTCCCTCCCTCGCCCCCAGTCCCTGGAAACTGCTGTTCTGCTTCCTGGCTTGTGGATTTGACTAGAGACTTTCACGGAGGTGGAATCACGCAGCATTTGTCCTTTTGTGTCTGGCTTCTTTCACTTAGCGTAACCAACAAGCACGTTTAATGCGAAGGCCACCCCATCACGCCAAGCACAGGCACTGGACTAGAGCTCTCGGCAGGTGGGGCGTTTCCAAGCCTCGTGTCCCCACACGTCCTCTTAGCCAAAGAGGAAACAGATGAGATACGTCTACGGAATGTGGCCAAGATCTCCCAGATTGTGACAGAGCCAGACCCTCTGTCCACAGATCTCTGACTCCAATTCAGGGGTCTTTCTAATTCACTTCTGAGGCGTGATATGCTGATGAAACCCCAGTTAACTGATAAAGCCCCCCCCAACACATTAACCACAGACGCTGGCGTGGTTACTTTATTTTTTTATTTATTTAAAAAAAATTTTTTTTTAACATTTATTTATTTTTGAGACAGAGAGAGACAGAGCATGAACAGGGGAGGAGCAGAGAGAGAGGGAGACACAGAATCAATCTGAAACAGGCTCCAGGCTCTGAGCTGTCAGAACAGAGCCCGACGTGGGGCTCGAGCTCACAAGATCATGAACTCAGGATCTGAGATCAGGAGATCATGAACTGAGCCGAAGTCAGAGGCTTAACCGACCGAGCCACCCAGGTGCCCCTGGCGCGGTTACTTTAGATTCTCGTCAGGAGGCCTCGGCAAAGGAGAAAGTGCTATTCCTCTGAACATCAAGACGTGCAGACCCCACCCCCCCTCTGCCACCCACTCGCCCGCTTGTCGTTCCCTGCAGTACTTGAACCAAGTCACTGAGGCCCCCGTATCTCAACGTCCCCATCACTGAAGAGGCTGAATAAAACTTGCTTTACCTGCACTGCCAAAGGTCGGTGAACCCGCGGATGTAAAAGACATTGGAAATTGCAGGCAGTTATTGTTTGGAGTGATGTTGTGGGAAGAACATGACAGTGTCAGAGCCCCAGCGGGCCACTCTCAGGGCAGAGGACCCCTCTGGGCTTCAGTTTCTCCCAGCGCGTCTTAAGCCCCTGTATGTGCCAGGCACGGTGCCAGATGCGGGGAGGGCAGGGTGTAAGGAGGATACACCCACGTGCTCATGGTGATTAAAACTTTGTGGGTTGAAGGGAAGATTTAAGGCAGGCAGGGCGAGTGCTCAGCACAGCACGTGGCAGATGGTAAGCACCCGATATTTCGCAGCCTTTTACATAACGGACTCACTCAGCAAACATCGCTTGAGTAACCACCGTGGGCTCAGGCAGGGCTTCTCCCCCTTGGCACTGTTGACATGGGGGCTGCAGACCCTTTGTGAGGGAAGGGGGCACTGCCCTGTGCACTGCAGGATTGGCACATCCCTGGCCTACTCGCTAGATGCCAGTGTCCCCCCCCCCTCAGGTTCTAACACCGAATATGTTTCCCCACATTATCCAGGGTCCCCGGGAGGCACCGGTGCACCAGGTAAGAAGGTCAGGTTTAACTGTATGTCAAGCACTGAGATGCAGAGATGGATGGGACAGGCCTGTCCCAGGAGCTCCCAGTCTAAGGGCACAGATACTTCCATTAGGCAAGAGTGTGACCGGGAGAGCAGCCGGCCCGTGGGATAATCTGCTGCTAGCCAAGTGCGTTCTCTGGCTGGGAGGGGTCAGCTAGCAAGCAGTGGGATTAGGTGGCGGCCACAGTCCGGACAGGAGAGGACGTGGGCCTGTGCCCAGCAGTGGGGACATTGATGGGCAGGCAGGGTGGGGCTGATGAAAGATCTGGAACAGCCCAGACAGGAAAGAGGGGTGGCAGGCTGGAGGGGACGGAAAGGATGCTGGGGACAGCCAGGCAGGACGCGACCAGGACATGGGGTGGGAGACAAGGCTGTGTTTGTAGTGAGCAGTGTGACGAGGGTCCAGGCAGTCCTGTGGTTCTGGGACCAGGCCACCTGCTCTCCCAACCCCTTCCTGCCACTCAGAAGCACACCTCTGCCTTCCCTCCTTCCACAGGCCTCTCCAAAGAGGAGAAAAGAGAGAGTCAACGTTCTCCTTGGGTCCCGGGAAGCTTAGGCCTGGGGCCCTCCCTGCTCCACGTCCTTCTACCAGGAAGGGCTCTCAGAGCCTCCTCAGTGATGGGTGTGGGGGTCACTGAGTGGGACAGAGTGACTCACACCGAGCAGATAACGAGCTCTGGTGACAAGGGACCGAGCATCAAAGGCACAAGTGCCACCTTTACGAGGGCCCTGGCTGCGCCCGCCAGGCTCATCCGTGGGATGGCGGCTGAAGGAGTCTGACGGCTTCCCTGGCCTCCCCCTCTCACCACACAGCCCCCACCCCCGCCCGGGAAGTCTTGCTCCTTTAAATGAGCATTTTGCAGTTAAACCAGTTAAACTGGAAGCTTGAAACCGGAGGCCCCATCCTTGACGTGGGCTGCCTTGCCTTCCCTTTAAGCACAGGCTTTAGCTGGATCTCAACACTTGAAATATCCAAATGTGTGTCTCCTGGGTCCACTTGGCCACAGTGGACAACCACTCACATCACAGAGCCTCCCTGGCCATTGAAGGCCAGTCATGGATAACTGCTTGGGTTCCAGTAATCACAGCGACGTGAGCGGCACATTCTCTGAAGTGGCACCCTTGTAGCTTGTAACTTAAGATCCCGTGCGAGTAAGACTGCAGTGTCGGTAAGGCTACAAAGAAAGGGGATAGACCAAGTGACAGGAGAGCAACACCCGAGGCAGAGGGAGAAGGCAGCAATGGACCGCACATGTTCAACCCGCCTGAGACACCCCTATAAAACAATGAAGGTGTGTGTCAGTCAGGGCCCTGACGGGGAGGCCATGGCACGTACAAGCTGGATGGACACATGAGGGTTTCATAACAGAACTACCTTCAGGAAGGAAACCAGCGAGGGGTAGTGTAGAGCCTAAGGGCTAATGGAAGCAGGGGGCAGTTACCACTCCAAAGAGGCAAAGGGGGCAGAAATTTCTGGAATCCAGAGAGGGGAGCTACATGGAGAGGGTTTCCCCACAGGAACAGAGGTCGCAGTGAGTGTGCAAACCTGACAGGGAGACTGCCAGGCCAATGAGTGCCCAATCTCGCTGTCCTCCTGCCCTCGAATTTCCTGCCTAGCTTCCTCAGGCCAAGCCCCACCCTATGACAGAGGGCAGCGAGCCTACCAAAGCGGTCCACACAGGCTACCTCCCTGCCTTCCCATGATGTTCCTTGTCTGGACCTCACTGTTTGGCAGTTCCTTCCAACAGGCAGGTGGGAGGGAAGGAAAGGATGGGGGTGGGGAAGGGCAGTGGCTCCTCTCCCTGTACCCCAACCAGGTACTTAGAGACAAGGAAACAATTTTAATGTCTTCAGTAGAGACTTTTTAGTGGTCTCCCCATTTTGCTGGTCTCCCCATTTTCCCCTCCTTCTTTCTGACATCTCCAAGGAAGACGACCCTAGCTCCAGGTGTGGAAGACGTAAGCTAGGCTAAGCCACTCAGAACATTCCAATCCCATAGAGTCAGGTTAGGCATTGGACTGTATGACTTTTCCTTGGAATCCTGGAGAGTGAACCTCCTGTTCTTCTGCTGGAGGTACATAAGGAGAATGGAAGCCCTAAGATGTAGAGGCATCCACCTTGGGGCCAAGAAAAGAGCCAACATAAGATGAAGTGGGCACCATCGAAGGCATCGTAAGGGATGCAACGAGGTACCAAGACCTCTGGTACTTTTCACCCTTCTGTCACTGGATCTGCTGATGAACTGACATGATCTCTTATTTTACAGATGAAAAAATTAAGGCTCTGTCATACAAAGTCATCCAGCCAGTAACTGATGGAGCCGGGACTTGAACCCAAAGCCTCCTGAGCTAGATCCAGCATGGCTTCTTTTTTTGTGGCTTCTCTGTACAGCACTGACAAAACAAGACTGGGAAAATGCCACCAGCTACACACATTCTCATCACACCCTATGTCGATATTTATTGGAAGCGCAAAATATGAAGGCTTCAGTTAATGAAATTAGATTCGTCCCCCCATTCATCATCTTTTCTGCATCTGCAACCTCCAAATTGAATCTGGGATGGAGTGGCAGAATTTATCAGGACTGGGATAATTCAATGAACACTGCAGTGGGGTTTCTCAATAGTCTGAGCAGGCTGAGTGTCACAGCAATTGGGGAATATACAGCCATCTGCCTAAAGTTGGAAGCAAGTCTTTTTAACCATGACTGTATGCCTTAAATTCAGCTAAACCCAGTGAAATGACACTCAAATAACGTTAATCATGAGCAACACCCCCATTACCCCTCCAACCTTTCTTCTCTCCTTTCTCCCTCCTCGTCAGCCTCCATTCTTAATCTGGGAGCAAGTACAGTCCAATCCATTCACTCACTCCAGAAGTGGCTGAAATAATACCAGGAATAAGGTCAATGGAGAGGAAGAAATGATGAAGGAAAGTGTGAAGGAAGGAAATGGAAGTTAACGGGTCTCGTGTTATAGGCATGAGATTCCATACATTCTCTCATATAGATTTCCCACCACCACCACCAATTATCAGTGATCTTTCTGGAGCTGCTAGTATAAGGAAGAGATGAAAGAAACTTAAGGGAGTAACAGGTTTGATCTCTTGGCCACTTGGGCCCAAAATGGCCAAGAGAGGAAGTGGAGCTGAGTGACAGAAATTGTCAAAATAATATCCTTGAAGACCAACCAAGCTTTCCCAGTGTTGCCCTATACTTTTCCTACCCGCTGTGTATTCTGTATTTATAAGGTGTATTTCTTTGATCTATGCCTAAATGCCCACAACATTCTTCGGACTTTGTGTCTTCATTTAGTCCACATTCATCCAGTAAGTACTGAGTGCCAACTGTGTACCAGGCACTGTTGTAGACGTTAGGAATACGGCAGTGTGGAAGGAGAAGAAAGAGGAAGAAGGAGGAGGAGGAGGGAGAGTAGGAAGGGGAGGAGGAGGAGGGGGAGGTGGGGGAGGAGGAGGAGGGGGAGGTGGGGGAGGAGGAGGGAGAGGGAGGAGAAGGAGAAGGAATAATCCGCCTTTCTGGAGCTTACGTTTTAGTGGGTGGAGGCAGATAGTAAATAAAATAATAAGTAGAAATATAATATTCTAGGCAGTGTTGCATGTTATAGAGAAATTGTCAAATTGATTAACATACAGTGTGTAAAGTGTGCTCTTGGTTTTTGGGGTAGATTCTTGTGGTTCATCACTACCATACAACACCTAACAAGTGCTCATCCCAACAAGTGCCCTCCTCAATGCCCATCACCCACTTTCCCCTCCCCTCACCCCCCCATCCACCCTCCGTTTGTTCTCTGTATTTAAGAGTCTCTTGTGGTTTGTCTGCCTCCCTCTCTGTTTGTAACTATTTTTTCCCCTTCCCTTCCCCCTTGGTCTTCTGTTAAGTTTCTCAAGATCCACATATGAGTGAAAACAATGAAATCACCAGATACTTCTTATTGTTGAGTTAAAAAATAGCCTGTCAAAGAGGACAGGTGGAAACTGGGGTGCGAGCTGGGAGCTATTAACGCAGGCAAGTTTCCTGGAGATACGGAACCTGGCTGTGCCATTTCCACAATGTATTTGGATTTGCTGCGGCTTCATCTATACTGTCTCTCTCACAGTCCAGGCCCTTGTCATTGCTAGACTTTGCTGTTACAAGAGCTTCATAACTGGTCTCTGTGTCTCTAGTCTGGTACCCTGAGTTAGGGTAGGAGAGGCCCTGCTGTGGCCACAGATAAATGCTGGAATGTCTGTGACTCAAGAGTCAATGAGTAGTCTCACTTATGCCATCATCTCATGTGAGTCGGCTGGCTTTTTCCATCTTCTGTGTCCTCTGGAACACATGACCTCCAAGCTCTTCATAGAAGAAGGAGGATTTTAGAACTGTAAATCTTAGAAGTGGCTGACACTCTGCCCACATCCTTTCAGCCAGAACCCCATTACATGGCCCAACCTAATTTCACAGAAGGCTAGAAGTATAGAATAGCTTGTGGATATTTGATGTGTATCAACATTCTCTGCCACACATCCTTCCATCCCAGTGCTCCTTCTAAAGCACAAATATCACCACGTCCCTCTCATGTTCATAACCTGGTGATGTACCCTGATCCCATCACAGTTTATCATAGTACAGTTGGTGATTCTTCCATGAATTTTCCCTCCCTCATCCAGATATTCATTCCTTTGTAAGCAGACATTCTTATCCGACCCATCTTTATCCTTTCTTCTTCAGCCAATAAAACCATTACCACAACAGTGTTTTTAAACTATAGTGTGTTCTCAGGATCTTTATTCTTTATTAATAAATTCTCAGGCATTTTTTCAGGAATTTGGCTATCAAAACAGATAGATGGTGGTTCATTAACCACATTTTTAAAGAACTGATTAAGCCAACCATCAACATCCACTTTACTAAAAAAGGAATCAAGGCTCAGGAAACTCAGATGGAGAGTGTACACCAAAGTCTCGGTTCGAATTCAGACTTGTCTCAAAAACAAGTGCTTCTTTAAATAAATTCAGGAATGATATTTAACCCACTATGGGAATAGAGATTTAAGAACAATCATGGCATTATGATTGCCTTTGAGTTCACTCATTCTCCTTTTCATGCTTCCCCAGCCTATGGTGGCTTCCGTCAGGTCCAAACTCCCAGACCTCACTGATGTCTCAGAGACATGATGGGAGTACCTACATATAGGAAAGAGGGGCTGAACAGCTCTCCACTGTTCACCAGTTGCCCTGAGAGATTTTTACTCTCAAGGTTTCAGATGCAATATTTCTGTCAAGGGTCCCTTTTAATCATTTGTTCATGCGTCTGTCTTCCCTAGTAGACTATGAGCTCCTCCATGTCAAGAGTCAGGTCTTATTCATCTCTTCATCCACAGCATAATTGCATCCAGAATGAGTCTCCACCTGACTTACAAAGGGTCTAAAGCAGAGTAAATGAAAAGGACCTATTGATCCAAGGATTACCAAGACCTTTCCAAGATTCTGACCCTCAGAATTAGACCCATAACCTACGTCTTCTTTCAACACTCTGAGTATCTACGTTTTGGCAAGCGCTTTAACAGACCTTAAGATGCAGTAAAAAATGAAACCACACCCCTTCTCTTAAACAGCTCATGGCTGGGTCCAGTTGCTTTGTCAATGGCCAACAGGATGCCAACAATGCCATATTCCTTCCCTCCATGCCTTCATTCCCGGACCCTTACATACACAGTTGCATCTACTGCTCCAGAAAGTAGGAGGCTACATCAAAAGACACTCAAATATGACCATCGTAAGCACTAATCTTTGCCTCAGGGAATCTGTGGTCCTTCCACTACAGTGTCACTCCAACAGTCTACTACCATAGTCTTAGTTTCTCCGTATATAAAAAGATAGAGTCGGACCAAAGAAAATCTGAAGCTTCTTCCAGCTCCAAAATTCTATGCAGACCCACTGAATGTCATGCAGAGGCCACCTTATTAATTCAAAGCTAGAGAAGAAATTCTTCTAAGTATAGAATTATTTATCATTTGCAGGAAGAACTGAGCGGAACTCAAGCTGTTCAAGCTCCCTTCTTTTTGGCCAAGCACGATTTCCGTGCAAAAGTTTTCGGTGGGATTTTTTAAGCTTCCAGAGAGGTTCTAAAGACTTTTTGGACATTGATCTGTACTTTTATACCATATGGTTTGAATTTAGTAGGAAGAAGTCAGGAACAGACAGAATGAGCCGCTTGTGCCAAGCACCCAGTAATTTAGAAAGTTCCAAGAAAATGGATGGTTCAAAATTGCCAAAAAGCAATTGGGGGCAGAATGGGCATATCCAAGGAGGCAGAGGAGAATCAATGTTCTGAAAGCCTGATTTATCAGATTTTCTGCAAAACAAACCCCTTCAAAACTTAGTGGCTTAAATCAACAACCACCTATTTAGCTCATTACTGTGTGGGCCAGCAAGTTGGGTCAGGGTACCTGGATGGTTCCTCTGGACTTGGCTGGACTCTCTCATCTGCAGGGGTTTGGCCGAAATGGCTAATCTTAGTTGTACATGTCAGAGACCACAGTCCAGGAGTGTTCAGATGTTGGTAAAAGAGATCCCAAGAAAGTGAGTGCCAATGAGCAGATGCTTTCCCAAATCTCATGGTGCTATTGTCCCATTGGCCAAACACGTCATTTGGTCACTCCAGACTCAAGGGATGGAGAAGGACCCCCACTTCTTGATGGGGAGGAGCTTTAAAAAGTGATACAAATATGAAGACACAGGAAGTGGAAATTTTTGTGGCCAGTTTTATCATCTACCACATTTAGACACATGGGAATTAGCTTAAATTCACTGAGATTTTGCTGTGGGAAGTCAAGACTGGGGCATGCGGCAGGGAGAGGATGGCAGAAGAAATCGGGGGTTCATAAAACATGACCACTGTTTTCAAGAATTTAAAGAGATATCATGGCTAAGAAGAATTGTGTATGTTCTGAATAGATGCAAATGGAAGTATTGTGGTAATGGCACAAGTCACATGATGCAAAAGGAAGAACATTTGAAACACTGGAGCTTCCCATTATAGGTAAGGAGAAAGGGAGCAAACACGGAGCACCTACTACAGATCAGATAGTATAACACTTTCCATTTCATGCTCTCAAAAATGCATTCCCTTCCATATTTTAGAGACAAGGAGGTAAGTCTCAGAGGAGTTAAGTGCTTTCAATCAACCTCACAGAACTAAGAAATGGTATATTGGGATTTGAACCTCAGATCTCTGATACCAAAATCCACGTCTTTTGACACTATGACTTGCTGCTTCTAGGCTCTTTCAGGATCGAAGGGACAGAGGCACACGCAGGCTCAGCATTAAAATAAATGTTTGTTGTAAGGAGGTGTGAGGCAGCAGCAGGTGCTGGGAAGTGTCTCTAAAGCCTCCCCACCCCCTCACCCACTGGCTGCTTCTCTCTTCTCTTGCCTGGTTTTCCTTGTCCTCCCACTCCTAGAAATCAGGGACCCCAATCCCACTAAAAGATGCCGTTTTCTGGGCTTGCAAATGCATTCATCAAAGTTCATTCATAAGGCTGAGCCTTTCCCTGTAGTGGCTGCATTTTAAAGAATGTCCTGGAAGCCAAGATGTCATAATGAGAGCTACTATTTTCTTAGCACTTCATATACCACTCCTGATCCTCACCGAACACCTACCAAGTCAGCACAATTATTACCATCTTACAGATTTAAAAAACCTGAAGCTCAGGATTCAAATCCAGGCCAAATGAGACAAAAATCAATTCTTTTCCACAACACTATACTCCCTCTTGAAGGATTTGATGTTGGAAGGCTCCCAGGCAGTATGAAAGTGGGTGGTAGAGATGGTTTTTATCGAGTGGGCTTTCCTTAAATTATACCACATTCTACCAGACTTGATGCATGAGAAATTCTGGTCTTTCACAAGTGAACTAAATCTGATCATTTTGCCATTAACTTTAAAAGGTTTTTGCAGATTCTTAAAACCTTCCTTATTATAGAAAAGTTTCAAACATATGTAAAAATGAAGCAAAAAGCATGATGAACCCCCATGTACCCATCATCCAACTTCAATAATTTTCAGCATATGGTCAATCTTGATTTCTTGGCAGATTTCTAAGAGATGAATCCCAAACCTATGGTTGATAATGAGCTGCTTCAGCTTTCCCAAAATTAATAGCCAAGGAGTGTTGGAGCAGGAAGGCCCCCCAGCATCATCTGGGATGAGCCCCTCATTTTTAAGGGAGAAAGTTAGGATCAAGAGAGGACCTGCTCAAAGTCACACCCTGAGGGAGTGGAAAAGAAAGAAGTAGAACCAGGGTCTGCCGGCTCCAAGCTCAGAGCCCTCCCCAACAGACTGGTCTCTCTAAGGCATCAGGATGCTTGCTTGGTGCCCACCCCCTAAGCAGCCACTGACACCTCCAGAGGATAAAGAGGAGGTCAATGTGGATTGATTTGGCCTCCATCCAGCAGGCTCAATGGACTTTGTCAGCCATGCCCTCCTCTGACCTTCTTACTCTTTCAAGGGTAATTAACCAGCCAAATGGGTTCTTCTGCTGGGACTTGGCATCCAAATAATCACAATACCACCCCCAGTTGCTGGTGACCAAATCACTCCTGTGAGGTCCCACTTGGTCCTCCAATGTCACGTCCTTCATTGCTCCGCTCTCCTTACTTACGAACTTGGTACCTCACAAAGAGGGCAGGCTTGTGAGGGGGCAACAGACTTTGCAGACATTCCTCTGTCACTGGGTTCTGGTGGCATATTTCCTGCTAATATGCAAATTAGTAGGAGATTGTGTAGTGCATAGGCATGATGTGGAATGGTCATTCTCACATTGGGAACTGCTGGAGATCATGTAGCTTGCTATGGGCGTCCTGGAAGTCATGGGACAGAACATCTTCTAGACGAGAACATCTCATTTTCACAGCAAACACCAAAGCCGGGATATCTTGAGTGTGAATCCCGGAGCAGGCACTGTGCTTAGTGCTTTACATGTATTAACTCATTTAATCCTCCCTCTAACCCTCGAGGTAGGTATTATTGTTTCCTCCAATGTGAAGAAACTGAGGCACAAGAGATTAAGTAACTTCTTGAAAGTAACATAGCTATTAAGCAGCAAGGACTATTAATCAGAATAATAGGGCTTAAGATGCTGTCTAAACTCTAGAAAAGGGTTATCGCGTTTGTAGGGTTATTATTAAAGCCAAAAATATGTGAGGTGAACTGTGGGAAAATATGGGCCAGTATATATATACAAATCCTTACCTCGTAGTCCATTTGGAAAATGCTAAAGGAATTTCAGAAAGTAAGAAAGCAATAATTTTATCAGAGAGGAACTCAAGGTGGGACAGAATATTTGGAGAGTAGCTACGTTTACAAAATATTTTTTCAGTTCCTCTCTCTCCTCATCTTGACAACGGCCCTAATGTGGAAATTATCATAACCCCATTTTACAGATGAGGAAACCGAGGTTCATGAGGGGCGCATGACTTGCTAAGAACCTAAGCAGGCATTAGGACTGACTCCAAATCCGGAACTTTTCCTGTCCATCCCAGCAGAGCTCACTGTGAACCTGTCGGGATGTTCCCACTTCTCAGCAAGGTGTCTCAGTCCTGGACCCATGGAAGCCTGCGTGAAGAAGGTGACCATATGTCCCACCTTGCCCCAGACAGTCCTAGTTTATACCTGTGTCCTGGTATAATTAGTAATAGTGCCCTCTTTTGTTTTCAAAAAGTTCTATTCCTGTTTGGATGAAAAACTCGTAAAGCTGCCCTAACTCTGAACAACACTTTGCTGGCACCTGTCCCTGCCTAGTGCAGCAAAATGCCTGCAAACTTCCTGCCTCCTGGGGACACGGCAGGAGAGCCCTTACTGAGCAGATGAGCCACAGATGAGACCATATTTAGGACAATGTGCACAGAGACTTTCTAGCTTATTCCTCCCCCTCTCACCTCCAGCCCCAACTGACTGTGGCAGGAGCCACTCTTCTCTGGGTAGAAGGTTCGGGAAGAAGGGAAGTAGGAAAAAGGACATAGAAAGAAATAGAAGCAAGAGCACAGTGAGCTATTTGCCCTGCCCTGGCTACACACCTGAATTCATTAACTATCTGGGAGTGAAGATTCTCGCTGCGAGTTGCCCGGCCCTCTGTCACCAAGGTGACTTGGGTTCCTCCAACTCTCAGGACGTTTACACGTCATCCCCACCGTAGTTCTGAACATTAGTGACAACTCTTCGCCCACGCCTCGCTCAGGTAGACAGTGTCAAGGAGACCAGAGAGGGGAAACCAAGATGGCTTTGAAGGCACGGGGCGGCCATGGGTAGGAGTCACATCCCGGTTCCCAAGGCACCGGCTTGTCCAAGTCCGGTGCGATGGAGTGAAAGAGCAGAGGCTTGGGGTCCAGCAGACCTGGGGGTGAATCCCAGCCGTATCCCAGGCCGGCTGCATGCCGTGCATTAGTATCACTTTTTCTGCCCAAGGGAGGAAGGCCCAACTGCCCCTGCTGGGATCGGAAGCTGTGGGTCTAGCAGGCATTGCCGGGCGGCCAGGCAGTCTGTCTGACCAGAAGCCCAGACAGTCCCTAAGCTCCCCCCAGTGCCTTCATCAGGAATGAGTGCCGGTTAATAACAGCACCTTCCCAGATACTATTTGTGGAAGGTTTTACAGATTCAATATGCTCTGGTCCTGTGGACACAAGTCAGGTGATTCCACCTTACCTGTTATGGGCGGGGTGGGGTGGAGGGGGTGGGGGGTGGGGGGGGAAGGAACAAACCAATGCCTTTCTCCCTCCCTTCTTTCTTTCTTTGAGACACTCAGGGTGGGGACCAAAGCCTAGTCAACCTCAAGAGAGGTGCAGCGGCACAAGGCTCTGGAATCAGGTAGATGGGTGGGCCCACTGGTGGTTGTAGACCCTCAGCTAGTTATTCGAAACTCTCTTTGCCTCAGTCTCCTTGTCTGTCAAATGGAGACAATGCCTACCTCATACAGGTGTTGTAAAAACCAGGTAAGAGGACTGCGTTAAAGGAGCGAGCAGACCACATGCATGCTGCCCGTAAACAACTCCCATGACCTGCTCTGCACTTTTTTCACACCCATCTTCTGCCCTAAATACTCACTGCAACCTTGGAAGGCTTCAGCTTGGGCCTCTGACTACATGGTATAGGGAGTTCTACCAGATCCACGTGAGCAGAAGTGTTCTCATGTGGTCGAGCCACTGAGCTTCGGAAGTTTGTTTCTGTTGCATGTGTCAGTCAGCTATTGCAAAAAAACAAACCACTCCACACTTAGTGACTGCCGTGGAATAAATTACACACACACACACACACACACACACACACACACCCAAGTTCTATAGGATGGTATTAGGTCATGGGGGTTGCAAACCTCATAATGGCAGTAGTACCCTTATAAAAGACACCAGACAGCTCTCTCTCTGCTCTGTGACACGTGAGGACACAGCAAAAGGACGGCCACCTGCAAACCGCGAAGAGGTTTTCACTAGAACCCGACCATCCTTTCACCCTGACCTCAGATTTCCCAGCTTCCACAACCACGAGAAATAACTTTGTATTGTTTACAACCTACCCAGTCTGTGGTATCTTGTTGTAACAGCCCAAACTCACTAACAGTGGCTCGAAACAACCGTCTGCTCTCTCTCCCCAATTAACGGGTCCTGTGTGCCTGTGGCTTATCTTGACGGCTTTATCTGATCTCATCTCAGCTCTCTCATTCATCTGAGGTCAGTTGCCGTGTCAGCAGTGACCTGGATGGTCTGGAATGGATTGGGCTGGGATAATTCCACTTTGTTCCATGCGGGTGCTCTTACTCCGGCCAGGTAGTCCAGGCTGGTTCTCATGGTGGTGACAGAGGTCCAAAGACCCAGTTTACTGGTCTTAGGAGCAAGTATGGCCTCCTAAATGTCCAGGATTGGGACTGGGATTGCCCAACATCACTTCTGCCACATTTATTAACCAAAGCAAGTCATGAGGCCAGCCGTACTCGTGGGGTGAGGGGACAGAGCCGTCTCTCGATGGGAGGAGAAGAAAGATGACATTGGGAGGGGTCGAGAGTCGAGCCCTTTCTGCAGTCAGTCTACAGTAGAGCAGCTGGTGTCACCTTAACTAGTACGGGCACAAACAGATGGTGATGACAGAGCCAGGATTCAATTCCAGACCTGACTCACGTCAAAATCAGAGCTCTTTTGAGGAGCCATAATACTGCTTTTCAGGAAAATAAAAACAGCTTTGATGAAATCAATAAAAACATCTTAATGCAAACTTCCTCACGTCGGCAAATGGATGGACAACTTCTGTTCTCCCCCCTCGTTATCCAAGGCATCTTCAAGGCTGCTGAAGAGTTGAAACAGCTTTATTTTGCTCCTTTCCAGGATTCATTCATCAGACATGGAGTCACCTCCCTAATTAGTTCTAATTAGATGCATGGTTCATGTTAGGTCACAACAAGCCCAAAAGCCGAGTAATTTAAGGAGCCAGGCATTGTTGGCAACAGACTCAGCTTCCTGGTTACCCGGGTGATGGCTATTCTGCCTCCACCTGAGTTGTCAGGTAGCTGACTTTGAATTCCAAATGTCGGCTGCCCTTGACAGAAAGGTGGTGACCCCACGTCACTCAGGGGGCCTCAGGCCTCTTCTTGGAGAGACTGTAATTTCCTTCACTTTCTGGGAGTGAGTGGCCCAGGTTGACATAAAAAGAATCCGGTTTCTCCACTTCTCCAGCCAAACGGGCCCCTGGGGCATCCCTTGAAACCCCCACCTTCGCCCCTCTCAGAGATATCCTCAGAGAAGGTGTGACTCAGAAGGACCTGAATACTTACCTCATCCAATTCTACCATTTTCTAGAAGGGACACTTGAAGTTCCAAGAAAAAGTCTACTGATCCAAAGCTTGCGAGCTAGCGAGAAACAGAACCATGGTTGGAACCTGGACGAAGGCACCAGGGTGTAACAGAGGAGGCATGGTCTCTAAGTCAACAAAACCTGACCTAAATTCCAGTCACATCACCGTTATGCCGTGTGACCTTAGGCAAATACCCAACCTCTCTGTGCCTTAGTTTGTTCATCTTTTTAAAAGCCCTGGTTTACCTTTTTTTTAAAGATTTTTTCTAAGTTTATTTATTTATTTTGAGAGAGAGAGAGGGTGAGAGAGAGACAGAGAGCAAGGGAGGGGCAGAAAGAGAGAGAGAGAATCCCAAGAAGGAACCGTGCTGCCAGCACAAAGCCCAATGTGGGACTCGATCCCACCAACTGAGAGACCATGACCTGAGCCAAAATCAAGAGTTGGACGCTTAACTGACTGAGCCACCCAGGTGCCCCCTGGCTTACCTTCTTTATA
The DNA here is from genome assembly GCF_028749965.1 of Puma concolor. NCBI lineage: Eukaryota > Metazoa > Chordata > Mammalia > Carnivora > Felidae > Puma > Puma concolor. The sequence continues at coordinate 7,573,681 of NC_141684.1, forward strand.
GGGTCATTGTGGTATTTAAATGAGATAACATATATATTGTACCTACCAGACTTCCTGGCACATTGGAGGTACTCAGCAGAAGATAACTTTTATACTATTCACAGAACCAGTGTGGGAACAGAGGTGGTGATTAGAAGCAGGGGCTATGGGTATTTTCTAAGGAACAATGGACAAGAATGACTTTTCCTGAAAGCCATTCCTGAAATGAGTCTCTTGAATAGAATGTGAGTTGCGCAGGGGGCAGGAACTTGGTCTGTGTTATTCACTGCTGTATTCCCAGAGCCTGGATATCGAGAACAATAAACATTTGTTTAATCAATGGATAGACAACCGTTAGGTCACTGGAGTAATGGATTGCGCGAGTGTGGTTCTTTTTTTTTTCCAGGGGTAGGTTAGAAACACAAAAGATATGCCATTAGTAAGGCTCCCTCCCCTGCCTTCAACAAATTAACACATAAGACAGGCAGTGTAGTTCACAGGCTAAGCATAAGGGCCTCTGACCAGGGAGTCCTGGACCGGAACCCTAGCTTTGTCATCCACCGGCCATGTGACTTTAAATGTGCTATTTACGCTCTTCAAGATAAAAGTGCCTCTTTCAAATGATTGCTGTGAGTAACAAGGAGAGCACGTCTCCTGGTTTAGCTTACAGCCTGACACAGGGTGGGGGCTCCATCAATGGGAGCTCAACACACAAAAATAAATACACGACAGCAATCCCTGCCTCCCTGTTGGTGGGAGGTGAGGCTAGTTCCTCTGTTAGGCATCCCAGGCAGGCTCATGGAAGAAAACAGACCCGGGGGACCCTCCTAAGTCTCCCTGCCCCACTGCGTGTCCACAGAACCCTAATCTATTATAAATAGGCCGGTGGTCACAAGGTGTTTGTAGGCGGGAACCAGATAGGGAAAAGGGAGGAGAAATTATCGATCAAAGGCACCGGTTCTGTGCCAGGCACATGCTGGTTTGTTATGTCCCCCCCTAAATAAAGGAGTCATGACAGTGAGGTGTTTCTCACTTGCATTGGCCAGCAGGAGGCAAACAACCCAATCGTGGCCCCACTGTAATGATTGCTTGGGATCCCTACATTTGCCTATTTACATATTTTCTTTCTTTCAACCTTGTCTCACTTTTTTTTTAATGCTTATGTACTTTTGAGAGAAAGAAAGAGAGCAAGACACAGCATGAGCAGGGGAGGGGCAGAGAGAGGAGACACACAATCCGAAGCAGGCTCCAGGCTCCGAGCTGCCAGCACAGAGCCTGACGTGGGGCTCGAACTCACAGACTGGGAGATCACGACCTGAGCCGAAGTCGGACCCTTAAGAGACTGAGCCCCCCAGGCGCCCCTCACTCTTTTTTATGGAAGTGAAATTTACATACAGGGTTATATTAGTTTCGGGTGTACAATCTAGAGATTCAACATTTTTATACATCACACGGCGCACGTGGTGATCAGGGCACCCTTACCCCCTTCCCGTCCCACCCATCCCCCACCCAAGTAAAACTTCCACTATTCGCAGGTGACATGACGCTACACATAGAAAACTCACTTTTTTCTTTGTTTTCCTTTTCTCTTTTACTATATAAACCCTGACAGAATACCTGAAATACTTTGTGAAGTAAAGGTAGATACTGATCCATCAGTAATTCCATTTATCCTCCCAATGACCCCAGGAAGAAAGCATCATTGTCTCCATTTTAGACAAAGAGTAAGAGTCTCAGTGAGACCCCACGAGTATCATCCACAGCAGTGGAATTCAGACCCACGTCCGGCTGACCCCAGGGCCCTTTCACTCCCACTGCAATAGGACCCTGTCACCCAGATCACTGGGCCCCCTGCTCTCCTGCACGCTGTTGGCCTCCTCCCCCTCTTTGTGCCGAAAACTACCTCGACAGTCAGGACTATCCCCGTGGGGTAAATGCTCAGCAAACAAGGGATGGAGTCAAAGGCTACGAACGATTACAGCTCTTGCCCAAATTCTGTGCAAAGGCGGCCACCATGTTCCTGCGGCCAATGGAAGAAACGAGATCTGTGAGACCGGAGGGCCGTTCTGCCATGGGGCCGGGAGGGCAGCCAGTTCCCTCCACCGGGTCAGAGCCTCAGTCCAACGCCACCTCCCATGTGAAGGACACAATAGCTTCTCGCCTCTTCCTGAAACCCTCCCAGCCAATGTCAGGCTGGGAGCCATCTTTCAGCCTCACAACACACAGCTCCCCGGGAAAGGCAAGGGACCACCACACACTGGTGGGGACGGGCTCGTGGTCCAATGCAGGCACCACCGCCGGGTCAGAGAAGCCAGCCTCTTGTAAATGGCCCGGGCTGTTCGACTGCAAACACAACAGTCCCCTCCAACAATAAGCGCGAGCTATTCAGACAACACGCACTAGATGTTACACAGGAAACTGCCTCAGACGGCTGCCAACCCCTTCCACCCGCTATAACTTGTCCTAGCCTCCGTTTCTTTACCTATCAAATGTTAGCATTGAGGCACAACAATACGGCTGCTGTGAGGAATAAGTGATTATTCCCAGGCAAATAAAGCCAGGCACAGTGTAGTGACCATGCCCAGCATATCCCCAGGGTTAATCAATGCAATTTGCATGCATTAATCAAATTTGGGTAGTGTTTTACAGTTTACATTGGGTGTTCACGTCCACATCAGTTCCTATGGTTTCAGTAAGTGACCTCGGTGGCCTGAGACTAATCCCGAGTGGGAAGTGAAAAGGAGGGATAAGGTCAGAATAAATGGACTCCAGCTTTTATTCTACTGCCTTGAGTCCTGGGGTGACGAGATGTGTCTGGTTGCTGGGACAGCCCTGATTCAGTCCTGCTATGTTGGGGTGACAGTTAATGGTCCCCCCTTTACTCCTCAGGGTGTTCTGGTCTGGATGATAAGCTATCTGATCGCCCTCCGTCCAGACAGACCTGCTCAGGGTTTGGATGAAGAGACACTGAATCATGACGTTGTCAAAAGCTTGAATTCTGGATTCTGAGTTAATACAGTTTGGTCACTTCATAACTGGGTGACCGTGGGCCAACTACTTAGTCTCTCTGAATTCCAGTTTCCTCATCTACAAAGTAAGGACAAATTAGGACCCACCTCACAGGGTCATTGTGAAGGTGAAGGAGAGATGCTCATAAAAATGCATACCCTAGGGGCGCCTGGGTGGCTCAGTCAGTCAAGTGTCCGACTTCAGCTCAGGTCATGATCTCACAGTTTGTGAGTTCGAGCCCCACATCGGGCCCTGGGCTGACAGCTCGGAGCCTGGAGCCTGCCTCCGATTCTGTGTCTCCCTCTCTCTCTTTCCCCTTCTCTGCTCTCTCTCTCTCTCTCTCTCTCTCTCAAAAATAAATGAACATTAAGAATATTTTTTTAAATGTATGCCCAGCACAGCAAGCACACAATCATCATTAGTCGGTGACATTAGTTCTTTTGGAAAAATAATTACTTACTCAAAATGCTTCTGGAATCACATTTTGGCAGGCTCAACCCATCAAAAAGTTCAAAAGTTAAAGGACTCCACTGCCTCATAAATAAATCGAGGGTCACCTTTAAACATACAGTCGGCAGGGGCTTCAGGCATTTCTTGGTCATTACAGATGCCAACTGAGAAGGTTGACACCAGTGAGATTTCGCCCTTGGCTTCCTTCAGAGTCACTGCCAAAGACCTGCTGGTGATTGGTGGCCATTCCTTCCACCACGGGATGTGTTAAATATTTGCAGCTGGTCAGCCCCGGATGGGAGTCCTTGATGGCTATATATAATACGGACTGTAACAGTGCCAGCAGGAGGAAGTTGCCCGCGACCTTGGTTATTCATTACCCTCTGCGACTCTCCCCTGGTGAGCCTGCCTCTCCTCTGGTCACCGGTGCTTCCTGTTGCACACACAGAGCAGGGGACACAGGTGGGGGTGGGGGGGGAGGAAGAATGGCTTTGCATCTATCTGCGTATGGCCCCGGGGCTCCAGAACGGCTGAGCTGCCTAGAGACCGCTCTCATTTCACACAGAGGAAATCCAAGGCACAGAGAGCTTGAGGGATATGCTCCAGGTCACAAAGCAGGTTAGTGGGACAGGAGGAATGGGGGCTCCTAGCTTGAAGCCATTCCTCCTTCTGCTGCACCCAGCTTTGCGAAATTCTGTTCAAATGGCTTCTTCAAGACATTTGAAGGCTTCTTCAAATGGACCCTCTTCATGCCTTTCCCAAATTTTGTCATCCATGGTTTGCCTCTAGAAAGGTCATCTGGCCCCAGTCATGTTCTTGGAGACCAAAAGACACGTCCGGCTTCACTCAAGAGAGGCTGTGTGCTCCTTACCAGCTTTCCGACAGTGGGCATGCGGCGGATGCACTCCCCCGCTCAACCGGCCAAGCCCTCCGCAGGTCCCCGTGTCGTGAGGTGCGCCCAGTGGTGCCTCACCTCAGCCTTATACCACCGGCCTTGTGCCCCATGTGCAGGGTGGCCCCGTCAACACCAACACGTAAAGCACAGGACAGCAGGTTTCCATACTCACTGGCTCGCCCAACTGGACCCACTCCACGCTGCCACTGATGCAATGGCCCTTGCTCTCTAGGTAACCCATCAGGCAGAACTAACTCTCAGTGCACAACCTTTGCCCATTGAGAGATGGCAGACGCGAAGGAGGGGGCATCGAACCCTCTCCCCATCTCCCCTGAGGGGGCTCTTCTAAGACACAGGGTTTCCACTTGGCCTCCTCAAAGCGGTCCTGCAGGGCCCAGAGAATGGCTATTTGGAGTGAAGTGCAGGCAGCTCACTGTCACCCCTCTCCCACCTCAGTTCCCACTTTACTCCATAATCTTGCCTCTTGGGGGTCTTACCCACCGACAGAGCCGTAACACGTGTATTTTCCTCAGGCTCTATTTCCTAAGAAACCCATGCTAAGACAAAGGTAAGCTCTAGTAACAAACACATCAATGTCATGGGGTCACGGCAGGGCTGGGTAGCCCTGAATAATGTAGCGTAATCACAGGGAGGCAGAGATTGTTCTGCTTCCCTCATTGAAATCTCCCAAGCTTCTAGAACAGTGCCTGGAGACAGTAGCACCCAATAAGTATTAGTGGAATGGGCCAGCAGTACCGTAAATTTGTACAGGGCTTTGTAGTTGAGAAAGTGTTTTCACATACAGGATTACCTCACAATTTCCAAGCCCCCCCCCCCACCCCGTGCAGGATGGGTAAGAAGTGTGTTACCATTTTTGATTATGAGGAAACTAAGTCTCAGGGCTACTCAAGGTCACAGAGCTGGCTAGTAAGACCACCTAAGCTTGCAAACTTAAACAAAAGTCTCTGGAGTATACTTCTTGGAATATTTTTTTTTTTATGCTATTAGTTATCAGGGTCCAAGAACAGGCAAGAGTTTTGGGTAATCAGTCCAACAAAGCAGATATTAAAGACTGAGCATTTTCTAGAGTCTGGAGGCGACAGAGCTTCCAAAATTCCATCCAATAGAGAAGTCGGCTCCTGGCAACAGGGGAAGGAGGTGTTGATGTCACCCTGATTCTGTAGCCACGTCTCCCTCTGTTCAGAGATGCTGTCCAGTGCTAAGGAAAGGGGGACTACGAGTCCACTGATGTAAGCAAGGATACCTGAGAGTGAGGAGGGTGAGATGGGGAAGATAATGCTTATCAGTTTACGAAGTATTCACATGTATCATCCCGTTTAATGCAACCATCTGAGAAGTGAGTGAGTGTATTAGCTTTTGCGGTGTGACAAACCACTCCAAACTTAATGGCTTAAAACAACAACTGTTTATTAAGCTTATGAGCCTGAAGGCTGGCCGTTTGGACTGGACGTAGCTCAGTGGCTTGTCTGTCTTCATTGGGCGCCCTCATTGAGCCTAGTGGGCTGCAGAGTCAGCTGGGAGCTAGCTGGCCTAGGGTAGCTCCCCCTGGGATAAGGCGCCTCTGCTCCACATGGGTTCTCATCCTCCAGCAGGGTCATGTGCGCTTATTCACACAGCAGAAGCAGGGGTCCAAGAGAGCTAGCTGAAGCATGCAAGGCTCCTTGAACTTTAAGCCCCTACCTGGTGCACTGTCACTTTCACTGCATCCTGTTAGCAAAAGTAAGGCAGAGGTCCTGCCCCTACTCAAGGGGTAGGGAAATGGACTCTAATTGGGAAGGGAAAAGTTGCAAAGTCACATTTCAAAAGGCATGAATACATAGGAGGAAGAACAACAATAGCTGGTTTGCATTGTGCCACAGTGATGTTACCCTACCTCTGTAGCTGAGGAGACTGGAGCTCCCAGAGGTGGGTGGCTTGTCCAAGGCCACACGACACACGAGGAGAAGTGGTGGGACAGAAATCCTGGACTCCTCCCTCTAAATCCAAAATAGCCAGCATCCTGCTTAGCCTGCTGGAGCGTCCTCAAGACCAGCAAGATGGCCCTTGCTTGGAGATACTCAGGCTCGAGGAGGAGAGCAAAGCCACACACAAAATCAAGGTCCAATGTGACTAAGGCCTAAAGAGCTACCAAAAACTCCCTGGGGGAGGCAGAGATCAAAGATGTTTTGCAACAAACTGACTTATAGCAGGAAAGGAAGTATGATACACTGAGAGAATCATACTCACAGAAGGCAGCTCTGTGCCTACGTCTCAGACACCACTTTGGGGGGACACCTTGCAAGAAAGGTGTAGAAAGTCACAGGAGGGAAAGAAGTCCCATCCACAGAGAAAAGTGGGTGTTAATGCAAAGCTGGGAACTGGACCACAGTTGCCTTATGCCTCTTCTCATGTCTGTGGCTGTTTGGTTTAGTTTCCTTCTTCTTTTGACTTTTTTTTTGAAGCAATCAAGACTGATTTTCAAATTTAGAACGATTCCTACCTTCTAGGTTGAAGCGTTGAATTTGTGTTTGGGGCAAACTGCCCCCGGTTCTGGAAGGATCTGCACAGATTTGCAAGTTTAGGTCTTTACCCACCAACTGTTCTTACAAAAACTATCCTTAGTGCTCGCGAGGGTCCAGGAGATTCAGAGATGCCTAGAGGAGCTAAGAAGAAGTTGGATGGAGGTTTGGGGGAGCTTTCCCCTGCCTTGTAGGGCATCTAGAAGGGAGGTGGGAAACAGCAGCATCGGGGATCCTAAGACGGGATTTAGGTCTCTGGACCCCGAGAACAGTGCTCTCGGGCATCAATGGAGTGTTTGTGCTACTCTTCAAGGGGGAACCCAGGCAGGAGGGCTGTGATGGGAATCTGTGCTGATCAGCCTCAAGGAGCACTGCACCCCAAGAGTGGTGATGGCCTGTGGATCTTTGGCGGAGACCAAAGACATACGAGGAGGGCTGATCAGGCTTGGTTATTAATGGAGAGTGTCAAAGCATTTTGTGGTCAGAGACGGGTGAGACCTGGGGTGGACTGGACACAATGGCTCGAGCAGAGCACCCCAAACATAATCAGTGTTCGAAGGGAGTTTGTTGCGTTAAGTAACAAGGTGAAAGTAACACATGAATACCTAACAAGCCATCAAGAGGAGAGAAACCTGTTTTCTTTTTTTTAATGTTTTATTTATTTATTCTGAGAGAGAGAGAGAGAAAGCGAGGGTCAGAGAGAGAGGGAGAGAGAAAATCCCAGCAGGCTCTGCACTGTCAGCACAGAGCCTGACACGGGCTCGAACCCACAAACCGTGAGATCATGACCTGAAAACTGAAATCAAGAGTCGATGCTTAACCAACTGAGCTACCCAGGTGCCCCCAAACCTCTTTCCTTAAAGGGAAGTGATGACCTCAGAGATTCAACCAGACCAGCTATAATCTCTTCCACCAGCTTCTTTCTCAGCAGGCTCTCCCTTCCTGGTAGCAAGACTGCCAACTGGGGCATCAACGTCCTCTTCCAGGATCCTAGGGACATTTTGATGCATCTACATGGCCTCTACTAGTCCACACGTATAATCCAGGGGCTGTGGCCACTGTGAGCAGCAGTGTCATGAAACCAAGAGCACACACAAAGTGCAGGTGGATTTAAATCCATAAGCAACAGCAGCAACCTGGGGGTGGGGGCAGACAGTGGATCTCCATGCAAAAACAAGGGGTCCTTGCAAGAAAAAGAGGATGTGGAAGCATAAACGTCCACTCCGGGGTCCTTGGTTAGCCTTTCTGAACCTCACTTTCCTATGGATGAACACACAATTACAGCAAAAACCTCACCATGGGTTTTTTTAGTGCGATTTGAAAGCGATAACATGAACAACGCTTGGAACTGGGTCTGGCAGAGAGCATGAATCAACAGAGTCACGTGAGATCATTCCCTTCCTGTTAGATTCAGCTTCATTTCTATTAAACAGGGATTAGCTCCTCTTTTTTTTTTTTTTTAATTTTTTTTTCAACGTTTTTTATTTATTTTTGGGACAGAGAGAGACAGAGCATGAACGGGGGAGGGGCAGAGAGAGAGGGAGACACAGAATCGGAAACAGGCTCCAGGCTCTGAGCCATCAGCCCAGAGCCCGATGTGGGGCTCGAACTCACGGACCGCGAGATCGTGACCTGGCTGAAGTCGGACGCTTAACCGACTGCGCCACCCAGGCGCCCCTAGCTCCTCTTTCTTTATAGAAACTTGTCAGGCATATCATTATTGGGACACAAATGTACCTTATTCGGAATAAAACAAAAGTATCATTCCCTGCCAAGTTCAGAGGCATCCAAGGTTAGCAGTGTTCTCCTAGCACACACCCTGGAAGGAGGGCAGATAGCAGAGGCTCGGGGAATTTTCCACAGGCCTTGAAGAGCAGTCCAAGTTATAAAAAGAATGTTCGTGTTTAAAAATTAAATGTTTGGTTTAAATATTTAAATGTTCCATTTTTCCCCCTGCCTGGTTGTTAATTCAGTATTAAAACAGAAGAGGAGTTGATGTACAGCCCTTGACATTGGCCTCCAGGGCTTTCTTCGAAGTAATAATCATTTTAATAGGTCACCATCGTCAGAGCATTTCCTCTAGTCCAGAAACCAGGATAGGTGCTGTTCATCCATCAACTCGCTCCCTCTTAACCCCAATTCTGCAAAGGGACCACGATCCCCCATTTTACAGGCGAGGAGACTGGGGTGAATGGAGGTTGCACTGCTTTGTCCAAGATGACCCAGCCAGCTGTGAGAGGATGGGGCATGGGACACTAATCGGAGGCTGTCGGACCTCAAAGTCTGCATCATTTCAACTGGCAACCATAGGTCAGGAAATCAGACTCCAAACCACATCATCCCTGAAATACCCACTTTGGCCTCCTGGCCACTTGCTCTAAGGAAGTTACAGAAATCTGATTAGGGTCCAGCAAGGTGCTTGCAGAAGATGAAAGACTGCAAGATTAAAACGAGTCCTTGTTATAAATCAAGCACAGTGACGACAGGCATTTTGAAGCAGCATTTAAAGACACATCATCAGCAAAGTAATGAGATATTTATTGTTTTCAAGATTTACTGGCATTCTAATAAATGCCAAAATTGACATCCGTCAGTGTGGGTGTAGGATGCTGCTCAGAATGATAAGCTTGAACATTCCGCTTAGCATTTAGGGAAAAAACATGAGTGCAGGTGTGGCTCGCAAGATGTGTTCTGTCTGATCAATCTGCGGGCCCTTGTGTGGAGGGAAAGGCCTTGCCAACTTCAGAGTTCCCAGTGTCAGACCAGGAAGGGACCTGAGAACCCTTCTTAACTAGCCATCTATCGCACAGAGGGTAAAGTGAGGACCAGAGAAGGGAAGCAAATTGCCTAAGGCCACACAGCAAGTTGGTGGTGAAGGTGGGCTCTAACCTGAGACTCCCGCCCCCCATGCAGAGCAACTTTGACTCTGCCGTGCAGCTTGTAAACCTTTCTAACATAAGAAGGGTTTTCCAATAGAGGGTGACTGACAAGACTGTAAGTGGATACTGACCGTGCCCGAGAAGGCAAGGCAAGAGCGAGGCCTCTCGGCATAATGGAGGAGGAGGAGGAGTCAGAGAGAGCTAGTGACCCACCTTGGGGTGGGGAAGCCCAAGGAGCGCACTGTGGTCCTGGGGGTCTCAGCAGCTCTAGGGACCCAAAGAGGAGACAACTGTTCGCCTGGTGGTTATGATGGACACATATGAATGAAGGAGTGCCTGAAAGTCTTCCCCAGCAGGCCTTAAAGATGGCAGAAGATTCACACAGGCATCCACAGAAAGAATGTCCTGGAATCATGGTTGCCTTGGCCCCATCACATATAGGTATACACATACACAATATGCACACACACACACACACACACACACACACACGTATATAACACATACGCTAAGCTAAAAGATTAGCAATGAAGGAATTCTATTCAAGCCTGAGTTAGAGCCTCTACAGCAGGATTTCTCAATCCAGCACTATCAACATTGGGGGCCCGATCATTCCCTACTGGGGGGACCTGTCATGTGCATTGCAGGATGTATAGCAGCATCCCAATCTACTCGCAGGACATCAGGACCCCCAATCCCTGTCTAGTGGGACAACCAAAAGTGTCTCCAGGCATTATGAAATGTACCTCCCACTGCTGTTGAGAACTACTGATCTAAAGTGATGATTGACAACACCTCATGGGGTCAGTCTTTGTCTTCTTTTTAAGTTTATTTCTTTTGAGAGAGGGAGTGCATATGCAGGGGGAAGGGCAGAGAGGGAGAGAGAGAATCCCAAGCAGGCTCCACACTCTCCGCACAGAGACCGGCATGGGGTTCAGTCTCCTGAACCGTGAGATTATGACCTGAGCCGAAATCAAGAGTCGGACACTTAACCGGTTGAGCCAGCCAGGCGCCCCATGTTGTTTTTTTAATGTCGCATTGACGGCATCTTCTAACTGGAATACTAACAATATTCAATGTTTACCTTTAGTTTCCTAAATAATGAACAGCATATATTTTTCAAATTATATATTTTAAGGCAAAAGCAAACCACTCGCAAGTTAATAGTGCTTCTGAGAAGTTCAACAGTTTGGACCATCTGGTCATCACTGAGTGATATCCGTCCATCTGGCACTAACACACATTTTGTCTGAAAGCAAAGCAAATAAGCCACACTTCAAAGATGTCCAGAGGCTGCCTCAAGAAATCCCATCCTGTCCACTCAGTGACTGAAATACTAGGCCGATTACCAGAATCTCCCGAGAAAACTTTGTGAAGACACACATTTGTAGGGACCTGTCCAGGTATTCCAAGGGATGAGGCCCTGAAATCTGTATTTTTTTTAAATCTCTCCATGAGATTGGGATGATGGTACAATGGAGGGAATCACTGCCAGGGTTAGGGATGATTCTTTATTCTTTATTCTTATTAAAAATCAAAATGGTCCTATTCTCACCGTCCTTTGTTACCACAGCAGTGGGTAAATGCACTGACTCACAGATTGACAGGGGCGATGTTTGCAATAACGCATGACATCCAGATTTATTCACTTACCAAGAGCCACTTTATAGACACAACTTCAGAGCCAAGTTTGTAAGTCCATGACTAAATAGCTAAAACTGGTCAACAATCCCCCCCCAACACAGTAAATTGTCATGTCCTAACAACAGAGAGGGTGCACGGCCCTAACCCCTCACTCAGGGAGCACCTGAAACTCTTCCAGACAGATCTGTCAGGGAGGGAGCATCAGACAGGAAGTCAGGAGGTTTCCCACTTTTCTCCAACCTTGCCCTGCCACTCACACCTGTCTGGCCTTGACCGAGTCACTTCACCTTTCTGGGTCTCAATTTCCTCATCTGGAAAATCAAATTAAATAAAGATGGCTGAAACAAAACCAAGCCTTCAACTGAGTACATAACTTGCCCAAAGACAGGCCAGACGAGGTGGAAATCGGGGCAGAATCCAGGTCACCTGCCTACAGACATTCAAGGTTAGCCCCTCTGCTTCTGCTGTACCACTTGCCAGGGTTACAGTCCCCTTTACATTATTTCTTAAAAAGAGTGAAGAGGGGCACCTGGGTGGCTCAGTCGGTTGAGCATCCGACTTCGGCTCAGGTCATGATCTCGTGGTTTGTGAGTTCGAGCCCCACGTCAGGCTCTGTGCTGACAGCTCAGGGCCTGGAGCCTGCTTCCAATTCTGTCTCCCTCTCTCTCTGCTCCTCCCCTGCTCATACTCTCTCTCTCTCTCTCAAAAATAAATATTTTTAAAAATTTAAAAAATAATAATTATAAATAAATTAATTAATTAATTAAAAAAAAGAGTGAAGAGACCTTGAGGACTTATATTCGAACCCCTATCTGCCTTTAAAGCAAGATGGGACCTTGGACATTTCCCATGTTGGGTATTCATTCTCTTCCTCTGTTAAAGAAGTGGGCTTGACTAAATGAATGAGAAAAAGGTAATGTGGCCATGAGCTCTCACTACCTACAGGAGACACAGCAGACACTTCATTGCTACCCAGAAGCCACTCTCCCCACTTTCTCTCTTGTTGATGGACCCACATTTCACCCAGGATGGCCACATGCCAGGCCCAGAATGACTCTCAGGATCCTTTGATGGATACTCACTTTCCCAGCATCCTCTGCCTCTAGAGGAGACCATGCAGTCCAGTTCTGACAAAGGACACATGAGGAGGAGTTTCTGAGGAAGCTTTTGTTTCCCCGGTGAAGGCAACGGGCAGGAAGGGAGAGTCGGCTGGCGTGATCCCTTTACCCCTCTTAAGTGCCCTCCTCATGCCTGGACCAGCTGGAGACATCTCGGGCAGATAAAGAGGCAACAGCATGAAAAGAAGGCTGAGGAAAGGCAGAGGCAAAAGACAGGAGGAGCCAAGTCCTTGATGTCGTGGATGAGCGGCCTGACCAACCTCAGAAGTGCCTCCCTCGGGGCCTCTTGTTAAATACACATTATGAGCCCTTTTGGTTGAGGCGACTGTTCAGGATTCTGTAAAGCGGCACAAACACAAACATGTGCTTGCCTTGCCTGGGGCTGGAATCAAATCCATTGATGTGGTCACAGTGATTATCTCCTGCTGATCAGTAGCTCTTATCAGCAGCCACACGGGTGTCTTTGAGTAATGGGAAATAGTCAAATGAATTGCTTTGTATAAATGCAGATTGTTCGGTGGACAGAAATCTTCCCGAAAGGGGAGCCCCTGAGGGAAGAAGAGCAATATTATAAAGGGCTCTTTGGTGGTGAAGAGAGAAAAAAGGGCCACCATTACTGTGCCGGGCACTCTCCTGGTCCTCTGCATTCGTCTCCAGGCACTCACCCTATTCCCGGCGCTGTTCAAGGAGGGGGTACGGAAATAACAAGGCAGGCAAGGGCTTGCCCTCACAGGGTTGAAAGACAGTGGTGTGACAGGCTGTTCGAGAAGGGATTAGAGAGGAGATGAAGGTCAGAAAAGGAGAGGGAAGGTACTACATAGAAGCTCTAACAACAGAAGAGGGTAACTCCACGAGGGCTCCAGGGAAGGGTCTCTCTAAAGAAGCCCCATTTCAGCTGACACCTAGAAAGCAAACAAGAGTTAGCCTGAAGTGGAGAAGGAAAGGGAGGGTTCCAGAGAGAGGGAAGAATTACATTCAATCATCAGGACAATCCTGTGCCATGCACATGAAGAGAGATTATCATTTCCATCTCCGTTAGTCAGGACGGGCTACGTTACGCCGTAGGAACAAACAACCCAGAAATTTGTAAAGGTTCAAAGCAGAACAACTTTGTTTCTCTCTCAGGCTTACTTACGCACCACAGGTGGACTAGGGGTTCTGCACATGGTAACTCCTCTGGAACCCAGGCTGAGGGAGGCTCCCTCTAGAGCCACACGTCCACAGTCACAGGGACAAGGGGAGGAAAGCATGGCAAAAGCCACACACTGACTCTTCAATGCTTTTACCCAGAAGCAACCAGTGGCATTTCTTTTTTAAAAAAATTTTTTTTAATGTTTATTTATTTTTGAGAGAGAAAGAGAGACAGAGTGCAAGCAGAGGAGGGAAAGAGAGAGAGGGAGACACAGAGTCCAAAGCAGGCTCCAGGCTCCGAGCTGTCAGCACAGAGCCTGATGCGGGGCTCGAACTCCCGAGCCATGAGATCATGATCTGAGCCGAAGTCAGACACTCAACCGACTGAGCCACCCAGGCGCCCCGATCCAAGATTTAGAATAAGGCTTCCACTTCTAAGTCTAGAGCACTCACCGTCGTGACCGGAAGTGAATTGAGGTGCCCGTCAGGCTTGGAAATGCTACAGCAGATGCCAAGGAGAACCCACACTTTCTGCGCACAGGGGCTCCATGTACTGACCACTCTGAGCAAGTCCATAACCACAGTGCCCTTTCAGAGGACTTTCCTTCCAGCCAGCTTGGCCGGCAGAACTGAGAGCCGGGCTCCCCGGGACTGCCCTCATTGCTCTGAGGTTCACGATTCTCCTTCAGTCTGCTTCTCTGAAACTTGCAGACATCTGCGGGCCTGTGTTGCCAAGATGGGCCCCCCCGCCCACTCCACAGGCACCTTCTCCTTGGAACAACGGGCTCCTGGTTTTCCCAGCACAGAAGGCTGCTGTCACCACCTCAGCCTGTTCCCAGGGAGGTTTCTGGCTTCTCACCTCCACAGAGATGAGAAGATTCTAGCGGCACCTTCTCAATCCAAGTCCAGAACCAGGTAAGAGTCATATACGCATTAGACGTTTGTGAGGCTCCCAAGCCAAGATCTTGGCTAATCTCCACATTTGTGGTGGCAAGTGGTTTCCTCCTCTAAATGCGGTATAATCAAAATATCTAAGGAACCTCTGTTAGACCTTTAGGGATCCTTTTAAGACAGCACGAAGCACATTTAAAAAGCTATTTAAATAAGTTCTGCCACTGAAATAAACTCAGCATCGCTCTCGGCATCCACTGGTCAGCGAAGCGGGTTGACTCTGCCTTCAAAATACACGCACAGTCTGCCCAGTACGTCACCTCCACCAGAGCACGGGTCCAGGCCACCGTCGTGACTCACGCGGATGCCGGCAACTGCATCCCACCAGGACTCCCGCTTCCCTCCTGTCCTTGCCCCGCCTGAGTCAATTCTCCACATGCCGGAGTGATTCCAAACGGCCCCCAGGGCAAGTCACACGTCTGCTGCAGCCCTCCCGGTGGTTCCCGTCCCCCTCAGAGCGGAAACTGCAGTCAGTGGAAACTCTTGTGGTTTGTGCCCGCGGCCCGGCTGGCCCCGTCTCCTCACAGCCGCCCCGCAGGCTCGCACCCCGGTCGTGCAGGCCTCCTGGCTGTCCGTGAACCCTCCAGGCACCGTGTCCAGGCCTGTGCATTTCCGGCACATTCTACCTCACCTCTGAGACCTCTCCAGCAGTGAGAAACACGGGCTTTGAAGGGAAACAGACCTGGGTTCGAATCCCAGCGCGGCCACTTAGTGCCGTGACACCGTGGGAACCATACCTAACACGGCTGAACTCCCCTTTCTCCGCAAAATGAGATACCATTCCACAAAGTTTTTGTGAAGGATAAACGACACGATGCACAAGGAGCACAGAAGACAGTGTCTGGCCGAGCATACACCCATGAGGGCCAGTGGCGGCTGTTCTGAATTATTAACATGATAACGCAGAGATGCCACGTGGCTGAGGGGAGGGGGGACGAGGCTGCCCGCGGCTCGCGCACCAGCTAAGGGCCCGCTCTGGCAAGGTGGTCTTGCAGCCCTTGAAATTCAAACTGCTTCAACGAAGTTTCAAATTAACATAAGACACGGATCTTCAGAGACTCTGCCAAATAGTCAAAATCACAAGGTGAAGCTTCAAACACCAAGGTTTCCTGAAATATTAATTACCATTGGAAAAAGAAGCAATACAGTGGGAAATGAAGGGGGAGACATTAAGCGGATCTGTAGAATTCTAGAATTTCAACTGGCAGGGACTTTACAGAATGTCTGTCCCTAACCCCGTGGCACAGGTTATGGCGATAGTCCAGCAGAACCTGAACTAAGAGAGATCCAAGAGGCCCCCAACCCTGAGAGCTTCTTTTTTAAAGTTTATTTATTTATTTTGAGAGAGAGAGAGAGAGAGAGAGAAAGAGAGAGAGTGAGGGAAGGCAGAGAGGGAAAGAATCCCAAGGAGGCTCCACACTGTCAGCGCAGAGCCGGATGTGGGGCTTGAACTCACAAACCGTGAGATCGTGACCTGAGCTGAAACCAAGAGTCAGACATTTAGCAACTGAGCCACCCAAGTATTCCAACTCTGGGAGCTCTTTAAATAGTGTGCCCCAGGGGCCACGAGTCCCGCCGAGAGCCCTGTAGGCAAAGAATCCTGGGCGATGTGGAGTAGAGGAGGGTGAGTGTGTCTCTCACAGAGCCACCTCCCTCCCAGCCCCCGCAGGGGTGACAAAATGTGGGAGGTTGAATCTAATTCTCTCTTTTCTTTCTTCTGTTTAAGCCTGAACGACCGTGAGGCAGCAAGAACCCCAGGCTCCACCTCAGCTCACAGAGTACATCTGGATTTGCAGAGACCACCCAACTTCCGATCGGCCACATTTGCAAAAACCTGCCCTCCACCAGGCAGATGAGCAGCAGAGATCCTCCCCCAGCTGTCCTCCTGTGTAAGCAATGCCACAGACCTGTTCCTCAGGTGCACTCCTCTCCCTCAGCAGCAGCATGAGCTGCAATGCATGCAATGCATGAGCAATGCATGAGCTCTTGCCCTTCTGTGAGCCGACTCAGGACCTGCACGCCTGGAAGAGCTGCATCTATTTTGTCACCGCCACTTTGGGGTTTGCAGAGGCACAAGTGAGGCCACTGCATCAGCATCCAGGTGAGGTGTAAAGCTCACGGGACTGTGCTTGCGCTGTAGTGCCAGATGCTCCTGGCTGGGGACACCGGCCTCACTAGCTCTGTGTTTGTAGACAAATCCAGCAGCCTCCATTTCCTTAGGAGGAGAGGCAGTGCTAAACACAGTGTTGAGGGCTGTTATGAAGAACAGAAACAATGTATATACAAGAGCCAGGTACAGGGGCGCCTGGGTGGCCCAGTCAGTTGAGCATCCAACTCTTAATTTCAGTTCAGGTCATGGTCCCAAGGTCATGGGATTGAGCTCCACGTCAGCCTCTGCCCTGAGCATGGAGCCTGCTTGGGATTCTCTCTCCCTCTCCCTCTGCCCCTCTCCCCTACTTGCATGTGCTTGCTCTCTCTATGAAATGAAATGAAATGAAATGAAATGAAATGAAATGAAATGAAATGAAATGAAAATACAAGAGCCTAATACAGAGTGGGTCACTGATGAGTTGTAGCATTTTTATTACCTTCTAAAAAATCCCTTCCTTTCATTGCCCTTCTCCACCTCATACCTGAACTACAGAAGAATCCACCCAAATGGGCTTCCTGCCTAAGTCTTGCCTCTTCCCATCTTTCCTCCAATCAGCCACAAAGATGTTGCCTAAAACCGAGACACAATCATGCTACTTCCTGCATAAATCACCACAGTATTTTGGAGGACTCACTGTGTGAGTGAATATGAATATGAAAAGCATGGATAGAGATGTCACTGTTGGGGTTCCTAGTTGCAAGAAATAGAAGCTTGTTCTGACTGATAAAGCAGGAAAGAAATGATTTAAAGGAATCGGGGTGCATAATAATTACAAAGGGAAACATAGTAACTTTACAGTGGAGAAACCTAGAAGTCAGCAGCTTAACCAAGTGATCAAAGAAACATCATGAGTAAAAGACAAATTAATATCACATGCCTCCTGATATGATGCACTGAGGAGGACACAACAGCACTTCCATGGTTTTTCTGTCAAAACTGCATGTGACATCATTCTAATCATGAGGAAACATCAGACAAACCCAAACTGAGACACCTACTACAAAGTAAAATGCCTGTCTGTTCTCTTAGCAAATGTTAAGGTCAAGATCGGAAAAGAAATACTGAGAAACTGTTCTAGATTGTAAAAGATTAATGATGTATTACAGTTAAATAAAATGTGTATTCCTAGATTGGATCCTGGACCAGAAAATAATGTTTTCATCTCTTACACAAAAACATTAGTGATTCAGCTGGTGAGATTGGATTAAGCTCTGTAGACTGGGTGAATAGAACTATATTGGTGTGGATTTTGCAATTTTGGTCATTGTACTAAGGGTGATATTAGAAAAAGTGGAGAGCTGGGTAGCTCAGAGACTTGCAGGGACAGCTGGTGAGTCAGACATGAGTTTCAGCTTTCAGGAGCAACATCCCTAACTGGTAAAGACACCAGCCCTGGAGCTCATTAGAAGTACCATAGTTTATGAACTGCTAGGAAATGATGGCCTCCAGGGCAAAGAAACTCTGCACCAGGAATTTGATCTGCTCCCAAGACCCTCTCAAACCTGGGTGCTTCTCCAACCAACTTCTGTAGCAAAATGGGTCACTGCAGGAGTCAAACCGCCCCGACTGCTCACCTTCGCATCATATCTGTGTGGGCGCTAGTAACCAACACAACTTGTTGAAAGGACAGATGGTCTGCATCCTCGCTGCAAGGGAGGCTATGAATTTGAGATTTCTGGTTTCTACACTGGGGATGGGAAACTCATAAGGCGAGGAAACCATTTTACAAAATTCATAAAATGTTTTAGCTTACTTTGAAAAGTCATAAAATGTGGCTAAGGTAAGAGGTAATGATCATTCACAAATTCTACTTACTGTTTAATTCATTTCGGGCACAACCGAACTCAAGCTTGCCCAGTTTAAAATAAATTCTTTTTTCTTCTTCTCTAGGTGGTTATTCTCCAATCACTATAAAGTCTGTTAGTGGTTGATATTTTTGTGGTTTTTGAGATGGACTTTGCAATTAATTGTCTCCTTTCTGCAGAAGTCTACAACAATCTTGAATCAAATAAAAAAGCTTTTGGCTATGTCTGAACCTAAAACAACAGGGAGCCCCGTTCATATTTCAGCACACTAGCCCTGTGGAGAGAGAGACAAATGGGTGTTCCCACACAGAGAGAAAAAGGCGGCCAGTGTTCTAAAACCCCAATTGTGTGAAGAATCTCCCACCGTATTTGCTAAAATCCCAGTTCTGAGCTCCAGCCCCGAGAGAGTGAGTCAGCAGGAACGTGCTAGGGTCTGGCTTCCACATTTCTAGTGAAGTCCCCACATTTTTCCAAGGCAAATGGTGCCCAGATGGCACTTTGGGAAATTCTGGAAGAAGGACAGGGGGTGTAACATGGATAAAGGCAAGAAGGTGGGATCACTCTGGTGCCTATTAGGAAATGCAAGTAGTTTAGGACGAGAAAACAGGGAGGTGACCCGGGGACCACAACTGGGGAGGAACTGGGCTCATCCACCTGGTCGACAAAAGTGACCTTCCACAGAATAGGATGGAAAAGCTAACTTCTAAACTCAGTGCTGACCGGCGTCAGTGGGTTGGTTCATAAAACTCAGTGCTGACCAGCGTTGGGTCAGTCCAATTCAGCTGGCCGTCTGCAGGGCTCCTGTTAAGTTTTTATGTATTCATTCATGTATTTATTTTCGCCACCTTTGGCACCGACCATTCATGCCCCACCACTGACTTCCCAGAACAAAGACTGACATTCTCACCTCCAACCTTTGTTTTCACACACTGCCTCCTGTCCAGAGAAGGAAACAAGGGGTTTTTGTCCCCAAGTTCCGTGGGCAGCCTCCCCGGAGGTGTCCTCCAGGAGAGGTGGGGTGCCCCTCCATCCGTGGGCACAGCCCCTATCCCCAGCACAGCTCACAACCCTAATCCCAGGCTGCTGCGCCGCCTGCAGCCCCCACATCGTGGCAGAAATACATTCCATGTATCCTCCATCAGAAGCCTCACTCCCTTCCGGCCCTGGATCAATGGCACCGAAATGGCCAATTTAATTAGTCCCGTTGCCAGCTCTCCTTATTACTTTCTCATTTACAGTGAAATAATGGGGAGCAAATGAAAGGGATTTGTCATTATCCAAGGAACCGTGAGGCTGGGGAGCATGCCAGTTTCTGGGTTCAGCTGCAGCACTCACATCAAGACAGACAAGGGAAGTCGCTGCCTTTCCGAGGCCATCAGTACTTGTGTCCATTTGTGGGGTCCCTTTGTGGGGTCCAGGAGGGGGCAGGACCAACAGTGCTGTACCACAGTGTTCCTGACACTCACCATGTCTAACGAGTCAACGGCACAGAAATTCTCACCAGTGCCCAAATTCCACCGCGCTGCCCATGACCCAGTTCTACACGTGCTGTCCCTGCCTAGGATCTACTTTTCCTCCTCCACCCCACTCCTTTCTCCACTGCCAAACTCTTCTTCCCTAAAGAAGGCCTGAAACAAATATTACCACCTCCATGAAGCTGTCCCTGATTCTCAGAGGCAGAGCCTGTCCCACTGTCTCCCATGCACCCAGGGCATTTTCTACAACCCTTCATTCAAAGCACACATTTCATTGTACATTTTTCAAGTCTTCCCCCAAGTAGATAGTGAAATGCTTAGACTTCTATTTTGCTCATCTTAGTATCCCCCCAGAAAAAGTGTCTGGCACCCAAGCAGGTATTCAAAATTGTATGTGATGAAAGAATCAGTCAATCCATCAATCAATCGGTTTTGAGCCAATCTCATCATCTATTAAGCCCCAGCTCTCAGCTTAGGAATGATAAAATGTATAGTTGTCTGAGTGATGTGATTTCAGAGAGATCAATAACTCTCTCCACGCCCCGAAATAGCTTCCCTCAAATCCCATTATGGTGCATGAAATTCTCACCATTAGTTTACTCATTTAATTCAACAAATATTGATTGTGACAAGAAGCATATGAGATAAACTCGAAGTCGTAGTTGGACCCCGTCTAGCATGCCCACCTGAGAAAGCACTGGAGGAGCTGTTCCTCATATGGAAAAGCACTGAGCCATAGAAGGCCTGGCCTTTGAGAGACTGGCGGCCCTATCCTCCGAGAGAAGGAACAAGGACTACAGGAGAAGGAGATGCAGTGGACGGAAAGAGCTAAGGAGTTTACTTGGGAACAGGCTGAGTTGGAGAGTCTATGGCACGTCTCACAGGAGGTGAGCATCAGATGATGGATACAAGCATCTGGAGCTCAGAGGAGAAGGGTCCTTGGGAGACTGTGATTAGGGAGTCTAGGCAGGTCCAGACTATGCAATGGAGATGACCCCACATAGGAAAGTTTGCAGCATAAGAAGGAAAAAACTTGCAGCATAAGAAGCCAAGGACAAAATATAGGGAAAATCTTCTCTTAGTGGACAGAAGTTAAGGCATCTGGCATTTAGCTAAGCTCTTAGACGTAATCATCATCTTGATTAATTAACACTTGTCGAATGAATGAATCGAATGAATGAATGACTCTGAATGGACTCTGTTTTGTGAGTACTATTATTGCCAGTTTCTTGGTTTGACCACTAGGGCTTAGAGAGCAAAATGAATTAACCAGGATCATACAATTAGGGAGAGGCAGAGCCGAAATTCAGACTCAGTTTTGTCTGACTTAGAGGTTCAAACTCTGCGATCCTTATTATGCCATTGGAAGCGAGAGCTGCTAGCAGCCATATTGGCCCCTGACAGTTGCGTGAAGAGACGCATCTGGCCCCAAGCAGCTCGTGACACCTGGCTCAGCACATTTCACGCCAATCCTGTAGGCAGTGACTTCTTGTTGGTAGGCTGAAATTGGCCACGGTTGACGTATTTACATCACAGAAAGTGGCAAGTGCTAAAAACTCTATAATTTGTCTTGTTTTGTTTTAAACTTGTCTGCTTCCAGAAAGCTGGTTTTAAATGGTTACCTGGATACCACTGGGGGGGGGGGGGGGTAAGGCCAGGGCATATTATTCCCATTTTACAGAGATAACAGACTCGGTGGTTAAAATAGCCCTTTTTATTGCATGTGAGGACATTAAAGTCCAAGAAATTAAATTATGGGCAAAATAACACAGCCCATGAGTGGAGAGCTAGAACCCGGGCTTCTTACTCAGGACCTCCTGCCACAGGGCTGGTTGAAGTCAGAGTTGTCCGAAGGCTGCAGTTCTGAACCCAAACCCGCAGCCACATCCTGCCCTACGAGCATCACTTAGACTCACAGTTTCTTGTTTCCATCCTCCTGACTCCCAACAAGGGCCCTTTCGAGGGGAGAGTGGTCAGTGCCAAGCTCCCAGTCTCTGGCATCAGGTTCTATCTCTCAGCAACCATGTGACTTATGACAAAATGCTACAAGTGCCCAAATGTAGGACTATCCCATCGCCTCTAACTTATTTCCCGATGACCACATCCACAGAATGGTGAAGGCAACATGGACATGTAAATTTCTGATAAAGACACAGAAGCACACATCTACCTATTCTCTAAGATTTACACATTCAGTTATGTATACATATTTCAAATCATGTATAAAACAAACACCCACTAATCCTCTCTCATATTTAATGAAACAGTATTATACAGACTCTTCCTAAGCACCCCCTGCATCAGTGTCTCCACCTCACAAGACCCATTGATCACAGCATGCTCAAACACATCCTCTTCCGTCTGGCGAGGCTGCTTGAGACATGGGACTTTCTGAACACATGAATGGTGTTGGCATGGAATCGCATACCAGCCTTTTTTTCTAATTCATTTACCTCACAGATACATATTCCAGATCACTACAATGGGACCACTTTATTTTTAGATTATCTGCTTTAGATTATCTGCTTTTCACACGTTAAAGAATATTCACAAACAATTTGAAAGTTATAAGGCATAACATGCAAGGCCTTTCATTAATTTTGACCCGACATTGAGATAGAGGCACCCAGTTTTTGTTGTTTATTTAATATTTGCCAAGAATGTAATTTTTGACTTTTTTTTCCAACCTTTCCATGTCCTTATACTTGAGAACCTCATGAATATCATGCAGATAGATTTCTTTAAAGCCAGGATGCTAATCGCTGTCGTTTAGCAGGAACAACTTGAGTTACATTTGCTGAGATCCTCAGATATCTCTGTCATCATATTCTATACTATTTGCCCTCTTTTATTTTTTTAAGCTTATTTTTGAGAGAGAGAGAGCATGGGTATGAGTAGGGGAGGGGCAGAGAGAGAGGGAGACACAGAATCCTAAGCAGGCTCCAGGCTCTGAGCTGTCAGCACAGAGCCTGAAGGGGGACTCAAACCCACAAACTGCAAGATCATGACCTGAGCCAAAGCTGGACGCTCAACAACAAAGCTCCCCAGGTGCCCCCTATTTACCCTCTTTTATATGTTGCTTTTGTCAGGGCACTTGGGTGGCTCATCGGTTAAGCGTCCAACTTTGGCTCAGGTCATGATCTCACAGTTCGTGAGTTCGAGCCCCTCATTGGGCTCTGTGCTGACAGCTCAGAGCCTGGAGCTGCTTCAGATTCTGTGT
This sequence comes from Puma concolor, assembly GCF_028749965.1. Taxonomy (NCBI): domain Eukaryota; kingdom Metazoa; phylum Chordata; class Mammalia; order Carnivora; family Felidae; genus Puma; species Puma concolor. Next base: position 7,596,908 of record NC_141684.1, read on the forward strand.
CTCCCTCTCTCTCTGGCCCTTCCCCTCTCAAGCTCGCTCTCTCTCTCTCAAAATAAATAAACATTAAAAATATACATATATAGGGGAGGAGCCAAGATGGCGGAACAGCATGGAAGTTTTTTGTGGGTCTCATGTCCATGAAATACAGCCAGACCAGCACTAAACCATCCCGCACACCTAGAAAACTGGAGGATTAACACAACAATCTGCACAGCCTGAACCACAGAATTCAGCAGGTACGCGGCGCGGAGAGGTGAACTTGGGGAGCAACAAGTGGGCAGGGAGCCGCCTTTGCAGGCGGAGAGAGGACAGAGATTGGGGCAGGGGGAGAATACGGGAAAAGCACCCCTCCCCAAAAGCGGCTGGAGAGAAAGCGGAAAATTGGAAACCGCCGCAGGGACTAAACTAAAAAGGGAGAAAGGAGAAAGGAGAGGGTTTAAATTCCATTAAGACTGTAAACAAGGGGAGCGCAAAGGCTGCAACTCTGCAGCTCCATACCTGGCAGTGCTCTGGTGGGAAGGGCGAATCCCCAGGAGCAGAGTGGGGTCCGGGAGGTTCTCGGGCCACACGGGGAAAAGCGGTTCCACTGCTGGAAGGACAGTTGGTGGAGACTGTGGAAGCCTCCCGGTCCCGGCAGACCCCGGAAGGAGGCCACATTCGCTGGTGCTGGAACAAGGCCGTTAAGGGTGAAGCCCGGTGCCAGACGTGCGTTGTGATTTTCCACCATCCCTGAGACGCTGCTTCTACACTGTCTCGTGAACGTTTTCTGGGACGGGCTGGCACCTGGCCGCAGTCTCGGGGCACCGGCAACAACAGGGTCCAGCGGGCATTCCTGGGGGAGCCGACATTCGGCTGTTGCTCATTCAGCTGCTGCTCGTTGAGACCCTCCCGCAGAGGGGCGGAGCGGGTCAAAGCCGCAGTCCTTCGGAAGTAAGGGGCCGGGGAAAACAGCCGCTTCCGAGACAAAACTCGGGAAAGAGGTACTGCCCGGGCCGGTCACGGAGAGGGAAAAAGCAGGGAGTGGACAAGACATGAAGACGGAGGACCGGTGCGCGATTGCTGATCCGGGAGAACACACTGGGTGGCTGGGTGGCGCCATTTTTCACCGCTCCCGCGCAGGCGCAGGCGCACCCACGAGCCCCACAGCACTCCACCCCAGGAGGCTAGCAGCGCCATCTAGTGGAGAGCGGAGCCCTTACACTGAGCCCTGCCCAACTGGGCCAACCTCGCTCTTCAGGAACACAAGTCTTACCGCCTGCTTACTTTATGGACTATAAAGAGCTACATGGACTGACTTCTAAAAGAAAACCAAACAATTTCAGTCCTGCTTCACTCTGTTGGCAGGTTCATCTGTTCAATTTTCTTTCTTTTTTTTTTCTTTTTCCTTTTTGTCTTTTACAATTCTTTTCTTTTTCTTGAATACAGAAAGATAAAAAAATTCATTTTTATTTTCAATTTCTATTAAAAATATCTTTCAAGTTTTATGACTATAGTTTTTACTTTTCTGTAAATTTTTTCAAATTCTACTTTACTTCCATCATTTTATATTAGTCTACTTCAGTGTACTCACCTTTTCAAATTTTCAAACAATTTCCTTTTTTTCTTTCTTTTTCTTTTTTCTCTTTTTTGTTTTTTTTCTTTTACTGAATGCAGAAAGAGAAACACTTCATTTTTACTTTCAATATCTGTTAAAATATTTTTATTTAATTTTTATTACTATACTTTTTGCTGTTATGTAAATTTTTTCAAAATGTATTCTACTTCCATCATTTTATTTTAGTCTAATACAGCGTATTCACTTTTTCAAATTTTCAAATGATTTTTTCTTTTTTTATCTTTTTTCTTTTTCATTTTTTTCTTTTTTCTTAAATACAGAAAATGAAAAAATGAAAAAATTCATTTATTTTTAATTTCAATTAAAAATATTTTCTTTAATTCTTTTCTACTGTATTCTTTACTTTTGTGTATATTTTTTCATATTCTATTTTACCCCCTTCATCTCATTTTAATCTACTTCAGTGTATTCATTTTTTCAAATTCTCAAATGATTTCCTTTTTTTCTCTCCCCCCCACTTTTTTTCTCTAATTTGTCAAACCACTTTCAACACCCAGACCAAAACACACCTAGGAACTAGCATCATCTATTCGATTTGTATGTGTGTGTGTGTGTGTGTTTAATTTTTAATTTTAATATTTTTTTAATTTTAATTTTTTTTATTTCAATTTTTCTACCTCATTAATTCCTTTCCTCCCTTCAAAATGACAAAACGAAGGTATTCACCCCAAAAGAAAGAGCATGAAGAAACAACAGCCAGGGACTTAACCAACACAGATACAAGCAAGATGTCTGAACCAGGATTTAGAATCACGATAATAAGAATTCTAGCTGGAGTCGAAAATAGATTAGAATCCCTTTCTGCACAGATAAAAGAAGTAAAAAATAGCCAGAATGAAATAAAAAATGCTATAACTGAGCTGCAATCATGGATGGATGCCACGGCGACAAGGATGGACGAGGCAGAACAGAGAATCAGCAATATAGAGGACAAACTTATAGAGAATAATGAGCAGAAAAAAAAGAGGGAGATTAAGGCAAAAGAGCACAATGTAAGAATTAGAGAAATCAGTGACTCATTAAAAAGGAACATCAAAATCATAGGGGTCCCAGAGGAGGAAGAGAGAGATATAGGGGTAGAAGGGTTATGTGAGCAAATCATAGGGGAAAATTTCCTAACCTGGGGAAAGACACAGACATCAAAATCCAGGAAGCACAGAGGACCCCTATTAGATTCAACAAAAACCGACCATCAACAAAGCATATCATAGTCAAATTCACAAAATACTCAGGCCAGGAGAGAATCATGAAAGCAGCAAGGGAAAAAAAGTCCCTAACATACAAGGGAAGACAGATCAGGTTTGCAACAGACCTATCCACAGAAACTTGGCAGGCCATAAGGGAGTGGTGATTCAGTGTGCTGAATCAGAAAAATATGCAGCCAAGAATACTTTATCCCTCAAGGCTGTCATTCAAAAAAGAAGGAGAGATAAAAAGTTTCCCAGACAAAAATTAAAGGAGTTTGTGCCCACTAAACCAGCCCTGCAAGAAATATTAAGGGGGACTTTCTGAGGGGAGAAAAGATGAAAAATATATATATAAATTATATATATATATATTATATATATTTATATACATATATTTATATATATAATATATATGTAATATATATATTTATATATAATATATATATAAAAGATTATATATATAAAAGATTAGAAAGGACCAGAGAACACCACCGGAAACTCCAACCTACAAGCATCATAATGGCAATAGATTCTTATCTTTCAGTACTCACTCTAAACACCAATGGACTCAATGCTCCAATTAAAAGACATAGGATAACAGAATGGATAAGAAAACAAGATCCATCTATATGCTGTTTACAAGAGATCCACTTTAGACCTAAAGACACCTTCAGATTGAAAGTAAGGTGATGGAGAACCATCTATCATGCTAATGGTCAACAAAAGAAAGCCGGGGTAGCCATGCTTATATCAGACAATCTAGACTTTAAAATAAAGACTGTATCAAGGGATGCAGAAGGGCATTATATCATAATCAAGGGGTCTATAGACCAAGAAGACCTAACAATTGTAAACATTTATGCGCCAAAAGTGGAAGCACCCAAATATATAAATCAATTAATCTCAAACATATAGAAACTCATTGTTAGTAACACCTTAATAGTAGGAGACTTCAACAGCCCATTCACAGCAATGGACAGATTATCTAATTAAAAAATCAACAAGGAGGGGCGCCTGGGTGGCGCAGTCGGTTAAGCGTCCGACTTCAGCCAGGTCACGATCTCGCGGTCCGTGAGTTCGAGCCCCGCGTCGGGCTCTGGGCTGACGGCTCAGAGCCTGGAGCCTGTTTCCGATTCTGTGTCTCCCTCTCTCTCTGCCCCTCCCCCGTTCATGCTCTGTCTCTCTCTGTCCCAAAAATAAATAAATGTTGAAAAAAAAAATTAAAAAAAAAAAAATAAATAAAAATAAAAAATCAACAAGGAAACAATGGCTTTGAATGACACACTGGACCAGATGGACTTAACAGATATATTCAGAACATTTCATCCTAAAGTAGCCGGATATACATTCTTTTCCAGTGCACATGGAACGTTCTCCAGAATAGACCAGATACTGGGACACAAATCAGCCCTAAGTAAGTACAAAAAGATTGAGATCATATTTTCAGACCACAACGCTATGAAACTTGAAATCAACCCCAAGAAAAAATTTGGAAATGTAACAAATACTTGGAGACAGAAGGATATCCTACTAAGTAATGAATGGGCTAACCAAGCAGTTAAAGAGGAAACTAAATAGTATATGGAAGTCAATGAAGATGATAACACCACAACCCAAAACCTCTGGGACGCTGCAAAGGTGGTCATAAGAGAAAGTATATAGCAATCCAGGCCTTCCTAAAGAAGGAAGAAAGATCTCAGATACACAACCTAACCTTATGCCTTAAGGAGCTGGAAAAAGAACAGCAAATAAAACCCAAAAACAGCAGAAGACAGAAAATAATAAAGATTAGAGCAGAAGTTAATGCTATTGAAACCAAAAAAACAGTAGAACAGATCAATGAAACCAGAAGCTGGTTCTTTGAAAGAATTAACAAAAGTTATAAACCGCTAGCCAGTTTGATCAAGAAGAAAAAGGAAAGGACCCAAATAAATAAAATCAAGAATGAAAGAGGAGAGATCACAACCAACACAACAGAAATAAAAACAATAATAAGAGAATATTATGAGCAATTATATGCCAATAAAGTGGGTAATCTGGAAGAAATGGACAAATTCCTAGAAACATATAAACTACCAAAACTGAAACAGAAAGATATAAAAAATTTGAACAGACCCATAACCAGTAAGGAAATCGAATTAGTAATCAAAAATCTGCCAAACAACAAGAGTCCAGAGCCAGATGGCTTTCCAGGGGAATTCTACCAAACATTTAAGGAAGAGTTAACACCTATTCTCTTGAAACTGTTCCAAAAAATAGAAACGGAAGGAAAACTTCCAAATTCTTTCTATGAAGCCAGCATTACCTTGATTCCAAAACCAGACAGAGACCCCACTAAAAAAGAACTATAGACCAATTTCCCTGATGAACATGGATGCAAAAATCCTCAACAAGATATTAGCCAACCAGATCCAACAATACATTAAAAAAAATATTCACCACGACCAAGTGGGATTTATACCTGGGATGCAGGGCTGGTTCAATATCCACAAAACAATTAACATGATTCATCACATCAATAAAAGAAAGGACAAGAACCATATGATCCTCTCAATAGATGCAGAGAAAGCATTTGACAAAATATAGCATACTTTCTCGATAAAAACCCTCAAGAAAGTAGGGATAGAAGGAGCATACCTCGAGATCATAAAAGCCGTATATGAACGACCCAACACTAATATGATCCTCAATGGGGAAAAACTGACAGCTTTCCCCCTAAGGTCAGGAACAAGACAGGGATGTCCACTCTCATCACTGTTATTCAACATAGTATTGGAAGTCTTAGCCTCTGCAATCAGACAATACAAAGAAATAAAAGGCATCCAAATTGGCCAGGAGGAGGTCACACCTTCACTCTTCGCAGATGACATGATACTCTATATGGAAAACCCAAAAGATTCCATCAAAAAACTGCTAGAATTGATTCATGAATTCAGCAAAGTTGCAGGATATAAAATCAATGCACAGAAATCGGTTGCATTCCTATACACCAACGTAAAGCGACAGAAAGAGAAATCAAGGAATCGATCCCATTTACAGTTGCACAAAAAACTATAAAATACCTAGGAATAAATCTAACCAAAGAGGTGAAAAATCCATACACTGAAAACTATAGAAAGCTTATGAAAGAAATTGAAGAAGACACCAAAAAAATGGAAAAAGACTCCATGCTCCTGGATAGGAAGAACAAATATTGTTAAAATGTCAATACTATCCAAAGCTGTCTACATATTCAATGCAATCCCTATCAAAATAACATGAGCATTCTTCACAGAGCTAGAACAAATAATCCTAAAATTTGTATGGAATCATAAAAGACCCCAAATAGCCAAAGCAATCTTGAAAAAGAAAACCAAAGCAGGAGGCATCACAATCCTGGACTTCAAGCTGTATTACAAAGCTGTAATCATCAAGACACTATGGTACTGGCACAAGAACAGACACTCAGATCAATGGAACAGGATAGAGAACCCAGAAATGGACCCACAAACGTATGGCCAACTAATCTTTGACAAAGGAGGAAAGAATATCCAATGGAATAAAGACAGTCTCTTCAGCAAGTGGTGCTGGGAAAACTGGACAGCGACATGCAGAAGAATGAACCTAGACCACTTTCTTACATCATACACAAAAATAAACTGAAAATGGATGAAAGACCTCAATGTAAGACAGGAAGCCATCAAAATCCTAGAGGAAAACGCAGGCAAAAACCTCTTTGATCTTGCCCGCAGCAACTTCTTACTCAACACGTCTCCAGAGGCAAGGGAAACAAAAGCAAAAATGAACTACTGGGACCTCATCAAAATAAAAAGCTTCTGCACAGCAAAGGAAACAATCAGCAAAACTAAAAGGCAACCGACAGAACAGGAGAAGATATTTGCAAATGACATATCAGATAAAGGGTTAGTATCCAAAATCTATAAAGAACTTATCAAACTCAACACCCAAAAAAACCAAATAATCCAATGAAGAAATGGGCAAAAGACATGAATAGACACTACTCCAAGGAAGACATCCAGATGGCCAACCGACACATGAAAAAATGCTCAACAGCACTCATCATCAGGGAAATACAAATCAAAACCACAATGAGATACCACCTGACACCTGTCAGAATGGCTAACATTAACAACTCAGGCAACAACAGATGTTGGCGAGGATGCGGAGAAAGAGGATCTCTTTTGCACTGTTGGTGGCAACGCAAGCTGGTGTAGCCACTCTGGAAAACAGTATGGAGTTTCCTCAAAAAGCTAACGATAGAACTATCCTACAACCCAGCAATTGCACTGCTAGGCATTTATCCACGGGATACAGGTGTGCTGTTTCAAAGGGGGACATGCACCCCCATGTTTATAGCAGCACTATCAACAATAGCCAAAGTATGGAAAAAGCCCAAATGTCCATTGATGGATGAATGGATAAAGAAAATGTGGTATATAGGGGCGCCTGGGTGGCGCAGTCGGTTAAGCGTCCGACTTCAGCCAGGTCACGATCTCGCGGTCCGGGAGTTCGAGCCCCGCGTCGGGCTCTGGGCTGATGGCTCAGAGCCTGGAGCCTGTTTCCGATTCTGTGTCTCCCTCTCTCTCTGCCCCACCCCGTTCATGCTCTGTCTCTCTCTGTCCCAAAAATAAATAAACGTTGGAAAAAAAATTAAAAAAAAAAAGAAAATGTGGTATATATATACAATGGAGTATTACTCGGCCATCAAAAAGAATGAAATCTTGCCATTTGCAACTATGTGGATGGAACTGGGGTATTATGCTAAGTGAAATTAGTCAGTCAGAGAAAGACAAAAATCATGACTTCACTCATATGAGGACTTTAAGAGACAAAATGGATGAACATAAGGGAAGGGAAACAAAAATAATATAAAAACAGGGAGGGGGACAAAACAGAAGAGACTCTTAAATATGGAGAACAAACAAAGGGTTACTGGAGGGGTTGTGGGAAGGGGGATGGGCTAAATGGGGAAGGGGTATTCAGGAATCTACTGAAATCATTGTTGCACTAGATGCTAACTAATTTGGATATAAATTTTTAAAAATAAAAAATAAAATTAAATATATATATATGTGTGTGTGTGTGTGTGTTGCTTTTGCCCTTATTTCTTATATTAACTTGCATTTTTTCAACCGATGTTTTTTCTTATTCCATACATATTCCATCTACTGGTTTGGAAATCGTAGCCTCTATTTCTTTTCTTCAAGGGCCATTCCTAGAAATTCCAGCATACTGGGGCGCCTGGGTGGCGCAGTCGCTTGAGCGTCCGACTTCAGCCAGGTCACGATCTCGCGGTCCGTGAGTTCGAGCCCCGCGTCAGGCTCTGGGCTGATGGCTCAGAGCCTGGAGCCTGTTTCCAATTCTGTGTCTCCCTCTCTCTCTGCCCCTCCCCCGTTCATGCTCTGTCTCTCTCTGTCCCAAAAATAAATAAATGTTGAAAAAAAAAATTAAAAAAAAAAAAAAAAGAAGAAATTCCAGCATACTGAATTGGCACATTAGCATTTCAGAGTCTAAGTTCTTGGGACATTTTTTTCTCCCTTTGCTCCCTTCTCAACTTATATTCTATCATGCTTGTGTTTTTTTATTCTGTCTTTTTAACTGCACAAGACATTATTTTTGCTGTTTTATATAATCAAGTCTCCCTAGAACTCAAGAGACGACTAGGGGTTAGTCTATCAGAAAGGAGGGAATCATGTACCAGGAAAATGGAACCAATGTAGTGTTTCCCAAAATAGGGAACATGTGTCACTATGGAAGATAATTTCAGGTAATGTTGGGAGAATCTTTATTTTCTTATTTCAATAGTTATGAATTTATTTTCATGTGAATTCGAAAAAAATTATAAACACACACATGCACCCATGCACGTGCGTTCAGCACCTCAAACCCATATTTTCATGGGTTTTCATAGCTACCCATTAGAGCTAAGTTAAAATCCACTTTTTAAGTAACAGGTAATCTTAAAAATAAAGATTAAATGATGATACAGGTGGTATGGAAAAATGGAAAATTTGTGAAAATGGTATCTGAATACCCGAAGTTCTGGAAGTGGCGGGGGGTGAAGCAGGACAGGGCAGGGAAATACTGCAGCAATTTAAACCAGCAGAGTTGTAAACAGGGTGTGGGGCCATGGTGGGGAAGGGTCTGGATGCTCTGGAAGGGACCACATCATGCAAGGCTTCGAAGACTTACTGAATACCTTCGGATTTCTCCCGTGGGCAGAACATCAAGGAGAAGACAGGTGGTCAGGATTTGGGGTGGAGCAAATGGGACACTCAGTCCCACACTTCAAAAGTCTTGGAAAATGCCACCCAGCCGAAAGAGCCAGAGATGCGAGCCCTGATAAGCGTACGAGGAGAGTCAGGGCAGCGTCATCTGTGAAGGTGGAAAGGCCACAAACAAGTTAAATGAGGACAAAAGAGCGAGTTCCGAGCGGCAGATCTGTGCGCGGAGAATGCAGCCATCAATGTCACTTGAAAAATATACCATGGCGTGGGAGAAATGCTCACACAGAAAGTTAAGTAAAAACACTAGATACAAGTCTATATTCAGCATGAATATATATACTCATTAGGGGGGGAAATGAAATACACACACACATAATATATATAAAACAGTGTATATATCTGTTACAATTTTTAAAATAACTCTCGGTGTTTTCTAAAATGTCTGCCGCACATAGTATTTTATTTATTTATTTTTATTCAGGGAGAAGTTTCTTTTAAAAAAGAAAAAGACATTTTCTCCAAGATAGTGCTGAAAAAGCAAAGAAGGAAGTCTTTGTCCCTCCCAAAACCGAAGCCAAAGCAACAACTCTGAAGGCCAAGAAGACAGTGCTGAAAGGCATCTATTCTACTCCAAAGGAAACAAAAAAAAAAGACCTGGAAGTCACCCAGATTCCAGCAGATGAGACACTGGCGTCCCTCTAGAGCACCTCCCAATGGGACAAGCTTTATCACCATTCTGCCCTCAAACTCCCCTGAGGACGGATTCGGCCTTGAAGACGATCAACTCTGGGCTCTGCGCACTGTGGACGTCCAGGCCAGCAAGCCCTGGCTCAAACAGCGGTGACAAGGCTCAGTGAACTTGACTGGCCAAGGTCAACCCCCTGATGGGGTTCGATGGAGCAAAGAGGAATATGTTCCATGGGCCCCTGACTATGGTGCCTGGGACATTACCGCCAACATTGGGATCATCTGGTCCGGCTTTGTCACCACCAAACAAAGAAAAGGAAGAGAAAGGAAGTCACTGAGGACCCTTTGTTGCTGGCCCTGTAATCATCTCCCCAGAAAAAAAGAAAAAAGAACAGATCCTGTGACTAATTTTAAAATCGGAGGATGTGCTCAAATTCCCCTCTATACTCACTCCCCTTTTGTCTCCTGCCGGCTGGGTGCTAATACCAGGAGCTGGGCTTTTGTTCCCATGACCCTGGACTTATCTTCATCGATAATGGTTTGTCGGAACTATTTTCTGAATCAAAACTGGAGCCCTGGAAAAGGAGGAGGATTTCTGATCAACCCCCAGTGTTTGTCCTGCACAAGTGAACTTTCAAAGGGGACAGAGAAAGAAAATGAAAAGTCGGTGTCAGGGGGAAAACCTATTTTCTTTATACTCAAGCTAAGCATTTTAGTTATCTGATCGTGTCTAAGCAATGGAATAAAATGGAGTTAAGGCTTGTATTTTTTTAAGTTTTTTTTTAAGTTTACTTATTTATTTTGAGAGAGAGAGGTGAGGGGCAGAGAGAGAGGAAAAGAGAGAATCCCAAGCAGACTCTGTGCTGTCATCACAGAGCCCAACGCCGGGCTCGAACTCATGAACCGTGAGATCATGACCTAAGCTAAAATCAAGAGGCAGATGCTTAACCGACTGAGCCAGCCATGGGCCCCTGTGTTTTTGTTTTTTAATGCTACCTTTTCCCTTCATTCATTTGTTGAATCATCAAATCGCAGGGTTGAAAGGGGTCTACAAGCTCCTCTGGTCCAGTCCTTTCATTTTGCAGAAGGGAAACTGAGGCTCAATTCTGAGTTGGGTCAGAATTTAGTAAGGAGGGTACACAAAAACAAAAGTGAGGAAGAAGAATGGGGGTGTAGTGAAAAATATTATATGATTTGAGATTACACAGAGTCCCAGCATTTCCAAGCCACATAAATGTCTTTTTACCACTGAGACTCAAATCCGCAAATGTAAATGGGGGTAATATGTCCCACGGAGTGGATGTCTGGAAAATACCAAGCAAGTGCTAGGCATGTGATCAGATCTCCATATATGTCACACCCTGTGCAAAGCAGGTGACACCCCCGTGTCATACGTCTCTGCACCCTGAACGAGAGGTCAGGAGTTGCTATTGTCCCTTTGTTAGAGACCTCGAAGGCAAAACAACAACGCTGGAAAGCTGCAGGGTCAAAATTCGCACACGTTTTACAAAATCAGGAGTTGGAGCCGTTGAACGCTATAATACCCCCAGATTGCTTCTTTATACTTTTAGAATCAGGAGTAAATGCACTACAAAAACTGCCAAGTGGTCAAAAGGTAAGGAATTACCATTCTTCCTAAATATCCACTGTATTTGGGGGTTTTCTCAGATTCGAAATCTGAGTCAGCAGTTTCTTCTCTAGACTACTTTGCAAAGTGATAACTCAGACTCCTTCCAGGCGGTTTCTAAAGGTCACTTGATTACAGTTCTGAGCACACAGAGCATCTGACGGTCTTGGCATAGGCACTCACTGGACCAACGAGGTCCTGCACAGCAAGTGGGAAATACACCTTCTAGAGACAACCTCTCACTGGGAGTCGGGAAGCCCATCATCCCATTCCTGGCTGCACTACACGTACCCCTCGTGACCACAGACACCGTCCTTGACCTTGCTGAAACTCAACTTCTGCATCCATAAAATGGGACTTATATTCAAATAAGGACAAAATAGTAGCGGCCCCCAGTGTCTTCACCAGATACCAGCAAAGTAGGGTAGGAAATTCAAGACCCTCAAGTCGGGGGGTCATAAACTCAGATGCCAACAGGGGCCAGGCAGATGGTATCCGTGGGCAAAATAAACCCCATGTCAGACAATAGGGGGTGGTAGGGATTGTGGTGAAGGAAGGACCCTCACTGAAAAATTGTCGAGCTCCAGCTTGGTGCAGAAATGTAGGCCCAAGACGTCTAGATTTTTCCCACTATCAACAGAAGGCAGGAATTTTATTTTTTATGAAACCTGTTCAGGGTTCTAAATGCTGGCAATTAACTCAAATCATTCTGGATACCAAACAGACATTTCTAGGGCCTGGGTTTGGCCCTGGGCTGATGGCTCAAGACCCTTGATTCTGAACCATCTCCCTCCCATCCCAGATGAGGACACTGAGGTTCTGTGAGGTTAATGGAGTGGCAGGTTAATGGAGTGGCCTGTCACCTCCAGGACCGGAATCCAAGTGTCCTGTTACCCAGTTCAGGCTCTTCCCTAGCACCTGGCTGCTTTGCCTTTGATTCGCTAGAGTGGGCTGGAAAGGGAGGACTATAAATTCAACATAGCCAGCAGCAAACCTCAGCTCCCCCCGCTTCCACCCCTGGCAGGGTCATTTGGCCAGCACAGAAGGCACAAAAGAGATAATTCACCTCCTGGTCTTCTGTCTGGGGGGTAGGCAGTGAGGGGGAAAGGGCACTGGACTCACCTCCCAGATTCGGGGAGATTTCATTCTGTTTCAGACATTGACGTATGTGCATCTTCGCAAAAGCCTCAATCATTATTCCGATCATGCCCACGTTTCCCTGTCTCTTTTCTCAGGTGCGACCTCCCTCTTACCTGCTGAGCAAAGTGCACCTCCAAATGGCCGTGCCACTGTCTCGCACAGGAAGATAAGCTGTTGCCAGGAGACCCGGCTTCAGAAGTCAGAACCTTGGAAGATAAGAGGCACCAGGTTACACAGAAACAATTATGCCCGAGACCCTAATTGGATTATCAGCGGTCCAAAAGTCAGCTTTAAGCAATTATCTATCCCAAGGCCATGAAAAAATCAAGCACAAGCCATTTCTTCACCGTCCTTCCCTGCAAAGGGGAAGAAAGTTTCTTGCAACATGTGGGAGAGTTTCTGTTAATGAGGCAGAAAACGAATTCTTGGAGGAAGAAATTGCACACATCTACGCAACTCACTGGTGGGTTTTCTTCCATCATTAAAAGGTTTTTAAAAAGAAAAAAAACAAACAAAGTAAGGAATTTAAATCTCAATTCATGGCATGGTTATATTTCCGTGTTGAGCCTGGCCAAAAGATAAGATAACCTTTTGAAATTTCACAAATGACATCTTATCTCCTGCGAATCACCAGACCTTCAATTCGAGGCCACGTGAGTTTCAGACTGTCCATGCACCAGCCCCCGTGCAGGGTCCAGAGGGGAGTAGGATCGGTCAGTGAGGCCTCCAAGAGCTCAGAGCCTGTGGGTGGTGAAGCCAACACCGAACCAGGTCATCACAGAACGATCAATCCATCTCTATGTAAGTCTGGACATCTACACTGAGCACGATGGAGGCAGAAGTGGGAACAGCCAGAGAGTACCTGGGACAGTCAAGGAAGTCTGCCTGAAGGAGGTGACACTAATGGATGTTGAAGGATGAGTAGGAGTTCGCCACCCAGACAGGGTAGTGGATTGTCGTTATGAGCAGAGAACACAAGTAATACTTGGTCGCAGGTGTGACAATTCCGGTTCCCTCAGGCGACCCTGTGTGATCGTCGATGGGGTCCTGTGGTCCACAGGGTGGAGAACAGCACCTGTGATCTCGTGCAAAGTGCTTTTTTGTCTCTCTGTCTCCTTCGATCCCTAAAATATCCCAAAGCCCGTGAAGCCAGTATGGGTGCTAAGTACCTGCCATGTGCTAGGCACTCGGGTAAGTACTCAGCATTCGTAATTTCATTCCATCTTCATACCAGAAATTTGCAGGAAATATCTTTCCTGTCCCCATTTTGCAGAATGGGAGTCCCAGGCTGCAGCCATTCCTAACCTGCCCCAGGTCACGGAGCAGAACCAGGATTCCCACCCCGGCAGCCCGACTCCAAGGACCACACTCTTCACCTTCCGTGTGCCACCCACAGGAGACAGTGCCGAGCAAAGCACATTCATGGGATCTTGGGAAGACGGGGATCGAATCCCCAGGAGACCAAGGGGGTATCTGAGGTCCAAAGTGGTGACCCAAAGGGTCCCAATGGCATACTCGTAGTAAATGTATTTGCTTTGCCCTCCCGGAAAAGGCTGGACGGGGTGGAAACCAGGGGCAGTGGAGGTTGGAGCTAAGAACACAGTTTCTAAGAGTTAATACCACCCCACCCCCACCCCGCCCTGCCAAAAGTCACAGAGAATACCAGGCTGCATCCAAACTGGTGGCTGGAGGTGGGGCTCTCCAACATTCTGGCTCTCTCCGCTCCACCCCAGTGAGCCGTGTACAGCCAGCCCCACACAGCCTCAAGTGACATTTCCAACCTGTGCTTTCTCCCCTTCCCTCCACACAGGCCTGGGGATTGCCTGTCAACCAACACAGCAGCACGGGTGCAAATTCTCCTCCTTACGAGCGCTACCCTCCTACACCAGCCCACACAAGGGTCTCCGTGGGGCATTTTAATGTAATTATTTATCCCCACCTCTGCCTCTTCCTTGCCGTTTACAAACACCGACAACACCCCACCCCTAAATCTCTTTGAGTGGGAAGTGGACCGACTCTGCAGTGGGGAGGGAATTTGAACCCCTAGGTCACATTTTATTAACATCTCGGGAATAGAGGTCCCTTGGCTATAAAGTGGGATTTATCCATTCAACACCATATTTATTGAGCACCTATAATGTGCCAGACACATAGAATTCATGGTCAGCGAAATGAAGCTGGTCCTCGCCTCATACAATCTACAATCTAGCAGTAAAGAAAGCAATGAAATCAACCACTGCAGTCAGTTTGATAAGCATTCAGTCAGAGGAAGAATGATTCTTAGAGCCCGGGGTAGTGGGATGATATTTCTAATTCTTTTTTTTTTAATTTCTATTTATTTATTTTGAGAGAGAGAGAGTGTGTGTGTATGTGTGTGCGTGTGTGAAAGAGGGAGAGAGCAGGGGAAGAGCAGAGAGGGAGGCACAGAGAGAGAATCCCAGACAGGCTCCATACTGCGTGGAGTGGGGCTCGAACCCACAAACTGTGAGATCATGACCTGAGCCGAAGTTGCACGCTTAACCAACTGACCACCCCTATTTTTAACTCTTATCCAGGATGTTGAAAGCAGATCTTCTATAGCCAATGCCTGAGAGCATTTTGGAATCAGCGTGGTCAGGATCAGGAGGCCACAGAAAGAGGAGAGACTTTATATTCAGACAAGGCCAGGTTCCACCATTTATCAGACGTATGTTTCCTCATCTGTGAAATGGGTATATTAGCAGGAACTACCTCCCAGGTTTGTTGGAATTTGTATCTTTTGTGAATTAAATGAGGGCATGTCTGTCCCAAATCTGGCACATAGTAGGTGTTCAGTCCATAACTGCACTTGTCCTGAGTCCATGAGGACAGGTGACGACACTGGCGTCTCACTACAAGGCCTGAGCCTGGAGAGGTATTGGGACTCACACAGCCACTGAGTCACCCCTCCCTCTTAATCAGTCCCTTGCAAGGATAGCAAACCCAACAGCATGCAGGACACAGGAGGAGGCGCAAAGAGGTGCAGTGAAAACACAGAAAAAATCTGGTTCTGGCCACACCAAGGGGCCCAACTTCCTATGCGGCCCTCGGCCTCTCTGGCCAATTTTATCTCCACCTTCCAACAGGATAGTCACATATACTCCGATTGTCCCGTGGTGATAAATGCTGTGAAGATCAGAATCTGATGAAACAAGTCAATTACAAGCAGTGGAAAGCCATCCGGGGGGACGTGATTACCGCTCTTCCAACAGTCATGACTATGATCGTCGGAGCGGGGCCCGTGTATTTAAATGGGGTTTATGATAAATCGTGGTGGTGACGGGCTGATGAAAAAGTCACGCGTGCTTCCCTTACTGTGGGCAGAGCAGAGAGACCAGGGGTATAATCTTATCTCAGTCACTCTGTGCTGTGTGGACTTGGTGACGTTCATGAACCTGAGCCTCGCAGAATGGGGAAAAGCGATGCACTGTCCATAGCACAGCGCTCTGAGGAGTTAAGGAGACGGCCCATGTCGGGTGTCTGAACCATCGGACGAGCCCCATAAAGCTGTGCATCTGGTGAGCAGTGAACACTGGCTTCCCTGCCTGCCCACCTGGAAGCCTGACTCCCCAGCTTCTTAGGGACCTCATACAGCCGAGCATTTCCCAGGAATCGTGCTCACCTCTGGGATTCCTCCAACCTCTGCCAGCAGGCCCTCAGTCCCTTCCTGGGCCCCCCAGGGCTCCTTCTCCATCTCAGAAGAGGCTTCCCTTCTGCTGGGGAGGACCAGCCCCCTCAGCCAGTGCCCTCAGGCCAGGCCCGTTCAAACCAGTTCTACCTGCTCTGGTTTGTCCTCTGGAGCCAGCCAGGAGGCAGATATTCTCTCGGAGGCCCCTCCTTCCAAGTTCCCATCTCCTTCCAAGTTCCCCAACTGCAACTTATTTGCTACAACAGAACCTGCTTCTCGCAGCTCAGCCGAATTCCCCTGGGTTTGTACCTCCAGCCTCTTCCTTTCTGTCTCCATCTTTCACCCTGGCCGAAATGCTCAATTCCTCTGGCCCCAGGATGCCATAGCCTACTTTGACCACTCCCCAACACGCATATCCGCATATCCGGCAGAGTCCCTGCACCCTGTGAGGAGAGTCCCAGCAGGGCTCTTGTGCTTAATCCGGGACCCTCTTCCATTGCCACGATTCTTGCACTCGTAACTTAAAAATGCTGACTATTGGGGCACCTGGGTGGCTCAGTCCATTAAACGTCTGACTCTTGATTTGGGCTCAAGTCATGATCTCATGGTTGGTGAGTTCGAGTCCCGCCTCAAACTCTGGGCTCTGGGCTGAAAGCTCGGAGCTCAGAGCCTGGAGCCTGCTTCAGATTCTGTGTCTCCCTCTCTTTCTGCCCCTCCCCGGCTCATGTTCGCTCTCTCTCTCTCTCTCTCTCTCTCTCTCTCAAAAATAAATAAATATTAAAAAAAATTTTTTTTCAATGCTGACTTTTGGGACGCCTGTGTGGCTCAGTCCATTAAGCGTCTGACTCTTGATTTCGGCTCAGATCATGATCTCATGTTTGTTGAGTTTGAGACCAGTGTCGGGCTCTGTGCTGACAGCTCAGAACCTGCCTAGGATTCTCTCTCCCTCTCTGTCTGCCCCTCCCCTGCATGCATTCGTGCTCATACATTCTCTCTCTCTCAAAATAAACAAATAAACTGTTTTTAAAAATGCTATTATACTCCTACTTCTTTAAAACATAGCATTTTAACTCAGGATTCACCTAAATTTCCCTTCTGGAGGTCACCAGTGATGGCCACGTGAAGCCTGAAACAAGGAGCCATCCTGGCCGTGCAAGCTTCCTCGGGGCTGGGAGAGTGAGTCAAGCAGGAAGGAGAACAGCGCTCTGTGAGCCAGAGGAGAGTCTGGACAGCTTGCCCAGCGGAGGGAAGGGCCAGGAGAAGATTCCAGAGCCAGAACATGGACCAGGGATTCCAGGGCCCAGGAGCCAAATGCAGGGAGTCAGAGGCCAGACAGTTAGGCGTTGGGCTCCGATGGACTGCCCGTGTGCCTGTGTCGGTGGACTGCCCGAGAAAGAAGGCCGGATTCAAGAGGCCAGAGATGAACTTGGACGACCTCCTCACTGTCACACCCAGTGGCCACTTCCAGGGACTCTCCATCCTCAAATGCCACACTGCACTTCCTCCCCGGAAATTCCCCCTCTTCGCATCCCTCTAGCTATCTGCTTCTTCCCTGGATTCCGTCTGAAGCTTCTCTCCTCTACTCCCTCGACGTTTCCGTGTCCAATAAGGCTAATCAGCGGACAAATTAGAACACAGGTCTTCCAACTCCCAACGGCTCTGATCTATATATGTTGTAGTATAGACAACAAGCTGCTAACAAATCAAGAGCATTCTTTTTTTTTTTTTTTTAGTCATCAGACACCTACTATGGGTCTGGACCTATGACGGGTAGAGTGGTCTTCAAGAAGGTGGATGAGATTAGAAGGTAGCCACAGGATAGACATTTTCCTACCCAGAGACGGGGTGCCCCACCCCTGTGATGGAGAGTCACTTTTAGACCAGAAGGAAGGCCCTTCTCCAAGGTCCTGAGGAGTGTGGGGCATCCAGCCACTGTTCCCACGTGCATCTGAGCCGGAATCCGGACTTTTCTGCAGCTGCCGCATGCTGTGTTGGTAAGAACTATCAGCTTCACCATCAATCCTCAAGCTTGTATGGTCTCTGAATTATTTAATGCTACATTCCAAGAGGCTGTGAATAATGGAAGGGGGTGTAAATAATCTTATCTCTGTCTCTACTTGCAGAGATTGGAAAGGGGCACCCGAAGAGGCTCTGTTCTGCTGGAATCTTACACCTGTGCATGATTAAAAACCAAACCAAATGCCCCCTAGATAACTGCTATTCCCTTGTGGGGGAAAGAAGTGAGCAAGTGTCTCATCATATTTCCCATGTGGAGAGAAGCAATTATATATCAGCCTTCAGGTTCCAGGGCCTCTCGGATAATTACAGCACGGCTTTAGAGTTGTATTGAGCCTGACACATTACCCAACTCTTTCACATGCCTGGGCGACGGGCAGGGCGGCTTTCCTAATTGACAGACAAGGACACTGAGCCCCAGGGAGATTCCCTGGCTTACAAATACAGTTAGAACCGGGGAAGAAACAAGCCTGGATCCAGGCCTGCTGACTTCCTTTCCAGTGTTCTTTTCGCCTTTCCTGGGCATGGTTCGGACGTGCATTTGTCTCCCGGTTGTCATGCAGTGTGAATGAGACCTGCCCACGTGTCAGGTTGTCTCGGGCAAATTTGCGTGTGGGCACGGGGAAGGGCTTCCTGTGTCATTTAAGCGCCACACCGCGTATCAGACACTTGACCTACCCGCTCAGATAAACAAGCCCTGGAGGTCAAGGAAAGAGAAAATGTGGATGCAGAGGGGAGGGAGGGCTTCATCAGCGAGCAGACCCCAAAGCACCACGGTGTGGTGGAAATAGGCTTTGGACCAGGAATCCAGAAATCTGGGAACCAGCTCTGATTCTGCACCTACACTGGCTGTATGATCCTGGAGGTCTTGTCAACCCTGAGCCTCCAATCTCTAAAGCAATAAAATCGGATAGACGGCAGTTCACCCCACAGGTTTCCTGTGTGGCAGAACTTGGAACTCTGTACATTAGTGGAAACGTTATTCCCACTTATCAGATGATGTCCCCAGGGTCGCCAGGGTGATACGTAAAGATAAATAGTCATCAGGCCTGCAGTAACAGGGGAGAATTTGTGATCTTCCCAGAGGCAAGGAACCAACACAGAGACAGAAATAGAGCTTCTGGAGCCTGATCCATAGGAACAGTCTGTGTCTACCCATTTTAACTATTCCAAGCTCCCTCCCCATTTCCAAATCGCCTGTCCTAAAAACCCACCTCCTTTGAAAAGGATGGAAAAGAACACAGGAAGGACGGCAGGCGTAAGCGCGCATGCAATCCTCACCCTAATTTCAGACAGTTTATCCTCCAAGGCCTCTCTTGTCCCTGGAGGTCTGATCTCTTATGACAACTGTCGCCCACCCAGGGATCCTTCAAGGACTGTCTCCATCTGTGCCTCAGTGGGCCTCTTGCCCCCCCCCCACAGCCACCCTCATTGTACACTGACTACCACAATCACATCGACATCAGCCAGGGGCTAGATGAACAGCCTTTTAAGGTGATTAAGGAAAGCAGGTTATTATGGGGAGACTATTCAAAAACTAAGGAGATCCGGTATGACAGAGCTGAAACATCACCTCATTGGGAGAACAATCAGGGAAGAACTATTATCCAGAATAGATTCAATTCCCGACACCCCACCGCTCAAGTGTCAAGACCAGAATAGTCCCCCGGGGACCTGATCAATGACTCCACTTCCTCCAGGACACAGTGAAGAAGCGCTGGGGGAGGATGATAAAGGATTACACCCGACGTGAGGCTCACTCTGCTTGTCCTCACCTTCCTCCTCTTCTCCCCCCAACATCATTGCACCGTCGAATTGCGATTATGTCTCTGCTACTTCTCTGTCTGGAAGGAAGGCAATGTATCTCATTTTTCTTTATTTTCTCAATAATTTGCTGAGCGTCACCACCCAGGTGGTCTGCAGACATCTTTAAATCAAAGTATCTGAGAGTGAGTTCCTTACCTGCCCCTCAGATTTGTTCTTCCTCCTAACACCCAACTCGATCGGTGGCCCCACAAACACCCTAATCACCAAGGGAGAAAGTAAGGAGTTACCCTTGACCCCTCCAATCCCTTCATGCCCTACATCCATCAGCCCAAATCTCCATTTTTTCGCCTTGGTCTTCAATCTGTTCCTGGACATGAGTTGAGTTCTTTTTTTTTTTTTTTTTAACATATTTATTTATTTTTGAGACAGAGAGAGACAGAGCATGAACGGGGGAGGGGCAGAGAGACAGGGAGACACAGAATCGGAAGCAGGCTCCAGGCTCTGAGCCATCAGCCCAGAGCCCGACGCGGGGCTCGAACTCACGGACTGCGAGATCATGACCTGAGCCGAAGTCGGACGCTCAACCGACTGAGCCACCCAGGCGCCCCTGAGTTGAGTTCTTTTTATGCACCATACATTCTAGCCCCTGGGGAGCACGGTGGGCAAAATGGACGCGATGCCTGTCCTCATGGGTTCAAATTAATTTCCAGTCCCATCTCTTACTAGCTTGGGCTAGGTGCTTACCTCTGTGTGGCTCAGGGTCCTCCCCTGAGAAATCGAGACAAAAATAGCACCTACCTCAGAGGATTGTTGTGAACATTACATGTGTGAGTTAATATGTATAAAGTACTTAGAACATAGTAAGTGGTCACAGTAAGTGACATGTGTGTTTGCAATCAACAAGTGGCACTAAGGAAGACAGGCTCTTCCCGGATGCCTGGTGACCTGACACGCATCCACATGAACCTGGAAGACAAAGCCTCAAACCGTCGCCAATCTGAGTCTTGGTAGAACACTTCGTGATCCTTCCAGAATATAAGGAGCCACTACAAATCCATCCCTTCCCCCTTACCACGTCCCCAGTCAGGAAAGACTTTCTCCTGACCTCTGGAGTTCTGATGAGGTATGACGCTTTCCACACCCCCACCCCCAAGGGTAGAAGAGACTGTAAAACCACACAGCTGCATTCAGCAGGCCCGTCCCACAACTTGTGCTGCATGGTCCTCTGGCCCCGGTGGCTTCGACATTCTCCTTTCGGGGTGTGGGACGAGGACCTGGGGAGCTGGTACCGTTGGGTTGTCTTCCTTCCACTGTCTACGTGCATAACGAACCGGCTCCATCTAAACAGGGATCGCTGTAGCCTTCCTGGACAAATCTGTCAGGCCTCAGTCTTGGCCTCGTGCTTAACAAAGAGAAGGAAAGTGTTTTGTACAATTAACAGAAGAACAGAGGGACTGACCGTGTCAGGAGGGACCTTAAGAGCCTCTCTGTTGAGGGGCGCCGGGGTGGCTCGGTCGGTTAAGTGTCTGACTCTTGACTTCGGTTCAGGTCACGATCTGGCAGCTCATGAGTTCGAGCCCCACGTTGCACTCTGTGCTGGCAGTGCGGAACCTCGTGGGATTCTCTCTCTCTCTCTCTCTCTCTCTCTCCTACTTGCATCCTCTCTCTCTCTCTCAAAATAAGTAAATTAAAAAGGAAAGATGCTCTCTGTTGACTCTCCCCACATTTAATTCATCAGCAAATACTGTCATGTATTTCTTTAAAATTATACCATCTGGTTTCTCTGCCTCCACTCTTGTCCTTCTCCTGTCTAGTTTCCTCAGCAGAATCCAGGCAATCTCTGAGACATGCAAAGAGAATCGTGTCATTCCCATTTACTGCTCTTCAAAGACTTCTACTTACAGCAAATAAATGTCATGCTTATGAATGACCTGCAAGGCCCTTCACGGACTGGCTTCTGCCCACATCAGCCAGGAGAGCCCCTTTCATCATCACACAGGCCTCTTCTAACTCATCAAACACAACAAGATCCTTGGCACCGCAGGGCCTTTGCACTGGCAGCCTTTCCCTCTTTCTCAGATGAAGAGAAGAGAAGACGGCAGAAGACAAAACCCTGAAGGATTCGTACCAGCAGTGGGAGGCCCACAACAAAGGGGGCAGTAGCGAGCAGCTGGAAATGTGGGCCAACAAGGGGAAGTGTGATGTGAGGAAGCAGGGCCAAGGGACCCCACGGCCTGATGAGCGGTCACAGGGGACAGGGCTCTGTGAGTGTTCAGCGAGCTGCACACTGTGAGGCCCGCTGCCGGCCTGATCCCGGGGTGGGGGGGGGTCCCGGAGAGCGATGGGGGTTGAGGCCGGTGGGGATGCCGAGTGGGGGGTCCCTGAGAACGAGGGATGGGCTGACGATGAGGAAGAACTAGGAAACACGGCAGAGTGAAGTTGTGAGAAGCAGGTTCCAGAAAACAAGCAGAGGGAGGAGCCCTTGAGGAGAGGTACATGCTCTAGAAACGGGAGCACAGGAGCACAGGAGAGAGGAGAGAGGGTGCCCTCACGCGCCCTTCCTGGCCCCGGCCTCAAATGCACTGTGCGCTGCTCATACGGCAACCTGACGTGCCATCCTGACCTTCTCCTCTGCAGGCTTTGCGCTGGCTCTTCTCTGTCGAGAATGTGCTTGGGGCGCCTGGGGGGCTCAGTCGGTGAAGCATCCAACTTCGCCTCAGCTCGTGATCCCGCGGTTCGTGAGTTCCAGCCCCGTGTCGGGCTCCGTGCTGACAGCTCAGAGCCTGGACCCTGCTTGGGATTCTGCGTCTCCCCCTCTCTCTGCCCCTCCCCCGCTCACTTTGTCTCTCAAAAATAAACAAACATCAAAAAAGTTTTTAAAAAGAACGTTCTTCCTTCTCTCCTTGCCTGCTACTCCCTAGTGACTTCCTGTGCACACTTTGAGGACCCTCGTCCCCCACACCCCGTGCGATATATTTCTCCTCTTAGTTCCCCAAAACTTATTGCACACAACTCTATCAGTGCCATTGTGAACCCGTTTTATATTTACAATCTCAGCTCCCTGCTTCCATCATGGCAGCACGAACTGTCCGTGGGTACAATGGCAATCCTGTTGACGTCCCCATCCCCAGGGAGGTCTGACAGACACAGCGTTGGCCCGCGGTAAACATGTGCTGGACGATGGAAATCAGCGGCCCTGCATTGAGTCACAGCCCTGCAATTGTTTTATCTGCATAGGGTTTTTTTTTTTTTAATGTTTATTTATTTTTGAAAGAGAGAGAGAATGGGGAGGGGCAGAGAGAGAAGGAGACACAAAATCCAAAGTAGGTTCCAGGCTCTGAACTGTCAGCACAGAGCCTGACGCGGGGCTTGAGCTCACAAACCGCAAGATCATTACCTGAACCTAAGTCAGACGCTCAACCGACTGAGCCACCCGGTGCCCCGGTCTGCAGAGTTTTAAGCAAATTAGCTCATCTCTCCAAACCCCAGTTACTTATAGTGTATGTAAGGAGACCAAGCCCAATTGGATATGGAAGGAATTAGTGGGAATATTGAATATGATAGCGCTTTGGAAAATTAAAAAACCTGATTAAAATGCTGTGTGTTATCATCCATCTGTCCTAGGGGGAGCTGGTCCTTTAAACCGAATTGGTTCCAACAGGAATATGCACAGTGCTAATTTGGTTTCAGTCTTGGGTTATTGAGAAAATGGAGAGGTATGATGGAATGAGGCCCGGAGTTGCGCTCAAGTTCCTGAATAGACTTGGGGCTCGAAGCACATCGCTCCATTCATCAGTTTGATTCCTTATAAATACTTGCTGAGCACCCACGATGCATCGGGCGCCAAGGATGCAAAAGTGGGGAGTTCTGGTTCCCACCTGGAGGGAAAGAGGCTTGCAAATCAGGGGTGAGGGTTCAATACCTCACAGTGACCGCTGCAGTCCAGGCAGGGAAAGGAGGGCAGCAGCATGTGGAAGGAGCAAGAGGCATTCTGGGAGGCCTCCCAAGGGAAGCGGGACACATCTGAGCCGTGGTTTGGAGGGTAGGCGGGACTTGTCAGAGCCAGGGGAGGGAGCACCGGTGGGCAAAGGCTACAAGTGTGTGGAGACAGGCTTGAAGGAAGTCCTACCACCCCCATCTCCTGGCGCTCATGCCTTCGTGTAATATCCTCCCCCTGAATATGGGCGGGACCTCTTCCTACCAACGAAACATGGCAAAGGGGATGGATGCCACCGTGACGGTGTTACGTCACATAGAACTCTGTCTTGCCAGCAGATTCCCCTGTAGGGTGTTGTTCTCCTTGCTGACTTCAAACCAGCCAGCTACTGTGACTCCTGCCGTTTCAAGAAAATGAACTCTGTCAACAACTCCGAGAGCTTGGAAGTAGATCTTTCTCCAGTCAGACCTTCAGATGAGAGTGCAGCCCAGTCTGCCCATGGATTGCAGTCTGGTGAGATCCTGAAGCAGAGTACCCGGCCAAGCTGTGCCCCAGCCTTCTGAGCCATTGGGAACCATGAAGATAAAAAAACATGTGTTGTTTACAGCTGCCAAATGTGTGCTCATTTGTTGTGCAATTAAAAACCAATATAAAGTGTGAGGCAACCCACTTGTAAGCTCAGAAAGGACACGGCCCTCTTCGAAGCCTTGGTTTTCCCAGGCGTAAAGCTAGAACTAGAACAAGATCAGACACACACACACACCTCCTGGTTGGGAGACCCCAGCGGGGTATTAGCAGCAAAAGCATTTGCAAATTGCCAAATGCCATCAAGTTGCTGGCTGATAGCATCATCCCATTGCCTTCCATACACACTTAACCACAAAGTTCCCAGAGTCAGTATCACCCCTATTTAGAAAGAGTGATACATTGAAAACCAATCAAGGTATTTCCAGGTCTCCCCGGAGCAATGTGCTTCTTGTCTCTGAGCTTTGGACAGGGTGCCTCTTCTACAATAACCCTCTCTCTCTCCTCCTGCCCCAAGCCCCGCACCTGTCTGTGTCCTGATTCTCATGCTCTTGCTGTTTAGATGCCCCTTCCCCCAGGCTCCCTTCCAGGGCAGGGGGACACCCTCGCCTGTCCTCTGTGCTCCCACGGTGCCCTGTATGACCCTCAGAACTTTCTTCACTAGCAGCTCCCACTTACTTTCGTGGTCTCTTAATCCACAGCCCCAGGAACTAGCAACCACTTAAAGGCAGGAGTTGAATCTTACTCCGTTTCGTTTCCCCAATATCTTCCACAATGCCCAGTGTGTAGTCAGGTGATACAGTACATGTACATAAAATATTAGAATATCTGTGTGTGTATATCTATATATGGCAGAGGCCACTTCCCAACTTAGAAAAACGGTCCTGATATGAATAGTACAGAAGAGACTCCACCAACATACCCCCAAGGGAAGTTTATCCATTTATAATTTTATGCCATTTAAGAAGAGGATGTGCGGGGGCTTGTTTAAGCCCTTCTTTTAAGAAACAAAACAAAACGAAAAAAAAAAACCCATTGGAGAGTATGTGGTGTTCTTACAGGTATAGACAGCCGTGCGGCTGCGAGCCCCTCGGGAGCTGCCAGGGAGACTTGGCTGCTGCCTGACTCGTCTTCTCTTCTGACTTGTCAACTCAACTGCTTTTAAGCAGGCTTCCTGAGAGGTGGGAGGAAGAGGAAGCAGATTTGCCAGGGTCTAAACTCAGAAAAGAAAGCCTGAATTAGCCAGAGCCTGGGCCGTTCCCACCACCTCCGGGAAGGCACACAGGAGACACACACAGGTGGAGGCGAGGAGGAGGAGGAGGAGGAGGAGGAGGAGGAGGAGGACGATGAGGAATGCAAACCCCACATCGGAGCACCAGGGAGGGGGCCCGGCGGGGCTGAAGACAGAGCAGAGGGTGATCATTCTCCTGATACACTGCCAGGGGCTCCCTCAGGGTGAAGCCCAGAGGCTCCCAGAGCAGGTGCCATCCCAGTCTGGACTGGAACCCAGGCTCCACCCTCCTCCAGCTGTAGGACCCCAGGCTGCGAACCTCGCAGAAAGCCAGTTTCCCATCTAGAGACGGCAATGGCCGTCTCAGCCTTGCAAGGTTGTTGAGACAATTAAACGAGCTCAAGGGTGCCCCAAGCCTGGCCCAGAACAGATGATTTTAAGTGTCGGTTCCACGTCTCCCCAGCCACTTGCCCTCGGCACAGCAGCCCCCTGAATCCAAAAGGAAATGCACTGGAAGAAAATAAGACACTGCCTCTGATAGCATTCTGAGGTGAGTAAAACTCCAGTGTGTCAGGTGTAATCACCATTATTGCCACGGGAGAAAACAGGATGGAAAACAGCAGGTATTACCGGGAAGGAAATTGCAGAGCCCGCTGGGTTAGTGCTTGTGCGGGCACACGGCTCACTCACACGTGTCATTTCATCGGACCCCCAGCACTACTGGTATTTCCTTCACTGTACAAAGGGGGAAACTGAGGCTCTACCATGGCACTGGCTTCCCCAGGGAGCCCCTGCTGGGACTCGGGGAGATTGGAAATGAACTCCATGTTCCTAGAATTGTGTGCTGTTTGCACCCAAAAACGGACACCCCCCCCCCACCACGAAGCCCCCTTATACCCTCCCTGCACTCTACAGTCGTTTCTAAATGATTAGAACAGGGGCGCCTGGGTGGCTTGGTCGGTTAAGCATCCAGCTTCGGCTTAGGTCATGATCCCACGGTTCACGAGTTTGAGCCCTGCGTCGGGCTCTGTGCTGACAGCTCGGAGCCTGGAGCCTGCTTCTGATTCCGTGTCTCCCTCTCTGTCTACCCCTCCCTCCACTTGCGCTCTGTCTCTCCCAAAAATAAATAAAGATAAACATTAAATAAGTAAATGATTCAAAAAATTCCAGTTGCACAGAAAATGAACTCAACCCAAACGAGGTACACGGAAAGGGTGTTCACGGGCCCCTATGCCCGGAAGGTGCAGGGCTGGCTCGGGCTTTGGGGATGAGTGGATCCAGGTGGATCAGTCAGGTGGAGGATACAGGGGTCACGGACTACTACAGGTCCTTCTCCCCCAGCCCCCCTGCCGTCAGCACCAAAGCGTGTACTTCCCCGAACCCTCCATTTTGGACAAAAGCGAGCGTTTACACCTCTGAGAATTGCCGCAGAGGAAGCCAACCTCGGGGCACACCCATCCCACCTGGGTCTCCTTCCAGACGTCAGTTCTCTGTCCTCCAGATCCTCCTGTGGCCCCTTCCCAGCCAAAGTCGTGTAGAGCTGATGCGGCCCGGGGTCTGATGGGGGCACCTCCGCATCTTTGTCTATGTTTTTTGTCTTGAAGTGCAAATGTTAGAAGCTGTTAGTGTTTGAGAGTTGTCTGCTGCTTTTCTCTATTTTTAGAGTGAACACAACCAACTTGGATAAACCATGTCAGTGGCCGTTTGAATTACATGCACACAGAGCAAGTAGGAACCACATTCGGGGAAGGGCACATGGGGGCTTTTTACCTTAATGAAAGCCACCATGGTCCTCTAGGGACACGGGAACATTGACCTAAGGACCCAAGAGCCTCTTGAGAAGAAAATGACTTAGACCCCAACCCCTAACCCTCTGTCTGGACACTGAGGGAACCAAGTGACGGCAGCCAGCAAGGGGGCCTATGAAGAGGCCCCCGTCCCCGAGGCGGCTGGCCCTGGGTGGGTTCTCTGCCTGGCCCCCCAAAGGGCACACATGTCGGGACTCAGTTCCTCTGAAGGCCTGATTTTCTTCAGTTCAGGGGAGAGGGATAGGAAGACCAGCTGTGGCCTCAGTTAGAAGCCATATTCCCAGATCAGTTTAACGGATGCTAGAAACTATTTCCAAAATTATACAGCGTTTGCCTAAAGTCACAGAGTTGTACTTTGTCTTTCGACCTCTGGTTTCCATGGGTACACGGAGTCAGAACCCCAACCGCAGAGACAAGTGAAGACACACATTGCACGGTGCCTTAGTATTCCAGCCTTGGCCCCCGTTTTGCTCTGTCTGATGCTTCCCCCTGGGCTGGGGGCAATAAGGACAGAACCCACAAAACCCCAAGGAGGAATAATCCCCTCCCAGGGAGCCGGCAGACCTAACCGACAACCTCACTTCTCATAGCTACACCCCAAGGTGTCTCTTCATGAAGCCCAGTGTTGAGGATAAAGCAGATTGAGAGAAACTAAGCAGCTAGTCCAAGGTTGCCCAGACTTGGTCGCCCCGAGCCTCAGGCCAGGTCCAGAGCCCGGGTGGCTTCTCACGTGTGATACCTGCTTCTAACTTGCTCTCTCTCAACTGATGCACAGTGAAAGGACAGGGAATGCCTTTACAAAATGTTGGGGTGTGTGACATTTCAAGAAATTGTGACATTTGCCAAACCATTCAGGAAATCAAATTTACGAAGCTGCTCTTAGCAATATTCTCCTGGGGTCTTCTGGGCCCCTCCCTTCAAGCTAAATTGAGAGTCCCTGCGGTGAATTCGCCCCGGGCTGGGCTTACCCGCCTGAGACCCCAGCCCCCTCTCCGGGCCTCCCCACGCAGACGGTCAGCTTCCCCCCTACACCCGCCCAGACAAGTACCTTTATACCATCCCGGTCCTTGCCATCTGGCCTCTGCCACTCTCTCTGTCCACTTCTTTTTTATTTTTTTTTTTTATTTTTTTTTTTTTTTTAAATTTTTTTTTTCAACGTTTATTTATTTTTGGGACAGAGAGAGACAGAGCATGAACGGGGGAGGGGCAGAGAGAGAGGGAGACACAGAATCGGAAACAGGCTCCAGGCTCTGAGCCATCAGCCCAGAGCCTGACGCGGGGCTCGAACTCCCGGACCGCGAGATCGTGACCTGGCTGAAGTCGGACGCTTAACCGACTGCGCCACCCAGGCGCCCCTGTCTCTGTCCACTTCTCTCCCCCTCCTCCGTCGTCGTGCCCCTCTGCAAATCCTCTCCATGCACACCCATAAACTCAGTTCCTGTTTTATAGGTCAAACCTAGTTCCCTAGGAGGGGGAGAAACCCCGCCCTGAAAAAATAGATACGTTTGCACCAGCATCATTAGGTGATAGTAGCTTTCCCTTAGCCCCTAAAATCCCTTTTCCTTCTCTGTGCGGAGGGAATGTTCCCTGAAGGGCAAAGACACCTGCTGGGTCTCAAGTAATGAGAGAGTAGAAAGGCCCTAACCCTTCCTCCTGGGGCTCTCCTGATCTGCTCGGCCCTGCTCCTGGGTATCTGGACCTACACACAGTCCTCCGGATGCGGAGCACGGCCTCTTCCAGTCCTTCCCTGGGCTCCCCTGCTCGTGCTGGGCTCCCCCTGCCAGCGCAGCACGGGCTCTGCCTCTTGCACACCCCAGAGGCAGGACACTCACCCGGGGCAGGGAAGCCAGGGAGGGCGCGTCCTGCACTAACTGATGGGCTCCCTGCAAAGGTCAGCTGGCTGTTACAGCCGCTGATGCCCACAGCTGGCAGACCCCCGCAGGGAATCCCCCTCTCAGAACTCGGCAGCCTTCTCGGGAAGGCGTGTGCTTCACAGATGCGACCCGGGCAAGGCCATCTGTCACACTCACTGCGTCCCATCCAGGCCTTCTCTCATTTGCCCTGAATGATTTTTTTTCCCCCACTTTGATTGGGCCTAAGGACACGTCAGGTGTAGACAAGAACAGGACTCCCGGGATCACAGTCTTCTCTGGCTCATCGGTGTGCTGACAGCCGACCGGGCCCAGCCCAGACCCGAGTCCCCCCGTGCCATGGAAAAGCACAGACATGAAGAGGGACTTGAGCTGCACGCTCAACCCCAACTCTTCTGGCCACATGACTTGAGCCAGTGTCTGCATTTCCTTTCTCCCATACTCTGCACTTCTCTGAGTCTGCTCCAAATCAGAATACACCCCTTCACCCAGACGTTCCCCCCGGAAATGGTCACAAACATCACAGGAAGGCTGTCTTTTGCTTGGAACACATTAATATCTAACATTTAAACAATGGCTCGTATGGCTCTTAATCTGACTTAATACTCGTAGCAGCCCCAGGAGGTCAATGTGTCTGTCCCCATTTGACAGATAAGGGACTGAGGCTCAGATTAAAAACTTGGCCCAAGGTCTATTCCGGAGTGAGAGGGCCAAGGCTCAGACACTGACCTCGACCTTCCAGGTGCAGCTGTCCTTGAATTGTCACCTCACACCTGCAGGGGGAGTGGGGCACGTCTCTCCCAGTTCGCTGACCCCCCAGGAGGGGGTCTGCCCAGATCTCCTTCCGGTGCCCCTCCCCCTTCCCTGGCTTCTTGTGCTTTTTGATTTCAACCTCAAACCTGAAACTGTTCACTGAGGACCCTGCTCAGTGTGCTGGAGAACGTTACCCAGAGCGCAAGGACAATGGGAAGTGACTGAGTGCGTGCCTCCCCGCAGGTGGCCCTCAGCCAGGATGGGGGGGCGAGGGGGTGTCAGGGTAG
Source organism: Puma concolor (assembly GCF_028749965.1). NCBI lineage: Eukaryota > Metazoa > Chordata > Mammalia > Carnivora > Felidae > Puma > Puma concolor. The sequence continues at coordinate 7,627,232 of NC_141684.1, forward strand.
AGCCCTCCAGGGCAGTCACCCTCCCTCTCCAGAGCTGCACCAGGGGTCAGGCCGTGGTGCCCTCCTCAGGACTTTGCTGAAATCATGCCTTTACTTGGTTCCTTCCCTTCCCAGGCAGGCTTGCCTCCTGACTCCTTTACTGGCTTCTCCTGGGAGCATTTTCCTAATAAATCACCTGCACACGAGTCCTTGACTCAAGGTCTGCAACTGCAGAACCTTGAGCATTGGTGCATTTGTGCATTTGTGTCCCTAAACCCCCTCACCCCAGAGCCCCTTCATGGGTGCTGGCAATATCGTCACAAAGGAGGCACGGTCAGACTGGACTGCCTCTCCCCAAATCAGAGGCAACCTCTTCTCTGATCCAGATCCTCAGGCTTTCTGTGAAATTACAGTCTAAAACATTACAAAAAAATCATTCTCCACAGAGCCTAAAAGGGGCTGGGAAAATCCCCATGATTCCTGCCCTCCCCCCCCCCGGCCACCTTTATAGCATGATACACAACGTCCTCGATAATTGTTCTCAAGGACTCACAAATAATCCTATTTTCCCTCAAATTCCACCTCCCCTGCAGGCTCATGCTGGAAGTCTCTCCACCAGAGCTTTGACTGTGGCTCCAAAAAAACACCCCGGTCAGAGTCAGACGAGAAGCTGTTATCTCAAAGCTGTTACATCTTGATGTGAATGAAATACCAGTCTCTTCATCTATAAAACAAAGATAATGCCACAATTTGGCAGAGTGAAGATATATGATGGCAGAATGTAGGAGAGGGGGCTGAAGAGGGCTACCAGAATCTAAGGATTGACGCTCGTCACAGGAGGCGCCTGGGTGGCTCAGTCAGTTCAGCGTCTGACTTCGGTTCAGGTCATGATCTCGCGGTTGGTGAGTTCAAGCCCCACCATCGGGCTCTGTGCTGACAGCCCAGAGCCTGTTTCAGATCTTCTGTTTCCCTATCTCTTTGCCCCTCCCCTGTTTGTATTCTCTCAAAAATAAATACACTTAAAAAAAAAAAAAAAAGACGTTCCTCAGGATGACATTTCACCAGGGACACTGAAGGCCAGCGCTGTTTCCGTGCTTTCCAGATGTGGAGCGTGAGGCTGGCTCAACCCAGCGAACCAGTGACAGTTCTTCCTGCTACAAGGAACAGAGTCATGACAGCACAGGCAACGAGGAAGTGTATCCATCCAGATAACCAAAGTCCCAAGGTAGGTTTTCCAGACCTGGTTAAGTCACAGTCTAGTGACCTCATCAAGGACCCCAAGATCTCCCCTTATTCCCAACACCTCATCTTCATTCTGATGGCATGTCCCTCCTACTAGCTACCCTCATGGTCACAAGATGGCCAACAGCACCAGTCAGTAAGGAAACGCAAATTAACACCACAGTGGGATCCCGCACACTTGTATTCCAATGGAGAAAATTGTGAGAATCGACCCTTGCCAGGGTTGGTGAAGAGGTGGGGGAACGGAACGTTCACACACCGCTAGTGAGGCTGTAAAATGGCACAAGCACTTTGGGAAACAATGGGCGGTTTTTTTCAAAAAGTGAAACATATGCACACCATGTGACCCAGCCACTCCACTCCTAGGTGTTTACCCAAGACAGATGACAGCATACGTTCACGCAAGGACTTGTGTGTGGACGTTACACAGCTTGACCTGTATAGCTGAAAGCCGGAACAAGCCAAACGCTTGGTCATCAACAGTTGAATGGATAAATGCATCGTGGTACGTTCATACAATGAAATATCACCCAGCAATGAACAAGAATGAATTGTTGATACACCCAACAGCATGGGCGAATCTCAAAGCAAGTCTGCTACACGAAGGAAGACGGGCAAGACAGAGCACTTACTGTATGATCTGTTTACGCAAAAATTGAGAAAAGGCAAACTAATGTAGGGTAACGGAGAGCAAATCCGTGGTTGGCAAGGGAAAGATGACAGGAAGGAGCAGGAGAGAAAAATGACAAAGGGGCAGAAAGAAACGTTTGGGGTGATTCATATGCTTGCTATCTTGATTGTGGTGATTGCTTCCCAGTGTATACATATGTCAAAACTTATCAGATTGTATGCTTTAAATATGTGCTGTTCACTAATGCCAATTATGCCTCAGTAAAGCTCTCTTTTTTTAAGCTACTTGAGCAACATCGAGCATGGGAAAACACCACCAAATATAGAATGGTTTACCAGAGGTCAAAAGCAGTTCACCTCCACTTGGAAAAACCCACTAGACTATTTTGGTGACAGACCAAAGGACACCTCTCTGGTGACCAGAAAGACTGTGGCTAATTGTGCATCTGTGTCCCTAAACCTTATTTATTGTCTACCGTCGGCCATTCATGTGCTAGATGCTGGGGACAAACAATGAAGGCCCTGCCCTTGGTAGCCCAAACTCCAGCAGAGAAAGTCCACGAGAAACGACAACAAAACAGCATTCACACTCTCTCCCGAAAGCACGATGTCTCAGCCCGACGCACTGACCAATTTTGTTTCTCTGAGTCTCCGTTATTCTTGTGGCGGCCACCCAACCCCCTTGAGGAATGCATCCTTTAATGATTAGCTACAGTCAAGTCATTGTCAGCAAAGATTATTTGACGCTCTCTTTCTTCACATCACAGGACACGTAGCTGTCATAGTGTGAACACATCACCCACATCTTCTACTGTTCCCTTTTTGTATCCACCTGGCCCCCCATTAGTAGATTGGGAGCAGGTATGTACAGTGAAATGCGTTGGGGTCACACACCTGGATCCTGACCCTTCTCATCACTACACCATCATAATCTTGGGAAAGTAATATCCCTCCCCGATTCTCGAATCTTCCATCCATACCATGAGAATAATACATAACTTCCAAGATTAATGCGAAGGTGGCTAAGAGATGATCCCTATGAAGAACCGAGTACAGTGCCTGACACGCAGTAGGTGCTCAGTAAATTGAAACTACCAATATAATAATAATGGTTCAAAACCAAGCTCTATGATTCATCAGCATCACGCCCTTGGGCAAGTTATGTCACAGCCGTCATGTCGGTTCCTCCTTGGAAATGTGAAGGTTACGATGCTTATTTCACAGGCTGTATGTCAGGCTCCCCATGAGAGCTGGGTCAGAGATTCGTTACATTAGCACAAAGGGAGTGCTTGCTAATTGCCAAGCGATGGGCTTGGTGTTGGTGCAATTGGGATGGGAAAACAGAGACATAGTCTCTGGTCTCCGAGGGCTCAGAAAGCATACGCAGCAAAGTATGCTGTAGTAAGAGAGAAGCAAGTTTTGCAAATGCGAGCATAGAGAGGCACTTCTCCTAGGAAGAGGAAAGCTTTCTGGAGGCTACATTAGCTGAGCCAAGGCTAGAAGAACCCGCCAGGCTTATCCAAGGACAGGGGAGAAGAAGTGTCCTCCAGGCGGGTGGCCAGCAGGAGCTGGGCACGTCAGAGAGCCGCACATCACCCAGCACGGGGGCTGAGACTTAGGTGGCACGCCCATCACCCTGCGGGACCCCCGAAGGCACCAGGCAGGCTGGTCTCCCTCCCGCCTCTTCCCCATGCCATTGCTCCTGCCAGCCGCTGGCACAGAGCTGCGCCCGTGGCAGAATTGGCCCTGTCACCACTTCCAGACTGACCCGTGTGCAAGAATCCCCGTGGATGTGACAGCCCTCCTCCTGTCAGGCCCTCCAAAGTGACTCCCTGCCCCGAGCTGACACTGGCTGGTGACAATTACAGGGTAAGAGTGACTCCTCCTCACCGTGGGGCTTTCAGATCAGCGCTATTGTCCTTCTGGAACATGTATATTTCCCTGTGTCCTCCACAGCCCTGTGACTTCCAGCCCCTGATCAGTCGCAGGATCCTATTTTTGCTGAAGAGGCTGGGCCAGGACAAAGGTCCTAGATGGCTTTCTTTTGCTCCCTCCCAGTTTCCTTTGTTAGGCTGTCCTGTCCCCACCTGACACCCCCAAGATGGCTGATTCCCCATGACAAATTGGGAAGGAGGGGACGGAGGCAGCCAGCGCTATGGAGCCACTGTGCGTGCTGATAAGTTTGTGACAATTTGCTACATGGCAACAGAAAACTAACACAGGCTGTCAGGTGGAAATGGACTTTGTGTTTAGAGGAGGAAGAAAGGAAGGAAGGGAGGGAGGGACGGAGGAAAATCGAAGGGCACAGTGAACAAAATGTGAGAGAAGGCAGTGCCATGTGGGATGAAGGCAGAGGCAGAGGGAGGCGGGGGCCAGCTCGCGTAGAGACTTGGTAGGCATAGCAAATGTTCAGTGCAGGTGCAATCGGGGATTTCTGGAAGTCCTTCAGTGGGTGAGTGATGAGATCCGATTGATGTTTTCGAAAGAGCACTCAGGTGCTGTGTAAAGAACAGATTAGATCCTAGAAAGTGATAGAGGCACCATGGAGACGAGTGGGGATGGCTGCGAGAAGCGAAGGGAGCTGGAGGGGTGGGGGGCTCACGTGGCAGCCGGGAGAGGGAGAGAAGCGGGCGGATTCAGGATCTCTCTTCGGGAGGGCGCCCACCGGCCTCACGTGTGGGCTGGGCGTGGGGTGAAGCGTTCAGATGCACTCAACATGATTCCCGGGACCTGGGCTTCCGCAGCTGGGAGAAGATGGTGACAGTCACAGAAATGGCAAAAAAAAAAAAAAAAAAAAAGGGAGGGAGGAGCAGCTTTGGAGCCAAGGTGGGAAAAGTAAGACTTTTTTGCGGTCTGGAGCTGAGGTGCCCATTAGTCATCTAAGTAGAGATGTCAAGGAGCAGGCTTCAGGATGTTAGTGCTAGAGATAGAAATTTGGAAGTCATTACCGTGAAGATGATGTTTAACGGCGTGGAAGCGGATGAGGTCACGTAAGGAGAGAACGACGACCCAGGACGGAGCCGTGGGGTGGTCCGACAGTCAGACCCAGGGCAGGGGAGGGGGCCCGGCAGAGGAGAGGGATGGAAGCAGCCTGGGACGGGAGGAGGAAGAGCTGGAGTGTGAGTGAAGCCAGAGAAGCTTCAAGAAGAAGTAACCAGCCACGTGACCGTGACTAGCAAAGAAAGGGGCAGGCAGGGGAGAGGCCCCGGTCCCGCCAGCTCGGGGTCTGACGGCAACCAGGCAAGGCAGATGCTGTGGGTGGGGTTAGGGCTTCAGCCCAAAGGGAGTAGGCAGCAGAGGAGAGGGCAGGTGAGGAGGTAGGAGGACACGGGAAGGGACCCCATGAAGGAGAGCAGAGGACAGCGCAGAAGCCAGCGTGGACGTGGCGGGGGGGGGAGGTATCACAACACGAATCATCCAAGGACAGGAGTAGAGTCCATGACCCAGACCGCAGCGGAAGTGACAGAAGTGGGGACCGCCACCCGCCGACACAGGGGGAAACAAGGGCAATGCAGAAGCAGGTTCGGGGGCACCTGGGTGGCTCACCTGGTTCGGTGCTTCACTCCTGATTTCGCCTCGGATCGCGATGCCACGGTTCGTGAGTTGGAGCCCCGCATCAGGCTCTGTGCTGACAGTGCTTGGGATTCTCCCCCTGGCCCTCCCGCTCGCTCGCTCTCTCTCACTCTCAAAATAAATAAATAAACATTAAAAAAAAAAAACACACAGCAGGTTCAGAACGAATGCCATTTGGGAGCTAGGACACCAAGGATGTGGCCTAGAAGCATGTGGTGGCCAAACGGAGGTTCCAGAGATGGCGGGAGCACAGGACCACGGCCCGGGGGGCAACCGTGAATGCAGGCGAAAGAACAGGAGATAAGCACGCATCTCCGTGTTCACTTGTTTGCTTCCTCACCCTTCCCCCTCCGGAATACACACTCTCTAAGATCAGGACCCGAGTCTCGTTGTGTCCTGTTCCCCCGGCATGTTGATATGCACTCAGCAAATACTCCCGGAACAAAAAGGCATGCGAGGTTCCTAACTGGGGCCCGGCAGGTGGGAGCTGGCCTGCCCTTTGGGGGCTCGCTCCTACCCCACGCCTCTCCCTCATTTACAGTCTCTGAGGTTTACACACAGAGCCCTGGGGCTTGCGCAGGCGGTGACAGACAAGGGCCGCGGGAAATTTACAGCACAAACAGAACAGAAACACTGCCTGCAGGATCAGGAGACCCGGGTTCACATCCCAGGTCTGAACCTGATTGTCGCTTTGACCTTGCGGTGCCCCCCTCCTCCCACACTGCCCACCCCCCCAGCCCACCCCCCCACCCCCGCCCTCCCGCCTCAGGGCTGTGTCACCTGTAAAAAGTGAGGATTGGATTGTGTTCCAAACCTTTCTTTTTGAAATCAGCAGAACCCCTGTGACCAAACCTTTAGGGCTGGTCTGAGATATGAAAGACATCAAGGGGGGCTGGTCTCCGAGGCTGATGGAGCCCCAGAGCTCAGCCACATCCAGGCCCCCAGGCGGCCGCTCAGGGCCCCAGGGCACCTTTGCCCACTAGCGGTCCAGACTCCCTCTGTGTGCGCCTCCTGGTGGAGATGCCCGGTAGGTGCAGCCCCTTCCGGGTCGCTCGGCCTTCCCAAAGAGACCATCTCCTGGTGATGGAGCTCAAGCCCAAGGCCCTCTGGCTGGGATGTTGCTGTCTCCGTGATCCTGATGGATGCTGACAGCAATTAGCGGAGAGAGAGATTTCCCTGCAGAAAGATGGGAACATTTATTAAGCACTTCATGCCAGGAGGCAGAACACAGCACAAAATTCATTAGTACTTAGGGCCCCGGCAACCCCCCACTTTCACCCAAGGGCTAAAGGAAAACCTAAACTCCATAAATAAGGGCTCCCAGGGCCTTTTAAATCTTGGCTTGCACCAGAGTGGGATTTCCATCTCTCTAATTTGCCGTCTTATTCCCTGGGCATGTCAAGACTGATATGAGTTTGGGGTTTTTTTTTATTAAATCAAGCACCTGTCAGGAGGAAGTTTACTTCACCATCAATGACGTGGCCCACCAGCCATCAGCAGGTATCTGACCTCAGCCACTTCAAGCGCTTTCGAAAGGGCTGCCTCCCTTGGTTCCCTTAAGGCTTAATTTTCTTAACAAATCACATTAGGGGTTCTTAGCATATCACAATGCTGGCACCTCACGTCTCTGCCTGTCATCGTTTCTTCCCCACTCACGCGGTGTTTGGGAGTTCTTCCAGGAACGGGTACCGAGCACCTTCCATGTAGCAGACTCCACGCCGGGCCCTGGGAATACAGAGCTATTTTACTCCTGTCTAAAGGGTCCCTGCCCCCAAGGAAATCTCAGTCTTGGGGTGAGGGTGGGGAGCTTTGCTGGCACCACGGCCTGTTGAGCCAGGATACAGGAGGGAAGCCTAATCCAGTCTCAGAGCAAGACACCTGAGGAAGGGGCAGCCCAGTGAGGAAGGGTATTTCCAGGGCTGGGAACTGCATGTGCAGAGTCGCGGAGGAGGACGAACAAACAGGACGGGCGTAGGGCCCTGCACGTTTGGAAAGGCTGGGAAGTGGCAGACAAGTGAATGCAGAGACAAAGGAGGCCAGTGACTTAGGCAGGGGACGGGTCATGAACTCTTGGAGGCTCTAGCTGAGAGATTTGAACTGTAGCCTGGAGAGAAAGGGGAATCGCAAAAAGCCGAGCTATGCCAGTCGCCACCAATATTTTTACGTGGCAATAATAATTTCTTAGTTGCAAGTAACAGAAACTCAACTCTAACCTGCTTAAATAAATTCTGGAGCTTTTCTGGCTTCAGGCATGGATGGATCCAGGTGCTCAAGCGATCCCATCAGGACTCAGTCTTCCTGTGTCTGTACTGGCTTCAGTGTCAGACAGACCGTCGTCACATGGTGCCTGCTGGCAATTCCAGTCTAACCCAACAGCCGGTATTAGCAAACACTATTAACTGCTCCCTTGGTCCAGACGGGATCCTAAATAATTTCTAAACATCTAGTCGTTTAAACCTCTCAATGACACCACCAAGTGGGTGCTATTTTAACCCCTTTCCATAGATGACAAAGTCGAAGCACTGAGAAGTTAAGCACTGGACCCGAAGTCACACGGCTACAAAATGGCAAAATTGGAATAAGAACCCAAGATTGCTGCCACAGTCCACACAAATTTACCAACCCCTTATCCACCTCCCTACGTGAGCCTCACGGCTTGGAGTCCCAGCAGAAAACCCCTCTTCCTGGGGCGCCTGGGTGGCTCAGCCGGTTAAGCATCTGACTCTTGGCTGCGGCTCAGGTCATGATCTCACGGTTTCGTGAGTTTAAGACCCGTGTCGGGCTCTGAGGTGACAGTGCGGAGCCTGCTTGGGATTCTCTCCCTACCTCTCTCTCTCTCTCTCTCTCTGCCCCTTCCCCACTCATGACGTCTGTCTCTGTCAAAATAAATAACTAAACTTTATGAATTTTTTTGAAGTTTGTGTATTTTTGAGAGAGAGGCAGACAGACAGAGTATGAGTGGGCGAGGGGCAAAGAGAGAGAGGGAGACACAGACTCCGAAGCAGGCTCCAGGCTCCGAGCTGTCAGCACAGAGCCCGACGCGGGGCTCGAACTCACGGACCGTGAGATCATGACCTGAGCCGAAGTCGGACGCCTGACGGGCTGAGCCACCCGGGGAACCCCTAAATAAATAAACTTTAAAAACGGAAGGAAGAAAATCCCTCTTCCTGCCTATTCCATCCTAAGACCTGGCTCATCTTAAGACCTAAGACCTCATCGGACTGGCTTGGGATCGACACTCACCCCCAAGCTAACTGCTAAGTCCAGAGAAGCAGGATTTGGCAGCTGGCCAGACCTGGGCTCTTCCTGCCCCCAGGAGGGTGAGGTAGCCTGTCCCAAACCTCATGAGCTGAGAGCGAGAGGGCTGCTGTCTGGAGGAAAGTCTGGGGGATGTTACTGAAAAGTAAGGGTTGCCAGGCCCCCAAATACATGGATACCAACAGCACCACAAATAGTAATAATGCCCTTCGCGCCCACGTCCCGCATGACCTTGAAAAAGCACTCTCTCATTCGTCGGCACTCTGGTCTCCGGGACAGCCCTGGGGGACGAGAGGCGATGGGGTCCGTGTTCCAACTACGGAGCCATGTTCGGAGCAGGAAAACATCTCTCCGGGGATCACGGTGAGGAGAAGCAGCCCCAGAACAGAGTCCTCCTCGATGCCACCTGCCTCCCTGAGTCCCACGACCGCAGCCTCCAAGGCCCACGGTCTGCCCGCTTCTTCCTCACGGGAAGGAGGCAAACGACATTGTGGCGGCCGAGACTGGGATGGCCCCTGGATTTGTCACGTCTGAAGTTTCTTCGAGGACGATCCCCTGACTTGTGTTTCTTCGGTGTGATTCGGACAGCACCGGCAGGGCCGAGCACACGGTCAGAGCCCACGAGGTGCACACTGAGTTGAACTGAATGAGACAGGTCACGGACTTCTGCCCCCGCCCTGCCGGCTCCCGGTGTGCTGGCGGTCGCCTCCACGAAGCCCTCCAGACCTGCATCCGGCCGGCTCACCGTCATGAACGCACAGGGATCAGTCCAGGCAGCTCATTACTCTCTGTGCAGCCACACAGGCCCAGGTTCCAGTGACGGCGCCCCGTGTCGGGCAATTACTTCACGCACGCGTTCCAGAGCTTTCCTGAACGCCCGGGAGCAGTAGGCACTCAGTGGGACACAGCCGGGGATAAGACAAATAATACGAGCTCGGAGCTCATGTCCCAGTGTGGAGGATACAAACAAACCAGTATATAAACACCACTCCAGGGGCCCCTGGGCCCCCGGGTGGCTCCGTGGAGCGTCCGACTTCGGCTCAGGTCCTGGTCTCGCAGTTCGTGAGTTCGAGCCCCACGTCGGGAGTGAAGGAGCCGAGCCCACAGAAGTGCCTGCACAACATCGGGCGAATGAGCGAGGTGAAGTCGCTGTCATTCCTCCCCTTCCCTACCCTGGCTTAACACGAAGGATGTCTCACGGACGGGGTGAGGGCAGGCCCAGGACTAGAAACAGTGTCTCTGTGCTACCTTCCAGGTCTGTCTCTGCTCCTGCCCTGTCCCCCTTCTCCAAGGGGGAGAAAGGCTGATCTGGTTGGACAATGGGCCAAACTTGCCAGCGAAGATTCCAGAGTCGGGACAGAAAACCTCTCCTTCCTCCACCTTCTGAGAGTCCAGAAGGACAGGAGCTAAGGTGGACCCTGAGCTTGGCCTCATCGTCCCTTCCTCTCCCTTGAGGATTTCTCTTCCTCAGTCAGGTGCCCTGAGCCCACTCAGAGCTAGGTACTGTGCAGACAGCCTCTCTGCCTCTGTCTCTCTCTTTCTCTCTGTCTCCCCCTCTATCTCCCTGCTTCCTTTTTCTCCAGGGGCGATGCTCTCTCTGTTCTGCTTTGCTCACGGAGGCAATAAGGCAACGTGTTAAGGGCTCCAGAGCCAGACTGCCAGGTTCAGCCTTCTAGCACTTGCTGTGTGGCCTCCCCACGTGGCTTAGCCTCGCACATCCAGTTTGCTCTGTCCATCCAACAGGCGCATAACAATGATTTTCATTTCAAAGGGTAGTGGAGAAGCAGCTCAGAGACTGCTGCGTACATGAAACAGCTGTTTTCGTAGCTCGGGCTACTCTAGGCTGTTTCTAGTAGCTCGGGGTAAGGAAGCTTCTTAGACCATTAAGATGGCCTGAACAATCTCTTCATTTACCAGCCCTCCGCACCGGGCTTTGTGTCGAAGGCTCAGCTAACAGGGACAGGTTCTTGTCCCTTCTGTCTTCTGGGCCTGCGCCCGGCCGTCCTTCCACTGTTCCTGTCTATTCCTGGCCATGATCTCATTGAAAGGCACCCCAGTCTCACCCCGATGTCTGACACAAGCCTTTGGCTCTGTGATTGCAAACGTTTGGCTGTGATTTTCTCTCCTGTTGGGAAGAAATGCCTTCTCCCTCCTGTCTCCGCCCTGACAAGCAGCGAGATAGAAAAAACAATTGCCTACCGGCTTCAGACAAGGCCCCCAAAGCTGTTAGGAGCTGCCTCCCCTCCCCCACCCCCACGCCTGTTCCCCTGGCTTTCCCCGGCCCGAGCTGGGGAGGGGAGATCCAACCTCTAACCCTCCTCGGGCTGCGGCATTGACTGAATTAATCAGAGAGGCAGACGGCAGCCATTCAGCCTGAAGGCCACCTGTGTTCCAAATCTGAAAATCCATTCACTCGGGAAAAGCAGAGAGTCCCATGGGAGTCGAGGGATTTCAGTTCGCTGAACACTGCTTTGGGCAAATAAGCAATTTTATTTCCTCTCCCCCACCCCCTTAAAAACATCAATGAAGTGTTTTGTGGTGTTGCTGACAGCACATGTCACTTGGAAGCTGGAAATAAAATCTTCTTTGAGCTATTTATAACTGGCAAATGGAAGGCAATGGAAAGGAAACTAAGACTAGAGCTGAGAATGGGGGTGGGGGTGGGCCGGAGCTGGGGGCCAGGCCCCACTCCCGGCTATGAGCTCAGCCTAAACTGCTCAGAGCCCCGGGACCCTGATTCTCCTGCCCCGCTGCCCACAGAGGGAGGGCGATGAGAAGCGTGTGGACAGACGAGCTGGGGCGGACGGGGGGCACACCACACGCTTTGCGAGGACAAGCAGTGCACTTTGTAAACTGCAAAGTGCCCCTGCCAGTGACACGTCTCGAGGAAACTGAGGAACTCTTTTTCTCGAAGAAGGTGAGCCCAAGGATTCCTGATTCTTTTTTTCTTTTTAAAGAAAACATCGAAATCCAGATTTTTCCGTATAATCTTTCACTTTGTGCTTTCTCCAGCTAAGTCGGAGCTTTTAAAATCGGTTAAACAACACCGACGGGCTGGATTCAGGAGAATCCAGGAGATTCAGGAGACCGAAGGTCCCCCCCTTGGTAAATCGTGTTCTAGCATCTCCTGGTGAGATGTTTGCATGGCCGCTCAAGGAGAACCCAAATCCAGGGTCATGACTTCTTCAGGTCCAAACCTGAGTGATCGCGGCTCCCTCTCGAGCCAACAGGTGCGAGCATCACCCCACCCGTTCACCAGAGCCGGGAACCTGAGCCTACCACCTACCCCTCCTCCCTTAGGTTCCGTCCCATTGCATAGTTCTGGAATTCCCATCCATTACCCCGGGGGCCTTGCCTTGATTCAGCCCCTCCCCGCTCTGCCTGCTCCTTGCCCACCTCTGCCGAGGTCATTACCACAGCCGCTAACTGGACCCCGCCACCAGGCTTTCCCTTTGTGCGGACACAGCCTCAAGAGCGATGGCCGTGCCTCTGGTCTCTGCCACACCCAGGGGACAAAGGAGGCCAAGTCCCCTCACTTCCTTGAACCTCAGGTCTCAAACAGGCTCCAGTTCTCATCAGAGATCCTACAACACCAGGAACTCTGGACCCCACTCAGGTCCCCAGGGTCACTAATCGGATCAGCATCACTTCTCCTTCCTGGGGAGGGACGAGTGGGTCGTAGGTATGGAGGAAGGTGCCAGCAGTGCTCCTCCCAAATCTTTCCCTCCTGGGAAGTAGGATTTCCCTTTCCCCCTACGGAAACACGACGAGTGGGGAATAAGAGTTCCCATGCAACACAGCGATTCGTTATTGGCAGCAAGACAGGTAAAGAATCGCTTACCCCTTTCAGACAAGCCCCAAAGCTGTTTAGGGTACCCCCGACAACCTTGCCCTCGTCTGCACGGTTCTTGCCACGCTTGAAGAATGCAGCTGTTGGGGCGCCCAGGGGGCTCAGTCGGCTGAGCATCCGACTCTTGATTTCAGCTCAGGTCAAGATCTCACGGCTCGTGAGTTAGAGCCCCACATGGGGCTCTGTACTGATAATGCAGAGCCTGCTTGGGACTCTCTTTCTCCCTCTCTCTGCCCCTCCCCTGCTCTCTCTCTCTCTCTCAAAATAAATAAACTTAAAAAAAAAGTTAGAGTACGCTCAAACAACTCTTCTCTCGTTTGCATGGTTCTTGCCACGTTTGAAGAACGCAACCGTTCATTTAATGTCCTCAGCTCCCCCTACTAGCCCCGAAGCTTCCTGAGGGCAGGAGCTGTCTCTCCTGTGTCCTAAGGGCTCAGTTCCCGGCCGAGGTGCTGGCACATTGCCGGGCTCAAGAAACGCTTATGCAAGTGAACTACATCTGGTGACAGGAATACCCTCAGCCACCCGGTCCCCACGATCCCTCCAGACCCCCTTGCCCCGCGCCAGCCTCCACTTACAGGGTCACCCCATGACACCCGACCCCCGTGTCGGGTCTGGGCGGTCCGGGGTCTTCAGAGCAGGACCGGCCCCTGCCTCACAGACAGTCCCCTGCTCTGAATGTGCCTGACGCACGGCCCGTGTTCCTGGCCACACCATCGCCCCAGCACTTGAGGGCCAGCAGGGCGCCACGCCACAGAAGAGGGGCTCGAACGGCCTGCAAATTGCCAGCAAAGCGATTCCGCTGCCACCCCTCATCATGTGACAGACAACTGTATCTCTTTACAGAGGAGTAGACAAAGGCCCCAAGAGAGACACGTCATCCGAGCCAGGGGTATGGAGTTCGTCGGAGAGAGAAAGAGCATTCCCCCAGAGGGATGGACGGACAGCTGAGCTGGTGACACGCTGCAGTTTGGAAACAGACAAGCCCCCGAAACAGAAAGACAAGGCCAGGGCAAGATGAGGGGGTAGTGCACAGAAGGTTACCTGCCGGAAGTTTCCGTGAGCCTGCCGTGCTGGCAACGTAGGGTAACGAATAGAGAAGTGGCCTCAACCCATACGGCTGACTTACCATGAGATCCAGGAAAATAACCTGAATTTCCCCAAGCCTACACTTCCTTCTCTATTGTGACAGTTGAATTAGGACCAACTCTTGGCACCCCCAGTGCCAGCCCTGCATCCCCCTCTTTGCCACACCCTGGCTTCAGCTTAACCGCGTGCCCTGCCCTGGTCCATGGGGTGTTAGCTGTCACAACAGGAGCAGAGACAAAGTGAGCCTGGCTGCCATCGTGCTGGCTTCTGTGCTCCGGTGATCCACCGTGACCCGAGCGTCCCCGCGGGAGCTGCCGTCCCTCTGGCCCAGAACCCGGACCTGAGCCCGACCCGCAGGCTGAACCAGAACCTCCAGCAGAGCACAGCCCAGATCGGCCTGGCCATCGTACACCCAGTCCCCGGGAAGGCCGGTGAACACGGGATAAATGCCGTGGCCGTATGTCGCTGGGTGTCACGTAGCAAAAGACACTGAAATACTCATCGGTGGGGGCAGCCCAGTTCTGGTGAACTCGTGGCGCCATGCTCTGAATCCGAAGTCATGACGTTGGTGAAAGTCTCGGAGGCATTACCACATAGGCCAAAGGGGGTTGTTGATCCTGTGTTGGGTAAGTAATCCAAATATGTCTTCAATGGGGCAAAAGAGGGAAATGATTCCATGTAATCATAAAAGCAAAGTGAACTATGTTATCCCACCCCCCCAGTTCAGCCTTCTTGTAGAGATGTGCCCGTGTCACTTCTCTGGAGCGAGCGATAGTCACTCTAGAGCCCCACGACCGCCACCCAGCCTCCACTCTTCCAGCTTCTTTAGAACCCAGCTGCCTGCATTCCTGGGCCCACGAGCCTCTTTACAGCAATCGCTCCAACGTCTGTGTTCATCCTCACATCTCTGACTCTGCTTCTCCCGCCTCCCTCTTTCCTTATAGGGATCCCTGTGGTTACATCAGGCCCACCGGGATAATCCCAGATAATCTTCCCATCTCAAGCCCCCTAATTTAATCACACCTGCAAAGCCTCTTCTGTCATTGAGGACATACTCACGGGTTCTGGGGATTAAGACGTGGACATCTTTGTGTGGAGTATTATCCTGTCCGCCACAGTGAGTTTCTGACTCCCATCTTAGAAGCGCAGAATTCGGAAACCAGGAAAGGATCCAGAAGAAGGAAAGGATATGGACCGTCACGAGCACTGTTCACATATTTCACGGTTTTCCCTTCTGGTCACGTGGTAATATGGTACATCTCAGCCCCTCCTGGAAAGCCGCCATCCCCTGTGATTTGCTCTGGTCATCGAAAGTGTGATTTGTCTGCGCTCTCTCTTCCCTGTCCTGGCAGTTGGTGGCCCCCAGGGCAGCCTGAGTCCCAGAGCGAAGCAGACCCCCAGATATCCCATGATGGACACAGAGACATTAGTGAGAAATAAATTTTGTTGTTTCCAACCACTGAGATTTGGGGGCCTAACCGAGATCGTCCCAGCATTCAAAAGTTCAGGGCGGCCGGGAGCATGTCCAGCACAAGACTCCGTTGTGATTCTATGTCCCCAGGTATGTCCCTAAAGACTCCCATCCATTGGTCCCGAATGAGCTGTCTTGGCCAAGGCCCAACAACAAAGAATCCAGGGATCAGAGTTCAAACTAAGACTTTCTAAATCCCGCTAAGTACATCCCTCTCGTAACTCTCTGAATGCATGCGCACGCACGTGCACACGGAGAGAACAAAGCCAGCGTGCTCCCAGAGAAGCTGGCCCTTTGCGCCTTCTTCCACGTGCCCAGTCGCTTGCACAACCCCAGGCCAGAAGAGCCAGTGCGGTGCAGAATGGGGCTGCAGCAGGGAAACAGCAACATTGACTCTAACTCACTAGGTCACTCGGAAGGCATAAATGGGGACGAGGATCTAAGCCGACGGATGCGGAAGAGAGATGCCCAGCCAAACGAAGAGACCTGACGGGCTGGTTATAATTGTGTCGGCCACAGCTCCTTGGCCCCAGGAAATGTTAGAAGACAGAAACCCAGACAGCCTGAGTCCTGGTGAGGCAAGCTAGTTAAGGGCCAGGAAAATCCTCCCCCACATATGTACTCACTAGAAAGGTCTTCGCTGGTGACGGCTATTTGCCAGAGAGCCGGGCCTGGAAGACAGCTTGAAGGAAAGGGAGAAAACTATGGTGTGCGGGGGTGTGATTTGGGGGCCTGCATGTGGCACGGTATGGGTTGGGATGGATAGGGAAAACAGAACACAATTTGTCTTAGAAGTAAGTCCAGGGGCACCTGGGTGGCTCAGTCGGTTAAGCGTCCGACTTCGGCTCAGGTCATGATCTCCCAGTTTGTGAGTTCAAGCCCCGCATCGGGTTCTGTGCTGACAGCTCAGAGCCTGTGTCTCCCTCTCTCTCTCTGCTCCTCCCCTGCTCATGCTCTCTCTCTCTCTCACTCTCCTTCAAAAAAATAAATAAAAACATTAAAAAAAAAAAGAAAGAAGAAAGAAAGAAAGAAAGAAAGAAAGAAAGAAAGAAAGAAGAAAGAAAGAAAGAAGTCCAGACCTGTCCTCCAAGGGTGTACTTAGCACAGAGGCTGTTCTCAGCAAATGTGGCAGAGAGGGGCTCTGTAACTTGGAGAAGATTAAATCCCACGATTCGGTCATGTCTTTACGTATTCGTCCATTCATGCATTCATTCATTTATTATTCTTTCTTTTAAGAAGCATGAATGGGGGCACCTGGGTGGATCAGTCAGTTGAGCATCCGACTTCAGCTCAGGTCATGATCTTGCGGTCCGTGAGTTCGAGCCCCGCCTCGGGCTCCGTGCTGACAGCTCAGAGCCTGGAGCCTGCTTCGGAGTCTGTGTCTCCCTCTCTCTCTGCCCCACCCCCGCTCACACTCTGTCTCTCAAAAATAAATAAAAATGTTTAAAAATTTTTTTAAAAAGAAGCCTGAATGAAGCAGGAACCCTATAATCTTGGAAAAGATAAATAAAGTAAAACCTCTTCCCTTAAATAACATACAGGCAACACATGAACATAAAAAGCTAACCGTATGGGAGACCAGTGGTGTCCAAAGTGGGAGAAGGGACACATTGACCAGCGGTGCCCAAGACAACCATCTAAGCAGAAAAAAGAAAATACTAGAATTTCTATGTATTTTTCTCTCATACTTTCTAAATGCATATTTTATGTAGGCTTTCTAACATATGATAAAACAATCCAATGGTACATGTGACTAATAAATAAATGAAGAAACAAGCAAGAAAAAATGGTTTGGAAATATGTGCTCAAAAATGTGCAGTGATGGAATGCAAAAGCAAAACTGTAGAAGCAGTTATAGATTTTTGATTCCCTGTCTAAGAGAACAGCAAGATAACAGCTTGGGATTCATCCTTACCCACCTTCCCATTGAAATGCTTACAAAAATAGACCCAGGAGAATTAAAGGTGCAATAATACTGAGAAACAGAAATAATGTTCTGTTATCTACCAGAGCCCAAGAGGAATTTCTACTAAGTGACGAATGAGTGAGTCTACGAAGCAGAACAATAACACCCATGGAAGAAGATGAGAGGTTCCCGAACACGTCCATTGTCTGCCCCTACCTCAGACTCCAGAGCATTTTTACCAAAAGGAAGGGCAGCAAGGGAACTATATTGAGTATCTAGTGCTGCGTGGCAAATAACCTGACATTCAATGGCTCAAAACAACAGTAATCACTCATTAGCTCCCTCAGCTCTTCAGATCAAGGAGCAAGCGCGGCCTGGTGAGGCGCCTCCGGCTCAGGCTCTCTCAGGTGATTGCTGCCAGGTACCAGCTGGTGTCCAGCCATCTCAGTGATGGACTGAGGCCACAAGACTCACTTCCCAGGAGGCTCGCTCCCAGGGCCAGCAAGTCGCAACTGCCAAGTTGGTTTCTCTTCATGCGGGCTCTCCACAGAGCCGTATTAGTGTCCTTCCAACATGGCGGCTGGCTTCCTGCAGAGAGAACCATCCAAGAGGCCAAGGCAGAAGCGACAATGTATTCTATGACCTAGCCTTGGGAATCACCGCTGTGACCTCCACCATCCTCTATTTGTCACACAGGCCAGCCCGATACAACGTGAAAAAGAACTACATGGGGAGTGAAAAACCAGAAACGGGGCTCATTGAGGCCGTCACAGAGGCTGGTTACCACAGAAGCTAACTCACCAGGGACTATTCCTGACATAGACAGGGCCCTTTTTCCATCTCTCTCACTTTTTGCGTCTTTGTCTCTCCCTCTCTTTCTTATTTGTCATTCTCTCTCTCCCTCTCTCTCTCTCTCTCCATCTTTATGCCTCCCTCTGTCACTTGTCTCCACCATTAGTTTTTACCTTTCCATACATTTTCAAACACTGTAACATCTACTTGTGAAAAGGTAAAATCATTATTGATCTCACAACTAGCCTCCATGAAGGGATAGAAGCACAGACCCTGAGGGCAAGGGTATCAGCAGGAGTCAAAGTGACAAAGGAGACGCCCAAACTACTGCCCTCAACCCTGCCGCTTCCACTGGCAGAGGTCAGTGTCCCAAGGATGAGCTGGCAAAGGTTAGTCGTGTAGGGCGCAGCTGATGTGGGTTTGCCAACAGGAACACGAGGCCATCCTGTCTCTAGCTAACCTTGGGTGAATCCTTGCCTCCTGATGCCTGACCACCTCCGCTAAGCCCCTTCTATACACAGCATAGGTTCTGCAACTTTTGGAACCCACTCCACATGCAATTCCAACACTGGGAAGGATTTTTAGCTGCAAACAGCCTGCCTAATGCAAGCAGGAAAGGAACATATGAAACATACCCAATAACTCAGAATATCTTTGAGAAGAGTAAAAATGGAATCTGACTCTGCCGAGTCCAAACACCCCTGTGAGGATTCTCTAACAAACATCACTATGTAGCAGTTACCACGACCACAACTAGCAGCCAGAAATTCCACCACTGCTGCCCCCAAACAACCAAATAGCTCCATACTTTCTGGACAAGGACCTCATATTTCTGATTCCAAGTCCCAGAGAAGTTCACCTAACTACAGGGGCCTAGGTCCTCTGCCGTTACCCTGGCTCAAAGCAATCCTCGGGACGCAAATTTTCTGGGTTCTTCCATGCAAAGGCGGGAGTCATAATGTTCAAAATAATTAAGGGGTAGCGAGACTACCCAAAAGGTATCGGACAGCTGTAAATGACGTATGTCCGCTGCACAGATCAAAGGAACGCAAAGAACGCCAGAGAGAAGAAGGAAAAGGGAAGGTGTTTCCTCGTGGACGGCTGCCAACCCACACTGTCCAGATAAACACCAAGACAGATACTGGTGATCACTGGCATTGTTGTGGACTGTTATGGGCAACATGAGCACATTTAAGGTTAGCGATAACGTTCGAACCCAGGATCTCACTTGAGCTCACAAAATCCCGGTGAAGTAAACCAGTTTGGGACCATGCGGCCCGGCGAGATGGGGAGCCAGACAAGACTGGTCCCTGGAGCTCCCCCAGAACAACTAGAGATACAGAAAAGGTGAGTCTCCCTTAGCACCTGTGTCTGTGTCTCAACAGGGGAATGTCTTTACTTACCTTGGTGGAAAACCCCAGCTTTGTAGACGAGAGATAAGCCCATCTTCATCCACAAGCATCCCGCTATAATTTCTTTCATATAGACTGCGGGCACACAGACATTTTTCTACATCAAAATGCAGACATAAGTTTGTCTTCTCATTCCCTTCGTCAAAGCCACCCACCGGCTACGGAGCAGAGATCCAGTTAACTGCGACAGGACCAGGGTTACAGGCACAGTGGTCCTTTGTCATGTTTTGGCTGCCTGGAATCCAAATTTCCTTCCTGTTTTTGGAGAAATCCCCAAGTCTGTGATAGTCTTGGTGGGGACAAAGTCCATGGAAGCCTAAGAGAGCTAGATAGTGTCCATTCCCAGCAGGCAGTTGGGCAGTCACATCACCTCAGCTGGACCGATCGCACCTCCCACCTTGACCGCTGAAATCACCTGTGTTCTCAGATGCCTTGGCTCCCACAGATTCCTTCCCTGCTTAAGTTAGAGGCAGTTATGCAGAGACAAAAAAAAAAAAAAATGAGTAGTTCATCTTTAACGTCATGCTAGTCATTAAAGAGTCCAAGGTTTCTGTTAGCCTGCCCAGGTTCGTCAGCACCAAAGGACAATTTTTGTTGGGCTTTCTGAAAGGCCTTCATATTCCAACAAACATTCATTGTCCGCACCTTCTGTGCCAAACAGTGTCCTAGATAACGGAGACTCAGTGAATAGGCAGCGATCCCTTCTCTCTAGGAGCTAGTGGTTAGAGGGAGTTCAAAGCTGTTTTCAAGGCCCCCCTGCGCCCATCACTATCTTTTCAGACACCTAGGAATCAGGTTAGAAACCACTGATCGAACCAAAATCACTCCTTTACATAAGGAAAAAACGAAGAACCAGAAGGGTAAAGAGATTTCTCCAAAGTCATAACAGCAATTTCCCAACAAAGCCAGGAGCTCTCCACTTCCCCTGATCCCAGGCCAGAGCTCTTTCCACTTCATCACCCGACCTGGAGGGGGTTTAGACAGCAGACGTCATCTGCCCTTCTGTTGATTTTTTGCCAACTGGTCAACACTGAGATGCTGGCAGGCAGACTAGTGAAGGCCCAGTTAAGCCCAGCCGGGGTCGTCTGCAAAACGGAACACCACCTGAGGAAGAAAACAGTCTCGAGGGGCCCTGGGGACACGCTGTGGAGGACAGGTTTGAGCCAGCAAGTCCAAAAGAGAGAGAAGTACAGGAGACGGACACACCGAGCATGCCAGTCTGCCTTTCCAGCACACCAGCCCCAGGAGCATATGGCCCATAATTAGCCCCCGGGAGATGGTTATTGAGCCACAAATGGAGAATTATGGCTTCAGGTAAGAACTGGCAGCAGGAAGCGGAACCCTCAGAAGACTAAGAAAACCCTGTTTTCATGCAAATGCCTCCAGTAATCATAAACAAAAGGAGACACGCAGGGGCCTAGGGATGACCAGGGGGAGGAAGGCTGTTGCTACATCAGATACTGCATTTCTGGAAGATCTCTGAGACCCAGAAGAATCTTGCAGGCATCCCTGCCGCACGGGCCCTGGAGACCCCACCTGACTTATTCCAGGGCTGCAAGCTGGGAGCGTCCCCTCAGGGACACAGGTGAGCTCGTGGTTCCAACGACAGGCCAGGCGTTTTGTGGATGAGAAGATCCGCTGGCCATCTGAGAATTGGTCAAAGTTCCTCGACACAGGGTTCCTTTTTCCCCTTCGCCCCCTGCTCTCCGTTCCCTTCCAGTCCGCTCAAGAGGCAGCCGAGTGAAACAGGCCAAAACTCGGCCTGGCAGATTTGACTCCCGAGCTACTGCTTCTGGGCTGTGTGACCTTAGGCTGGTACTTCACGTCTCTGTGTCCCAGTCTCCTCAGTGGTAAAGTGGGGTGATGTTGCGTGGAAAACACGAGTCGCGGCACTGAAAGCTCTCAGAAGCGAGTCTGGCGTGTCGCAGGTGCTCGGTAAGGGTTAGAGGTCCCTGTTACCACCCCCACCCCACAGATGCCTTCTGTCTATTCACACTTAAGTCGGCCCCCCGGTCTTCCTTCTTGCCTCTCAGCTTCTCTCTCACCTTACACACGCTCTCATAACCCCCTGGGCACGGATTCCTTTTCCCACCATCTTTGCACATATTCAACCTCCCCGCCTTCCAGACCCAGAAGGGATCCCATGAGAAACCATCCCTGATGGCCACGGGTGGGAATAACCGTCATCTCTCACGCCCAGTGCGCCTCCCCCAGGGTTCTTCACGCTCTCTACGTTGCTTTATACTCATTCGTGCCATTGCCCCTCTGCCCCACCTGCCGGCCCTCGGCCAATGCTGCTCAATAAACCTGGCGAGCAGCAGATGATGAACAGGGAACAATGGGTGCTCCACCGAGCTCCCAGGGGCCCCGTAGGCTCCCACCCATGCCCTCGGCTCTCCCCTTCCCACTCGGTATGGAGGCACCATTCACTCACCCTCCTGCGAGCGTCCCCACACATCCTTTGGGACCGAGTGCCAAGTCCCGGGAGACAGGCTTCCAAGGAGAATCCCAACCCCAGGTGGCAGTGGCTGAAAAAGGAGAGTAAACCGGGACGAAGGGGCACGTGGGGAAGAAGGAGGGTGTGCAAGGAAACGCTCAGAGACAGCTGACACAAGTGAAGACTGCAGAGGTTGGAGTGAAGGGAGATTCGCCCACACAGGCTGGCTGGGGTCAGCCGGCCAGGCTCCTGCTCAGGAAAGCAGGCTTGTGTCCATAAGCACGGGCAGTCACAGAAGAGTCACGTAAAGCGATTCAAATAAAGTGCTTTGCATGAGGGATGACACACAGGGCGTGTTCCGTACATGTTGACCATGATCTCCATTATTAGTTTAACCGGCATCATAGTCTAATATCCACACAATTATACTCAAGTTCTACCTTTATCACCAAGTTACTGTGTGACCTCAGGCCAGTCACCAGGCCCTTCTGGGCGTCTCTGGGCCTCAGTTTCCTCACCTATAAGATAAGGGAGCTGCACTTGGTGATCTCTGGCTTTTTTCTTCAGTCCCTGATGCTGAGAATCTGCCCCAGCCCCCGTGGACCCGTCCCTCCTGTGACAGCCGCTTCTTAGGTTATGGCGCACAATTCTACACTCTCTGTGTCACTCCTTTCTGTTCCGGTCTCCAGAGTTTCTGCTGTGCCCCAAAACCGTGTCTGTATTTAGCTCTCCCCAGTAGGACCGACCAAAGAACTGAGCACCTAGAAAGTTCTTAATAGCTGTTGATTTACAAGGAGTCACATCATCAGGAAAACTGGGAGTCAAAACTTAGCCTTGTCTTATCATCATGATGAAAACAAGGAGGGGGGGGGCCAGGGTGGCTCAGTTAAGCGTTCGACTCTTGATTTGGGCTCAGGTCATGATCTCACGGTTCATGACATCAAGCCCCCATCGGGCTCTGCTTGGGATTCTGTCTCTCCCTCTCTCTCTGCCCCTCCTGTGCTCTCTCTCTCTCTCTCAAAATAAATAAATAAATAATGAGGAGGAGAGGAAGAAAGAGGAGGAGGGAGAGGAGAGAAGGAGGGGAGGAGGGGAGGGGAAGAAGAGGAGGGAGGGGGAGGAGGAAGGGGGAGGAGGGGGAGGGGAAGAAGAGGAGGGAGGGGGAGGAGGAAGGGGGAGGCGGGGGAGGAGGGGAAGGGGAGAATGGGGAGGAGGGAGAGGGGAAGGAAGAGGAGAGGGAGGAGTAGGAGGGGGGAGGGGAAGCAGGGGGAGGGGCGGAGGGGGAGGAGGAACAATGGGGAGGGAGGAGGAGCAAGCATGAGTGTCCTGTGTTTGCTGAGCTGTGCTGAGCACTCCCCCTGTGCAGCGCACACGACCATCAGTCCAAAGATTCAGAGGCTTAGGAAATGCCACTCCTCCACTCTTTGCACGCAGCCTAGTTCGCACTCTGTGCCCCTACCGCGTGGGGCCGCGGCACACTCCGTCCTGCTCGCCGTGGGGCTCGTCCACACCGTAAGGTGCACACAATCCCGGAGCCCCGGGCAGCTCCCAGAGAGCAGGGGGCCTCTTCCAGTCTGGGGCTGTCCCTGAACAACCTGGGCACTAAGACACCTTGAACAGCACGAGCCCCCCAAGACCCGGGGTCCCCTCTTCTAACCTTCTCGCCTGCCTTCCCGCTCCGCCTTCTCTCTAAGCCCTGCCAAGGAACAGGACCAGATTTCAAAGCTCCCAGACCCTTGGACCCCTCCTGTGCCCACGGCACCCTGCTCGCGGGGATGTGCTGCGGGTGGCAGGCATCCCCCCCTCCCTTCCAGCTCCTCCAGCTCCAAGAGCATGGTCTCCTCCCTCAGACGCCAGCCTCACTCTTACTTTTTCGTGGGGATTTTCGTCACTCATTATACCCAGAGTCTCAATCTTTTACAGGAATGAAAAGGTCCCCTTCCACAGAGGGCAAGGGACGTTTCGTCTTCAGCCCTCCTAGAAGGTCAGAGGAAATACGTGTGGCGCATCCTTCCAGCACACGGAAGAAGGGCAGGACAGAGCCCCGGCACGCACCGTGCCCTGCAGTGCTCACAGCCCTCCCCGCCAGAGACTGACGGGGGCCAAGTTCAGATCACCACGCCCTGGAGCGGGCCAGCGACCCGTCTGCAGGCATGGGGCCAAAGCTTCCGGAACGCTCTACAACTGGACTTAAAGCCTTGATGGTCAGCCTGTCCTCCTCCGTCACCATGAGGACAAAGTGTGACGTCTGCTCCACAACCCCATCACCCACCCAAAGCCAGCCTCATGGGCCAGTCCGAGGCATCTGCCGGCCCCGACCCACCTCACCCCCAACTCCTGCCAACTCAGCACATGCACACTCTGGTCCCCCCTAGGTCCTAGGCCCTCTCACCACCTTCCTGCCTGTCCCTTACCTTGAGGCGGCCCCCGAGTCCCCAGGCACCTGATTCCCTGCGTTGGCCATACGCTGGGCCATGCCGGCAACCTCAGAGCTGCCCCCGCTGGGCTCTCCCGGGTGGCATCTCTGGAGGATGAGCCTGCCGTGTACCATCAACAGGAAAGAGGCCAATGTTCCCTTCAGCCTGGCCCAGCTCCTCCTGCAAGACGGAGACTGGACGCCCTGCTCTCTGTAGTCAGTGGCGATGCCCCCCTTTTGTCTTCTTCCACAGGATGCGGTAGAGCAGAGGACAGCAGGCTCTTCCTGTAAAAGGCCAGATAGTAAATACTTGAGGCTTTGCCGGCCACACGATCTCTATCACAATGACTCAACTCAGCCACGGGAGTACAAAAGCAGCTGTAGACAGCAAGGAAACAACAGAAATGGCTGTGTTCCAATAAAACTTTTTTATAGACAGACCCTAAAATGTTAATCTGTGTAAGTTTCACATGTCACCAAATAGCATTTTTCTTTTGACATTTTATAATCATTTAAAATGTAACAACAATTCTTAAAAATGTAAAGAAAAAAGGGGGGGGGCTCGCGACCCTTACAAGAAGAGGCGGCCAGCCCGATCCGGCCCGGGGGCTGTAGCGTGCCAGCCCCCGGCGGAGAGGAACAAGCCCTGGTTCGGGGTCAGACGGGGGCATTCCAGTGCTCTTCCTACCACCGACGGGCCCCAGGACCTTGGACAAGTTACTTAACGTCTCTGGGTTTGTTCCCCCTCAAAAAACTTGGAAAATAATCATGCCCTTTTCATACGATTTTTGTGAGCCTTAACTGAGAAGCAATGCAAAATGGTTCGGGGCACAAACACCCCAGATGATAAAGTCTAAGCGGGGATGGCAGGGACTTTGTTATCATGGCAGAAAAATCTGGAATCCAGGACTGTGAAACAGCAGGGCAGAAATCAGCTTCGCCATCAGCGAAGTCCTGTGTTTCTCTCCTAGCTCAACCCCTTACAGCCGTGTGACCTCGCTCAAGTTACGGGACCTCTCTCAGCTTCAGTTTCCTCATCCATAAAATATCGACAGTACACTCACCTCACAGGCTCTCCGGTGGATGACTTCGATGGCAGAAAAGGTAAAGTGCTTGGCATAGATTAGACCAAAAAATGGCGATTATTATTTATCCCATCCTGATTCTTTTCCTATCCCAAATTTCCTTTTTTTCCTTTCCAGAGAAGAAGTCAACGTTCTTTATCAAAAGCCCACCTCTCATCTCTGTCTCCAAAACATCCCTTTTGATGTTCCCTTGTGCTCCATCAACACAACATGCTCCCACCTCCCTGCGGGAAAGCTCGTTGCTGGAAACTAGGGCAGCCCTTTGAACTGGCGTTCTTTCTCCAAGCTGGAAAACATCGGGCGGTGTGCTGGGAGCTGTTTGTTTTCTCGTTCTCACCCTTGGAGTCTCTCTATCTGGATCCGAGGCTGACAAGGGACCAGCATGAGGACAGGCTGCCCGCGGGCCCGGGCCTGGGAGGGACCTTGTCTGCCCGGCCCAGGCCGCAGCTGCGGGGCCCTCGGGTCCCCGTCGGCTTTGTGGGTCAGACTGATGGTCAGTTCCCAGCCGGGCCATCTCTGATCCGACACGGACAGCCCTGATACAGGCCAGGCTTGTCTTCTTGCTGGAAAAGCTTCCAGACACGGTATTTCGGGTGGAGGCCTGCTCGAGCTAGAAGGCTGGCATAGCTACAAGAACTGGAGTGATTTGAGGGTGTGGAGGGACGGGGGGAGGCATTCTTTCTGGTTGTCTGGTCCTCCTGTCCCTTGCAGGGGGTGGATGGGCCCAGGGCTGAGGTTCAAGGTGGAGAGATCAGAGCCAGGGTAGAAGCCAGAAACAGGAAAAGCCAGGGTGACCACTCACCCAGAGAAAGCTGGGGCTAGTCACCGAGTTCGGAGAGGGGGGACAGAGCCCCAAACCAGGACAAAGCCAAAGCGTTAGATGCTTTCTATCCCTGCGTGTCGAGTACCCTCCCGACGCCACATACCCTGCCGGGTCCAGGAGCGTGGGGCAAACACGACACGGTCCCAGCCTCCTAAAGAACTCATTTTCTAGGCGCAGAGGGATGCACATACAGGGAATGCGTTGTGTTCCCAAAACCCATTTCACGTCACCCAAGCCACACAGCTTGTCTACGTTTCCTGGTTTCTTTGCACTGTCAGCCATGGGACTGAGCTCTGGCCTATGGATATACGTGCTGGGGACACTGCCAGGCCTGGCCCACAAAAAAAGTCTCCCATAGCCTCCTCCTCCTGTGCTGGCTGAATCCAGAAGGTCCGGCAGCGGCCTCTCGGGGCGGGCAGAGCCCCAACACGGAAGGAGCCCGGGATCCTGAGTAACCCTATAGAAGGCCACTGGCTGGCCAGGACCCCCTGCAAAAGACTTAGTGTGAGTAAGAAAGAAACATTTAACATGTTGACATGTTAACGTCAATGTCAACATTTAACATGAGAGACTCAGGGGCTGGCTTGTTACCGCTGTTAACGTGGTCAGAGCAGATGTGATACCGTAAGAGCTGTGACGCCATAAAACAGGTAACTGACCAGACTGAAATCCAACCTCCCTCCCTCCCAGCTGAAGAGTTCCAGGACTTGAGCAGCCTCCAAGCCTTGTCGGAGATGTTCCCAGGCAAACCTGAGCTCTTGCTGGAGTTTGTCACTGGGCCCCCACACTGAGTCAGCCTCCTGCGCACCCCTGACTCATCCCACCCTCTGGACTCCGGGCTGTCCCCGATCTGTCTCTCCAGAGCGTCTGAAAGCTGCCGTGCTGGTCTTCCCAAGCACGAGTTGGGTGCTCCTCACTAGGCTGCGTGCTGCTAAGGACAAGGTCATGGGGAACCTGGGCGGGGCCGTCTCGGTGGGGTCGTAAACAGGACAACAGTGGGAAGATAGACTTTTGATTCAAATTGTGGCGCTGCCCTCAGCATCCCCTTCCCTTTCTAGATCTGGACTGTCCTCCTGGAGGTCCATCTAACCGTGACCATCCGTGGTTCTGGAGACTCTGACCCGTCTCTTCACAGCATTTCAAGTCAGCACACGACAGCTCTATTCGCGTACTCAGAAACTTGCTGTGCAGAAGCCTGTGATCGATGTGTTTGTGTCTGTGTTTTGTTTTTCTTTTTTTTTTTAATTTTTTAAATATTTATTTTTGAGGGGCGCCTCGGTGGCTCAGTCGGTTAAGTGTCCGACATGAGCTCAGGTCATGATCTCACGGTCCGTGACTTTGAGTCCCACGTCGGGCTCTGTGCTGACGGCTCGCAGCCTGGAGCCTGCTTCGGATTCTGTCTCCCTCTCTCTGCCCCTCCCCTGCTCACGGTCTGTCTCTCTCCCTCTCTCAAAAATAAATAAACATTTAAAAAATTGTTTTAAATAAATATTTATTTTTGAGAGAGGGAGAGAGAGAGTAGCAAGTGATCGAGGGAGGGGCAGGGAGAGAGAAAGAGGCAGAGGATCTGAAGCGGGCTCCCTGTGGATGGCAGAGAGCCCAATGCGGGGCTCGAACTCATGAACCATGAGATCATGACCTGAGCCGAAGTCAGATGCTTAACCGACTGAGCCTCCCAGACTTAGTGTCCATGTTTTAATGCTCATGACAACACTGAGGGGTAGTGCACTAGTCCCATATTGCAGAAGAGGAACCCAAGATTCAGAGAAGTGTCTGGGATTCACAGTCATGTCCCCCTGACTCCATTGCCTCCATTTTTTCACCAGTATCTCCTTCTGACTCTCTGCTGGTTCTTTCAGTTTTCTGAAAACATGCCCTGTCACGTTGCCAAGTGGAATCAGCTCTAGGTTGGCTTGGAAGGTCAAGGATCAGGACCCAGATCTGCCCTGAAATCAGTGTGTGACCTTGACCCCTGTGAGGCCATTTAACCATCAAGAGGAACCGCAAGACACTCTGAAACCTCACCTAGGTGGAGAGGGATTGGATGTTTCTAGAGATAAAAATAGTTTAAAGAGGGAAACTGTCCAACCAACGTAAGGCGGTGTTTCTCCTGTGTGCATCAGGCCTCACTGAGGGCAGAATGTGCTGGAAGCATCTGAACTCTCCATGCATTCAGGACTTGTGGAGAAGGAGAAAGTGTGTAATTTCTGCTGGGTTTGTTGCTTCAGAAACTCAGAGAGGGACGGGGAAATCGTGACTTCCAAAGCTCACAGCTTTGAGTTTGTGTGGACAGCTGGGCCTGAAGACGGTGTCAGCTGGCATGAGTGAGAAAGCCTCCCTTTAGCAAAAAGTGATTTGCAGGAAGGGAATTTCTGTACTCTGCGTGTGGGCAAAAGGCAACCAAATGTTCCCTGGCATTCATGCTTCATTACCGGCAGAACGGGGTCCCGTCCTCAACCATCCGCGGGGAGGAAAGAATAGGAAACCACGCAAGACCATGTCCGGTCTCATCCAGAAGCAAGACGCAACATGTGAACACACTTTAGGAAACAGAATATGAGGAACTAATTGGAGATGTCCACAAAGATTTACAGCACACTTATCACAGCCCCACTCACAATCCAACAAGTAGACACAGCCTAAAACCTCACCAGAGTGAATTGATTAAATCCTTTTCGCGGTATATCCATATATTAGAATCCTGTCGTGCTATTAAAAGGATGTTTCCAGAGACCTGGTAGGGGGTTGAGGCAGTGTTGATAACGGGAATGTAATGTCAGCCTACAAGCCGCCCCTGCATCTCGGCCCATCTCCAGAAGGTGCACAAGTAACCGGTAACAACAATGTCTTTGGGAAGACAGCGACAAGCCAGCAGATGGGGGGTGGAAAGAGACTCCCTTCTTATCATTCACTGTCTCGTAACTTCCAACTCTTCAGACAGAAAGGGGCCATAAGTGCCCAGCACAGTAAAGGAAAGAAGACCCACACTAAGACATGTGATGAGAAGATCCGACCAGCTTCCAGATAGAAAAGGGGAACGAAGGGTCACACACAAAAGAACCAGAATCAGAATACCATCGGACTATTTCCACCTGAAGGACCAAAATGAAAATATTTACAGAGTCCGAAAAAAAAAAAAAAGTCAGCTTCTAAAAAAACTAAAAAAAAAAAAAAAAAAAAAAGTTAGCTTCTAAAAAAACTAAAAAAAAAAAAAGTTAGCTTCTAAAAAAACTAAAAAAAAAAAAAAAAAAAAGTTAGCTTCTAGGTGGCATCCAGGCCCAGGGGACACCCCTCACCCCACCTCCACCCCTACTCCAGGCTGCAGGAGGGATCAGAGCGCTCCTGGAGAGGCCTCTTCAGGAAAATAAAATGGATTGAGTGCATTTGTGATTTGAAAAAAATAAATAAATAAATAAGCAAAAGATCCCTAGAAAAGTAAACAAATAAAATACAGGAAACGATATTTACTTATAGAAAAAAAAATACAGTGCACTATTTAAAGCAGGGCTGGAAATTATCTATAGCGTCATCATGATGTATGTGTTAGTCTGGGTTCCCTGAGGAACAGGTGCTATTAGATGTGCATGAGATTTGTTGGAGGAAACACCTAGGAAGGGAAGTGGGGAGGGAGCCAGAGCCAGACGGAAGCCGTCACACCACCCTGACTCTTGCAAAAGCAGAAAGTCAACTTACGAAAATTTTGCCCACACTGGGGGGGGGGGGGGGGGGGGGTCCGTCCAGCCAAGTCCCCCACTAAAGGTATCCAGTCACACAGGGGGTCGAATCAGTGCCCACGCTGGGCTGTCCTTGACCAGGGGCTGCTGCAGGAAGCCTGATCCAGGGCTGGTTCCAAAGGGGGTGCCGCCGGGGATCCCAACAGATGTGAAAAAACACTGCCCACCTGTGTAAACTCCTCCCGTACAGGATGCAGAGAGGGAAGCGGGAGGAGGTGGGGGTGCAGAGAGCCAGGCGGAGATCACAAGACCCCTGCAGGTGCTGCTCTACATTTCTCACTCCAGCTGAAGTCAGCCTGGGGCCTTTGAGCCCCTCACACGGATGATGGGCGGAAGCGAGTGTGTCTCCTTCCGGTGGATGGAAGATGGGCAGAAGCGAGTGTGTCCCCTTATGGAGGAGGTAAAAAGCCCCGGAGCTTCGTTCCTTCCTCATTTCCCCTATTGCAGTGACCTTGGAGGCCACAGGTTGAGATGGTGACGGCACAAGACGAAGTTCACAGAAGTCTCTGAGTCACCAGAGAGAGGACAGACCCCCACAACCCACATCGCCACTACCGACCCGCCTCCCCCGAAGACGACCTGGCCATCTACTCAGAGGAGAGTGCCAGCCGCTGTCCCCGTAACCTCTCGTCTGTGCCAGCTCTCCTGCAGCGAGGTCTGGGGTCCCGCACAGGCTCCATCGCACCCTCGGCAGGGGCACCGAAGCAGCTCCGGCACCCCCGTCCCACCAGAGCAGACCCAGGCTCCGGCTCCCTGCCACGTCCAGGCTCAGGTGGAGCACTGTGCTGTGAGCCATCAGCTGGGGTCTGCGCCCCACATCCAGAAGATGCGCAGAGGGGTTCACCCTTCCGGAGCCAACTTTGGCCAACGAGAGACGGGAGATGAGAAGGAGCTGTCCCTTCTTCCCCAGGGTAGATTGTTCTGAGCTGATGTCTTACACCGAGCAAGCAGGTGCTCTCTTGTGACGCTGTGGCCTCAGCAATGCATCCCCTTGCCTTTGTGTTCTCCCCTGTCTGTGGCACTCCCCTTTCCCCTCGCTCTCACTGCCCTGGAACTGTGCCTCACACAAAGCTTGAGCGTGTCACCTTTGCCTCGGGCTCTGCGTTGGATGGCGAAGACATCTCTGGAGGCGCCTTCTTGGATCTGCAGGCAGCAGGGGAATTCAGGGGGAAGAAGTCGCTGAGGACAGGGACGGGAGGTTTGCGGAGCCCTGTGTCCAGGAATAGGAAAGAGCAGCAGGAAACCGAATCCCTCAGAAAGGGAATCGGGAACCACAAACCAGCAAAATGGCGGAGATAATTCCATGAGCCTCT
The DNA here is from genome assembly GCF_028749965.1 of Puma concolor. Taxonomy (NCBI): domain Eukaryota; kingdom Metazoa; phylum Chordata; class Mammalia; order Carnivora; family Felidae; genus Puma; species Puma concolor. The sequence continues at coordinate 7,658,242 of NC_141684.1, forward strand.
GGGAACGTGTTTACCTGCCTGTGATTTGTCCCTGACTTTTCCCCACCAAGTCGTGTTACACCATGAAAACAACCTACAGACCCCCTCGCAGGGCCACAGGGGAGGGAGGTGCAGAAGCAGAAGGGGCCATATTCTGGAAGAGTGGGGATGGGAGAGTAAGGGGACAACACTACTTTGTAGGGCAGCCACAACAGCGACTGAGCAAGGACCAGCCGGGGTCCCGGGCCTGCAGAAGCGCCACCCACGCCAACAACAATGATGAGACCCGCAACGCAAGTGAATTGCTTCGCTAACTCTCTGGTCCAAGAAATGTCATGTTTCTCTTTTATTTTATTTTGTCTTATTTTTTACAAGAAACATCCCATTTCCCTATGTTGCTAAATCCAATTAAGTCCACCTCAGCCTTGTCAGCCACGATCAGCAATAAACCCCACTTTGAGATTTGCGGAGCCTCCCATCTCTCTTGAAACTCTAAAATGATAACAGGTCACATTTTACCGAGCACTCACTGCACGCCAGATGTCGTTCTAGGCACTTTATGGGCATTAATTCATCCGGCCTCCGCAACATACTGGGTTAGGTATTGTTAGCATCTTCATGCTATTGATGGGGAAACTGAGGAACTCGCCCAAGATCTTGCAACTAGGCAGTGATGGAGAGAGACGTGTGCCTCTGAACCCCTCATTCTTAACTGATACACCGTAATGCAATTTATCGGAGGGTTTTACAGTCGAAACATGGAAGGATCTCTGGTCTCCCAAGCACCCTGGCGGCCACTCCTGGTCCTCTCTGTCAAGCCCCGTGTGGTCCATTGGAGCAGAAGGGCTTTGTCGGCACCCACCACTCCTTCTGCACAGTGAAGCTCTTCCCCATGGAGAAATGGGCCGCAGTGAGGACACAGTGAAACCGGAGGTGCAGTCGGCCCAGCACCCTCCCACTGCTTCCCAGCTCAAGGTTCAACTGCCTGGGTAACCCCCACACCTCCTCTTCTTGGTGGCTCAGGAGTTTCAGTTATCTTTCTCTGAGATCCTGCTCCTGCCCCTTTCCCCTCTGTGAAATCAGCCTCCACCCCCATGCCCACTAGGAAAGGACTGAGCCTTCATCTGCCGGTCAGTTTCCCACTGGGGCAAGGGCGGTCCATCCCTGAGAGGCATGAAGTCTTCCTCTTCCTCTTAGGGAGAAAAAAAAAAAAGGTGCTTCTCTTTCTTTTCCAAAGAGATCCAGGGCCACGGGGCACTGTTGTACACGTTGTGCACTGTGTTACTATAGGAGGTGCCATTCATACTAATAGTCATCACAGATTTAAATACTTCTTAAGACCATTTCTAAAAGACCAAACTTAAGTGTCCTGAGGAAAGGGAGGACTTTCTCTTGGGCTACGGGTGAGGCTGAGAGTGGTCCACTACAGAGCCAAGGGTGAAAAGTCAAAGCACCGTTCACGCCTTAGTAACATGTCCTGTTACCATTTACTAGTATCTACTGTGCCCAGGTACACTTCTAAATACTTTATTTTCATTGTGTCTCTTCACCTTTGAAACAACCCTATAAAGTAGGCAACACCATGATCCCCGTTTCACAAAGAGACCAAGAATTAGTTCAAGTAGTTTGTGCAAAGCTGTACAGCTGATTAGTGGAGGAGTTGAGATTTGAGCCCACATCTGCCTGATTTCCCAGTCCTCGCTCTGAACCTCTGCGGCTGACATGGGTACACTAGGACTCGGCCTCGGGCAAGGAGGGATCAGAAGCGGTCTGCGGCCACAAGATGTACTCGATTTCTACGTAAAGTTGTCTTCCTACCAGTGTCTCTTTTCGCGGAGTCCCACGATGGTGGGATCATAGTGCGTGTGTTTGGGGTGGGGGAGGGGGGCGGTCTGCGTGTTCAGAAACCTGCTTGGGAGCAAGTACCACCAACTGGCCTGTGCGGCTTTGGACAAGTTGCTTAACACACCAGACCTTTGAATTCCCTCCCCTGCAAAACTCGGGCTGGTGCTAACTTCCTTGTAGTGGGAGGATTAAATGATGTCTCTTATATAAAGTGCTTAGGATGTCTCCCGCATAAATGTGAGTTTCCCTTTCCACCTAGAACCCTCCCCACTCCTAAAGTCCCCACCGCTGAGTCGGTAGGGAACCTGTCTCTTCAGTTAAATTCCTAGCGTGAGCATTTCAAGAGAGACTTAAGCTGGGTTTTATTATCTGATGCAGATAACTTTTTTGATGTGTATCAATCATTTTCATTTGTAAGGTGGGTGGATTTTATATACCTATAGCTAGCTGCTGGGAGAAAAATCTTTAAAGCTTGAAGATGGGGTTTTAAAACATCTTTATAGATGAAAAAAGCAAGAGTTTAACCTTCAAGGAAAATAAAAGGGAACATGAAGTCTATACTTGAACACACACAATACAAAAAAAAAAAAAAAAAAAAAGACCGAGTTTGGGATTGCAGACGTATGACCTTGGCATCCATTGTTCGGGCAGCATAGAAAGGATTACTTTCATCCGTGTTATAGAGAAGGCAGCCCAATGTATGATACGATTCCTCCAAATCCGTCCTTACCCATGACACTGCCACAGAGTGGGAAACCCTGTTATGAGAGATGCCTCCCCCATTCATTCATTTATCCATTCCATCTCCCATCTACTCTCTTCATTCATTCACCCGAGAGTCTCTTCAGCTGATCACCACCGGCCAGGCACTGTGTTAGCCGCCTAGAGTGCAGAACTTGCAGACACCTGCTTTGCAGAGAGAGCGTGAGACAGGCACGTGCACACAACCACGACAAAGAGTCCATTTTACCTTAACATAGACCAAGAAGACTGGGGGAGGGGAAATCGACTCAATTCCAAGACCAGCACAAGAACAGTATCCTTTTTGTGTTCTCAGGTTCAATGAGCCCGGGCAGAATCAGAAAGATCTGACATTGCCTGGGGATGCTACAGAAGGCTCCGGAGGGATGTGGGAGGTGATCTCTGAGACTGCTTGTATATAGTAAGACCAGAAGGTCAGGAGAAGAAAGTATCGTGGACCCTTCCCCCCCTGGGAAAAGGTGAACTAAGCGAGATGAATAATCCAGATCACCCTACCTGCCCGCTCATGCATTTGCTTGCATCATTTCTGATCGTTTGCCAGATCGAGGCTTCGAAGGCGTAGTACGCGGGATAGCTGTGTTTTATCACAGGTTGAGGTGCAGGATGGAAAAAAACCTCCAACGTCACCCGCTCCAACCTCATCTTCTGCGGACCGGCCACTTCAGTCCCGGAGAGGTTAAGAGATTTGCCCGCGCGGCACCTTAAGACCCAGGCCCTGGGTTTCCCCTAATGCTCCAAGTGCCTCCCCCTGAGCGTGCTTGTCAGAGTGTCTGAAGAGCCTTCACATACCTGGTGCAGCAGGTGCTAACGTCCCCATTTTACAGAGGGGAAAACAGAGGCCGGGCCTAGGACAGGAGGCCACGTGCCCCAAATCACACTGCTGTGCTCACGGAGGTCGCAGGCAAAAGCAGCACTAGCTGCAACCCCGCGGGCCTGGGCCGGGCTCTGGAGCGCCTTCCGTGCTGCGGTGCTGCCGCCTAGAGGCGGGAGCTTGGACTGGGGCCCGCGGGAGGGGGGGACGCAGGTCCGGCGGGACGCAAGACCGCACGGAGGAGGCGACTTTCCCCTCTTCCCGCCGCCGAGCCCGCCTGGGACTTGCCTCCCGCTGCAGCTGCGGCTGCCGCTGCCCAATTCGCCGAAACCTCCCCGCACACCCCTCCGGGGCACAATCGACGGTTGCCCAGCTAAAAGTGAGGCTGGAAATTGGTGCGGCCTGCGCGAGAGGGATCGTTTTCCGTCCGCCTCTTGATGCGCATATGGAGCGAGGAAGGCGTCGCCCTGGGAAAGAGTTGGCAGCAACCTGTGGGTTTTCACGAGGATCTGCGACTCCTTCAGAGCGTAGGCGAGGCGGGGTCGGTCCTGCAGGTACCGTCCACGCAAAAGCAGGTCCGAGGGGGCTGGGATGCAGCTAATCGGCTGCCCCGTCCCATTCATTATCGGCCATTTGTGTGACATGATACGTCGTGAGTCTAGCCGTTGGTAGCGATCACCCTCTTGAATAATGCGTTGTCGCAGAGCCGGCGGAGACAATGGCCGGGACCCGAGTGCAGACCAATAGCGCCGCCTCGTGGCCAACTAAAAGACGACAGCTTCCGCTCCTGGTCCCTCCGGGTTCTCCCGCTCCCCCGGCAGAGAGACCGCCTCCACTGGCTGGGGAAATGAATTCTAGAGAATTCTAGCCCCTGCTACCCAGACCTACCAACTCCACTAGCATTTCAGAGTCTTGCTCTGTGCCAGACGCAGAGGCACACTTCCTCCAATTGATGATGGATAGGACGTGGCTCCTGCTCCGTGGGGAGAAGAGATGCGACACAAAGGTCCCAGCAGGATCTAATGGAGATGGGAAGAGAGGGGCCACAGTGCCCAGGGACTCAACAGTCCAAAACCAAGTCTTAGCAAGCTCCTGCCACCTGTTCAAGCTTATTTCCTCTCCCTGGCAATTCTGAAGAATTAATTCTGTCCAGCAGGAGAACCCTTGATAGAGACAGTTCTGATTGTCTAAAGCAGTCGTTCCTGGCTCTTCTGAGGTCGCATGCCCTCGAGAGTCTGGTGAAGTTTGTGGGCTCGCCCTCGATGTCATATGCAGCCACACACTTCAGCCACGTTCCTGCGAGCACCCCACTGAGAGTCCCTGGTCCCCAGGATTGTCCCCTCCTGATCACTTGGAAATCTATGTCCTAGCACAGAACAGTAACCCTTTCTACTTAGGGAGCTATATCGTTGACATCAAGGTGGATGCAGGACATCAGTGACATAAGAGAAATGACCGAGCACCCACAATGCACTCGAAAATGCTCCTTTGCAACTCGGTACCCCATTCCCCTTCCTATGACAGTCTGGATACCACAGATGTTCAAGGCCCAGACTTGGGGTCCACATGCCGGCTTCACCCTCACCACAGTCACTCAGCCTCTCTGGGGCTTGGGTTTCCCGCCTGCCAAATGGAGAAATGATTAGAAGTCCTTCTCACGGTGCTAGTTAGATTTAATATAAGTCACAGCGCCTGACAGATACTAAGAGCTCAAACACTGGCTTTGATTGTCAACATTATAATTAGGAGAAATTAATTCTTTAATCCATCCAGCGACACTTTACCCGCTACCCACTGTTTACCTGGCAACAAATACTAAGTATTGAGGACACAGATTTGGCCAGATGCCTGGCTGGGTAGCCAGACTCTGGTTTCCAAAGCTTGGCCCAAGGATATGTGGCAAAAGTGTCATCCAGGAGCTCGTTAGAAATGCAAGATCTCAGGGCCCCCGCACAGACCTCCCGGGTCAGAATCTGCATTTTAACATGATTCCCAGGTAATTTCCAGACATTTTAACATTTGAGAAGTCCAGCTGTAGATCTTGAAGAGAGAGAGACAGAGAGAGAGAGGATGAGAGAGAGGATAGCTTTTGAACAGTTGCCTTGCTTTGTGGTCCAGGTGGCATCAGAACCAGCCTGATGGTCTGAAGCAAATGGTCTTTGTTCTTTGTAATGCAAAGTGTCCCTAGAGGACTGATGTCCCAGCACTGCCTCGTGACCTCACAAAGGTTGCCCCTCTCTGCAGACAGGCTGGGAGAAAAGGTATGCGATGCCACAGAAACAAAGGGGCCTCGTGAAGGAAAGGGACCAGAAATTCCCACGCATTTCCTTTAGAGATTCCACGTCATTGGAACTTCTCTGATAAACTGGGGTGGTTGCAGAGGGATCTCCTGGCAGGAAAGGCCACCCAGAGAGCTAAAGGAAGGTACAGCGTGACGGAATGCTGGGGCAACGTGGTTCCAAGGGAGAACGTCCTCCAGGGAGCCCCGAGTTGGAGAGAGTGAGTCGTCTACATCGTGAAACCACTGTGCCCTTGCCCGCAGGGACCTGGACACACAGCTTATTGCAGAGAGGTTATTGCAGAAGTGGGCAACAATGTGCCAGACCGTGTGGCACCCACTGCTAGCCGTGGCAGAACAATGCAGCCAGATGCCATGGCCCCACAATGGATTAACCCAATTCTCCATTTCCCTTTCTGCCTGCCATTTATAAGCACGGCAGCTCGTGTGGGAATGAACAAGTTCCTGGAGTTTCAATGGTCCCAGTCTCTCTCCTGAAGAGCCCATGGTCTAGTGAAGGGTGGGCATGTAAATACAGATATGAATCCTTGTAACACGGGTCATTCTCCCCACTTCCCAGGAAGGACGCTACAGCCTGCAAGAGGGCAAGGCACCCGAGGAAGGTCACAGAGAGCTCAGGTGGCAAAGCCCAGTGTCACAGCCAGAGCTAACCCCAAACTCTGCTCTGTGCTCTGAAAACACCTGCCCACCATACAGGGTCCTCTGGTGAGAAGAATAACCACACAAGCAAGTGTGTTTTTCCTTTTAAAGTCCAAATTCAGTACAAACAGGACAACACTCTCCAGGGACACACAGGAGGAAACCTAGTTTGACACTGAGCCACCAGGGAGACCCCCCCCTTTGAACAGGCTTGGAAGAAAACGGATGCCCGGGAAGGTAGAGTGGCCAACATGAAGCATGGGTCTCAGGCACAGGGCAAGTTGTTCTCACTGAAGCTTGGGAGGGAAGTGAGTCTAAGCCTACGGAAATTGATTAAGACCAGATCGCTGAGGACCTAGAAGGCTCTCTGAAGAACCTGAAGTTAGCTGGGTAGCAGTAGGAAGCCACTGCAACTTTTGAGACAGAACCATGCTTTGGTCTGTTTGCAAATCCCCCGGGGACCCCAGCAAGGAGGGTTTGAGGAAAAAGAGAGATCCGGTTAGAGGGTATCCGAAGGGCCTGCCCCTGAAAATGGAGAGGAGAAATGTGGGGAGGCATTTGGGGGGGAAAATGCAAGCATAGCCATCGCATAGCATAGCATTGGAGAAGAGAGAGAGAAAGGAAAGGGGGGGGGGATGACTATGTGTCCTGGTTCCCGATCCGGGCAGGTTTGAAGCCAGATGAAGGGCAACAGAGGAGAAGGGAAATCTCTGGGGGGCGGGCAGCTCCTGCAGCCCGGTGGCAGTCCTGGCAAGCAGCGTGGTTGTCTCTCTTCGGACTTTGCGTCCACCCTGAAGCCTCGCAGGAAAATACTCTAAAACCTGAACAATGGCTGTGAAGGTCTGACAGCCACCAGAATCCAGTTCGCACAGGGGGCTGGGGAGTGCGCGGTGAACGTCAGACCTGCAGGTGCGTCGGCCCCATAACACCCTGGACACGGAGGCTCAGATGAGCTTCCCTGGTTCGCCAGCGGGCATGTGCATCGTCCCCCATCACACGTGGCTGGGAGAATTAAAGTGTCCGTGGAACTCGACTGGGAAAGGAGAACTAGAAACTCCCTCCTGGTGTCTGCTCTCGGTGCCTTTGTCTCTGCTGATTTAATCTGTGATCACTGTCATAACCCATACCTGCCACTGCAACGCCTTTTCTGAGTCCTTCCGATGAGTCATCCAACCTGAGGGTGGCCTTGGGGTTCCCCAACACACCCACCATATTGCGTTGGCCCGCCTTTTCACTCGTGACATCGCTGTAGCCAACAGCAGCAAGCCCACAGGTGCATCTGGACAGCGCTTTGCCCCGGCTGACCCGTGGAACTCTCGTTTTCTGTATGTCCTCCTCTAGGGGGCGTGTTTGAGGACTTAGCCATTCTGGTGCACGTACAACCTCGAAGATGCGTGTTAACACCCCTTCCTTGTATTGACCCTTCATGAATGGAAGACCACAGCCAGTGGATAAACCACTCTTATTCTCATACCTTGGGCAGAAAATTCCAAAATGCACCCTACCTGGTTCTCCCAGGGGGATCCTTAGGAGTAAGATTGAGCTGGACGGCCCATAGCACCAATCAGCCCAGTTCCTCACTTGCTTTGGCTTTTCCTTCTTCCCATTTTAGTCTTATCACCTCCCCACTCCAGACCCTTAGGATCACTTTCCTAAACAGACTACGTGCACACAAGCTCACGCTCAGGATCCACATTTGGGAGGAACTCAGGCTTGGACCAAGGAAAACGTTCAAATGGTGATGGACACGGGCACCCGTGTCTCTGCACCAACTTTCGTTTCATCAGCAAGATCTTCAGTCAGTGTCCTAGTGCAAAGGCCTGATTATCCCTGGAGATGTATATGCCAGGTTCTCAGCCTCACCTCTGCCTCTGTCCCCCCAGTGCGGTCAGTCTGCAGGAGGTCATGAGCAGACACGCCCAGTGAGAAGACACACGTGGAGGGAAGCGCATGTTCGTTTTGTGCAGGCAGGCCCACCAGCCCTGGCCTCGCCCTTCATTACCAGCCAGGTATAACCCGTAGCCTGTGCTTGCACAAACTCACCCCCGCCATAAATACAGCAGCAGCCACCCAATTCGCCCTTCTCTCGAGAGCACTAACCAGCGTAATGCTGTGCACTGTGCAAAACCTCGATGGGCAGAACTGAAAGGGGATGTCATTTCATCTTGCCAAAATATTGAATGTGAACCTGATCAAACCTCGAGATCTAATTCCCACTTTATAGGAAATATGGAGGAGAAAGGAATATGTGAGGATACAATCCATCAGATCCAGAACATGGAAAAATCTAGAAGATAAAATGACCCGGCTTCTTTTTAATAAGAAACTGACGAGAATAAGAGTGAAAGAATGAGAGACAGGAATCACCCAAGATGAAGTGAAGCTTAGAAACGTGTCAAACAGATGTGATGTGTGCACCTATTGAGACAAAAGCAATTGTAAAAAGATTTCTTTGTAGTCCGTCGGAGAAATTTGAAAGCTCTCTGTGTATTTGAGGATATTGAGAAATTATTTTTAATTTTTAGGAGTGATGACGGTAGCATGGTTATACCCTTTAAAGAATTCATCTGTTGGGGCTCCTGGGTGGCTCAGTCGGTTAGGCGCCTGACTTCGGCTCAGATCATGATCTCACGGTTTGTGGGTTCAGGCTCTGCTTCGGGCTCTGTGCTGACAGCTTGGAGCCTGGAGCCTGCTTCGGATTCTGTGTCTCCCTCTCTCTCTGTTCCTCCCCTGCTCTCACTCTGTCTCTCTCTCTCTCTCTCTCAAATAAATAAAGATTAAAATTAAAAAAAAAAGAATTCATCTGTTATACTGAACCATTTACAGATGAAATAATTTGATGTCTGAGATTTGCTATAAAACATCCCAGCATGGGGCGTAAAAAACAAAGCCGTGCGAAGGGTAGATAAATGGGGCCCACGATTGTGATCATTGTTACAGCTGATTGGTAGGTGCCTGGGAACTCATTAAGTTTTTCTCTCTGCTCTCCTGCAGATTTGGAAATTTTCCTTATTACAAAAAAGGAGAGGGAGGAAGGAAGGTGGGGAGAAAGGGAAGGAGAGAGTGAGAGGAAGCTGTTGTTTCAAAACTATAAGAGACTGGGTTTCCCTACAGATGGCGTCCTGGTAGCGGACGGCCACCAAATGCTAAGAGCAATCGTACTAATGAAAATAATGATGATAATGATGTCTGTGCAAAGGTAGGACAAGCATCCTTGTCTGGAAAGGACCAAGCATGAGCCACAGCGATTCACCAAATTCTAACAGCCACCCTCGTTATGAGTGGAGCTGACTCTGTTCGGGTTCTGCCTCAGCTGGGGCTGGGCCCCACTGCCCCCCGAGGGGTTGTGTGGGAGGGTGTGTGGTGCCTTGTTCAAGCCAACCCCCACAGGAGATGGGGAGCCCAAGCGATGATGGCAGGGGGGAGGCTGGTTGGAAGGGATTTCTAGGAAGAGGGGCTTTCCTAAGCCCTCACCTCACCTCTCTGCGCATGGGGTGAGGGAAGGCTGTGGGAGAACCTCCCACTTGGTGAATTAGAGGGAAACACCGGATATCCATAGTTCAGTTCGCCCCCCTTCTTCCTCTTGGGAGTGAGCTGCCCCAGGGAACAGGCTCAAGAACTTGAACCAAACTGTAAGGACACAGAAAATCCCCTAAAAGATTTTAAGCAAAGAAATGAGGTTGTTTATCTCCTATTTATCTCTTACCTTCAACTCTTTGCACCTTCTGTTCCTCTTGTCCAGAATGCTTGTCCTGTCATTCTCCACCTCTGCTCTTGATTAACTTCCATTCATTGCTTATGACTCAGCTTAGCTGACACTTCCTCCAGGAAGCCCTCTCTGACTGCTCCAGCGCTTAGAACCTACCTGTGTCCTAAGTCTGTGTTCACGTGTCTCCCGACTAGACCACAAGTCCATGGGGACAGGGACCGCCTGCCCGGGTCCTTGAATCCCCTGAGTCCCTAACTTCCTGACACATGATAGTACTGAATTAATCATTCCAACATGAATTATTGAATTCAACTTGAAATCTACCAACAATATGTGTATATAAGGATGGAGCTAGAATCTAAGGTCCTCTGTCAAGAAGGATGGACATGGGGCACCTGGGTGGCTCAGCCAGTTAAGCGTCTGACTTCGGCTCAGGTCATGATCTCACGGTTCATGGGTTCGAGCCCTGCGTCGAGCTCTGTGCTGACAGCTTGGAGCCTGGAGCCTGTTTCAGATTCTGTGTCTCCCTCTCTCTCTCTGCCTCCCCCACTCGCGCTCTGTCTCCCTCTGTCTCAAAAATAAATAAACATTAAAAAAAAAAAGAAGGATGGACAGAAGATGATAAGGACAGAAGACCTTGGCTTCTGGCTCACAGATGGTGTCCAGCCCAACAGGGCCAGCTACTCTTCCCTGGGATTATGTAGATAGAAGAGTCCTTCTCTTATGAGGCACCTTAGCTGCTTCTCATATGACCTCTTGCTACACCCTTTCGGGTTCTCTTACTTTCCTCAAGCCCCCTTACTCCAATCCCTTGTTCCAAGGAAGGCTTGTTTATATCACACCTGCCCTGTTCACATGCGCTGGGTTCTTCTCTCCCGATTGTATCCTGCCTGACACAATGTATCAACAACATGATAAATCCCCTCTTTGCTTAATGTACTTTCTTTCTTTTATTTTTTTCAATTCACCTATACAGTACTTGATTTGTTTATAGTTGCCGTGACCATGGCAGTAGGAAAAAAAAGAAAAACCTAGATATCATGTCCCAAATGCTCTATATAACTGCTTCCCAAATATTAGTGCCATACGAATGATCTGGGGTTCCCTTCTATATACGCATATTTGGGGGGATATAGTGGACATATAACATTCTATTAGTTTCAGGTGTGCAACATAACTATTCGATATTTGTACATATTGTGAGATGCTCGCTGCGGTAAGTCTAGCTAAGATCCATCACTACACGTGGTTACAACTTTTTTCTCGTGGTCGCAACTTTTTTTTTTTTTTTTCAACGTTTGTTTTTATTTTTGGGACAGAGAGAGACAGAGCATGAACGGGGGAGGGTCAGAGAGAGAGGGAGACACAGAATCGGAAACAGGCTCCAGGCTCTGAGCCATCAGCCCAGAGCCTGACGCGGGGCTCGAACCCACGGACCGCGAGATCGTGACCTGGCTGAAGTTGGACGCTTAACCGACTGCGCCACCCAGGCGCCCCTCGTGGTCGCAACTTTTAAGATCTTCTCTCTTAGCAAGTTTCAAATACACGATACAGTATCATTACGTATGGTCACCAAGCTGTAGGTTACACCTCGTGACTTATCTTATCATTGAAAGTTTGTACCTTTTGTCCACCTTCACTCATTCCGCCCATCCCTGTCTACTCTTCTTCTGCTTCTTGCCTTTGAGATCCGCACCCATGCACAGGTAAAGAAATCACTGAGAGTGTTTTGGTATTGCTGAGCCCTGGACACCATGAGTGCTCAGGGGGGTGAATCTAAACTCTCCCAGAGAAGACAATACCTAAGCTGGACTTTAAAGTCCCGTAACCCTGTCTACAGCATGAGCCCAAGGCCATTGGGGCAGAGCTGGAAGGAGGGTCACTCCAGAAAATGTTCCCACTCTGAACCTCCCGAGATCCCTCCCAGACACTGAGCCCTTGGGAGCCTGCCTCACGGCCACGTGCTGACCTGCCCGAGGGGGCGGAGAATGTTCTCTCCTCTTCTCCCAGCCACAGATGCAAACTGCAATGCCAGCCTCCCTTGCACGTACGTGTGCCCTCATGATGCGCCTCCGGCCGGGGGCATGTGAGCGAACGAGTGCAGCCCTCGGGAGTCGACCCACTGTGACGTCCCACCCACAGTCCTGACTCGCTTTCCCCACTCACCACACCACGCGGAGCGGACTCAGAGGACCCACAGAGACCAGGAGCCACAAGGTGGAAGGAGCCTGCCTCTGCCCCGCCACGGCGGCATCAGGAAGGTGAAGGAGAAAGCAACGTGTGTGCGTTGAGCCACTGAGACTTGAGGATTTCTCTGTTAGACCACCTGCATCACGTACCCTAATCACATACCTGTGTTTCTAAATTTACTTCTAAGCCGTGAGGTCCTCAAGAGCCGGCTTGAGGATACCCTGGATACCCTCCCCCTGGCTACAGTGTGTACTCGTTAAACATTCTTCTGGGATCTCCCCCATATCTGCCTCATTCTCGGTCTTCTGAAATGTAAGCGAAATTAGTTTCAGCCCCGCATCTACGGCAATTTCTCCAAGGACCTGGAAGAAGGGGGGTGGGGGGGGAGGGGGTGGGCAGCAAAGGAGAGAAGAGTAGCTTTTATTTTCCTCTTGTCCCTTGTTTAAGTCCTCTCATCCGAGATGTTCCCCCTAGACTCTTTCTCTTGATTTGTCCAAAGAGGCTTATTTGCACGGGCATGTTCTTGCAGAATATTTAGGTATTTGAGGAGAGAAGAAACAAATGGTCGCACCGGCACAACACGGATAAGTTAATTGTTCCTAAAAATTACTTGGGACGATGACGTCAGTGGGCAATATCCCCCCCTCCACAGAAACAATAGAGCACCAGCAAAATGGTCAGAATCTACTTTTTTCGGAATTCTGGAAATAACCAAAGGCTCGCAACAACCTGAGACGCCTGTGTTTAAAAGAAATGGCTGAATCTCAGTTTTAAAAAAAGGGGGGGGGGGCACGTGGCATCTTACCTTGCCCTGTCCCCGCCCTGTCCCTCCAGCTCCACAGCAGGTTTGAACACCAACAGCCCTAAATCACAGTGAAAAGCAGCATCCCATACGCCACCAAGAGGGACAGCGCGGGACTGAAGTTCCTCCAAAGCTCTGAGAACTGTCACTCTCCATTTCCAGGACTTGTCTTTACTTTGACCAGACTCAGAGCTGCCGAGTGGGGAGAAACGTTTCTCTGGGGCGTTTGTGGGAAAGAATGGTGGCAATTGTTCAACGTGATAGCTGCCTGACTGGGTGGTTACAGTTGGGGAAACACCACGCTGACCAAATAACTTAAAAGGAAAATCAGGGGGATTCGATGCTCACAGATGGCTTCGAAAAGTTCTGAGATCCCCCCTGGAGACCCAGAGGACCACTCGTGTGCACAGGGCTGTGCTCAGGCCCAGGAAAGACCCAAGAGGACCCTCCACACTCACCTCTGGCTGACCTTGGGGTTTGGGGCAAGCAGGAAACGAAGGCTAAGGCAGAGTTGTCTCCTGTGCAAGTGGGGTTACGGGTGTGCCCCAGCCCACACGGGGAGCCCTTTGGCGTGATCTGGGAAAAGCACTGGTCCCGGCATTTCAGGAAATAACTGTCCGATTCGCGGCTGACAATGCAGCTGACAAAGCGGAGACTTCGGTGGCCACGAAGGCAAAGGACAGAAGGTCATCACAACAGCCGGGTAGAGCTGATGGCCCCGGGGACTGTGTCTCCCTTTCCCATCTTCCAATGCCCGGTCCACACGTCTTCAGCGTCCCGATCTCTAACGGCTCTTCCGTCCCCTCTCATTCTCACTGAGCTGGGCTGATGGCACCCATGTGATGTCAGGCCCCGTTCCAGCACTTTCCAGGCATTATCAAATTTAATCTGCACAGGAAACGGGTAAGGCAGTCACTATAATATCACATTCCCACAAAAGGAGGAATTCCCATATCCCCCTTCCAGGCAGTGGCAGCACAGGCCATGTCCTAGGCGGCTCGCTGAGCCCACACATCATTCGCGGTGACTCAGCTGATGCTCAGATACTTGGCTGTGAGGTAGGTCCGGTCATCTGCACTGGACAGGTGAATACATTGAATGCAAAAAGGTAGCGCACTCTGGTCTATGGAGCACACAATACCTGTTAGCTGGCTCTGCATAAGCAACGGCAGCACCCGCTCCACCTCGTCCCGATTTCTGCTTCCCCCACTAAGCTCAGCAAAGGCAAAGGCTCGGGAAAGAAATGTACGTGCCCTTTTGTGTGAGTTGCCGCTTGGAGACCCAAGTGGCCACCTTTGGGTTTTTCTGATGGAAAGCCTGTTAAACACCGATGGGAATCAACCTGATTCTCTGCCTTCTGGAAACTCATGGTGTGCCTGGGAAGAAGGGAACTACTCACAGACACCTTGAGTGTCAGGCAGGTGTTGAAAAGCCCAGCAGTAAGTGGTTTCTCGGTGCATCAGTGAAAAAAGGAGTGGATGAGTAATAACAGGGGAGGCAGAAGTTATTTGTGGATGGAAGTATAGGAGAACATCGTGAAAGAGGTGACGTTCGCTGGGTCTGCCGTGGCAGGTACAGAAAGTAAGCACAATAAACATGTTCATTGCTAAGTACACAGAGCTAAGCCTAGAACGTGGTGTTCCAGGCCTGGGGGCGTGCCGTTTCCCATTTGGCCACCAGAGGGCAGGATAACACACGTTGGTGTTGAAGGGAAGAAAGTAGGTCTGGGTTTGGGTTTGGGTTTGGGTTTGGGTTTGGTTTTTTTCTCTAGGGGGTCCAGTTGTCAGCAAGGTCTCTTTAAGTTTCTAGCTTCTGGGGACTTGGCTAGTTGTGCGCATTCAGGACGCACAGGCCTGCACGTGAAAGGGTCTTGGCGGGAATGCAAGGCTGTAATATTTGTATGGAGGGACGACAGGATTCTTTCCCATGTTTGACTTCATCGCCCTCCCTTGCACCCCTGCTCCCACTAAGAGGCTCCCAACACCCAGGTGAAGCAGCCCTCTGTTCCCTCTGCCCAGATTCCCTCCCCTAATTCTTTTCTCCCCATGACAACCTATTCATTTTCCAGGACAACCTTGTCTCTAAGACACCCCCCCCCCAACCAAATTTAGTGGTTCCATTAAGTGTATTACACGGGATTGTAATCATTTGTTATTTTAATCATGAATTCTTAACCGTCAAAAAAGTACTTTTATTTTCTAAGTTGTCTCAGGCACATCTCGTTAAAAGCAGAGGGCTCCAGGGGCGCCTGGGTGGCTCAGTCGGTTGGGTGTCCGACTTCAGATCAGGTCATGATCTCGCAGTCTGTGAGTTCGAGCCCCGCGTCGGACTCACTGCTGTCAGCCTGCCGGCACAGAGCCTGCTTCGGGTTCTCTGTCCCTCCCCAAAAAAAATTTTTTTAAAGAAAAAGCAAAGGACTCCAACTTGCCTGTGTCCTGTGCCTGTGGGAGAAGCCAACGTTCACACTTCCGCTGATCAGTGCTGGCCAGTAGTTTCCTCGTGGCCCCGTAGCATGGGACCTTCTCAAGACAGGGATGTGTCCCAGGCTACTCTGTATCCTTGGTGCCCAGCAGAGTGCTTAGCATGGCCATTGCCCCCAGAAACGTTTGCTGGACGAAGAATAAGTGAATGAGTAGAATGCCTGTCCCAATTGTGGGATCCAGGCTCCATCCGTAGGCTGTACTATCTGGCCTTTGAGTCTTACCTTACACGTGCTGGGACCACTAACACGCAGCAAAGGGGCTCCCCTGCCCGCTGCCTTCCTAATGCACTTAAAAAGGGCCCTTGCTCCTCGCATGACCTCTGAGCCCTTGCATGACCCCCCCCCCCAAATCTCTCATCTCATCTCTGCCACACTCCCACCCACCATGCTCCGACCACTGTCACATCCACACGCCCACCTAGCCCTCCGCAGGGCCTCGGCACATGCAGGCGTCTCTCCCCGAAACGCCCTTCCCTCTGATCGTCCCATGGCCGGTTCCATTTTAACATTCAGATCTCAGCTTCGAAATCACTGCTCTGCGAGGGCTTACCTGTCATCGAACTCAAAACAGATGCCCCTCGCCGTGGACCACCTGAGCCAGTTTTAACACTCTACGTCACGTCCACCTACACATCCGCCTGTTGGTTTATGGTCTGACGCCCCAACTACACAGCAAGATCTGGAAGACCCAGTGTCTCCCCAGGGCCCAGCCCAGAGGAGGCCCACGTGTGCTGAGCGCACGCTTCTGGGACGAAGACCGCGGTTAGCCCTGCACCCTGCTGACTGCAGAGCCTGCCTTGCCTTCAGCCACAACGACGTGAGCCACCAAGGAGGAGGAAGCTTCAAGAAGAAGTGAGGCGGGGCAAGGGCACAAGACGGACCAAACAAGGATCTGGGAGTTAAGAGGCGGCAAATGTACCAGCAAATGTGCCACTCGAAGCTCCGAGTTCTCCAGGTTTCCCGAGGTGAGCCAGAGCCAGAGAAAAGAGCGGTAACAGCGTAGGCACAGGACCCAGAGGGCCTGGATTTGAATCCCAGCTCCGCTACTTACTAGTGATGACCTTGGACAGGTTACTTCAGCACCCCTGCCTCAGTTTCCTCTCCTGCAAAGTGGAAATGATGACCATAATATCTGTATCACTGGGTTCTGGGGGAACTTAAATTACTACATGCTTGTTAGGTACTATTGCCATATAATAAGCCCCGCCTGCATGGTAGGAGTTACCATGAACTTGCTCTGTTGCCCCGAAAGGGCTATTTTTGTGCACGTCCCCCTAACAGAGCCGTCAACCCTGAGAGGGCAGGCCTGGGGACTTGTCCCCTCTTCCCGGCTGCCCAGCACCTTCCACAGTGGGTGGCACAGCCTGGGACGATCAGCAGGAGTCTCTCTCTCAGCTGAAAACCAAGACATCTTGGATCCGGGGGCCTGTGAGCTTCCATTTACCCTCCTTTGTAACAAGCCGTTTGCAAGGTCCCTTGTGTTCCAAAAGGAGCGGCTTCCCAAGGGTGGGCTAGACCCATACGGTCGGGGACAGCTCTGTAAGAAACCTAAAATGGATGCCTTGCCTTGCCTGTTATTTCGGCTTCCCCCACCCCCTTATGAACGGCATCACCGCCTCTCCAGGCCCCGTGGAAAAGCCCTCTGAGAAGAACGGAACGTATGTCCCTCAGAACTGCCAATATCTCAGCCGATTTCCAAGGAAAATTGCCTCTATCCATCAAAGCAGCCCCGAGCTAGACATGCATTAGTAAGGAAGACCCCGAGCCAGCCTCTCCCGAGGGTCCTCTCGGAGGCAGTGGAAAGAAAGCCCATCGCTGTAACAAAATAAAATGAGAGAAACAAAGAAGTAAAAGAAAAACCGCCCCAAATCAATAGACATCCATCCCCCGCACGCAGGCCGTTTGGCACCTTCGCTGAACCCAGGGCCAGAGGGTCTCTTAGAGCCCGGGCAATGAGTTTTCCAGCCACATCCTCCGGAGACAGCGGGGGACAGGGGCGCGGGACCGGGGCTTGGAAGGCTGCGATAGCACAGGTGCGGGGGGCCCCCCCCCAGAGCCCACCGGGGCTTGACGCTCATCCGGGGACGTTAGTAATGAAGAACACACCCACGGCACACACCCCTACACAATCCGTGCAGGCATTTCCTCTGGGGGACAGAAGAACCCACCTTTACTCTTGAAACTGGGACTCAGCCTAAAGCCCCTGAGCTTCCGTCGTCCCCGGGGTTTTCTGACCTTGGTGGGCACGGGGCCTAGGGCTTGAGAGCCTGCGTTTCTCACTGAGCTTCACGACCCTTATGGTCACATTTTCGAATGACTAAGTCTCAGAGGGGCTGAGAAAGTGGCCCAAATCACACAGGCAGGAAATGGGGGCGGGGAGGGGCTTGAGCCCAGGTGCCTTGGCTCCTCTCTCCAAGCCTCAATGCCCGTTCTGTGCAATGGGAAGAATGCTGCCCTGCCGGGGGGGACGAGCAGAAGACAGTGCACATAACACATGGAGAGCATCTGGCCACTGACACCAGGGCTCACATGGCCTGAGTTCCGAAAGGCACTGCCTTTCCTTCCGTGCCCTGGGCCCCCAGGCCCCTCAGCAACGGCCTAGTGCACCCTTGAGTTTGGTGCCCTGCCCCCCCCCCCAACCCAAGCCCCCAGGCCAGACAGTGTGCCCTCCCTGGGGCAAGACATTCCCACCCCACATCTGCACTCCTGCCCCCTGGCTCGAGGCTCGAGTGGTAGGCACATAACCCGTGTTCCTGAGACTGAACCGAACTCACCGGCCCTACCATGAATAGGGGAGATCCGGAGGCCAAAATCTCTGCTGAGGCTCATGATAAAGCAATAAACCCTGAGTCTCCTTAAGCCTGGCAAGAAAATGAAACGACGGAAGCTATAAACCTCCCGCTCTTGAAAGCAGTCAGTGCATTTTTTCCAGCATTTGCTCGGGCAGCCCTCGGTACAGGACACGTTTTCCTTCTTTCCTTTAGGGGAGAGAGGGGGACAATTTGGGGTTTGGCTGGAATCAGGGGCCTCTCCACCTGTGTGGTGGTTTGAATGGAAAATCTGGAACAAAGCTGCGAGGCCTTTGCAGGCCACCTCTTGGGCGGGTTGAGAACGTAAGTGATGGAATGACTTCAGAGGTGAAGGCAGGCACTGAAAGTGGGGTGTTCCCTGCAGAACATCTGGAGAACAAAGATCGGCATCCATGGTTCTCATGTGCAGAACCTCAGCTTTATTCAGGAAGCACCAACAGGGCTTGTCAGAAATGCAGGGCCCTGGGCTAAGCGCGGGGCAGCATTGAGAAGCTGGGGCACAGCTGGAAGGGCGTGCACAGCTGGGGTACAGAGGAAGGACACGGGGGCACAGCTGGAAGGGCGTGCACAGCTGGGGTACAGAGGAAGGAGGCGGGGGCACAGCTGGAAGGGCGTGCACAGCTGGGGTACAGAGGAAGGAGGCGGGGGCACAGCTGGAAGGGCGTGCACAGCTGGGGTACAGAGGAAGGACGCGGGGGCACAGCTGGAAGGGCGTGCCCCTGGAGCCTGGGTATGAATTCTAGGCCAGCCACCTGGCAGTCCCATGATTCTGGGCAAGTCACCCCAACCCTCGGGACCAGCTCCCACTGTGACCACATGAGTTGGGGGGATTCAGGGAGTGGCAGTCACATGTGGCGTGTCAGAGGGCCCCGCTGTAGCAGACCGTGGTAAAACAACTGTGTTCTGCAGATCGATCACATTCCTGGAGGCAGACGAAGAAACTGAGCGAGTTTGCTGGTGCTGATTTCACACAGGTAGGAACATTCCACGGAGGGTTTTATGTAGACTAGGAGGCTCCCTGCTATTCGGGATGTTAGTCTCCTAGTCTGCTTTCTCTGACCATCTGTTCACTGCCTTGTCTTCCTTCGGGTTCACCACACCTGGTTCAGGTTAAACACACCTGGCCGAAATTAATTAAGGGAGCTCCTCCATTGAGAAATACTTAACATAATAAGAAGCATTGACTTTGATAGAACACACAGCGTAGGGAAAGGGAACCGTATACAGTTTGCAAAACAGTTAACAGACTTTCGGAGTATATAGGTGACATTTTGCTACAGTGGAGACTGTGGGGGGGAGCTCTCTGCATCCCCTTGTCCCTAGGGAATGGGAAAAGCCCCAGCCGAGCACGAAGCTGGGGAACCCTGCTGTTCCGCTTCTCCCTAACTTCTCTTCTTCATGCAACGTGACCAGGCAGATTGTTCTCTGGGCGCCCCCTGCTGGTCGGAGAGCCAGGGGTGCTGGAAACAGCATGAGCGTTTAGGCACCCAGAACAGGGTTTAAATCCAGATCACGTCCTCTGAGGTGGTGTGGCTGCACTTGAACCACGGTTACCTCGTCTGTACAATGGACATAACCATTCCTAGCTCCTAGGGCGAGAGAGGGAATTTGAGCTTGTGTACCCAAAGCACTCAATGCAACAGAAGTTCTCAGGACACGGTAATAATTCTCACACTCTGTTAGGGGGGAGGACTTCTGGGGGCAGAGTCTGCTTAGCTCTGCAAAGTCAGAAATCTGATTTTGTCAGCCCGTGGAGAGTTTAAACCACATACCCTGAAACTGAAGCATAAATCAAAATGCCAATTTATTCATTCGCGTTGAGAAATCACTGCCGTGGCGTATTAGTCTCCTACTGCTGCTGTGACAAATCCCCGCCAGCTCAGTGGCTTAAAACAACGCAGGTTTCTTATCTTACAATTCAGTGGGCCAGAAGGCTGGAGTGAGTGTCGCTGGGCTCCAGTCAAGCCGTCGGCAGGCTGAGTCCCTTCTGCAGGCGCTACAGGGGAATCTGGGTCCTTGCGTTTTCGGCTCCCAGGGGCCGCTGCATTCCTTGGCTTGCTGTCCTTGTCCTCCGCCTGCAAACTGGGAACACTGGCTTGAGTCTGTCTCCCATCACGTCACTCCGCCCTCACTCTTCTCCGGGCCCCCCTCTTCCTCTTTTAAGGACCCTTGTGATTACACGGAGCACCCCCCCCCCCAGATATTCCAGGCTAATCTTCCTATTTCAAGGTCAGCTGATTACCAACCTTATGATGTTATTTACAACCTTAATTTGCCCTTGCCATGTAACCTAACATCCACAGGTTCAAGGAATTAGGGCATGGGCGTCTTTGGGGAGAACCATTATTCTGCCTACCACCCGTGGGAACAAGAACACTCAAGGCCATATAACAAATACGCTACTTCCTGTAGGAAAGCCTACCCACTAGGCTTGGTGAGCATGAAGGGGAACCACGATGGTGCCAGGCTCACAGTGTCCAGACAGTCACTTCCACCATGGGCACGCCCTTACCAATGGACCCCAGCACCATGGTAACTTCTTCCCCAGAGAATGCGGGGCTGGTCCGGGCATCCGTGACTCCCTTTATGGTTCCTCCAAAGCTGATCCAACCACCACTGACACAACCAGCCAGTGCTGCCTTCTGATTAACACACTTGTCTTTAGGTGGTGATACTAAGGTCTAGATACCCTCAGCGTCTTCACAGTGAAACGGCCACATTTTGCACCTCTTTTCATGATCCATGATGCGTGGCATTTAAAGTTGAATTCTCAAAATGCAAACTTATTTCCAAGTTTTCGGGGAACATCTAACTCTGTCCCCCAAATGCTCACAACATCATGGCTCAATCCTCTGGGCCTCTCAAGAGCCTTCTTTGTGTCAAGCACAGGGATATCTGGAGGGTGAATCAGATGTGGCCCCACCGTGTTTTGAGCTAGAGAAAGCCTGTGCACCACGGATATAAGATGCCACACACCAAGGCCTCCCAGACGAGCTTCAGAGCGGACAGGTGTCCCTAAGCTGGGGGGGGGGGGGAGCGGGGAAGGGATCCAGTGCTGTGAGGTGGTGGTTCCAACACTAATTGAACCATTTGACCGTGGAAGGCGTTGTGCTGTGCCCCATTTTTATCATGCCCAGACTCTGACTGTGGGCAATTTTCCCTTCGTTTTGAATGCTGACCCAAAGGAAAAGAACAAGTCGTTTGTTCTCATGATCACACAGTAGGTACGAAACCATATGCTATGTTTCTCAGTTGCCAAGATTCTTAACCATGTTCCTTATGTTCTGCAAACCCATGAGCACCTATTGTGTCATTTTCAGGATCCCTAGGTAGGTGCTACCATTCATCAAGTACCAACAACAGCCGACATCTACTGGCCTGCTTCCTCCTTGCCAGGCCTCGCGCCCAGCGCTTTCCGCGCATCCCATCACTGGATCCTGACAACACCAGGAGGCAGGAACTATTATTGTCTTGATTTTGCAAACGAAACAACTGCACGTCCGAGAGTCTCCGGAAGTTGCTGGGAGCACGCTGCTGTGGCACATCGCTGACGGAGGCCAGATGTGAAGCCAGCGAGGCCCCCGGCAGAGGCGACAGTGCCTGTCACGCGTCATTTGCCCTTAAATAAAAGGTCACAAAAGGTAAACTGCAGTATTTAAAAAAAAGAAAAAAAAGCCTGCTAGAAAGGATGTCTCCTTACAGGAAGCGGCTTAAAGAATAGTAGGATTTTGACAGGATTTGCATTACAAGCAGATGAGACGCTAGGCATAATCTTTTTTCTTCGTTGGTGGTAAAACCCACGTAACATAAGATATTTCATTTGAACCATTTTTAAACATACAGTTCAGGGGTATGCAATACATTCACAGGGTTGTGTGACCATCACCGTTAACCGAACTCTTTCCATCTTGCAAAACTGAACCTCTGGCCCACGAACAAGTAATCCCTCATTTCCTCCTCCCCTGACGTCTGGCAATCACCATTCTGCAGTCTGTCCCCGTGAACCCGATTATCCAGACACCTCATACAAGTGGAATCCTACAGTATCTGTCCTTTGGTGGCTGGCTTATTTCACTTCAGGATAATGTCCTCAAAGTACATCCACGTTGTAGCCTGTATCAGAATACCTCAGTCCAGGGACGCCTGGGTGGCTCAGTCGGTTGCACGTCTGATTCTTGATTTTGGCTTGGTCACGAACCGTGAGATCAAGTCCCGCATCCGGCTCCGCTCTGAACATAGAGCCTGCTTGGGATTCTCTCTCTCTCCCTCTCCCCCCGCCCCCCAAAATAAATAAAGGAACGTGCAAAAAAAAATATGCTAAAAAACATATAACCAAAATTGAACATGTGTCAGAACTTCCTTCCTTTTTAAGACTGAACACCCATGATAGGCATGTACCTCACTTTCTTTATTCGCCCATTCACGAACACTTGGGTTTGTCTCTACCTCTTTAGGGCTATTGTCAATCGTGCTGCTGTGAACGCAGAAGTACAGATATAATCTCTTTGAGGCCCTGCGTTCAGTCCTTCCTGGGACATACCCGGAAGTGGTAATCCCATGTTTAAATTTTTGAGGAATCATCACACTGTTTTATGTAACGGCTGCATGATTTTATATTCCCGCCAACAGTATACAGGCGTTCCAATTCCTCACCTCCTTGCCAGCGCTTGTTATTTTCTGTTGTTGTTGTGTTTCGTTTTGTTTTTATAGTAGCCATCCTACTGGGTGTGACGTGGTATCTTGTGGTTTTGATATGTACTCCCCTAATGGTTAGTGATGATGAGTGTCTTGTCATCCATTAGGAATCAGAATCTTGATATCCTTACCCACATCAATAATGGAAATACTAAGGAGACTCTGGCTCTCCAGCAGAGCTGTTTTGAGGAATAAAGGAGGAAACAGACATGGAGAAACTAACACGGCACCTGGCAAAGCCTGGTTATACGATCAGTGGTAACTCTGTATCTGTTATCAATCACCCTGTGCTACCTACCAAATCGTCTCAAGTCAGCAGCTTAACCCAACCATTTATTCTTGCTCATGAATCTACAGTTCTGGTCTTGACAGCTCATTCATGCATCCGCAGTCAGCTGCAAGCTGGACAGTCAACTCCACAGATTTTGGCTGAGCCCGTTCATATGTTTGGAGTTGGACTGGCTCTAAATTGGTCTAAGCTTTCAAAGCTAGGATGACTCAGCTCTTCACACTTCCCTGCAGCCAATTAGCCCAGGCACGGCCTCAGAGTAAGCCACCCATGCCCCCCAGGGGTGCCGCCGACACAAGCCAGCACACCTCCAAGCTTCTGCCTGTGTCAAAGCTGCTATTATCCCACTGGCCAAAACGCATGTGATAGGCAGAATTCTGAGATGAGCCCCAGGAGGCCTGAAGAATCGGGGCCATGAAGGCACTCCATCCGTCACGTTCTCCAAGCACCAGAGGGGGCTGGGCCAATGCGGGCAGCACTTTGTCAAAGTGACATCACACGGACACGACTGCATGCTCTACAACCTGGGATCAGGTTTCTTCCTCTCATGTTTCAGAGATCATACACAGCCTGCCTATGCTGGCAACTGCAGAGTCAAAACAGAAGTGAGCTTAGAAATACAGCCAGTGTACTTAAAGGCAAGAATTCTGAAGCCAGATACCACGGGTTCAAGTCCCAGCTCTAATACTTCTCAGCTGTGTGACCCTGGACAAGTACCGGACCTCTCTATGCCTTAATGACATCATTGAAAAAGAGATAACAGAGATTATTTTAGGGTTGTGGTGGACATTGTAAAAGTTAATGTAATAAAGCACTTAGAGCGGAGCCTGGGACCTTGTAAATATCATGCACTTGCCATATCATATCATTGCCACAATATTCTGTCTTTAATGCAATCAATATAAATTGGTGTAAAGATTACAGTCCTTGCAACAGAACCCTCAAGTAAGGAGAAACTCTGTTCCCTGATACTATGGATGAATACTTTTCGGACTTCAAAATTCTTATAAATGCAAGACATAGAGAAAAATGCACAACTAAAATGCTTTCTGTAAAACATGCAACCCATTAAATGTGACATAGGGAAGAACAAGAAATAAACAAGAAACGACATCATTTCACAGTAAATCCCCTTTGGAATGGTAAGCCTCGTGTAAAAATCCCATTTTACTGAGATTCCTTGTTCCTTGTGGAACTTATCATGGGACTTATTAACAATTCTAGTGCTTCCTTCATATTTCCAAGGAATATATTTCTTAAAGAATAGGTTTTATAATATTTGTAACAGAATGCATGAGAACCTCAACTTGAACCTCAACAAGTCAAGGTGGAATCCTGGATTTTTCGCTTGTAGTCAAGGCAAGCAGCCAGGCTTCGGAAGGATGGGCAGCCCCTTTGGTGGCAGGAGACACTGAGTCAAGTTTTGCCTCCACAATGGAGTACTTGAGGGACCTTGGAGGCATGGCCCAAGCTGCCTGGTCCTCAGTTTCCCTGATAACATTAAAAGCCCTGCTCCACAAGAAGCAAAGGAGGAGACCAGAGGAGGAAAAGGATGCAAAAGGGCTAAACTATGCTTGAAATTAAGGAGTAGTGTGCCGATGAGGGTCCCATCAGGAGACAGGAATTCCCCCAGCTACTTTAACAGAGAAAACGTGACATAAAGAATCACTGACCAGGTAAGGGAGACCTGGCAGGACAAGAGGGCTCTGGGAAATCCCAAGAACAGCAACTGCAGAAGCCACTACCGGCCAGAGCTGGGGGACAAGCAGAGGCTGGGATTCCCAAAATGTAGACGCTCCGAGGCGGTGCCCCTGTGGGGCTGGAACACAGACATCTGAGGAAGGGGCTAGAGCTGGCTAGTATTGGGGTCGCTGTTGGGGACATGATGGGGCTGATCCCGGGCTGTGGAACACCTGCTACCTGGAACCCGTGTGCCTCCTGGAGGCCACCATAGTGACAATGGGGGCGAAATTGCTGGGGTCACGCTAGGAAGCAGATGTGCACAAGTACTGCCTCCTCCCCTGTCCTCACAACTCCCTCTAGCACCCCCATTGGAGAACCTCATGCAGAGCCCGTGCATGGGTGGAACAGAAATGTAGCTTTCAGACTCTCAGCCCCTGCTTCTTAGAGCCGGGTAGAAAAGTGGGGAGGGGAGGGGGTTAGAGATGAGAGTCAATAACAATGTCAAGGGGCACCTGAGTGGCTCAGTGGGTAAAGCATCCGACTCTTAATTTCAGCTCAGGTCATGAGCTCCTGGTTCGTGAGTTCAAGACCCACATTGGGCTCTGCACTGACAGCATGGAGCCTGCTTGGGATTCTCTCTCTCTCTCTCTCTCTCTCTCTCTCTCTTCCCCGCTCACTCTCTATCCCTCTCTCTCTCTCTCTCAAGATAAATAAATAAACATTAAAAAAATAACAATGTCAAGCACCAGAAAACAGAAAAAGGGTATTAAAGCTATAGTCAGGGTCAGCCATGTCCCTCCAACGTGCTGAATCCCTTCTGCTCCCTGGACCACAATTTCATCTGTAAAGCAGGACCGCCGACCTCGGGCACTAGAGCATTTATCTCTAACACTGCAGTTTCTGAGTGTGTGGCCCTTGTAAAGACTTCAGTGAGATTCTGGTATCCTCTTCTAGAAAGAAGTCTTCCCCTGGTTTATTTTCCTTTGAGAAAGAGAGAGAAATAGACACCTAAATGGGTTTCCTGGAGGCTGAGCTTGAATCAAAGGTACCCACGGGCTCCCTGCATCTCAGGGTCAATGACAGGTCGTGCAATTTCCAGGTGGGGATCACAGCCCGGGGATCATCCCTCAGCCCTGGGTGTACCTGCCAGGCACTGGAGGAGGCTGACACCTGAGTGCCTCCTGTTCTCATAGCTGGATGCCTGAGCCCACCTGCTGAGCCGGGCCCCACTGCCTTCCCACGCTGTCCCCACTGCTGACTTCACTCACACCACCCAGCCCCTGACCTCGGGCACTCGGCACAGACCTCCTTCCCTCTGTCTCGAATGCCCTCTGCCGATCTGTGCATGCCTGAATTACAAAACTCAGGCCTCAGCTCGAATTCCTTTCTCGGGGAGATACTCACCACTGCTCTCCGCGTCTCCCTCGGGTTCTCTGCACTTGACCCTGCTTCATCTCCACAGTGTGTATCACTGTTTCTAACTTATTTCTTGACCTGTTTACTTTCTATCTGCCCCACCTAGAATTAAGATGCTGAAGGCAGCAGCCTTGTCTGCCCCTGGTCACAGTGGCATCCCACGCCCAATACGGTTTCTGTCCCATAACAGGTGCTTAAGAAATGTTCATTGAATGAAGAGATAAATAGAACATTTTAAACTCTGAAGCCTGGCCTTCGAATGCCTGAGAGCATTTAGCAAGACACTGAGTACTCACATGGCACTTAATAAATTCCTGGTGGAAGCATTCCTTCCAGCATTTTCTCCAGGCGTCCAGCAACTCCGTGGAAGTCTCCAGAGCATCAAATCAACCATTCACTGGGAGAAGGAGGTAGGGCAATGTGACCCACTCTCAGGTCAGAGGGGACACCTAACCTCTCACATCTGAGCTCCAAACCATCACCTGGAGGGTTTGTTAAGACGGAAATTACTGGACGAACACCCCCCCCCCCCACCGCCCTGCAAGGGTTCCGATTCTCTAGGTCTGGGGTGGGGCTGGAGAATTGACATTTCTAAGCATGTCCCAAGGGGTGTTGATGCTGACGATGTGACCTCCACACTTGGAGACCACAGGCGATTATACAGACAGTTATCCCTACCTCACACAACTGTTGCAAAGATCAAATACAGTTTTTAGGAAAGTGCTCAGCGCCATGTCTGGAAATGTGAGTCCGGCTCCATCATTTATTTGTCTTCCTTGTACCTGCACTGCCTGCCTGGAAAACCTGACCGGCCTCCCAGGGGCCTCTCTGCCTCCTCTCTCCTCCATGCAATTGATTCCCTGGCACTTCGGGAAACACAGTCCTTAAGTACAAATCCAATATGGCTGCTCTTTTCAAACACCTCAATGCTTCCCTGCATTGTCACATGCAAACGGAAGCCATGAACTAGAAGGCTTTTCACAACTTCCTCCAATATTTTATCTGTTCTTCTCGTCTCCTCTCCTTATGAATAACCCTCCCAAAGCCAACCCTCATTTGTCAGGGGAGGCCTGATGCGGTATTATCTATCGGGCACATGGCGTGGCATGGGGATAGAAGCGTAGGCTGTGTGGTCAGGGGGCTGGGATTCAAATTCTGACTCTGGTGCTTTCTAGCTGTGTACCTGGGGCAGGTCACTCCCCAACTCTGTCCCCACTTTCTCCGGTCGTGAAGGGAGGGTAAGAGCGATCCTTGCCTGTGTGCATTGTTGACTGGAATGGTGTGCGAAGGGCACTTAGAACAGCACCCAGTGTGGTGAGTATTCAGTAAAGTACTGCTGACAGAGAGCTGCTGGTGGTGGGAAAGACCCAAATGACACTGATCTCACCTGCCGAGTCCAGGAGACACCAGAGGTGGGGCTGGGGGTGGTGGGCAGGACACCCCTGTCCTGGGGTAGAGAACTAAGCCCACCTGTCTTTCTAGATCTCTCTTCCCCACTCATTTGTGATCCCCTTGCAGACACAGACTGTCTTATTCACCCCACGGAACGAGAGAAGAGGTGTCATGGACAACCAGGAATCCTTCATTCTATGGCTCCAGATTGAGAAAAGCAAGAGGGTGGTTGTCACAGGAGGAAAAGCTAAGAACAGCCATCACCGGCAAGCGCGTCCCAAGACTTGAGTGGTCTTTTCCCTCTGGTCTTGCGTCGAAGAGACCCCTGAACACAAGTGTCCAGTTTGGAGCCGGGAGGCAGGCTTGGTGCTCTGTTCTCGGCCAGCCCCTCCCCCTCACATCTGCCCTCCTACATTTAGCCCTTTTACCAACTATTAAGACCATGCCATCCCTCACCATACCTCTGTGATAAAAATGGAGCAAAAACCAGCACAAGGAAACAAAAAATGTCGGTACATGATTCAATGTTAAGGCTTGCAAATGACAGGAGCTCTCAGCAGAAGGCAAGGCAGATGCGGGAGGTGTGAGCCCCTCCACTGGAGGTTTGCAAACAGAAGCTGCAGCCGTCTGTTGAGAAAGCGCCTCAGCATTCCCCGCAGGGACAGTTGGGCGTGAAACTGGTAGGCACTGGAGGGCTTCTCTGGGCTCTTCCCAGGAAAAATATTCTGGGCACCAAAGCGGCTGAATCCTATTCTGATATTCTAGCCCCTTGCGTCTTCAGAGAAGGGGAGAGAAGGCTGGGAAGCCGCCATCCCCAGTCAGAGGGTCCCCGCTCCACGGTCGCTGAACATCGCCCTCCTTGAGCACGGCTGACCTCCTCCCGGGACACACCCCTAAGGCCAGCTGCACAGAAATGCCAGGTACGCAATCTCTTAATTGGACACTTGGCAGAGAGCGAGGACGATTCGTTGGCTCCACTGCCCGAGCCTACATGTAAGCAGACGGGGGAGTAAAGAGTCCCCAGCCAGAGCAAAGGATGCCAATTTCCACTTGGCACCGGGGCAGACATTTCAGAGAGGATTACAGGGCAATTCTAACCAGCTGTCACAAGGGCTGAGTGTTGTTCTAACCGGTTGCCCCTGTGTGAACCCTCCTCTCCAGCCAGGCCAGTCTGCCCTGTCCCCTGAACACGCCGTGCTTATTCCCCCCTCCTCCCCGTGCACACGCTGTGCCCTCCCCTGAGATGACTCCGCTCTGCCCACAGCCCACCCACCTCCTCCTCGCCCTCCAAGGCCCAGCTGCAGTCCTCTTTCAGAAACTTCCCCAGACCCCCTAGACCACGGGGATCTCAGAACCTCCAGAACCCACGTCGGTTATTAGAACAATAACAACCACAGCAGCCACTTATTAAGCTCTCACTGTGTGCCGGGAACACGGTAAGCATCGTATATACGTTGGGCAAGTCTCAAAACAATCCTGCAAGGAAAGATGTCCCCACTTTAACGACGAGAAAGCAGACTTCACACTGTTTGCTAAGCTAGTGCACAGCAAATGAAGCCAGGGTCTTCCTGGGTCCAGATCCCATGTGCTTTCCATGAAAAAATCAAATGTAATTTTTTTTTTCATGTCAATTCTAGTATAGTTAACGAACAGTGTTATATGAGTTTCAGGTGTACATTATAGTTAATTGACAATTCCATACATCACCTGGTGCTCATCAAGACAGGTGTGCTCCTTAATCCCCATGAATGTAATCATTTTTCTTATGGGGTCCCTTGCCCTTGGGAGAGAGCCTACACTCCTTGAGATCAAGCACTTTGTCTTATTATCCCATGTCCCCCGAATTACTCACCGCAAAACATGAGCAAAACTCCTTCTGGTAAGTTTTCCTATGTGCCTATCTATTTCAAATTGGGTTTCTGTCACCACCAAAAGACTCCTAGGAAACACCGTTTGGAAATTTGCTTCTTACTAAATAATCATAGATCTTTGAGCTAGAGGGGCTCAAAAGATCACCCGCAGCCGGCTGCAGCTGGGACATCCTCATTCAAGGGAATAGTTGTGGCTAAGTGTCAATGCAAACTCCCAGCCCAGGCATGTGAATGATTCGGGGAAATAAATGAAATTCTCCCACACTCTTTTAGGTAAGATGCCTAGTTGTATACTTAAAAAGCGTGTTATATAAGAACTCCGGCGCAGTCAGAGAACGGGAGAAAATTATTTTAGTGCTGTCCCCACTGCAAGCCATCTGATCAGCCAGAGGTTTGTCTCTGTAGTTATTCACTCCCTGCCCTGTTCCAGCCCCTCCTTGTGCTAGCTCCGTACTGAGCCCATTCAGCATTTTCAATTTTTTTTTTTGTTTATTTTCGAGAGAGAGAGAGTACAAGCAGGGGAGGGGCAGACAGAGAGGGAGACACAGAGTCCGAAGCAGGCTCCAGGCTCCGAGCTGTCAGCCCAGAGCCCAACGCGGGGCTCGAACTCACAAACCGTGAGATCATGACTTGAGCCGAAGTCGGACACCTAACTGACTGAGCTCCCCAAGTGTCCCCCATTCAGGATTTTCATTAAGAATCTTGATATGCGGCCTCCAGGACGCACATCAACTACGTAGCTCCATGCCTGGCACACAGTAGGACCTGTCAACAGGACATATTGGCATTAGTGTAAAAAGACCTTAGGGGCGCCTGGGTGGCGCAGTCGGTTAAGCGTCCGACTTCAGCCAGGTCACGATCTCACGGTCCGTGAGTTCGAGCCCCGCGTCAGGCTCCGGGCTGATGGCTCGGAGCCTGGAGCCTGTTTCCGATTCTGTGTCTCCCTCTCTCTCTGCCCCTCCCCCGTTCATGCTCTGTCTCTCTCTGTCCCAAAAATAAATAAATGTTGAAAAAAAAATTTTTTTTAAATAATAAAAATAAAAAAAAATAAAAAAAATTAAAAAAAAAAGACCTCAGAGCGGGGCCCCTGGGTGGCTCAGTCAGTTAAGCATGACTCTTGATTTGGGCTCAGGTCACGAGCTCTCGGTTTGGTTTGTGAGATCGAGCCCCAAGTCGGGCTCTGCACTGATGGCATGGAGCCTACTTGGGATTCTCTCTCTCTCTTTCCCTTTCTCTCTCCCTCTCCCCCGCTCGCTTTCTCTCTCTCTCTCAAAATAAATAAATAAACCTCTAAAAAAAAAAAAAAGACCTCAGAGGCATCTAGAACAAGGACCACCTGCTGCAAGCCATCAGAGTCCTTGTGGGTCACACAGGCTCCCAGCGGCTGAGGACTCCAGCCACGGTGTCAGGGAGCCCATGGAGAGATCGGGAGCCCAGTGAGGAAAGCCCAGAAGCTTTGCCCAATTCAGGAAGCAGCAGCTGACCTGACAGCATGGTTGTTCCCGGGAACAGTAAGGCCCAGAGCCATCAGCTCTTCCCAATTTTTCAGAGAAGCCATAAATCCTTACTTTTCTTTGAAATCCACCCGTTTAAAAACATTGGCAATTTATTTAAAGTGCTCTTAAAATGCAACTGAAGGGTGCCTGGGCCGCTCAGTCGGTTAACTCGGGTCATGATCTCAGGACCCCCAAGTTCGAGCCCCACGTTGGGAGTCTCTGTCTCCCTCTCTCTCTGCCCCTCCCCTATTCGCTCTGCCTCTCTGTCTCAAAATTAAAAAATAAATTAAATAAATTAATAATACATTTAATTAATATAAATAAATTAAATAAATAAACATTTAAAAAGTAAAAATAAAATAAAATAAATTTTACCTGAATCAACAAACCTGACTGCAAGCTGGATCCTGCCTACAGGTAGCCAGTTTATGACCATCCCATGGAAGCAAGGTCTGAGTCCAGAGAGGTGAGGCCACCTGCCAAGGACACACGGCTTGTTGGTGTGGTGACAGCACAAGGACTGGACCTCTAGGTGGCCAGGCTCAGTCTAGCCCTTGCTCTCCAGCATCTGAGTGGCCTGAATGTCCCTCGGGGTTGCTCCGATGACACACACCGGCCAAGGTCCCTGCACGTCACTGCCACGTTCACCTCTCTAAGCAAAAACTCTTCGATGATTCCCAGTGGCTTCCCGGACTCACGTTCGATCTTCTGTGCTGAGCATAAAATTCTTTCCCTTCCCTTGCTTTCTCCAAAGTCATTCTGAGAGCTTTTGAACTTGACCTCTTCACGGACCTCCACATCCTGGGCACCCACTGTGCAGGGCACAGCGGCCAGCCCTGAGAACACAGAGTCCAGTGAGACCCAGGCCCTGCTTCGAGGAACTGTGGTGGTCAATTTTATGTGTCAACTTCGATCAGCCATAGCGCCCAGGTATGTCATCAGTCACAAGGCCAGATGTTACTGTGAAGGTATTTTTTTAGATGTGCTTAATATTTAAACCAATAGACTTCGAGAAAAGCAGAAGGCCCTCCATAATGTGGGTGGGCTCCATCCAATCAGTTGAAGGCTTAAGAGAAAAGACTGAGGTCCCTGAAAGAAGAGAACAAACACACTGCTCCAGAATGCCTTTGGACTCAATCTGCGACACCAATTCTTCCCTGATCTCCAGCCTTCCACCCAGCCCTGCGTATTTTTGACTTACCTCCCTCCCCAGTCACATGAGCCAATTCCTTAAAATAACTCTCTCCCCAATACATAGACAGATGGATAGATAGAGGAGGGTGTGGGGGACAGAGAGGGAGGAGAGGGATACACGCATACCTTACTGGTTCCATCTGTCTAGAGAACTAATACAGAAACTCGGAGTCTGCTGCAAAATATACTGACTGCGACTCCCTTCATTATACTGAATTCACATTTGATGTGAAGGTTCAGAAAAATGAGGGAAAGGGCAATTCCCCACCCCCCCACCCCCGCCCGCCAGACTTGGAGGCAATTTCTGTGTATCTGTGCTGTGTGCATTTTTTGGAGAAAAGTGGCAAAGAATTTTGGAGCCCCTCCCCCACAAAAACGCGAGGACCACCAAATCCCCCGCGCTTGGACAGCCATCCCTGCTCTGCTAGTCTGTAACTCAGCGGTACCTGAAGCATTTCTGTGGGTCATTTTGTCCCACCAACCAGAGACCTAGAATGAGCTTTCGGTGTTCATTGAAAATGAAGCCTCCGAGAAACGGCACAAGATGGAAATAATACCACCCCACCGATTTGCTGTGAGTCTTCTAAGAGGCGGCAAACGTGACTGAACTGCATGGGGGCTGAACCCACAGAGGGGACTCAGTGAGTGTCCCCTTGCTTACTTATTCAGCTGGATACACTCAAGGCCTGAGGAGCCCTGTCCTCGGCTTGCAGGATTTCAGCGTAAGTCGACTAAGGTCAAGCTGCTCTCCTTCCAGCCATAGACACAAGGAAAGAAAGATGATGCACCTGCTCCTTTAACTCCAAACTCCTAACCCAGGACAGGTACTTTCTTCTCACAGAGGCGGCCGCATTTTCTCAGCTGCTCTCCAGGGTAATTATACCTCCCTCCAGGCAATTGTCACAATGCCAGGGTGCGAGCGCTTTACCTGTCCCTCCTTCCTCACATCCAGAAGGAAGAGGGGCACGGGGGCCTGGCACCTGGGGTCAGAGTCAGGGAGACCAGCCTGCCTAGTGGCATCCTGCTCTTCAGACCTTGGTTTTCCCCAATAACCAACAGGGGTTGGTAAGACAAGTCACGTCACAGCGTGCAAGGATTTAATGAGATAAGTCATGCAAGGCTTGTGATCTCTCTCTAGGCAGGGTTGTAAGCAAGGATTATTTTTTTTATTACCCTAATTTTTGCAGGGGAAGGACTGCTGACACTGAGCCCCCTTTGCCTAACCTCCCTTGAACTGGGGCATCCTATCCTATCACCTGCCACCAAAAGAGCCCGGGCAAGCACCTTTTGGAAATGTACTTCTCACGTGACCTCTTGGATCACTGAGCTGGGTAGACAATTAGCTCTCATCCCGCTTTCCAGACGGGACTTCTGAAGTCCAAGAGGTGAAGCCACTTGCCCAGTAGGGCATGGCTGGGAAGCCGTGGAAAGGCTCTCCACTCCCAATTGCTTCTGCCCCTCTTACTGACTGCACAGAGGTCAGAAAGTTGATATGGCAGCCAAGAAACTTGGCAAGAGCTTCTTGGTCAGGGGGTCACAGAGCAGGAGAAAGCATGAGAACTTTTATCCCAATTACATCCTGTTTAACTTGGACTTCCCTAGAGCCTGCAAAGCCAAACGGCCAGCATAGTTCTTGCCCTTGGGTGGCCATCAGGAATTCTGACTTCTAATTTGGGCTGATTACTTTGGACAAGTTGCCCAGCCTCCCTGTTCTAATCTTCCCATTTATAAGTCTGGGATAATAATAGCTTCCTCTCTTTGGGGAACATTTCAATGGCTTTTTTTTTTTTTCTGAACAGGGTGACATCATTTGTTCCCCTTAATTTGCTTTGTTTGGGTAGGCAGGAAATTATTTTCAGCCAGCAGCCAGTAATCACTAATCACACTGACAATTTGTAAAAAGTGAACTGCCAAATGTATTTCAAGACTGGATCTCTATTTGCTAATGCAACATTCCCCCAGGAGTGGATTTTAGCTGATGTTCAGGCACCATGTGGCTGTGGTTAGAGACTGGGCTAGAATAGAAAATGCAATGGACTGAGTGTTAGGAAGCTCCTGGTGGGGCTGGGAGACCCTGATGAAGTCATTTTACCTGCCTGAGTCACTAACTCTTCAACTGTGAAAGGAGAGAGTTGGACTAAAATACCTTTAGGGTCCCCTTCAGCGATGCTGCTCTGACTTCACCTAAAATAATCACTTAATAAGAATAGTTCTCAGTTACCCTGGTCCCTCCAACCCCCACCCTTCCCCATTCCCCCTCCAGACAGATACCAGCATAAGCCAAATCATTTCACTCACTGTTTGAAACTCCTCCAATAGCAGAGGAAGGGCCAGGAAAATCATGGTGGGTTCATGCAAAGGTATAATATGCAGTCATTTAAAATGATGTATAGGGGCACCTGGTTGGCTCAGTTGGTTAAGTGTCTGACTCTTGGTTTCGGCTCAAGCCATGATTTCACGGTTTGTGAGATCGAGCCCCGTGTTGGGCTCCGTGCTGACAGCATGGAGCCTGCTAGGGATTCTCTCTCTGACTCTCTCTCTTTCTCTTTCTCTCTCTCTCTCAAAATAAATAAATTAACATTTTAAAAAAAGAAATAAAAGAAAATGATGTATAAAGAGGAGCTTTCAGGGTGCCTGGGTAGCTTAGTTGGTTGAGCGTCCAACTCTTGATTTCGGCTCAGGTCGTGATCTCACAGTTTTGTGGGTTTGAGCCCTGCATTGGGCTCTACCCCAGCAGTGTGGAGGCTTCTTGGGATTCTCTCTCTCCCTCTCCCTCTGCCCCTCCCTCACTCATGTGGTCTCTGTGTCTCAAAGTACATAAATAAACTTTTTTTAAAAAGAGGAGCTTTCCGTACTATGGAGAAGCAAAGAGCTTAATTTAGGTGAGAAAGAAGGATGCAAAATAATATCTCAATAATTAAAAATATGTAAGACAAAGACTAGAAGGAAAGACCACAAGATGTTCATTGACTCAGCTTACTAAGTGCCAGAGCTGGGACTCAAACCCAGGTAGAAAGAATGTGAGTGAGTTGTTAGAGAAACAGCATGGGCAACAAATGTCCAGCACTTGAAGAGTTTAAAGACAAGAGGACTGGAATTGTGTCGTGGACCCAGAGAACCTATGTAGAGAAGCTATCGCTATTATCTGTCACATATGTCACCAGGGAGCATAACCAAATAAAGTTAGTTAATGCATTTTTTGCCAGATCCTTCACTTTCTTCCTTTTCTTCAGCAAAGTTGCTGCACACATTAAGAAGGCATGTTCTGTTCATCCTTCAGAATCGCCCTCCAAATATCTGTAGAAGCTAAGAAATAAATCTTTGGTATCTTAAGCGATGAATCTTTTTTTTTTTTTTCCCTTAGATCACCATCAGAGGTCCTAGATTATAAAATAATTAAATTACTTGAGAGTTACGGCAAAAATCATGTCTTTTCCTCTGGGACGGGCCACTGCCTTTGAAATGACACTCTTAAAAAAGACAGATCATTTATCCCGGTCTTAGTATTTCAGAAATCCCAGGATGATCCAGTGTTCCAAACCTAACGATCCCCCATGGTTTTCTGGACACAGCCCTAACTGTCACACTCACCGATGACAGACATGTCCCCGGGCCTGAGGCTCACATCCGGGATAACAGGAAATAATATGAGCTAGATAAGTACAGACCCACGAAGTAGGTAAAAATCGCTGTATGTGTTATTTTCTTACATAAAAGAGTCCGCTTTAAACAAACAAAAACTACCCTGTTTCATAAGATGATGGGTGCAAGGCTATTGACACTAGAAAGGTAATTCTACCTAAATGATGGAGGAGGAACTGTTCATTCGAGTTAACCAGTACATGGGGCCCATCTCTCAAAACAGAAAAAATACATTAAGACAAGCTACCAGGCAGTATTTTTGTGGAAACGGCATCATGCTTGGAACCGGGAGACCACGATTCAAACCCCAGGCTCTTACATCTCCTCCATGGGTTTTTTTTGCAAGTTCCCAATCCACCTTAAGCTTCACTATTGCCACCAAAAAAAAAAAAAAAAAAAAAAAAAAAAAAAAAAAATGGAGCTAACAGTTTTAACACAAAAATGGCACTCCAGAAAATGTGAGTGGAATATAAAATTAAACAAAGAAGGAAAAAATCAATGCCCTTCTTACATGTTATATAGAAGACGCACATTATATATAAAATATATATACATATCCATATCTTTCAAATATAGAACTCCTAAGAGCGCCATGTTATCTATCACTGTGGACTATTAGTGCTGAGAGGGACTTCAGGGCTTATGAGTCTGGAAGGTTTCAACCTGGAGCCAAGCAGTTCTAGAAGTTCCATACGAAGCCAAGCAGCCTTCAGATGTGAGGTGAATGCCTGTAGTATTTGTCCTCCCAGTATCCATTGCCCCTTCTCATGACAACAATATCCTAATTTCGTTGAGGGGAGCCATCCCTGTTGCACTCTCCACATGGTTCAGGTGGGGCTTACCCACCCCGTGTTACAGTGACAGGCGCATGGCCAGTCCGGCATCCATCCCACCATCTCTCCACAGGGATGGCCTCAGCTCTGGCCTGGACTTTTTACAGAACCATGAGAAAGAGTTGTGCTCTCCTTGGTGGGGTTGCTCAGCTGGCAGAAGATGGACATATTTGCAATGACCTGGGGAGATCTTTCCTGGAAAGAAAGCAAACAACTCAGCAGCACTAAGAGGTAGAGAGAGATAGGCTCCTGAAGGCATCCTCTGGGCTCCTGGGTCCAGCCGTGTCTAAAGCTAGAGCTTCTCCAAAACTTTTGAGCACTATGAACCATTACATTGCCTTTCGGTATAGGCCACTGTGAGCCGGGTCTCTATCATCTGAGACCAAAAGACTGCCCAGTACAAGAGATTTCATGAATTCCTTGAAACGGTAGGCAAATTTTATATAAATATGCATAGATATATTTTCCCAGAGAGAGGATCTGTGTTTTTAACAAGTTCCTGAACTAAAAAGATTAAAACTGACCATTCTGATCCAATGCTCATATTTTTCAGATGAGGAAGCCAAGAATCAAGTCGAGGGAGTAACTTGCCTCAGGTCACATGGCAAGTTGGTGACAGAACACGGAACAGAATCAATTCTGCTGACTCAGCCTACCCTTGCACCTCCCTCCTCCCCAGTGGAGCTCACCTCTGGCCACTCACGATCACCATGTGTAGGTTCTCCAATGTCCAGGGATGCACATCCGAGCCCTGTATTTTTTGAAGCCTCCTGGAAAATTCTAATGTGCAAGTAGGATGAGAACCCCTGCCTTACAACATGAAAACAATGGTGAGGAAGTACACACAACCCAACTATTCCAATATTCATTCCCCATTAAATAAATACATTACTTACATAAAATGAAATATCTTACTCTTCGCCAGCACTGTAGTAGGTGTTGAGATGCAAAAATTGAAAAAAAATACAGGACCTCCCCTGAAAAACAGTTGATCTCTTGGGTAAAACAAAACAAGAACAATCCATCCAAAAAATGGCCACTTTTCATTGGCAACAGAATGGAATTCTTGGCAGCCTTAGCTTCAAACTCTCAGCCACCTAACTCTCTCTTGGTCTCTCAAATTAAGTAAACAGTTCCTTCAGAAGATACGGTCGAGTGTTTGCATCTATTTGAAACAGTCCCATTTAGGGAACGTATGGCATTTGAGTACATTTACAAAAAGGGTAGAATTTAAGGGTAACGTTTTTGTGCAATCAAAGTTAAATTGCTGTCGGTGTAAAATAGACTGCTGTATTAGTAAGATGTTTTATGTAAGCCTCGAGGTAATCACAAAACAAAAATAAAAGATAGATTCACAAACAGTGAAGAGAAGGGAATCAAAGCATACCACTACAGAAAATCATTAATTCACAAAGGAAGGCAGCAAGAGAGGAAGAAAGGAACAAGGGACTACAAAACATCTAGGAAACAAGATGGTGTTAGTAAGTCCTTCCATATCAATAATTACTCTAAAGGAAAATGGATTGAATTCTCCAGTCAAAGGACACAGAGTGACTAGATGGATTTTAAAAAAAAAAACAAGACCCAGCTATCTCTTGCCTACAAGAGACACATTTCAGCTTTAAGAACACACATAGGCTCAAAGTGAGGGGGTGGAAAAAGATAGTTCATGCAAGTGGAAATTTAAAAAAGAGCATGGGTAAGTTCACTTTTATCAGACAAAAGAGACTTTAAGTCAAAAACAGTAACAAAAGACAAAGAAGGTCATTATATAATGATAAAGGAGTCATTCATCAAGAAGATACAACAATCATAAATATATATGCACCCAACAGTGAAGCACCTAAGTATATTAAGGAAATACTAACAGATATGAAGGGAGAAATAGTCAACAATACATAATAGTAGCCGACCATAATACCTCACTTCTACCAATGGGTAGACCGTGCAGACAGAAAATCAACAGGGAAACATTAGACTTGAATATACTTTAGGCCAAGTGGACCTAATAGACATCTACAGAACGTTCCATCCAATAGCAGAAGAGCACACGTTCTTCTCAAGTGCACACAAACATTTCACAGGGCACATTTCTACACACCAGCAACAGAGAGATGAAAAGGAGAACGAGATCCCTGCTCTCGAGGAACTCACATCTAGGGCAGAAGTCCATCCTGGGAAATTTTTATGTCAAACTTGGCAAAGGTGGATGAAATTAAGACAACAGAGGTAGAAATTATACAGATAATAACATTGGCACCTCATACCTGTAACCTTCTCCAGAGGCTTGCCCTTGAACAAATTAGTCACCTCACTTGGAGATGCACTATGGACAGTGACAAAAGATGCCTGACCCACTCAACCCACATGCAGACAGGGCACAACCCAAGCTGGGCCAGTACTTCCGTCCCACATGCCTGGTCCCATCGCAGCTGAGAAAGCCACACCTGAGATGGAGTGACACTCTCTAAGCCACACTGTTATCTGTGCTGGGAACTGGGATAGAGATACAAATGTAGTATTTCTGGAGCCCCTGAGTGTCTGCCCTGCCAATCACCCCTCTCCCATATGGAGGTCCTGAAAGATAGATCTACCAGAGAGAGTGGCCATCTAGAAAATTAAATACCTTACAATGATCAGCGGGACCAGTGGCCAGCAGCTGAGTTCAGCATTTTCTGTTAAAGATGAATTTAAAACACAAGTTAGGCCAGAAACTGAGTATAGCATCTCACAAAAAATCCACCTCCAAATTTTGACTTCTCCCACTTGCTTCTTCCACATGTAAGGAGCCAAAATGTGGGGCTGGCACTATGTTAACATGGCTTCATTAATACCGGTTTTCTAAATGGAAGCAATACCCATTTACAAATGAAGTTGCCTGCTAGCCTTTTCTATTTGGTACAGCTCTGCTATCTGGTACAGTAGCTATGAGCTACAGGAGGATATTTAAATTTAAAGTTTAATTAAAATGAAAAATTCAAGTCTTCAGTCATAGAAGCCACCATTTCAAGTGCTCGACAGCCACACATGACCAGTGACTACCATATTGGACCGTGCCAATGTAGAACATTTCCATCTTTGCAGAAAGTCACATCGTACAACCCTGACCATGAGGAGGCAACAGGACAAGAAATAAATGGTCTGTCTCAGAGGGTCAGGCAAGGCTCCGTTTACCCAAGCAGCCTCTGGGAGAAAAAAAAAAAAGGGAAGGTGGAGAGACAGTCAGGAAAACTGATCCACATCCTTTAACACACAGTGAACCCACTCAGTAACGAGCCAGCCTACTCTGTGCTTTGGGGTCCAACCCATAAATGCACATCACCCCTTCATGGAGAAACAGGTGGGACCAGGGGCAAAAGATCCTCTCTGTTTTCATGGTGTGCATTTGAGACTGCTATTAACCAAAACATTACATTTTTTTAATGGAGTGATTTATAGCATGAACTAAGTTCACTTGCCATCCATTATAACTATGAAATCACAGAGAAGGACTGATGGATCCAGCTAGGATCAGGTGCTCACCCTTGGGTCAATCTCCCTTGAGGGTTGGAACAATATGGCAGCCAAAAGGGTGGCTATGTGATTGAAGCATGACTGCTACCCTTGGAAATCCTTCTACAACGGGCAGACAGAAGTCAGAGGTCCTCTACACTAACTTCACATCCCTCATTTCACTTCTTGTTTTGTTTAGCCAATCTTGCCTTGCTTATTCCTGATCTTTGAGATTTTGGAGGACAAGGATCCTGTTTCTTCCACCGTGCCCACACATACCTGCTTCATGGTTGGTTCTCACTCCTCAACAAATATTTAACTGAATGATAGTAGATGGCATCTATTGAGTCCTACCTTGGGCCTGGGACAATGCTATGTGCTTCATACATGTTAACTCATGTAAACATTACAGCAACTTTATGCGATGGATTTTATTTCCCCTATTTTACAGGTGAAGAAACTGAGTCTCATCAAAATGAAGGAACTTGCTCAAGGTCGCAGAACCAGTAAGTGCCGACTGTGGGATTCAAACTCCCACCTATATGACTTTTCATGCTGCTAAATATTTAAAACCGGATGCGTGAATGTTAGCAGAAAGTCTTTGATAAACACCAGTAACTGCTCACAAAATCATTGTCTAAAATGAATTCTACCAAAAAGAGGATACGTGCAAGGCCACATTCAGGATGACTTCTGAGTGCTATAATTGATGTCTATTTTCTGTGAAGACAAAGCCACATTCACATGATATTGAAGGAGCAAAAATGTGGCCTGGAAGTATGTTAAACACAGCTTAGTTAATAATGATGGTCCAAATGGAAATAATAAAATTATGAATGAAAGTATCTTCCAGTGTTTTCTACTTGGCACGCTCAATTGAATCTTCATTCTGTAGTTGACCTCCGAATGTCAGCAACTTATAGTCGGTAGTTGACATACAATTAGCATCCAGGGTGCCCTGTAGCTAATATTCCTTTATATCAGCTAGCATATATTTCTTTCTTATATTGCTGGGGCCCCTAGCTAAGAGCAAATGCTACACCTGCCTTCCTCAACTCCGTATTTTCTCACTCAAATAATCTTTGAGTGTCTGCCTCTGTCCAATACCCTTCAACAAGTGGCCTGCCCTCTGACCTGCTCACTGGTCCTAGAACAGGTCCTGCACATTGCTTCTTCTTTGCTCATGCTGTTCCGGTAGTATTACTTTCTTACCCTACCTAGGACTCACCTATTCCTATTCTTTCTTCAAGGACCAATGAAACCCACACAGAGTGAATGTGAGTATGGCTAACTCTTGAACAGCACAGGGGGTTAGGAGCACTGAGACCCCCCATGCAGTTGAGAATTTACACATAAATTTTGACTCCCTAAAAACTTAACTACTAATAGCCTACTGTTGACTGGAAGCCTTACCGAGAACAGAAACAGTCAACTAACACACAGCTTGTATATGTATTATATACTGTATTCTTACAATAAAGTCACCTAGAGAAAGAAAATGATAAGGCGGGGTGTGGCTGGGGGTTGTAGCTGGTTGAGCTTCTGAGTCTTGGTTTCAGCTCAGGTCATGATCCTAGGGTTATGGGATCGAGCCCCGTGTCAGGCTCCACACTGAGTGTGCAGGCTGCTTGAGATTCTCTCTCCCTCTCTATCTGTCCCTTCCCTACTAGTGTTCTCTCCCTCTCTCTCTCTCTCTCTCTCTAAAAATAAAAAAAAAATTAATTTAAAAAATAAAAAAGAAAATGATAAGAGGGGAGGTTGGTGGGAATATGGGTGAAATAGGTGATGGGGATTAAGGAGCACACTTGTGATGAGCATTGGTTGACGTACGGAAGAGTTGAATCACTATATTGTACATCTGAAACTAACATAATACTATATGTTAACTAACTAGTATTATAAAACCATAAAAACTTTCCTAAAATTAACTAATATAAATAAATAAAATTAAAAAACAAAAAAAATGGTAAGGAAAATCCATTTACAATACTATACTGTATTGGCCACACAAACAAACAAACATATAATTGGATCCATGCAGCTCAAACCGTATTGTTTAAGGGTCAACTGTAGTTTAATTAGTCCTCTGCTATCACTGCCATAGGAGATGTTTAATATTTGCCACAGGAAGTGCCAAGTTACTATAAAATGGAAGCTCCATTTCCAAGTTGTACTTTGTATCGGTCAGTTTTCACTGAATGACAAGAACACAAAGATATAGGGGAAGGAAATTCTAGGGAGAGGAAACAGCAAGAAGAAAGAGCCTGAGGTAGGAATGAGCTTGGTTTATTCGAGAAAAGGGCCAAATGCCAGCATGGTAGGAGCAGAGTGAGTGGGGAAAATAGTGGAACAAGATGAGCTTAAAGAAATGCTAGGCGGAGGGGTGACAGGGGGCAGGGCGGGGGGTGGGGGGGTGCCTGGGTGGCTCAGTCGGTTGAGCATCCAAATTCAGCTCAGGTCAGGATCTCATGGTTTGTGAGTTAGAGCCCCGCGTTGGGCTGTGTGTTGACAGCTCAGAGCCTGGAACCTGCTTCGGATTCTGTGTCTCTCTCTCTCTGCCCCTCCCCTGCTCACACTTTGCCTCTCTCTGTCAATAATAAATAAACATTTTTAAAAATGGGAAAAATTTTAGCAAGAAAAAAAAAGAAATGCTAGGGACCCATGTTTCTTCTGTGCCACCTGTTATAATTTTGTCCTCAGTTTCTCCATCTGTAAAATGGAGTTACTAACCATCAGCAGCTTTTATCTATTAGGATCTCTGCAAGAAGTCTGTGCAACAGGCAGGGGAGGAATTGTCATTCCCCCTTTACAGGTAAGGAAACAGAGACTTGGAAAGTTTAGCGGCTTTGCCCGGAGAATCAGGACTCACAGTCAAGGCTCCCGATTGCCGTTGCCATGCTCTTCCCCATTTGTGAATTTCAATGACCGCAAGCAACCCTAAATTCTGAGGCAGGTCTTTACAACTTTCAATTCTTTTCAAGAGGGAATTAACCCCAGTATTGTGGATAAGCTTAGAGCCTCCTATGGTTTTTATTTTTAATTTAATTTGTCGCTTTACGTACTTATCTCTCCTACCAAAACGTGAGAGGTCAAAATGTTGAAACTGCGCTGCAGAACTTGGGTGGGCAGAAAAGTCGGGGGTGGAGTATATGGGGAGGGACACCAACAGTGCCCACGTATCCAAGGTCACACAGCTTGTCAATTGTGAGGCTAGAATTTGAACCAAGAGGAAAGTGTGGCCTGTTTCCAGTGATTGGGACGGTGTATGCAGAGGACCAAGGAGGGCGCCTGACCACGGTAACAGCTCAGTTAACTTTAGCTGCTGTTACTGTCTCCCACAACCA
The DNA here is from genome assembly GCF_028749965.1 of Puma concolor. Classification (NCBI taxonomy): domain Eukaryota; kingdom Metazoa; phylum Chordata; class Mammalia; order Carnivora; family Felidae; genus Puma; species Puma concolor. Next base: position 7,701,917 of record NC_141684.1, read on the forward strand.
CGCTGTTAGAAGGGTCTGTCACTAGTCAACAGCCATGTGGTCCAATGGCCAAGAATCCACCCAAAGATCCACGGAATTAGAAAGATCAGGTTGTGAGGATGCCAGAGCATTGCCATCCCATGAGTCCTCCCTCCCTAACTCACACAAAAGCCTGGCAGTCTCACCCTATTTCTCGGAACAGAGTCTGCTGGGGACCGGGAAATTAATCAGACTTCATCAATTCTGCAGAATAAACCATGGTGTGTTTACCGTTGCACTCAGAGGCGTTATCATCAATCACCAAAATCAAAGCTCACCTGTCTGAGCAGAGGCGAAGCCTGCTAAGCTACTGGGAAGTTTGAGGGGCGCTGGTTTGTTTTTGATTTTTTTTGAGCCACAGCTTCTTAAGTCAAAGCCTGAATACGCATGAGAGATCTAGAAAGGATTAGTGATGTGTCCAAAGTCACATAAGCCCTTAACGGCGTATCTGGGACCAGAACTCAGGACTCCTGACTCTCAGTCTACAGCTCTTTCCACACCAATGCTTCGGCCTAAGGGCTTCAGGTTGATCAGAATACGCTCAAAAATATTTACTCCCACCTGGGAAGAGTACACTGCCTACCTTGGTCCTGGCTACGTGATTTTCTTTGGCCATTAAGTAGAAGCAGACCTGCAGGCAGAGACAGAAGTGTGCCTTCATGGTTAGGCATGCTCTGCCTTCGAGAGAAGACACTACCCCAAAGAGCCCCTGGGTCCAAGGGAGATGAGACACCCATGGAGCAAACCCAGACCCAGACTTGCAGCCTAGAGGCACTTAGTCCCACTCCATCTAGATCAGCCGGTCCCCAGCTGACGCACAGACACAGGAGTGGAATAAATGCCTGTCTCTGAGATTTGTGTAATTGCATATGATGCCACAGTAGTTGAGTGGCTCAGGGCTCGTCCTGCAAACAAATGCACAAAATCCCTGTGATGCAAAACGATGCACTAGAAGGAGACTAGGCTTGGGCAGAGTTTAATTTGAATCTTGGCTTGGGCATTGATTTAGTGACTTTGGGATCTCAGGAAAATCATTAAAATGCTGAGACTCGATTTCCTAAACTCTGAACCGAAAGTAGTATTTACCTATAGGGGGATGCTATGTGATGGCGTTTTGGAGTGATGGGGGTCCAGAGCTGATGGCCAAGAAAGATTTCTTGAAGATGTCTTTGGTGCAAAAAAGGTGATTTTACTAAAGCCCGGGGACAGGACCCACGGGCAGAAAGAGCTGCACTGGGGTTGTGAGGAGTGACTGGTTATATACTATGGAGTCGGGGCAGGAAAAGACAAAAGGAAGTTTCTTAAAAGGGATTTTCGTATGCTAAAGAAGACTCGAAGATTCCTGAAGGCCTAGCTATCACCAAGCTAAGGCTGTTTTTCCCTCTAGGAAAGCATTAAGACAGTAGCGAGTTCCTAGAGATTAGGCTATTGATAAGATATTTGTAAATTGATGGAGACTATCAGTTTTTCCTTTGTTTTTGGGTAGCCAGGAGTGTCTGAGAAATATCATACATAGCACATCTCGTGGGGGGAGGGGATGTTGTTAGCTTGTGCTTTGCCCTCAACTTGCCTTATGCTCCCTCATCATTATGGACTGAATCATGTCCCTCCAGAAATCATATTGAAACCTAACCCCCAATGTGGCTATATTTGGAGATGGGGCTTATAAGGACATAATTAAGGTTAAAGGAGATTATAAGGGTGGGGCCCTGATCCTGTAGGATTAGTGTCCTTATAAGAAGAGATACCAGAACAATCTCTCTCTTTCTCCCTCTCCCTCCTTCCCCTTCTCCCCTGCCCCTCCCCCTCTCACTCTCTCCCACTAGGTGAGGACATGTGAGGACAGGTGAGAAGGGCTGGAAGAGCTTCTAACCAGGAACCCAACCCTGCTGATCCTGGACTTCATGAGAAATCTCCAGATTTCTCTGGAATCCAGAATCACGAGAAATAAGTTTCTGTTATTTAAACCACCCATTCTGGGGGTGCCTGGGTGGCGCAGTCGGTTAAGCGTCCGACTTCAGCCAGGTCACGATCTCATGGTCTGTGAGTTCGAGCCCCGCGTCGGGCTCTGGGCGGATGGCTCGGAGCCTGGAGCCTGTTTCCGATTCTGTGTCTCCCTCTCTCTCTGCCCCTCCCCTGTTCATGCTCTGTCTCTCTCTGTCCCAAAAATAAATAAACGTTGAAAAAAAAAATTTTTAAACCACCCATTCTGTGGTATTTTGTTATAGTGGCCCAAGAAGACTGACACAGGGGATGATCAGAACCGGAAATTCAGAATTTTACATTAGCTGCCTAGCATACAGTGGAGTTTAATGGCAAACCTCTAGCCGGAGAGTTGAGACAAGGTCAGTTGTAACTACACTGAAAATCAGTGTGTAAGAAATGCATTCTCCTCCAGCGTGGTCCTAGAACCCTGAATTTTAGCTAGGCACATTACCCAACATAAGAACTCTATTTTCCAGATTTCTTTTAGGTAGTGTGATTTGGCTATGTGACAAAGTTGCCCAAGAAGACATTGGCAGAAGCATCATGTACAGCATCCGAGAGATGTCCATAAAAAGAGAGGGGACACCCTTCCCCCACTTCCTCATTCTTACCGGCTTGAATGCACAGTCGATAGCTGGAGCTCAAGCAATCATTTTAGAGTAGGAAACCACATGTCATGTAATGCAGAAAAGAGAGAGAAGGGGCCTATGTTTTGACCTCTTGGTGCCAAACTTGGACAATCTGCCTATGGACTTCTTTAACGTAAGAGAAAAGTGAACTAACTTGTTTAGGCCACTATTATTTAAGGCAGCCCTACTCAGTATCACTTGGGAGCTTGTTAGAAATGCAAATTCTTTTTTTTTTTTAATATTTTTTTCAACGTTTATTTATTTTTGAGACAGAGAGAGACAGAGCATGAACAGGGGAGGAGCAGAGAGAGAGGGAGACACAGAATCTGAAACAGGCTCCAGGCTCTGAGCTGTCAGCACAGAGCCCGACGCGGGGCTCGAACTCACGGACCGTGAGATCATGACCTGAGCCGAAGTCAGACGCTTAACCGACCAAGCCACCCAGTTGCCCCAGAAATGCAAATTCTTGGTTCCCACTACAGACCTCCCTAATCAGAATCTCTGGGGCCCAGAAGTCTGTGTTTTACCAAGCTCTCCAGGTGATTCTTGTGCTCTCTAAAGTTTGAGAGGCACCGATTTAGAGTTTTCCAGCGCATACACCTAAACTGATAGCTGATAAAGTAGTCCTAAATTGCAGGTTTTGTCAAGGACTTGGTGAAGGCTTAAAAGGCACATGATATAAAGCCAGGAAGGATGGCAAAGCCAATAACCGATAGTGTCAAGATTTAGAATGATCTTGACAGAGTGGAATACTGGACAAACGCCAAGAAGATGAAACGTAATGGGGATATATAAAAAGCAAATCAAAATGTTATTTTTTTATTGAAGGAAATATAAAATGTTCTTCTGTTTGACTCCTTAAATTAACAAGAAGAAATGTAAAATTGCATATTTTAAAGTACAGCAAATAATGCTATAAATCAATGCCAATTATGGCTAGTGAAAAGAACAAGGGAAGAAGAGAAGATCCGGAAAGGGAAGAGCACAGAACGCAAAGGAATAAAGAGACATAGTCAAGGACAGAGAGGGAGAGAACAGAGGTCCCTCCATGGGCTCATTCTGTGGATCCTGAGATGACCTTCACAGCTGGAGGTAATCATCATAATTAGCCAGATTATGTTGAAACTTACTATGTGCCAGCCGCTGTACTGTGAGTGATATGCAAATTTATTCTCTCAGGAACTCTATGAGGTAAGAGCTATTATTATCATTGTTTTTCAGATACAGACGCTGAGGCAGAGAGAGGTTGAGTAAGTTTCCCAAGACCACACAGCTGGCACAAGGTAGAAGTGGGATATGAACCCAGGTGACCAGGGTTCAGGGCTGTGGCCCCTCAGTTGTTCTGGTGTCTCTAGCCTTTGCTGCTGCCCCACTCTTCTGACTGACTGATTACTTTCTACTGATTAAAGGCCTGCCATAAAAATAAGGAAATCCACTATCTCACATGACTGTTAAGTCCAGAGGTAGGGTGGGATCCAGGGGCAGCCTAATTATCAGCTCAAAGATGTCATCACAGGTACAAGTTTTTCCATTCCTGTGTGCTATTGTCCTGAGCATCTGGGTTTATCCTAAAGCTGGATCCCCCTCATAGTTCCAAGACGGCGGCCAACAGTCTCGAAGCCTTGTGCTGTCTTTTTCGTGGCCAACAAGGAAGAGAAATCTTTGCCCTAAGCACGGAATATACTGGAATATAAGTCCTTTAATGCAGTTTTATTGTACCAATGTAGGCAAATGGCCATTCTTAGACAATAGGGGCCATCAAGGGGAATACTATGAATTGATTGTGATTGATTACTCAGGACCTACCCCTGAATTAGGGATGGGGCCAACCAAGTCAGGACTCTACGCTACCCAGGACAAATGGGTTCCACTATTTGTTGTGATTCCCTCTCCCTTTTCTTCTAAAGCAAATCAAGTTTCCTCATCTGTTTGAACCCTAGCAAAATAATAAAATACTGACAAATTCATAAAATATTCACTAGAGAGCAGCTAGGATATAAAACCATGATCCCCTCTTTCCAACTCTTCAACAGCCTTCCGAACCTTGTATTTTTGGGCTGAAGCCCTCTTGCTCTCCCTTGGCAGGTGTAATTGTGTTCGGTAAGGGGGGGGTCGCACGTGGTGGCGGTAGCAGGTGCTTTAGGAGGAAGGAAGTATCCAGCGTTTACTGAATGTTCAGGTGCCAAGAGTGATGCATTCTTGCACCATTGCTTCATTATTTATTTCAGTCATTACAAGGAGATAGTATTATCCCCACGTGATACATGAGAGAACCAAGGCCCAGAACCATTGTGCGTTTGCTCATGGTCATTCAGGTAGTCAAGCGGCAGAGGTGGATTTCAAGCTCGAGTCTGTCTGATTCTATTACCCAAGTTCTTACCACCACACCACACGACCCAATCTGGGATCGTCTCCATTTGCCGACATGCTTAGCATCAAACTTTTTAACTGAGATTCCTTGGCTACGTCTCTCTGCTCTCTGGCTCATGTTAGTTGTGAGAACTACTCTCAGTTTCTAGCATACTTTATAAAAATTTCTCCTTACTGAACACTTACTATGTGCCAAGAACTGTGCTAACTGCTTTACGTGTACAACCTCCGTTTACCCTGTCGATAACCCTGTGATCCAGTTTATGATGCAGAATGCCTTTAGTTGCAAGTGGTGGAATCCAAAACCAAACATCCTGTGCCAATGGCCACATCCACAATTCTCTTCTAGTTACGACTCTCTCTAGACTTAATTGTGAGTATCTTGAATGTGTCTGGCTTCAGTAGGAGAATCACACTTACGATCTCTTTTTCCCTGAGCCCTTTTGTCCGACTGAAAAGATTTAATCGGTGCCACCTTAGTCAATTCAGAGGTTTTACTGGTCCTTGCCACAAAGCTGAATTTTAATCAGACTTTGTACCTTAAAGACCTCAGTTTTATCTTTGATTGTTTGGAAATCAGAATCAAGAACATCCCCTATTGCTCAGTCCTCACATTTCTGGACGTTTCTATTCCCTTCGATCTCCCCAAAATGGACCACTCTTTCCTAAGCCCAACTCTCTCGTATGGCACCATGGGCGTGTGAGTCACATTCTGTTTCAAAACTTCTTGGCCTACAGCCACAAACTTGTTCAGTGATCACAGGGGACACTTTCACCAATGCCTCACCACTAGATAACAGGAGGTGCAATTTTTCCACCCTTCAATAACATAGTTTTTTGTGTCCCACTCCCAAGCCCCAGAGGTAATGTCCCCATAATTTAGGTTTTCTGCAATGGCAGCCCCTGAATTGTAAGTCCCAACTGCCGTATCAATCAGCCTCGCCTAAGTAGGCTGGAGTAGCCACAAACAAGCCTCAAATCTTTACAATAGGGAAGATTCTTCCTTGTTTATGCCCATGTCCTCTGGAGATGGGCTGTGATGTTGCTTCCTGTCTTCTTTATTCTAGAACTCAGACTGAACACACAGACACTAGCTGGGACAGGCCAGCCTGTGGCAGAGGAAGAAGAAAAATCGGGCACATGTTCCTGTGCTTAGAAATGGCATGTGTACTTCCAGTCACATGCCATTCACCCAAACAAGTTGTAGAGTCAAGCCTGACTTCAATGGGTGAAAAATCTTCTCTCCCAGGAAAAGGCAGCATAGAGACGCATGGTGAAGACAGCAGATGCTTTTAAGCAAATAATACAACCTACCCAGCGGTGTTCTGGTAAGTGTTTAACTGCCTTTTAGGGAATAAAAGCCTTGACTTGTAGCTTTTGCCGATTTCCATGGTGTAAATACTCCCTCGATGGCCAATTTCAAGCTACCAGTGTCCCTGAATGGATTAGGGAGAGGTGTGTGTAACGAGCTCTCATGAGTAGTGTGAGCAGAAAATTGCACAGAACTAAAGCTACCTTTCATATCAGTTACTAAGCAGACGGTCCAGTCATACCTGTGCCACAATACAAATACGAAATCTTGCTATGGGCTACAGGAAGGAAGGCACAAAGGAGAATATTGTTTGACTCAGCATACACCTGAATGGAAGCTAAAACTAAGGATTTGCAGTAGGGCTGAGGACTTAGTCCACTCAAAATTAAGTCTTCATGTTATTTGCTATTCCTCAATTAATCGGTAAATTCAAGTGGAGAGGAAGAACGTGAGATTGAAATAAGAATCATCTTTTGCCTTTATAAATAAGATTCAGCCCCAGGTTCCTCCTTTGCAGAAATTCTTATTAAGGACTTGGCTCTCCTCCAAGAAAAATAAGGTAGCTATCATTCAGAACTCTTGCATTCCAAATGACTCCTGATAGGAGCTGCTTGGTGAGTATTCCTCTCTATTTTTGTATATGCTTACAATTTTCCAGTAAATTGTCTGTTGAAAATGTCCCTGAGCTTGGAAGTAGGCTCTAAGTTGTGGGTTTTTTTTTTTTCCAAAGATACTTTTTTTAAGCACCTTGGCATCACCACTATGGTGACATTGAGCAAGTTCCTTGCAAGCTCTGAATTTCTGTTTCCCCACCCATAAGATAGGGTAACAACTCCTACCTTGTAAGACTGTTATCAAGTTTAAATACCTGGCATACATAAAGCACCTCAAAGAGTACCTTGTACACGGCGGTCACTTGATAAATACTTATTATCACACATTACTAAGAATACTGATAAGCATTCTCATAATTATTATTGAGGCATGGGACCAGATAGCTGGAGTCACTATTTTAAATTGTGCAGGCCTTAATTCTGTAGCCTCAGAGAACTTGGCAGGAGTAATTTGACCGTTGATTTTGAATGCATCTGACAGGAATGACTTTTGTAGCTCTCCTGGAAGCTTGGATACCATTGTCATGTGACAGAACTCACCTCTTTAGTTGCTAATGAATTATATCTACTGGCCTCAAGCTTGGCCCAAATTGTCCTTCTAACAGGAAAGACTGTAATGGTTTGCCTCGGGGCAAAATCTTGGCCTGAAGGGTGTGGATCCTGAGCCCCATCCTCAAAGAGAACGGAAGGCTCATTCAACCATGCCTCAGCCTTTCATCCGGATTCGGACGTAAAACAACAAAAGGAAATTTCTGCCACCAACTCCACAAGAATTCTGGAGGAACTGAAGGGCCGGTCAAACACAGATGCCTGGCATGCCACGTAGGTTCATAGGACAGGCATCCAAAGAGATCGTGATGGTGATTCATAGAATGAACAGCCCACCATCTTTCCAGGGTCAACTCATTCATTCTTCATGAGTTGCTGTAAATAGTCCAGATTTATTTATGCCTCTCAACTTAAAAAGACAATGATGAGGAAGATGCTGATGCTGGTAATGATAATAGTAAATAAAAATGCTGCAAGTTGCATTCTACTGTGTGTGTGTGTGTGTGTGTGTGTGTGTGTGTGTGTGTGTGTGTGTGTGTGTGTGTGATTCGATGTATGTATCTGTGTATTGGTTCTTCCCAGGTGGCTTTTTTTAAGCCAATTACCAGCTTGTAGAATTGCACATAGCAATGCTCTAGCAGCAACAGTCTCACATAGGAAAGCCATCAAAGGCTTGGAAACAATTTAATAAAGACTTCTGGAGACAGAGGCTCACTTAATTGGGTGTTCTAAAATTAAGAATTTAATGCTACCTGTATGAGCAGCTCCAAAAATTTGGGGTGCAAATATGGCCATGTTATTTACTTTTCCAATTAAGTCATTGAGTAACGCTTGCTGCTATAACAGATGAACCCCTAAATGTTCACCTATTTCTTGCTCTGTGAAATGTGAATTTCTTGCTCCAAGAGAAATGTTTCTAGGTGGAGATCAGCTTTCCTCCATAGAGTGATCCAGGGATCCAAGCCTGATTACACTCTCTTTCCTGGACAATGGACTATGGACTTATCCTGCCAAAGGTGGTTTCCCTTGGGCTCCCAGGACACCCTTAAAGCAGCCAGCTTAACTTTCTGGCACCTCTCCTGATAGAGCTAAATAGACCAAAAAAAAAAAAAAAAAAGACAAGAAAAAATTATATGAAAGCCTTATATTCACTGGGACATCCTAGTATATTGGATTGTTTGAAGTGTCTGAACCAGATGTCATCTCTAGGTTGTAGGGGGTGAGTGTCTATGAATGAAACTTGATTTGGAGAATATGCTCATATGTAAAGTGTCATAAATAAACTAAGCCTTTATTTTTGGAGGAATCAGTTAATGTTTTTCCTAAGATTTATAATTAGTGTTCAATACATTTGTTGAATACACCCTTTTGAATCATGTCTGGAACTTAGATGCTTAGTTGTTGTTTATTAGAATAAATAAATGCATGATAGTGATGTTGATCTAATAAGCACTTTGAAATACGCCCACATCTTTAGATACAACTCTGTACAATAAAATTCATTGAAATTTTTTGAGATAAACTGGTAGCCATTCAATACATATTTATTTATGCATATTATCAAAGATAAAATCGGGATACCATAAATTGCCAAAGTAGACAGAGATGTGCCTGGTACATGTCCCTCAGGACTGCTAGGTATGTTTACGCAGGTTGAATACAGCCCCAGGGGGTTTCATTCACATAAGACTCCTGTATTAATAGCCCCCCTCCCCCCCCAGGGTTGTGAAGTGCGTAGTGAGAGCTCGGCCACTGGCTCCAAGGCATCCGTTCAACAGGCTGTGAGGACAGAACAGCCAATTCACCTTGTTGATCACCAGGACTGATGCAGCCAGTCTGGCCAACTGGGGACACATGGGCTCTCACTTCCCCCCACATTTTCCTCATTCACCATCCCCCCTCCCTACAAGTTTAGGTTCTGGTCAAAGACCTTCCCAGAGAGGGGAGCGTGCCCTCCAACCAAGGCTGTGCTTATGGCCAGGGTAGAGCCCTACTCACACACCAGGGGCCTCCCAGTAATCTTGGAGCAAGAGAGTCCCTCAAGATCGGAACTGAAATGTTCTCCTCTTTGTAATGAGGCACTTACACAAATGCTCACCCAATGGCTTTTTTCTAACCCAACTTTTTATGCATTCCTTTTTCGATGCCAAGATTCAGCTTAGCTTTTCATGAACTGACAATGTCACTTATTCATAGACATTTTTGTTTTGCAGCCTCCATAAGGGCCTCAGCTGGGGATGTCATGTCCCAAAGGCCAACTTTAAACATTTTATCCTTGGGGTGCCAGGGTGGCTCAGTGGGTTAAATGGCCAACTCTTGATTTTGATTCAGGTGATCTCACCATTCAGAATTCAGATTCAAAATGATCTCACCATTTGTGAGTTTGAGCCCTGCATTGGGCTTTGCACTGACAGTGCAGAGCCTGCTTTGGATCCTCTGTCTCCCTCTCTTTGCCCCACCCCCCCCCGCCCCTGCCCCCTACTCACTCTCCCTCTCTTTCAAAAATAAAAGTTAAAAAATTTTTAGAAAACCATTTTAGGGGGCACCTGGGTGGCTCAGTCGGTTGGGCATCTGACATCAGCTCAGGTCATGATCTCACCGTCCGTGAGTTCAAGCTCCGTGTCGGGCTCTGTGCTGACAGCTCAGAGCCTGGAGCCTGCTTCGGATTCTGTGTCTCCCTCTCTCTGCCCCTCTGCCACTCACACTCTATCTCTGTCTCTCAAAAATGAATAAAGGTTAAGAAAAATTAAAAGGAAAACAACCATTTTATCCTTATATGCACAACATGTGTATTCTAAAACTAAGAATTTTGATTTCAGTTATGGAAAAATCAGTGTGAAAAACAAAGAGAAACGAAAAATACGGCCCTTCCATTTAGGCCAACTAGTGCATATTCACTGCACCTAACGCAGTCACATTTCTTCTTGGTGGAGCAAAGGGAGTACCAATTTGTCTGCTAAAAAGTAGGAGCCTTTGGTCATGACAAGACAGGTGAGATAAGGAAAGATCGAAGTCCCAGCAGGAGCACCACCATCACATCTGTGGCAGCAGAATACCTCCCATAATAGTCTATTTCCAAATTAGATGAGCTGGTCACCAAATCCTGGCTTGGCCAACAGCTAATAGTGTGTGTGACCTTGGTCCAGTCACTTCCCCTCCTGAAGTTTTGGCTTCTTCATCTGCAGCATGTAGATAACATTCTACTGAATAGGATTGTTGGCGGACTAACTGAGAGAATCAATGGAAAACGTGAACTTTAGTCCCTGATTCATGCTTGGTTTTTAATACGTCATTACTATCCTTTCATCATTCGTTGTTATTTTAAGTATCTACTCACTATTTCTGTAATTCCGAGCATGGCTTTGTGAAGACTCGAAGAGACGCAATAGCTTTCTCCCTCATGGAGCTTATAATACATTCATATGCTCAATAAGCATTTATTGAGTGTCTATTATGTGCCAGGCACCCTGGTGGGTATTAGAGTAACACACGTGACTAAGGTAAGCCAAGGCCCCTGCCCTCAAGTGGCTCACATTCTAGTGGAGAAGGTAAGAGGTGACAATACATACAGCGTATTTACAACACCCAATAAGAAGGGTTACACCAGAGGCGTGCGGCCTGGCTGTTCCCATAGGCCTAGAGAGTGTAGATGCGATTAGCCTGGTAGAGGGGCCTGAGCAGAGAATTCTAGCTAGGTGAACCTATGTGCACAAAGAACATGATAGGTAGGAGAAGCTGCGGGTTTTCAACACCTGTGGAGCAAAACAGTTCTTGCAGAAGCAGTGGGAGACACGGCCAAAGAAACCAGTTGAGGATGAAGCATAAAAAGCCACCGCAGAAGAGGTCTCTTTCCTGAAGAGGCAAAGAGGAGCCAAGAAGACAGTTAAGCTACTTAAGGGGATGTGCTCAATTTTTCTACCTTTTGGAAACATCCTGCTCGAGTCTGGGGTAGGGTGGAAGTTGGGCTGGATGAGCCCGAGATAAGGTGAAAAGACTAGTTCCGTTTTTGTCCAGCTGAGAGAGACGAGGGCTCACAGCAAGGCAGTGGCCGAGGCGGTGGGGAGCCTCCATAGCTACCACCGCCATTTAGGAGAAAGATCACAGAACACAAAACAGACAGAATGGAGATGGGGGTAAACAGAATGATTCATGCTCCTGGGTGTTTGGCAGGGCCTCAAACATGATCAGGAATAAGAGGACTGGGTTTGGTGAGGACTTAGCACACATGTAGTGAGTTAAACAGCATATCAAGAGGAGAACAGTACTACATATAAAACACCACTGGGTTTTAGGTTATTGTGCCAAATTAGACAAAGGAACAGATGCTATCCGTTCAGGTTAAGCAAACGATATTTGAACTCTTTTTTCAAGATTCCTCTTTGCACAATTTCCCCCCTTGTCTGGGAGCAACCTCGCTGATACACATTGGAGTAATTTCCCTGTTATCCCTTAACAGCGGCTGAAAATCTCATTCTAGGTCCACAGCAGCAGTTATTAAGAAACTGTGACCTCTTCTTCCCTAGACTTCCTACTTCTCAACTCTGCTCGATAGTTTGTGCTATTGCCAAAGCCTTCTTTCATTGCATGAGTGTGACCATGTAATTTCTGGTGCATTTTAGAGTAGTCCAAGATTTATTGAGAATTCATAACTTCCCAGAAAGTCTTTGGGTCTGAGTTATAAATATAAACAAGATAAAGTCTGCCCCCAAGAACTTTATGAAATAGGCAGGGAGCCCATTCAGGCATTCAATAGCTAGTTGTTCCGTAGCGTTGTGGTACTAAGGGAGACGTGGGAAATGCGCAGTGGAACTAGACACGATTCCTGCCGTTAAAGAGTTTTATGTCTGATGGAGAAGGCGAATAAATCAAGCCTTAAAGCAATGGGTGATAAGTGATATATTAGACATAAGATGCCTTGGGAGCACGGAATAGGAACAGCCAACCCGTATCTAGATGTTCAGAGAAGCTTTCTGTACATGACATGTCCATAAATCACAGAATACAAAGTCTACTAGGAATAGCGTCCAAAGAAAGGTATATACCAACTGCTCTGGAAAAGGGACAAGTTCATTCCGGCTCAGTGGATCCAGCAAGAGTTTTGGGAAGACACTACCTTTTAGTTAGATCTTGGAAGGGCCAAGTGAATTAATTCCTGCAAGCAAAGGAGGAAACATAAGGGCGTGTTTGGGGAATGGGGAGGTGTCCTTCACTAAGATCAGGTTTGGGGCTATAAGACACAAGGAGACAGACATACACTTTTTAAAAAGTTACAGTATAGGAAATATAGTCAATAGTATTGTAATAACGTATGGTGACAAACAGTGACTAGATTTATGGTGGTAAGCATTGAGCAATGTACAGAATTGTCCATCACCATTGTACATCTGAAACTAATGCAACATTGTATATCAACTAGACTTCAATGATAAAAATTAAAATTAAAAAAAGTTAACAGCAAATCGAGTTAAAAAGTACTACGACATTCAAGAAATACCATGAAGTAGTAAGCGATGAAGAGCTAAGCGAGAGGCAAAGGCTGGAAGCACAGGTTTGATGAACGGTGAGGTCATCAGTGTGTCTGAATCGCAAGGTGCCTGCACAGCCCTGTGGTCACAGGCTCCGTGTGGGCTGGAAAGGCATTCTTGCCTACCGGGGCGATGCTGGGTAAATGACGAGGGTTAACGGAGTTAATCTTTCCTCAGCTAGCCAGAAATCATGAGGGCCTGGAGCTCCTTGCTACCGTGTGCACACTTTAACCAAAACTTCACTTGAAGTGTAGGGGCCCCGAAGGGAACTGAGTAAAGTGCCATTCTGTTGCTAGTTCAGGCGCAAATCAAGAAGCCGAATAACTGGCCTCCAAAAGTTGCACAAAGGCTATCGGCCCTTATGTCCAGAGTTCTAAGCCTCTTAGGGGTGAGAGTGGGGCCGGTGGGGAGTATGAAGGGATCCACAGACAGCAAAGGAGGGTCTTGGCAGGTGTTTCTGGATGGTTTTTTTTTTCCCCATTCTCCCTAAGGGAAGGCCATGTAGGACAGAATATTGAACTTGAAGCCTGGGTCTCTGCCACTACCTGACCCTAACACTGAACAGACATTTAATGTTTCAGTCTCTGCATCCCATGTCCCCATTTGTAAACTAAGGTTTGTGTGGGTACCATACTAATAGCTAAGTACTTAGGGTTGACCATATGTCAGGTCAGGCGTTTCCTCTCTTTTTAACTTAAGTATAATTGACATACAGTGTTATATTAGCTTCAGGTATATTAACAGTGATGACGCTATGCTCACCATAATTGTACTTAGCATCTGTCACCATATAACATTATTACAACATTGAGGATATCACGACAATATTTACATATGATGATAATTATAAATGACGATATTGTTTATTCCACTTCTCTCTTTATCCGCACAACCACCGCGGTAATTTTACTAACCCAATTTGACTCAGGACATTCAGTTCAGAGTGCTTAAGTAACACGTCCAAGGTCACACAGCAATAGCTGCAGGGCCAGACCGCATTCCGAAAATGCCGGACTCGAACACCACGCGATCCCACTCCCATAGGGGTTAATCTCCCCCCAAGGCGCCCAGGATCCCCTTCCCTTGACCACCGGACACCTCCCCCTCCTCCTCCCTGAACTCCCGGGGAACGCGCCCCTTCCACCACCGGGCATGCTCAGTGGCTCACGAAGGATCTCCGTTCAGCCTCGGGAAATTTTTCACGCCGCTCGGGCGGCCGAGCCCGCCCCGCCCACGGCTCCTTCTCATTGGATTGGTCAAATTCAGCAAGTAGACGAGGAGGCGCAGATGACCTCCCAACCCCCCCGCCCCAAGCGCCCTGGGCGCGCGCGCTCCGAGCGTGCGTGCGTGCGTGTGAGTGAGCACGTGAGGGCCCGGAACGTGCACAGGGGGAGGGGGCAGGAAACGGGAGGCGAGGGGCGGGGCCGCCGTTGCCATGGCAGTGACGTCAGGCGTCGGAGAGCGAACCCGCCCCTGCCCCACGCGCGCGCGCGCACACAGAGACATGCACACGCGCGCGCACCGCCGCTCTCCCTCAGACACACTGGAGGGAAAGGTCAAACTAAAGGCGAGGGAGCGGGGAGGCCGGAGGGAGCCGCCGCCGCCGCCGCGCGCCATGACGGACGCGGCCGAGGCTGCTTTCTCGCCGCCGACACCGCCGAGCCGCTGCTCTCGCCGCGCCCCCTGCCCCCGCCCCCCGTGCCCCCCTCCCCCCCCCCCCGGCTCTCGCGCGTCCCCGCGCCCCCTCCCCACAGCGCTCCGGGCGCGCGTCGGGCCTGGGGCGCGCGCCGGGCGGGCGCGGGTGCGGGAGGGTGGGGGCCGCGACGGGCGGCCGGCCTCCTCGCGCGACCCCCGGTCCCTCCGCCCGTCCCCTGGGCGAGAGCCCGCCAGGTGAGTGCGGCGGCGGGGGGCAGAGGGCGTCAGGAGAGGACCGGGGAGCGCTCAGCCCCCCTCCTGACCCCTTCCGGGGACGCTGACAGGCTCTCGGGACCCGGCCTCTGGGGGGCGTCGCAGGGTCAGCCTGTCGGGGGGCCTTTTCTGGCGCCCCCGCCCCTCGAGGTCCAGCCCCGTCATGGTAGGGGGCTCCGTGCAGGGGGAGTGCAGCCGCCGGGTAGGAGTTGGCAGGGCGACCCGGGCGTGGGGACAGGCGACGGGAGGCAGGTGGGCCCCTCTCTGGGGCTTGGTAAAGTGCGGGGAGGGGGCGAGGGGCCGGGCAAGGTGCGCGCGGGGGGCCCGCGGGAAGCTTTCCGGACGTGGTCCTCGGGCAGTTGGGAGAAACTCTGCCCTTGGGACGAGGCGCTGTGCTTTTGCCCGGGCCAGCGAAAGTGGCGGATTTTACAGCGAAACTCAGGGAAGCCAGGCAGGACC
This sequence comes from Puma concolor, assembly GCF_028749965.1. Classification (NCBI taxonomy): domain Eukaryota; kingdom Metazoa; phylum Chordata; class Mammalia; order Carnivora; family Felidae; genus Puma; species Puma concolor. Next base: position 7,717,287 of record NC_141684.1, read on the forward strand.
GGACGGGAGAGGGACCGGGAGGACCCGTCTGGATGGGCACCAGGGATGAAGAAATCCGCCTGTGGGTAGCACTGGGGCATGATGTGTGGACGTTGCCATGCCAATGTTTGGCTGTTTGTTGCTTGTGGTTATTTTAGGACTAAATGATTAAAAAAAAAAAAAAAGTTACTTGGGAGAGAGGGAACTGCTTGGATGGTCATGAGTTCTTCCCTGGGTATGCAGGAAATGGGTAAATCTTTCACATTACCACCCCCCCCCCCAACGGAATCCGTGCCCAGTGGGCTTTAACAATAATAAATACAAAACGCTGGAGCCCCCGAAACCCGGCAGTGTTTGTCAGCTGAGTTTCAGGTGTCAGGCTCCGTGTTCCGTGGGAGAAAAACAGGAGGACACCGTGGTACTTGATATGCTCAAGCAGTCGCCTTTTTGTAATAAGCTTTGGAGCCCATCAAAGGGGAGTTTAGTTGTAACTGCCAGGGTTAAGTAATCACATTGACCCAGTGCCACCCACCAATCAGGAGCTTCCCTTGAGTGTAACTTGGAAGACTGCTACCAGCCCAGGACTGTGCTGATCGTGAATTACCAGTGGTTCGGCTGGATTTTTTTTTTCCTCTTTAATTTTCCGCTATACCTTGCATTTACCAGACGTGACAATGAATTACCCAGTTGAACTCCTGTCCACTAAATCACTTTTAAATTCTCAGGCGCTAGCTCTGACGGGTCTTTTTTCCCCCCGTGTTTGAAAGTTGTTTGGATGTTTCAAATATAATAGCTTCAAATTGATAAGGATTTTTTTGAGAATAAGTCCAGCTTAAACAGATTATACACCAAGCGGGTGACGTGTTTTAAAATTTAAATCTCATCCAAGAAAACTTATGGTTTGTGAACGGCGCAGGTTGTGACAGCTGCCGTCACAGAGGAGATGTCTGAAGGAGTCTTCTGTGAAGGATAAGAGAACACCCAGGACACCTGGTGAGTTTGATATTAACCGGCAGGTCCCCCCCCCCCCCCCTGCAAACTTGCTTCTTACTTGAGCATTTCTGACACGTGGGAGCCACTTCTGTTGATTGTGGATCTTTGGTTATTTGTAATTTCAGAAAGTTCTGTCGACAGAAAACTCTCCCTTCAAAATTGAGTCGTTGTGGCATGAACCCGAGGCACCAAAGGGTTTCAGTGCGAGATGTAGAGGAGGATCATTCAGTTTGGGATCTTGTTAATTCTTCCTGTGCAGCAATTTTTGTACCTGGCTCTGTGCTGTGACACCCTTTAAAGGGCTTGCTCCTATTGGCTGTTGCTGACATATGTCTGTATACAATCCTGTAATGGGCTGTTTGACTGTTACAACCTAAAGCATCATTTCCTGTACTATAGAAATAATTTTTTATTGCCCATCCTTCCTTCTCTCTGTTGAAAGGGAACTGTAGAATTGGGCAGATCAGCACTTACTCAGCATATGCCCCACGTGTGAGTCTCATTGACCTTGGTAGCATCATGGAGGTCATGTGTTCATGGAGATAAACTGTGCTTGAACAGTTTCCACCAAATGATAAAGACACATGGGAAAGAGATTTGAGATATGCATATCTTGATTTTTTTTTTAAGTCGTTTTTATTGGGAATTTATTGTGATCATTGCCAAAAATGATTCATTGATTTCTTTTGGGAGAATACATACTTTTCTATTTTACATTTAAAAAATTACTTCTTTTTTCAACTTTTCTAGTATTGCTTGTATATTCTACCACTGACAAGTGTTTTTTGGGGTGACCTTTTTAAAGCTTGGGAACTAGGGAGAAGGGCAGTAATGCTGGGGTGAATTTGGCCTGGGAAAGCAGCTGTGCTCCAAGAAATTTGATATTTACAAGTATAAGATAACAAATTAAGTAGTGGTTAGTTATGTTATATGAGAATTCTCTATTTTTACAAAAAGAATTCATTAAAAGATGCCTTCAGATAATCCCTTTTATATGGTAATTACCAAACGGGACTTGATTTATAAAAAATCATTTGGCATACAACAATTTAGGGATAGGAATTTGGCGTTATGTAAGGTTTATCAGGGTTCTTTGAATTGTCCCTTTCTGAAAAGTGAGGACAAAGTTAATATTTATGGGCTTCTTAAATTCGAGTGTATTGCTTGCTTGTATGCTACCTATTAATGTTTTAACTGAATGGAAAACTTGTCATCTGATTTGTGCTGTGCCATCTAAGGAGCACATTGAAACCTAGTGAAAATGCCAAAATGTTATGGTCAGGTTTGTGTGGAGGTCCATCCAAGATGGTGTAGTTACTGAAGCATCAAAAGCACCTTGTCATAGGATCCTGTTAGTAGGACGGTGGTCTGGTAGCATAGGCCAACAAGTGGTTATACCCAGACTTCAGCAAAATCAAAATAAATAGATTAGGTCCAAAGTCCACATGCAGTGAAAACCATTACCTTGAATTTTTCTCTAGGTGCAAATTATTCCTCAGAATTAAAGGCTTGATTTTCCTAAGCTGTAATTCTGTTTGGGTCACTTGTGAAAAATTCTATTTTGATAAAAGAACAACTTACGTACTCTGTAAACTTTCCAGGGAGCTTTTTTTTTTTTTTTCTTTTTGTTAGTGCAGTTGGATTTATTTGGAATCACAGGGGATATTGAGTGAAGTACTCGGGGAGTTGTCTTTCTGAAATCATTTTGCTTGGGCGATGTAAAAACAAAAAAAGGAATGTGAGTTAATATGAGTGGAACTTGCTTATGGATTAGCTCAGACTTTATGTTGGGATATGGGGTAAAGGAAGGAACCGGGCACAGGCTTTATTAAGGATAACTAATCAAACTTACTTTGCCTTATACTGTTCATGCCTGGCTTCATAAGACTGACACTCCTTCGCGATTTTAGAGAAGTCTTATTTTTAGAGAAGGACTTTAGATAAGAGCTAAGTGTATAGAAGCATTCAAAGTATCAGAGTATTTGAGTGCTTTAATAGTTTTTGTTTTTGTGCATCAGGCAGAAAGCAAGAAATTATTTTCATGCTGAATATGGGTTGAGAGCCCAACTTTGGGATAATGGGCACGGTTTTGTTCCTCTTAACATAATTGAATATTATAAAAATTGAGAGTGCAGCTTGAATGATGCCATTGATTTCTTAGTACAGGCTCTTAGTTCCTCTGTTGAACAAATGAGTAAAAATGAGAATTGAAGATGTGATATTAAAAGAAATTTTTTCAATTTTTTTTTTTTAATTTCAAGATGCCGTCTCAAAGGATTGCTAATTTTTGAGTATGGTGAAGTTAAAAAAATATTTGGATTTATCATTAATGAGGGTATGTAATTAAAAAAAAAACTTTTTAAACACATGCAGCAAGTACGTAGACTGCTGCAAATTTAAAATATTTGTGCCAAGATCTGTGAGAATAGAGATAATGATGAGAAATTTTAATTGGAACTTAAGGCCAATTTATGTTATCAACTTCATTATTCAACTCAGTGTCACTTGAAAAATATTTTATTTTTCTGTTCCCAGTTTTCTTTTCCTATAAAATGCAATCAGTAGTGCAACATACTTTATGTAAAATTGGGTTTTTAAATATTTGCTAGACTTCTTAAGCATAAAGTATTACCTAATGCTAATATGTGTATGTAAATCTATTGTATGGGACTTTTAAAAGTTTTGACTTTATAATCTGCAAAAATTTGGAAAAAAATTTTAAAAATAAGAAAGGCCGAGTTCAGAGTTATAGTCACTGATGATGTTGTAAATTGTATTTTCCTCATTTTCCTTGAAGGATTTTCTTTCACTCTTGCTTGTTTATATTTTCTAGATGCCAATCATGCTAGTTTTTAGTGTTTGATCATGGTATCTATACCATCAATAGAAAGTTCACTTGTAAAAACTGCCCTCTGTATCTTCTTCCAGCTGTTCTGAGGATTGTTTGAATTTCACTTACCGAATGTGCTTTAATCAGAAGTTACTACTAAATAGAAAAGTTATTGCAGTTTTCACAAACTAGAGGAAAATATAAATTTGTCTTAAGATATTTTACAAACATTTTTATGTTACTGCAGGGACAGTTAAACATAGTATGTATAGTTTAGTGTTTCTCACTGTTATTAACATTTGTTCTAACTTAGCTTCATTTGATGCATTATTAAAGTCAGTAATAGTAGGTATACAGTCTCATTTAAAAATATCTTTTGTGGAATGTTTTTCAAAAAAACTTGCCCTTACATAGGCAAAAGATGAAAATTTCACCCTGAAATCTTCTAATTGAATATATAGGTAAATGTTTGATATCACGCATTGTTTTGATTGTTATCTTACATATGAGGATTTTTTGTGTGTTTCTTTAGGATTACTTTCAAGTACTTTTTATTTTTTAAAAAAGCTTTTCTTTGAGGTGACTGGGTGGTTCAGTCGGTTAAGCACCCGAGTCTTGATTTCAGCTCAGGTCATGATCTCCTGATTCATGGGTATAGAGCCCTGGGTCAGGCCCTGTGCTGCCAATGTGGAACCTGCTTGGGACTCTCTCCCTCCCTCCCTCTCTGCCTCCCTCCCTCCCTCTCTCTCCTGCCACCCTCTCTCTCTGCCCTTCCCTTGCATGTGTGCGCACTCTCTCTCTCATAAATAAATGGACATTGAAAAAAAACTTTTCTTTAAAAAAAAGGCATTTTATTCTTAATGACCATTTCAGAGTCCTCAGACTTTTATTTTATTTATTTATTTTTAATTTATTTCATTTTTTAGGGAGAGAGAGATCACAAGCAGGGGAAAGGGACAGAGAGAGAGAGAGAGAGAGAGAGAGAGAGAGAGAGAGAGGGAGGGAAGGAGGGAGGGAGAGAGAATCCCAAACAGGCTCCGCACCCAGTGTGGGGCCTGACATGGGGCTTGATCTCACTACCATGAGATCATGACCTGAGCCAAAATCAAGAGTCGGATGCTTAACTGACTGAGCTACTCAGGTGCCACAGGAGTCCTCAGACTTTTATATTTGAAAGAACTGGAAATGAGTAATTTATTAAGCCTTTTCCATAAAATGCATTAATTAATTGGAGCATGTGATGTAGTTTATTTTTACTATAATCAGAGAGTTGTCTTTATCCTAAACAAATTTATAGAATAATAGTTGGCTCTTTGGACAAATTTAGGTAGGGTAGACTACCCAGAAATGATCTTTTGAATGCAAAGTGTTGGACTAAGTTTACAATATCCTATGGAAATGATATTTACCTTATAAAGACATTTATAGTATGCCTGTTTAAGGATGCTTTCTTAAACACGTCTGTAAGTAAATATATTATACATGTTGTTCACGTGATGTATTGAAGGGTTTAATTTATATCGTATGCTTCTCTCCCCTCTTCTGCCTTTTAATAATTGTCACTTGTTGGCCTTTAGCCACATACTATGAGGGAACTTTTAACGCATGATTGATTGGCCCAGGGTGGTGGTGGTTTTTTCCTAGTGCCTTGTCTGATGGGGAACAAGGAGATTGTCCTGTAACTCTTAATACATGTTAAATGTTGTTGTGAATGTTTGGTTTTAATCAGTCAGTCTGTATAAAGGGGGAAACACTAAAAATTCTTGAGACGATATAAGTGGTTCTGTTCCCTGTCGCCCCTCCTCCGGCCCCTAACTCTATTGTGAGGAACAGAGAGGGCAACTGTAAGGAAGCATTGTAGGAGTTCAATGAGGTCTATGAAGGGAATGTACTTGTTTTGATACAAAGCATGCTATAGTCATCATTGCATACCTTTCCTTCAGGGTGTAACCTGGCTTTTTTATTAGCACTTGTGACCGTGAAGAGTTGAGAAGAGCAAACTGCCAGGAGAAGCATATGGGAATCTTTAAGCAGTTTACATAATATTGCTGATGGCTGAGGATGAGCAGTTTCACACTGATGATCATCTTCCGTGATCACAGGTAGAGCTCCAAATTTTATAAGGCGGAGGACAGATGCTCAGGTGAAAAGTGGGGAAGGATTTTCGGATTCGAAGTCATTGTTGAGAAAATTCAAGGTTACCAATCTTGAAAAAAAAATTACGTTATGTCAATTATAATATTTCCTAACACTGTACCGATTTTGAATATCCTGTGGCCATAAACACCCTAGTGTGTGTCCAAACATAAATCCTAATTTAGGTTAGAAAATTGGTCACTGAAAGTAGAGTTTTGGGGCGCCTGGGTGGCTCAGTCGGTTGAGCGTCTGACTTCAGCTCAGGTCATGACCTCACACTTTGTGGGTTCGAGCCCCACGTCAGGCTCTGTGCTGACAGCTCGGAGCCTGGAACCTGCTTCAGATTCTGTGTCTCCCCCTCTCTCTGTCCCTTCCCTGCTCATGCTCTGTCTCTCTCTCAAAAATAAATAAACATTAAAATTTTTTTTAAAAAAGTTAGAGTTTAACTGAAGGATGAAAAAGCTGATAATCTTTATCTTTTTTCTGTATTATAACACTTTGTTGTTAATTAAAAAAAAATTTTTTTTATGTTTATTTCTGAGACAGAGACCGAGCACTAGTGGGGGAGGGGCAGAGAAGGAGACACAGAATCCGAAGTAGGCTCCAGGCTCTTGAGTTGTCAGCATAGAGCCTGACGTGGGGCCCAAACTCACAAACCGTGAGATCATGACCTGAGGCGAAGTTGATCGCTCAACCGACCGAGCCACCCAGACGTCCCTGTTGTTAATTTTTTCAGGCCTAGTACCATTCGCTTAGTTTTATGTACGCCTAGCTCTATAATTGAAGAGAAATTATGGGAATGATTCCTTGAGAAGCTAGAACCACATTGAGAGAGGTATGAGGTAAATAGAGCATAATTGTATAGATATACTAATTTTTTTTTTCTAAAGCAGTGGTTTTGAAACTATTTTGTAAAAGGTTCTAGAGGAAGTCAAGCAGGTTCATTCCAATTTCAACTAGTGCAGTCTTACTTTGATCAGTTTTAAGTATGGAAGTTTGCATAAGGTTTCTTTTGAGAGCAAGGTTCTGTTGTTTAAAATAAAAAGTGTAATATCCATGATTGTTAGCATATTTGATCTTACCACTGTTCTGCTTAAATTATTACAGTGGTTGGGCCTCTTTAATATGATTTCTAAGACTTTTCTTTATCCAGCGTCAACTTAATTCTTCACCTCTTCTGTCAGTCTTTCTCTCGCTCTCCATATAAACTCTGTATTCTAGTCCTACTTAAATTGCATGATAGTCCCTGAGAAGAAAATGTTCTTTTACAGGTCCATTCCTTTGCACATGGAGCTGCTCTCCTTATCATGCTAGGCAGGACTCTGCTCCCTTGGAAGCTTGGTCATAACTCCATAAAAGCATTTATTTCGTTGTTTTTAACTATGGCCCCCTCGAGAACAGAGACCATCTAATTTATCTTTGTATCCGTACAACTTGGTGTTCATTAAGTATTCAAATGTCTGTTGGATAATTGCATTTAGAATTTGAGAAGTAGTAGAATTACTTTAATGCACACTCACGTGAATAAAACATCCCAGATCTAGTCCATGCAAAGTATTTTTTAACGACATAGTGTCAGGCTAAGTATGTGAAAGGCATCCCATTGCACTTACCATGAAGTATAATAAAGCCAAAAGATACATAGAAAAGATTAGATTGATTAAGTTCTAGTGTCTTAAATGAAGTGTCATACTGGATTCAGTTATCGCATCCTAAAAGTTGGGTGTGAAAGCCTTTTACCCATAAATGTCATACAGTCTTGATTGCCCACGAAACAATTTCTTCGTTATGATTTAAGCTAATAGACACAAAAAGACCTCCATGTGTCAAAGTATACAGTGTGTTGACACCCTCTCATAGAGGTTAAAAAACGGGCCCTGGAGCTGCCCTGCCTGAAGTCCTATCCCTCGCCTGCCTGTCAATACTGTGTGATCTTCTGTAATTACTTAACCATTCTGTGCCTCCTTTTTCTTCTCTGTAAAACGAGGATGTTGATAATACTGCTTTATGTGGCTGTGATGAAGCATATGTGTGAGTTATGTATGTTGAGCACTTAAGAGAATGCCCAACACACAGAAAACCCTCAATAAATGTTAGCTCTAATTAATTTTTAGTGGCTCCTTATTTAAACAAATGAATGTGCATTGTGCATCATTTAAAAATAATTGCTTTACTGTAGGAGTATCTAATTGAAAAGAAAGTTAACATTTTTAGTTATATCTTTAACCTAGCAACTGTTTGATCTCCTTACTGACTCATTCTCCCATCTCCCAGTGGAGTATAGACTGTTTCTGTCAGATGGATCAGTGAAGACATGGGAGATTTGAAACGATGTCCTCTTCATTTCTACAGCAGAGCATTTTTGTTCCCATGACCTGTGCAGTTTTTGCTAGTGCCCACAAGAGAGGAGAGAGAGAAACAGCGAGTAGAAGAATCCAGCAGCAAGTTCTTAAACAAGCCTTAACCTGTACCAAATAAGTCGTAAACTTTCATACTCCTTAGTAGAGGAGGGGTGCGCAGCAGCTTTTTTCCTTGTTTACATTTTCCTTTACTATTTTGGCTTGGAAAGATAGATTTGTTTTATAGTGAATTTTTTTTTAATATTTATTTTTGAGAGAGAGAGAGAGCACGAACGGGGGAGGAGCAGAGAGAGAGGGAGACACAGAATCCGAAGCAGGCTCCGGGCTCTGAGCTGTCAGCACAGAATCCGACGCAGGGCTCTAACTCACACATGGAAGATCATGACCTGAGCCAAAGTTGGACGCTCAACCGACTGAGCCACCCAGGCACCCCAAGATAGATTTGTTTTAAATCTGAAAATACATTTATTCCAGAAAGGTACATACATATTTACTTTAATTAGTCAGTGAGCCTGTTTTTTAAGCTCATTTTTTACATTTACATGCCTGCAGTGAGGGAAATCAGTAGGGTATCATTTGTGTTAGTGCTAGGTACTATGAGATCCCGTTAAATATGCCCATGCAGGATGCAAAGACAATTTTGAAGGAGGAAGAAGTTTGTATCCCAATATGTTTTATAAAGGGGGGTGTTTTTTTTTTTTTTTTGAAAATGTTTATTTATTTTGAGAGAGAGCAGGGGAAGGGCAGAGAGGGAGAGAGAGAATCCCAGGCAGGCCCCATGCTCAGCATAGAGTCCAACGCGGGGCTCGATTTCACAACCGTGAGATCATGACCTGAGCAAAAATCAAGAGTTGGACGCCAAACCAACTGAGCCGCACAGATGCTCCAAGAGTGGTTATTCTCATAACAAATAATATCCAATGTGTCCTTACAGCGTCCTTGACTTTCTGTCTTCCGTGTAGCAAGATATAATGGGTAACTTTTTAAAAACCGTCTCACTAAAGGAAGGACTTTAGCAAGCAATTTTGAGTGTTCACTGTGCTGTGATAATTTGCAGATGAGGAGCTATGATGTAAAGATAAATCAGGCATCGTGTTTATGTGCTGTTTTATGACCTGCTGGTGGACCAGAGGGTGAAGAGAAGACTTGGGAATTGAACCCTGCAAACAAGACTGGAAGAGTGCTGGGTTTTGAATAGAGTGAGCAAACAAAATGAGACAAGAGCAAGGGGGCCGTTTTTAAATGCCAGGGGTGTGCAGCGTGACCGTGTGCTGTGGGAAATTTGAATGCTTGTACAGACTGGTACCCTTCGTGTCATCTTGTAGTTAGGACACTAGTTTAATGTTAGCAAATTTTTGCTGACGTGCCATTGTAGAAACTTTTAAAATATTTTTTGCACTTCCCTGAAAATTACAGGAGGCAGGTCATGCTAGGGAAAATCAACTTCTAGAAGATATACGATTTTGACTACACCGATTTCCTCTGTACAAACCAGGACGCTGTTCGTGTTTAATGTTATCTAGCCTTGAAATTTTGTTTGCCTTCGACAGCATGCCTTTCTGTGTTTGTCAGGCCAAACAACTTCTTGTTTTACTTATTATCTCAGTTCTTGTTCCTCATTGTTACTATTAGTATTAATATTATTAGTAGTATTTAATCAGAAAAGAGAAATACTATTTGGGCATTTCAGAAGCCTCAGAAATGCTTGGTTACGTACAGGAGTAAGTTAGGTTTTATGACTTTCCCGGTTGGGTCTTCCCAATAGCACCTCCCCCATGCTGACCTTCACCCTTCATTGACTTAGAAGGTTTCTCATTGTTGGGAGAGAACTCCTTGATCTCCGTCCATTTCCCATCTAACTTTCACTTACTGGTTCTTGGCCATCTAGGGCTATATATGTGAAACTCACTCTTCTTACACACGATAAATCTTTCAAGTGTCTGAAAACAACTATTAAATCCTACTTGAACCATCTTTTTGCCACAGTAAGGGAAGAAACCCTGATTCTCAAAAGATACGCACATGACCCGGTTTACAGACCCTTCTCCGTCCACATCGCTCTCATGACAAAGTCTGTTCATCAGCATACCTCTTCAGATATGGTGGCCAGAGCTGAACCGACTGCTTCAGATGTGGTCTGACCATGGCTGAATACAATGAAGCTGTTATCTGGATACCGTACTTCTGTTAAAGCAGCCTGAAATTTGCATTACATTTTTTGGCAGCCACATTACCCTTTGATCATATTGAGGTTCTGGTCAGCTAAAACCCTGTCTCCTTCTCATGTGAGCTGCCCTAAGTCTGATCTTTCTCCTTTATTTGCCAGCTGATGCTTTGAAAGTAAATGCAGACTATGGGGTCTTGCATTACTATAACAGTTTAAATGAATTTGTCTATCAGATTTAATTCCATTTAACTGGCGGGAGATACGAGCTAACGTTTGTGTGCAGCAGAACGGTTTTCGTGGTGCTTTCACGTAGACTTTAATCTTCATAACCACCACCCGAGAATCAAGAGAAAACGACCTTCCACTAAATTAGGAATTGGCAGATAGGGGACTTCGTCACGGGTTTTTTGATTCCAGATCCCATGGTCATCTTATCACTGTTCACTTAGTAAGCATTTAGCATGCCCTTTAATATGGGGCCAGTGCTATGTGGGGCTGGTGCGTCAGTGAGCAAGACAGATTACAGGCTCTGCCCTGTGGTATTCGTGGCCTGGCACATAAATAATTACTGGCAATTACTGAGCACTTTGTGTTGGTTAGGCACTGCGGTAGATAGTGTTATTGTTCAAAGTCTCTGTTGCCCGTCTTTACCAGGGTCCTCTCCGTAGGAGGATTATATTTTCCACTACATGGACATCAGGTTGGGGCACTAGGCCTTCCTTGACCAATAAAACATTAGGAGAAGTGACATGTTGCTTATGTGAGCAGATGTTTCCATCTTGTGGTTCTGGCAGTGGCTCTTATCCCTCTGTCATGGAACCAGTATGCCTTAGCTAGGGCCAGTCCCAGAGTGAGAGAGGCTTCGGACTGGGTCCCAGAGCGATGGAACAGAGTGAAAGCTGATTCATGACAGCCATTGTTAACGTAAGTGAGAAACCCTCGTGTTGTAGGCACTGTGACGTCAGAGTCATTTGTGACACGATAGTACAGCCCAAACAGTGTGATGCTGACGTCACTCGAGGTGATCTCTGAAGACACATAAGGTGCAGGCTTTGTCCTCGAGGAGAATGCAGTTTTGGTGAGTGCGTTAGATGTCCACAGGTTATCAGTAGTTGGGCAAAAGGAGAATACCTATATGGAAAGGTCTGTGAAGTTGGGGCTCTTTGCTGACCTTTGCCTCACCGCTAGGCTGAGTCAGTCAGCATGTTGTAAATCCTACATCTCTGGTCCAGCTACTACTGCCACAACTTCTTCTCATCCAGAATTTGACCAGCATGTTTTCTAAATCCTCATTCAAATCCACCTTTTGTACGAAAATGTTTAAGAGGATGGGCTTCTACAGAAAGTCAGCAGGAACTTCTTTCATCAATGCATCCATCAGCACTCAAGAAGTAACCCAAGAATTTGCCTGGTCGAACCGTTTCTCCAGCACGCGCAGAGAGATGGGGTCCCGGGTTCCATGTCAGTTATGTCTGCGAGCTTTCAGGTTTCCCATTTTCACAGCTGTCTGTACATCTCCCTTTGCGTGGGGATGTTAGCGAGACAGAGCCCAGCTGGGATTCTGCGAGGAGAAGCTGGGGAATACGTGCCCGGGGTTTGGGGGAGCACTTGAAGCCTTCGAAATAATAATCATGTGAATATGCATGGTTGTGGGCTGTAGTTTTCATCACATTATCAAAGGGAATCATGATTCCCCTGGCAGGTTACCAGCCCCGTTGTGGAGTGAGAATAGAAGTTGAACAGAGATCTGGAAAATGCCCGTATGTAAGGAGCAGGTGAGACAAGAACCCAGAAGGGAAGCTGAGAAGGAATCATTGGAAAGGGTTGAGGACCAGGAGCAAATAAATGTTACAGAAGCCAGCTCCTTATTAATCATAGTTTTTTAATCTGTTCTGGAATTTTGCATGAATTCTACATCCACCCTCATGGTATTTCTTCATGATTCCTTAGAAGTTACCAAACTTGCAGATACATTTAATGTCTTAGAATACAATTTTTCTTGATCTATAAATACGAATTTAAAGCAATTCCTTCTTTTTCTGTCTCCTTTTTATTTTGGGCTTGAGTTACTTTTTTCTTTCTTCCTTTTTTCCCCTTAATCTTTTTTTACCCTTCCCAGATTAAAGATCATTCTTGTTTAAAAAGGCTGAGTCCAGATGGGAGTGAAGCAGTCTTTTAGGTTGTCTGTTGACAATTGATCCCAAGTAAGGAAGTCGGCCTTTGTTATTTTTTAAGTCTTTTTAAAATTTTTCTTAGCACTTCTAACAAATTTCTACCTTTTTAAAAACAATTTTACTGAGATATAATTGTTACACAGTAAACTGCACATATTGAAAGTGTACAGTTTGGGGCACTTGGGTGGCTCAGTTGGTTAAGTGTCTGACTCTTGATCTCAGCTTGTGTCGTGATCTCCCGGTACATGAGATCGAGCCCCACCTTGGGCTCCATGCTGACAGTGCAGAGCCTGCTTGAATTCTCTCTCTCTCTCTCTCTCTCTCTCTCTCTCTCTCTCTCTCTCTCTGTCTCTGCCCCTTGCGTGCTCTCTCCCCTCTCTCTCTCAAAAAAAAAAAAAATATATATATATATATATATATATATACACCCACACATATATCTAAAAGAAAGTGTACAGTTTAATAAACTTTGACATATATGTATCCTCATAAACCATCATCACTGTCAAGATACTGAACATATCCATCATCCCCAGAAGTCTCTTGGTAATGCCCCCATTACTCCCCAGGCAACCACTGTTTGCATTCATTGGCATGTCCTAGAATAAAGCATATACTCTCTTTTGGTCCAGCTTCTTTCCCCTGCATGATTATTTTGAGATTTATCCATGTTGTAGCATGCATCAGTAGTTTATTCCTTTTTCATTGCTAAGTAGGATACCATTGTATGGGTATATTGTAGTTTGTGTGTTCATTCACCTCTTGATCGACATTGGGTTATTTCCAGTTTTGGGGGTTTACAAATAGAATTGCAGCAAACGTCCACGTAGATGTCTCCGTATGGATGTATGTCCGTATTTTTCTCGGGTAAATACCTAAGAGTGGAGTGGATGAATCAGTCTTATGTTAGGTATAGGGGTGTGTGTGTGTGCACGCGCGTAGAGACAGAGACACTGAAAAATAGGCTCACACGATTGCTGGCAAGTCTGAAATCTGTAGGACAGGCCAGCAGACTGGAACCTCAGGCAGAAGAGTTGATGTTGTGGTCCTGAGTGCAAAGTCTGTAGCATAGGCTGGCAGGCTGGAAACTCAGGCAGGATTACTGTTCCTGATTTGAGGCAGGATTCCTTCTTCCCCAGGAAACCTCAGTTTTTTGCTTAGAAGGCCTTTAACTGTGATTGAATAGGGCGCAGGCACCTTATGAAGGATAATCTCCTTTATTTAACGTCAGTTGATTGAAAATGTCAATCATGTCCACAAAATACGTCCACAGCAACATCTAGACTAGTGTTTGACCAGATAGCTGGGCACAAAACCTAGCCAAGTTGACACAAAATTTAACCTTCACAGCGGCTAAGCGTGTTCTATTTTTTTAATACGGTTATAGAGGATACATATTTTTAAAGGTAAGTTTTTGATTGTTGCTAATTCACTAGTTGTTTGTTTTTTTAACTAGCCTTTTCACAATTCTTAAAACAGTTGAATGGCAGTGTTTTCATTCTAGGTTAAGATTACTTTCTTCTTTGTAGACCTATCCTTTTATTTATTGTTTTTTAACTGTTTATTTGTTTTGAGAGAGTGCACACATGCACCAGTGAGTAGGGGAGGGGCAGAGAGAGAGGGAGGAAGAGAGAATCTCAGGCCAACTCTGTGATGTCAGCACAGAGCCCTATGTGGGACTCAGTCTCAGGATCTGTGAGCTCATGGCCTGAGCCGAAATTGAGTCAGATGCTTAACCAACTGAGCCACCCTGGCACCCTTAGACCTATCCTTTTAAAAATAGGAATTATTTTAGGGGCACCTGGGTGGCTCAGTCGGTTGGTTAAGCATCCAGCTTCGGTTCAGGTCCTGATCTCACGGTTCATGAGTTCGAGCCCTGCGGTGGGCTCTGTGCTGACAGCTCAGAGCCTGGAGCCTGCTTCTGATTCTGTGTCTCTGTCTCTGCCCCTCCCCCCTGGCTTATGCTCTGTCTGTCTCAAAAATAAATAAGAACATTAAAAAAATAAAATAAAAAATAAGTAAAAATAGGAATTATTTTAGACACTTCCTACTATCATTACTTAACCTCCCACTTTGCTTATTTGTCAGAATCACATGACAGAAATGGCAGTTTCATTGTAAGAATCTTACCTCATTTGAGTTTCTTTTTAGTATCACAGGATTAAGCCATTCTTACGTAGTTTAGAGATTAAGGATGTAGTGGATTTGGAATGTAGAACCTAGTTAATTGGCAGAGTGGAGGTGCTGATCTCCTTTTAAAAAGGAAAGACAAAGTTTGGGAGAAAAGATACAAGCTCATATCTTAGGAAACATTTTTATGCCATTCTTTGATCAAGTCATTTAACTTTTTTTGAGCCTCAGTTCCTCATCTGTAAAATGGACGAATATCTATTTCATGGAGCCATCATAAAGTAGGATGCTTTGTATAAAGAGCCTGGAATAGTCCTTTTAAACAGAACAGCTCCCATTACTGTATTGCTTTATTTATTTAATGTTTAACGGTATTAGGTTTTCTTTATGAATTTAGAAGAACTTTGTCAATTTCTCCAAAAAAGCCTACAGCCACTGTGCCAGGCTCTAGAATTATAGGAGGAAAAAAGATAAGTGAGGTTCCTACTCTTTGAAAGCTTCCGTCTGGCAGGTTATGACAGGAGAGGCAGGCTGTAAACAAGTAAAGGAATAAGCAAACCACGTAATTTCGGGTTGTGATAAGAACTGAGAAGAAAATCAGAGAGATGTGACACAGAATTACTGGGGTGGGGAGCCCCCTTCCAAGAGGCCCGGGTAGGAAAGAGACCTCTTAGAGGAAGTGGTGTTTCAGTAAAGACCCCAGAAGGATTTGAAGGAGCCAGGTGTATGATCTACATGCAAACGTGTCTGGCAGAGAGACGAGCGAGTGCACGGCCTGTAAAATGGGGGAGAGTTGGCGCACTGGGGATGCGGAGAGGAGCCCGGAGATGCCGCTGGAGAACAGGAGAGAAGTCAGGGCAGCCTGCATAGTGCCTGATGGGCCACAGTAAGGAGATTGGATCTTATTCTAAGTGCAGAGGGAAGCCACTGGAGGGTTTTCAGGGACAAAGTAGCGTGATTATTTGATGGAAATGTTCCATGGACCTTTGAAAACATGAACCTAGCTGAGCCAGCTGTGTACTTTAGCGTGACTGGGATTCCTAGTTGCCCAAGAAACATCGGAGTAAACTACTTATTTCTTTTCTGATACAAAAATCCCAGCCAGATTCTATGAAAGCCAAGTCTGGGTTATCGAAAGCAAATACTATTTTATATCTCTTAACGTTTACTAAGATTCCTTGTGCACTTGTATATATTTTCAAAAATAGTATTTTGTGGATTTTTTTTCTTTTTAAGTACGAGTGGCAGTTGACTAGTGTAGCAGGAAAGGGCACATCTTTGGTTTCATCCGTGGGCATAATTACCATATGGAAACTTTTGGTAAATATTAACGAATCTTTATATAGGATTCCTTCACAGAATCATGGACTTATTGATCTGAACGGACCTTAAGAATTTTTTAGTCTTAATTCCTTTTATAGAGGAGGCAGCTCAGATCCAGAGAGGCTAAATGGGCCCCATTATGTTAACATAATAAATAAAATGCACCTGGTTTTTATGATCCCCCAGTTGCAGGATGAGAGATTCTTGAGGCAGAATGTGGAACCAGGGAAAAACTGTGACATCGGTTTGCTTCACACTTGCTGTCTTCTTCTCCGTCGCTTATTTGTTTGACACCTGTACCGTTTCCCACTTACCTCTGAACTGAGGCAACCGAGACGGACCCGACAGGCCCTCCCTTATTATGGGAACAGTTGCCATGCGTGGTACATGCCACCGTAAGAGGAGCTGAGTGGGCTGTGGGTGTGAGTGGTGAGCGGGTCTGAACGACTGCAAGTGCGGAGTCCGTGTACGTGCAGGTTGGGTGCTTGGCCCCTTCGTAAAGTATACATTATGTGGCCCTAGCCGTGTGGCCTCTTCTGTCCTTTTTGCCCTCCGGCCATAGCCGTGAGCTACACATAAGACAGCTTGAAGGCCTCGTGTCAGGCAGGCCCTGTCTGACCAGGAAGACTTGACTGGACAGCTCTGCTCTGCTCTGCTCCTGCCCCTGAGGGCACTGAGGCCCCAGCGTGTCCCCAGGGACAGATGGACAGACCGTGATGGCAGCGTGTCTTTCACACAGGAATCCATAGGAACACTCGGTCTCGTTGTGTCCCTCTTCAAGTGATGCAGATTTCATGAATTCTTAATTTTTGAAAAGTTCCCAAAGGAAATAGAAACAACCGTTTTTTGTTTATTTTGACCCGTTTACCTTTTTACTGTATTTCATTTGGGAATGTGGCCATTCCTAAGAAAACTGGCATATGAAGTTCGTCGTTGAGGTTATAACATGCTCTGAATCTTAAAATAAAGCCGCCAACGTACATTGAGAGAACAGGTAGATGAAATAGCACTGCGGTAGTTACAGGAGTAACGGTAGTTTCCTTTTAAGTCTTTCCCTTTCAAGAGCTCGTTATCTTCCGTATAACCAAAACATATGCCCTGGGCAGGTATGTTTTATTCTTGCCCTTGGCTCTGTATTATAAAGTCTGATTAAAAAGGGAAGACGCGAACTTTGTGTCTCCCACACAAGAGAATGTGCCTATTTGTAGGGGTGATTGTTCGTTCGTTGATGAGATCCAGTTCCATACCCCTGAGCCTACCTTCGTGTGAAGAAGAACGTATCTTTTACCTGCGAGAGGCACCTTCAGACACTGCTCGTGTGAGAGTGTGTGTCAAATCAAAGCCTGCAGGTACGACATACGTTGTCAAGAATATTAGATGATGAGTTCTGATGACTGTACTCTGTGTTCACAGAATATTAGAAAACAACCGGTTTTGACAGTCTAATATAGTAGGTGATCTGGCTTTCTCCCTCCCTTGGGTCACATGAGGCTAAAATGACCCATCTCCATTGTCTCCTGGGCCTTATGAGGAAGAGAGGTAGAATTCTGGACATATGAATGGAAAAAATTGGACTTAACAGTCTAAAAAATGATCAAACCAACTTGTGTGAGTAACTGTTCCACCGCTTCCCCCCCCCCCTTTATTTCGTGCAGATTGAGGAGCTGAACCATAGAGGCATTTCCTACGAACGATGAATAAGCTGTCTATTGTGAATGATTGTAGCTGGTGTAGAAAACAACTCCAGCTGCACTAACTATAAAACTACCAGCTCTCTGAGGGTGTCGGTAATGACTGCTGCTCCTTCTCGGTTGACCGTGGAGGCGTGTGGCCTGGGTGAGAATGGGCTCTGCGGCCAGGCTGCGGTGCGCAGGGCCCGGTCCGTCAGCTGCCGTGGGGCTCGGGGCCGACTGCTTTCTGTCTCCCCAACTCCTCGTGTACAAAACCGAACAAGACCAGTACCTCGCTGGCGGGGCTGTTATGAGGGTCAGTAAGTTCATGCACGTGACACCCTAAGAACACGGCCGCAAACACAGTAAGCGCTGGGTGCGTGTTAACAGTTCTCAGTACGGATGCACGGCTGCAGTATGTGTAAGTGGCTGCTTTGATTGGCGAAGTTTTCACGAGGAATTTGGCATTTGAACTGGGCCTTGAAGGATAAGCAGGATTCGCAAAAGGGAAATCTAAGGAACCGAGTGTGGGAAAAGCTGTGTGAACAGAGTTGAAAGAGGAGGTAAAGACCCTTCTTCCCGCCTGTTCTCCTTCCATTTATTGCGTATTAGCTGTGTGCCTGCTGCTGAGCTCTGTATTTGGCGAACGTTACGTTGTTTTAATCAGTCCTCACAATAACCTTGCAAGATAGGTGTTTTCAGTTCTCGTTTTACAGATGGGAAAGTAGCCACAGAAAAGTTAAGTTACTTTGCCAGAGTCACAGAGTTAAATGTTGGCCTAGTTCTGTCTGATCGTAAAGCTCTCACATTTCTTTAGTATTGTCCAGTACTTCTTCCTGAGAGCAGACTATCGGAAGAGGATGCCAAAAATTATTTATTTATTTACTTACTTATTTATTTAAAAGGGTGACGGCTCCATGGTTGGAGTTGTAGAGACACGAACAGAATTACGGTATTAGGGATGCGTGTGATCATTTTGTCACAGTCAGAGACTCCGGGTACCGTGTATGCTCGTCATTTCAAAAGATGGAAGAGAACTGTGCGTGCCAGTGCCTGCTGAGCGGTTTTCCCCTGTCATTCTAGCTGCATGAAAGTACTTGTTTTTTCTGAACTGAGAATGACAGTATTTTGGTTGTCAAAGTTTTTATTTTTCTTACTGTGAATTATGCAAATTTCCCCCAATGGCATCCTGATTGACCTCTTCAGTGCTTGTCACACATTTTGGTTGCCTAGAATCGATTGCTCTTTGAATAAGTACCCTTTTCAGTTCCCAGCATCAGAGGGGTGTCTTTAACTCTGCTTCCCAGTCTTCAGCTTGTATGGATTCCTGTTTATGGGGTTTGTTTGGGATGCAATTAAGGTGATCTTAATTCTATTACTGTTTATTCCCCCTCCTCGAGCTACTTGACAAGTTTCTTTCTTTTGAAACTTTGAGGGAATTGATAAGTTCGTGCTTATACTTTTTCTTCTCAAGTATCTCACTGGCCTTGACTTAAATTTTTAATTGTTCTGTCTCCCATGTACTCCTGCCTTCCACTAAGTAGCTGACAGTTGGTTTTCCCCTCTTTTATTTTTAATGCCTTTTTTCTTTTTTTCAACTATAAAACTCCCCAGTCCAGAAGGTAGAGCCAACAGCTCAGGTGCTGGCCTTCATGAAACTAGAATAAGACCTAAATGAACTAGTACCTTCCCCTAGAATGTATCCTTGCCTCTGCTTTTAAGAGAAAAAGAACATTATATGGTGACAAGCAAATGCCAGAGATTAAAAAAAAACAAAAAAAACATTCGGGATTTGTCAACAAGCTATTAACACCTGCTATGCAGACTGTGAGAAACTATGAAGATTTCTACCTTTAAGTAAATCTCATATCTGTACTTTCTTTTTTTAATCATCCTCTTCATCATGAGGCAGGTCTTCATGATCTGACTACTGCAACAGCCTTATCCTCATCAGTTGCTTATCCTTACCACCTCCCTGCTCCCGCCTTTCAGATCATCATCTATTTTACCAGCAGTCTGATCTTTACTCAGGGATCTGATCTTATTTTGTGTCTTAAAAATCATCAGCAGTTCTTGTAAATTCCTTTCACCACCTCATCCGACCTGTAGCTTCCTTTAGATTGTAATTTCTATGAGAATAGGTACCTTACCAGCTTTATCCACCACTCTCGCCCCACACCTGGATCAGTGCCTAAAGCAGTTATTCTTTCCGTAAATAGTCGAGGCCGGGGCTTCCCCAAAGATGTGCCTCTCATAGGTTACTGGTTTGTTGAGAAGTACTGGTGGGTGTTCTCCACCTTTGTGATGGCCAAGTGGGGCAGCCTGGCCCACCCAGGGCTCCACTGAGAGTGGACGGAGTCTGACGTCTCTGCGTGATGATCGGGGCCGTGCTGAGCACAGGCTAGAAGGCGGACCACACCCTGCCTGTCTGCTTTAGCAGCCCACTTCAGAGCGTGCCCCTGCCCCCTGCAGGTGGGGGGGCCACAGAGCACCAGAGAATCTGTGTTCCTGACGCCCGAGGAGCCGTCACGGCCGATGTGGTGTTAGTAGTCAGCAATGGGAGGAGGACACGATAGAGGCCAGCCAGGGCCTCCCAGCTCGCCACACAAGTCTCCAGCCTGCCTTTGCGTTCTTTGGAGACTTTTGGTGCACTCGTGGCTGCCATTCCCATCCAGTGACGTTCAAGTTAGCTGTGGGGTGAGCAGTCCAGCTCCATAGGTTCACCTGCAAGTGATTTTTAACTCACAGATGCACATTGATCCGAACTTGATACAAGAATGTTCCGATTGCTTTGAGACCTGTTCACGTATCACAAGGATTTTTGATGAGTACTTGCCAATGAAAAAGAAGACCTTTTGGATCTTTAAATACAATGTAATTTTAACGCAACTGTTTGACTAAGAGAACTGGGTTTTTTTTGTTTTTGTTTTCTTTTTGCATTTGAGCAGATAAAGTATAGTTTGGTTATGGCTTAATTTGCACAGTAATTCTTAAAGTGCTGTTTAAATTAACATTTTAAATAAGATTTTCTTAACCGAAAAGTAAGAAAGAATAGTGTTTCTAGTATTTTTTAAAACTGTTTATGTATTTTTGAGAGAGGGAGAGGGAGAGAGTGAGCAGGGGAGGAGCAGGTAAAGGAGGAGACAGGTTCCCAGGCAGGCTCCACGCTCTGAGTGAAGAGCTCGAGCTCCTGAACCATGAGATCCTGACCTGAGTTGAAATCAAGAGTTAGACGCTTCACAGACTGAGCCACCCAGGTGCCCCAATAGTGTTTCTAATGTCGTTGTCGTTATATCAGCACTTATAGATGAGCCCAGTTAGCCTATCTGCTGTGGAGGAAGCCAGTGGTTTGGTTTGCTTTGTTTGCTTGCCCGAGTTAGTTAATGCTGTGTCAAGTAGAATCCTGTAGAACTCTTGTGTTCACACAGACGAACACCCTCACGGTTGTCAGCTCTTTCAGATGCAGACTTTTGCTTTCAGGGGGAAGGTTTCCAAGAAAGTGTGAGTACAAACCTGTAAACACTATTACTATCATGTAGCGCTTTATTTTTCCAGTATAGTATGCTTTTATACTCACGTAATTTTCTTTACTTAATCTTCACAATCACTCTGAAAATTGCTTGTAATTCCATTATAGGGTTTTCTTATTTTCCAGATTAGGAAACTGATTCTGAGTAGTTAAGTGACTTACTCAACGTCACACAGCTAGTGTGTCAGCTGAAGTGCAAGGATTTGTTTGAACAGACGTGATCCCTCTGAGGAGACTATGTAATAAGCAGACTTTGCGAAAGGCAGTAGGAGAGTCATTTACACCTCTTATCTTTAGAAGAGGATTCTTTTTCTCAAGTACAGTATTAAGTAGAGTTCCTGCTTTTGAAAACAGTGTTTCGAATTAGATGTAAATGGATAACTTCTGGAGGTTAAAATAGCTTGTTTGTACGTATGTAGTGTATACTTTGCCTGTTTTTATGAAGTTTTGTGAACAGAAGAGTGGAAGTGGCAGAGCTGGTGGTAAGAAGGGCAGCTCAGCTACTGAAAAGTACACTGCGACAGCTGGAAGTCAGTGTGTCAAAAATGGCAAACCTTGAGCCACAGCGTACGTGCGTTTGGTTGTGAATAAAAGAACAGAATTAAAGAACATTTATAAAGTACAGGTTACATGTGATGACTGAAGATGGTGTCTATAGAAGGTATTTTGTAATTGATTTTCTTGTAGCGTTCTTCTCTATCCCGCTTACGCACGGTTCTTTTTCAGCTGCCTTCAAGACTACGTCGTGTACAAGTGTGTGGCACTTGACAGGGTCACCTCCTAACCCTGAAGAAAAGTGTCTATGTGTTATGTGTCTGAGTTAAATAGAGTAGCTCTGATACAAGTGTCGTTCTTGTGATCAGCCTCCAAGAAGATTAAACTGAGAGGG
Organism: Puma concolor; assembly: GCF_028749965.1. Taxonomy (NCBI): domain Eukaryota; kingdom Metazoa; phylum Chordata; class Mammalia; order Carnivora; family Felidae; genus Puma; species Puma concolor. The sequence continues at coordinate 7,739,467 of NC_141684.1, forward strand.
GTGCCTGGGTGGCTCAGTCGGTTAAGCGTCCGACTTCAGCTTAGGTCATGATCTCGTGGTTCGTGAGTTTGAGCCCCGCGTCAGGGTCTCTACTGTCAGCACAGAGCCAGCTTCAGATACCCTGTCCCCCCCCCACCCCTCCGCCTCTCCCCCCCTTGCTTGCTCTCAAAAATAAATAAGCATTAACAACAATAACAAAAGCTTAAACTGAGAACAGGGAAATTGAAGGTGGGAGTTGGTAGTAACTGGTTCATGGCCACTTAATGTGCAGCATCCTCGTTAGTCAAGCATCCTGTGCCTACCTCGGCATGAAATAATTATTTTTCTAATTTAAATCTGCAAATTTTCAATTGTAGAACAGCTTGAATAGTCTTTGTTGTAAATTGTCACTGGATTTTTTTTTTTTTTTTTAAGTATTTATCTTCAGAAACAAAGAAGGTCATCTTGTATCCATAGAGACCACATGTACTTTCCTCATTATTTCTATATTCTATAATGGAGAAGAGTTATTTATAATATTTAAACAAACAAAAACTGTTAAGAGCAACCTTTAGATATTATCACAGGGTAGATACCAGTAACCATGGCTCCAGAAAAAACCAAACTCCAAAAATTGATATTAGAGAATTAGCACGTTTGTGTTATTGGTGTTTTCAATAGTTATCCTAAAGGGTGTGTGTGTGTGTGTGTCTGTGTATGTATGTATGTACACATGCTTATTTTAGACTCAAGCAAGTCTGGTTTTGATGGAATGCAGATTTCCTATCTTCCTTCTCTCTTTCAGGTAAGTAGTGTGGAAAACAAAATGGTTTCGATGTATTGCTTTATGAACAAAGCCAAGCTCATGAGGTTGTTCCTCTGATTTTCTACTTCGCTTTGTTCATTTCCGTGGACTGTCCATCCCTAACCTAAATCTAATGGGGATAGGGAAGAACATTAGACTCTTGGTGTAGATGTCCTGCCAAGTAAAACCCTCTGTATTCGCAGTCTACATTAGGACACTTCCTTTAATGAAGGCAGTCACTTTTCATAACAGTATTGGGGCAACAGGTACAAATTGAGACTGGTTTGGATGGATGGATGGTCACTCTGATTATTAGGATTGTCCTTCTGCTGTGTTTCTTACTGATTTTGAAACTCCAGGTTTACAGAGAGAAACACTCATTTTTGCGTGTCTTAAGTAGAAACATAGATCTTCATGTAGGGGAACTGGGTGTAATATATTTAATTTTGCATGTTTGCCCAGTTAAATTTATAATGTGTATCTGCTTTGTTAATTAGTCCGTTTGGGAAGAGTTACAGCTGATTCTCTTGCTAACTAGTTGATAACATTAACCTTATTATTTTCTAAAATGTCACAGACGTCATTCAGCGCTAAAGAGCCTGTAAATCATTAGATAAAGAAGGTGACAGGCCACATGCGTGTGTCTATTCCTTCTGTGCATTTGCTCTTCAGAAAGCCTGTTGTTGTAAACATCCCCGACTGGAAGCTGTAAGACACAGCAAAGCTTTCAGTCAGATGTTTGCTGCTACCGGCTGTTCACAGGCATCATTTGGTCTCATTGTACCTAAGAAGTGGAATTGACGAGGCTGGCGAATGCATGGGAAACACCAGAAATGTTTCGATTCCTCCGTTTACCTCTGTCTGGGAGGCCGCCCGTGTTGTGACAGAGGTCAGTGTGGGCTGTGGTCCTGATGACCGGACACCCTGCAGCACAGCAGGCCCAAGCTTACCTGAGCCAGGCTGCTGCTGGGCCAGAGAGGACTTAGGGGAAAACTTTGTTTTCGCTGGGGGTCGTTAGGTTTGTTTTTGCCCTATCCGTGAACTTCTGGTCCTTATGGCCTTTCCAGGTGGGCTGGAGTTTAACTTCCCAGCAGCTCAGGAGACTGATCTCCTCCCTTAGAAATTCTGCAGATTGGATGTATCAGGACCACCCCCCAGCGACATACAACCTAGAAGTTTCAGTTTCTCTGTACTGAAGAGGTGTTACGTGCGTGAACTTGGTCTCCCTCTTCTCCCACCAACTGCCTGCGCTCCTCACCCTGAGTGATGTCACAGCTCCTGTCCGAACACTGCTGTCAGAAGTGTGCGTGACTGCAGACCACGGAGCCTGCGCACAGCGTTTATCAGTGGTTAGAAGTGTTTCCAGGTTCTCGCGTGCCTTTTCCTCACCCAAGTATGGATGGATGCCGTGTGAGCAGGTGCGCTCTCTACGTGTTGTGTTTCCCCACAGAGCTGAATGTTACAGGGCTTTTCTCACAGAAGGCATTCATTGTGACTAATCGATCATGTATAATTTTATAGCAGCTTTTTTTCCGAGTTCTAAATATATGATTTCTTATTTTTATCTGTCCTTTAGATCCTGGGAAACAGGTGTTGTATTGAAATTTTTCTCTTCAATAAAGCATTGGTATTTTTTCTTACTTATTATTTATTACTGCTGACCATCATACCATGTTAGGTTCAGTACATAATTAAACCAAAAGATAAAGTTCTTGTTAATCTCATTTTAAATGCATGTCTTTTTTTGTTCGTGTGGCAAGCTTTCTGAGGGCAGGGACACACTCGATAGAACTCTGTTTTCCCGCCATCGAGTAACGCACCTTGCATGTATAGGATTCTAATAACGATCTTATATTATTGCAGAACTATCTGCTGTTTCTTATGTTTTTAATGCAGATGAGCAAATGAAAGTTTGGGTCAAAATGCAGCTATTACAGATGTATCCATACTACAGCATTTATTTTTAAAGGCTTCTTTGTTAGAGTGGTGGTTTACCAGACTTATTTGGTCAGGCGCGGAGGGAGGGAGGGTAGTTCGCTGCTTCAGACCCAAGTAGCCTGGCAACTTGTAAGTATAATTTTCCAGCTTGACAATTAGCATGCATCAGGCGTCCCCACTGAACTCTTCATGAAGCAGGTTTATTGCATATTCCATGACTCTCCATTTTAGCGCGTTGGGAGCCTTAGATTCCAGATAGCTGCAAATGGATAGGACCATTTCTGAGAGCCCTAGAAGTGCTCCCTGGCAAAGGCAGAAAGAGTTTTCTGGTAACAGGAGTATTTTGTTAAAGCAGGTGACATTGTTTAATTGCTATGAAAAAGTTGGTTATTGCTTTCAAATTCAGCAACATGGATAGAAACTGCCTGCTTTAATCATTTGCACAGCTCCATTTGGCAGGTTTTTCAAAATGATAGCCCAAATCCAAGCTAAAAGGGGGGCAGAGTTGTTCTACTCTTCCCAGCTAGTCGAGTTATCCCGTGATGCTGCAGGATTAATGGTACAATCAGCGTTACATAACATTTGTTCTATATTATTCTGCCCTAATGAGGTGGATCAGAGACCATGTCAGTTTTAATCCTGGACGCCCTTGCTTCAGTGTACATGCGTGCAGCCTTTTAGTCATTTGCAGATGACTTCTTCGTGTTTTAATTTTGAAGACCCACAAACTCCCATTGGCCTGCAACTTTAGCAATTATTTAGAACAAATGCCTTAAGATGTTAAATTGTCAGTATTTTCCGGTAAACCTGTAACAACTTGTTTTCCTAGCTTTTAATTTAGTTTTTTGGGGAGAAGTGTGTGGTTTTTATTGACAGGTCTTAGCTCAGAAACTACTACTTAAGATTTTTGATCAAATTAATATTAAAAGCAAAACATTGGTAGTTACGGAACACCATTCTGAAAATGACAGGGTTTTTTTCCTTAATCTGTTTTATTAGGGATTACTTTGTTAAGCAAACAAGCTAAACTACTGAATTGTGTCAAGTTCATTCCCGATTAGATATGCTCGTGTACAAATTTTCTTGGTTAACAACACATTAGTGGATGGGTCCTCACTGGTCTCTGTATCTGAGTTCGTTCCACACAGAGTCAGAGGCTTGGGGTGGCCCAGCAGTGAATGGTAGATTTTAATTCCCAACATGCCTTCTTCCTTGCATGGAGCACATTCCAAATCTGGCTCCTTTTCACCCCTCTGACAAAAACTTCAGTGAATGAATGTGCTTCTCAGGCTGTATGTATTCAGGAATTTTTTTTTTTTTTTTTTAAGTTTGAATATCAGTCTGAGCTTAATTACTTTTTAAAATGATGCTGTTTCAGATTGTCTCTGTCACAGTTTCCTAAGCTTAGTTAATTATGTGTGGACATATGATACATGTTTTGACGTTGGCTTTTTTCTTATCTGTAGCATGTTACAGACTTCCAAATAATTGCCGTTCCCTGCTGTTTCTGCTTTGACTTTGCAACATATTTGGTGAAACAATTAGTCTACTGGTTTTCAAATATTAGTGTGTATCAAAATTACTTAGAGTGCTTATTAAAAGCACAGATTGCTGGGCCCTTCAAGAGCTTCTGGCGCAGGAGGTCTGGGGTGTGGCTTGAGAATGTGCATTTTCCCCCTAAATTCCCAGATGCTACAGACACTGCTGTTCTGGGTCCATACTTTCAGAGCCATGGGGCTCATCTTAACATTCTTTTCCCTGTTTGGTATTTGCCCATTGAGTGAGTAAAAAAAAAATTAAGTCCCCAACTTAAAAATCTGTAGTAATCCAAAAATTTGATTATTTTTTTAAACAGGTTTGTTAGAAACCTGAGGCCCATTTTTCTCCCAGAGAAAGTATCATGTTAATTGCCCAGCCCAAGAAATGCTATTTGAATATATTTGCAAAGAAAAGCAGAAGAAAAAAAAATACTGTTGCAGTAGGAGTAGTTGAAACAGAAAAACAATACTCCTAGAGGGGAAGAAGAAAGGCGTGTGTGTGTGTGCGTGTGTGTGTGTGTGTGTGTGTGTGTGTGTGTGTGTGTGTGTGTTTAATCTTGAGACTTGATACTTGTTGAAAAGTAGCCCGAAGGGGACAAGAGGCCAGGCCAGGTAGAGATTCAGGAGGTTCCAAAACATCCTCGGATGCCTGTAAAATTCCAAGGATTTTTAGTTTGCCTGCAGTGGCTCTTAAATTTCATTTTACTTCCAAATTTGAGGATTTCTTCTTCTTTAATGCAAGTGTATCGGTAAGGCCACTTTAATGCTTAGTAGAGATGTTTGCAGTAATATGAGTTTAATCAGAGGAATGCAGGGAGAGGAGAAGCGATTTCTGTGGGCAACTCCACAGCAGTTGGGACAGTGCAAGGTGGAGAGATGCGAGAGTGTGGGAGAGATGTTCCTGCGGTGAAAGTATCTGAATTGTGAACGTGGGGGAGATGCAGAGAGGCAAGGGAGAGGAAGAGAAATGAGGACGAGAAAGGCCACCAGTGAGCTTGGGACTCCTTGGAGGTCTTTTATTAATTTTGTCTTTTGCCCCAAATGGGACTCTTCATGAGAAAGAATGGGTGATTGATGCATCGTACTGGCCATCAAATGGGTTCCTATAAGTGCAAGTTCACTTGTTTTGAAGAGAGGGATATAGGAAGATGAGAGGCTGTAAAATCAGCCACATTTAGATCTGGAACATTCACAGGATGTCTGCATACATTGCCATAAATTATTTCAGTGTAAGGAATATCACTTCTGCCTTGTCCCTTGGATTCTAAACTTCGTCTCAAAATACCTTCCGACTGTTTCCTCATTTATGTGGATCACTGTACCAATTCTTCTTTTCAATAGATTCTACAAAATTGTCTTTTTAAAACATATAATAAGTCATCATATTTACTTTAATATAAATTTGACGGTCAGGTAAAGGGCCAATGTAAACACAGTAAAGGGTTTCATAAACCAAGTTGTAGTTCATGTAAACATCCTACACTCAGCTGTAATACATGGATTGGCTGGGAGGTGGATGTTTACTTCAGCTGACTTGGAATATCAACCATTAACATTGATGTCGGATTTGGCAAGAACAGTACAGAGAGGCTTGGTTTTCTTTTCCTTTTTTTTTTTTAGTGTAATTACTATAAATTTAAATTACTGTCATGTCTTTTAATTTTGTGCTGTTATATCTCTAACATGACATAAGACTCTAGGTAAAAGGACAAAAAAATGTCCTCGTGTGGTAGTTGGGGTCAGATCTGTAGGTGTTGCAGTGTGCTTTAACAAACATTGCCTTGACATCAGACATTTGTAGCCATCTGGGCTGTACCAGTGAATTTGCTAGGTGATTGGGAGGAGGGAAAGGCACTGTTTCACACCTCAGTGCTTTTCTCATCTGCAAAATAGGTACGGCATCCACTTCACAGGACCATTTGTTGTAAGGATTGATCTAGATGACGGGTGTAAAGTGGTTCATTAGGACAGTGCCTGTCACATTAAGCACTGAATAATTGCTAAGATGTTAGCTGTTATTAATGCTAGCTACAGTGCTCGTAATAGTACATAGCACATTTTAGGTGTTCGATAAGTAATTGCTGTTATGTCTAATTAGACATAACTCGTTTTTATTTTAGCAGCAACGATGACACCAACTTTCTGGTTTAATGGAAATGGTTCGCATCTTCGACAAGACTGTAATTTAGTGGTACAGAGTTTTGAAGCCCACCCTCCTGAACTGTTCTAGGCCTTCCGCCGGCCAGCTGTGCCACCGCGCGGAGGTTAAGACTTTCCCCGTGCCCCGCCTGCGGTAGTCTGCTTTATTGGGGTTATAGCGGTACCTACCTACTGGGACTGTTACACCAAATGAGTTAATACCAGGAGAGTGTTAGAGCAATTCCTGGTACTTGCTGAGCTCTTCGTTAAGTGGTAGCTGTTACTATTACTTTAAAAATATGTCTGTTATCTGTTATTTTCCCCAGAGTATAATTGTGTCATACATTTCAAATAATTTAAAGATCAGCTAATACCTAATAATTAGTTCTAAGTATGTATTGCTTGGTTTAAATGATACTTTTACATTTCATGCTTCTATTGAAAATACTTAAAATTTTCTGTAGCTTTGTTTTTCAATTCCAGGAAGTTTTGATTTCTTGGTAAGTTAAAAAAAACAAACAACAACCCCAAAACCAAAATTGCTTAAGAAGTACACATTATTCTCTAGCAGCTTGGCCGGTGTCTGTAAACCCTTGTCTTTGCCTAAATCCTGAGTTAGAATCCACATTGAATGCTTTTCCTATGGACTATATCTACCTGTCATGAGAAATTCACAATTAAATAAAAATGTGAAATTAAAGCATGGAACCTGTTGAAAAGATGAGTGCTGTTTGTCCAATTACATTTTATTCAAAATAATAGGGTGATTTTTCATTATTTGTTACTGAGAGCTATTATGTACTTGGATACAAAACCTATATTTCAGTGAGTGCTACATGTTCCTTTGAAACTTGGCAAATGCTTCAATTATAACTTACAATCAGGTAAAACCTTGCAGTGTGTTATGGAAGCATTGTCTAATCTAAAGGTAGTTTTATAAAATGTGATTTTCAAATAAGGTGTACTTGGGAGTTCTCCATCAATTCACCTTTGAACCTCAGGGACTAAAATACAGAATTTTTCTTTTATATGCTCGGATATTAAACAATATGTAGCATGTCGTGTGGTTTAGGCTGTGCTTTTTAATTCATTGTTTTGTTTTCTTTGTTTAATGGTCATGTGTTTGCCTGGGAGTATCACCTGCCTTCCTGACTATATAACAGAGCCTCTGCTCATGTGGGCTGCCAGCTGTGTCCCATGTTGTCACTTAGAAAAAACTCTGTGTGGAAGATGAGTTATACTTAAGATTTGAGGGTGTATCTTGTTTTACTTAATAAAGTGAAACATTCTAAGTTGCACTGAGCTGTCCTCCACCCTTACAGGAAAATACATGCTGTGATTTCTTTAAATCCTATGTATTTATTAGAAATGTAATATAAATTCTATTGTGATGAATATGTGCTTTTAAGTATGAAACATCACAGCATCTGGATAAATGTGAAAATGTCCCCATTTCTTCCCCTTTTTAACAGTTACTATTTATTATTTAATTGATGGATAGGGAATATAATACAGAGGTGGATGTCTTTGATAAATTTGAATATGACCTGACATTAAACTTGGACCATTTTCTGTCCAGTTTGAAGATTTGATCCATCTCCTCATAATTATTTGCTAAGCAGTTGGCATCAATTATTTAACTTTGATTTCATTGTGTCTTTCCTTATCTCACTGATTCCCAGTAGTAGAAATGTAGGGTTCTGAGCCAATAATGTCTCCTATCGACTTCAGTAATCAAGAAATGACAGTTAAAATGCAGAATCTGTGATATATGAGCGCTTTCCTTTAAGTTCTGTTTAAAAAGTGATTTTACTTTTTGATAAAGGTCAAACTGTTATTCAGTACAAAATCTTACGCAAAATGGTAGTAACCAACTATATAATTTCTTCATTGTTAAAGCATACTGAGATTTTTTTTTTTACACTAGAAATACGCTAGTAACAAAATCTGGATTACATGAAAGGTAGGTTTTGTTAATAACTTTTAATTCTTCATAAAACTGCCATTACTTTATGAAACCAGTTTCACATTTAGGATTTTTATGAGTATATAAATTAGGATTACTTTTTTATATTACTTTTAACTTCCTTTAATTTTATGGAACAGAACCAGTCCCAAGGGTATTTTTATAATGTAATACACATTATTTCTATGAGACCAAGTAAAACTGTTCCACGAATCAAAATCTTAGCCGTAGAACCTGTTCAACTACTTAACTGTCTTGGGACTAACCAGATGTAATTATAACTGGCTTAAAAGTTCTGACCTTTTCCTTGCTTATTTCAAAGTGATTCTTTAAAGACTATGAAGCTGTGTTCAGTATTTGTCCATGTAAAAATATTTAAAGACAGGGTTTGAGCTGTTGGTTTTGTTTTTTAAAAGTAGTTTGAGGAAGTTCCTTTGCTACTTGTTCTCCATGCAAATTTTATAAAAGTCCAAATTCCCCAGGGGGGAGAAAAGATCTTCATAAGGTTTCTTTGAAAAAGTATAAAAGGTTCCTAAAGGTATACGTTAGCCTTCATTTTGACCTTATAAATTCTCCTTATTCTATAGCTTATCTGTGAAAATTTTTGTTTCGGGTGTCCAATTTGTATTGAACAGTCATTTGCTTAAAATTCTCTCTTGCACATAGTCAGTAGCACAGGAAGATTCCATATTAGCCAGAATACTGCGTTACTGTTAGGTGAGGTTGTCAGTATGAATGAGAAATAGAGTTTGGGAACTGGGTGTTGGCAGATCTTTTGTTTTCAGATAATTTTCTAAATGTTTGGCCATTCATTCCGTCTATTTAGAGTAAAATGTGCAGGTGCCCCTTCGCTGTCTTCACACTCAGGTGGCACACCTTCCTCTGTTACACTCTAGGTTGTGAGCAGTGCACGGCCTTCCAAATTCTTTCCGTGTTTTTACACACATACACCCTACGGGCGTGGGTGGGTCTTCTGACATCATGGAATCCTACTGTTGGTAGCATGTGCCTTTTTTTCCTGCATTTAAGAGAACTTTTCGCATCTCTGCGTCACTAGTTTTTTAGTTCCATATATAAATGTGCCGTAACATACTTGCTTCCCCATTGGTGGATGTGGATGTTGGTTGCTCTGTTGCACCAGTCCTGCAAAATACCGATATGTTGATGCGTGGCGTAACTGTTTCTACAGGGCAACTGGTAAAGGTACAGTTGCGGTGTCAAGGAAGACGTCTATTTAAAATACTTAACGCATCTTGCTGAGTTAATCTCAATCTGTGCCAAGTTTATACTTTGATTAACAATATAAAAGAGCCCCCGTTTCCTCACATCATTGCCACAACGTCATCAGTCTTGTTCATTTTTGCCGCTCGGATGGATAGTTGCAAAGTTGTGTCTCCTGTTTGCATTCCCTCGTCGAAAGGTGAAGTTAACATCTTTTCATACCTGTGTTGGCTTCTTTCTTTCTCCCTTTTACCTTCCTTCCTCACCACCTGCCTTCTTTCTTTCAGTCTTTCCTTTGGATTGCATATTCATATCTTTTGCACACATTTCTTCTGGTTTCCTAATTTGTTCTTACTGCTTTCTAGAGACTTAATATACTTGGGACATTTTTTTTCTTGCTATGTCGTATGCGTTGCAAATATTTCCTCCTTATCTGTCCATGTTTTTTAACTTTATTTAAAACTGTTATGTAGGGGCACCTGGGTGGCTCAGTCGATTAAGCATCAGACTTTGGTTCAGGTCATGATCTCATGGCTTGTGAGTTCAAGCCCCACATCGGGGCTCTGTGCTGACAGCTCAGAGCCTGGAGCCTGCTTTGGAACCTGTGTCTCCCTCTTTCTCTCTGCCCCTTCCCTGCTCATGCTCTGTCTCTCTCTGTCTCAAAAATAAACATTAAAAAAAATTTTTTTAAAAACTGTTACATAATATTCTGTGACTTCTGGGTTTTGTTGTCTTTCTTTAGGTAGGCCCTTTCCATCTTCAGTATTATAAGTACATTATCCTAAATATACTACATTTTAATCTTTTCAAGTTAGATTTCATCAAAGCTGAGAAATGCCATTGATTATGACATCAGTCTTTATATACTGAGAAAGAAGAAGACGACTTTGAGGAACAGACCACGTACTTTCTCAACATTTCAAATTTTATTTTATAGTTACTTGATCTCTTTTAGACATTTATTCAGATTAATTTTTTTTATTGTAAAACATATTAAAAAGTCTGTCAGTTCGTTTTTGCATTAACCTTAGTCCTGGGGTGCCTGGGTGGCTCAGTTGGTTAAGTGTCCGACTTCAGCTCGGGTCATGATCTCGCAGCTCGTGAGTTCAAGCCCTGCGTTGGGCCCTGTGCTGACAGCTCCCAGGCTGGAGCCTGCCTCGGATTCTGTGTCTCCCTCTCTCTCTGCCCCTCCCCCTCTCTCGTGTGCGCACTGTCTCTCTCACTCTCTCAAAAATATAAACATTTAAAAAAAAAAAAAAAAAACCTTAGTCCTTGGGTGTTCTGAATTTGTCACTCATTGAAATATGTTTTTCACTATTACTCTGTTGAGTATTCGTAAAGACTACAGTGTCTGAAACACCTATTGTACTGAGATTTATCTAGGCATTTATCTAGGTATATGTGCTCTCCTGTAAGCCTTGTAGCTGCCCTTCAAGGTGACTGTTACTAGTGCATTTTGCAGTTGAGGAGCCTGGGACTCAGGGAAGTTAAGTTGCTTGTAGTTACCGAGCAGTTAAAGTGAAGGAGATTCCTGAGTGCGGAGGGCGTGCTGTGGTTCGTATTCAGGAGGTGGTTTTGAGTCGTTTGTGGAGATTGAGACAATAAATACACGGAACCGGTTTGCCCTCAACTACACAGTCAGTCTAGAATGAAACATCTGTAATCGTTTAGAAGTGTGTGATGAGCGTGTGATTCTGACTTTCATACCTTCACAGAATCACCGTGTGCTGTGCTGCCAGGTAAATGTTCGCTTTTGTCCTCGAGAAGTTTGCTGGTATTTTTTTGGTTCCTGTCAGTTTTCATATTGTCTTCGTTCTGGAATCTGTAGGATTTAGAATGGGACCTTCACTTCATGATGGGAAACAAATGCAGTGATACCAGGGAAATTGCAGAACCGTTGTCTGTATTTGTGTGTTAAACCTGAACCAGCACAAGATACTGTAGTGCACGCTACCCTTGAGCAATGTTATCCGCATCGGAATCCTAGCCCCCTACCATGAACGTTTAGCATAAAGTATGTTTTTAAAACTGCACGTACAGTAAGAACGACAGTTTTTATTATGGACCAAAGGACGTTATTCGGACTTTATTTTCACACAAGCGGTCAAGATTTTTAGCTTCAGACTGAACAGACAGGATAGTTTGCACTGTTTGGTTATATATTAAAAAGTGACTGAACATCCCTCAGGCAGCTCAAGCACGGCAGGTGGAAGGCTCCCAAGGGTGCTGACACTAGGAACCAGTCCGAGCACTTCGCAAACTCCGTGTGGCTGTGCTGCACAGGGACGTGTCACTGTAAGGGGGAGAGCTGGTGCTCTGGACAGGGCAGAGCACGAGCCTTTGCTGACATTGTGTGGGGTGGCCTGGGATTTGAATCCATGCCTTGTGTTTATTTCTATATGTGATAGGTTGAGTACGTAAGAAGCAGTGTTCATAAAAGTTGGCAGACCTGTCTTACTGGTCTCTCAGTCTTTTCAGGTCATTGCTTATAAAACACCGATATTTATAGTAAATATCTTGTTTTAAATGCAAGCTAACCCTGTTAAGTCATGTGTCCTTGTGCTGTACTCATTTAAGGACTTCACCCTCTGGTCAGCTATCTGAGACAGTTCTCCGTGCCAGTGGAGTGTTTGAAGGAGCCGAAGGGAAAGCAGGAAGAGAAGAAATTTTCAGGAGTAAGTGATCGTACACCAGCCAGGCCCCCAAGAGAAGGAAGGGTATCTCCGTATATTATGTGACCTTTGGCTGATTCCTGAAGCATTCTGACCCCATATGCCTTGTGTGTAAGTGAGAGCATTACAGTCCCATCAGTCCCTTTCCCAGGGCGACCGCATCCAGGGGGTCCGTCTGTAGGTGTGGGCGTGTCAGTGCAGCACAGTGTGTAGCAGAGTGAGTGCCAGGTTCCACCACCCGGACCGCACCTGTCACTGGAGTCACCTGTCTCCTAAATTGTAATGAGGAGTTAATGAGGTAATCCAGATAAACCACTCAGCACGCTATCTGCCCATATTAAGTACTCAGGAAATATCTCCTTCTTCAAAACTCAGATGTCAAGTCTTAACAGGATTTAGATCTTGGACCTCCTGGGTAAAATCAGTCTTGTCTTTGTGCCATAAACGTGTCTTGCACTCAACTCCAACGCTGTTACTGGCACTAAACGTATCTCTAATTCATCTACGTGTCTTCTTCTCCTTTGAGATTATGAGCCCTTTGAAGACAGAGACCGGTTTATTCATCTGCATAAGTTCAGTGTCTGACATGGTAAATTTTGTTCAAAGAATAAAATTTTATTCTTGTTTTTAAGTCGAGTCCCCTCCCCCCTCAATGGACAATAATCTGGAGCAAAGCTGAGAAGGAGACATGTTCTCAAAATCTTGGTCGTGTTCTCAACCTACCCCCCCTCCCACCACACCCCTATTTTTAACAGTTTTTTTTTAAAAAAACAGCTTTGAATTGCCATTGTATTCCTAAGGATGTTTTACTACTTCACAGTGTTTGCCTACCAATAAGAATATAAAGAAAATACTGCTGGGTGGAGCCAGCTGTCCACTAAATAGAACTAAAGTACTCTGATCGGTAACTGTCTAATGGCATCACAATGACAGTAGAGGAGTGTATTGATCTCAGAATCAGAGCTCTGGGTTCATGTTGCAGCGCTGCTGTTTTGTGCCATCTGACAGGAATCACATTATTTTCTCCACAAAGTAGGCGTGGCTGCTTCATATCATATGTTGCAACAGACAAAACAGACTACAGGAAGGGTTGGAGACCGTGCTCTGGGTAGACCGGAGTATGGCTCTTTGCTACGGTTGTTAGAAGATTAACGTGAGGGAATACTCATCTGGTACGAGCACTGTGCTTGCTTGAAGGAAGGCACTCACATAGCTCTTGGAGTTCGTTTCTTTTGGTCGGGGGCAGACCCAGTGGGAAAGCGGAGGTTTGGGGGGGAAACGTTCTGTAGGAGCAGAGAGATGGAAGGTGGCCCCTGAGCCACTCTCCTTGCAACAGGATAACGCAACTAGAGCCACCTGATGGAGATGTTCTGTCTCAGTTAGTGTAAATTGCTACTATACCCTTTAAGTTTGAGAAAAGCCAACCTATTTTATTCAAAATGCAATTGTGTGCCGTTAGAAACGTTAAGTTAGTTGTACTCTAGGTTAGATGTTGAAAAACGGAACTAAAATGTTAAATGGTGACCAGCTTTACTGCCGTCATGCTAATGTCGTAAGCGAAAGCAGACAAGGACCAAATGGAATGGTACAGCCAGGAATTAAGTCCCATAATTAAAAGTTAATATTTTCTCAAAAAGGCAGGTCTCTGCTTCATCCTGCTTGCCGCAGTTAATCATTGATAACTGGAGACACTGAAAGCATTAGGGCAGTATAGGTCTTTATTGGTTGCATTCTCCTTATAAAAGGTGGAAGTGTAGAAAGAATTCTTCTCAATACTCCTAATACAAATAAAATCAGTTGGTTATTAGGTACCTTTCAGTCCATTGATTATGGGTATATAAACCTTCGTTGCCTATGAGAGTTTTGTCCAGATCATTCCCCAGTTCCTGTGTTTTAAAGGAACCCCTCAACGTGTCCCACTTGCATTTTCCCCTCTCCCCGTTCTTGCTTTTTACCTTCATACCTTTTTACTAAACATTTTCTTCTCTGAGTTTGTATTGTCTTTGTTTGATCTGCTTTTCAAAGTGTGTCAGTGATCTAATTTCACTACAGTATAACAGAAAATTCTAAAACAGTAGCTTTAAACAAGTCGGTGGTTTGTTTTTTCCCATCTCACGTAGAGTACATTTCCAGGAATCTTGGTGTCATGGCAGACTAGCTAAACTTAAACCTTCCTGCCACCACTACCCGATAGCCCCCAACTCCTAGAGATGTCAGATAAAACATAACAATTACACATGGCTGACTGCAAAAGAAAGAAGTCTCAACTGCCAGAAATGAAGAGAAAACAAAACCAGGATGGTAAACTTGGGAGCTGGAAGCTACTCAGACCCAGGAGATTACCATCATCTCGGCTGTTAGCCTCACCAGCGGACTGTGGGACTTGAAGAGCAAGAGGCGTGACCTGACAAAACTCAGGGAGGCTGGGACGGAGACCCCTGTGTGGAGTCAAAACCCTAGGAGGTGCTGTGCCCTAGAAAGCAGGGAGCAGAGCTCCCCACATAGCAGCCCCTGGAACCTAAGACTAGGTGGAGGAGGAGGAAGAGTTAAAATGCCCGTTACAGTCTTGCTCTCATGGTATCCATGCTCAGTTTAAAAATTACTGGGAGTGTCTCCTTAATATGCGAGCACAATAGCAAAGCAATGCTACTGGTTGGTAGCAAAGCAATGAATAAAACACAGAGGTTTCTGCCCTCTTGGTGCCTCTACTCTGATGTCAATCGGAAAAAATTTACTAATGTGTCAGACACGCTTGACCAATTTTTTGAAACAGTAGAAGGAATACGCTAGAATGTAGCACAAAAGAGATGGAAAGAATGGAAGACTAACCCATGGAAGATCCAGTGTACACATGGACTTCAGGAGTTTAAGAAGGGAGGAAATAGAAAAGGGGCTGGGATGAGGCAGTTGTCATGAACTGACTCGAGCTAATGTATTTGTGTACAGCCGTTGGTAGATCACTGTTACGCACAGAACCCCTCCCCACAAAAACCCACATACGCGCCTCCCCTCAAAACACCCTCAACAGCCAGATTGTAATGAAAACAGTTTCACACCAACTTCTGTCACAAGTACAGATACTGTACTAAGCAAGAAAACAGTTCTTGTAGCCTGTTTTGCAGGCTCAAGGAAGTGGTTCTTGGCCCTTTGAGATGTTCTGACCACCACCTTGCCTAAAAGGTTCCTTCAGGAAACAGAATTCTGTTACCCTTACTGAAACCTGGACAGAGGATCTTTTAGAGGATCGGATTAGGACATCATCCCAAAGGCCAAGGGCTGCAGGCCAAGCTGGATTCTTTAACCTCTTCTTGCAAGGGCGGGGTGAGGAACTAGCCAATCCATATAACCTTGACCACCTTTAGTTTCAACATCAGAGCCAGTTTTTGAAGTTCATCATTCTAGTTAACAGACGACTAATTTCATCAATAAAATGTTGACATTTAGTGTGTACATTAGCAAATTTAGAGTTCTTCAAGACACCACAGTACCTGGAAATGTTTCCTCTGGAATATGGATTCTGACTACACTGTGAGCTGACCATCCTGGATAGTGCTGTCTTGATCAGAATGTTAGCAGGATACAAGTGATGACTTTACATAAGTGACACACGTGTGCCACATATACTGGAGTATTTCAGTGTAAATTGCAGATACCTTAACAGCTATATTGAAAGAGCTAAATGGCTAAGAAGTTTCCAGAATTGATCAAAGACAATGTATCAGGAACAGACCAAAGTCACATTGGTGCTTAATCTGCTGGGTCGGCTGTCAAGAGCTCAGTACAGTAGCTCCAAAGGCCAGTGGGGCTATAGGCTTTTTCTGTTCTTTATGACCCACTATCTTTGGCATGTGGCTTCTGTCCTCATCCAAAGATGGCTGCTGCAACGATCCCATTCCAGATAACTGGAAAGAAGGGCCAAGGGCAAGATACCCTTCAAATATGATGGCAAAATACTTTTAAGGGAAAGACAAGGATTTGTCACCAGTAGGCACACACTGAAAGAGTTGTTAAAGGGTATTCTTCAGGCAGAAGCAAAATGACCCCAGATGAAATAGCAATGGACATGGTAAATATGTCTGCAAATACATTAACTAAAAGTGTGGGGTTAAAACAGCTGTGGACTTAAAACACATCCTATAATAAGGCACAAGAAGGGTACATGGAGTTAGTACCCACAGGTTCTGGCACTGGGTAAGTGGTAAAATTAATAGTTATTAGGCTGTAAAGTCAGGGATGCAGGTCATATCCTCTGAGTTAAGCACAAAGAATAATAGAATGTGTATCGAACAACGTAAAAGAAACATGAAACAGCTGGGTCAAATTCTAAAGTTGCAAAACATAAACCCAAACACCTTAAGTGATTCATTACTGGATTAAAGTAGAAATGTTATCAGCTGAACGAGGAATACCTTCCTATGTACTCCTTATAAGAGCCACAATTACAAGGTCACAGAAAGGGTGAAAGTAAATGCACGGGGAAAGATACACAGCTGAATGAGAATAATAGGACTGTAGTTTTATCAAGCAAAGATAAGACGTGAAGCATCACTAGAGCTAAAGAAGGACATTTTAATGATAAAGGAATTAATCCACCTAAACCAAATAATCCTAAATGTCTATGTGCCAAAACAAATTTATAATATATAAAGCAACAATGACAGAAGAGAAACAAATCCCTAACTTTTAGCTGGAAACTTTTACACAGCTTTTGCGATAGCTAATAGAGTATTTGGACCAAATAAGAATGAATGAATGAATGAATGCATGAATGAATGAATGAATGAATGGAAGGAAGAGAAAGAAAGGAAGGGGGAGAAAGAAGAAAGAGGAAGGAAGGAAAAAGGAAAGAAGGAAAAGGAAAGAAAAAAAAGAAAGAAAAAAACAAAAATGAAATAGATTATCTGGCTGATAACAACCTCTAAACTGTAGTTAGTGTACATATATTGAACACTTGATCAAAAAAGACGTAGATTAATTCACATCTTCTTCAAGTAAACATGAATCATTTACCAAAGTTGACCTTACGCTGAGTCATAAAACAAACCTCAACAAATTTTAAAAGATCAAAAGCCTTTATCCAATATTCTCTAACATAGTGGAATTATGCTAGAAACCAGTAACAAAAAGATCACTGAAGAAACCCTCAGCTGCTTGGAAATTCTGTAGTAATTTCTGAACAGATCCTTGGTCAAAGAATAAGTCAAATTTCAAAATATTTCAAGGTGGATGGTGATCCCAAAACTTCTGAGTTGTAGCGAAAGCAATGCATGGTGGGAAATTTAGCCTTAAATGCGTAGGTTAGAAGCAAAGCGAAGCTGAAAATCAATGACCTAAACTTCTGATTTCAAGAAGCTAGAAAAAGAACAAGGAAATAATAGACAGAATCAGTGAAAGAACATAGAGAAAGTCAACAAAGCCAAAGGTCGGCTTTTTGAAGTCAATAAGAATACCCACTGCTGTTTAACATTAAATTTGAGATCCTAGCCAGTGAGATAGGCCTAAAATAAAGACAAAGTTTTGAAAGGAGAAAACACTAAACAACTAGTTCTGTGCATAGAAGATTCAAAAGACTCTACAAAATATTCAAGAATTTATCAAGGTCACTGAATACAAAGTCAATATACAAAAATAAATTGTATTTCTAAATATCAGAAACAAATTGAAATTGTTAAAATGATACTGTATACACTAGCATAAAGTATCAAATACCTAGAAATAAATTTTTGAAAAAATCATATTGAGAGAAATTTAAAAGATCTAAATAAAGGTATGGATATATTATGTTGATTGTTTGGAAGGCAATTTTGTAAATTGTTACCTAACTTCAGTGTAATACTATCACAATCCCAGCAGTATGGGAAGAAGTTAACAAGCTGACAGAAATGCAAAGGACCAAGGCTATCTAAGGTAACCTTGAACAACAATAAAACTGAACAATTTTCACCGAAGCTGTAGCTGTAAGACTGTATGGGGTGAGGGGGGACGCCTGGGTGGCTCAGTCGGTCAAGCATCCGACTTTGGCTCAGGTCATGATCTCGTGGTTTGTGAGTTCAAGCCCCGCGTCGGGCTCTGTGCTGACAGCTCAGAGCCTGGAGCCTGCTTTGGATTCTGCGTCTGTCTCTCTGCTCCTTCACCCACTCATGCTTTCTCTCTCTCTTTCTAAAATAAATAAATAAATAAATAAATAAATATCTAAAAAAAAAAAAGACTATAACGGTTGGCATAAGGACAAAGACTAACAATACAAAGTGTAAATATGAATCCACATATATGGGTCACCAGATTTATGACCAAGGGAGGCCATTGCAATGGGCAAAAGGATGGTCTTTTCAATTAATAGTGCAGAGTTTGATATCCATAAGGACAAAAGAGACCACCTCCTTACATCAGATAGAAAAAGCAATTCCTATGGAAAATAGTCTAAATATGAAAAGGGAAATAGTAAAACATAGACTATCTTTATGATTTGAGGCAGGCAATAATTTAAAGGACATAAAAGCATAAAAGGAAAAAATTTTAAACTAACCTATGGTGATAGAATCAGGATAGACGTTATAACGATCCTGACAATTTTTTTCAATAAAAAAGACAACTTGATATCAGGAAAGAAATAAGATATGAATAAGGGTATAGTTAAGATTTTTTGAAATGATAAAGCCATGGTGAATTTATATGGATAAATGTGAAATTCTAGATATTTTTTAAAATGTGGATCTGTGTGTGTGTGTGTGTGTGTGTGTATGCACGCATGCACAAATTCTCATTAAATACATCTCTGTGTTTTTAAATTTTCCAGTAAGCCACCAGATCTAGATGGTTTATGTGTGGCCTATTAAACCTTCAAGAAACACAATCTTTGTAATTACTGTTCTAAAGAATAAAAATAAATAGGGGTGCCTGGGTGGCGCAGTCGGTTAAGCGTCCGACTTCAGCCAGGTCACGATCTCGCGGTCCGTGAGTTCGAGCCCCGCGTCAGGCTCTGGGCTGATGGCTCAGAGCCTGGAGCCTGTTTCCGATTCTGTGTCTCCCTCTCTCTCTGCCCCTTCCCCGTTCATGCTCTGTCTCTCTCTGTCCCAAAAATAA
Source organism: Puma concolor (assembly GCF_028749965.1). NCBI lineage: Eukaryota > Metazoa > Chordata > Mammalia > Carnivora > Felidae > Puma > Puma concolor. The sequence continues at coordinate 7,758,808 of NC_141684.1, forward strand.
ATAAACGTTAAAAAAAAAAATTAAAAATAAATAAATAAATAAATAAAATGGGAAAACCCCACTTTGATACTAAAGTCAAATGGGATGTGTGAGGGGGAGAAAAGGGTAGGCCAGTCTCTCTATGAACACAGCTGAATTAGCCTAAATGTTACAATTCAAATTCACCTTTAAATTAATTAGTTATGACAAAGTAAAGTTTACTGACCAAATGGGAGTTGGTATAACATTGGGAAATCTCTTCATGTAATACGCCACATTATTAATAAAGAAAAGCCATATTATTTTCAATGAATGTACAGGGAAAAAATCAAAATACAACACTCATTCATGATTTTTAAGTTTATCCATTTATTTTGAGAGAGAGAGCACTTGAGGCAGGGGCAGAGAGAGATGAAGAAAGAGAAAATCCCAAGCAGTCTCTACGCTATCAGCACCGAGCCCAACGTGGGGCTCAATCTCACGAACCTGTGAAGTCATGACCTTAGCCAAAATCAAGAGTTGGACTCAACTGACAGAGCCACCTAGGCACCTCGATACTCTTTCATGGTTTTAAAAACCAATCAAATGAGGCATCCTCTTGATAGATTATGAGTAGACAGAAACTTCCCTAATGTGATAAGTGAAAATTTACTACAAACCCATGGTTAACATCAGAAGTTGATACAATTTTAGAGAAGTTTCTTTAAAGTCAGCATTAAGACAAGGAGGGCTGTTGTGCACCTGTTCCATGTTGCACAGAGATGTTGGCCAGTGCAATAATAGTAGAAATAAGCATAAGGATTGGAACGTAAGAAACAGTTAGTAGTAGTGGGCAAGACAACTGGGTTTTTTGAAAGTCCAAGGGAAACTACAAAGTATTAGGACTAATAAGAGAGGGGTATTTGGATATAAGACCAAATATGCCAGAATCAGTGGTGTCCCTTTCTACTCAAAAGTCTACTTGCAGGTAACATTTAAGAGAGTTTCATTTACAATGAAAACTCTAAGGTATCTAGCAATACACCCAGTGAAAGATGTGCACGAATTTTACCAAAGCCGGCTGAAATAAATGCGGCAATATTCCGTGTTTTGAGGGTGGGGAGAGTCAATATACTAAAGCGTCAGTTATCTATAAAGTCACTGAAGTTCCAATCAAATCCTCAACAGAGTATTTCATAGAACTCGATAAGCCCAACAAATTTGGGAAGATGAAGAGCCAAGACATTTTTCAAAAAGGAAGAATAAGAGAGGACCACCTGTCATAGGGCCACAGGACCGTGATGGTAGAACTCCAGTGAGTGCACACAGACGTTCGGGTCTGTGGTTCAGAGTAAAGGTGCAGAAGCCCTTGAGATGACTGAGAATAGAGACACAAGGACTCTCCAATAAATACGAGGACAATTGCATGTCCGTGTGGAAAAGTCAAATTACACACCGTTCTCACACCACATGCAAAGAGAAAGTGGATCAGAGACCATCTAAAAATATTCTAGAAGGACAGACGGGAAAATGTGACCCAGTGTAAGGAAGAAGTTGAATGTAACAAAAAAAGAGCCATAAAGAAAACATCAATGCATCTGACTATATCACACTTAGATCATTAAGTATGACAGAAGACGCTAAATATGAAAAAAGCCAGAGACCTGCCGTGTACTCGCAGTGTATCTACCAGTGACCAACAAAGGAGGTGTCCGGTTGACATAAAGGATTACTGGGGTTGTGGGGGCGGGGGGAGCTATACAAAAGAGGGCCAAAGGGTCAGTTAAACACAAAAATATCTTTAGGTCTTTAATCAAAAAGATGCAAATCAGTGCAATTAGATACCATTTCATACCCAGTTACATAATAGCAAAGATTGAAAAAGATGTTGAGAAAAGTATTTTTTTTTCAACTTATACTTTTTTTTTTTAGCACTTTAGTAAAAATGAAATCCTACATTGCTTCTAACAGCCTTTTTACAAAAAGTTCTGCATCATGCTTAGGTATAGAAATTGTTGAACACTTAGTGTCCCTGAGTGGCTCACTTGGTTAAGCGTCTGACTTCAGCTCAGGTCATGATCTCACGGTTCCTGAGTTTGAGCCCTGCATCAGGCTCTGTGCTGACAGCTCAGAGCCTGGAGCCTGCTTCGAAATGTGTCTCCCTCTCTGTCTGCCCCTCCCCCCCCCATGTCTGTCTGTCTCTCTCCCTCTCTCTCTCTCACCCCCCCCCCCCAAAAAGTAAATAAACATTAAAATTTTTTTAAAAATTGGTTAAGCATCCATCTCGGTTTCAGCCCAGGTCATGATCCCAGGGTCGTGGAATTGAACCCCCTGTGGGGCTCCACACTCAGCCTGGATGGAGCCTGCTTGAGATTCACTCTAACTCTCCCTCTCTCTCTCTCCCTCTCTCTCTCTCTCTCTCTTACTCTCTCTCTCTCTCTCTCCCTCTCTCCCTCCCTCCCTCCCCCCCCCCGCCCCCGCCCTGGCTTGCTCACTTGCTCACTCACTCTGTAAAATCAAAACTAATTGTAATTTTTTAAGAGACTGAATTGTTTTTGCCCAAAACTAGAAAATCACATTGATATTTTTATTGTAAAACAAAGTCTTGGCTCTAGATAGAAAAGAAATCCAATTATTTTGTTTTAAATTGAGCCACGTTAGAAGATATTAAGCACAGTTTGTGAGCTACCACAGTCTCCGACATCGGTCATGTTTTGACTCCCACAGTTATCTAAGACATTTCATAACCTTGACGTTCATTCACACACAGTTTACAGTTCAGATTAGGAGAAAATGTGTAATAAAACAATTCGATAAAATTCCTTTCTCTTTCTATGTAATAGCGAAACACAACAGCAATTTGCTGCTTATGATAAATGTGCTATTCAAATTTAATATCTCTTGAGACCTTTGCTTTAATAATCTGACACAGATCTTATATGTAATTCACATCGTAAATTCAGTTTTCTTATTAAGAAAGAGATTTTATAGTCCTGCATCTAAATAAATGATTTTGGGACGCCTGGGTGGCTCAGTCAGTTAAGTCTCCAACTTTGGCTCAGGTCATGATCTCACGGTCTGTGGGTTTGAGCCCCGCATCAGGTTCTGTGCTGACAGCTCAGAGCCCGGAGCCTGCTTCGGATTCTGTGTCTCCCTCACTCTCTGCCCCTCTCCCGCTTGCTCTCTCTCAAAAATAAATGTTGAAAAAAATTAATAACTAAATAAAGTGAATAAATGATTTTTAAGTCCTTGTGATTAACATTGTAGATTGATTTTGTTTTAAAGAGAGTCACATGTTTTACATATTTCCAGTTTCACATTTTTATTTCTGAGGAGAGGTAAGGTACCTATATCATTGTTCCCACAATGTACTGCATGTATATACAATAAAGCATGTATGAGGAAGTTTCCTATGGCAATGTTTGAATTAACAGGGGAAAAGAAAGTAACTTACATATTCTTAGCACTGGAGTCTCCGATCAAATCCAGTCCATGGCCTGTGAACTAAGACTGGTTTTGACGTGTGCAATGAAGGATTGACTGAGCAGGTCTGGCTTCTTCAAATCCAGCACATTCCAAAGATAAGTCTGGCCCTTGACCAGCTCCTGGGAGATAACCTCTAAGCTCTTGGAATATCCTGCATCCTATGAGTGAGTGCCTTTGTTTACCAGAGGCTCTGAGCCACATCAGATAGTTTATGCTAACAATGATTTGTGGTGCTGACCTTGTCCCGTGCAGTTATCAGTTTGATCTCTGGAGGGACTGGAAGCTGGGTCGGGTCAGCCATGTGATCGCTGCATGCCACTGAGAATGGGCCTCCCAGTAAAAACCCTGGACACCAAGTCTCACGTGCGTTTCCCTGGTGGGCAATATTCCCTACGTGTTGTCCCACATCATATCTGGAAGAATGAAATTCTGTCTATGCACCTTCTCTTCGAACAACTGGAAGCTTGTACCTGATCTCCTGGACTCTTCCTTATGTGCCTTTTATGTTTGCTGATTGTAAACTCTTTTTGCTACAAGAAATTAACCGTCAGCATAGCCACTTTTCTGAGTTCTATGAGTCACTGAAGTAGATGGTGGTCTTGGGGACCCCAACCCTACATGTTTAAAGGGTCATTCTTTTAAAAAAGAAAGAATATGCAATAGAAACCATAATGTGTCCCACAAAGCCTACCTGGCCTTTTTCAGAAAACTTTTGCCAACTCATGGAGAAACGTAGCAAATAAATAACCTATGTGACTTTCATACGTTGAGATCGTAACAGTTAAAATGGGTGAATATCTGTACGAAAAAATCTGATGGTATTATGTAATTTAGGATATTGTTACAAGTAAATGTATGAAAAACATAAAAACCCCGTAGGAGGGAGATCCACAGGCGTTAGGATGCTGGTGAGCTCTGGGGGGGGAAGTGAACGGAAGGTGAGGCTTATCTGTTACATTTCCATTTTTAAAAAGAGATTCAGGGAAACATCCCAGGCCTCATAAAACAAATGAAAAAAATTGTTTTTACTAATTTTTAGATGTATTTCCTTAAGTCATCTTCTCGTAGAATTATAGAATGATTGTGTTGAAGACTTAAGCTGCTTCAAACAAATTCCTCATGCCCTAAGAAACAGGCCTGGGCAGGTGAACTGCCCAAGGTCATGCCGAGTCCTTGTTTGATTAAAGAGGCCATTCTATGGGAAATCTGTTAGTGCTGGCAGGTTTCGTTATTTTGAACGGTGGAGGCTTGAAAGTTGATTCTCGAAACAAATACATAGGGGTATACTATGCATTCCAGAGACCTAACAAGTTCAATTTTGTAATCTGTAAACTGAAGGACATGGAGAGATTAGGTGAGGAAGGAAGAAAGAGCAACTTGCTGAGAACTCAAACAACTGGTTCTGTTACAAATAGTAAAACATTGCAGTCTTAGGGGTTAATTTCCTGCAAGCTGGGGCCACGAAATCCGTGGTAGCTTTACAATGCAGTCAATATTCTTAACTTGTATTTTCTTTTAAAAACAATTCTTTTCTCTTTGTAGCACAGAGATCATGCCAAGGCTAGTGTCCCTTTGACATCTAGAAGATTTTAAGGGCATTAAAATTTAAGTACTTTTAGGATATTTTAGTAATCAAATAAGACAGTGGTTTTTAAAATGCTTTGTAAACTGTAAATTAGGCTAAAAGTGGTACCGCTGATGTTAAACACACGGAACTCAGATTTCTGGTATATAAAATTTACTGACACCTTTCCTACATGCACTCCAGGAGTTACTGAGAGAATCAAATGAGATAATAAATGTAAAAAAGAGAGAGAGAGAGAGACCCTTTATAAATGTTAAGATACTATGTAAATGAGTCTTCTAAAAAGTATTACTGTCACTCTGTGATGACACTCATGTGGACTAATTATCGTTGTGAAGGGAAAAACACATACTGTCTTTGGTTTCCTGAGACCAGAGGTGAGCTCTGTCAGCTAGACCTAAGGAAAAGTAACATTCATCTGGCTTTTTCTTTGTAGCCCAAACCAGGTTATATGAGAGATAGGAGAAGAATGAGACATTGTTCCTGTCTTTTTTTTTCATTTCAGCATTTATTGAGCACCTACTATGTGTTAGGTGGAGGGGAGTGAAGCACATATATTAAGTGTCCTCACATTTGCCTGACAAGGTATTACCCACAGTTTTCATACGGAACCTGAGGCTCAGAGAAGTTAAATAACTTAAAATCCAGTAGGCTCAGAGCTAGAGTTTTTGAGCCCACTGTTTTCATTTCTGGCTTCAAAACATACGCCGCACGGGGGCGCCTGGGTGGCTCAGTCGGTTGGGCATCCAACTTCAGCTCAGGTCATGATCTCGCGGTCTGTGAGTTCGAGCCCCGCGTCGGGCTCTGTGCTGACAGCTCAGAGCCTGGAGCCTGTTTCAGATTCTGTGTCTCCCTCTCTCTCTGACCTTCCCCCGTTCATGCTCTGTCTCTCTGTCTCAAAAATGAATAAACGTTAAAAAAAATTTTTTTTAAAACATACGCCGCACAAAGCAATCAACATACAAGAGGGCTAGGATCTGAGTGTTAAGTAGTCTTGTTTGTAGCGGGTAAGTGGAAGGACACAGTAATGTGGGCTGCAGCAGGTAGGGGAGGCTTCTTGAAGGAGGCCCTGAAGGACAGCTAGAATCGTGGGTAAAGAAGAATGAACACTGTTGGCAAGGGGAAGCGATAACTGGTTACCAGTTCCTGGGGTCCCTACCTCGTTGAGCCCAAAGGTGTATGTCTTAGAGATCACACGCTCTGGCTGTGCTGCCTCTGGGAGGCATTTGGTCCCAGGACCAGAACTAGGGGTGTGGGAGTGGAGGACTTCCCGACACAGCTTGGAGATGGGAGACAAAGCCTGGAAATGATGGAAGATTCCACTCATTTCCAGAACTCAAGAAGACCCAACCCCGAGGTCAGGATAAAGGCTATGCTGTAACATTTTCCATTTTGTAAACACACCGCATCAGGAAACTGTTTAAACATTTTGTGGCCGCCACCTGATTTTTAAAAATCCTTTTTAAAGTAGGCATTGAGGTAGGGTGGACAGGGGGTTGGGGCTTTGATATACTGGGGTAGGACTAAGAAGACCTTATCCCCGAACACCATTCATTGATACGTCCACTTACGTGACCACACTGAGCCTCAAGTCAACCACCTACCTTTTGGGTTGTGAATATAAGATAGTTGACATAGAAGTACTTTGAAAAAGATAAAGATTGGTGTAGATGAGTTTCATTTTCAAGCAGCATTGACATCATTACTACTGTGAAGATTATAATAGGAAGTTGATCCTAACATTTGCTCTAATATAGTTTTAAAGGCTTTTCCCCCTGGCTTTAAAAGACTTATAAAATAGATATTTATATATTTTTTTTTCTTTTCTGTTGGCAATTATTCTTAAAGAGAAGTAAACCATGTCCTTGTAGCCAGACTTTGCAAATGAAGTGGTGACCAGAGGCCAGGGAAACCTTGTTTCGGATATGAGACACTGTGCTGTTCTTAATTTTCATATTTTTAATAACAAGATAAATAAAAGTACAGATGTGAATTTCCCCTGCCTGCGCATTCCCTCCTCGTTGCCAGAGTCACCAGGCACATACACCCCTGCACTTTCAGTGTATCTGTGTTTACGGGCACAGCACTGTGGTGCAGCATTTTTTACCCATTTCCCTCCAGCCAGTTGACTCCGCTCTAGTTTCTTGTAGTCTAAAATTTAAAAATGTAGCAAATAAATAACCTATGTTGTTTTCATACATCAAAATCACAACAGTTAAAACAGGTGAATATCAAAAGTCTGTAGTTAAAGCAGTGGAGAGGTTTTTCAGGGTCTAAACTCACTCCTGGTGACACCCACCGTCCTGTGGAGAATGAAGCAGAAACAAGAGTCTTTATCACTCGGTCTGAGAAGAAGGTTCAGACTCCTTGACTGAACAGAGACCAGTGGTTTTCAACTATAGTGGAACTTAGCCTTTGAGAAGAACCCTTTCAGGGGCGCCTGGGTGGCGCAGTCGGTTAAGCGTCCGACTTCAGCCAGGTCACGATCTCGCGGTCCGTGAGTTCGAGCCCCGCGTCGGGCTCTGGGCTGATGGCTCAGAGCCTGGAGCCTGTTTCCGATTCTGTGTCTCCCTCTCTCTCTGCCCCTCCCCTGTTCATGCTCTGTCTCTTTCTGTCCCAAAAATAAATAAACGTTGAAAAAAAAAATTTAAAAAAAAAAAAAAAAAGAAGAACCCTTTCACCAAAGCCCAACGTGCGAGGCACACGTGAGCCCACCGGCTGAGCTGCCTCCCCAGGTACCCCTCATGGCACGGGCAGGGCCCAGTTTGAAGGTCATGATGGAAGGCCACCTTCTTTACTCTCATCTTTGGCCACCAGCCTCCATGACCTCTCCAATCCAGCCCTCGTTAACCATGTTTACTTCCCCAAGAGGGTCCTGTTTTGCAACCCTGTGCCTTTGCCTATGCTGTTCTGTTGGGCATGTTCCCCCAGCCCACTGACCCTTTATTTCAACGGCGGTTAATTGTCATCGATGGGAGTTTTTCCTAGAAATCTTCCTCGAGACCCTTGTCTGGGCTTCCAGATCATTCATTTTATTCCTCTGCCATAGGAGGTATTACATTATAATAATGTATCTGTCCAACTCTCCCTCCCGCACTGCAGTTGTGCTCTTTTTGAGGGCAGGAACACATTTGATAGTCTGCCTCCATTGTTAGGCACGTGACTGATAATAAAAATAAGATTCACTGGATGGATGGGCAGACAAGAAAGAATTTACCAATAGACCAAGTGAACCGATACCTTGAGCCATAAAAGAAAGAGGAACGGACAAGAGAATTCTCTTCACGTGGCTGGCTGGTTTGGAATTTGCCTGTAGGTTAAGAATGGACCTAACACCACTTCCCAGAATGCAGCCATCACTCGGTTAGCCCTAGGGAACAGTCCGGCACGAGTCATGTGCCTGCTGCCATATCTGGTGCTGTGTATTTATAGCTAATGCTGACGGGTTTTCACTTGTTAAACAGCAAAAGCAAAATGGCTGCATGAAGGCCAAAGAAAACACTAATGGAAATGGTTTTAATAATTAATTTTTAAAGGCTTACGACTGACAGATCAACTGGGAAGCTATAGAAACATTGAAGCTGAAATTTCAGCTAAGGGAACCACTCTGTGGATTGTTCTGAGGTTAAATGGGGGTAATTTAAAAGCTGCCAGGAAGAAGGCCAGTGATATTTGGTTTTGCTTGCTTTTATTTTTTCTTTTAAACAGCAAACCATATCCTTGAAAGGAAGAGCGTTTTACATTTAAGTGCTGCAAGATGGTGAGAGTCAATAAAACATGGACTGGAATGAATTGGTAGCAATATTACTTAATATAATTTTATTGCCTAACAGTTTTCAAAATCACTTTTAGATAATATCTAAGCTTCCTTTCCTTATAGCTTAGTTGGCACGTTAACTTCTCTCAGGTAATTATGGCAGAGCACAACGTTCTGTGGAGGTTTCCTACTGAAGTTTTTCTTTTCCATATGTAATTCCAGCAGTGAGCCTCCGTGAACACTCGATAAACAATTAGCAGAATTAAATTCAGAAACACAAGCAATTCCCCTCGATAAGAGAGAGAATAGAACGCGCATGTATTGAGCACCTACCATGTCCAAAACACTGTTAGGCACCTTTTCACAAGGTATCCTAGGAAATGCTCACAATTAACCTGAAAAGCTCTCTCCACTTTACAGAAAAAGATAACAGTCTTGGAGGGCTTAGGCCATTATACCACCTACACAGCATGTGGCTCAGATAGGGGTTGGCCCAGGTAGGTTCACCTGACGTAAGTCTCTTTTTTTTCACTTTTCATTGTGCACGGGCCGTGCAGTAAGAAATCTGGCTATTGCAAGTAAATGTAGGAAGCAAAGGGAGTGCCCTGAGGTGGTCATGTCCTCCTCTCTTGCCTTTTCATTCTTTCTCCTTTAGAGCGGATGAGCGGACCTGTATCCCTGGCTCCCCCTTCACTATTCAGTGCCAAGCTTGACGTTAGAAAAAGATGATAATGTACATTTGAGTAGTAATTGAAGAGTTTAAGAGTCTGTGACTTCTCTTTTCGTCCTCATCTTACAACAGAGAAAATTAAACTCCGAGTAGCTTCGTGACTTACCCGAAGTCGCATATCTAATTAACAACAGAGGAATTTTAACTAAGTCCAGAATTCCTGATTCCAGAGACTCTCCGTTATATCCTCAAGTGAGAACATGTGTGATTTTTCTCTAAGGATGTAGAAGATTTCACTCTCCAGAGCTCCATTTGTTTCTTTTCTTCTCTCAAGACCAGCTTATCCTTGCAAGGGATGAAATGTATTAGGCACTCACAAGCCACTCCATATCCTGCTGTAATTATCTGGATGTGCCGATACCACTCTCGAAAACATTCCACACATGGGTGTAGAAGAACACATCCAAGTGGTTAAACCATCATTATTTATTCCAAATGATATGAGGGTGGTCCTTGGCACAGCAGAGAGAGAAGGCTTAGAATTCCACCCTGAAAGAGAGCTTCCGGCCTACTTTTCTCCCTACGACTTCTTACACAACTGCTACAAAAGTCCATCAGCTGAACAGGGCGAACTTTTCCGGAAGATGCCAGAATAGGAGAGGGACTGTAATGGCTCTGTGGTGTCATTTCCTCATTCTTCGTTAATAAAATTAAGCTGGAGGAGGAGGGTGAGCCTGAAAATGGTTTGCCCGAAGTGAGCAAGTCAAATGGCAGAATGGGAAGAACACTGGATTCGAAAGACCACAGAAGCAGTCTGCTACTTGAAGCCTCACTTCCCTTCTCTGTACAAGGAGGATCCGAATACCACACGGTGTTGTTGAGTGTATTAGGTCAGACAGTATATGGACAGGGGAACTTGTGTTTTGTGTAAGGAGACAGAGTAGCAATTTGAGAAGGAACTAGAACACATTCATAGAAGATCAGGAAGTGTGATCTCTCCACAGCAGAGAAGCGGGTAGTGTTATCAAGAGTAGGAGGGCTTGGTTTAAAGATCTTCAAGTTTCTGTTTTATTGGAAAATGTTTTTTAACCAAATGCTTTCTTCAGGTTATAGCTTTGGCTACCTTATAACGATAAAGATGGCAGAACAAGCTGAGTCTACAGTCTAGCATCTCTTTCTTGCAGGCCATCCTTTCTTGCAGGATCCTTCCATTTCCTGTTGCTGCCCTTAGTGTTGGACATGTGTACTCTGATGTGTAGTTGTTGTATTTTGTTTGGCATAGAGAACAGTTCTTTATTCAATGATTTTAACCATCTAGTACACTGGGAGGAAGTGAAGAAGGAGAAGGAGAAGAAGAATGATGGAGGGATTCTCTTCTTTTGCTAATGGAAGACTCAATGATTTAGACTGATCTTCCTAGAGAAGACAAGCAAAAAATCTGGAACAAAATAATGTTTTAAAATGAAAAAGAACTAATACGACAGCAAGGAATTGCCAGCTGAGATCCAGGAAAAGGTGCAAACTTTAGAATGATAAGCTCAGCATTCATCATTGCTTTTGTCTTAGGAGTATTTGCCAACCTAAAGAGGAAGCTGAAAGTAACAGCGAAATATTCTTGGCATTCTGGGGCTACCGGTACGGAGTCAATGCTCAGGACTTACACAAGATAAAAAGAAATCCATGACATAATGAAATTGTAGAAAACAAAAAGCAATGAGAAAATCTTAAAGGCAGACAGAAGAGAACTTATCTTTTAAAAAATGAGAAATAGGGGCGCCTGGGTGGTTTAGCCCGTTAAGCATCTGACTCTTGATTTTGACTCAGGTCATGATCTCACAGCTCATGAGTTCAAGCCCCGTGTCGGGCTCTATGCTGACAGCCCAGAGCCTGTAGCCTGCTTTGGATTCTGTGTCTGCCTCTCTCTCTGTCCCTTCCCCACTCATGCGCTGTCTGTCTGTCTCTCAAAAATTAACATTAGAAAAATTTAAAAAAAATTTTTTTTTTCAACGTTTATTTATTTTTGGGACAGAGAGAGACAGAGCATGAATGGGGGAGGGGCAGAGAGAGAGGGAGACACAGAATCGGAAACAGGCTCCAGGCTCTGAGCCATCAGCCCAGAGCCTGACGCGGGGCTCGAACTCACGGACTGTGAGATCGTGACCTGGCTGAAGTCGGACGCTTAACCGACTGCGCCACCCAGGCGCCCCAACATTAGAAAAATTTTAAATATGAGAAGTAGATATCTCAACAGCAATAAGAGAAACCAACAGACAGTGGACATGGGTCAAAAGACATTAATTGCCAAAGTCGCATTCAACACTTAACAAAAATACCCTTCGAGGGTGAAGGAGAAATAAAGACATTTTCCGATGAGAAAACCAAGAGAATTTATCACAGATAAACCTGCACAAAGGAAATTCTAATGATCTCCATAGTGATTGAAGGTTAGCGATGTATGAATGAAGAACAGAGAAATTGATAAAAACAGGGAATTGAGAAATGTAATATGGAGTTAAAAGTATTTAGAGAGAGCTAAAATACATTACAGCACTGGGATACAAATCAGGAAGAAGGTAAATGAAGTTAAAAGTGTCCTAATGTCTATGTACTGAGAAGACAGTAAAGGTATGGATTCACATTAGACTCTGATAAGTCAACAGTGCATGTCTAACTTCCACATGACCACTACAAGGACAAAGATTGTATTGCTTCTAACTAATAGCCCAAAATGGAATGATTGAAAAGGGCAAAAGTCTAGAGGGTGGTGGAACATAAGTGAGACAGGAAATGCGCTTTATAAGAGTGGATTTCAATAAAATATATCATTTATATCAAATGTAAGTGGAATGAATGCTTCAGCAGTTACAAAACAAGGAGTGTAAGACTGAATTAAAAAAAAAATCTAAGTGTTGGGGTGCCTGGGTGGCTCCGTTGGTTAAGTGTCTCACTCTTGGTTTCAGCTCAGGTCATGATCTCACAGTTTGTGGGTTTGAGCCCCGCGTCAGATTCTGTGCTGACAGAATGGAGCCTGCCTGGGATTCTCTCTCCTCTCCCTTTCTCTCTGTCCGCCCCCCGCTCTCTCTCTCTATCCCTTCTCTCTCCAATAAACAAACATTAAAAAATAATAAAAAATAAAAATAAAAAAATCAAAGTGTAAGCTGTTTACAAGAGACACCTCAAAAACACATGAATGCTGATAGTTTGAAAGTAAAATAATGGAATTAAGTTATAACGCAGGTATTATCACAAAATATAATTTAAGGCAAAAGGCATTACTGAGAATAAGGAAGGTCACTTTATAATGATAAAAAGTCCAAATCACCAGCAGAATATACAAACTCTAGATTTGTATCTACTAATAATAGGTCTTCGAAACACATGAAGCAAAAATTGATAACATCCACAAGGAGAAATACATAAGTCTACAAACATAGAGATTGTAACATTAAAATCCTGTTGGCAACCCTTACCCACTAGGAGATGAGAGCCAGTAGAAAAATATCCACCACATCCACCCTCAAGTGGCTCATTCCACGTGCCTCCGCAGAGAGTCCCGACAAAGTAACACCCCGATTTCTGTAAGCTGTGGTCAGCTCAATAAAGGGCCCTTGAACTGGATTGGTCTCCTTCCCTGTTTTACTCTTCCCTGGCCCTGTTCTTTTTCCATGGGATCATATCCCAAAGTAAGTTCTTCATGCAAGTACCTCTCTAAACCCCACTACTTAGGTACCCAAGCTAAGACACTGGGTACCACCCTCAGCCCTGCACACGCTTTCCCGATGGATTCCGCTGTTGGATCGGTCAGGGGTTGGGATCCCGTGAATGCTGCTAAGTGGAGTGATGTCAACCCTGGCACGCGATAGCGTCACAGTCACTGAGATGTTCCCCAGTGGTGAGAGGAAGGATGTAGGCGGAAGGAAGCTTTGGCTTCCGTGCTCTTGGTAACAAAAAGTACGTGGTCAGTGTTCGCTCTAAGGAACATAGAACTAGCTGAGTTTGGTTACTGGGCTTGAGAAGTCTTGTAAGAGGAAGAGAAAGTGGCAGCCTCGGTTAGCCAACTACCGGCCTCGAGAAGTGCTCTTTGAGAGCCTAGGGAAGCCTCCCCTCTTCCCACAGCCAGCCGAGGCTGCTGACATTCAGTGTTAGGGCTTCCTTGTGAGTGCAGGAGAGCTGGCGAGGAGAATGAATACAAGCCTTCACCATCTCTGATGTCAGAGTCCGGGCCCAGATAAGGAAACTGGAGACCTTGAGACATGGGACAGGGAGATTTGGACGGACGGATCCGAGAACCTTGAACACAGATTCCCCTGAACGCCCCAAGAGGCTGCACCCTCCTACCTCCTAGGGGAAGAAGAGGGGTTTTCCCTGCTGGCAGGCACTGTAGAGACCACCCGAGGCAGAAGCCTCTCCAGACGATGTTTGTCCTAAGACCTATCTCTGCCTCCCTTGCTTCCTCCAGACCAATGGAGTCAGGCCAGCACAGCGCAAGCTGAGCAAACCAGCTCCTTCCCTAGGAAGAAAGGTTGCATACACCCACAGAATTGCAAGATTTGGTTCGTTTGCACCAGCACGAGCCAGGAGACCTCATGCTGGAGTGGATCTTACGGAACTGCTGAGGAAAGGCGACCTCTCTGTCCTTCGGCTTGTTCATGTGCCAGATCTGATTAATAGTGCCTGTCCAACCTACTGTGTGTGGCTATATGAGTAAATGAAGAAATGAATATTCATAGTAACCTCTCTGCTAGTCACTGTATCAAACACTTCACGTAAGCTAATTAATCAGAACAAAATTAGTTAAGTGTAAACACTCTCAGAGGTTATAATCTTGTTCAGGACACTTAGTGAAACCTTGATGAATCATAGTTGAAAGAAGAAGAAAAGAAGGCAAGGAATCTGACATGGCAAAATTACAAAAAAGTATCAGAATGTGGCTTTGAGTAAATTGTTGTTTTGTTTAGGGGAGGGTGGACCACCTGAATGGTGTTCTAAGAAAAATGCCTATTCGTTGATCTTGGGAAAACCAGGTCAGGAGCAATTCTAGCGTGGAAACTCCAGATGAGAAGTTGGGGCTTCGGGGGAGCAGTGTGACGTCCTGTGGCTTCCCTACGCCACACGAGGACCCGGCGAGAAGCCCAGAAACCCAGAAGCTGCCCTTCGCTGGCCCCCCACCACACTGGTGCCCCGATCTTGGACTCCCCAGCCTCCAGAACTGTGAGAAGTAAGTTTCCGGCGTCTATAAGCAGTGGGTGGTACTTTGTTATGGCGGCCCAAATGGACTAAGACATGCCCCTGGCCTTTGTACACGCCTTAATGTGGGCCTCAGCCAGAATCCGTGTTTCAACTGTACTTCTCGTGCTGCCCTATTAGCTTCTGGAAGTCAGGGACATAGTTTACCCAACCTTATTTCTCCTGTGTCCTGTACACAGTTAGGGGCTTTATAAATGTTCATCAATAACTAACTGTAGGATGGAACAAGTGAGAAAATAGATTAAAAAAAAATTTTTTTTTGCCTTTATTCATTTTTGAGAGACAGAGACCGAGCATGAGCAAGGGAGGGGCAGAGAGAGAGGGAGACACAGAATCCGAAGCAGCTCTAGGCTCCCAGCTGTCAGCACAGAGCCCGACGCGGGGCTCAAACCCACGAACCGCGAGATCATGACCTGAGCCGAAGTCGGACGCTTAACTGACTGAGCCACCCAGGCGCCCCGAGAAAATAGATTTTTGGTAGAAGAAAATGTGGCTGAATTTCAACTCGCTCTCCAAGAAATATTTAGGAAATAGCAGAGCTACATAGTTACATGGAAGTAAATGCACGCCAGGGCTTGCGACACGGGCAGAGACAAGGTCAAGACCTTCAGGGTGCCACACAGCATGATCTATAATGAGTGTTGTGAAGTCACACGGTGGCTAAAATACGTTAGCTGTCCTGCTTCCTGATCAGTGTGCGTGGCCTCACGAAAATGCAGCTTATCTTGTTATCTACACTGCTTCGGGACACGGCCCTCAAGAGCAGTTAATGAAGCTCACTCGGTAAACAGATGTTTCTAAAAACTGTGCTTGTCTTGATTGTACCCAAGTGCTGGCAGCCAACAGATTTTTTTTTTTCTTTCTTTTTTTTTTTTTTTTTTTTTTTTAACAAAACGCATGAGTACTGGTGTTGGTACACCAGTATAGTCTGGGCGGTACAACTTCTAACTTCCATCCGAGTGTCCGAGTACAAGGTCTGAGACAGAGATTGTACGTTGTATGCTTTTCGGCAAGTTTTATAACCTGCCTGAACCTCATTTTCCTCATTTGTAAAAGGGAGTTAATATCAGTCTCCAGCGAACCGGTAAATGTTTAACAGTTGGTTCTTCCGGGGGGAAAAAAAAATAACCTTCATTTGTAGCATTTGCTGACGTCCATGATGTAATTATTCCCACGATGGCCTATTTCCAGGTGCCATTGCTGTGTCCTTGGACACAGAGTAAGGAAGAAATGTGCAGAAGTAGCACACCATTAAAGAGTAGTCCCGCCTGCAGGTGTTTCAGATGCCAGTGACCTCTGGGGCCCGGGTAATGGTAAATCATAGTGAGATAGATGGCTGTCGGTTAAGCGGCCAACTTTGGCTCAGGTCATGATCTCACGGTTCATGGGTTTGAGCCCCACATCGGGCCCTGCACGGGTGGTGCAGAGCCTGCTTGGGATTCTCTCTGTCTCCCTCGCTCTCTCTCCCCTCTCTCTCCTCTCTTTCCAACTCTCCCCAACTTGACCTGTCTCTCTCAAACATAAACAAATAAACTTTAGGAAAAAAAACCAATAGTGAAATAATAGGAAGTGGTGAGCTGTAAGTATCTATTTCTTTTGTTTCTAAAACAAATACAGTATATTAATGTATATAATTTGATTTTAATAATGGCTGAATATGGAAACCAGCTCACCACATTCCTGAAATTCCTCATGAACTGGACGTACCAGTTTCCAGCATACAACTGCCCCTTTCCAGCACCTAGGATTTCGCAGACAACACTGCAATGAGCAGATTTCTCCAGGATATATACCCACATCACAGGACGTATGACTGGAATGTGACCAAGAACACTGCCAGATTGTTCCCCAGAATGGCCACATCGACTCGGCTTCCCAGCAGCGGTATCTGGGGGCTCCCATGGTCCTCTGACCAGGCGCATCACCGGAGAAGTACGATGTGGCTGGACACTGTGATACCACAGCGCGTGAAGCAGCAGCAACGTGTCTCTCCCGGGACGGGGACCGATCATAAAAGCGTAATGCTGAGTGATAAAAAGTAATAGCAGAATGAGATTTATAGCACAATTCTATTCATTTAAATGCATACAAAACAATAGAGTTTTTTCCCCAGGATGTACAAATAAAAAAGTGTCCACCAGATATATTTGGATGGCTGCCCATGGAGGGGAGGGATTTCTTGTGTCGACAATATTTATTGAGGAGTAGGGGCGCCTGGGTGGCTCAGTTGGTTAAATGTCTCACTCTTGATTTCGGCTCATGGTCATGAGATTGAGCCCCACCTTGGGCTCCTTGCTGAGCATGGAGCTTGCTTGATATTCTCTCTCTCTGCCCCTCCCCCCTCAAAAAAATAAACATTTAAAAAATATACTTATTGAGCATTAAATGGAATAATAGTATATCTACAAGCACCTAACACGGTACTTGCCACTCAGTCTCTTTTCTTATCCCTGGCCAGCAAAAGCTATGCTAATTTTATGGGTGGTATTCAAGATTGTATTCTTCCTGCCTTTAATGAACTGTGCAAGGTTGCATGTTTAAATGATATATTTTCCAGAAAAACTACATGGATCCTGTGTTTAGTATATTTCTATAGATAAGCAATATTTTCAGTGTAGGTGTTACACAGAGCAGTCACCAAAGCTTAAAACCGGGATGGCCCGTTTGTATGTCGGCAGTATTCGTTATAACTGCTGCAGAGAAACAAGCAATTTCAACTCTGTCGTATGTATACTGTTGCACTTAATCTTCACAAAATAAGATTTGAAGTTTGGAGAGGCCAAGTGTTTTGCCCAAGAGGGGAGGGCTTTGCAAGGACAAGGACAGCAGCTGCCCAGAAAACACAGGAGTCACCTGGTGTGCTGCCGGGGAGAAGAAAGGTCGGTGTGCACTTTGCTGGTGAGTGTGAGATCACGGGGCTGCACAACCCCATCAGGCTCACTCTCCTGCAGTCTTTGTTTTAAGGCAAGAAGCACAGGTTCCAATTATGATTAACTTACAAGTGTGAATTATTTTCTATGTAAGTAAAGGGAAGGCTGGTAAGAACCTGGGTGGTTTAAGAAAACCCTTTGCCTTTATTCGCATGATCAGAATGATAAGGCCTAGAAAATGCAAGTTTCCTAATTTGCCTAAGGTCACCCAGAAAATTTTCCATGTAGCCAGGACATGGCGCACTATGGCCTAGCTCTCAGGCCAGGTGTGGCTTAATAGAGTAAGATAGATTAGAAAGGTACAGGGCCATTAACTAGCTATAATGCTGAGAAAAGCTGCTGGACATTCCCAAGCTCCTGTTTCCTCAGTCATAAAAGGGGAAAATAGCTCATGTGGCTCATGTGACTCATGTGGCTGCGTCAAGGACCATTCATTCATACGTTTATGAGCTCATTCAACAGAGAATTATAGAGGCAACTTCTATGTGCCAGTCACTGTTTTAGGCGTAAGGATATAGTAGCCAGTGTATCAAAATCCCTGCCCCATGGAGCTTACACGCTAGTAAAGTTCTATTCAAGTCGCTAAATAAATAAACGTGGCAGTCAATCAATCAATGAGTGCCATAGAAAATAATAAGGCATAGTAAGGATATGGAGAGTGACAAAGAATGCTTGTTAGGGAAATCATCCCTTCTAGGACGGAATTCAAAAATCGACCTTTCTCGCCCCAGGATATGTATGTAGTAAGAGTGTGTCCCTTCACCCTCAGATTTCTGCTGGGTGGTCCCATTGGTTCCACTAAGTTCGCCAGCTTCCTTGTGCCTGAAGCTGAGCTCCTTTCTCCCTTCAGCTCCCTCCAACTATTCGTTCTTCTCTTGATTTAATTCATTTTAGGGAATTGCACCTTGGTCTTCCTAGTCACCGTGTGGTGTTGAGCACAGAACGTGGGCTTTGAAATCAGACTGACTTAGGTTGGCATTGACCAGCATTCGGTTGCAGACGTGCTGGGAATGCTGAAGAAATAGGTCCGGGTGAGTTTCCAGGGACAGTAACCAAAGCCACAGCTGTTGCCCTGAACTCTCTGTTGTGGAGCCTCAGTACTACTGTCCTGGTCACGAGGGAGACCGGCAAAATTAGGAAGCAGCCACCAACGTAGCTCCAGCCCTTTATTCCATCCTGAGCCTGTCGTTTCTACACGCCAAACCAGTAGTGTTCTGCGACAGCCACCAAGTCCACTGTCCTTTGAATTCCCATTTTCCTCCTGCTTCTCTAGTGCTGGAAATAGCACACCAGGAGTGCGGCCCCCGTCACTGGGATCCCATCCCCGCTCACCGCCACTGACATTTTTCCCAGGTGCGCCAGGAAAACACGCCAAGGGCTGTCGGCACTCCCCGCGCCCCCACCAGTGAAGGGGTCCTCGTTGCCAGCCGGCCAACGACTGCTCCAGCTCTAAAATCCCATCTTAGAGTCTGCTTCCTAGGACCACCTCCAGTACCAGCTGGCTTAGACGGAGATCCCTGCAAATAGGCTCTGAGACAGAGAGCTGCATGTCCAAAGTCTGTTGGGGAAGGTGTTGGAGATTCCCATAAGGAGGACAGGAGTGGGCGGAGGGAGAAGCTGGCCTGGGATGTGGCTGTCACAAGCCTCAGCCGACCCAGAGGCTCCATCCACCCGGCACCCCTACCCGCCATACATGCTCTAAGCACCTTCAGATTGACTGGTTTCTGTGGCCCGAGTTAAGGGCCACTTGCACAGAAACTGGCCTCTTACTCTGACCCTCTTAATCCTGGCAGATTTCAGGATCCTACAGGGAGCCCGGGAGCTGTAGTGGCCTTTCACTTGTTCCAAACTGGAGCAAGGAGGCCAGTCAGTGGCCACGGGCACTGTGACCTTGGGTGGGGCGGTCCCTGCTCCTGATAGCAATTCCCAGCCAGGGACATGGCTGTTAATCAGCACCAATGTCTCCAGCATCAGTTGCATAGACCCTGCAGAGGCGTGCCACAGGATCCACACACGTGAACATTTTACTTTAAGTAAAGGAAATGGCTGGAAGATGGAAAAACAGTGGGTTTCACTGTTTGTGTCCAGCTTCGTGTACTTACTGTGTTGATGTTATTTCCCCTTTGTGAACTTTTGATTCTGCATTGAGGAATGGGCATGATCATAAGAACATCTTGCCACTGCACACAGCTAAAGTTGAATCAGGTGAGAATCTGGATGTGAGAGCCCATGATAGAATTGTACAAATGTGAGGCGTCACCGTTCACATGGTCCTACTTGAAAGAAATGCACGACAGACGTGAGTTCTAGGGTGGAGCTCACTGAGGCTCTTGCCAGACTTTTGGGTAGCCGAGTTTTATGAGGAGGCAGAGGAGAGTGCCCCTTGTTCCTGTGCTTCAAGCCAAAGAGGACTTGTAGGGATAGGGCCCCAAAGGGAGGAGGAAACGTGGGGAGGAAAGGAAAGAGGGAAGAAGGAAGAGATGGAATGAATAGGCAAGAGAGGAGAGTGAATCCAACACTTGTTAAACCAGCTACTCAGGGCCGGGTGCTATGCTTGGCCTTCTGTCTACATTCTCTCTCGGCAAGAGAGGTTGTTCTATTAGGAGAGGCTGGATAGCAAGTGAAAGAAAATCCAAGTCAAACTATCTTAAGCAAACGAGAACTCTAAATAAAGCCAAACAAACCAACAAAAACAAAAGCGCGAGGAATGTATTGGCCCAAAAACCAGAAGGAAGGGCTGGCTTCAAGAACTGCTTGATTCTGGGGCTTAAATGGTGTCTCCAAGACCCAGTTTCTCTGTTTTCCATCTCACAGCGCAGCCTCCCACATCACTGGCTTTGCTCTCGGTGTGTATGTGTCGGCCAAGATGGCGGCAGCTCAAGCCTTTCCTTCTCAGCTTCCACCCACTGGGTGGGAGAGGACCTGCCTCACTTCGCCCTCCATTCCTGCCCAGACCTCACCCCTCAGCACCTCTCATGGGTCACGCTCCCTCCCTACTCCGAACCCACATCCGGGAGAACCTGATGTGCCCGAGGACCCGGGGCCTACACAGAGCATGGGGACTAAGGAGCTGGAAATAGATGGTCCTTCGGGAGCGAGCAGTTACGAGGAAGGTCGAGTGCACAGACACTGAGCAGCAAAACCCACACGTGACGCCAGAGGCCTTTACCACACTGTAGAGGTGAGAAGATGGGTGCCAGGCAGGACTGGGTAACTTGTTCAAGGACACACACACTCTTAATTGTCATTTGAGGGAATGCGTGATTGAGACATGGCTAGGAAGTAGTGGTTCTGGAGGTGGAGACTTGGGCCACATGACTGAAGGCTGCATTTCTCTTGCACACCAACTGCATACGTCGGCTGAATCGCCTCACACCCTCAACCTCTTCTCTTCATCCAGCTCTGAGGTTTGATGACTCTACCTTGAAGAACATATTTCCAGGTGAACTATAATGGCAAAACCAGTAACGGCATACCTATTGCCGAGTACCTCGTTCTTTTTCTTTTGAGTATTTGTTTCACGTGAGAATAAGCACAGGTCTGCTCAGACATCGCCGTACTGTTCAGGTTCCCTTTGGCTTATTAGCACGAGGGCCCCATTTCCCATCCTGCGTCGGAGATCACGGCCGCTCTGGCCGCAAGCGTGTAGTTCGTCTAACAGGCCAAATCCTTTTCCTCTTTTACCCTGCTCCCCCAAGTTACCATTGTTCCGTGCTTTGCAGTAAAACAAATACTGCTTTCCACTATGCTGACCCCAAATATTTCATCCATTCACTGTCACTGAAAGCCAAGTGTTTTTTTTTTTCAGGCTGGCTACACACAAAAGCTACTTTGTGAGACTGTGAGGGCAGGGAGCCAGATTACCTTTTACTGGTCGTTTTTTGTTTATAAAATGGCAGTGTCTTCTGTAAACATGATATGTCGATGGCAAATAATTGCACCAACCTAAGAAGTCATCTGTTGTCCTTTTTATCTGTATTTGCATCTACTTTGGTCCATCTTTGGTCACTGTATTTATAGAGCTATAGTGTTGCATAGTTATTATATTTTGTTTCTGTTGCTTACTTCAATGATTTTTCCACGCTGTTAACCTGGACTTCCCTGTTTTAATTGCTGCTTTATATGCAGTCAGTATTTGTTGGTTCATTCAACAAACATTTATTTAATAACTACTTAAGTATTCCTCTGTGGTTTCTCCCCAGTTTTATTATTGTACATAATGGAATGGATATCTCTATGCATATACCTTTCTCTATCTTTTGGATTATTTTCTTAGGATAAATTCCCCAAATGGGATCATTAGGATGAGCATTTTTATAGCTCTTAAAGCTAACAGCCAACTGTGTGTGAATGTTTCATTGCATCTGTTTTCTCTCGATCCTACTCATTCAAAAGATAAAATCCATACTTTTTTTTAAAATACAGGACGCTTCCATGAATTTCCTGTCTCTCCCCATCATTTCTTAACCCTCCCCAACTTTCCATCTCCCTCACTTCGGCCCAAAGTGTAGACACTAGTGTTTTATGTGCAGGATATCTTGATTTGCACATAAAACTTCTGCTCTCGTGGGTGCTATATGGCAGCAGAATGCCGGACACATGGACAAAGATCCATTATAAATCGTTACCCTCTTTGCTCAGTGCTGTGGACTGGATGGCGTCCCCCCAAATTCATATGCTGAAACCCTTACCCCAAATGTGATGGAGGTGGGGCCATTGGGATGTGATTGCATTCTGATGAGGTCATGAGGGTGGGGTCCTTATGGTGGGATTCATGTCCTTATAAGAAGACAGCAGAGACCTTTCTTTCTCCCGTTCTCCCCTTATCCTTCCCTCTCTCTCCCTCCTTCCATCTTTGTGCCACGTGAGGACACAACAAGAAAATGTCGTGTGAAAAGGAAAGAAAGAAAGAAAGAAAGAAAGACAGAAAGAAAGACAGAAAGAAAGGCAGAAAGAAAGACAGAAAGAAAGACAGAAAGAAAGAAAGAAAGAGAAAGAC
This sequence comes from Puma concolor, assembly GCF_028749965.1. Taxonomy (NCBI): domain Eukaryota; kingdom Metazoa; phylum Chordata; class Mammalia; order Carnivora; family Felidae; genus Puma; species Puma concolor. The sequence continues at coordinate 7,781,440 of NC_141684.1, forward strand.
AGAAAGAAAGAAAAAGAAAGAAAGAAAAATGCCATTTGCAAGCCAGGAAGAAGGCCCTCACCAGGAATTGAACTGGCCAGTACCTTGGTCTTAGACTTCCCAGCCTCCAGAACTATGAGAAAAACAATTCTGTTGTTTAAACCACCCAAGTTATGGTATTTTGTTATAACAGCCCAAGCCAACTGATACACTCAGCATCCATCAGTCTTAACATCTGTAATGTTGATAGACAATAAACAGGTCATCTGGAATTCATTATGGTTCTACATCATATTTTATGGACTTCTCATGACAGCCCTATAAACATGCCTATTTAGTAGGAAATAAAGGTCAATGGGGACATTTGGGGAACTCTAAGTGGTTCAAGATGATTCAAGGGTGAGGGTTCTGTGTGTGGGAAGTCACCGGATGGGGGGACTCCAGAGGTGGAAAGAGCCCAGAGCACGAAGGATCTTCTCTGTCAGATTCAGGACTTTGACATTGGACCCACGAGCCTGGTATTTGGAAGGTTTCTAGAGAGGAGTAACATGGTCTGACATTTAGCATGCACTCTCGAAGAGTGTGGGCAGGATCAGGAGGCAGGGGTCCCAACTAGAAGAGCTGCTGTTGAGTGAGTGCTGCTTCCTCTGGGAGAAGCCAGTGTAGACGGACTGGACCAAGCAACACATTTGTTGTTTCCAGACATGAGCTCCAAATTGTGCCCCTGCCTCTTCTGAGGATTGAGCTTTCCCAGGCTTAATTTGTTAAAGTCAATCCACACCAAGTCAACAACAAAACTTTATGCTAAATGGTAAAACATTAGAAGATTTCCCTTTTAAGAGAAGGAGCGAGTCTGCACTTGAAGTATATGCAAGGTCCCAGCAGAGCAACAAGGAAGACAAAGAAACAAAAGGCACATAGATTGTAAGGGGAAAAAAAAAAAACCCTGTCATTTTTCTCAAAGACCATCATGTGTACATAAAAAAAATCCTAAAGGGTCTTAAACTATTACTGAAAGAAAAAAAAGAACATAATAATCATTATATTTCTCTATGTTAGCAGAAAACAGTTAAAAATAGAATTTTTAAGGATATGAATTAAAGTATGATTTTAAAAGCATCAATTACTTAAGGAGCAAATCTAGGAAAGATGTGCAAGGATTCTGAAAGTAAAAACGTGAAGCTCGCCGAGAAACACTGAGCAATGTTTAAAGGGCAGCTATGCTATGTTCTTGGATTGAACAAAATCAATATTTTCAAAATGTCAGTTCCTCCCACACTGAGCTACAGGCTCAGTGCAATCCCAATCAAAATCTCCGTACATTTATTTTGTAGAAGTTGACAAGCTGCTTTTTGAAGAAAAAGAAAAATGTAAGAGGTTTTTTTTTTGTTTTTTTTTTTTTAATCTGAATCAAGACATTATAGTATTTTAGTGAACAAGATGGTGTGGCATTTATACAAAGATAAAAAACTAGCCAGTGAAAGAGAACAGAGAACTTAGCAACAGACCTCACATGCCTGGGCTTGTTTGTGGGAGAGGTGACAGTAGGAATGGGCAGTGTTTCAGTGGATGGTGATGGGAGAGTAAGATCTTCATATTGGGAAAAAATTGAGATTATACCCCTTTCTCATGCTGTATGTCAAATCAGTTCCAGGTGGCTTAAAGAACTAATATGGAAGGCCAAATACTAAGCTTTCCAAAGATACTATAGGAAAATGTCTTTTTTTTAAGATTTTATTTTTAAATAATCTCTATACCCAACCTGGGGCTCAAACTTACAACCCCAAGGTCAAGAATTGCACACTCCACTGACTGAGCCAGCCAGGTGTCCCTATGAGAAACTATTTTTTTTTTAATGTTTATTTATTGGGGTGCCTGGGTGGCTCACTTGGCTAAGTGTCTGACTTCAGTTCAGGTCATGACCTCACAATTCGTGAGTTCAAGCCCCGCTTCAGGCTCGCTGCTGACAGCGTGGGGCCTGCTTGGGATTCTCTGTCCGCCCCCTCTCTCTGCCCCTCTTATACTCATGCTCTCTCTCTCTCTCTCAAAATAAACAAACATGTAAAAATAATAATAAAATTACAATGAGATAGAGTTACACACCAACATGATTGGTAAGATGGAAAAACTAGCGATATTAAGAGTTGGCAAGGTTGTGGAGATGCAGAAACTTATACCCCTGACAAGAAGGTAAGTTGGTGCAAATGCTTTGGAAAACCGATGTTGCATTATCTAGGACATGTTCCCATGAGATCTGCACAATTGTGTGCATGTAGATAAAATCAAAGAATGTCCATAACAATGTGCTTCACGATTACCAAGAAACAGAAGAAAACGAAACGCTCACTGTATAGTGCACATACAGCAAGAAAATGAGTATTTTATTTTTTTTTTAATTTTTTTTTCAATGTTTTTATTTATTTTTGGGACAGAGAGAGACAGAGCATGAACAGGGGAGGGGCAGAGAGAGAGGGAGACACAGAATCGGAAACAGGCTCCAGGCTCTGAGCCATCAGCCCAGAGCCCGACGCGGGGCTCGAACTCACGGACCGCGAGATTGTGACCTGGCTGAAGTCGGACGCTTAACCGACTGCGCCACCCAGGCGCCCCGAAAATGAGTATTTTAGATACATGTGACAATGTGATGAATCTTGCAGTGTTGAGCAAAAAAAAGCAAGTCACCTAGAAAAATACAATAGAGCTCCATTTTCAAACGGTTTAGAAACAGGTAAAACCAGGGATGCATCCACAGGCAATACAACTACAAGGGAAAGCGAGGAAATTAGAAAAGCTATAAAAGGAAAAGTGGTCACTCGCCAGAGCAGGGAGGGGCTGTTACTGGTAAAGAGCACTGAGGGGACTTTCTGGGGGACTGTCTGCGGGCTGTTTCTTGGCCCCGGGGCATGATGGATGGGTATTTACTTTGCAACCCTTTGTTAAACTTGTCTACATAATGTATTTTATGTTAAAACTGCTTTGTAACTTAAACATTGCTTTCTGTTTTATTTTTTGTTTTTTTACTTTTTAGTGTTTTAAATGTTTATTTTTGAGAGGGAGACAGAGACAGAGACAGAGTGCGAGGGGGAGGGCGGAGAAAAAGGGAGATCGAATCCGAATCAGACTCTAGGCTCTGAGCTGTCAGCACAGAGCCCGAGCAGGGCTTGAACCCACATACCGCGACATCATGACCTGAGCCGAAGTCAGACGCTTAACTGACCGAGCCACCCAGGCACCCCAAAAATTGCTTTATATTTTACATTAAAAAAAAAAAAACTAACTCAAACCCCAGATATTTCTAAGATGCAATGAATATTTGATACTGAAATGAAACGGACAGATCTAACTATTCAAACAGATGGTGCACATTTATTATCAGAAATAAGCTCTGATTCCTGTGATGTACATTTCGTTAATTCCGGACTTCATCGAGACCAAAGCCCAAAGGGCTTTCACCCAGCACCAGAGACCAGAGATGCTTCAGATTCATTTGCATCTCCTTTGGGCTGCTCAGACCTTACCATAATGAAGAGGCGTTCAGTAGAATAAAAATGGAAGTAGGACCACACAATTCCAGGGGCTTCTGAAAAGGTGTGGAAAAGATTGCCTCAAAATAAGAACAAAGAAAAGCAGGTGGCCTCGTTTCCATCGCTGCCACTGACCCAGAGGTCATGATTTACCTGTCTTTGTTCTTCACAGTTACAAGTTCCATAAATGTATTTCACAAGCTTGGTATATTTAGCTATCTTCTGCAGGCATGTGAGTTATAAATAATAGTAGCTGGGAACGTTGTTAGGACCTTGCTGATTTGCCGTTTTGGAGAAGTGGTAAATTTTTTAGAAAATCTGTGAGGAAGAGTATTCATATAAGTCAATTATTTACATAAATGAGACTTCAGAAAGGATCCTTTTTTTTCTTTAAGGTTATTTATTTATTTTGAGAGAGAAAGAGCGCATGCACAAGCAGGGGAGGGGTGGAGAGAGTCCCAAACAGGTCCCACACTCTTAGCGCAGAGCCCGACCTGGGGCTCAGGCTCATGAACCCTGACATCATGACCTGAGCCGAAATCAAGAGTCGGATGCTCAGGGAAGTGAGCCACCCTGGCGTCCCCAGAAAGGATACTCAAACAAAGTTTCCAAATGCTCTAAAGATCTTTAGGAAGGAGAAGGTGTTCCAGGAACAATTATAATAGCATCAATTCCCCCAGAAAACACTAGGCTATGAATTTAGCGGACAGTTTGTGATCATTAGTAATGACTAAGGATCAGCATGGTTTTCCTAAGGAAAGATTATTTCTCATTAATCTCATTTCCATTTTTCAGAGAATCACTAGGTTCTGGATAAAGAAGATGTCACAGACATAACCATATCTCAGTTTTCACAAGGCATGGGTGCTAGTTCAATTAAGTTAATAAGGTTTTAAAAACGGTCAGATTACTGAAATTGCCATGCCAACCTCAGAGACCTCAATTCGTCAGCCTGTCCCTTAAAGCCTTGATTAATATCTGGGTGAAGAGGAAGAAAACGTACTTATCAACTATACAGATGACCCAGAACTAGAAGAGCTTTTCCATTACATTGGAGACTCACACGTAAAGGGATTTAAATGCGTTCCAGAAGAGGACTAAAACACGATGGAAGTCAGTAGACTAAAAAGGTTCGGCAACACAAGGTTCAGGATTGAGAGGATCTTGACATCTGTATAGTTGAAAAAGACTTAAAGTCCCCAACTCACAAGCGTGTGAATCCCGCCAGCATCCAGAATCACAGAATATCTGGAGCCTCAGATGGGTCCCCAGCCAGCCAGTACCTTGATTTGAGCCTGGTAAGACCCTGACAGCGATCCCAGTTAACCCACACCCCTGAGACTTCTGATCTACAAATGCGGAAGGTAACACATTTGCGTTAGCTGAAGTCACTGAATTCATCGTCATATGTTCTGTAGGCCCAGAAAACTAACGCAGGAACAAGAAATACTTTTGGCCCATCCCTGTCAGTTTTTCTTGATAGCCTGCGTTTTCTGTCACATTGCAATTAAAAACCCAATGTCCCTCTTTGCCCAGAAAGGAAAGGCCATCTAAATTTTGGCAGGCATACCTCCTCAGGCGCCTCTCGAGTAGGAGGTGGTTGGTGGATTCCATTACCATCACCATCATGTCGAGGTCAAGGAGAAGCGGGCTCTTAGCTCTAGACCCATACACCCTCCCTACTAGTCTAGACCTAGAAGCTTCTGAGTCTAGAGTTAAGAACAGTAGTTTAGACTGGGACATGACTTCAGGAGCCATCAGCATATAGATAGTAATCGAATCTGTGATAAATGTTTCCATCACCGTGTGTATAGAAACAACAGAAGACCTGGGAAAGAATCCTGGAAAACCTACGCTGATGAAACAGCCAGAAAAGGGAGACTGGCAAAGCCCACAGAGGTGACGTCATGAGAGCCAAGGAACATCGGAGAGAATAGGGGGTGTCAGTAAGTATTGAACAGGGCGGAGGAGGCAGGTGTGATACAGGTTTGAGAAGGTTGTTGGACACGTCGGTCAGAGCACCTGCACAGGAAGATTGGGATGGGAGCCAGAGCCGGGTGATTTGAGGGGTAAAGGTAATACTCAGTAAGGATAGTGGCTCATGCTTTCAAGAACTCTGTCTATGAGGCACAGGAGCGAGATGGGGAGGAGGAGGAAGAACCAAGTGGGGGCTTGTGATTTGGGGGAGGTGGGAACTGGGGTTTGAATTCTGATGGGAAGGAGCCAATATAGGAGAGGCACGGGGCTCAAACTATAAATCATAACATATTTTCCACTTACGCCCTTCAAAATTTGCTTGAGCACCTACTGTGTGGCAGACCCCGGGCTATGCTACGGTGGCCATTATCCAGGGGTTGTGGGGATGGGTGGTGAGGAGAGAGGTTGCATGTCAAGTTCAAGGATGTTGCAGCCTATTCCTAGAAATACATTCAAAATTTTGCTGACAAGCTGGCTCTGGTAGGTGCAATACCGCCTTCTCTTTCACCCGATGCGATTTGTCGCTCAGTCTTCCTAGGCGCCATTTCCACTAGTTGGCTTCTCAGACCTTGTTGGTTGGCTGTGGGAAGGGTGATGACTAGGCTGTGCGGAGGCAGCCCCCCAGCCCTCCTGAGGGGCAGCGCGTGGGCGCGAGTCCTTGCGAAGCTGGGGGCTGGAGGAGGTCCTTCCAGAGCCCCGTGGGCATCCCATGGTTCCGGGGGCCTGAGGCTGGCTTCCAGGCAAGGGGCCCTGTGCTTCATTTTCTCTCAAGGTTGACCTGCCCTGAGGGCTACAACAAACGGAAAAGACGTGGGTAAGAAAGGGAACGAGGCATTCTGAGCGTGTACTTCGGACTATCTGAAGTCAAGGTTTGCTTGTTTTGTTTTCTAACATGCCGTAGCCTGATGCCACCATCGTTTCTGCCTTTGGACCAGTAACAAATAACTCCTGGAGTGGCTCTGGTTTGAGAACCACGCTGTGGCCCATTTCCCCTAGTAACGATGACACTAGTCCTGAGTCCTCGCACAGGCCCCGCACTTAGGGGTGGCCAGCTGCTTTGCGTTTGCGGGGCTCAGAGCTCCGTTCGGATACCTCTTCTTCTAGGAGACTCTGGTCTCCCGGCTCTCGCTTGGCAGGATTGGGTGCCTGCCATCTTACAGCGGGCTTCCCCGGAAGCAGGTGCCCAGACCAGGGTCTGAGTGTCAAGGAGTTTTTGGGAAATAATCCCGGGAAGTGTTGGTAATGGAAGGAGTCAACAGAGGGAGAAAAGCCTGGGCAGTCACCATGTGGGCAACCGGCCTTGTCCCGCAGGGAAATTCTGAGAAACAGGCAGGATGCTCGCCCGCGAGTTCCCCAGCCAGGGCACAAGGCAGCTCTTTGTTACCACCACGCCGCTGTCATTTCTGGGTTGCGAGCTGCTTGGGAGGCACCGGCCCTTCCTCCTTCCCACCTGCCGGGCGCAGTGGGCTCCAGTGGGCGGAGGAGGGCAGGCATTGTGGGAAGAGCTGGACAAGGGCAGGGACACACCCCGTGGCCGTGGAGTCTGCAGCCTCTGCTTCGCTCTCCAGCCTCCTTGAGAGCCCCATCGTGCGTGATGCCGTGTCCCCGCGATCCCTGCCCATCACACTGTCTGTAATTGCCTACCTCCCGGACTGTGAGCCCCCTTAGGGCAGAGGCTGGACCCTTGAGCTCCGTATCTCACCGGAGGGTGTGGTCTGGGCTCCCAGGAGTGGAGGATGCCGTGACTCTGCCCCCTCACAACGCCCCCAGGGTGAGATTGCTCTTACCCTCCTTTCACAGATCAAGAGACCAAGGCTCAGAGGGGGCCGCGACCTGCTGTAGGTTATGGCAGACTCGGACCTCCCAATTCCAGATGCTTTTTCTTCTCATGCTGCCGACGACTCTCTTCTCCGTTCGAGGCTTGCTGCCCTGACTGCACGGCATGCAGAGCACACACACCTACCTCACCTTGACCCCCAGGCTGGAGAGGCTTCATACTTGTCTCCTTTTTTTTTTTTTTTTTTTTTGACCAGTGATACGGTGAGGTGATGAACAGGTGAGAGTAATTTTCTAGTAGCTATCTGCAGGTTGCAAACCCCCTGGGTCTATGCAGGTGACCCCCCCCCCCCCCCCCCCCGCCCCCAGCAGCTTTTCATATCTAACTTTGGTGTTTCCCGGTGATGGAACACAGAGCCCGGGCTTAAGTCTGAAGAGGGTCCATCTTTGGCTTAAGAATCTGCTGCTTTGAGCTGCCTATGATCAGGGCCAGTGCTGTCATTATCCTTCTCCACTCGTTTTCATGACATAATTATGGAAAAGTACAATGGGACTGTGTTTTTAAATTAAAACAACAACAACAACATCGTAACAGCAAAGCCTTTTCTTCAAATGAAATCCTACGGGGAGCCTCAGGATAGAGGCCAGTGAGGCCAGTGCCGCTGGTGATGGAGGGTTTCGGGGGAAGGAGACCACTGTCAGATAATCACTTAATCCTGCAGGCGGCCAGGTTGGAACAGCAAAGTTGTCGACCCTCTTGAAACTGAGCTGTCCGAGAAACACAGCGTGCGGGACCACCGCGGCATACCCTGAAATGTTTGCTTGTGGCCCCCCAAACGTCCAGTATGCGAAGCTGTCTACTTTTGCATGTGGACAGTGGTCACAGGGGCCAGTTTGTGATTCATGAAGGAAGGACCGGTCAGCAGTGGAAGGGATACGCAAGCAAGGCCACCTGCAGTAGGTTGCTGGAATGTGCTGATTTTAAATTCTTCTCTCCCTTCTCTAATGTTCCCATTTTAGTACCTGGGGCCCTGGGGCCGTGCCCAACACTGTCCCCCCCACAGCTTAATAACTTCAACTCTGAGGTCTGAGGTCAGCAGAGTCTTGATCTCTACTCCTCAGCCTGCTTTTACAGCTTCCTGACATCTCTATTTCCTTCTAGAAGGTGTGGCTGGGCCTTCACCTTACCTGCTCTGATGAAAGCTTGGGAGCCTTTCCCTAGGAAAGATGCCCACCCATACTTTGGGCATAATGCGGTATAATTTTGCAACATGCGTCTATCCCCCCAAACCATGGGTCTGGGAAAACAAAACAAAACTCTTGCCCTGAAAGTCTTTCCAGCCCCGACACCGAAGGTGTGGAGAGGCAAGTCAGACAGCCTTCCCTCATAAATCATAGAGTAGGGACAGGTGATACGGACACGCTGTACCCACGTGACTTCGCTCCAGCAGGGAACAAATGGCAGGTGCGGCTCACGCGCCCTCACGGGGAGCTGCCGACAAACCCGAGAAGGACTAGCAGACAGAAGTGGAGGCCAGACGGGGCTTTGCTGATCTGATAAGAGGATTAGGTTTCTCCTCCCTCCTCCACCCCTAATGCCCTCAGACTAAGCAGCTGCACCAGCTCACTCCTTCTCGGTTGGAAACAGTCTCTCCATCCAGGCAGTAGCCGCGAGCCAGCGCCCCCGGGGCCAGCAGCCTCTCCGCGAACATGCCGTGGTCTTGCCCCCCTGGGCCCGCGCCCTGATCTCTGCCAGGACGCCCCGCCTGTGGGTCACAGAGTCTGTTCAGTCTCAACCCCGAGCCGCCGTCCCTCTTTCCGGGTCCACTGCTCCCTCCCGCGCCCTCAGGCCCCACGCCCACCCCGCCCTCTGTGCTCGACACGCTGTCCCGCAGCTGTTGGTTCACAGTCATCTCCACCCGGAGAACGAGCTTCCTGAGGACAAAGACCAGCTTCCTGCACAGTGTCTGGCATGTCACGATTGCTCGTAAACGTTTATGGGACGCTACCTACCGACGGACGACACACGGCCAACCCACCGAAAGACAGCGACCGCTACAGGACTCACAGAGGGGACAAGACCCTCTGGAGAGGCACCGATTTCATGAAAACATCTTTCCTGAAAATGGAGACGAGTCACAAGGCTCTACGAGCGGCCTGCGGCGGTGGGAGCCGCCAGATGCGGAAGCAACCAAAGCAGGACACAGATGGCCTACCTGCGGGCCAGAGTGCCCGGGGCCTGGGACCTGAGCCCTGACGGCAGCTTCGCGGCAGAGTCCCCGCATGGCTTCCTGAAGCAGGAAGGTGCCCAGGGGGCCCCGTCTGCCTTCCCACACTCTCTCACAGGAGCGAGCGCCAGAAAGTTGAAAGTTTTGGTGCAGGGGTCTCGTTTTCCAAACGCATCTTGCAGACCTGCTATTTGTTAGGCTTTTGTTTTCTTTTAGCTCCACTTTACTGGAGTTCAGAGAGTCCAGGAGTTCCCGCAGATAAGGGGAAGGAGCCGTCAGGAGCCCAGTGCTCCTCCCGGGTCCCAACACCCCGGGGAGGAGGGGCCCTGAGGAACCCAGTTGGAAAACCGTGGCACTGAATTGCGGATCTTCCCCTAGGGATCCCAGACGCCAGTGACACCAGAGGCCAGATGGACAACATTAAAGGGTGACAGGGGCTCCTTCTGGCTGTGGCAAAATTGGGGGTGTTCTAATGGAGGGAGCCCCAGAAAAGAAGCTGTGTTTCTTCCGTGAAGCGACTGGCAGACCCAGCAATGCAGTCTCCATGTTCCCAGATTTTCCCAATGAAGCCAGAAATCCAGAATTCTCCATAGACCTACCTACTTCTTTTCTTAAAAAAAAAAAAAAAAAGTAAAAATAATAATGGCCTTTATTTCTCGGAGTGGTTTTAGGTGACAGAAAAATGGAGCAGAAGGTACAGGGAGTTCCCAGAGACTCCCTTGCCGTTGCCGCTGCCCCACAGTTTCCCCCTTTATTAATGCACGTGGTGAGCTCATTTGTTACAATGATGGGCCAATATTGACGCTTTGTTACTAATAGGAGTCCACAGTTCTGTGGACTCTGCTCGTTCTGTGGGTTTGGGCAAATGAATCACGACCTGTGTTTACCAGTACAGCATTCTCCAGAGCCCTGCCCCGGCCCTAAAACTCCTGTGTGCGCTGCCCGTCCCTCCTCACTACCCTCCAGCAACCCCTGGTCACCACGGATCTTCTCCTGCCTTTGTTCCTCTCCGGGGTGTCCTACAGTGGGAACCAAACCACACACTATGTAGCCTTTTCGGACTGGCTCCTTCCACTTAGCCTCACGCATCTAAGTTTCCTTCGTGTAACTCCCAGCGCTCAACTATTGAGACTGAATTGAAATCGTCACAAAATACTGCAAGGCAGCCAGCCCTTCACCCTATCTCATTCTCTTCCTTGGATGAGGAATATACCTGCCTCCGGCCTTTTATAGCCGGTTTTGGAGGCAAGTGGCGGAGGCGAGGGAGAGGATCATCTCAAATAAGAACTAAGCGCGAGCGAGAGGCAGGTGGCTCATGCAGGGTGCGTGGCTTGTGGTTTCCAGCTCACAGGGCTGGAGACAAACCCCTCCAGCTTCTGGGCGCTCACCTCACCCAGCATGTCGCCCTTCCCTCGCTCCGTCCTCTCCCCACCCCAACCTCCTCCTGCTTTGCTTCAGAGAAAAAGCCCTTGGAGGCCGGGTCGGTGTCGTCTCGGCTATACCCATGGCCAGAAGCAGCCAGCACGGCCATCCCGATAAGATTTGGCACCCCTGGCCAGTGATAACTGGCCGAAGCCAGTGATGACTGGATAATATTTCTTAGTGCGGGGCATATAGTTTATTTTTACGCTCCTGCAATGCTCATGTAAGAAGAACCGTGTTTGCATGTAAAGCCTGTGGAACAACTTAAGAACACGGGCTCAGAGTCAGACAGGCCCAGGGCCCAGATGACATCTGTGTTCCCAGCAGCTAGCTGTATGATCTTAGTTAAATTCATACCAGAAATGAACGCAATCATTCCTTCTCTGAGAGTTACTCCAAGGATTGAATGTTTATATGCGCCTTGCCCATAGGAAACATTCACTAGGAATCAATTCCTCCTCCTCACTGGGAGCTGGGGACCTGGGTTTCAACCCCAGTGTTGTTATCTAACTTTGTGACCAGGGGCTAGTCCTAAATCAGAGGCTGACAAGCCAACAGCGGCCTTGCTCCTGTTTATTTGTAAACTTTTTTTATTGCAAACCTTTTTTAAAAATTGAAAATCATTTTCTATACACTCGGCACCCATATCACAACTGTGCACCTTGACAAATTATTAAAAGCTGAATATGCTGTGTCCTCAGGGCCCAGATAAGAAATGGCATCCCAGAAGCCTCCTCACTGCACCTTCCAGTCCCTTCCCCTGCAGGGGGCCTTATATAAAGGGAATCGTGCAGTTCGGATTCGGGGGTCTGGCTCCTTTTGCCCAACACCGTGCTTGTGAGATTCACCTGTATCATTACGTGTGGTTCCAGGTTGTCCGTTCTCATTGCTGTAGTGCAGCAGTTGGCGTTCAAGGGCCGGCAAGCCAAATGCAACCTTCCATCTGTTTTCGTAAGTAAAGTTTTTGTTTAAAACCCAGCCGTGCCCGCTCATTTCCGTAGAAGTCCGTGGCTGAACCACGCCACCATGACAGAACTTGAGATGGAGACCACACGGTCTGTAAAGCTGAATATACTATCTGGCCCTTCACAGAAGAAGTTTTCTGAGCCCTTCTGTAGGGTATCCCGCTGTGTACTCGTTCATTTCACTGGTAAGAGGTTTTGTGGTTTCCGGGGCTCCTGGGTGGCTCGGTCGGTTGAGCATCTGACTCTCGATTTCGGCTCAGATCACGATGCCAAGGTCGTGAGTTTGAGCCCCGAGCCGTGTTCCGTGCTGAGCATTGAGCCAGCTTGAGGTTCTCTCTCTGTCTCTCTCTGTTTCCACCCATCCCCCCACCCGCCCTCTGCCCCACCCCCGCTTGCGCTCCATCCACATGCACGCGCGCTCTCTCTCTCTCTTTCTTTTTTTTTTTTTTTTTTTAATTTTTTTTTTCAACGTTTATTTATTTTTGGGACAGAGAGAGACAGAGCATGAATGGGGGAGGGGCAGAAAGAGAGGGAGACACAGAATCGGAAACAGGCTCCAGGCTCCGAGCCATCGGCCCAGAGCCTGACGCGGGGCTCGAACTCACGGACCGCGAGATGGCCGAAGTCGGACGCTTAACCGACTGCGCCACCCAGGCGCCCCACTCTCTCTCTCTCTTTCTAAAAAAGTTTTCTGGTTTCTAATTCGGGGTTATTAGGAATAATCCTCTGTGAACGTCTCATGTCCGTCTTTTGGTGAAACGTGTGCACGTGCGCTTCTGTTGAGTCCGTTCCTAGCAGTGAATTTGTTAGATCACAGGGTAGCTGTAAGAGTGACCTCAGTGAGAACGGCCAACCCGTTTTCCAAAGTGGTCGTACCGTTACCTCTGCCGGTGGCTGCGTCTGAGAGTTCCAGTTTCTCCCCATCTTCTCAACACTGGGTTTCCCCCGCCTTTGTCGTTTTGGCCGTTCTCTCCGCCCCTGTGTTGACGCGCCCCCCCTGTCAGGTACATCTCGGTCTGTGCTTGACATCTCCAGTGACACAGCACTCAGGGCGTCTAGGGCCACCTACTCCATCTTGGACACCTTTGCTCCCTGAAGAAGCTCTTCTCCATACCGTTCCCCGTCAGATGTTTCAAAGGCAGCAGTTTTGGCTCAGGTCATGACCCCACTATGTCTTGAGTTCGAGCCCCGCGTCGGGCTCTGTGCTGACTGTGCGGTGCCTGCTTGGGATTCTGTCTCCTTCTCTCTACCCCTTTTCACGCTGTCTCTGTCTCTCTCAAATAAATAAAAGTTTTTAGGGAAAAAAAAAGGATCTTTAAAGTCATTTTAACTCCAGTGTTCTGTGCTAAATGTAATCTTGGGAACGAACTCTTGCAGAGATGCCCACAGCGATTTCAGATCAGGGATCTGGACCCCAAAAGTTCCTGTTAACATGTATCTGCTCACAGTAGAGAACGGAGACATTTATTCATCCAATTCCTCCTTCTTCCAACTAGTAGTTCCTGAGTGCCAAGGATGTTCCAGGCGCTGCAGAAGGGAGTTCGGGATGGCAGGGCGGCCCCGGGTCTGTCCTGCTACAGACAGGTCAGGCAGGAAGCTGGAGGGGGGAGAGGACTGTGTGTCCAGGGGACCCTGCAGCGTCCACGGGAGGCTGTAACTGTCCCAAACGCACTAGAAAAAGACAAGAGTCGTGGGACATGTCAACGCTGACGAACATCACTCGTGGCTGGAGGAAGAGAGGAGCTGACCCTGTGTTCGGTCACCGGGAGACTGTGGCCAGGGCATCGCTCCCGCCGCAGCCAGGGGGCGGCAGGTTCATCCCTCAACATTCTCAGGACTCACCTTGGTTGCAGCAAATAATTCCCGGGCCACTAGTGCTTGTTCTGCTTTCTCTCTGACGTAAGTGTCACCAGCGTGTGAGGACCAAAGGGCAGGTCAGCAGGTCTGGATGGCGGGCATCCTCTAAAATTTCCACCGTGCAGAGACCAGCCTAATTTCACTGACCCAAACGCTGTCACAATGCGAAGGCAGGGAGGAGAAAATAAAGACGCCGATTACGTTTGTGAGATGTCACATTTCTCGGAGCCTCATAGAAACGCCGTTTCGAATATTTTAGGAGAAAACCTGGTATCGTGTGTTACTTTATTTGAGCCTCACGACAGGCCCATGCAGCGGTGATGCACCCCTCGCTTGGCAAGTGGGGAAACCAAGGCACAGAAAGTTTTAGGACTTGCCCGGGGGCTCCCGCTTGTGAGAGTGGGGCCAGGACCACAGACTCAGGCAGCCTACCCCTAGAGACACCCTCTCCATCACGACGCCACTGTAAGCCGAACGAAAGGGCTTGAGGTTTTCCGGAAAACCTACACTAGCAGGTTGAGAACCCAAGGCACGGCAGCTTGGCCGACTCTGGTGTTGGAATGGTGAGCTCTCTAATCTAACTCTCCTCCGATTTTACCCAGGGGCCCAGAAACGAGTGCCTCGGGGTCACCAAGCACACCGATGCCAATTATAATGTCAATAATAGCGATAGAAAAAAAAAATCACTCCAGAGGACAAGGAAGTTTCCTGAGAAGAAGCAGGATGCCGTCACCAGGAGAAGGGACCCACCAGGGAGCAAATGCAACTTGCCCGAGGTCACATAGCCAACGAATGGCAGGATCAAACCTGAACTCCAATCCACCTTACTTCGAAGGCCAGGGTGGAAGGGATATCATCACTTTATACCAAACCTTGACTGAGAGAGAGCCTTCTCTCCTTCTCACTCAGCCAAGCACGCAATTGGTCAGTGATTTAGAAAACAAGCAAATTCGGGGCGCCTGGGGGGCTCAGTCGGTCGAGCGTCCGACCTCAGCTCAGGTCATGATCTCGCAGTTCGTGGGTCAGAGCCCCGCGTCGGGCTCTGTGCTGACAGCTCAGAGCCTGGAGCCTGCTTGGGATTCTGTGTCTCCCTCTCTCTCTGCCCCTCCCCTGCTCATGCTCTGTCTCTCTCTGTCTCAAAAATAAATAAAAATTAAAAACAAATTTTTTTAAAAGAAAACAAGCAAATTCTTGGGGCATACTTAGTGCGTTTTTCTGGGTTCACGACGGTATGAACAATGGATTGCATCAACGGTCCCAATTCTTCTCTTTGTCCTGTGACTTTACCTTCTCTCCCCAAAGACCAGAGTATGTTGCCCTACCTGTTGATTCTGGGTTTGGCCTTATAATTTGCCTCCGTCGATGGGATGGAAGGATAGACTTGAAAAAGCACTTATGCTTCTACTTAGCCTTCTGGCTTCTGCCATCTGCCTGAGAGGGCGTTGCTTCGGCTAACCCACTGTCCCCGTAGGCAGGTGAAAGCCACAAGAAGCAGAGCGGACACGGCTAACGTCCCAGCCAGGCTCAGCCCAGAGCAGAGTCCCCATCCACCCCGTATATGCACGAGCAGAGCATCCTGCCCCTCAGAACCCTCCCACCCCCCTGCCCCTGCCCAGCGCGGGGCTATCACGGCAAATGGCTGTTTCTTGAAGCCACTGAGCGTTGGGCTGTTTGTGTGCAGCAAAGTCTAACTGGGTCAGGTGTTCTTTGGCATCTCTTGCAGAGCGTTGCACACACGTATTCGGTTCAATAAATCGGTGTCACCACCTTGACTGTTTTCGTTCGGTAAAAATAAGTCATCTGCTCCCCAGTTTGCGACCCGATCCACCCAAACTGTCCGACATACATTTCAATTTTGTGCAAACAGGCTTTGCAACATGGCAAACTTTCTCTTTTCTGTTTCTCAGTTTTCATATGCCCTACATTCTGGTTAAGCCCATGTCCTGATTTTGCTGTGATAGAAAGACTGCTTGCGGTCAGTCCATCTCCTGCATTTGTGTTTGCAATTGTCTGTAAATTGTAGATCATCATTCCTTACAAAGGTATTAGCTGCAGTGGAGCTCTTAGATGGAACAGACAGGTTTTCTTTCCTTATAATACAGTTCTCCTAAGAAAAGTGTTTAAGGATTGTCTTAAACTTTTAATTTTTTTTAAATGTTTTTATTTATTTTTGAGACAGAGAGAGACAGAGCATGAGCAGGGGAGGGGCAGAGAGAGAGGGAGGCACAGAATCCGAAGCAGGCTCCAGGCTCCGAGCTGTCGGCACAGAGCCCGATGCGGGGCTCAAACTCACAGACTGTGATCATGACCCGAGTTGAAGTCGGACGCTTAACTGACTGAGCCACCCAGGCGCCCCTGTCTTAAACTTTTAAGTAGGACTATTGGTGTATAAAAATTCATGGATTCTACGATTTCAAAATGGAAAATAAAAGTCATGTATTTTATTTTACCTCCCATTTAATAAAATCCAAAATAAGTAACTGGAAAAATGGAATTAACTTTTAAGAATCACAAATTCAGTAAGAGAGAAGTATGTGATATGTATAATTTACTTAAAAATATTTCAGTAGAGGCGCACCTGGGTGGCTCAGTCAGTTAAGCGTCCAACTTCGGCTCAAATCATGATCCCACAGTTTGTAGGTTCGAGCCCCGGGCTCCGTGCTGACAGCTCGGAGCCTGGAGCCTGCTTCAGATTCTGTGTCTTCTTCTCTTTCTGCCCCTCCCCCGCTCTCTCTCTCACACACACACACTCTGTCTCTCTCTCTCTCTCTCAAAAATACATTAAACATAAACATTAAAAAAAAAAAAAAAGCCAAACTGGTTTAGGCTTGGCCTTAGGAGAAATATTTTGTAATTAAAAAAACATGTTAATACTGTAATACCAAATTTAATAGAATTGCGCCCCTGGACACAGATGGGGCACACTTCAGGCACTCGGGGTCTGTTACTCATCGCTGTACACGGTACAGCGTGTCTGCTTAGTACCGGGAGACAGGAGCACCGAAAAAGAGTCCCGACCGCATGGCCCACAGTTAGAGCTAAAATGACAATGTGTTTTTGATTCATGCTATTTATCATCATGAAGTAGATCAGGGGTCAGGAGCCAAATCCCCCTGCTGCCTGTTTTTGTCAACAGAATTTTACCAAAACATGGTCCTGCTCACTCCTTCACGTGCTGCCTGTGTCCGTTCTCACAAACTGCAGAGCAGAGTGGCCGTGGCAAACACCCCGTGGCCTGCAGAGCCCCAAATCGTAACTATCTGGCCCCTTGCAGAAACGTTGCTGACCCCTGACACAGACAGCTTCAGTTTCTGGTCATGCTACTTTCTCAAAAAACTCCCATTCACTTTGAAGTCATGGGACTGGCTTGCCTTGTGTTTTTTTATCAGTTCTAAAACGAGTGGCACTTTTAGGAGCATTCTGGGAGCTCCTGGGTGGCTCAGTTGATTAAGCGTCTGACTCTTGATTTTGGCTCAGGTCATTATCTCACGGTTCGTGGGATCGAGCCCCATGTTGGGCTCTGCACTGACAGTGTGGAGCCTGCTTGGGATTCTATCTCTCTCTCTCTCTCTCTCTCTCTCTCTCTCTCTCTCGATATAAATAAACTTAAAAAAAGGCATATTTTGTTGGCGTTATTTTTTCATTTGATGTTAAACCTCAGAGTTTATAGAAAACCCAAAGGAAGACACATCACCGAGAAGAGGGGAGGAGGGGTCTTGTGGTGATCAAAAGAAGAGGAAGCAGTGGGAGAAGACAGGGAATGAAGTAGCAACAAGGCCGTGTCCTCTGCCTCGGAAAAAAAACCTGCCCAGTTGCCTTTTCTGCCCTTTTCTGCTGCTTAAACACACCAGCTTTGTTCTGACCTCAGGACCTTTGCACGGACTTTTCCCTCAGGAACCAGGATGGTTCCTACTCCTCACTCAGGTTTCAGGTCAACTGTCACCTCCTTGGGAAGACGTTCCTGACTGTCCTCTCCCTACTCCCAAACCACACACACACACATGCACACACACACTCACGCACATGCGAACACACACACACCCTAGAAAACATCACCCCTTGTTTTATTTTCTTTACATCACTCCTTAATTGAAATGATCTCCACTCCAAACACCAGGAGAGAAGGACACATGTGTGTCTCACTCATCATGTGCCCTTACGCACATCCCGGGTCCCAAAGGGAAAGGATGTGGAGTGAATTAATGGGCAATTAGCAGTCACATGACAATTACTAAGTCCTAGGTCTCTGCTCCTGTCCCCACCTGCTGAGGCTCACAGTGCAGAGAATCAAGGCAAAGGCTGAGGGGACAGCTATTCACAGCCTAATCATTTTCTTTACCTCCTATCAATTTGGGGAATGTCCGCTCTTGGCCGGGCACTAGAGCCTGTGCCCTCAGGAAACTTACGGTTCAGGGGGAGAAAGTCACTAAACCCGTAAGAACTGCATGTGCCAAGGGGCCGTCCAGCGTGCCCAGGAAACACTCGGGAAGGACACCTCGCCTCCCCTGCCCACGTGGGGAGCCGCCTCTGAGAGGGGGACTTCCAACCAGAGGCCTGAAGGGTGGGAAAAATGTAAGCGGCAGTGCAGGGACAGGTAGGGGACGGTCCTCCCCAGCAGGGGAGCGCGGTGATACCTGAGGAACTTCAGAAAGGCCTTGGCCACAGCGTTTGAGGCCAGTGCTAGTGGGGAGTGGGCGAGTCCTGTCCCCCAGGCTCTCCGGAGGGCCCTGGAGGGTGCAGCCTTCGGCCAGCCAAGGGGGGCGTGGGGTGACACCCTGTGAGCCCCTGC
Organism: Puma concolor; assembly: GCF_028749965.1. NCBI lineage: Eukaryota > Metazoa > Chordata > Mammalia > Carnivora > Felidae > Puma > Puma concolor. Next base: position 7,799,957 of record NC_141684.1, read on the forward strand.
GGATCTGGCTCTGCTCCGACCCCTCCACGTGGGGCGGTCGCAGCAGGGGAAGGAAGGCAGCGCCTGCCCTTGGCAGAGACAGCTCTCGTTCCGGTTTGCAGATATCTCCTGGGAACACACAGGTCGGGACGGAGGAGGTTCCTGGGCCGCGGGTCCCACCCGGCAAACACCAGGAAGGTCCCGGACCTATCGGGACTAGCTGTTCAACCTGTCCCTTGGAGCCCTGCACACCGGAGGCCACGGTGGTTCTTAAAAATTTTTTTTTTTTTCAACGTTTATTTATTTTTGCGACAGAGAGAGACAGAGCATGAACGGGGGAGGGGCAGAGAGAGAGGGAGAGGGAGACACAGAATCGGAAACAGGCTCCAGGCTCTGAGCCATCAGCCCAGAGCCTGACGCGGGGCTCGAACTCGCGGACGGCAAGATCGTGACCTGGCTGAAGTCGGACGCTTAACCGACTGCGCCACCCAGGCGCCCCATACAGTGGTTCTTAAAAGAATGAAATACTTCTTGGGGCGCCTGGGTGGCTCAGTTGGTCAAGCATCCGACTTCAGCTCAGGTCACGATCGCACCGTCTGTGAGTTCGAGCCCTTCTTTGGGGCTCTCCGGGGGTGGTGTGGACAGAGCCTGCTTAAGATCCTTTCTCTCCGTCTCTCTCTGCCCAACTCTCTCTCTCTCTCTCAAAAATAAATAAACTTAAAAAAAAGTATGAAATATTTCCATTCTTAGTGGCTTGGGAGATAACAGTCCCCTGAGCCCCTGTGCCGAGTCCCCACATCTGTCGGCCCAGCTTGCCTGCCCAGCATCCCCCAGGACCTGATCCCTTGAACCCCAGGACTAAAGGGGTGACCTTGGCACAGCAGGGGCATTCTCTCAGATTGGCCAGTGCCCATGCTGTAGGTATCGACAAATGGTTTTGTTGTCCCGCCTTCTGCGACGGCTTGGTGAGGCCTGGAGCTCGCTGCCCCTCCCCTGCCTGTCAAGATGCGTGCCTACCAATTTGTTGAGCCGCTGCTGTGTCTCCTAGTGGGCCGGGTATGGGGGGCAGGGTGATAGTCAAAGATGGCGAGCAGGGTACAGCCCAGAGGGTTCTTCACTGTCCTCCCTCTGGAGCGCCCACCAGGATGTGGCCTGAGCCTAGCGATGGAAACTGAGAGTCTCCACCTAGTGAAGTCCAGCAAATGTTAGCCCCTGACTCCTCGGAATGGAAGTGAACAAAGCCAGGTTATAAATGAGTTTGGGAGCAACCCCGTGGTTCCTCTTCCTGGGAGGCTCGAGGCAGCACATTGAAAAGGGCAACCAGCCGCCTCTTTTAGGTCGCACTTTGGTTTTTACCAATTGGTGATATTTGGGGTGCTCACGGCCACTGTTCTTTCAGGCTTACTGGTTTTCTCTCCGCATCTCTCTCTAACCAGTCGCTGCAGGAACTCTACGAACGTGCTCCGAGGAGGAGGTTTGCTTGTGCACCTGCTATTACACGGGGAAATACGCATTTGTTGACCTCCTCCTTGTGTGTGGGGTTGCGGGGGGGTGATCATCCCAAAGCCCCCTGGGACCCATGGCCCTCCCGGTACAGTGAAGGCACAGTCAAGGGGAGACTTCAGGTTGGGTTCAGCCGAGGGGACACCCCCGCAGATCGGGAGGGGGCGAGGAGAGGAAGATCTGGGCATTTATTCTGTCTCCTCTGTTTTGTTGTAGAGGGTTGGCGATGTCGCCACCTGTGGCCACGCAGTCAGGATGTGGACTTTCCGGAGGTGCTCTCTCCTGGCCGTTCCATTGCTACTTCGTCCCCTGTGCCTGCAGGCTCGAGGGAGGGGGGCCTGAGGCGCTTTGCGGTCTCTCTCCTACCCCCTTAAGCCCTGCCCACACCTTTGTAAAGAGTCCCTTTATTAGATTTTCCTTAAATTTCCCGTTTTGAGGGTGCTACCCAGTCCTGCTGGGGGCCTGACTGCTAAGGAGCTGAGCTGTAGAGGGGGGGACAGGTGTGGGGGGACAGGTGCTCCGAAGGGCTACGGGGCGTGTCTGTGATGACACCTGCACAGCACCATTTAGCTCGGTCAGAACCGCTGTCACTCCAGGAGCTAATGAGCAGTGTCCATGCCCGGCTTCCCCAGGGTGGCAGCCGAGTCCGCAAGGGCCACCTTGAGAAAGTGCCACAGAGCGGGCAGCGGAAGCAACAGGAACTCATTTGTTCTCAGCTCTGGAGGTAGAAGCAAGATCAAGCTGTTGGCACGGTTGGTTTCATTCTGGGGCTGCTCTCTCCTCCCTGGCTAGTAGGTGGCATCTTCTCCTCCTACGTCTTCACCTTGTCTCCCCTCTGCATGTGTCTGTGTCTCAGTCTCCTCTTTTTTTTTTAGTTAAAAAATTTTTTTTATTTATTTTTGAGACAGAGAGAGACAGAGCACGAGCAGGGGAGGGGCAGAGAGAGGGGAGACACAGAATCCGAAGCAGGCTCCAGGCTCCGAGCTGTCAGCACAGAGCCCGACGTGGGGCTCGAACTCATGGACTGTGATCGTGACCTGAGCTGAAGTCAGACGCCCACCCAACCGACTGAGCCACCCAGGCGCCCCTGTCTTAGTCTCCTTTTAAAGAGACCCACCACTGGGGCGCCTGGGTGGCCCAGTCGGTTAAGCGTCCGACTTCAGCTCGGGTCATGATCTCCTGGTTTGTGAGTTCAACCCCCCTGTGGGGCTCTGTGCTGACAACTCCGAGCCTGGAGCCTGCTTCGGATTCTGTGTCTCCCTCTCTCTCTCTCTCTCTCTCTGCCCCTCCCCTGCTCGTGCTCTGTCTCTGTCTCAAAAATAAACTTAAAAAAAAAGACACCAGCCCTCTTGAATTAGGGCCCACCCCTATGACATCATTTTACCTTAATTGCCTCTTAAAAGACTAGTCTCCAAATACAGTCACATTCTGAGGTACCTGGGGGTTAGGGATTCCACATATGAATTTCGGGGGGACACAATTCAGCCCATGAGAGGCTGTAAGCCCCTTCAGGTCAGGGACGGCGTCCTTGAAGCTCCGTGTGCCCAGGTGCCCAATTCCTGCTTATCTTTTGCTGAGTCATCTAAAGCCAGTCCCTTCCCCTGGAGATCCCTCCTCTGCAGGGTGGGGGACGGCTCTCAGCCTGTATCAGTCCTCTAGAGGGGATGAAGTGACATCCTGCCCTTCTCCTGTTTGCCTTTGGGGACGGCCATGCTCCATCTCAGGATCCGGCAGCTGCCGGTCCCAGGGGCCTGGCCAGGTGACAGCTTGTGCGTGGGTCACCTTTCACCTTTGCTTGGAGCTATGGAGGGACGACCCAAAACAGCCACCTGGTGACAGTGGTCCGGGAGAGTTAGCTCTGAGTGGAACAGGGCGACCCCCATTTCCCTCTGTTCTCGTCTCATCACGACCACACGATCGTGTGTCTAGCCTGCTGTTTCCTGCCCTTCCGCCTTTTGCCCAGGCTGTTCCTTCTGCCTGAAGCAGTCTTCCGGCTGAACACCCCAACTCCCCTTGAGTCATGCCTTCTCGTGGTCTTCTGTGACGCCTCACGCTGGGTTGCGTCCTCCTGGCTGTTAGTCCCAAGCTCTTCTCTCTTCCGCACGCTGCACGTACCATGCTCCCCTCCTTGTGCACCATTCCCTCTTCCAGGTTATGAAATTCTAGAGGAATGACGCTGTGACGTCTTCGTGTGCCCTTAGAGAACACTTTTGGCCACTGGTGAGCACCCCATAAATGCTTTAGGAGTGAACGAAGGAACAGACCATTTTTTCATAACGAATTCCTCCCAAGTGTTACTCAGCAACCATCCTGACAGCCCTTTCACTTCATTACGATAAATGGTCGGTTCGCTACCGACTGGTTTAGCCATGTGGGCTCAGATCATCCTCTGACGGGGGGATGATGGGCGGGGAGGGGCAGGGCAGGTGGACAGAGGTGAGTCAGGTGCGCTGGCCTGTGCGAGTGCCCTGTTCCACAGGGAAGACAGGTGCCTTAGCAGGTATGGCACAACACGTAAGAATCATGGCAAAGGGCTGTGAGAGTCGCTAACTCTGCCTGTGGAGTAAGGAAGGCTTCAGAGAGCAGGGGATATTTGGTCAGGGTTTTGAAGGATGTAAAGGAGTCCAGCGGGTGGAGAAATGTGCGGAAGTTTCCCACATAAATTTCTAGACATTTACAAAGGCCTGAGAGAGTTCTAAAGAGGCCTGGCTTCCTTAAGAAATGGTGAGTTGGCGGGAGGGTGGGGGTGGTGGCGCCTGGGTGGCTCAGTCGGTTAAGTGTCCAACTTCGGCTCAGGTCGGAATCTCACGGTTCATGAGATCGAGCCCCGAGTCAGGCCCTGTGTTGACAGTTCGGAGCCTGCTTGGGGTTCTCTCTCTCCCGCTCTCTGACCCTACTCGGCTTGCCCTCTCTCTCTCTCTCTCTCTCTCTCTCGAAATAAATAAATGAAACGAAAAGCACAGTGGTGACTGGTTAGGTGAGGTGAAGCTGGTCCTGTGTGACATGAAGTGGTCGCTTGTACTGAAACGACAGGTGCACTGGGGGGACCTCCACCCCTCCCTCTGGGGCCTCCCGTTCCACCAGCACGTGAGCTGTGAGCCTGTGAGCAACCAGCCTGGGTTTGCGGCTGAAAAGGTGCACGTGAGAAATGGAGAGAACTGTATTAGAGCGGGGAGTCTCCTGTCTCCTCCTCTCCCTCCAGCGTCCAGTGAGGCAAGGCAGAAGGCTGGCGGCCCCAGTACTGGCACTTGAACTTGGGCTCAGCGTTCGCAGAAAAGCAGCCAGCCGCTTCCAGTGGGGCCTTGGCTCTCCGCAGCCCGCCCCGCGGATGCTGTGCGAAACCGTGGGGCCTAGGCGAGAGCCCCGGGGTCGGTCAGGCCTGCAGAGTCAGTGGAATGTGGCCTCTCACAGCGAAGCTCTGGGCGGGGCGGCTCCGGCCGTGACCTTTCACTAATTAGGTTTCCTCTCCCACTGCCGCTCGCGCCACACTGCGGGCTAAACACATAGCCCACTGCTTCTCGTCCCTCCCGGCCTGCTCTGTCCACTCCGCGGGGACTCAGATGAACGACGGCTTCTCCCCGTCCGACGCTGCTGGGCACTTGTTCCCTGGAGAGTCCTTTGGAAGCTAAAGAGGGGGCGCCTGGGGGGCTCAGTCGGTTAAGCGTCCGGCTTCGGCTCGGGTCATGATCTTGCGGTTTGTGAGTTCGAGCCCCGGGTCGGGTTCTGTGCTGATGGCTCGAAGCCTGGAACGTGCTTCGGATTCTGTGTCTCCCTCTCTCTGGGCCCCTCCCCCACTTGCGCTCTCTGTTTCTCAAAGATGAATAAACATTAAAAAAATTAAAAAAAAAAAGAAGCCGCCGAAGGGGATGATGGAGAGGCCATGCAGAAAGGCCTGGGATACTTGCAAGGCCCTGTTTCCAATCCTGAGACGACACTGTGAAAGTCCTATAACGCTTTGTTCACTGTTGTCTCCCTGCGCCCTATGAGGGTGGTGAAGGCTGCGTGAGACATAAACCTCAGAGGGCTTAGGAAATTCTAGAAGATCGGGCCCACGTTGTCACCAGCATTTACTTGGTTTCATTCCCACCATTCTGGCAGCAGCTAGAAGCTTTACGTCCACAGCGCGTCCCCCTGGTGATCATATTTTCTGGGGCTCGTGAAAGTTGATCACGAGAAGGCTCACTAAAGGGGACTGGGGGGGGGGGCAGGGAAGGGGGAGCCACACAGGTCAACGTCGGTTACAAAGGAGTGTCAGTTACAGGGAAAGATGCGCATGGTCTCCCACGGGAGATAGGCCACGGCTTCAACGCAGCCCTGAGAGACCCTCACGAGCCCTGAACCCCTGCCTTCCTCCCGTGGACCTTCCTTCAGAAAGACCCCTCCCAACTTCATCCTTCTTCTCCGAAAAATAACATTCCTCTCCTCCATTTGTGCGACTTGCCTGTGGTCTGGCCGGAGCTTGCTCATCCCGAATTACAATTCTCTGCTATTCCTGAACAAACCCATTTTCGCTGGTAAAAAAGGCCATCTTACTTGTAAGGTTAACAGCCTCAAAGGGCGCGTGTGGTCTGAGAGGTGCACGGACCACCGGGACGAAGGCCTGCACGGAATATTTGACTCTGGGATGCTTGGGGGAACACCCGCTTCCTTCCACCTCCAGGGGCCCCTGCGTGATCCCCTCTGCGGTCAGACCCTCCCTGGCTCGTCCTTCTTGGTGCCGTTTGCTCCTGCTGCTGCTTCTGGAGCTGCCTCCTGGCCTGTCTGCTCTGATCCAGATTCCAGTCACCCTGAAAGCCTTTGCCAGGTTCCTTCTTTCTTCGTCAATAAGCCCCCCTTGGTTGGAAGACAGCCCGGAGCCCAGCCAGAGGCCTATCTCTCTCATTCCCCTTCTGCTTCTGAGAAGCAAGCTCTGCGCCCCACCTCAGGCAAAGGTGGGTGATGTCCCACGTCTGTAATCTATTGCTGTCCGGCAAAACCTCCAATTTCTCACAATTTCGTGGGCTGACTAGGCCCAGCCAGTGGTTCTTCTGTGCCACGTGCAGTAGCCAACTTCCCTCACGTGGCTGCATTGGCTGGGGTGCAGCTGGGACTTGAATGTCCAGCAGAGTCTCTTGTCCTCTGGCTTTTCTCGCCACGTGACCTCCGTGTCTGGTATTCTAGCATGAGCTTCCTTGCAGCCTGGTGGCCGGCATCCAGGGAGACCCGGTGGGCAAGTGCCGATCAGGCCTTCGCTAGTGTCCCATGGGTCAAAGCAAGTCACAAGGCCAATCCCAAAGTCAGTGTGGGAGGGGGTCACACGAGCATGTGATTGCAGGGAGGCATGGTTCATTGGGGGGCCACTGTTGGAGGACTTCCCACAGACACTTGACAAGTGTCCTTTCTGTTGGGCCTTTACAAGAACAGTGAAAACAGTGCATACCTGTGTGGCTCCAGGGTCTGGTGGCTTAGCCTCAGTGGTTCCTTTCTACACTTTCCTCCCCACAAGACCTTGCACAAAGGGCCAGCCCCTCTACAAAGACGTTCTGCACGTTTGCAGCTGGAAGCGATGGCTGTGTACCGGAACCTCCTCCGGGGCTTTTTCAGGCCTCAGTTATGAGGAGTTTCAAAACAGTATCAGGATCTTTCGTCGTCGTTGCTGACGTGGGCCCGAGAAGCCGTCTAGTTAATCCCTGGTCCCCCAGCATCGCCATGTAACAGGCGAGGGAGCTGAAATCCACAGACCTTAAGTGACACAGTGCGTTGGTGGCAACGCCTGGATCACCACCCCAGCCCCTGATGCTCTGTCCAGTGCGTTCCTCTGTATGCCCGGTGCCTGGTGTTGCTTTTTCTTTTGTCCCAGATGGACCGAAGCTACTTGGCCCAGCACAGCCACCACGGTGCTCACGGCACTTCCAGACCTTTGCCTCATTTGCCTCTCACAATTTTCCGATGTGGGATCAACACCTCTGCTGCCCAGAGAAGGACAGCACGGCGCAAATGTGTCCCAAGTCCTACAGCTCCTGTCTGACACAGCTAGGACCGGAACTCAGAGCTGGGCCTCCAAATCTCCTCCCTCTCCTTTCTTCCCTAAAAAAGCATTCTGTTCACATGGACGGACATGCAAACTGTTTCAGAGGAATGTTCAGTGGAAACTAAGTCTCCCAGTGAGCCCAGATCCCTAGTTACAGACATCCTCACGACGCTGTCCGCTGCATCCGGTTTCTTTTCTGTATTTGCAGAGATTCTCTATGCATGTGTAATCGTGTTCATGCAGATCTTATCAAAACTGTTCACAAATGGTAGCCTGGTCCACACACCGTCCTGCAGGCTGATTTTCACTCAGTGGTGTATCTTGGAGGGCACCCCTTACCCATCTCTCTCTCTCTCTCTTCTTTCATTCTTTGAAACAGTGTTTCCATGTTGGGTAAGCCAGCTCTGTAGTCAAGGACGCGCAGATGCCTGTGCTTCTTCATAATCTCTTTTTTCTCTCTTCTAAACATCTACAACAGTGCTGCTCACACCACAGCCACAAAAGAAGTGTTTAATTATGCATTGTTCCTTTTCTTCACCTCCTGGGGCCACCCCCAGTGTGCACCCCTCCCCCCAGTCCCTTCCCTTCACTCCACAACTGTTTATTGGGCCCCTGTGATGAGCCTGGCACTCTGTTAGCCTCTGGCAGTGCTCCTGCTTTTCCTTCTTGTTGCTGGGATCCAAGGCCACACATACCCCCTTCTTTTACATGGCCCAGTTACTGCTGCTTGTGGATGGCTGGAAGAATGTTTATTATACTTATACAGCCTTTGACTTTTTTGTAAACTATTCAAGCACAACTGATAAAAACTTAAAACCTTACAAATCATATCTCCTTAAACATGCATACATTTAGCCAAATTACCATTTCAGTATAACTTCTAATATAACTTCTAATATATGTCTCATGTAACTTTCTTGAATGCTTTGAACACAAAAGTTTTTACTGTACCCTTGGCCTATTTGTAAAAATCATAATGATTGATTTGACTGATTTTTTTTTTTTTTTGTTATTGCTATCAAACTTATTTTTGTACTTTTCCAGGATTGCGATATCAGACCCAAAAGAGAGAGATTATCTCTTTCCCAGGTGCATTGAAATCACAGCTTTGGGGTCCCTGACTGTTGGGATTTTTAATTGGAACACAGAATCCTTCAAGGTGACTCAAAGGGGAGCAGGTGTTTGCTGGTTGGGGTGCCCTCTCTCAGATCAGGTTCAACTGTCATGTCAGCAGGACTTACCAGCCAGTTCTTGTACAGTAGATCTTCATGTACGGAAAATCTCAGATCCATCATGTTCTGCCTCAGTTTACAGCTAACTTCATTACGCATCCATAGCATTTCGCTGTACTTGGTAGGGCCACATGGCAGTGGAATCTGTTAGCCGTTCTCCTAGGACATTTGCCTAATCCATTAACGTGCGACACCAATCACTGACTCGCTGGCCTTGACCAAGCCCTTCCTGGTTTGGGTACAGTTTTGACTCTTTCTGGAAATTTTTAACACACTCGTAGTAAACTTACCTACTTATACAGATGTATCACTTCATAAACAGATGTGGAGAACTTCAAGTAAGAACAGAACCCCATATATGCCAAATGCACCCACTTATGAAACTGTTCTATTTTTACCTTTTCTTGAATTATAATACACTTTGTAATTACACCTGACTTTTCCTTTTTTATCATTACAGTCTCACGCCTTTCATAGGCTCAACTTGTTCTCGTAGGTCAACCACCATAGACCTGGCTCCTTTTTGTGACGTGCAGGGAAGAGGGACCACCTCGTTCTCTGAGCTGACCGCTGCCTTTCAGCAAGAGCCCAGCACACTTTTTGTGGCATCCTGGTTTTCTGGCGATAGCATGGTGTTTCAGGACATTCCAATTTTCCCTGCTCCCAAACGCAGACTCAGCTTCTTTGAGGGAGCCCTGGCTACTGCTAATGAAAAATACTATTGAGATCAATATTTAGGGGCTGCGGGTACAGGCTGACTGGTGAGGGGGCAGCACCCGATGGCCACAGAAAAGACAGAACTCAGAAAACATGTTCCTAAGGTCATAATTTTGTTCACACTGAGACTGCTCATATCGTTCTAAATATTACTACCCCCTTTTCTTATATACAATTTTAAATGGATTTTTCTCTACGGCGTGCCTATTTAGATTTTTAATACGTCACTCAGACTGTGATTATCCCCAGCTCTGATTTTATCGTTGCTGTGTGCCTCAAGGCCCATTATTTGGAGGTCACCTGTATGTATCCTTTATCTAAACCTGCTTTCAAGAAGTGTCTCATAAAATTATGTATATATTCTCTTTTCATGTAAATGGATATTTGTCATGTAGATATGAGATATAATTATAAAATTATTGACACAAATATATTCAATTACAGAGATTACTTATTATGTAACTAAAAGCCATTTCATGTTCGCTGATAAACTTCTTGACACAAATTCTTTCACGTGCCAGCCTCGAGGGGCTGATTGCCACCAAAGGGCCAGCTGGGAAGCTAATCGCCTCTGGGAACCATTGTGGAAGTAGGGTGCCATTAATTATATAATTTTGAGCAATTTATACTTAATTCTACTAGTGTTTCTTCAATAATTGAAGCCATTTTGAGATATTACTGGCAAATGAGAAGAATAAAGATGTTTGCTCGTTGAAAATGTGCAAATCCAGCAGAGTGATGGCTGAGCTGGGATGGACTGATTTCTCCACTTGCAAATCTGGTCCCATAGAAAGGGGAGTCTTTGTTGTTTCCATATGCTTGTGGCCAGGCCAGTTTTCAGTAATGATACATGTTCAGTGAATTTTCTTTGGATAGAGACGGAAGAAAATGCTATGAGAATAATAGAGAAAATCGTAGCTGTCCAAATAATGAACTCGGGACCGTCACCCGTAACTCACAACTTCTTCTTCTTCTTCTTTTTTTTTTTTTTATTTTGACATTGTTAATATTCTGAGGCAACTTGGTTTTCAGATAAATTCTAAATTGCTTCATTTCCAAAATTCATTTTGGTCACAACATCCAGGAACAATCCATCTTCTAATCAATAACTGACATTTAAATGCACCTGCAAGAAAGCAACCCAGCGCGAAACCAATATTGTCAGCAACCAGAACAACCCTAGTTTCCTGACAGACATTGATTCACAGCAAAATAGCGATTATTGTAAATATTTATAGTTCTAAAAGGAAAAGCTCATCAATGCAGCGTGTTGAGATTCCAAATGAAATCGGTGATGGGCTCCACCTAGCCATTTATTTGTGAGGTAGGATGCGATGGGTGTGTTGCAGCAACCTTGGAAGAGCAGTAACCTTCCAAGAGTCTTGGAAGTGGCTCTTTGGGGGCACGGTGGGTAGTTCGGGCACGCCTCTGGTGGTGACGTGGTAGAATGGGAAGAACACCCGGTGGGGAGAGACTAGTTCCACACCTGGGTCTTCAATGGCTTGCTGTGTGATCTCAAAAAGCCACATAACCTCTCTGAGCGTTGCTTTCCTCATCTAGAAAAGAACAATAATCATGTCTGTCCAATTTAACATCCCTGGTTGTTATAATGATGAAAGAAAAGGGTGGGGGAAGGAGATATCTCTGAACATATATTTAATGGACTGGGCAAATGAATGTGGGGTCTCATAAGGACTCTTTATCTCTCAAGAACAGGGTTAAGGAGCAAGACACATGGCTCCGGAGAAATTTGATGCGTCACCCTAAAGCTCAAGGTCCCTGGGAGTTTTACTACTGAAACGCAGGTGACCCTGGGAACGAATGTGTTGCTCATTCAATACTACTGTGCAGTAGGAGCTGGGAAACCAGCATGAGAGAGAGAGAGAGAGAGAGAGAGAGAGGGAGAGAGAGAGCGCTCCGAGTGGCCTCTGTCCACCTGGTGTAGCTCAGGGACAGATGAATAACTGTCAGGGTCGTTTCTAGTTTGGAGCCGAAGGGGCGACCTAGGCGAGATGGAGGTTAAGTTCGTGTCAGGCAGTGACATTGCTATGTAGAAAACAGGGACTTAGGATGGTTACTTTGGACGGGGTGGTCGGGGAGGGCCCCCGTGGAGATGTCACCGGAGCACTGATCCGAGGCAAGCGGCAGAGCGGGTCCCCTCCGCATCAGAAACCGAAAACAAGGTCATCACATCTCAAGCAGACTGGCTGCTTGCAGAAGGAAGGCTGCGCGCCAGACTCGGGAACGGGAGCGAGGCGTGCTCACACGCAACTGAGACTTTGTGCGGGACACTCAGGTCGGAGGGCAGTCGCTTTCCCGAGGTGGCTCCAGGCTGCTGAATTCTGGCTGCACCACCCGGACTAAATGGAGCCGGGTACCCCCAGCGGAGAGCATCCAGCTCTGCTACGGGGACGCTGCAAGCAACCCTGGAGAGGGAGGCAGGCTGTAACCTCCCCGACTGACAATTTAGTAAACTCACACCCAGGGAAGTTAAGCCGCTGTCCCAGGTTAGTTAGTAAAGGGCAGAACGGGGACAGGAACCCAGAACTCTCCTTGCACGTCTAGCCCGGTGGCTCCACGTCAGGTGAGTCCAAGGATGCACAAGCAGGTAGATCTGCTGGCTCCGGGCACAAATGGGAAGACTCCCAATCCTGCGATCCGTACTCCAGGCCTCTCGTTAGCTCCTTCCCAGGAATGGCTCAAAAAGCGGAGCGGTGGAATCCCCGGAGCGGGGTGCCAAGCGCGGCCGCCGGCCCGGAGCATGCGCACTGGCCCGGCCCAGCCTAGACGCGCTCCGCGCTGGGGGAGGGTCACCCGAGGCTGACGTCCGCTACGCCGGCGTCAGCGCCCCGTGAAGAGGAGGGCGAAGACTCCATCCGCCATGTTGGATGCCGCAGATTCGCCATAACCTCGCCGGCTCTTTTCTTAAAAAAATAAAAATAAAAAGCGAAGCATCAGCGGGGCGCCCCGCCTTCTCGGTCGGCGCGGGAGGGGGCCCGGAAGAGCCCGAGGCTTTTTTTTCCTCCGCGGTGGGGGCGTTGCCATGGAGACGCGGGCGGCAGGTGAGCCGGGCTGGGGGTTGGGGTGGGGATGAGGTGGGGGTGGGGCACGGCGCGGCGCGCGGGAAGCCGTTTCGAGTTTGGAGTCGGGAAGAAGCGCGCGGGCCGCCGGGCGGCGGAGGGATCCGCGGCCCAGGGCGGAGAGCGGACGTAGCGGCGTCCTTCGACGGCACGTTCAGTCGTTGGTGGTATCCCGCCGCCTCGGGGTTTTATTTAGAAAAAGCCACGAGAGAGCCAGCCGGAGAGCGAGCGAGGGGAAACTGCGCGCGCGCGCGGGAGAGGCCGTTTCCAGGGCGACGGGGAGGGCTGGGCGCGCGCCCCGGAGACGGAGCGCAGGCGTCCTGGCTGGCGGGAGGTTCGAATCCCGGCCTGTCAACTCTGGCCAGCGGCGCCCGGCTGGGGCCTCCTTCTTGCCGGGCCTCAGTTTCCTCCCCTGTGAAATGGGTAGCTCCTTTAGACCCATGTAGAGACAGGGTTCGACCGAGCTGCTGCAGGAAAGCTTTGTGCCCTGTAGAGGGAGCCGTAAACGCCAGGGAGTAGCGTTGTTGCTGCTGGTAGCGGTGCGGCAGGCAGTGATAGATTATCCTTTGCCCGCTACCTGCCGCCCAGCTCCTGAGGGGCCCTGTTCCTCACCCTCTGAAGTTAAACTCCAATGCCACCTCCTCCAGGCAGCCCTCTTTGGCTTCGCCGCCGGACCAGCCTCTCCGCAGACTGGCCCCAGTAGGTGTCGGATCTAAGGAGACCCTTAACCTTGAGCACCTGTGGTTAACAACATGGTCCACACGCCGGCGCTGACCTCAGGCTTTTTGCTGCTCGGTTCTCCGGGCAGTTCTAATTCGTGTGTCATTTGCCGATGAGGGACAAAGGTTCAGAGAGGTCAACTGCATACAGCTTGAGAATGACAGAGTTGAGGCCTTAAAATTAAGTCCTCTTCCTCCAGTTTGGGATGCAATCCAGACTCGTGCGTGCCTGCCATGCTGTACTTCCGTCCCCCCATTGGTGCCTGGCCTCCGGTCCGTGCTCGGGCCGCACTTAGCCAATGAGCCCACAGATCTGCCTCTTCCAGTCCTGTTTCCTTGCCGAGCCCGGTGACCTTTCAGAAATGCAAACTTCATGGCAAGGGGCTTACGCTCCACAACTGTCCAGTCTTGGCTTCATCAGAGCCTGGCCGCTGTACGGAAGCATCGGTAGTGAGCGTCCCCAGCTGAGCCTGGAGAAGACACCCGAGCTTATGTGTGCTGGCCATGGGGTCCGCTCCGCCAGCACCCCGGGGCACTCTACTCGGCTTCTTTGGTTGAAGCCAGAGCCTTGCATGGCACCACTCTCTGCATGCCAGGGTTGGGTAGAGAGCCGTAGACCCTTGGTCCCCTCCTCATCCTGTAGTTGTGTCGGATCCTCGGGTGTGTGCAGTGGACCCAGAGCGAGTGGTGGGGTCAGGCCCCCCCGAACTGCGCCTGCATGCTGTCTTAACCTGATGACAGCTTGGTTTGTGGCCTCCCAAATAATTCCGCTTGGGCTGATGCACAGAACGAACTGCCCACGTCTCCTGTTTTGGAGTTGACCCAACAGTGTTTGAAAAGAAACCTGGGCCTCTGTTGCAGTTTCCTTCAATTTCCAGCTGTAATAAACAGAGGAGATCATGTTTCTAAATGTATCAATGTCAACTTGTGATCAGTTAATTTCTTTTTAAAATTTTTTAAAATTTATTTATTTTTGACAGAGAGAGAGAGAGAGAGAGAGAGAGAGAGGGAGCGAGCGCGTGAGTACGCAAGCAGGGGAGAAGGGCAGAGACCGAGTAAGACACAGAATCCGAAGCAGGCTCCAGGCTCCAAGCTGTCAGCGCAGAGCCTGATGCAGGGATTGAACTCATGAACCCTGAGATCATGAGCTGAACTGAAGTCACACGCTCAGCAGACTGAGCCACCCGGGCACCTCATGATCAGCTAATTTCTGAAGAGAGTTTCCTGTTTTGCCTGGTTTTTATGTTAATTTAGGGGAAGCAGTACAATAAATGATAGCAGGATGATTACCAGGATGGACTTGCCTGTGGTCTGGGCAGGCTTTTGGTCTACACCAGCTGAGATTGTCATCCCAGTCAATTGCAGATCTATTACACATCGCTCCCTTCTCAGCCTTTCTCATTTACCTGGTAAAATGGTTCCTGTTTCTTTTCTCCCCTTACCTTATAATTTACGTAACAACTTTTCAAAGATAGCTGTCCTTAAGTAGAATTAAGTTTCTGCCTAGGGCAAGGGCAGTCCAAGAATTAGGTGTATCGAAAAAGACTCTCCTTAATTGCATTTCCTTTTATAGTTTCCTCCTTGCCGCCTCTGAAAATCTCCCCATCAAGCGGGGCCAATTTAATTAGGTAGAAGGGACTTAGTTTAGAGTTAAGTTTTCTCTTTGTTCTCAGCTGTTTATCCTGTTAAAATTTCACTGTCTTTGAAAATTTTCAAGGGCAGGTGTCAACCTTAGGAGCGGGAACCATTGGGAGGGTGGGAGGGACAGGGTCCCGAGATCTGTCAGTCGCTGGATTCCTGACCTGAGGGAAGTCACATGACTCTCGGAACCCCTGTGCTGTCCCTCCTCCTGCAAAAGGAGACTTAATCCTGTTCCCTGCTCAGGGCCTGGTGCCCTGTGGCTGCTGGTGGAACTCTGGTATTTATCCCTTTTCAACCCAGACCCCATCTCTCCCTTGTAAAGCCTAGCGTGTTGTTTGTCATCTCCTTGCTGCTTGAAAACACTTGTGGTTGGAAAGGCTCAGTAGGCTTTAACTTTTTAAATATATTTTGTTAATGTTTATTGTTGACAGAGAGAGAGAGAGAGAAAGCCCACCAGCAGGGGAGGGGCAGAGAGGGAGACACAATCCAAAGCAGGCTCCAGGCTCTGAGCTGACAGCACAGAGCCCCATGTGAGTCTTGAACTCACGAACCGCGAGATCATGGCCTGAGCCAAAGTCGGACACTTAACCGGCTGAGCCACCCAGGCGCCCTTGATTGATTTTTAAAGGACAAAAAAAAAGTGGGGCACCTGGGTGGCTCAGCCGGTTAAGCATGAGACTTCGGCTCAGGTCATGATCTCACAGTTCGTGAGTTCGAGCCCCGCGTCGGGCTCTGTGCTGACAGCTTGGAACCTGGAGCCTGCTTCGGATTCGGTGTCTCCCTCTCTCTATGGTCCTCCCCGCTCATGCTCTGTCTCTCTCTCTCTCTCTCTCTCTCTCTCAAAAATAAATAAACATTAAAAAAACTTAAAAAAAAATAAAAGGAAAAAAATAATCTGCGAGTGAAGCCCATAGACATATTAACCATTTATTACAGATTTGAAGTCCCTCTCTTTTTGTCAGTGAACATAAAGTATATAATCAAATTTGCTAGTGAAAAGATCACACTCGGCATATTAACGTAAAAAGGATTTTAAATCTGGTAACAGGCTTTTCTTTGTTCTTTCACATCGTGTAACAACTGGAGCCGCAAAGCCTTGGACTCTGGAATCTGGCCCCTGGGTGCCCAGACTGGCTCCGGGCTGAGGCGGGGTGGGCAGGGTGGGGGCCTGGCTTTGGAGCTGCTGTTGGCTTTGCAGAGGGTGGGGGGAACCTCTCAGCCACGGCCCCTGGAAACAAGGAGCAGAAGGCTTTGGGAGCAGCGTTCTGGAAATGGGGTCTTGGATGTCCTGGCACCTCGTAGGGTGCCTTCCTTACGGCTTCCTTCTCCGTGTCAGACCTTCTCTTTGCTTCTCTGCCCCTTAGGACCTTTTCTTTTCCTTCCACCCCCTCCCCTTTTTTTTCCTCCTTCCTCCTTTTTTTTTAATTTAAAAAAATTAAAAATTCTTTTCCTGCCAAGGGGATTCCTGGGTCCACTTAGATGTTTGTGCCCAACTTTGTGCCAGGAGCTGGGGACGTAAAGTATGACACACTGTTTCCTTCTGAGGCTCTCACGCAGTCCTAGCAGTTGGAAAACCCGTTCCCTTAGGAGAAAGTGCCAGGTGCTACGACGGAAGCGAGCCCCAAGAATCAGGGCTTCAGAAGGGGTGCCCCTGGCCCAGCCAGGGGATTCTGGGAGGGCTTCCTGAAGGAGGAGGTGCCTGAGCTGCAACTTTCCGGGTGAGCGGAGGGGTACCGCAGAGGGCTGTGTGGTACAGAGACACAGATGTGACCCAGCCACAGGCGTGCTCTGGGTGACTAGGTGAGCGCCGGGGCGGGAGCCCGGGCTGCGGGTGCTTGAGGTCTGTGGTGAGCGTCTTTGGAGGGGCAGAGAGCTGTTGGGACTTGACGGTGGAAACTTTGGAGAATGAGAGCAAAAGGGGGCCTGCCAGTTTGCCTGTTAACAGCTGCCTGAGGTCAGTGTTCTTGAGGTGCAGAAATACACAGTGAACATACAGACCTTAAGTGTGCGCTGTGACCACCCATGTTACCCGCGCCCCTGACAACATCCGGAACTTTTCCCTCACGCCAGAAAGTTGCCGTTTGCCCCTTCCCACCCGATTCCTGCCCTTCACCCCAAGCAATCGCTGGTCCGAGTAATGTTGCCAGAGATAAACTACTTTTTGAAGCACATGCGAGAATTCTTTGGTATCTGGTGTCTTTCAACTCAGCATAAAGTTTCTGAGACCCAGGGCTTTGTCTCTTTTTATTTTCCACTAGCATTCCATCGTACGGATGTGCCACAGCCTGTTTATAGGATCACCGTCTGAGCTCATTTCCAGTTTTTGGTTGTTGGGAAAAAGCTGCCACGGACATTCTTCTGCAAGGTTTCTTGTAGACGTAGATTTGCATTTCTTTTGGGTAGTGGAGCGGCCGGCTTTTGTAGGGCAGAGGTATATCTAACTTTTTAAGAAATGTCCAAATAGCCTCCTGGAATTGTTGTGCCATTTTGCACCCCCGTCAGCAGGTGTAGGAGAAATACGCCTGCCGCACAGGCTCAGCCACATTCAGTGTTTAATTTTTTTTCCTTTGATCTATTTTAGAGGGTGTGCAGTGACATCTCATTTAACTTGCATTTCCTTGATGATCAGTAATACGGAGTACTTTTTTTTTTCTTTTTGTGCTTATCCGCCATTTGTATACCCTCTTTGAAGAAATGTCTGTTTAAATCTTTTGCCCATTTCAAGCATTGGGTTGCTTGTCTTTTTAATTGTTGACTTGTGGGAGTTTGAATGAGTCCTTTGTCTTACGTATGTGTTGTGAATATTTTCTCCCAAGCTTTGCTTGCTTATTAATCTCATTAATACTATCTTTTGTTCAGCATAAGCTTGTAATCTTAATAAAGTCTGAGTTACCATTATTTTTGCTTTATAGGGAGTACTGTTTGTATCCTCTCTGAGAAATGTTCTCCTACTTTAAGATCATGAAGATATTCTCCTAGGTGTGTTTGTTTATCTTTTTTTAAAGCTTTATACTTCTTTTAGGTTTAGGTGTACCATCTATCTCAGATTAGTTTGTGTATGGTGTGAGGCAGGGATCCTGATCCCCGGTTCCCCCTCCCAGTGTGGATGGGCAGTGTTTCCAGACTCCTTTGTTAGAAGAGACTTTTCTTTCTCCATTGGATTATTTTGGTTCCTTTGTTGAAAATCGTGTGTGGTTCCATCTCTGAGCTCTCTGGTCTTTTCCATTAGTATCACACTGTCTGGATTACCATAGCTGTATAGCAATTTTTGAAGTTAGAAAGAATATAAAGGAGGACATTTCTCGGAGGGTCAAAATGCAGGCCAGAGCGAGACCCGTCATTAGGTGCCCTTGTCGTGAGGCCCAGGGTTGATGACACTTATTCACCCCAAGGCAGTGGCTGTGGGAATAGAGGTTAGGGCAGGTTCAGCGAAATAGCTGAGAGGGAAAACCTTTGGGACTGGGGATTGATTAGGTTTTACCTTTGAGACCAACAAGCCTTCCTTCTGTGTTTGCTTTTAGGGAAGGAGGAGTAAAGAACCTACTAGGCAGAGGGATGTGAAACTTCCCAGGCTTTGTACGTGCAGTGCTGGTTCATGATTTTCAGTTCCTTCCTGTGGTGGTGCAGAGAAGGCCTTCTGAATTCTCCCTGTTTTTATTTCTGAGTTGGGCGGGGGGGCTGGTGCAGAGCTGGTGCAGACCCTTCCTGGGGACTGAGTCCCTGCTCCCCCCACTTTGAAGAGTCCCCTGAGGCAGACTGTCACGTGCAGCCCTGGTTGCTCTGCCCTAGGAGGGCCCTGTGGCTCTGTGTTGGGTGCCTCTGGGGGCTCTGGGACTCTGTCCTGCCCGGGAGTGAGCCCTGCCCCCGACATTCCTCCCCTGGCCACAGGCAGGGAGCCAGGCTCGGTAATGCAGGGAGTGGGGGCACTGGGATTGAAGTGGGTGGAAGTCCTGCCCTGCTCTTCAAGGGACAGGGACCCTGGCAAGTCACTGAGCCCCTGTCTCTTTGTGTATAAACGTGGTTCCTGTCGTGAAGGTTTGGGAACACGCCTGGCGTACGGCAGGTTACTTTCCTTTCTTCCACCATCCATCTTTTCGTTCTTTCCCTCTCTCCTCGTTTTCCATTCCACTCTTCCTCTCTCAAGCCTCACCTTCTTCCCCTGACCGGCTTGTACGTTCCAATAGTGTCACTGAGAATTAAATGCATAATGAGAGGGGTTTGTAATATTTGTGTAATAATCCACAATAAAACATGATACAGTGGCTTGATCCTCTATTAATCGTGCAGTTGCTGGGGGAATAAGATGGGATCTGGTAATGATAACAGTCATTTCTGCAGACCTGCTCAGTCAGGTGCTTCACATCTCTGATACAGTTTTTCTGCACAAAAGCCATGCGAAGCGGCGCATTCTCTCTGCTTTGCAAACGAGGAAGTAGAGGCCCAGGCTTGTTAGGGGGAGCTGAGTGGGTAACCCAGCGTTTGGACCAGCAGCAGGGCATACTTTGGGCCTGTGACCCCTTGGAGAGTCTCCTTCCAGGTGCTCTGTTAGGACCTTGCCTACTTCCAGAACCTGGGCCTGGGCCAGGCTGTGGGTGAAGGTCCGGGGTCTGCTCTTTAGGCCTGGTAGCTGGGGGAGATCTGGGTCACCAGAGAGAAGAGGAACCTCTTCCTGCAACTGCTGACACGTATGCAGTCCTACTGTGTGCACGTGGCCCTGGCTGGGCTGGGTGCAGCTGCTGAGGCACGCACCTTTGACTGTCCCCACTGGGCTCTGGTGTAATGCCCCCAGAAGCTGGGCCTCGAGGGGCCCCGAGAGTCCTATTCTCAGGGAGCTCCAGCCATGGAGAAGATGAAATCAATTACAAAACGGGCAAAAGGTTTGCGGGAGACTTTATGGAGGAAGTGATACAGGTGTCCAGGAAGCTTGGGAAAAGTTGCTGGATGTCACCATCACTGGGGACACGCAGCTTAAAGCCACAACAAGGTACCGCTGCACGTCCACCAGAGTGGCCGAAACTAAGAAGACTGACAATACCACGGGCGGGTAAGAAAGCAGAGCACCTCGAACACTCACGCGTCGCTGCTGGGGATGCAGGACGGGGCAGCTGCCTTGGAAGGAGAACGGGGGTTTCTGACAACGTCAGGCATCCGCTTGCCGGGTGGCTCCGCAGTTCCGCTCCTGGGTGATCACCCAAGATAAGCGAAACGTGTGTCCCGCGTGTCACGAACACAGACATACGTGCCACACGCATGCTTTATTGCTGGTAGCTGCCAACTGGAGCCACCCCCAAATGCTCCTCAAATGATGGATAACTAAACCTCCTGCGGTAGAGCCGTCCGATGGAATACTGCTCGTCCGTAAAAATGAGGGAACTACTGATGCAGGCAACAACCTGCTTAATCCCCAAAACGTGTTAAGCGAGGGACGCTGGCCGGCTCAGTCGTTAAAGCGTGCAGCTCTTGGGGCGCCTGGGTGGCTCGGTCGGTTAAGCATCCGACTTCGGCTCAGGTCACGATCTCACAGTCCGTGATTTCGAACCCCGCGTCGGGCTCTGTGCTGACAGCTCAGAGCCTGGAGCCTGCTTCGGATTCTGTGTCTCCCTCTCTCTCTGCCCCTCCTCTGTTCATGCTCTGTCTCTCTCTGTCTCAAAAATAAATAAACGTTAAAAAAAAAAAAATTTAAAGCATGCAGCTCTTGATCTCAGGGTTGTAGGTTTGAGCCCCACGTTGGGGGTAGAGCTTATTTAAGAATAAAATCTTAAAACAAAGCAAAGCAAAAGCCTGTTAAGCGAAGGAAGCCAGACACAAAAGACCACCTACTGCGAGGACCGGGAGAAATTGGAGCCCTCACGCTCTGTTGGTGGGGATGGCGATCACGCCAGACGGCAGTATGGAGGGTCCTCAAAAAATTAAAAAATAGGGCCAGCCTATGATCCAGCAATTCTGTTTCTGTGTAATGCCTGAAATAATTGAACTCAAGGACTCAAAGTGAAAGTTGTGTGTGCAGCATGTTCACAGCAGCATTATTGGCAGTAGCCTAGAGACAGAAACAACCCGAACGTCCATTGACCGATGAATGACTAAACCGAATGTGGTCTGTACGTACAACGGGATATTGTTCATTCTGTGTGTGTGTGTGTGTGTGTGTATGTGTGTGTGTGTGTTAAAAGATGTTTATTACAGTTGTTTAGGGCAGCAAAATGTTAGCTAACATAATGGTTAATAAATTATGATGTGTTTACAGAAGGAAACGTTAGGCAATCTATTCATTCTTAAAAATTTTTTTCCACATTTATCTATTTTTTTGAGAGACAGAGACAGAGTGTGAGCAGGGGAGGGGCAGAGAGAGAGGGAGACACAGAATCGGAAGCAGGCTCCAGGCTCTGAGCTGTCAGTACAGAGCCCGACGCAGGGCTCGAACCCACAAACCGCGAGATCATGACCTGAGCCAAAGTCAGATGCTTAACTGAGCCACCCGGGCGCCCCTCATTCTCAAAAAGGGAAGGAAATTCTGACACATCCTTACGACTTGGATGAACCTTGAAGACTATGCTAAGCGAACTAAGCAAGTCACAGAAAGATAAATACTGGATAGTGTGATTCCACTTGTGTGAGGTACGTGGGGTTGTCAGATCCGTAGAGACGTTCCGTAGAATCGTGGTTGCCAGGGGCGCGGAGGAGGTTGGACTGGGGAGTTAGTCTCTATGGGAATAGAGGTTCATTGGGGGAAGATGAAAAACTCTGGAGACAGACGGTAGGGGTGGTTGCACATCAGTGTGAATGTACTTAAGGCCACTGAACGGTACCCTTAGAAATGGCTAAGATGATAAATTTTATGTTATTTTACTACGATTGAAAGAGAGCGTGATTCTAGGTTTCAGAAATTGTAGGAAAGGCAGAACGACAGGGACAGGAAACAACCCGTGGTTACCGGGAGCTGTCAGGGAGAGGGATTGACCGCGGAGTCCTGGGGGAACTTTGTTCTGTGTCTGGATTGTGGTGATGGTTACACACCCGCATGCACGTGTTTAAAGTCACGGAGTTGGGGGGGCGCCTGGCTGGCTCAGTCGGTTGAGCATCTGACTCGGGCTCAGGTCATGATCTCATGGCTCTTGGGTTCGAGCTACTTTAGGCTCTGTGCTGACAGCCCAGAACCTGGAGCCTGCTTCTGATTCTGTGTCTCCCTCTCTCTCTGCCCCTCCCTGGCTCGCACTCTGCCTCTCCCTCTCTCTCCTTCAAAAATAAATAAAGTCACTGAGTTGTGCAGGGCCCCGGAAGTGCTACAGGTTGTACAGGGTAGATGGAGGGGACAGCGCCATGGTCGCTGCTGCCTGGGGTTGGGTGAGGGGCTCCAGAAAGCCTTGAGGGTGATGTTGGAGGCGTGGCCAGGACAGTGGGAGTGTAGAGCAGGGGTGAAGGCAGGGGGGCATGAAGGAGCCCAGCAAGGTGAACAGCCTCTGCCCACCCTCCTCGCTGACCCTCCACAGCCTCGTGCCTTCGGGGTCCGGGGCCAGGCTTGAGCGCTGAGCCCGGACGGCCTTCCCTGGCCCTGCCTGTCCGCTGCCTGAATCTGGGGTCCCCATCCCGTTGCCTGGCCACCGGCTTGGGTGGCCTTGGGGTCCCCTGGAAATGTAGGCTCTAGAGAACGGCACCGGCTTCGCAGTCTCAGAGACCCAGCTTCGAATTTTCCGCCCCACCGTGTGACAGTTCTGTGGGCTCCTGGGAGCCTGCGTCGGCACTTGGGTGACCTGGGGGAGCTCAACATCCACCAGGAGCTTATTGTCTGGAGGGTGGAGTCCGATGAGGGGGGAGGTCTGAGGCTGGTGCTGACTCCGGGGCTTTCGAGGGGGCCCTGAGGACTCACCGAGCAAGCAAGCCCAGCCGAGCACGGGGGGCGTCGAGGGGCTCAGCAGAGACTCAGGGAAGCTCCTCCTTAATACCAGCTGGCTGTGCTGCTGGCCTCCGCCCTCAGAGGCTGTCCCTGGTCCTCCGTTTGCCACCCGACTGCCACCTTGGCTGTGTGATGGCTGGACCTGAACCTCACCTTGGACGACCGCTCCCCCCCCCCCCGCTACGGTCCTGGCACTGCGAGAAGCGCTTCGCAGCCTTGCTCTCTGCAGGGGAACCGTGGTCCTCCTAGTCTGGGTCCTCCTGCTTTTCTGGCAGAGTCTAGAAGCATCCTTAGGCGGGCGTTTAACCTGTTGCCTGCCAGATTTTGCAGTGTGCCCTGGGGTGGGTGTGCCCTACGCTCCGGCAGACCCAGCTTTTGTCCTCGCTTTCCTCTGTGCCCTGTGGGGCCAGGGGTGGGGGGCCGCGTCAGGTGCCTGGACTTTAGGGAAGGTTGTGGGGTTCTGGACGCCGAGGTGCCAGGAGCCCTGAACACCAGGCTCTGACTCTGCTTTTCTCCTGTCTGTCTCTCCCCCCTCCCCCTCTTTCTTACTCTTGTCAGTTTTTAGAAGGAAACCAAGTCATCATGCTCTAATTTTCCTTTTGAATTTTCCCGAGTCTTGCTTTCTAGTTGGAGGCCATGTGAGAGGTGCTCAGGTGAGGGGCACGGGTCGGGAGGAGAGCTTTTGTAGCAGGGGCTGGGAGGGAGGGATGGGGACTGCTTCCTGGCTGGAGTCCCGGGACGAGGTCTGGGGTAAGTGGGTAGCCAGGAGGGCGTTGTGCCCTTGACTCCTGGTGGCCCTCAGGAGGCCGGTCCTGTTGGGTGGGAGAACAGTCCTGGGCTGGACACGATGGTCCCATTGACCTTCGGGGGCTCTGGCCAGAGTGGCTCAAGGAAGGAGAGAGTTGGGCGGATGTTTGATGTCTGGAATTGTTGGCCGTGAGGTGCACAGTTGTGATCAGGGCATTCTTTGCTGCTGCTGTTGAGAGCAGGAGCACGGTCAGCACAGAGCCCGACGCGAGGCTCGAACTCACAAACTGTGAGATCATGGCCTGAGCCGAAGTGGGACGCTTACCCGAATGAGCCACCAGGCGCCCCTGTTGTTTCTATCTTAAACAGATTCCTCAGCAAACCTGCTCTGTGGGTCTGAGCATCGCGCCCTGTTCCCCTCCGCTGCCCCTCCTGGGGCTGCTCTCCATCGCTCCCACTTTCTCTGCCTTTTCTTCCACTACTGCCATTAGTCGGGCGACTGTCTGCGTGTGTTCCTGACGGGCCCTGGTGACGCCTCATCCCCGTGGCTCCCGAACTGTGCCTGGCGTGTGCTGTCTGAGCTGGCGAGAGGGCTGCTGTGAAATGAGGGTTCTGTGGTTCAGGACCGGCCGTGTGAATATCACTGGTGTTTCTTGACTGAGGACGTCTCAGAGCCTGTCATGAGCCTCCCCGCCGCCCTGTCCCTCTGCCTTCTCTCTAGAACACTGGAAGCCGGGTGGCAGACATAGTGCCCTTTCACCCACTCCTAAAGATTTCCAGTGTTTGTTTTCTAAAAACAAGGTCAGTCTCCCACACAAGCACCTTATGATTATCAAAGTGAGAACACTGCTTATAGTCCAGATTTCACCGACTGAAATTCAGGCTCACCAGTTCCGGTAATTTTCAACAGAAGCAAAAGGAGCCCTGCCTTAGGCCCTGCGTTCAGTCCTTGTGTCCCTTTACCATTTAAAGATGGCTCCTCCGTCTTTGTGTCCCATGACACTGTAGGGTGCGGGGCACTTGTTCTGTAACCTGTGTCCCTCCCTTGGGCCATGTTTCACCATGATTCCATTCAGATCCTGCAGTTCGGGCACGGGGGTCACGGGGGATGCCACAGCAGGGGCGCCCAATTCTCAGCCCTCCTGTCGGGAGGACAGGACGCCCATTTGAGGGGGTCGGGTTCTTTCGAGATACAGTTACTATTCTTCTCCTTGGTAATCGTCTCGTGATGAGACATTTTGAGACTGCATACTTACCGTGTTACTCTTCATTCCTCAAACTTCCCTCGCTCGTGGTGTTAGCATCCGTTGATGATTTCTTGCCAGAATCCGTGATCACTGATGGTTGCCGGATGATGAGTTTCTAATGCCAGCGTTTCTTCCACATTTACTAGTTGTCTTTCTATGCGAGCCAGAGTTCCTTTTTTAAATAAATCTGTCTGTCTGTATTACTGTGGACTCATGAGTTCCTTCTTCAGTGGTTTGCAGTCCTTTATCATTATTTTGATTTCATTTCCCCATATTTGGCTGGTTGAAGCCTCTTTGGCATGCCCCCTCTTTCTTTGAGAACCTCCTTGGTTTCTGTCCGATGAGGTATTCCTTTTCTGGCTCTGGAATCAGCTATTTCTAGAGGAGAATGATGGTTGAGGTGGAGACTGGTATTTGGAAAAGGAGATGTGGGACTAGGCGAGCTCATTATTGCTGGAGTGTCTCCGCTTCACAGCAGGGAAATGGGCGCACGCCTGCACACACAGCATGCAGACACGCAGAAGTTCACACATGGCCGACTCACGTCCATATCTCTGGATCTTTCCAGTTCCAACCCAGCGGCACCTGCCCCTTCCGAGACACTGCCTCCCAGTACCCACAGCAAGTTACTTATCTCAATCCTAGGATGTACAAAAAATAGTTTCTGAATTGCTAACCTGTGTCTCTGGGAAAGAAGCCTACTAACTCGAATTCAGTATTTAATTAGATCTGTTTCCCGTTGACCTGAGGCGTACCGTGGGAACACTGGCTTCCCAGGTGATTTGGGTTCGCCCTCCCCGCTCTTCCCTCCCACTTCCACGTAGTTATAGTTGCTCATTTATTTTTTTTTAATAAATTTTTTTTTTAATTTTTTTTTCAACGTTTATTTATTTTTGGGACAGAGAGAGACAGAGCATGAACGGGGGAGGGGCAGAGAGAGAGGGAGACACAGAATGGGAAACAGGCTCCAGTCTCCGAGCCATCAGCCCAGAGCCCGACGCAGGGCTTGAACTCACGGACCGCGAGATCGTGACCTGGCTGAAGTCGGATGCTTAACCGACTGCACCACCCAGGCGCCCCAGCTCATTTAAAGTTTGCTTCCGTTCATTTGTTTGTATTTCATTTTAGGGATGATCCCCATACTTGCTTATTTGTTTTCCCACTTTAAGTGTGTGAATTTTGGGGTTGCGTGTATTTCTTGTATTTCAGTACAAGGACCGAGTTCTGCTGCTTTTTTTTTTTTTTTTTTTTTTTTGGTGGATGTGGGGTGCTCCGCACCTGTCTGGACTCTTCTGCCTTTCCCTGGGCATCTCACTTCCAGGCCCTTTGTCTGGGTCTGGTTTCTCTTAAGACCACCATTCCAAATGCTGCATTTGTTCCCATTTTACAGAGTCGGAGGACCAGAGAAGCAAAGTGCTTTCCCCCCGGAGGGGTAGGGGCTGGCTGGTGTCTGTCCCACCCAAAGCTCGCCTTGCTTCCCCTTGGCACAAGGTCTGACTCGTTCTGCTGGGAAGCGTGAGTGAAGAATGACTTGGTTAACATTGTTCTCAGGCCTTCCTAAGTGAGCACTCTGGAATGTTCTAGCCCTCACAGCAAAGGAAATGTAGCATTTCTCTGTTTCTAGGTAGAGATCTTTGTTCTTTTTAAGCTTTTAACTGTATTTTGAATGAAATACAGTCTATTAGGGGAGACAGAAGTTAAACAAACACACCATTGAATACATGATTACGCATTGTGGTAATTGCTGCTAAGGTGAATGAATACAGGGAGGGCAAGAGAAAGTAACAGAGACCTAATTTATATTGAAGGGGATTTAAGAAAAGTCTGTCTGAGAAAGTGAGGTTGGAGCTGAGACTTGAAGAATGAGGTTCTTGAACCAAAACCAGTTTGCTGATGAGATCCCAGGCACCTGCCAGCTCTTTGCGCTTTGTAGAATGTGCAGCTCACATCGCTGAACCGGCTCTTGGAGGCCAGAGTTCTCCTTTGCTCTTTATCGCCCCCTAGGGGACATGTGTGTGTTTGGACTTGCGGCAGGTGGTTTAAGAGACCCTGGGGCCGTGGGCAGGACCGGCCTGGCCAGGGCCAAGCTTGGGGACCCATCCGGTATGGCTGAAGGACTGGGATCCCAGGGTTGCGGGGGAGAGGACCTCGGGGACATCTGACAGCCTGTTCAGATCTAGCCAGAGGGGCTGGCCTTGCCAGGGTCACCCTGAGGCTGCACCACCTGAAGCCAGGCTGGGAAGAAGTTGCTTGACTTCTTAAAGTTCCCAGCTGTCTAAACATAAGTGGTAGCTGCCCAGACGCTGAGGGGTAGGGTCAGGTAGGGCTGTCTGTCTCCTGGACACTGGCTGGGGAGCTGAATTTAGGCACCTCTCTGTCCCTTCCAAGGCAAGACTCTTTGCGATTAGGCCACAAATAAAACCACAGTCACTTTAAATTATAACTCTCGTGAACAAAACGGGAGGGTCTGTACCTTACTCCTTTCTACACATGCCTAGCATAGTATGTCACATGTATTAGGCACTTACTGAATATTGTATTATGAAGGTAATGAATGTAAGTTACAATTACTTTCCCCCCCAATGGCCCAGGCATTTGGAGAATATAATACTTATTTTATGTCTTAGTTACTAGGAACAGTGGGGCAGGTCATTCTGGTAGGCTGGGGTGGGTAGCCGGTGGGGTTTGGAGAATTCTTTTCCCATTGGCTCTTCCTGCCTCATGTAAAGCTCTGTTCTGAAATTCGAAAACACCTTGAACCCGTCTGGGAATTGGAGGGTAGTTCTTTCTCCTAGAATTCATCTTCAGGTTTAGAGTACTTCATAACTGAGACCGGTCTCAGGCTTTCATACTACGTAAAGCAGGCGTTTAAAATTTGAAGTTAAGGGGCGCCTGGGTGGCTCAGTCGGTTCAGCGTCCGACTTCAGCTCAGGTCATGGTCTCACGGTCCGTGAGTTCGAGTCCCGCGTCAGGTGCTGTGCTGACGGCTCGGAGCCTGGAGCCTGCTTCTGATTCTGTGTCTCCCTCTCTCTCTGCCCCTCCCCTGCTCACGCTCTGTCTCTCTTTGTCTCAAAAATAAGTAAATGTAAAAAAAAAAAAAGTCTGAAGTTGAATTTGCATGTTTCCCACATCTGCCTCCGGTTCTGCGACCTCAGGAGCTTGGAGCAGCCTGTGACAGTAATGAAAACGTCCCTCTGTCTTCTCCCTCTCCCGTAAAGATGTGGACAGGGATGCTGTTTGGCAAGGCCTAGATTTTCCAATTCCTTGTGTCGATTTTCCTAACTCGGTGGGTCCCAAGGATTTTGGGGGGAGGGGTGGAGGCCGTCTATAGTTCCCCTGGACGTGGGGGAGTAGAGCATGCATGCCACAGTTCTCTGACCTGCAGTGGGAAAGTTGCCTGGTGTTGTGGAAACAGAGAGAATACTGGATCCATGTCTAGTGCAAACTTCGGTCTGCTGTAAGTGGAAAATACACACCGGGTTACGATGGTGTGGTACGAAAAGAAAAAACGAAAGAATGTGAAATTTCTCATTGCTCTTTTAAAAATGGATTGTAAGTAAAATGGTAGTATTTTGGATATACTGTATTCCAGAAGACACGTGCTTTCACCGTGGCTGCTGGAGAATTTGAGATCCCGCCAGTGGCCCTGTTTCTGCAGGACAGTGTGGGCTTGGGTGGGCGTCTTGAGCCCTGGCGGCTGAGTGGCGGTCCATCCCAGAGCTCCTTGGGCGGGAAATGTGCCCGACACGTTGTAGGCACAGAGTGTGTGCACTGAGCCACGTCTGCCTGCCCAAGAGGTCATGCGTGTACAAGCCTGCTTGTCCCCCGCGATTGTCCGGCTTGAGCCCTGGAAGAGCCGCTCTGTGCCTCTCTCCCTCCCGGCCCCTCGTACCCCGCTTTGTGCAGGCAGGTGCGCATCACGTGTGTGTTCAATCGAAACCGTGCCCAGTCAGGAGAAGGGGTGGGCGTGCACCAGCTTTTCTAAGGGCTTTGTTTTTGCCCGGTTTGCTCGTCATGGGGTGTGTGACTAGACTGCAGAACTGGGGACCGGGCTGGTGGCATCTCCACCGTGGTGTGCCAGGCGACACCCTTGGAGCGATGTCCGAAGGAACTGAGTCAGTTGTTTAAAATAACCAGGGCGGGGGTGCCTGAGGGGCTCAGTCGGTTAAGCGTCCGACTTGAGCTCAGGTCATGATCTCGCGGTCTGTGAGTTCAAGCCCCACGTTGGGCTCTGTGCTGTCAGTTCAGAGCCTGGAGCCTTCTTCGGATTGTGTGTCTCCCTCTGTCTCTGTCCCTCCCCTACTTAACGCTCTGTCTCTCAAAATATCAATAAATGGTAAAAAAAAAATTAAAATAACCAGGGCGGCAGAGTGAGGAGACAAGGGCTGGCCATGCCCAGTTAATAAACAGCGCCTGGGGGGGCTCCATCATTGAGCATCTGGCTTTCGATTTCAGCCCAGGTCATGATCTCACACTTTGTGGGTGTGAGCCCGTCAGGCTCTGCACTGACAGTGTGGGTCCTGCTTGGGATTTTCTCTATGTCCCTCATCTGCTTGTATGCCTGTGCACATGTCTCTCTCTCTCTCTCTCTCTCTCTCTCTCTGTCTCTCAAAATAAATAAAAAAACCCAAACAAACAGGTCCGGTCATGATACACTGGCTACAGTGACCTGGCATCACCCCATCCCTGGGGCCCTGGCTCTTCCTTCCCCTGAGGACTTGGGGTGCGGCAGGAAGACACTGTGGGAAGTGTGGGGAGAATTTGAACCCCTGTTGGAGAGGGAGGAGTCTGGGGGCCTCTGAGTAAGTGGTCCCTCCACAGCTGGGTCTGCGATCTTCTTGTGGGAACCGAAGCCCCGGCTGGGCTCCTGCCGCCCAGGGCCCCCCGTTGCTCCGCCAAGTGCCAGCCTGTCTCACACTCTGGCTCCGCTTCCTTCCCCTGTTTCCCCACCTTCCTTCTCCCCTTCCTTGTGGTGCTTTCTCTTCTCAGAGCCTGGCTGTCCTCATTCATGCTGTGGCGTTTATATCCATTCCTCGGAACACTTCTGAATGGCCTGTCTTTTCTTTCCCTACGGGAAGCGTGTGTGTGTGTGTGTGTGTGTGTGTGTGTGTGTGTGTGTGCGCATCTGTGGTACATATGTATGTGTGTAATGTGTGTATGTGCACGTATTATGCGTGCACATGCATTTGTGCATGTATCTTGTGTGTATATGTGTGCACATTGCACACACATGCTACCCATACGTGCATTTGTGCCTGTGTGTTATGTGTGTATGCAAATGCATGTTATGCACACCTGGGCATTTGTGCATGCATGTGCGTATATGCATATGTGTGTTACGCATACGTGTGTACTTGTGCACATGTGTTATGTGTATATGCACGCACATTTGTGCCTGTGTGTTATGTGTGTATGTGCACATATATTATGCACACGTGTCCATTCATGCATGTGTGTGTATGCATGTGTGCATGTTAAGCACACATGCATATTTGTGCATGTATGTGTGCATGTGCACACACATGCACACGTGTGCATTTGTGCGTGCATGTGTGTGTGTATGTAGGACCCCCACACTGGCTTCTCTTTACCAGATACCACCAGTGGTAGGTGGATAGCAGAGCAAGCAACAACATGGTCGGTAAATTCAGCCAACCAGCCAGACTTCCCTGGACTTACGAGATGCCCGTTCTGTTCTGCATTTGCACCGTTT
Organism: Puma concolor; assembly: GCF_028749965.1. Lineage (NCBI taxonomy): Eukaryota > Metazoa > Chordata > Mammalia > Carnivora > Felidae > Puma > Puma concolor. Next base: position 7,830,436 of record NC_141684.1, read on the forward strand.
AGCTGTCGACAAAACCCTTTTCCCACTGTTTACCCCATGATCACATCCCCCACCCCCATATTGTCCTTACGAGGTCATCAGGCAGCTTCGATTGTCTCCTTTTCTCCCTGAGTGCCTGCAGGTTTTAGAAGTGAGGGGGACTCTACCCACTCTGAAGCTGCACTGAGATGTGGGGTTTGAATCCAGAGTTTCAGACCTGAGGCCCAGTGCTGAAAGCTGGCCTAAGGCAGCCCTTTCCCTTCACAAGTTAGATACAAGGCTCCTCAGACACACAAAGGAACCAAAATAAACTAACACAACAAAAAACCAAACACCGGAAAGTCAGAGGCCTGGTAGGCGGTGGCCGTGGGCATCACTGTGCTCAAATGTACTGTAACACGCTGTGAGATTTTGCACATTTTGTTTTTCATGTGGAAACGATCCCAGAGACACGGTCACCTTCGGGGCATGGCCTGAGAGTTCCCGAGCCGCCTTGGTCATTTGCGGGGGACTCCCCACCTCCCCAGAGCTTCCCACCCGTCCGCTGGCGTGGGGATAGCGCTGCGGCCTGTAGGTGGGGAACTGGGTGATGGGGGCGGTTCCTGTTCACATACATTATTCGTGATGCCGTCCTGAGGAAGGGGCCCAGCTCTTCACATAGGATTATGTTCAATGTACGTGTACTCTATTGCCCAAGGCTCTCCCTCGGAGAGTGCTTAAAAATAGCTTAAAAAAAATTCTGCCAAGTTTCAACATGGAAGAAATGTGGACGCATAAAATTACAGAGCAACTGTTGGCCCAGCGTTAATTATAGCTGATCCGGAGCATTTCTCATTTTATTTTGTTAATCCACTTTCAGCAAAGGAACACCCATGGGATTTCTCCCTTGCATTGAATAAAAACGTTAACTTTGTGAGTCACAGAAGCTGGTGTGTTCATCAGCGTTTTATGAGATGCGTGACGATAATGCCACAAATTTAGCGCCTGCGCGACTGGGAGCTTCAGCCGTCCGACCCTCAGGGCTGGGAGGGCACCTTGGAGATCATCTGTGGGTGTGGTGGGCCTGCCTATTGGAGGCAGTCGCTGGGCGGGGCTGTCTCCTCCCTGGCTCTGGCCCCCGTGGCTGGTGACTGTGGCCCCGGTGGCTGGTGACTCTGGCTGGCTCTCTGCACATTAGCCTTCGGAGGAGGCTTGAAGACCAGGTTTCACTTTAAAACATTTGAAGGCCACTTCTGTTTCGAGCCTGTAGAGATTCAGAGACTTATATAGAACCTGTCATATTGGAGGTGGGAGCCAGTTAGGGGCTGGGGGACGCAGGCCCTGACTAGCCTGCTGCCCTTTCTGCTGTCCTTGGAGGTATCGGTCTGGGCTGTGCTGGTCACCGAGGTATCGGTCACCGAGCTGGGCACGTTGCCTTCATGGTGGAGGCATGTGGAGGTGGTCCCTCCACAGCAGATGAGGAGTCAGAAGCCCAACTGGCCCAAGTACACACAGGGGCCAGGGTCACGTGGCTGCTTGGGCAGAGGTGGGTTCACGTCTAGGTCTGGGCTTCATGGCTGCTCTTCTGTCTCACTTCATGTGTTATTTTATTTTATTTTATTTTATTTTATTTTATTAATTAAAGACATTTTTTTCAGTGTTTATTTTTTTAATTGTTTTAATCTTTATTCACTTTTTGAGAGACGGAGCATGCGCGGGGGAGGGGCAGAGGGAGAAGGGGGGACAGAGAAGCCGAAGCAGGCTCCGGGCTCTGAGCTGTCAGCACAGAGCCCAATACGGGGCTCGAACCCACGAACTGTGAGATTGTGACATGAGCCGAGGTCAAATACTCAACCGACTGAGCCACTCAGATGCCCCTTAAATGTTTATTTTTGAGAGACACAGAGAGAGAGAGGTGGGGGGGGGGGACCCAGAATCTGAAGCAGGCTCCAGGCTCTGCGCTGTCAGTGCAGAGCCGAACATGGGGCTTGAATCCATGAACCGTGAGTTCATGACCTGAGCCGAAGTCGGATGCTTAACCAACTGAGCCACCCATGCGCCCCTCGTGTCATTTTAAATAAGAGATTCACTTGTGAATCAGAGTCTACGTTTTACCTTACGTCTTTACCTTTAAAATGTGCTGTGTAAATTTTTAAGTTGATGTATAGCACCCTGTAGAAAGGTATGTCCGGAATAGACAAACAGCTCCAGGAAATGTTCACAGACTGAATTCGCCGTGTGCCCAAACAGAACCCCGCCGTACCCCAGAAGCCTCGACCCCAGGACCTCGAGTAAGGGTGACCCCAGCCTGACTCAGAGAGTGCGAGGAATCATGTTGCTTTTCTACTTCGTGTGACCGGAGGCTTGCCTGTCCTCGGAGTCCGGCTTCTCCGGCTCAGCATCAGTGCTGCACAGAAATGTGGCTGTAAATGGGAAGGCACCGTAAGACATGAGAATAACTTTTGTGCAGATTCAGAATTGGGCGGGCAGTGGCTGATGGTGATGAGGACAGAGAATCCGTGGCTGGCTGCAGTTGGGTCTGATTCACCTCCTGGGCTGACCAGGATGGACCCAGCCCCCACTGGACAATCAGCAGTGTCACATGGGGACTCACTTAGGGTGGGCACTCGGCCTGGGGTTAGGGTGGGGGTGAGCTCTGCTTCTGCTGTGTGCTCACCTGCCGCCTGCCTTGTGGTCACCTCCCTGGGCCCAGTTTGTGCATCTAAAGTGGGGACAGCAGCCCCTCCCTCCCTGGATTGATGTGCAGGTTAAGTGGGTGACGGGCAAACCACGGCGCCTGGCAGAATTAGGGATCAGTAAATGCTAGCCACGTTTTCATTATGGCCAACTTCTTCCGTCCCTGGCAGAATTAGGGATCAGTAAATGCTAGCCACGTTTTCATTATGGCCAACTTCTTCCGTCCCGTGAACGGAGGCTGTAGTGCCCTGACCGGCCACCAGAGGGTGCTGCTAGCACGTGTATGGCGGCCACTCGTTTCCTGCCTGTTGGTAACAGCCCATGTTTTTGTTTTCTGTTTTGTGATTTGCTAACAAAGCTGTTTGTCCTGTATGTGGTGGCCCTCTGTTTCCTAGTTCTAGACCTCTTGCCACGCCGTGCAGTGGACACGCTTACTAAGTGTGTGGTCTGGGTGGGCAGCACCCACGTCTGGAGCTCTCATTTTCCAGCTCGCCGCTCCCTGGAGTGAATTGCTGTAGTAAATTATGACAGACACGCAGAGGGCGAAGTCCCCCCTTTTGGTGTAGCTCCTCTTCTTAGTTGTAATTAGCAGTTGGAAGTGTCTCTCTAACCTTGATGCGGGCTGTGGGTGGGGGACCGGGGCTTGGGCTCCTCGCAGTGACCTGCTGTCGTGTTACAGGAAATAACGTGCTGTCCCGGCACATGTTGGCCACCAGGCGAGTGGCCCGTTGGAAGGTGTGGGTCAAGTTTTGACCTTGTGATTTATCGGGCTGGTTTCCTTGGCAACTCGCTAACTTCTCTGAGCCCTTGCTTTCTCCTCCATAAATTAGGATGATGATGGGGAGGAGGATGATGAGGGTGATGACGATTGGGGTGGGAGCATCAACTTCGCTCCCTCACGGGTGGGTGGGGAGGATCAAGGGCCCACAGACATGAAGCTCTGTGTGAGCGAAGGAGGCAGTATAATATTATTCTGTGGCTGGGTTGGGCAGGGAAGGTTGAGGGTGCTACTTTGGGCCACGAAGTCTTCGTGTCTCCCCTTCCCATGGCTGACGTGGGGACTTTCCTCGAACCCCCAGCTTTGGGAGCTCGGTGCCTTTTTCTGCCTGGCCTCCCATGATCCCGGGCCCTCTGCGCACCTGGCCCGCCCATGTGTGGTTCTGGAATGTGGCACTTCAAGGCTGGGCTGTCCACACCCACCAGGCATCGTGTTGTGCTGGGTATAACTCTTGTGGAGAGAATGCCTTTTTCTTACTGATTCTGAATCGGAATCTGTCTTGCTCTGCTGGTTAAACCAATTTCCTTTTTTTTTGTTTTCCTTCTTTCTTCTTTTTTGTTATCTGAATACCGTGCGCTTTTCTTTGTCATCCTAACGTTTCATTTGGAGAGAATGGCAGAGAGGCATAAGGCATAACGTCTCGTCTACCCTTGCCTGGCCAGCCACGTGTCTAGTCACCTCAGTGAGAAATATCGACAAATCATCAGCCGTGGGAAATGTTTTGTCCCGTGTCCAGAGCCTGTGTCTCCAGCTCAGTGTCCGCAGCTGTGGCCTCGCTGCCTCTTCCAGCCAGTGTTTGGCCCAAACTGCCTGGGGTCAATGTCTACCGCCCCCCAAGAGGGAGACCTTATTTTGTCCCTTACTATCCCTTTATTTCTAATACCCATTTAAGCGGGCTTTTAAAATTTCGTTTCTTTCTCGGATGCTCACCCGTGCGATCACGACTGTGGAGATCTCTGAAACGAAGGGTGGCCGGCATTCGAATCTGCCTGCCCAGAGCCAGGAAGTGTTCCTGGGTATTGGGGGCTGGCTGGTTAGGAAGAGAGTCTGCAGCCCGCACTCTGCCTCCGTCTGTCCGTCTCTGTTTCCTCGGACAGGGCTCCCCGGCTTTCCCCGGCAGGCTGGCTGCAGCCCTCAGGTCACCCGCACGGAAAACCTCTTCTCAGAGGTTGCATTTGGAAGCCCTCCGGACAGGCCTAACCCACGGACTTGATCTGTTTGGCCTGCACAGGTTGGGTTTTGTTTTGTTTTTGCAGGAAAATCTCATCCAGTTGCCAGTGTTTAAAACCCCAGAAATTCCAAATACAGATTCAGCTTTTTGGCCCCCTTCGAGCTGGGAGGCGGCCCCCTTCTGATGGGGCGGCCGTCCGTGTGCCTCGCTGCTCCTGCCTCCCTCGGGACGGGCCTCCTGCCGTGGAGGCCGGTGGCCTCGCCACTCCTGGGCAGGCTTCCCCGGTGGGTTTTCCGAGGACCAGGACTTGCTGTCCGCCTCCAAAGGCACCCTCATGTGCCTCCCTACCTTGCATTTGTTCTCCCCCTCTCTACTCTGAAGGCTTTTCAAGGGTTGTGCTCTGCCCCTGTTGGCTGGCTTCTAGTCCTCGTTTGTGGCAGCTCCCTTCTCCTGCCTCACGCTGTCCTACCGTCTCCTGGGCCAGCTCTGCCTCCCCTCCCGAGAAGTCTTCCTCCACATGCTTTCCTGTGGCGTGTGGTTAGTATGTTCCTGTATAGACACATGCCCACATGCATGCATGTACAAGATGTGTTCCTTCCTAATTTGTCCGTTTCTTTTGCACTGACCAAGTGGCTTTGGAACCACGTAGGCCTGAATTTGATCCTCTCGTACAAGTGATAGCATTCTTATCTGTAACAGGGGATAGTGATGTCTTCACGTAGCAGGGCCGCCTTGTACAGCTGTGTCAATTGCACACTGCACCAGGGCGGCACATCTAAGGGGACTCATTCACCTCATATATTTGTGTATTCCTTATGGCACCTTTCTGCAAATCGTAGGAAAGTGTCACGTTTCAAGAAAATGGGGATATTGTGACCACTTTCTGACAGGGGGAGCTAGCGTCTTGAGGAAGGGGTACATTTCCCCCCTTTCTCCTGGAGGCGTCTGTTAGCGACAGCCCTGCTTGTCAGGATCACACGCAACGGAGTGTGAAAGTGCTGGCATTCAGAAAATGTTTGTCTTGTCCTCTTTCTGGAAAGCAGGGTTTCAAACACTGTCACGGAAGTAAGCCCGGAAGTGGAGCCCCCAACCCCAGGGTGTGTTGGGGGTGCTGGGACGAGAGCGAGGCTCGAGTCAGGCTCTCCTGGGCTCACGCCCGCCCTCCCTCCCGGCACTGAGACCGAGCTGCGCTTCCGTGGGAATCTGGAAGTGTTACCGAGTCCCGTTGACTCGAAGACTCGCGTTGTAGCATCGCCAAAATCAGGAGCTGTCTTACAGCCTGTGTGATAAGAAACCAGTGTGTCTTAGTTTATTTGGCAGCGTTTTCATCTTTTTTAGTGGAATGTAAAGTATCAGTGCCTCTTAAAATGGGTGTTGTCTTCGATTTGGGGAAATACAATAATAGAACCCACTTCTTAGGATGGCTGTAAGATTAAGTATAGCGTGAGCCTTGCGTGGTGCAGCTGGTGGCGAGGGTTTAATTGATTTTAGCTCCCTGGTCTTTTGCTTCTTCCTCATCGAATCGCCTGTGTGTTTGGTTACCGCAAGTTCCCGGTCATCGTGGTGACGATGATGATGTATGTGGCGCATCCACAGCTAGTGGAAGGTTCTGTAAAATAAACTAAATGGGAGAGAATGTCGTGTCCTGACCCAAGCCTCTTTTCCTGAAGATAAAAGGAAGAGGTATTTTTGATTGTACGAAGCTGCGCAATGAGCCTTTTTCATCACATTGGCTGTGACAGCAATCTGGCTTTATGTTGTTAAAATATTTCCACTCTTATTGGAAAGCTGCCAGCTCTTACGAATTTAATAACTTAAGGGCGAGTGAAAAACAAGAAAACAAAAATATTTAACTCTGAAAGAATTTGCCAGCCCTACTGTTTTCATAAGATAGATAATTTAATAGGATCTGAGCTTTGGCTGTTGAACTCTCTTTGAAGTTCATCAATCTGAGTAGAAGATAGTTACAAAGCAGAGGGTGATTTATACTAACCCAGAAGAGGAAAGAGATCTTTTTCTTAAACTAAAGCTTTTAAATAGAGTAATCTAATAGTCTAGTAATGTAGCATTTTGTCTTCTTGTGAGCATTGATAAAGGTTTAAGCATGTTTAGAATCATCAGTTCATCTCACATTTATTGAGTGCCTACTGTGTCCCCAGCGGCATCGTTGCTGAGGGTAAGATGGACGGCGTTGGGCTGGGTGGGGCTCTGGCTACAGGGAATGGGGGCTCCGGGGGTGGAAGGTGCTTGACGTAGACGTGGGATGCCAGCCCTTCAGAGCCCGTATCACTCCGCTATCCCACAGAGGTGGGCACAGGGACCTGGACTGACCCCTTTCTGCCCAGCCACCTCACCCCACCCTCCTGAGCCCTAGATTTTTCATAGGGTGTTTGGGATTGGATGGGGTTGTGGATACGTCAGGCAGGATACACGCCGCTTCTCAAGTTCAGTGTCCTTTCCGGAGGATCCACACTGGTAGGCAGAGGTCTGTTTTGTCTGCCATGGTACTTTTTATTTATTTTTTTATGTTTATTAAAAAAATTTTTTTTTAATGTCTATTTATTTTTGAGAGAGAAGGGAGAGAGAGACAGAGAGCGAGCAGGGGAGGGGCAGAGAGAGGGAGGGAGGCACAGAATCCGAAGCAGGCTCCAGGCTCCGAGCTGTCAGCACAGAGCCTGGTGCGGGGCTCGGACTCATGAGCCGTGAGATCGTGACCTGAGCCGAAGTCGGACGCTCAACCGACTGAGCCACCCAGGCACCCCACTTTTTATTTGTCTAACTTTGTATTTTGAAATACCTTCTGGGAGGTTTCAAAGATAGTACTGAGAAGTCTCATATACCTTTTACCTGATTTACTCCATTTGTTTTTTGACAAAATATACATAGCATGAAATTTATCATTTTGACCATTTTTAGCAATACAGCTTAGTGGCTTTAAGGACACTGACAGTGCTGTGCAGCCATCACCACTGTGCAGCTCCAGAGCTTTCCATCAGCTCAACCCCACCCGAGTCACGTCTTCCGTAACTCTTGTGCAATACCAGAGCAAGGAGTTGGTGTGGTACGACGTGCGTGCATAGTTCTGGTCCCTTCTTATCACGTGTGTGGGTTCGTGTAGCCACCCCCTCAGTCCACAGGCAGAAGTCTTGACATTTTGCCGGCGTGCGTGAGGAGTAGAGATGTTACCGCCCTGTATACCCTCTTTACCCTCCGCTTGTCATTGTCGCAAATGTTTCTTCTGCATATATTGAGACCCACATCAGACAGACTTCTGCTTTTTGCTTCAACTGTCAAAAATACTTCAGGAAACTAAAAGAAAAAGGGAAATCTGATGCATTTGCCCGTATTTTTACACTTTCCTTTGTACTTTTTTCCCTTTTGACGTCCCAAGATTCGTTGTTTTATCATTTGCTTTCTATTCAGGGAACTCCCTTTAGCCATTCTTAGAGGTTAAGTCTGCTGGACAGCGTTTTTAGTTTTCCTTCCTCTGGGAGTGTCTCGGTTTCCCCTTTATTTCTGAAGGACGTTTTTGCTGGATGTAGAATCGAGGTGATCACTTGCTTCCTTGCTGCACTCGAACAAGTGCCACTTCCTTCTGGCCCACGTTGTGTGTGTTGGGAAATCTGCTGTCACTCAGTTTCCCACATGGGAAGCTGTTCTCTGGGGTCCCCCCCTTGTCTCCAGTTTTCAGAAGTTTTGATTATCATGTGCCTTGGCGTAGATTTCTTTGGGTTTATCCTGTTTGGGATTTGCTGGCCTTCTTGAACGTGTGGGTTTATGTCTTTTGTCAGAGTTGGGAAATTTTCAGCCATTACTTCCCCGAATCCTTTCCCAGCCCCACTGTCTTTCTCCTCTTTTGGGACCCTGGTGCCACACAGGTTAGATCTTCAGTTATAGTCCCACACGTCCTTGAGGCCCCGTTCAGGTTTTTCAGTCTGTTTTCCCTGTTAATCAGATTGTGTGCTTTTCCTTGTTCCATCTTTGAGGTCCTTGATTTCTTTCTTCTGTCTTTTCCATTCTGTGTTGATGCTTGAAAAATTATGAGGAATGACTTTTTCTTGAACTCTGAGCATTTTAGGTGTTAATGAGAGTCTGGATCCTCTCCGAATCTTCTGTTTTAGCAGGCCCCCTGACACTGCTCTGGTGCAGACTTGGGGTATTGCTTCGTCACTGCCAGTGAGGGTAGGTAGAACTCCAGGCTCCCTCCTCGGCCTCCGTTGATGCCTGCGGGAAGATGTGCCCCAGTACTGCTGGGCAGGGTGGGGGTTCAGGCTCCCCACGGGGCCTCCTCTGACCCCAGCCCAGCAGGGAGTGGGAGGGGTGCTTCCTTAATTGCCTGGTCCGGGTGGAAGTCTTGACTTCCTGCTCGGCCTTTGCCCACAGGGATGGGAGTGGGCAGCAGTGTGGTCTATGGGCTTTGGCTGTTGTAGGGTGGCTGTCGTCCTGAGCTCAGTGCTGGGAGAGGGACCGGGATGGAGGGCAGGGTGGACGGAGGGTGGAGGGGCCAAGGCATTAGGGCCCCTGAGGGGAGGGAAAGGCTAGGTGTGCATGATGTTTCTTTGTCTCTCTGTCTCCTGTGATGCACAGCAGACTGCTCAGTGATGCCGTTATCCTCAAGGGGAAGATAAGGGGGCTGTCTCTGTTCTACAGGGCTCTGTACTATTTAGCTGTATTACGATGATGATGGTGATAGCGATAATAATAATAACAATAATAATAATATAAATGAAATGAAATGAAATGAAATAAAAAACTCTGTTGTAGGACCAGGAGACCTGGGATGCCTGAATGCTGTCCTGCTCTGGTCATCCCCCCTTGAGTGTCCCAGAGGAGATGGACTTACAGAGGACAGCAGCAAAAGGGACAGCTTGCCCTTGATTGTGTGCTGGGGCCGGAGCAGCCTGTGAGCTGGCTGGAGCATGTGACTTCAGCTCAAGGCTGAACAGACTGTTTACTCAAGGGCCTGAGATTTGTGGGGAAGTCCCCTTGGGAGCAGGCCAGCTTTAGCTCACCCGTGTGTTGCCTGTGGCCAGAGTAAGAGGTGGGACCTGTTAGCTCCCAGTGACCCTTCCCGGCGTCCCAGGGGCCTAACCAACCTCCCAGGACCTACAAGCCCATTCTACTTCATGACCTTCTTCAAGGAGTGGGGTCAGAGGCTTGCTCATCCAAGGTCCCCAGACAGGGTGGTGGTAAGCGGGTGGAGTCAGAGGTCACAGACAGGATGTGGCTCTTCCTGGCTTGGAGTGTTTGCACATCAGAGTTTAGAAATGGGGACTTGCTTATGCAATTATTTTGAGATTTTCCTTCTTAATAGTATAGAGTAGTTGGCCAAAACTGGCAAATACTTCATAGAAATTGAACACTCAAACCCCAAACTTCTGTGATTTTCTTTGTGTTGAACATGTGATTTTCTCTCTGAATCCTTTTGTTGAGGAGGAGTGCACAGTAGTTGGACCTAAAAATGCATCCAAATTATAGCATCTTCATCAGAATGAGCTGACAACATAATTATGATTGTTTTTCAGGGTATAAGATACATTTTTTCATATTCGTCCACTATAAAAAATGAAAATAGCTCCCCTGTTGTTATTTTGGTGGGATAGCAGTTCTCCATGTTTGGGGGGAGGCAGTCTGATGTGCCACTCTCTTCCCACGTGTTGGCATTTTGCTTTGTGAGCATCTTTACGGAGGGCACGGTTTCCCTCCTTCTCGGAGGCCTGCGGGGCGTTCAAGAGGGAGCACGGTGTGTTCTCTCTGGGCTTCTGGAAGCAGCCACTCTTAAATCCAGGGTTGAATCAGGGCACCTGACCGGCTCAGTCTGTAGAGCGTGCGACTTGTAGTCTCGGGGTTGTGACTTTGAGCTCCACGTTGGGTGTAGAGATTACTTAAAAACAAAATCTAAAAAAAAAAAACTCAAGGTTGCATGGTCGGTGGCAAAATAGAGCCCGCCCGCTGGTGCAGCTCGGGGCAGTCACGTGGGCCTGTGGGCTGTTCCACGGCTGCGTTCCTTAGCGGTGCCGACCTTGGCAGGGCCACGTGGCTTCCGGGAGACCCCGGGCCCAGGTCAGGTAAGGCTGCATTCCACCTTGACTCTGCGCTTCCCTGGCTGGGTGGCCGAGGGGAGGGCAGCCTCTCTGAACCTCCTGGGTCATGTGTCCTTACCTCTGCCCACACCTTGGGATCTCCAGGTCTAGCCTCCACCCGCCTCGTGGAGCGGACGTGCAGCAGGCTCTGGGGAAGCACGTGCTCCTTGACAGCAGGCAGCCGAGGTCAGGTGCCAGCCTTACAGTGCGGTGGACTTGCCCGACCACTAAGCGATGGTGGTGGCTGACTTGCAGCAGCCTCCAGCACTTGGCCAGACATAGATGCAAAGGTAGTCTTATTTGTTTGGTCTCTAGACAGTGCCTGGTATGCCTGTGAGCGGAGACCCCTCCCCATAACTCTGTGGTCCCCGAAAGTTCTGTGTGAAATGTCACAGAATTCCTTTCTCCTGAAAGCGTCACAGAAACCAGTAATACGTACAGGTCTGTTGGGAAGTAGTTTCGTAAAAACCGTAAGGTGCACCTGTTCCCTGACGTGTCCGCCTCCCCTGGGCAGCTGGGGCCTGCTCCTGGGGGGGCTCCCGCCAGAGTCCTCTCTGCCCCGGGGCCTGCAGGGGGCGCACCTGTGCCTGCTGCTCAGGACGTACTACAGTGAACAAGGAAGAACTTGATCAGTGGTTTGGGGATTATGCTCTTTGGAATGACTTTCATTTCAGACGCTGTTGGTTACAACGGTGAGGATTTTAGCCTGACTTGAAGGAACTCCACTCACGGGGTGTAGCTGAACCAGCTCACGTCAGAAGCGGGTCGCAGAGAGTCTTTTTGGTGTCTCCTTCCTGTGGACCGTGACTCGGGCGGCCTGCTTGTCCTCTCTCAGCCTCGGTTTCCTCACCAGTGGGAGGGGGATTGCAAACCCTTTTCTGCCTGAGTCATGAGATCGCTGTTGGGTCAGCAGGAAGCGTGTTGAAAACAACGTGGCCTCGTAGAAAGACAAGAAGTGTTACTGTAATCTCTTCCTCTTTGAACGGGAAGCATTTTGGGTTCCTTAGGAATAAAGCATTTCTTGGAAAAAATAAAATATCGATTGACACTATTCACAAGAGTGCCATTGAAGAAGCAGTGTTCTGCTTTGTTACATTTCTGTTTCTGGTGTTGTTTGGTCGGGGACAGTTCTCTTAGGTCGCCACCCCTCCTGCTCGTTCGTGGAGAAGCCCTTCCTTTGGATCCAGAGGGGGTTACTTGTGCAGCTCCGGTGCCTGGCGGGGTTCCGTCCTCACTGTGGCAGTGGCCAGCAGGCTCAATGCCTTTCTTTCCTGTCTCCTCCTTCTGGGAGGGGAATCTTGCTGTGAGGAGAAGGAGGAGGAAAATAAGGGGTGGGGGAGGGCAAGGGGGTGGAGAGCAAGAGAGAGTCTGGGGTTAAGATGGGAGAAGTAAGCATATGGCAAGTGGCAGAGAGGAAGGATTGGTGTTCTGGAGAAAGAAGTTACTGGAACTCGGTCACCGGGCGGGAGGGGCCGTTGCCTTGCCCCTCTGTCCAGTGATCTTCCAGGGTGGGCTGTGGCACCCTCTTACCAGGTGCAGGCACCTGTAAGGATGCACTGTCTTTGGAGAATTTTAAAGCAGTGACAACATTTTTTAAAAAGTTTAATTATTCTGAGAGAGAGTGCAAGCAGGGAAGGGGCAGAGAGAGAGAGAGAGAGAGAGAGAGAGAGAGAATCTGAAGCAGAGTCCAGGCTCTGAGCTGTCAGCACAGAGCCCGACATGGGGCTTGAACTCATGAACTTTGAGATCATGACCTGAGCCGAAGTTGGATGCTTAACCGACCCAGCCACCCAGGCGCCCCAGACGTCATAGCATTTAAGTGTTGGTCTGCTTTTTTGTTTTGCTATCTCCCTGATCCACCAATTCTAAACAGTGTCAGTGGTAAAGATATTGCCTGCACTGGGGTAGCCCACTCTCATGGGTCCCCTTCCCCCCCCTCCCCCCCATTCCGTGCCACTGCTGGTGCCAGCCTTCATACCAGCAGGAGTCAGGCGGGTGGGTGGGTGGGTGAAGGTGCAGGTGGGCGGGCAGGTGTGGCGGAGGAAGCCCTTGGAGGCCGTCTTCTGGTGGCTGCACGTGAAATAGGAACCAAGGTCAGCGGCCGCGCGTGAGGATGGGCGGTGGGAATGGAGGGGTCTGAGACATTTGTTCACCATCCACGGAGAGCAGGTGGCCTAGAGGTCGCCTAGGATCGCTGTAGATCCATCTAGCCTCCACGGAGAGCATGTGGCCTGGAGTGTGTGTGCCTGCCAGGCGGCACGGAGAGGCCCCGTGGGGCTAGTGATGGTGACGGCCCAGCCGTGTGGGTGACGTGGGCGCAGGCACGTGGTCAGTGGAGTGCTGTGGTTTCCTGAGTGCCTGCTGTGTTCCCACCGCTGAGTGGGCACGTGAGCTGCGTGTCCTGTTTCGTACCAGCGACCGAGGGGTTCTCACTCCTCGGAGATCGCCCAGCTTTACAGCACTCACGGGTAGGGCTGGGAATGTAATCTGGGTCCCTGCGGCTTCAAAGCCATTGTCCTTTCCATTGTACCAGTTCTTCTTGTCGTTAAAAAAAATTCCAGCTTCTAATTATTTTTTGATCCTAAATTTAATATTCCTATATGTACCTACAGTTATCTTATCCGACTAAAAATGAGCGTTTTCCCATTATGTCTTCCTGCCTAGTATAATGGGATGAACTCTAATAGACTATTAGTAAATATTTGTGAATGGTGGTACTGCTTTCAAATAGGAATTAAGTAGCTTAAAAAAATCAACAGATTCCCATTCTTCTGGTTTCCAGTCCTCGTGCCGGCCAGTGCAAGGTGTCTTGGCTCTTGAGAAATGCTATTTTGATCAATTTTTTCCTGGTACCTAACTGGAGAGAGCCTCGCTGGAGCACTTCATTGCTGTCAGTGCGGCGCATTCATTTGAAGGCTGGGTTTCGTTCTTCCGTGTTGCCATGTCGATGCCAGAATCTGGGCTGTCTGGTAGGCTTTGGTAACGGGGGAGTCCGTATCAGATGCTATCCGGCAGGGCAGTGGTTTTGAATTTCGGAAGAAAGAATTTTCTGGCAATTGGGGCCCCCTGAAGTTAGAAGTGAGCTGCCTGGTGTGGAGGTATCCACGAAAGGGACACAGTCAGGTGGAGGCTGGCCATTGCTCAAAAGGGCAGCCTTCAATATTTTCCTTTGGCGATTGGAAGTAATCATTGTTTTTGTTCAGATGAAATAACGCAGTTTGCTTTTTCTCCCCCCCCCCCCCCCCACAGAGAACACGGCCATCTTCATGTGCAAGTGCTGTAACCTTTTCTCACCAAATCAGTCGGAGCTCCTCTCCCACGTCTCTGAGAAGCACACAGGAGAAGGGGTTAGTGCGGACGAGATCATCATTCCCCTCAGGCCTCTGAGCACTCCTGAACCCACCAACCCACACAAAAGCGGAGATGGTAAGGGGCCCGGGGTGCCGGGTGAGGGGCCACGGCCACGGATGTGCCTGCTGGTGACGATGGCTGTGATTTGCCTGCCAGCCCTTCGAGGCTGGGTTTCTGTTTGCTGGGCATAGAAACCCGGAAGGTTCCCGTCTCCCAACAGTTAACAGTTGTCCAGTTGTAGGTCTGTTCAAAATAAGGTTGTGGTTTTGAATTCACTGTACCTGGCCTCTGCAGGTGCTTCTCTGGCTTTGGAAGGAAGAATGAAGGAACGAATGAATGATTGAGTGAATGAAAGGCGGGGATAGTGTCCAACAGCGTAAAAAAAAACAAACGAACCATGAGCTTGTTGTCGGACGAGTGGGGGTCTCAGCCAGCTCTAGGACCTACCAGTTGCATTACCTGAGGCAGATGATATGGCTTCTCTGAGCCTCACCGTGCTCCCCTGACAAATGAAGAGAACAGGCCTGTCACCGGGTGGGCGCTGAGGATTGGATGACGCCTGGCACGGGAGACAATGAAGGGAAGCTGTGACAACATACGTGATGAATGTGTAAGAACATATAATCCGCGACCCCGCGTTTCTGGACTGAGCGTGTAACCCTGGAACAAGGATCCAAATTGCAAAGCTTTGGTTCGCACGGACTCCATCAGGTTCACAGTCGGTGTGTGAAGTGAGATACGTCTTGTCTGTAGCGTCCAGACATCTCCCACTGAATGGCGTCAGATGGGGCAGGTGGATGGATTAGAGAAACCATCTAGGCCCCGTAATTAGGTCCCCACAGACAAAGACAATGTGTAGCCCAGTAAGAGTAGCTGCAAACGACAGTGGGGAAAAAAAGCCCACAAAACTATTTTTATACGATGAGGGACAACGGCCAGTCGCCTGTGCAGAAGTGCCCTCTGTGGCCATCAGTGTTCCATCACAGGATTCATTAGCCACACTGATAACCGACTGCTCTTTCCTGGGAATATTCAGGCTGGCATTTCTAAATAGACTGGCTTATTGATCATCTGTCTGGCGTCGTTAACAAGGAGAGAGTCCAGACAAAAAATGTTTTGGTTAATGAGTCCCTCTGGCCGTTCCCAGGGAGCTCAGAGGAATAAGTTGTTGAGAAGTTAAGGGAAGTTCTGCTAGTCACTGTTAGTGGCGGAAGATGAAACCGAGAGAACCCAGCACCTGAAACTGGTGATGGCGAATGAGGAGGAGCAGCAGAATTTGTGTCCTCGTCACCGGCAGCCGGTAGTGCTGTGTTCATGGTGTTTCAGCTCCATCACTGGCCTCGTGAGCTCTTTCCACTTCAAGAAAGCAGGACTGAGGTGGGAAGTCACACATGATCACGTCTCAGCCGATAGCGCACGTTTGATTCTCTTTGCTTTGGGGACGAGGAGGGGGAGGGAAGTCAGTTTGTCATGAAGAATCTACCCAAGAGCTTGATTAAAAACGGGCAAAAGACCTGAACAGACATTTTCCCAAAGAAGGCATACAGACAACCAACAGGTGCATGGAAAGATGCTCAATGTCACCACGCATCCGGGAGGGGCAGCTTAAAGCCACAGTGAGGTATCACCTCACGGCCCTTGGAACGGCTGCCCTCAGGAAGACAACAGGTGCTGGCAAGGATGGGGAGAAAAGGGAACCGTCGCGTCCTGTCGGTGGGAATGTAAATTGGTGCAGCCACTATGGAAAACGCTTTGGGGGTTCCTCACAAAAGTAAAGGTAGAATTAGGATACGATCCAGCAATCTCACTTCTGGAAATGCATCCAAAAGAAATGAAGCATCTTGAAGAGATATCCACACTCCTGTGTTCATTGCAGCATTATTCACAATGGACAGTCTAAGTGTCTGTCAACAGATGAATGGATACAGGAAATGACACACACACACACACACACACACACACACACACACACACAGAGGAATATTATCCAGCCATAAAAAAGGAGAAGATCCTGCCATTTGCAACATGGACGAATCTGGAAGACACTATCCTAAGTGAAATAAGCTAGACCCAGAGAGACAAATCCTGTATGATCGAACGTAGATGTGGAATCCAAAAGAGCTGAATTCATAGAATGAGAGAATAGAAAAGTGGCTCTCGGGCAGTGGGGGGATGGAGAGATGATAGTCTAGAGGGCACAAACTTGGAGATGAATAAGTCCCAGGGATCTAAGGTGCAGCAAACAACATTGTATTGTATACTTGAAGTTTGCAGACAGAGTAATCTTAAGTGTTCTCATCAAAAGAAGAAAAATGGTTACTATCGTTGATTGTGGTGAGCATTTCACAGGGTATTATGGACATTAAATCATCTTGTACACCTTGAAGAAAACATATTGTGTAATCTAAGTATATGCAATTTTTGGCTATCAATCATGCCTTAGTAAAGCTGGAAAAAAAAAAAGAAAAAAGAATCTGCCTAATGCTAAGGCCTTCACAGTTCAGCCACGCCTCCCTCTGCCACCCAGCCTGGAAGTGAGTAAGGCTCATCCTTCTAGACCTCACTGGAGGATCCCTGATGACTTCCACATCCTCCACGGCTGCCTTCCTGTTGAGCAGTTAAGATGCCTTGGCTTGGGGAGCCCACGTGGCTCAGTCAGTTGAGCACCTGACTCTTGATTTCATCTCAGGTCATGGTCTCATGGGTCGTGGGTTCGAGCCCTGCATTGGGCTCTGCGCTGAGCATGGGGCCTGCTTGGGATTCTCTCTCTGCCTCTGTCTCTGCCATTCTCTCGCTCTCTCTCAAACATAAAGAAAATAAACTTTAAGAAAGAAAAAGACGCTTTGGCTTTCCAAAGAGTGTAGCTTAACGGACAGATGGAACCACAACTTTACTCAGGAACTGATTTAATCAGAACCCCTGTCTTTGGGGTTGAACATCTGTAGGCTCAGAAGAACGGATAAACTCTTTTGTAAAATTCATATGGCAGAGAGAAGTCACGTGGATTAACATGTCGAGAACTTTGAGAAAGCTTGTTACAAACCCTTAATTCTGTTTTTATTCAGCTTTGCTTATCAAGATTTTCTTTCCACTAAAATGAAATGTAAATGAGGTAAAAGAATCTGAATTTTTCATTTCATTTCTAAATAATGAATAAATGATAAGAGAACAGATCTTCTCGAACTCTGTGTGTCAGTGTTTTATAACACACACGTGTGCTGATTTCCACCACCCTTGCCCTCGTTACTGATATTAGTGAAAGAGATGACTGTTTGCTCGGGAGGCCATCCCGGGTCCCCCTCTTCCTAGGGATCCCTCTTCCTGTTCGTCTCCCTGACAGCCAGCCCACCAGGCCCGTGTTCCCCCTCTTACCTGCTCTGCAGTCGTGGTCCATCACTGTGGGGATGACCGTGTGGTTTTTTTTCCCTTCATTCTCTGAATGTGGTGATTTGTATGGATGGATTTGCATACCCAGAGTCACTTCCTGGGATACACCCCGCTTGGTGATGCTGCATAGTCCTTTTTAATATGCTGCTGGAGTTGGTCTGCTACTATTTTGATGAAGACATTTATGTTTAAATGCAGAGATAACGGTAGGATCATTTCTCTGATGTCTTTGGTTTGGGAATCAAAATGGTTTGTGGCCTCACAGAATGAGCTGGGAAGTGTTCCCTCCTCTTTTGTTTTTTGTTTTGTTCATTGTTTTTTTTTTTTTTGGAAGATTTTTGAAGTGTTAGTGTCCGTTCTTCTGAAATGTTTGATAGAATCCACCAGCGAAGCCCTTTAGTTCTGGGCTTTTCGTTTTTGGTGGGAAGATTTTTGATTACTGACTCCGTTTTTTTGCTTGTGATAGGTGGACGAATATTTTCTGTTTCTTCTTGAACTCTTTTCGGTAGTTTGTGTCTTTCTAGGAAATTTTCCATTTCCTCAAAGTTATCTCATTTGTTGGCATATAATTAATTGTTCATAGTATTCCTTTAGAATTATAAAAACCTTTTTTTGGTAAGATTAATACTAATTGTCCATCTTTCATTCTTGATTTTAGCTATTTAAGTCTTCCCTCTCTTTTCTTGGTGAGTTTAGCTAAAAGTTTGTCAGGTTTTTTTTTTTTATCTTTTGTTTTTCTGTCTCACCTCTTTACACTCTTAATTTTCATTTTATTTTTTGTTTTCCTGCTCGCTGTGCATCTGGTTTGCTTCTGTTTTCTCTGGTTTCTTGAGTTGGAAGAGTAGGCCACTGATTTGAGATCTTTCTGTATTTCACATAGGCCTTTACAGCTATAAACTGCCTTGCGAAGCCTGCTTGCACTGCGTCCCACGAATGCTCGCATGTTGTGTTTTCCTTTTGATCATCTCAGTGTATTTCCTAGTTTCCCTTCTGATATCGTCTTTGACCCATGGGTTACGTAGGGGTGCCATTTAATTTCCATGTCTTTATGAGTTTTTCAAATTTCTTTCCGTCCTTTTTTTTTTTTTTTTTAATTTTTTTTTTCAACGTTTATTTATTTTGGGGACAGAGAGAGACAGAGCATGAACGGGGGAGGGGCAGAGAGAGGGAGACACAGAATCGGAAACAGGCTCCAGGCTCTGAGCCATCAGCCCAGAGCCCGACGCGGGGCTCGAACTCACGGAGCGCGAGATCGTGACCTGGCTGAAGTCGGACGCTTAACCGACTGCGCCACCCAGGCGCCCCGCTTTCTGTCCTTTTTTAAATTAAATTTTAATTCGCATACATTACTACATTAGATGCAGTATGTAAGAAGATGGTTATTCTGTATTTTTATACATTAGGAAGTGATCACCATGATGGCTCTGGTTACTCTCTGTCACTGCCTGTGGCTGTATCGAAGTTATTACAATATTATTGATTATATTTTCTATGCTATACTTTTCATCCCCGTGACTTATTTACTTTGTCCCTGGAAGTCTGTGCCTCTTAATCCCCTTCATGTATTTAACCTGTCTCCCCAGCCCTCTCTCTCTGGCAACCACCAGTTTGTTCTCTGTAACAATGAGTCTTTCTGTTCTGTTTGTTCTTTTGTTTTTTAGAATCCGTATATGAGTGAAATCATATATATTTATCTTTTTCTTTCAGACTTATTTTACTTAGCATGATACCCTCTGGGTCTGTCTGTGTTGTTGTGAATGGCAAGATTTCATTCTTTTTTTATGGCTAGGTAATATTCTAATGTCTGTGTGTGCGTGTGTGTGCATTGTGTGTGTATACATATGTATACACATGTGCATATATATACATATATATGTACACACACACACACACACACCCCACATCTTTTTTATCTATTCATCTATTGATGGACACTTTGGTTGCTTCCGTATCTTGGGTATTGTAAATACTGTTGCAGGGAACGTAGATATGCATGTATCTTTTCAAATTAGTACTTTTGTTTTCTTCGGTACCTAGAAGTGGAACTGGCAGATCGTAGGGTAGTTCTTTTTTTAACTTTCTGAGGAAACCCCATACTGTCCTCCACAGTGGCTGCACCAGTTTGCATTCCCACCAACAGTGCACGAAGGTTCCTTTTTCTCCACCTCCTCGCCTGTTTCTTGTGTTTTTGATTTTAGCCATTCTGACGGGCGTGAGGTGTAGTTTTGCCTTTGCACTTCCCTGATGATGAGTGATGTTGAGCATCTTTTCGTGTGTCTTGTTGGCCATCTGTAGGTTTTCTTTGGAAAAATGTCTGCTCAGGTCCTCTGCGCGTTTTTTAATCGGGCTTTTTGTTGTTTTTTGTTATTCACGTGTGTGATTTTTTTATTTCTAATTTCCGTCCACATACTTTGTATGATTTCAGTCTCTGTACATTTATTGAGACTTGATTTATGGCCTAACATGTGGTCTGTCCTGGAGAACGTTCCACGTGCAATTGAGAAGAGTTTATGTTCTGCTGATGGTGGTGTTAGGCTTTGTTTTTACAGTGCCGTCCACATCTTCCATCTCCTTGCTGATGCTCGGATTTTATAATTGAGGAATATGTGCTCAGAGACTGGGGGAATTACGACAACACCCTTAAGGTTACCTGGTCAGTAGGTGGGAGAGTGAGATTGGACCCAGCTGCCCTGGTGGCATTTGCTTGTTCTTACACTGATGTGGGTATAATCAAATTCTTACTGTGAAGCTACTTTAAGAATTATTTTCCAGGGCACCTGAGTGGCTCAGTTGGTTAGGCGACTGGGTTTTGGCTCAGGTCATGATCTCATGGTTTGTGGGTTCGATCCCCACGTTGGGCTCCGTGCTGACATAGAGCCTACTTGGGATTCTCTCCCTCCCTCCCTCTCTGCCCCTCCCCGATCGGCATGTTTTCATGTGCACACTTGCCCTCTCTCAAAATAAATAAACAAAAACTTAAAGAAAAAAGGAATTATTTTCTTTTGTTAACGAATTTACCTTCGACCTAAATTTTTCTTGAACACGTTTTCTCTCTCTCTTTTTTGGTGTATGTATACTGGAAGATTAGTTGCCTGTACAGTTTAATTTTTAAAAGTATTTAAGACTTTAATTAAACTCAGATTCTTAATACGAGCAAATTTCTTCAAAAGTCTTTCATTAAGAACTCCGAGTCTTTCTTTTTTCTCTCTGTGCGAGTCCATACTATTTGAGGCTTCTAGAAGCTTAGTTTCTCTCTAATGATTTCTATTCAGGCTTAACCTTCACAATTCATTTTAAGTTGAGAGATACTTGAAATGGTTTAATTAAACCTTTAACTGAGCAGTAATTGATTTATTATTTTGGTCTCCCTTTATAACATGAAGGTTCCTAAATCCTTTGGTTTATTTTATAGCCTTTTAATCTTTTTTGCTCATGTAGGAAGTGGTCTGCATTAGAACCTTTCATTTTCTCCCCTCTTCCTAATCAAGTCTCTGGCTGTGGTCCAGGAAAAAACTGCCTCGTGGAGAGAACGTGTGTGTGTATGAGTGTGTGGTTGTGTCGGTGAATGTGTGTGGGTGTGTGTTTGGGCGTCAGTGATGGGTGAGCATGTGTGTGCCCACATCTCTTCATCCTGATGGTGCCTGGGGCAGGCGGGCTTCCTGGAGCTGGAACTCAAGCGGGTCACCAGAGAGCTTTGTTTGAGCTCTTTTATCTTGTTCCTCTTTCAGACCTTCCATAGAAACTCTTCTCCTTCTTATCTCTTCCTTCCCTCCCATCCTGCTTCTTTTTTTTTTTTTTAATGTTTATTCATCTTTGAGAGAGAGCACAAGTGGAGGAGGAGGGGCAGAGAGACAGGGAGACACAGAATCTGAAGCAGGCTCCAGGCTCCGAGCCGTCAGCACAGAGCCCGACGTGGGGCTCGAACCCACGAACCGTGACATCATGACCTGAGCCGAAGTCAAGACGCTTAACCAGCTGAGCCACCCAGGTGCCTCTCGCTTCTTTATTCAGTAGCCGTGCACCTGTTACCTGCCTGGGTGCCGTGCTGGGGGCAGGGTGCTGGACGCAGGGGGTGCTGTTCCTGTGGGTCCGCCTCCTGGCTGGTGGGTGGCTGGTGGGCAGAGAGGCGGTTGTGCAGTGCAGTGGGGAAAGCACTTCTCTGGGCCCAAGTGCAGGCTGCTGAAGAGGGGGTCACACACAGTCTAGTTTGAGGGTGAGAGGAAGCTTCCCACAGGAAGTTGGCATCTAAATTTAAATGTCTGTGTCGTCTCTTCTGGACAGCTGCCGCCATAAGGTCGCGCTGAGTGTCCGTAGGCGTGTTGCACTTGCTGTTCCAGAAGCCACCGAAACCTGAGCCCTCTCTTCTACTCTGGTAGGCAGCATGGGGGTAGTTAAAGAGCACCCACCTCGGATAGACTCGTTCTAGTTGTGGAGCGGTCACGTGACAGCCATGGCTGCCGTGGCCCACAGCCTGCTTTTGTGCAGATTACGAAAAGGCGCCCCCGTTCTGGGCTGGTGAGTTAGTGGTAGCAGGCTTGCTTTCTGGGCGAACCAGCCAAAAACGTGATCAGGGCTGATGCAGCCCGTGCGCAGTGCCCACCCGCCTCGCGGAGCATGGCCCAGGGATCGGCCCCCCGCCT